>NC_083102.1:52976461-54318961 GCF_949774975.1 Lagenorhynchus albirostris | reverse complement strand
GTGTGACAGGGAGTCAGGGCAGTGCAGACACATCAGACATGATGATGAAGTGAGGGGAGCCAGCAAGGACAACACAACAGCTCTGCTCCTCTTTGGGTGCTTAAGTCAGTGTTGGATGAAAGCTTCTAAGCTGTAAGAGGCCAACCTTAAAACCTTTAAGGAAGGGATGACTTTTAATGGATCCAGGCCAGGACCTCAACTTTTAAATCAGCATCAGTGTCTACTTTTATAAAGTTTTTGAGAATTTTTCAAACAACAGTCACTTTCAGAAAGGTTAACACTGCCCCTAGATTTTTAAATTATTAAAATCTCAGGACAACATACACTACTGAATATATTTTGTGATGCTCTGAAACAGTCCCAAGGTTTAAATCCAGGCTTCTTCAAGTTTGACAATATATTGGTAGTTGTTGAAGCCGGGTGATGGGTAATGGGGCTCCTTATCGTATCCTTCTACTTTTGACTGTGCTTGACATTTTCATAATAGAAAATGGAAAAAATAGATTTCTTTCAATGTATTTTATATTCAAAATTTTACTGACTTTTCCTTTGGAAATATATGAGATCTGATTTGTGCTTATGATTATTTAATGCTTTAACAAGCAATGTGGATTTTTAAAAAATCTACCAAGCATGATGTTGATCATAAAAAAAATTTTTTTTTCGCTCCTGAAAAAATGTTACCAGGATCTGGAATGATAGAAGTGCACCTAAACAAATGCAGTGCCACCATCTGCCTGGCATTCTCACAGTGTGACAAAATAGACTGGTAATTAACTGCTTTCCTACCGAAATCTGCCAGCTTTAACTCCCCCGTGTCACTGATCAGAAGGTTCTGTGGTTTCAGGTCTCTGTGCAAAATATAACGCTGGTGGATGTAAGACAGCCCTCGCAGCAACTGAAATAAAAACAACTGAAAAAATAGGGAGACAAAAGTTAAAATCTGAACACAGACAAATGCCAGTTTCTACATACAGTCTGCCAAGTACTTGTGTTTAGTGAAAATGGGTACCCATCACTAAATTTCCTACCAAACTATTTAACCAGAATTTGCATAAGGGTATGGAAATTCCTAATTCATTAAGAAGTAAATCTGAAAATTTCTAACCTATTATGTCAACCCAGAGTGATACCTCCTCAGCCAGAAAGATCTATAATCCAATCTGTGTTCTATAAATTAAGCACAATGTAAAGAATCATTTTTTAAATAATATTTTATTTCTTCAGGTCTAAATTGATGCTTGAGACAGAGGAAAAAAAATCTATCCAGAATATTATAAAAAGAAGCAGAATTTTTTACTAAGTTTATGTAAATGTGCATGTATTCAATTCCATAGAAATGACATAAACATGGTACCCAAGGATTCACCCATTAACATGCTTTAAGGAATGGAAAGATAAGATGATTTCAAGTAATTAAAACAAAAACAGTCACATGGTCCAATTATTACTGGATTGTAATTATATTGCTTTTGCATATATGGCCATAGAGATTAGGCTGTTGCCTAAAGACAGACAGGTACCTTCACTAATTACAGAACAGACCCATCCTAAAGGGAAAGGAAACACAGAAAACAGAGAAATCAAGGATTCAAGAGCAATGGTTTTATAAGAAATAATTTTAAGAAGTGACTGATGGCCTTCCCTCTTTAGTTTCATATTGGATCCTATCAAATGTTCCCAATTTTGATAACAAAAAATGTGAGTCACTAGGCTTTCCAATATTTATAAAAATGTTTATAAAAAAGAGACTATCTTTAAACAATTTACTTGCCAAAATAATTCTAATTGACATAGTTTTTAAAAATCAATCTCCTAAAACAAAAATAAAAACAAAAGGTTTTTTTTTGCATGTGGGAGCTTCCCTAACTAGGGCACAAACCCGTATTCCCTGCATCGGCAGGCGGACTCCCAACCACTACGCCACCAGGGAAGCCCAAAACAAAAGGTTTTAAGTGCCATCAATACCGGAGTCTATGTAATCAGCTGGTAACAAAATGCAGTTTCAGGGAAATTTTAAATGAATTAGATGCCAAGTGTGGGCAGTATAAGGATTCCAGGATCTTCAAATGGAAAAGACTGGCAACTCCTTGAGGGCCCTGGAAGCTAGCATTTCTGGAATATTTTCCAACTAACTAGGGGCTCTGAAAGCCAAGTAAATTTTTTAGAGAGTGGATACCTTGAAATAGCAGTAGATGAATTCATTTCAAAATCTCTGTATGTGATAATATGCTGTGGAGCAGTGAAGGCCTCGGATCATTATTTCCAGAATCTAAGTACCAGAAACTAAAAACCTGTTCTGTGTTAGCCTGGATTAAATTACTGGCTCAAGAACCTCGGGAAGCAAATGTCTCCTGGACTCCTCTTTTCAATCCTTTCTGTGTAGCAGATGGAAAGACTTAACGCCATCACCAGCAGCTTCCAGCCTCGTTCCTCACTTCTAATACCCCCTGCATCCTGAAGCTGAAAGCTTACAATTTGTAAGAAAATCCATATCCCTTCAGTTTAGAAGGGAGAAAGGATGAGCAAATAAAGCCGCTTTGCGTTTTCAAAATCTTTTCATCAATCAATCAATCACAGAGGCAGACCACATAACAAACTTAATTTCAAAAATAAACTGATTTTGAAAAGAAAGTTTGCATTCTGCAAGGTGCTAGCAGAGACTTACCAGACTGCGATTATCTATTTAACCACAGCAACACATCTTAGTTGAACAAGCAATGACACGAAGTGCCAGCTGCCGTCCTATGCATCACAGAATACGAACTCATTTGATCTCTGTAATAATTTTAGTGGTGAAGGTACCACTATTAAATCTGTATTAGTGATGAGGAAACTGGGATCAGTTTAAGTGGCAGAGCCAGGACTCAAACCCAACAAGTTTGACTCCAAACTCCATGCCCTTAACCACTCTACTACAGGAATCTTGGCCAGAACACAAGTAGGGAGTGTTGATATAGCAGCTGCTTCCTCCAACTAACAGGATAAAGTCTGGGCATCTAACAGCATGGCCTTCGAGGTTGCTGAGCTGAGCCCTGATTCCAGCTGGGTGCCCAGGCATCATCACTCTACATTCCCTGACTCCAAGCAGTCTCACGCACGCCCATACGCAGAGCATACTGCTCTTCAGCCCTTTACCTTTGTTCTTACCTATTCTCTGACAGAAAAGCGCTGTCTCACCTTTGCCTGCTAATCTCCGCGTATTTCTTAGGTCTCTCCTCAAAAACCACGCCTCCCTGGAGGCTTTCCTGACCCTAGGCCTTCCCTCTCCCTACAGGTCTGTGGGAGGGGTTCCTCCTCTGTGCTCCTGGGGCAGCCGCTACATCTGTCTATTGCAGTTATGGTATTACCCTATCTCCCTCAGACTGTGTGCCTTAACTACCTTCCTAACCTGGGTCCACAGCTGACACTCATACACCAGTAATGTGACGACTGAACAGAATTTAGGCACAGCTGGACGAAGTAGATACAGAAATAACAGACGCCTGGAATGGGAGTCTCTAGAAGCTAAGGGTAGAAGTGGGTAGTCTCAAAGGGCTCTTCTTTTAATACCTTTACCAATTAGTGAAAATATATAATCCTCATGCTAATCCAGAAGCTATTCAAATAGGGTAGCGTATTAAAGAGGATTAAGAAAATCAGTGATAGGAAAGGATGCAACCACACGCTCCAACTACAGTTGTATACATGACAAACTAAGCCCCAAACAAGACAAGTAGAACCCCAAACATTGAGTTGGAGCCCCAAACAAATTTTTAAATCTTTGATCAATGCACAAAGTCAGAACAAATCCCCACAGAAAAAATTCATTCAGGATTTACTAAGTGCCAACCATGTGCCAGGTGCTGTCATGTAAGAGGGATGCAAAGATGAACAGGATATAAGATGTAGTCCCTGGACTCGAGGAACTCACAGCCCACTGGGTATGACAGACACATAAACAGATAACTACCACCTGAAGAGGTCTGCACTGTGACAGCAACGTGAACTGAGTGTACTGAAGGCACAGAGGAGGGAGGAAACTTGTCACTCTGAAAACAGAATTCATTACACATAAAATTTTAATAGGAAAACAAGCATTCACTAGATGCACAAGATGAAGTGATGTATTATATGACAAACCTCTTGCTGTTCTGAGGGAAAAAATTGAGGAGACCAAGCAAGCAGATCACTAAGAAGACAAATTAAGAAGAAAATTTTAAATAAATGAAAAGAAGACAATATATGAAATAGTAAAATTATCAATGCACCATCATAATAGTAATGGTGGCAAGGGGGCAACAGTATACTTCACTGAAACCATTAGTAAACTTGGTGTTTTAGAAGTAACATTTTAATGTGTTTAACAGAAAATATACTGCTAGCTAGGGGTGGGAAGGCCACAAGGAATTAGCACTGAGTTTAACAGAATGTCCCATGGAATATTCTTGGAAGTGTTTTGAGAAAGGCAAGTCTTGGGCATTTCTTCCTTTAGGCAAACAGGCAAGTATCTAACTCGCCCATGTAAATTTTTCAGAAAGCCACTTCACTTGGTTGTTGTATACATCACCACATAACAAGCTATATTTGATCTCTGTGAAAACCAGAGGATACTATGAAAACAAGAAGGACCACCAAAGAGGGGGCCACATGCAGAGAAAGAGTAAAAATCAGCTTTGCTACTCGCTAATAAAACTTGGTGAACATCAATGCAATCTCAGGTACTGAGAAAAAAGGAAGGGAGAGTAATACTAATTGAAGGCTTACACTCATTTAAAGGCTGTTTTAAGTAATTTTACATATATTTTATAATCCTGTATTTTTCCTTTTCTTTTAAACAAATGAGAAAACTAAAGTTCTAAAAGCATGAGAAACTTAAAGTCATCCAACCATCACACAGCACTTGTGAACTTTCCACTACACTTCATTATCTTAAATGAGGTTGATGCTTACTAAACGCATGGATGAATACAGTTATACACCCAATATAATCAAAGTGCTCTGATTAAGTGAACCCAAGTTTGTAAGCCTCAATTAGCATATTATGTAATGAGCATATGATTCCTGAATGTCTATTTTTGCTACTTAAAATCCTCTTAGAAATAAATAACATGGCAGAAGACAGCTTTATGTCCTGAAGCTGATAAACTAACATATTTTCATTTCTATCTTCTTATTTTTCTACTGTAGTAGCCATAAGGTCTTCCTAAGAATACCTTGTCCCCTCAGGATATTCTATTCAACTTTGTAAAAGGAGATATCTTCAAATCCTACAGTATGATCACTGAAGAGTTATACTCTAGTTCGAATATATTCACTTTTTGCAATAAGAATCCCCATGGGAAAATGCCTTAAATAGCAACGATACGATGAACAGGGACACTTTTACCAGCAGCAGATCTATCTATAGCCACGTTGTCTTGCCATCCCCCGCAGAAAGCAGCTCATATTCTCAGGGCCATGGCATATACTTCTTGGGAATATCCTTTAATACTCCTTCTATTCCCTTCTGAAACTCTTTAGACTTTAAGTAGGTAAAGAATATGAAGATAAGGCTTTTTATCAAAACATTTAGAGCAAGCTGGTAAAAAGCACACACACACATCATTGGACTTAATATATTTGTTACTCAATAGAATTATTGCCACTTGCAGTGAGCAACAAATTTTATACTCCTCCACCCCCGTCAAAGTCTAAAGATGTATGATCAGATGCTCTTTGTCTCAGTGCTTACAGTCATGAGATTCCATGAATGGTCTGAAATCCAGGCATTATTTAATAAATGTGGTTCCATTTAATATAAGACTAAGCACAGTGAACATCTTGCAGATTTTCCAGGCTTGGGTCAACTATCTTCAAGGGATGTCCACTGTCTCTTAGGGCTTATTAGAGTGATTAGCAATGCACCCTATGCCTTATGGCACAGCAGCAATTCTTACAAAGAGAGTTAGTTAAGCTACTTTTCTGTCACCTGGGGACCAAGTTTAAATCTTTGTATCTTAGGTTTTTCATCTTAAAAATGAGATTGTCTCAGATGCCCTTAATATTCATTCATGCTGTAAAACTGTATCCTTTCATTTTATGAATAACAGAAATAGAAGGGACTCTACAAATTGAGCAGCTGTAATAACTGCCATTTACTAAATACCAGTAAATTAATCCTTCCAACACTTCTGCTAGGCAGATACTATTATCTTTATTTCACAGATAGAGAAATAAAGGCTCAGAGAAACTAAATGAATTGGGAAAAGGGACCCACAGCAAGTGTAGTAGAGGTAGTAGAGATAGTTCCCATTTTTGTCTTGCTCTGACACCCACAATTTAAAATACTGCTACCCAAAAACCACGTATACTATTTGATTAAAGTAGTTACACATTGTGTGAATCCAAGGCTAGAAAATGTGACATTGGCAAATAAACCAAAGTTGTACATGGCTAATACATGCTTCAAATAATATGCTCCATGTTTAGCACCACATCATTTAAAACTCCACAGGATGCACAAACATTAAATTACTCATGCATCAAACTTTCTAGAAATGAAAAATAATTAGAAAATTTGAGTCCTCAAAATATCTACTGAATGTAAAAATACATTAAAATATGCATCAGATAATGATTTTACTGCAGTACTAGGTCTTCTTCAACTTTCAAAAGTATGATTCATTCCATTTAGTTGAGTTTCAAATTTGCAAATACCTAATGCAAATATCAAATCATAATTTGTAATACAATGTACATAATACATTCCCAAATAGTTTATATTTTACAAAACATCATTGCAATTTTATGTGTTGAATTTTTTAAAAAGAATACTAAGAAGGTTATATGGAGATATAAGGGAGATAGAAATAAAAGCCCAGATAGTAAAACATTATGGTATAATTTACAGTATTAAGTGTACTACTGGGATAGTGTAAGACACAAACATTCATGACAGGGCATCAGGTCATAGATGTGTCCTTTTTTGCCCTGTACTACAGATAGATCTGGGTCTTAGAAAATCTGAGTAGTAAGGACAGTTTGTCTTGCCACGTTTTGCCCTTTTTGAGTTCTTTCATTTAACTTTCTGCTTCTTCATTCTACTCCCTCATAAGTCTTAGATATGGAACATGTTCCACCATTTCTAAATAATGTAACAAAAATTTAATTTTCAATCTCTATGTTATTTATACATTAATATTCTATTCTTAAAGATGATAACTTTCTGGAAGGGAATAACTCAAAAAATAAGAGTTTCAAATACTTGGGCAAACTCTTGGGAAAAAGCTCTTGCACGCTTTCTGTGATCCTTAAGTTGGCCTCCCATTCCGCCCTCTCCTCCTGCCTCAATACAATGGTGGATATCAACAAGGTGTTGCTCTAGGCACCGAGATGCCCACAGTGAGCAAGTTGACTGGAGCCATGGGAACCAGAACTGGGATACTTACAAGGAGTCAAATGGGGATTGTAAAACAGATCTGTGTTTTGCCATGTTCCTTGAAAGAAGCACATTAGCTTCTTTAGTATGTTAATATATTATAATAATATGTAATATTATATAATAATATACAATATATTATAATACTTAGTATACTAATACTAAGTAGATTTCCAAGTTATTAGAGTTTGTATGTATGATGAAGAAAATGTGGAGGGCTGAGGATGAGAAACTTCCATTTAATAAACTTGGTCAGCAGCCTAAAATTAGTGTTAGAAATATTCCTTAGCTGAGTAGAAACAAGATGATCAAATTTAAGCTACTGGCTTTAATAGTTGCCCAACATAATTTTCCAAGAGAAAAACTGAAACACTTATTCCAAGGAATTCTAATAATATAATAATATTAAGTATACAACTGACCTTACTGATAGGCACTTTTTGGAACCAAAAAGAAATAGCATGAAATACAAATATTTGCTCAACTTCATTTGTGAATGTATGCAACACTCCCCCAACTACAGGCCATTCTTTTTACACACAATGAAAAGGAATAAATAGAATTTAAAATGGTTGTATTGCCTAAAGTAACACCTTAAACACTATCAACATGAACTGTCTTAATATCAGTTGATAAGGCCAATGCAACTTTTTTTTTTAAATTGAGAGACAGATGCAGACTGAAAAACTGACAAAGGTGATGAATCTTGAGTGTAAGACTCTTAGAGAAAGATCACTTCTGCAAGCTATACAATAGAGAAAAATATGTTTCATATGGAATGCAGTAAAGACTCTGAGTTTGATAGGTATGATCAATAAACCTCTCTCTCTCTCTGCATCTTCTTAGAGAGATCTCAAGTAACAGGGATTTATATATTAATGAGAAAATATCTATGAAATGTACTGGCTACTCACATGAAGGCTGAACTTGTCTAGGACTTTCAGAAAAATCCCCGAAAGTGTGTACATACTCTGTTACTCAGCTAATTTCCCCCCTGGGTCCTCATGTTTGTCTTGGAAAACATGCAAACAAAGGGGTCGAGTGCAAGATCCATCTTAAATGGGAGAGAGGCAAGGTGAATGGCTTGAAGCTTGAAATCCAGGAGGGTATCTGTCCTATTTCCACTGGATACCACCGCCCCTGCCCCACCAAGCTGGGTAATTCCATCTAACAAATAAAATATCACAGGGCATACTTCTAACGACTATCTGTATTTCATCTACCTTTGGGGTGATTTCTTTTCAATCTGGGTTTTAAAGCACCGCTAGGAAAGAGTGGGCTGTTCAGTTAGCTGCCTTGATTCCTTTGTCTGATTCAAATCATTAACAAGCACATCAGCAGATGATGCCAAGCATACAAAAGACATGTTCTAAACAACGGAACGCACGCCCCACATCTTAACCAGAAATTCACTACTCAGACCCTCTCTGAACATCCAACACAATATGAATTGACACATGAATTTCACTTTCTTTTACTGTTAATCCTTCACTGTCTAGATATGGAAAATCATTTTGTTATAACAAAAATAGGATGAAAAGGCTCAAAAGAAAACTGGACAGGTGCTGAGACTAGGTGTCAAATTTTTAAAACACTCTTGAATGGCTCCATGAAATAACCGTATTTCCCAAAATACAGAATAATGAAAGGCTCTATAATATTCACTGTAATGCATAGTAGGAAATCATTACCAGCTAAATGAGAGTTCCAACGCAAAATATGGAGAAAATCAGGTGTTATCTGATTTTCTATCTCAACATTAGATTTTCTATCTCAACATCTATCTCATTCAGGAATCAATTCTCAGTGCCATCTGTATGAGACAGTCTTAATTTGGCATAACATTATTCTGACTGTTATACACCTGCTTGTTCTTGGAAAAATAGCAATTTTTCAACCTTAATAATCCTCATATCTTTTTAATTAATATAGATATTGAGATAAAAAATAAAACTCAGCTTTATGTCCAAAGAATTTCAGATACTTCAGAGAACAAGGCAGATAATTCAGAATTACTTTATTTTGGATTACAGTTCTTTAAAAAAAAAGACAAATGTTTTTACAAAAAAATCTTCTAGAAAAGTCATTAAGATGACATGGCAATGAAGGTAATTACATAAAAACACAGGAAGACCCAATGTCATCATGGTAATAAGATTCAAGCACCTATATTTCTGGATATGAGCTGGAGACAGCATCAATTAATCTTCCTTTTCTTTAATGAACCTTAATTTTCAGTCTCTCATGCTTATCACTTTTTAAAGAACACATGAAAAGCTGAATGAAAGACGGAATTTAGACTGTTATGGTCATTTTTTAAAAAACTGATCAATCTGTAAGTCACTGAGAATTATAAAATGAAGAACTCCAATACAAGTCTGCCTTCAATTCAGCTACGACAGTCAAAACCCAAGAAAATTCATAGTGAATGGTTTGTAAAGGGGGCAAAAATGAACTACCTTCTGCCCCAAATTCTAACCAGTTTCCTACATACCAATTATCATGTTCTAACAACTGGTTGTTATACCTTTAATCATCATAAATATTTACAACAAGGCCAATGTCCTCAGGCTTTCGATTCAGGCTTTAAATTGTCCTCTAAGTAATTAACTGCTAAAATTACCCATTTGTCTAAAACTGATATAATACAGACCATTAGTTAATAGTGAATATTTATTTCAGAAGGCCATACTGAGAACAGACACATTTTGTGGGCAATTAAAGTAGCAAAGTGATTACAGCAATTTAGTTAACACTGACAATTTTTCTTATGAGTTTATTCCAGTGCTTACAAGGAATATACAGCACGAAAGATAAAACTTTAACAGATGTTTTGCTGGGATTTAATACAAAATTACCATAGACTAGCCTATGCTTTACTATGAAATCATGAGTTATGTACTCTTTCAATTGTTCTTTTCTTCCCCCTCATTCTTCAGTGATGCATCACCTTTGTAACACTTGCAAGTCTACCTGATTCACAGTAAAGAACAATCACCTCAATTCTCAGATGCGTGGCAACCCACCTTTTCACAATAAACAAGTATATATGAAATCTAAACAGATATGTACATTTTTATAATCCAAGATGAATGTTTAAAATATTTCCATATACTGTCATGCTGCATAGTGATGAAACCAAAAGTCAAAACTGTCAAATTTAGAAGCAAAAGGACTTGATCGCTATGTTTTCCTTCTGTTCACCATAATAAATATTCAGTATTTATTACATTCCTATCCTTTAATGATCCATGAACTATTTAACCAAGTGCAGAGCTTCAGAGTTATTACAAGAACATGCTCTTTTAAAGATAATTGCTTATCTCACCTGGTTTTCACATCTTACATTTATAGAGAACCATTACAAGGTCTTATTTTAGCTCAACTGTTGTTTTTTTTGGTTAATCAGCATCTAGCACAGCATTATGAACAGTTGTTAACTTAGTAAATATTATTCTTATGTTCTTCATTTTGCATTCATCGATTTAAGTGACAAGAAGTATCACCACATGAAAAAAAATGTTAATCCATCACACAGCAATACCCATGGGACATCTGTCACTATGTCATAGTCAGACTTCTTTGAGAATAATTTCACCTGCAGTGCAGATCCTAAACGTAACCCTGGAGGAGTGCACTGTCTCTAAGCAGACAAAACTGTGAAGAAAAGCCAGTGCATGATTAGCTGAGTGGCCTCCCATGGAAACCAACATGGTAATGAGGGCTGTCTGCTTTCATGCACTACAATTCAGATGCCAAAACACAGGCATTAACAAGATGCATTCTATTTTTGAACTTCCCATACCCTCAGAGAAGGTATAACTATTATCTTCAACGTGAAAATGATGAAAAACCTATGTGAATGAGTACATATAAAGTCAGGTAAACAGGCTAATTACTGTAATTTAATATATGAATCATGCAATGTAAGGAAAAGAACATTGGACAAAGAATCAAAATGCTCTTTGACAAGTTCTTAATCTCAATGATTCTGATCTTTATATAAAAGGTGGCAGCTGAAATGGATGACTGCTTTAGGATGCTAATCCTGGAATGAGCCTGGCTATAGCAGAATCACTTAAAGAAGTGTTTTTCTAACTACATCAACATGTAATATTGATTACATATTATATTTTATAATATTACATATTGATCATAATATTGTACTGTATTATAATCATGTAAATGTTATTTACAGCTGAGCCATTAAGTTTTATATGACTACTTTCTTCCCCTGCACAATAATTGTTTTTCCTGGTGTTAGTAACTATCTAGTTCTTTTGTTGGTTGGTTTGCTTGCCTTTGTTGAATTTTCTTTGTGGTTATCACTAATTCAACACCAAATTCTTCTTCCATCTTATAAATCTGCTCAAACACATTTGGTATTCTATCTAACCCTTTCACCTTCTTAGAAATCTCTCCTGGAGACTTCTGACCTGTGCCAATCAGACTGACTGGTTACCCTTTCAGCTCGATGCACAGTTGTTATCCTGGGATTCTTTTCATCATTGTCTTGAGGATATCCATCTCTCTTTTGTGGTAGCCTCTACTACCTGGTTTCCTTTTCTTTTCTGCTTTGGTTTATTCCCTGAGTTATAGTGCAGTACATCTTCAAGTAGCTTCCTGAGAAAAGATGCAAGGTATGCAAACTTTTCGACTCCTTGAACACCTGAAAATAATTATCCTACTCTCACACTTCATTGATAGTTTGTATAGAATTGTAGATTGGAAACAATTTTACATTGGAATTTTCAAGTTGTTGTCCCACTTCCATCTCCATTCCAGTGCTGCTGTTGAAGTTTAACACCACTGTAATTCTTGATCTTTAGTAGTAAACCTGTTCCCTTTCAGTAGGATCTTTCTTTGAAATCAGTGTTCTGAAAATTTGCAACAATAAATGTTATCATTTATCTATTATCATTAAATTGTTCTGGGCATTTAATGGACCCTCTTAATCTTGAAGTTCACATCCTTCACATCTGGAAAAAGTATAGTTTAATGTTTATTGCTTTAATGACTCCCTCCTCTCTATTTTCTCCAGTCATTCAGATGGTTGATCCCCTGGACTGGACTCTAAATTTTCTGATACCTTCTTTCTCATGTTTCAGATTTGTATTTTATGCTCTATTTTCTGGCAAACTTCTCCAACTTTTTCTTCCATCCATTTTTACTGTTGTTTTTAATTTCTGTCATCATATTTTGAATTTCCAAAGCTACTTCATGTCCACTAATTTCTCCTTTTTAAAAATAACATAGCATTGTGTTTTATAGATGTACTATTTTCTTTTACCTCTTGGAGAATATTATTGATAATTTTTTTGAAGTTTTCTTTCTTTCTTTCTCTGTGTAATCAATGCAAGCAACTTTGCTTCCTCTGAGTTACTTATTTGTCAATTGGGGTCTTCATTGTAGAATCACCTAGATTCTTTAGGTCTTGGACTGATCAGATTCTCCACAAAGACACTTACAACTTTCTACCTTGAGGCGTGGGTCTGATACCTGTTTTCTGAAGCACCACAGTCCAGGCCCTGTCTCTCATATATATATATATTAAAGTTTTACAGAAGACTCTGCTGTGGAGCCTAGTTTGAAGACCTCTTTGATGATGACCAAAGTTTCTTGCACCCTTAAATATTCCAAGCACTGAGACAATCCAGTACATTTTGGCAAAACCTCAAAAAGCCAAGACGTCAATAGGTATGGGGAAATGGAAACTTATATACCAACACCTATCACTGCCTTTCAGTTATTCAGAAAGGTATAAAAAGAGGTAAATCACATCATGCACTTTTGGAGGCAAAAATGTAGTAGAGTATCAATCTGTAACCATGTGAAACAATTTCTTAGTGAGAGTAGTTCCTGCTCCATATGACTAATATCTAGACTCAGTGTTGGCATCATATCTAATTTCTGTGACATTATTTATGCTAACTGCACATCTCATTTACCAGTGAGTTTCCATCACACCTTAGGAGGTATGAGCTCCGGCAGTAATAAACCTTGCTTAATGCCCCAGTACAACCTGAACTTGAAATAGGTAGCAAACACTAAGTATTTTAAGTACGAGGAATGATCGTAGGGTAACAGCTGTTGAAACACAATTTCAAGGAGTGCAACCTAGTAACTGAAAACCAGTAACCTAGAAGCTCAATCTTTCCATGACCATTAAGAGATTAAGGAAAAATAAAATGTAACGGATGAAGCAGAATTTACAAAGGCTACAAAAATCACCAGTGATACTGGCAATGCTTTGTGGAATGAGCTCTCTTTATTTCACCAACTTGCCCATAACTCATGACACACAGTGTTGGTGAAAAGACCAAACAAGGATAATGGAAATCCAGTGATGCCATGGTTTTTTGAAAAGGCTCAGGCCAGTTCTTTAATCTTAATCCTGTCACTGAATTTAAAGTCTGGAAATCAAATTTAGCTCAAAGTAGCCTCTGATTTCCACTGAGGCTGGTAGGCCCTGGGCTTCCACTAGCTGGCCTCTCTACAGATTCCCCAGGCTAAAGTGGGAAAAGGGGGCGGGGAGGGGGGAAGGAATTTGGAGATTGGGGTTGACACATATACACTATTGATACTATGCATAAAATGGACAACTAATGAGAACATACTGTATAGCACAGGGAACTCTACTTAATGCACTGTGGTGACCTAAATGGGAAGGAAATCCAAAAAAAGGGGGATATATATATATATATATATGTATAGCTGATTTATTTTACTGTACAATAGAAACTAACACAACATTGTAAAGCAACTATACTCCAATAAAAATTAATTTAAAAAATAGATAAATAAAAATAAAGTGAGAAACAGGAGTAAGGATGTACTGTACTGTTGATTGTGAACCCAATCAACCCTAAGAAGAGAACATTAAATGCATAAATGAGACAATTTGAGATGTTTTAATGTTAAAAAAAAGAATTATGTATTAATTATAATACTAATGTTTAAAGTTAAATTTGAACATGAACAAGATTAAAAAACAAATCTCTTCATCTGTTAAAATTTCTTGCCCAATCTAACCACTAAAAAACTACCTATGTCAATGGATACAGATTTTTAAGAAAAGTGAATAGTCAAACAATTTAAAAGAAATCTAAATGAAACAAAAAATCACAACAACAAAAAAGGAGATATATGAAAAAATCAACAAATACTGTAAGTACCATATTGACTCTATTACTTATTTTAAAAACAATGTTTTGTCAGATTTCCTATAAGTTCCTACATTTTAAAATTGTACAACATAGATGACCACCATAAAAACCCTCATTATTAAGTTCATATTAAAAAGCACCTATAATTCATTAAAGAAAAAAACCAACCCAATAGAAAAATGAATATATAAGAACAGGTTAACTTGTAATAGCGGAATTACAAGTGGTCAAGAGACATGAAAAGATGCTCAATGTCACTAGCAGTCAAGAAAATGTCAACATAAAAAATATTTCATTTTTACTCATCAGAATGGCAAAAATCTAAATGACTGGTTAGTCAATCCTAGGGAATGTAGAGAAAAACAGTCCTTCTGTAATTTACAACCTTGTGGGCAAAGGTTCCAGTTAAATTCATTAAAACTGACATAACGTCTCTAATTAATAAAGAAAACCCATTAACTAGATATTCAAAAGAAATGAGTATAAAGGTTTTATACTAATATCTACTCTAGAATCATTTTTAATAGGAACATTTTGGAAACAACCTCAAGATCCATGAATAAAGAACAGTTGCAAATTATGGTTTATTCATACTATGGAATAATATGCAGTTATTAGAAAGACTGAACTACATAGTCATGTATTGATTTTAAAGGATATCTATGACATATTCTAAGAGGAAAAAAACCTTATACAATATATATATATTATTTTTATAAAGCAAAATGAAATAAACACATGTAATACCATACGTGCAAATATATCTCTCCTAGCAAACGGAAAAGTACAGAAGAAAAAATATGCCACATTGCAAGAAAGGTGCAGATAATGAATGGGACGAAATGGAGACAAATAATTTTACTTCAAATACATTTATAAGTTTAGCCTTCAGATAAACTTTGGTATCTTCTAACTCCCTAACATATGCCAAGAAAGAATCTCCTGTTTTAAGCTTGAAATTTTTGGACAATTTCCCAAGATGGTTGCTAGGTCAAATCTTAGAAAAACTTAGCTCTTTTTATACACAGTAATCCAATTTCTGGTAAAAGAAATGAAAAAAAAAGCAGTAGGAAAAACCATTTTTATCTGTTTGTACAAACAAGTGAAAAATATGCACCATGAATTCACCACAACACTGTTTTGGATCATAATAGTACTTTATCTTGAAACCAATTGGTACTGCAGTATGGAGCTCCAAGCTAGAGCTACTGGAGATTCCCCTCTTCTGAAAACAGTGTTATGACAGGATTCCAGTGGATTTTACTCATTACTGGCAAATGTTTCTCCATGAAGAAAAAACAGGATAAAGTCTAAATAATAATACCACAGTGAAAATATTTAATGTCAAAGCATGGCTTCCAATGTCAAACCATAGCAATGACTATGGTTCACTTCAATATTACTTCTCTTTACACAATTTTTTTAAGTTATAGTAGAGAGATTAGATTTTCGCTCAAAACATGCACATGAAGAATGCTAACCCTTGACTTAAAAAGATCTTTTCCTACCTTCACATTATCTGGATGCAGCCCCCCAGGGTGCTTGTCCATGTACTGACATAAATCAGTATGCTAGAAGAAAAAGGGGAAAATGTATTAACATCCCTCTGGCTGTAACACAGTGAATCAATATTTTTTTTACTTCAAAGTCATCATTACTTTCTAAACAAAGCAAATATAAGGCAAGTGGGTGGATTTTTTAGTGTATGCAGTTGCATGCTCCTCCGTCCCCTGTTTTAACCACAATCGAATCATTATCTTTGCCTCTAGGCTCTGTCTTACATTAAACATATCTGTGTATTAGAAGGAATTCATATCCACAACTTTTTACTTTGTTAAATGCCTAATTTTCTCCTCATTGAACATACATCTCTTAAATGGAAAAAAAAAAAACCCTACCTAAAAATATAAGCCTTAACTTAAAAAAACTAAAGCACATACACACACACAATTAACCAATCCAATTACAATTTCAATTATCTTGTATTTTCCAAGTGGAAACGCAGGTTATGATTATTTATGTTATATGAGATGAAAATACTACAAACAGATCATTACAGTAAAATTAATCATTGGTTTTATTTGAGTTTTTCATAACTATATTCACTAAAAAATAATTTTCAGATTCTCAGAACTCTTGAATATATTTGAGAAAATATTTATTTATAAAACTTTATAAAGATTTACTTTATAAATCAATACAAATACTTTCAAAATTATAAATTAAGACAAATACATCCAGATATAACTTAAAAGGAATATCCCTAGATAGCAACTTACGCTGTTATTCCTTCAAATATCCCAAGCTTAATTTGCACACAATTATATATTTTCTTTTTAATGCTTTTTCTGTTTATATTATGAGTTACATAAAACTTGGAAAAAAACATGTAGAGTTGCTATATAAATTTTTCTAATCTTATTGGAGGATACTGTAAGATTTGTGACATTGAAACATTTAATCATTCTGTAAAAGCCAGTGATCATGATTATTCATGACCCATTATCAGGCTTCAATTATTCAGGAATAATAAGGTTTTGATACCTTCAAGAACCTGTACCATGGCTATCGCCATGATGACAACAGTTCAGATTCCTTTACTGAGTTTTTATTGCATGCCAGGTGGTAACTCCCAAGGATACAAAGCAGAATTTAGCATTCATTCATTATTCATCACGTATTTCTTGAGTACTTATTATCTTCCAGGCACTACACTAATCACTAAAGGCATAGAATTCAATGAAATAGATGCTGGTGGAAAAAACCAGGCATGTCAGTAATTACAGTAGAGTATGTTGTATATTAAGAACAGTACTGGGTAATGTTTGAGGACATAGCAGGGGGGAACTTATTGTGGTCCAAAGATTTCAGAAAGGCCTCCAGAAAGCATTACTTCTAAGTAACACCTGAATAGAGAATGAAAAAGGTCAGCCAATGGAAGAACAAAGGGAAAGAAGATGGGACAGAAGAAATACTCTTAGATATATTTTGAGACAATATTGCCTTTATCTTGCACCACACCCAAGGTGTTTAGCTTCCAAATGAAAGTCAAGTTCCATGAGGACAGAAACTACATTTGATTTGGAAATTATTGTCTCTCTGGTCCAGTCAATGACAGCGAAGAAGAACTAAATAAATACAGGTGGAAACAGTTTTACATATAGTATAGCTCATTAAAAATGAGCCTAAAATATAATTATAATGGGTTCCATGGAGTTTTTCCTGACTATATTAAAGTTTTATTTCATGCATTTAATTAATTGAGGACTGATTTCTGGATCCCAAACTGCCACTTTGTAACTCCATACAATTAACCTCTCTGTCCTTTCAACTAAGGCTAACACCTTCCCTAGAGATTTCTGAAGAACATATAAAATAGTACATGAAGCACTGATATACATACACTACCAAATATAAAATGGATGGCTAGTGGGAAGCTCCTGCATAGCACAGGGAGATCAGATCGATGCTCTGTGATGACCTAGAGGGGTGGGATAGGGAGGGTGGGAGGGAGGCTCAAGAGGGAGGACATATGGGGATATATGTATACATATAGCTGATTCACTTTGTTTGCTGTACAGCAGAAACTAACACAACATTGTAAAGCAATTATACTCCATAGATATTAAATAAATAAATAAAACTAAATAAAATAGTACATGAGAAAGCAGTTTTTAATCAATAGCATGATACACAAAAATAAGGTAGTATTTAAGATACTGTCCATTATACAATAAGACCCGTGAGGGGAAGAACTGTAATTTGCTCATTGCTTCACACACAACAAATAAAGTGGTAAATAGAAAGTACACCCAATCATAACAATAATCATATAGCCACATGTTAAAATTCCTATTAAAAATATATATTTTCAGTTTACAAAACAAAATCAAACTCACACAAGCTAAATATACACAACAAAAAATAACGCAAAACCTGAAAATAAAGAAATAATACATCATATTATATATTACACATTTACATTATTTACGTTTTAGGATATTTATACTGGTAAATATCAATAAAAAAGCAAAAAATCAGCATATCAATATTAGACATATTAGAATTCAAGGAAAAAGTACTAAACATTTATGCACCTAGCAACATGGAATATCACTATGAAGCAAATATTGACCAAAATAAAAGAAGAAACTGAAAATTTCACAAAATCTTGAAGGGTTTAGCTTACCTCTTTCAAAAACCAACAAATGGAATTGACAAAAAAATAAGAATTCTATAAAGGATATGAGTAACACAGTTAAAAAGCATGTTTAATTTTGTGCCCAATAAACTTACGCTACACATGCTTAAAGAAGTGGTATGGTGTTGGGGACAACTTTCACCATATTTTATACTTGACATAAACGTATTAAATGCCGATTGTGCATAAATAAATAAGAAAAGTGTCTGCTCGCATAGAGCTTACATTCTGTGGATTTTTACATACTTGTGATTATTGTAATTTTTTTCCAAGATTAAAGTATTCAAGCTTTTTGTTTAAAAGTAAACAAACAAACAAATAAAAAACCCCACTAAACTATGAGGAAGGAAACATATCAGTAATGGGGAAAAAAGCTCCTGATGCTCATGGTACACATGACATCCTTCCGTGTATGTATGCATGCCCAATGACAGTGTAACATGAATTAAAGGAAGGAGGCCTCTCCAGAAATGAGATCTTGGGAAATTTAATAAAGATTTTTCCAAACCTTTTAAATTTTAAGATTCATATTTCCTTAGCTGTATAGCATGAAAATGTGTGTATGCATACACGCATGGCTATCTCTAGCTGTGTAGCCTTAGGTTACACAACCTCTGTGTATCAGTATCTTCATCTATGTAATGAAGATAATCCTAGTATACCTACCTCATATGGATATTGTGAAAATTAATAAGTAAATATCCATTACGGTTTTACTACACTGCCCAGTACATGGTAGATGCTACAGGTGATGATGATGATGATGATGATGATGATGATGATGATTTTCTGTAGTGTGTTTAGAGTAGGAAGGGATATTTGGGAGGACTGCAATTAAAAATGGAATGATAAATACCATCAGGAAACTGGAACTCTTAGAAGTAACATTTCATCCTTATATATGTGTTCTTCCTGTCTACATGCCCAGACATTCTCATTCAAACTCCACAGCTCTCTGCACACAACCTGAGACTACTTCTAGCAAATACACCATTAACCTCAGATTGCTCTGGGTGATTAGGGGCAAGAATCTGGAGAATCTCAAATGGAGGAAGAGACAAGAGGTAGTACCAGGTCTTATTTTTATACCCTAGCAAACTTCTGTTCTGCCTGCATTAAAAACTGTTTCTTTTCCCTCTCTCTTTTTTAATACACAGTACTATGCCTGGAACTGCATTAGATGTGCCTAAATTACAAATTTCATCACATCTCTTCTTTCTTTTTAACTTATCTCCTTAGTTCAACTCATTGGCTTATGTGACCTTTATGATTTGCACTGGTCCCGAAATACAGAACTAAACTTAACAATAAATCCTGGGAGGTACTTCTCTGTCATTCCATTTTTTAAAGTCATCCTACACATACAAGTTCTGAACAGAAGGCCCCTATGGCACATGACCAACAGATCACTATCCACTGATGAGACACAGATAATCTCAGGTCCATCTGACTTCATCTCTATTTCTTGTTCTAACACTAAAAGGAGTATCTTTAGACTAGGTGCCTGGTGACTATAGATCAAACCCAGTAACTCTTCCTCCTCCAATCTCTATCTTGGCTCTTGGCTAACATCGCTTCTTTCCCTCACTACATTACGCCTCACTTCATCTTCCTACACCCTCTTATTCACTCTATCACTGCTGCTGTTCTTCAGGGGAAGGCCTTCAGAAGCACTTGTGTCTGACAGGTTTATACCTGAATCCCTAAGAATACTTCATCAGTCTTCCGTGGAGTGCATGGTTTTAAACGAAGCTATCAAGTGTGGCTAGATTTGCAGACCAAGAAGAGGAGTGACAGTAAAAAGGAGCTGTTAAGGTTCAGTCCCCACACTTGCATACATTTCTTTCAAAATCAAGTTCCTCCTTCCTCACTGTTGATTACCCATCAAGTAGCATTTATTTGAGAATTTACATAGGTGCAGGAGTGTTTCAAGGGGAAGGAATCTGAAGAACGTATCTGAAACCATAACACCCTAAACATAAACATTCTCTGTAAAGGAGCCACATTTACAGTTTAGGTTTCTCCATGTTGATTTCATTACTCTGTGGCTGGATCAATTTAGAAGGCAGGAGACAGATCTCTCTTCGTAAAAAGGCAGGATACAGAAAGACCACAAAATATCGAAAAGACTTCTTACTCATAAGCACTTTCACACAGTAGAATCTGTTAATTTCAATCATATGTAGACCTGAGAACTGCATGACTAACAGTACACAGCCATGAGTCTTAAAGAGAAAGACATAAAAGGAAATTACAAAGATAAATTATAGATATGATGACAATTTCAAAACAGGCCTGAGTGGAGAACAGCCCTTCAAAAGAGTACCAGGAAAGAAAGTCCAGCCAAAGAAAAAGATGAGAAACTAGCTGGACCATGACATTCACCTTTTCATATTTTCCACTCTCCATTCCTTACTCTTTTTGAAACTGACTTTGGGTGAGGGAAAAGAAGCAATATACTGCCACTGAAAGCCACTGGTAAAAAGGCTCTCTGAAGACCACAGAGTCAGAAAAGCTCTTGGACATGAAAGTTTACCCATATTCCTGGGCAGAAACAAGTATAAGTCAATTATTAAGTAGGCTTCATCATTTAGTATGTGCTTATGTTTCTTTTTAATCAATGTATCATCCATGAAGTGAGGTTTTCCAATTTTTGGCCCTTCAAATGATCAGACCTCTTACTCAAGAGATATCAAGTTCCTCAGAGAAATTATGCTTTTGTATTAGCACTGGTCTTCAGACTGGACTTTTCTCATTAAGCAGGAATCTAAATAGAGCCCCTTCCCTAAAACATGCATTTTTTCCACTCTCTTATGCTAAGCATGGTGTCTACAATATTTGTCAGCTAATTTTGATGTTTTTCAGAAGCACTGACAAAATATGACATTGAAAATAGCACAGCCCTATTTTCCAGCATCTAGGCTAAAAATAAGGCTGTCTTTCCATGGGGATAACCATCAGAAATCCTCATTTTGCAGTTATGTTACACACAGCCTCCACATTCTTTACTTCTTTTCATTTAGTTTTCCATTTTGACAGCAAGAGAAGAGTCAGTATATTCAGGCTTAGTGTAATTTTTAAAACATTAAAAACAAAACTGCTTCGCAAGAATAAGAATATGGAAAGATTCCAGAAGATAATAAAACTAATTCTGAATTTCTTTCTTCTTAAGGAATAGGCTTATTTTATGAATAAATACCAAGCCTCGGCTATACTTTTATTTTGAAATTAATGAAAAGACTTATAAAACAAAAAACATTAAGTGAAAACACGTGATTTAAAAAAAAAAAGATGGGATATGTTAAGAACTAGTTGATAACATGTACAACTTGAAAGCATAAAAATATAGAGCCCGCCTTTTCCGGACTGACTTTGATTGTTTAAGGAGCTCCCTGGTCCTCATCTCAGTTTGATTACACTCCAATTTCTTCCTTATAATGAGTAAGTGACCCATTATAAAAAAACCTTTAAATAGTACTCTGACTGGTAAGAGAGCAAATCAAGAAATCTGCAAATATCTAAAGGACAAGAGCAATTATTTCCACTCTTCAGTGGTACCACACGGGGTCCCAAAATTAATGGCAACGATGGCAACTTTCGTGTCTCCAAGGCAGCAAGTGTGGCAGACGCTTACTTGTTATGCTTAATCTACTACTGGCTAATGTCACCTTAATTACCATTGTCCCATGTCTGGGACACACCACATGCACTCTAACTAAAACCACACTTTAAGAATAGTTGCGCATTTTGGTAGAACTCACTATGGTTTTAGTTTTTAATCTGTTTCACCTGTAGCTCATTAAAGTTGTGTGATTCACTGGGGAATAGCTGCTGCTAGAGGCAACTGAAGAAAACTTATAGAAGTTGAGCCCTCCTTCCTTCTACAGCAGTCAATGCCATTTCCTCTGGCTACAATCTCTGTTTTAATCAGACTGCATTGCTGTAAGAATTAATACATCAAATTACTGAGCAGCTAGTTTCAAACTGCTTTTATACGAAGTCCACAGGCTTAAACCGACTTTGCATTTTTTTCCGGTAAGCTTTATAGTACTCATTTATTTATTCCCAAATCATAATTAATAAAATTTTAATGTTGTGAGTTCCAATACATAAGCACTGTTCATTAGTGAGAAAAAATGGAAAGAAATATTAATCAACTTCCCCTTTAAAACAAAACCATAGCCGTTCAAGATGCTTTATAGAGAAGGTTTGTACCCGCTATATACCACAGGGACCCACTTTTAAAACAGTGGTTAAAAAATAATTTATTTTAAAGTTTGTAAGTATCCTATTAAATGTTATTTAGGCTTTTTGCAAATGCACTGAAATCCCTTTTCTTTAATGACAAAAACAAGACATTCATGAACAAGTACAAAAGTACTATCTCTTCCCTCAGAAATAAAAATTCTAATGATGATTACTGTGCCTTAAGTTGCATCATAGGACGTGGTATGACAATAGAGAAAATATGGTCTTCCAATCTGTTCCATATACCCCAAATTATGTTCTTAAATGGAATATTCTCAAATATTCTACTGTTCTTGTAAAGACTTATTTTATATATTCCAAAGCCTGTTTCTAGGTTATTTTATTTTCACCTGTTTTTACGCCACTTAGGAAATGTTTGAAATTCTGCCAGTAAACCACACACATATTTCCTGGGGAGGGCAAGGGTAGTTAACATAAACAAGAGTTAAAACTATATAAAAATCCTCTCATAGTAATCACACTGCCTTGGCTTATTCCTAATTAAATTAGTCATTTCTTTTTTTATCATATAATGTATTTTTCTCCTTTTGGGACATAACAAACCTAAATGTGACTTAGTGATCCCATCATTCTAACTAATTGGTTTCAGCTGTCATTTCTGAATCTAAAATGCATGGGCAGCCTGGGGATGGTGACTGGAACAGGAAGCATTTCCAACCACATTCCCATTGTGTAAAACCAGCAACCTGAAAGATCTTTTCCATTAAAACAAAAAACTTACTATTTGGCTTCTGGCAATGACACTACGGGTAGAGAGATTGTATAGGTCTACCCAGGCGGTAAGACTGTCATGAGTCATTTTTCTCACATAAAGAGAATGCAGACATTTATTTTCCAGTAGTTCAAGTGTCTGAAGTAGTTTCAATATTGTAGGGGGTAATTCATAAACCAAACACATATCTATATCCATATATCTATGTCCATATCACTTCATAATACTTATAGGGGGGTATAAATGATAGTCCTTTTTTAAATTAAATAAATTGAAAGTATAGATTTGGGAAGTTTCAAAAATGGTGGAAATCTTCTAGAAGAAGAACACTGTGGTTCTACAGAACCAAACGCTATTACTGCATTAGAAGACTGTATAAACGTGCTCTCTTGAAACAGTGAAGGAAAGACTACTCAGCATGGTTTATATGCCCTCTGGCACACCATTCACAAGCCTAAAACATATAATAAATTTTAACAGAGTCAAATAGACACTTTAAAAAGATTTTCATGCTATTCTGAAGCCACGTTTAAAAGGAAAAATAAAAGGCCAATGGGTATAAAGAATGGAAAGCTCTGATCATCCAACATCCTCAAGAATTTGAAAAAGAAAAGGTTAACAAAATGGGCCACAAAAAATTTTGTGGAGTCAAAGTATGAGATGGAAAAAAAAAAAAAAAAGGAACTGGAATAGTTCTCAGGAATATATTAACTCTGAAAACCCTTCTGGAGCTGCCCTGCTGGAAATATGAGAGATCCTGAAATTATAAGGTAAAAGTAACATGAGTGAAAAGATTAGAAACAGAGGAAAAGAGGAAAGAGGGAGGAGAAACAGAGGGAGAGAAGACAGAGGAATCAAAGGTGGCTATCCTGGAATAACTTTTTCTGGCTACAAAGTAGAAAAGACGAGCCTTTTTTATAATCTGGGTTCTAAGGGTTAAGAATAACACCCACATAGGGACTGATCATACCAGATGTGTGTTTCAGAAAACTTTATGAAATATACTGTATAATGAGCTTCAGGTACATCTTTTTTTTTTTAATTTTTATCGCAGTATAGTTGATTTACAATGTTACATGTTATTCTTCATTTTAAAAATAGTAATTCTGGAACACATAATCACAAGGAAAACATTAAACAATTATAACTTGGTAACGCTGTCACCCTGTCTTTTTTTTTGGCATACCAACTGATATTCAAAATATATTTTCAAACTTATGGTGGGTAAAGTATTGCAAATGTATAAAGACGGATAAACAGTATTCACTATTCAAGAGCTTACTGATGACCAGGGGGGAAACAAGAACGATAACTCAATAATAGTCTCTCTCTTACTTTAAATGAAACATTTATAGCTTTGTTCCTATCATTTGACCAAGTAGTGACAACTTTAGGTGTTTTTTTTCCCCAAGGAAATACAGAAGGATGTATTAGAAGGAATGTTATTAAGATTTTACAATGCAAAATACCTTAAAGTTATTAAACACGGTTATGAATATCTGATTATTTATGGAACAAGAGCTGTGTGCTACAGACTCCAAAATGGGACAAATCAAAATCTCTTGAGCGGGCGAAATAGTTTGAAAGATAAGTTTATACTACAAATGTAAAGCTCATTTATAGCTTCAATTAAATCCCTGGCTGGTGGGAATACAAATAATTTAGAATGATAAAGCTTTCGGGGAAAGTCCTGACAAACAGTGAAGTATACGAAATGTATGTTTGTTATATATGATGAAAGAGACAACTTATATTGCTATTCCTGTGGCACACCTGAAGCATAAGTACATTATAAGGTAATGTACTTACATTTAGCTAAGATCTATTTTCTTCATTAAGTTAAATTATTTCAATATAGTACATAAAGGGGCAAAGATAGTTTAGGTTTCCTCAAACTCTGTGAGTAAAAGGATCACACCAACATTATTTTTTTTAATGCAACTTTTTACCTACAGGGTCTAATGCTCTGAAGCATGAGAAATTGAAGGGTAGTGAAACATATTGTTAAGGATCCACAAAAAATTGTAAAAGTTTTGTTTGAAGTAGCTCTTTTAATAGCAAAGAATAAAAAGACCTCAGATCACAGAGGGGGTTAAAAAAAAAAAAACCCATGAATTCTTGTATTCTGAGTACCGCCAAAAGTTAAAATGAAGTAGAGATTCCAAAGTATCTTTTTTTTTAGCATCTACAGTCAAAAGTCAAATTGCTGGCTTACCTGACCTAAAAAAAATTTACCAAAGAGTAAATCATCACTCTTTTTCTTTTCTTTCACTACTTGCTTTTGCTCAATCCATGTACAAAGGAAATGTGCTTAATTCCTTGCCATGCATGAGTATTAAATTAAAGATACCCTGGAAAAAGAACTGCTTTATTTTTCTTTCTCCATCATTAGACACTTGCAAACTTGCCAAGATAATAACTTTCCCAGGAGCTTGACATATTTGCCAGATATAGTTGATATTCTGAATATGAATTCCGAAACTTCAAGAAGTGAAGACCAACATTATTGCTCCTCATGATGTTTTAAACTTTTATACCAAAATCTAGTTATATATTCAGTGAATCAGAGCTAAAAATATCTTTTCATTTTCCTGACTGTACAATTTGCCATAAAAAGGTTACTAAAAAATATTTCAAGAGAAAGAATAAAGTCTCACTGAGTTTGTCTGGGATGAATTCAGGAAGTGCTTTCCTGATGCTGTGGTTGAAAATACCATTTGAAAGTCAGTCTTAGCAAAATTTAATAGAAGTTATTGGAGCTTAAATTTTAAATCAGTCACTAAAAAATTGTTAGAAAATCATAGTGGAGAATTTTGGGCAAAACATTTCAATATTTACTTCAAAATAAATTAGTAGGCCTAGCACGTAATTATTATAATCAACATATAAAGTTGGTTGTCATAATTTGTATCAAGAAAAACATAGCAAACACCATTCTTGACATAGAAGGTGACCACATTTGTACTTGACCCTTGATGCTATGTATGATACAAAAGCTTGTCGTAAGCAAGCTGATTTAGTGCCCTTATTGATAAAACATGTAGTTTTTAAATGTTAAAAAACCAGAATCAAGTGTTTAATATTTTAAAATAATCATTATTTAAAGTTGTTTTATTAAGAATTTTAAATTTATCCAAAATTTAAAATGATATCAAAGAAAAGCACGGGATTTTTATACTAATGCAAAGGGTGCATGAATTTTAAAATGTGGATAAACTTTGGTACATAACTACATTTATTGATTTGGAACAATGGTAGCATTAACTTCTGTAAGTTTTTAAAAAGGTTAAAAAACAGCATATGTACTACATAAGTATAGTGTACACATAAATATGCATATATACATGCATACAACATGCATGTGAGTATGAATCATAAAAGGAGTCTTCAAAAGAAAAACACATGGTAGCACTGGCTTTCTCTAGAGTAGCTGAATACTAAGTAATCTGGGATATGTCCGTCAAGACAGGCCAACTTATGCTGCTGTGATAACAAATAACTCTTGTTCACAATTTATTGGCCAAAGCAATCCACAAGGCCATGCCCTAGTTTAACAGGGAAGGGAGGTATAATCTTCCTGCAGGGGTTGGGATCCAAATACCAGAAAACAGTAATACAGTCATTTACATTAAGCAAATTATACTCAATTTTTTTTTTTACTCTACAATAGTGAGAATGATAAATACATATACATATATATTTGCATTGAATTTTATTTTTAATACTTTTTTTTGATGTGGACCATTTTTTAAGTTGTTATTGAATTTGTTACAATATTGCTTCTGTTTTATGCTTTTTTTTTTTTTTGGTTTTTTGGCCCTGAGGCATGTGGGACCTTAGCTCCCTGACCAGGGATCGAACCCGCACACCCTGCATTGGAAGGTGAAGTCTTAACCACCAGGGAAGTCCCTTGCATTGAACTTTAAAAGAAACTTTTGTCAAGGATTTAATAACTTCAAAAAAGATGCTACAGTTTTATGAACTCAATTATTTCTCATCCAAAGTTAACTTTTCTAGAAATTCTTGCTATACCAGGTTATCTTTTTCCCCTCTGAACTCTGAAAATCTTTTGATTTTCTGGTATATGTCTGATATATTTGGATATGTAAATCAGAACCCCATATTTTAACAGTAACTTCCCTAAAAGATAACAAATCCCTATTAAATTAAAGGGTTAAATTGCATTTTAAAATTAATCTTGGGCTTCCCTGGTGGCGCAGTGGTTAAGAATCCACCTGCCAATGCAGGGGACACAGGTTCGGGCCCTGGTCCTGGAAGATTGCACTTGCCTCAGAGCTACTAAGCCGGTCTGCCACAGCTACCGAGCCTGCGCTCTAGAGCCCGCGAGCCACAACTGCTGAAGCCCGCACACCTAGCCCATGCTCCACAACAAGAGAAGCCACCGCAATGAGAAGCCTGCACACTGCAACGAAGAGTAGCCCCCGCTCACCGCAACTAAAGAAAACTTGTGCACAGCAACGAAGACCCAATGCAGCCAAAAATAAATAAATAAATAAATAATTTAATTAACTTTAAAAAAAATAAAATTAATCTTTATGACACTATGCCATAGGTTGGGTTCTCCAGGTGGAGTTTGGGGCTACAGTATGCATATTATGTAAAAGGAATGAAATGTTTATTAGGTGAAAGGAATGAAAAGAAAGCAGGATTGGACAAAGGACGTGAAAATGTGATGCAGGCCAATAAAGCCTCGGCCAACCTAGCCCCAGATTTGCCCTGTGTTCACCAGAAATGTCCAGGCCTTTATACCTCCTCCTCACATAGTCACCAGATACAGGATGCCTGTGGAAAGTCACGACCTCATTCAAGATGGGTCCCTGAAGCTGAACCAGATCCCTATTTGCTGACGGAGATGCATTCTGGTGACCATATAGCTATGCTTGCTGTAGCTAGGCAGCAAGTTCTCCTTTAAAGAGGATATGGACCCCATATCTTTGTGTCTGTTACGCTCTGTAAGGGTGTTTTAATGAAAACCTTGAAAAATGACTCTACATTTATAGTACACACACACACACACACACACACAATCATATCTGGTGCACCCACTTTATGGGAAAAAAATACCAATTTGGCAGAGATTTATAGAGTTCCTAGTGTAACTGTACTAAGAGACACACCAAATGAGAAATCAGCCCCTGCCCTCAGGAAACTAGCTGCCCATGCATCTTACACAGATGTCACAATGATAGAAAAATAATCAAGTTGTCCTGCTCACCCTTTGCAAGATACCACTCAGTTCACTGTATTTTTACTCAGGTAAAATCTGATTTAAAAAAAAACAAAAAAAACTTTAATCCTCTCTTCTTTTCTTCTAATAAATATTCCGTTACTAATCATCCCTCCCCACACCTCTTCTCCCCAGCATTGCTGACTTTATGTCTTGTTGTTAGAATTAGATACTGTTCCCCAATACATATCCTAAAAATCCTAGCTAAAATACTCAACATTTTGGCTTTCCCTGCTGCTTCTAACTTCCCTATCCAAGTAGAAAGGGCAGAGAAATATAAAGAGGAGAAAAGGGAACCAATTCAATCTTCCAAATGTTCCTGATGATGGCTGAAATGAGATTCAAAGCTTTAAAACAAAGATCACATATTCAAGAAAAAAGGAAAAACCCAGAAGAAGGAAAATTCCTATTTAGCAAATAGCTGCCATGACAAATTTGTTTTTCAGCTTCTCAATTATGAAATAAAAACGAGGCATGAGCATCTGTTGGGGATTTATAACTGGACTCCTATCTGCCAGGGAAAAAGGAGTAATTTACTCAGTTGAAATTGGAGGTTAACTTAGAACGATAAAGTTCATATTTTCAAAAGGAAGTTTCTAATCATACACAGCAATCAAAAGCCTAATGAACCTGCAAAATAAGCAACCTATACATTCTTAATAATTATGTTTTAAAATCAGAATGCGTCACAATTTTTTATTCCATATACATACACTTACATCGTAAAAAGCTTCTTATTGGCTTTAAAATGCTCTCAAATGTATGAGTGTGTGTTTATACAGCCCATCAACATCCCACAATCATCATAACAAACTATAAGAAAAAACAAACAAAATGACTAACTGACCAATTAACAATCATAAATATTTTCCATCAAGACAGGACATCCTAATAAAGGCATGGTCACACTTTAGACACTGCTTGTGTGCCTAAAACTTTACCGATGGGATGATAATCTAATAACAGTTCATTCAAATATCTTCACTCTCACTAGCCTTGTCACATCTGATAAACTCTGATAATTGATAAACAGCAAAGATTTATATACTTCACAACCATTAAAGTAAAAAAATTATCTAGTTACACAGTGGTTTACACAATGACAAGCTCAAGCATTTGCTCATGTTTAAACTTATTAAGAATGGATGCAATTCCAAGGTAAAGATGGCAAACTGGACATATGTACCCATCCTGTACTCTCTTGAATCCCCACTCACCAAAATTTTAGAAGCTCCAAAACAGATGGTAGCAAGTTTAGCATACAAAATGCAAACAAACAACAAATGATTATTAAACTGGCAGCAGGGAAAGCCTAAAAGCAGCCTTATTTATATGACAGAACAACCAAAAGGCTCAGGGCTGACACCAGGAAGTGGGAATGACCAGAAGGTCTATATATAGAGGTCTAAAATATGAAAGCGTGACTGGAAGTCTTTTCAGTAGATATTTAATCCTTATATCCCTTATCCCCCTCTGCTGACATAGGTAACTGCCTCTACCAAACCCAAAGAGGGTAAAACAGAGAACTGGGAAACCCAACCAGTTAGGAACAGGGATACCATCCTGCAACAGGAGGACTAAGTGGATTTCCATCTCCCACTCTGCTTCCAGAAGATTGTCAACTAGGACTCTATCTTCTAGGCAGGAGTTTAGGAGAATTTTTACCAGGACTCTTACAGCACTGCAGGAAAGATGGATAGTGATATATCAAGGGCTTCTCAACAAAACGGCTTCATCAGTTCCTACAGTGAAATTCATGGTGAACCAGCTACCCAGCACACTTGGAGCACCCAATCAGGTTGTTACTGCACCACTTTTAAGTTATGGCCAGACAACTAAGAATCACCAGTTATCACTCCACAGCCTCTAATATTAAAGACAGAGACCAAAACAAACCAGAAGAAAAAAAACTCAGTAGAAACAGAGAAAATACTATTAAAAAAGCTTCAAAAAAAGATCATTAATATTTTCAGTGAGTTAAGAAAACATATTGCAATCTTGAAACAAGAAAAGGATATTATAAAATGGAATATTCTGGGAACAAAAAGGTCTCTTAGAAATTAATAATATTAAAAATTTTAAATTTCAATAGAATAGGTGAAACACAAAGTTGAGAAAATGTCCCTTAATGATGAGCTAAAGGAAAAAATAATTAGAATATAAGAGAGAAAAGATAAGAAAATTAGAAGAGCAATCCAGGAGGTCCAACATTTACATAATAGAAGATCCAAAAAGAAAAGAAAAAGTGAAGGGAGGAACTCATAACAAAATAATTTAAGATACTTTCCTGGAACAGAAGGACATACGCACATTAAAAGAGCTTGACCTCATTAGTCACCAGTCAGGAGGGAAATACAAAACAAAATGACAAGAAGAAACTATTATACACCTCCTATCACCAAAAAGGCATACAATAACAAGTATTGGAGAGGGTGTGGAAAAATCGGAAACGCCACACACTGCTGGCTACATTGTAAAATGGTGCATGCAATTTGCAACATAGTTTAAGACAATCCCTCAAAAATTTAAAGATCGTCATCAGATGACTCAGCACTCCCATTCCTACGTATATACTCAAAAGAATTGAAAACAGGGACTCAAAACAAATGACTATACACAAATGTTCATAGCAGCACTATTCACAGGAGCCAAAAGGCGAAAACAACTCAAATGTACATCAGCTGATGAATGGATAAACAAATGTGATATTATCTTGTTAACCAAGATTTCAGAAATCGAAATCTAATTGAAATAGGCTTTATTTGGGGTGTCAGACTACATGTAGGAGACACAAATTCAAGAAACACTTGAATTGTGTTCTGTAGCACTACAAAATGGAGGAAGCTTATAAAGGCAGAAATTGCAAGGCCACAGTTAGCTACCTAAATTGTTTGTCAAGAATTATAATTGGAACAGGCAAGAAGTAAGGGTGCTTGTTAAGCAAGGACTGGTTGGGGTCTGAAGTGGTTGCATAGCTACAAGGGGTGGGGACCTTGAGACTATACAAAGTTGCAGCTGAGGGATGTTGTTCTAAACACAGCTGGTGGTATCATAGGGTTTGATATAGTTCAGAGCAAATTCAAATGCTCAGTGGGGCAGAGATGTGTCTGAAACCAGAACCTCAATGACTGCCTGACACCCTTTTTGTATGCCTGATCTATGATTATGCCATTATAATTTCAATTTGTCATCAATCCATATACCATGGACAATTATTCAGCCACAAAAAAGAATGAAGTACTGATACAGGCTACAACATGAATGAACTTTAAAAGCATTATACTAAGTGAAAGAAACCTGCACAAAAAGTCACATATTAATGATTCCATTTAGATAAAATGTCCAGGCAAATCTATAGAGATATAAAGTATATTAGTGATTGCTAGCAGTTAGAAGGGTAAAGAATTCAGGGTGACTGCTAATGGATATGGGACTTCTGTTTAGGGTGATGAAATTTTCTAAAATTAGGTAGCAGTGATGGTTCCCAAACTCTGAGAATATACTAAAAACCACCGAATTATACACTTTAAAAGAGTGAATTTTGTTATGTGAATTGTTGTATTAAAAAAAAGAGAATGGAAAGACATGAGTTTCCAGATTGAAAAGGTGCACTGAATGAAAACAAAGCTACATCTTGGTCAACTCTTTGCTTCATCATGAAATTTCAAAACACTGGAAATAAAGAGAAGTATTTTAACAGAAACAGTGGAAACTAGACAACAATGGAGCAATTTCATTGAAATTCTAATGAAATTATTTCCAACCAAGAAACCTATATCTAGCCAAAATGTCAATCGAACATAAGTGCAGAATAAAGATATTTTCAGCAATGCAATGTCTCAAATAAAAAAATGTCCCACACACTCTTTCCTAGAAAGCTACTAGAAATTGTGTTCACCCCAAAACAAAACAACATGAGATGGAGGAAAAAAGAGCTCCAGCCCAGTAGCGAGGGGAGGGGCACCGCAGGAAACTAGTGACAGGAGATGCACCAGGCAGAGGCTTGGGGAGGTCTTGAATTAATGGTAGAAATGAAAACTGGGCAATTATTAATTTCAGGGAAAACAAAAAAGCAATCACAGTATACTACATGCCTCAGCTATAAACAAGATTTATATTGACATAATAATGTAAATTTTGAATTTCTGATCTAATCAAAATTATAATATACCTATATTGAGAGGATGGAAGGTTGGGAGGGTGGCAGGATAGGATGTTCACTTGTTTCAAAGCGGAAACATTTTTTAAAAGACCACTAAATTCCCATTTTTCACTGTAGGAATCAATGGATGATGCCAAAAGGCGAATAATCAAGAAGTGGCAATAAAAGAAAGTCTTATTAAATATTCAGAGGAAAATCCGAAAGAATCAGTTAAAAGAGCTGAAAGCAAAAACTATTTTTCATAACAAACCACAGAATTAACTGACTCTTTGTATGCGTGTGATGTACAACTTGCATAAAAACAACAATCACAGCAACAAAATGAATGATTTAACCCTGGTGTGGGTTTAACTGCCCTTTACCAATGCATAAAGTGCATATTAAACTAAAATATTATGTGATGTTAACTGAATGAATTTGAAATAAATAAATGTAAGAAATAATAATAATCATATGAAAGAAGACCATTCATTATAATGGTCATTATAATGATATGCCTTTATCAAATTACTGATTTTGAAAATTGGTGAGAAGTTAGACACTCCATTTCGTATGATATATAATAATGTATACTTCGCTTAGAGAGAAATCTGCTAATGATTTTTTTCTCCAATTACTTCATGGTCTATTCAAACATAATGTGAAGGTAATTGGAATTATTGATCATCTTCATCCTGAACTTGGGCACTTTCATCAGACGGCAACTGTAGTACTTTAGCTGGAACGTTTGTCCAATTTCTCCAAGCTGATCATTACTGTCAGTCTTATTAATGCATCGCTCTCCTGCTTCCACCTGCCCCCTGAAGTATGCACAGTTTTTTTAAGATTATTATTTCCTTAACTAAGGAAACTTGGAAATGATTTTTGTGAGGAAAAACAAACGATTAATACGCGAAATATGTTTTTTCCTTTCTGAAGGAATTCTCTTTTTTTACTACTGTTATCTTCCCTATGACTTCCTTCTACAAATGAAGTCTTTTTTTTCAGTCCATTCTTTTCAAATATCACAGATTATACCAGCTTCACCATTAAACGTCTATAGTTTAAATGATTAAATTTGAAATTAAAGTAATAAAAATAATTTTTAAAGAAACCATAGGGGCATACTGTATTGTCATAAAAACAGTCTAATCTGTAGTGGAATGTACTCATAAACTGTGTGTCTTTGTAAATAAGCAGGCATTTACTATCACAACAGTTAAAGATCAGACACACTCCCATCTTAAATCATGTGGATTAAAATACTGAACTGTAATCAGGACTTCCGAATAAGGAAAGGCAACCATATGAAATAAAACTAGAACACAGAGAAGATAGGTATGATGTAAACAGAAAAAAATACACTAAAATCTCAGCACCCAACATGACAGTGAACAAACACAGTTTAAAGTGACTAAAGGAGACCATGACTCCCTATTAGATGAGAAAAAGCCATTAGGGAAAAGGATAGAAAAGAAGATAATTGACTTTGTCCTACCAATTAGAGAAATAAGACATTCATAACAGAGCACTGATTGAAAGCTGGCTTGTTTTCTTTTTCATTTCTTTAATTTCTCCTTATGGTTCAAAATTCTTTTATCTTTAGCTGCCTGCATGTTCTGTCATCCACAACGTTTACATCTGTTCACTTGCAGTACTTGGTTCTGCATGGCAACCCACCCCTTCAGAATATAAGATCATAGTATTACACTGCATAACTAGCTCTCCGTATATGAAACTAAAACATCCTTGAAAGTCTTCCATAAAGAAAAGTCCATGAGTCAAATCCAGTTTTCCTACTGTTGTCACTAAAACACAAATATATTCCAGTCCATGACATGTGAAGATCTATGACAGCGACTTATAACTCAAATGGCACATGAAGATTATCTAGTCTAAGATCACAGTCCTCCACCAGATTTCAACCTTGTTAAAAGTAAGGGCTATATATTTGTATCCCTAGAGCTTAAGGATAGTCCCTGGCACAGAGAAGACAGGCCACATACGTTGGAGGAAAAAAAAAATGAATGAATTATTAAACGAATGACCATAACAAGTTGTGTTTCTGCTTCCCAAAATTATGCCAAATGGGATGAGTTTAAATAACAGTGCAAAAACTTGGGCAGTCCTTTGCTATGTAAACTTGGAGCTATCCAGATTCACACTCGACACAGGAGATGATGCAGCTACTGGAAAGGGCATGCATGGAGTACTGAATATCTAAGCCTGAATTTCCTCATCTGCAGAATGGAGGCACCTTATATCCACTTCACGGTTTCAGTTGGCACTATATGACATAACATCTAAATGACATACTTCAATCCCTTGCATAAAGTACAGGTTAGGAACCCTCTCTACAATATTTCTGATGGAAATCCACTTATCCTCTACTGAATGTTCTTAGTGATAAGGTGTTCATTACACAAGGCACTGAATTTAATTTATGAGTAACACAAAACATTTGAACATTCTTCCCAGGATTAAACCAAAACTAGCCTCTCTAGAACTCTCACACTTGGCTTTCTTATCCTCTCTGGAATACTTATGTTACCTTTTCTCTACACTCTTCAGTATGGCTTCAATTCTCCTGAGTAAGTCTTCCTGGCACCTTTACTGGTTCCATGTTGTATCCGTTCACATGCCCTTCCAGGTGCACTCTCCTGTTTGCTTCAGCTCTTTGAGCCAAAGAAATTACTAGTCTTTTTCACATAAACTGTTTTTAAGTTAACTTTCCTCCACCCTGTTTATCCCTTTTTTTTTTTGATGTGGACCATTTTTAAAGTCTTTATTGAATTTGTTACAATATTGCTTCTTTTTTTTTTTTTTATGTATCGGTTTTTTGGCCACGAGGCGTGTGGGATCTTAGCTCCCTGACCAGGGATCGAACCCACACCCCCTGCATTGGAAGGTGAAGTCTTTAACCACTGGACTGCCAAAGAAGTCCCTGCACCCTGTTTTTCTGTATTAGGTTGGGCTGCCTTTTTTTTAAACCAAATACACTGTTTTACTTAGCCCCACAGCAATTCACCTTGTAGGTTCTGCTCATCATTTCACCAGATCTTTTTTCACCCCTGATTCCATCACTCCAAGTGTTAATTATGACTCCCAGCGACAACACATACACAAATAGGTCAAGCACATCATCTCAATGTCTTCATCTGAGTCATTAATAAAAATATCAAATAGGACAAGGTCAAGGACAATGCCCTCCAGCATACAGCGATAGACTTTTCTCCATCCCAGTGTCGATTCATTAATCAATAGGCTTTGGGTGAAGTTGTTCAACCAGCAATAAACTGAAAGAATAATCTTCTAACAACTGAATTTCAATTTTATGTTGATAAGGATCTCATGAGAGTCCCTGCCGCAACCTTTGCTGAAATAAGAACTAACACTGTTTCTTATTAAAAGGGAATGATTAGGGCTTCCCTGGTGGCGCAGTGGTTGAGAGTCCGCCTGCCGATGCAGGGGACGCAGGTTCGTGCCCCGGTCCGCGAAGATCCCACATGCCGTGGAGCGGCTGGGCCCGTGAGCCATGGCCGCTGAGCGTGCACGTCCAGAGCCTGTGCTCCGCAATGGGAGAGGCCACAACACTGAGAGGCCCGCGTACCGCAAAAAAAAAAAAAAAAAAAGGGATTGAATAGACTTGAATGTCTAAAAATCTTTTTTTGCATTTCACTAATGTTCTACAGTAAGCTTACATGTCTACAGATTCAGAGGTGTGTTCCCTACCACCTTTGAAAAACCAGCATTCCTTATATAACCTTCATTCTTGATGATTTCTCAAAGATTATATGCAATGGTTTTCTTTTCACATTCTAGATGTAATTTACCTGGAACTACATAATGAACTCATTGTAGTAGATGTTTATATGAGTGTGGGTTTTTTTGGAGGGGGGGTTGGGAAGAGCAGGGAACTAAGGAAAGCATGTCCTATATCTGAAATTATTCCCTATATTGGGAAAATCCCCTGCTTTATGAATTTTGGTGGGAGGCAAGACCAAACCGTCGTTACAAAAGTCAAAAGGCCAGACACTCACCTTCTCAGGGGCCTGTGCAGTCAAAACATGGGCATGGGACCTAGTGTCAGCTAACCAAACACAACCAACCCTCACTTAGCATTAGGAGCTAACAACCCAAAGAAGCAGGGAGAATGTCGACACCATTTTGACATCATCAGTGAAGGTAATAACATCCAGTCACACAGGGCAGCCACGCCAGTCAAGTAAGAGACAATATATCTGCAGCCAGCAGTCCTGGGGGCAGCAGGATGTGCAGTGGGCAGGTCCACGCATGATACTGGTTCTGGGTCTGGCTCTCCAGCCTCACACTGTTCCTGCCCATTTTTAAAGTCTTCTCAGCAGGTCTGTCAGCCACACGTTAACCTCTTGATAAACTTTTCAGATTAATTCAGCTAAAGAGGATGTCTGTTGCTTGAAATAGAGAACTCTGACTGGTACATTTTTCAGAGCAGCCAGGCACTTTAATTCCTTTGACACAACTAGGTGGTTTCTGACTATCTCATTGTCTGCGGTCTGCTCTACCCGTTATGGAGTAAGATTTGCTCTACATCTTCTGCTTGGAAGAGAATTGTTTTGAGAGAAAAAATAAAGACTACAAAATAGGAGCTAAAGATGGAATATAGATAAATAGAAAAATAAAGAAAAAAAGGTTAAATATGAATTAAGTAGTTCTGCTTTCCCTAGGTTGTTCGCAATAAGTAGTAAAACTATTAAGAGTCTCTTGCCCTTCCTGCTTCAAATGTCACTCATTCACTCATATAAAACTTACTGGCTAAGCACCTACTATGTGCCAGACACTCTGCTAGGCATTGGAGAGGCAGCCTCTGCTCTTGTGAAACCCCAGTCTATCTAGCTCAGAGTCTCAGGTGAAATAGTTTTATCTGGTTTCATAAATAATCTCCTTTCTTACAGGTACTTCCTTCTCAGTATCCTCTGTTGGTGTTCCTCATCACGTTACAGTGCCTTAATGTTATGCTGAATGTTGAAGTGTCCCAGTGTTCAGTCCATGAAACTCTCTTCCATTTCTATGTCCATTTGCTCATACAGTGTTTTAATTATTGATTGCTGGACAAGAAACTAACCCAAAACTTCGTGGCTTGAAACAACCACCGTTATATTATCTCTGACAATTCTTGGGTCGAAAATTCAGAAAAGGCATAGCAGAGGACAATCCATCTTGGCTCCATGTGACATCTGTGAGACTGGAATCTGCCCCTTACCCCCACCCAAGAAGCCTTCTTCAGTCACATGTCTGGCACTAGCCTGGAGGGGCAAATGGCTTGGCTGGGGTCCTATGTCTCAGGCCTAACTAACTTCACACTGTCTTCTGGGTTCTCAGTGCTCCTCCATGTAATCCAGGGCCTCTCCCCATGGTCTCTCCAGCAGGACAACTGGAATTCTAACATGGCTGATCAGGATGCTCAAGAGTGCAAAACAGAAGCTGTCAGGACCACAACTGGCAGAGTGTTCCTTCCACCATGCTCTTTTATTGGTTAGAGCAAGTCACAAGCCCAGCCTTAATTAAGGGGCAGGGACTACACAAGGGTGTGAATATCCAAAGGCATGGTTCATTTAGCGCCACCAAGGTAACAATGACCACACCTGGTGATCTCATCTAATCCCCTTGTTAAATATTATCTATGACCCAGACAACTTCCAAATCTCTACGTTGGACCTCTCTCCTAAATCCCAGACCCATATGTCTAACTGCCTTGTGACATCTTCACTTGCATATATAATAGGCATCTCAAAGTTAACCCCTTCAAGGCTGAGTTGCATCTTCCTGCAGTCTGCTTCATCTCTCCTCACAGCAGCTCCACTGTTACAGTTGTTTCAGCCAAAACAACTTGGGATCATCCCTGACTCTCCTTCATTTCTCAAATGCCACATCAAATGCTATCAGCTCAACCTTAGAAATACATCTAGAACCCAACCACTTCTCACAACCTCCACTGCTGACATCATCCCACGCTTAGACAGCTGTGACAGCCTCCTAACTGGTCTCTGTTTCAGAACTTGCCCATCTTCAATCTATTCTTGAGAAAGCAGCCAGAGAGATTCAATTAAAATATAAGCCAGATCAGATCATTTCTCTGTTCAGCATCCTTTAGTGGTTTCCCATCTCATTCTGAGCAAAAGAAAAGTTCATCAAAATAAAACTTTACAAGGCCCGACACAATCTGGACCCCATTGTGTCTTGGATTTTGTCTCCTCCTCCTGTCCTCCTTGCCTGCTCCATTCCAGCACAGAAGCCCCGCTGCTCCTCACATAAGTCTTCTATCTGGAATGTTCTTGCCTTGAATATATGTCTTCCTGCTACACCTCCCTCAGATTGTTACCTAAACACCTTCTCAGCGAGGCCTTCCCTGATCACTGTCATTTAAAGTTGTACGTGCATGCACGTGTGCACATATATCATATCTCATAGGAAAGCAGAAAACTTTTCAATTGCCTCAGGATACTTTAATCTGGAAACCAGAATACTGATGGAGAGCTACAGTTTTTGAGAACAGATGTGGTATAAAATCATGCAAATTAAAGCATTCTTTGTAGATTTAGAAATCAAAATGTATGAGGCATAGAAACCAAATAATTAGGTAAATTGTGTGGCACGGTGAAAAGACAGAACATAACTTTCAGCTGCCAGTCCCATATCCAGCATCACACATACCTCAGGCCATCAAATAAAACTATGAAGATGGTTAACACCAGCAGGCTGCAGAGTGAAATGGAGTAATGAGGAATTTTAGGCACAGCAGACTTGGGCTAAAGTCTTATCTTTACCTTTTTAACTTAACCAAATGATTTAGTAAATCTTAATTTCTCTAAGCATTCTTTTTCCTCATCGAGTATAAAAAAACTGGATAACAAAAACACTTGCCTTATGTACTTCATAGGGCTAAAGATGGAATCTAATGGAATAGCATTTATGAGAGAGTGCTCTGTAGAATGTAAAACACTATAAAAACATATTATGTGAAAAAAAAGAAGAAAAATACCTTATGTGATTTTTGGTGATTCATAAATCCCTTCATATGACTTTTGGTGACACAGTTTTTTTTCATGTGGAATATAGATTTTTGTATTACATAACGGTGCACATTAGCTTAGAATATTTCACAGTAGAAGAAATAAAATTATTGCTCCAAATAATCATGATCAGTTATAAGTTTGTTGCTTTTCTTCTTATATTTATATGTTATTAAATATGTAATTACATATTTAAATATGTAATGAAAAATGTAATGTATTATTAAATATGTAATGAAAAATGCTGCTATACACACTTTGCCCTCATGCAATTTAAAACAGAACAGAATGGTTATGCACTTTAACTAATGTAATATATATTTACATAATCATGTTTACTATTAATATTCTTATTTCCACTTACAGAATCTGTTTTAGATATTTCAGCATGGTGTTAAGCAGGGTAATGTGGCACTTATTAGTCTTTGGCAAAAAATAAAAACTAAATTGCTTAACTTTTTGTTTAAGTAGAAAAAAATTTTGCTAGCATTTTCACATTTTTTATATTTCTCTTCCATGTCTCAAACCCAGGCAGGAAAAAAAGATGGCTATAATAATATTTTAGACCATTATGAAACCACATACCTTTTCAAGCTAATAGAGCCACTGCTTGGATAAAGATACTCCTTCACATTTGACAACAACTGGAGAAAGGAAGTACCCAAAAGAGCCCCCATCACGAGGGCCCGAAGGTTACACCAATGAGCCATGAGCAGCTTGGGGGCACATTTCCCAGTGTGTGTCAGCCTTGCAGCTTGCAGACCACTATATCTACACATTTTGAAAGTGTGTAAGAAACTAAATTTCAGATGTTTCAGGAGTTTTACCCAGTACTTAAGAGATAGCCTACACAAACAATATCCTATTATACACTGAATCACTTTAATAGTGACCTCCAAAGTCATTTCCTCGAATATTCTTTCACATCAATAACTTCTCATCACTTATTTCATTATTCTGGCCCTCAGAAGGCTTTTATGTAATCTAAAATGTCATTCATGGCAATAATATAAAGCAGCCAGGCTTAGAGTTCTCTTTTAAAGCAAAAAAAACAGAAATATATTTATACGGTGTATACACTATCATAAATAAGAATCTCTTACATTGTGGAACCCAAATTACATAGGTACCTCAAAAAATGCTTGAATACTTAATTAATTCTAACGTCCAAAGGAAAAATTCAATAGTACCTAATGTATCTTAAATTATGTTACTTTTCCTGCATATCTAGGGTTTTCATGAGTATGAGGTATGAATTTTCCTATACTGTTTAACATACTCAGTCCCCTCCCTCAAAAAATATGCTGTTAATTACATGGAACTACAAAATCAACATTTTTTAGAAAATAACTTTGACGTTAACAATTTTTAAATATGGCAATATCATCATTAAGTTTGGGAAACTGTAGATTAAAATGTTTGATACTGATTTTAGGGCTTGCTAAATAACAAGATTCTGTGTGTGTTTGTGTGTGTGTGTGTGTGTGTATTTAAGTAGATCCCAGTGAAATAAATGGGGCAACACTCTAACTTACAAGTTTCCTTTATGGAAACTTAAAACATTTCATAATTAAAATAAAATTTTAAGTGGCTGGGTTTTCAACCAGTCTACAAAACTTATTCAACCTATAGAGCAGTTTAACTGTATTTAGGATTTAAATACAGTTACATCTTAAGTGCAGAAGAGGGAAGGTTGTGGAAAGAAAAGAGGAAGTTTCCTTTCCCCCTTCTGACCAAAAGCTCAACCTAAGTAAAGCTGAACATCAACAGGAGACACAATATTGCAATTAGGATTCAAAGTAAGATGAATCTGAGTCTATCTTTCATGCCACAAGACCCTAAAAAGCATTTCATCTCCCAAATCCTTAGGTTTCTCCTTTGTAGGGTGGTGACAGTCACAGATCCATAAGACTGTTGAGAACATCAAAAGTGAAAATGAATGCAAAACCCCCAGCACAGTGCCCAGCATAAAACTCAATACATTTTAGTTGTTGGTTTTTAGTATTGTGGTCATACTTGTCTTAAACATTATTTCAGCTCCCTTTCTGATCCCTCACTCATCATCTCAAATCCACAAGTGCCCTCCTGTTTCCTACCCTGTGCCCCTCCACTAGATCTGCTCTAATTCCCATGGCATGTCATGCTTTGAAACTTCTATCACCTTCCCACTGCTGTGAAACATGCAAGAAAAGAGTAGAATTTATTTCTGCTAGATACTGTGAGGAAAACAATCTGATTAAATTAATCCATTAAAGTATGTAAGAATCTTAATTTTCCTTGAGATACTGGCATATGTGGGGGAAAAAAAGGCAAGCAATGAAAAAGCAGTGTAAGAAAAGAGAAACTTTAGGAAATATTCAGGGAAGTTATTTTTGTACTGGGCAATAGCCACAGAGGCAGGTTAATACTGTCAGGGAGTCTACACCTTCCCCACTCTAACTGGGAAGACTCTGAAAGGAATTTCTACAGCATAGAGCTCCCCTGCTCCCACCTCCCCAACTCTGATTTCAGAGACTCACTGGACCATTTTACTTAAAATAAGCCAAACAGGGGCTTCCCTGGTGGCGCAGTGGTTGAGAGTCCGCCTGCTGACGCAAGGGACACGGGTTCATGCCCCGGTCTGGGAAGATCCCACATGCCGCGGAGCAGCTAGGCCCGTGAACCGTGGCCGCTGAGCCTGCGCGTCCGGAGCCTGCGCTCCGCAACGGGAGAGGCCACAGCAGTGAGAGGCCCACGTACCGCAAAAAAAAAAAAAAAAAAAAAAGCCAAACAAACAAGTGGTAGCAACAAAAAGCACTTCACTAGAGAGAGCAAAAGGATAGGAGATGAAGTAAATAGAAAAAGACAAAGAAAGTCGGGGATGAGAAAGGCAAAGAAATACTGGAAAAGTAAAGAAATAAAGGTGGAGTGGAGAAAGGAAGAAGAGGCAAGGCAGGGCAATCATAAGTCATGAATGACACCAGTGTACCTCATTCTCTAAAAGAGAACAGGTTAAACTATGCCTTAGCTCCCCCAGAGAAGTTAGGCATGAAATGCCCACAGAGTACTGCATATATGCACCCTATTTTGTGGTTTATTGAAGAGGACCTGGGATGTCTCCAGAAGAATTGGGACCAAGGGGAATTTCACTCGCACAAAGAATAATTTTAAAAGTCAGTCTTAATCAGTTGACAAATACTGCAGGACAGTGAATTTCTTTCCTTTTATGTGGCAACTTCCACAGAATATAAAATGATCAAATGACATCTGATATGCACATTTTTAGCTTCACAAATATATTTAATTTTCTTTTAAGATTTGAAAGACACGTTTTCACATTATTTTTGTTCATTTCTCTATCAATGTTACTGATTTTAGGGGCCAAACTAATTTTTCTTCCTCTCAATTTAATTAACCAGTTTCGAGGGAGGGAACAAGAATATTTTTGAAATCTCTTTTGTAATGTTTTGTGGAAAAGTTAGTCAAGTATACTAAGAAAAAATCTGGATTTAACTGAAATATTGCAACTAGACATACTACAAAATACGAAACAAAAACTCCAATTCTAAATCAGCTGAATACATTACTGACCCCCATATCATCAGTTAAACAAAAGAAATTATATTTGCATTGATGTGTGAATCTGCATCCATTCTTGGTAGCATGTAATATATGCAACTGCTTGGCTCTAGCTGTCCTTGTAGCCACATTACCATATTATTCAAATGTATCTATCATTTATATGTAAATAGACAAGATGAATGGCTTCTTCATAAGACAACAATTTTCAAATGACAAACAGACATAGGCAGACATTAGCAAGATAAAAATGTTGTAAATATTCATTCTATTATATATTTTTAAGGAAAAATGGACACTATTTCAAATGTTTTAAAAAGTAGGGTGGTAATTACAAAATGGGATCTTAATACATTCACAATACCAACAGCTATTCTTCTCAATAAAGGTCTCTACCAATGTCATTTGTATCTTGTAAATTACATGTTCTCAGATCCATCTGTGAAAATTGGGATGTTAATTATCATGGTTACATTTCATGGTTCCACAGTTAAATGCTGAAGTGGTGCTACACAAATACCATATGTTTTTCTAAGAGAAACGGAGGAAGATTAATTATGAGTTCAAGTCTAAGTCTCAACACAATAAGATCATTACATTGTGTGCTACGCAAATTGGAAGTTTTAATTAGTAGCTGAAATACTAACCGAGGGGAAAAACTATGCAGTCTAAATTGTATGTATCAGGCTTTTCTCCACAAAAATCATCCAAATAAGGATGCTTTTGAGAAACCAAGTTATAAATCCAAAGAAAAAAAATTTTTGTTGTCTGTGAACTTCCTTGATGGAGTGATCACCATCATGTTGTTTAATCCTATTTGATAAACCTACAAATTACAGTGTATACTAGTGACACATAGGTTATAGACAATATACCTGATGAAAATTCAACTGAACATTTTTTCTGGATTTTTCTTTAAGATACATTATCATTCAAAATTATGCAAAATTACAAGTCTCATGTACTCAGATAAAATACTCACTTCAGTATAGCTAACTAAAGACAAAACTCTATGATAATACTATAAGAATTTTATTCATATTTATAAAACCTGAATTCTCATTTTACTTACCACATATTCAAACACAAGTGTCAGTGTCTCCTTGGTGTGGATGATGTCATGAAGCAGCACTATGTTAGCATGTTTCAGTCCTTTTAACAGAGAAGCTGTAAAATAAAGTGGACATAGAGACAATTTATCATGGGTAACAAGCAACTGATTTGTTTCATTATCATTTTGGTACATCATCAGATGAAATATACCTATTTTCCAAGCCAATAACAATTCAGAATCAAGGGCAGAGGAACAAGGTTTTCATTTAGATTAAGTTAACTCAAATTAATTCACCTGTTATTTGTTATTAATCTTTAGTTAGATTCCATTATGGTCAGAGAACATACTTGGTTTGATTTCAATTGTTTTAAATTTGGGTTTGTTTAGTTACCTAGCATATGGTTTATCTCCATATGTATGAAAGATATATTCTGTTGATATTGGATGGAGAGTTCTATAAGTGTCGATTAGAGCCTGTTGGTTGCTGGTATCATTGAATTCTTCTACAGTATGTATTTGCTGATTTTTCTGAATAGTGGGTCTATCAATGACTGAGAGAGGGACGTTGACACCCCCAACTGCAACTGGCAATCTGTCAATTTCTTATTTGAGTTCTGCCAGTTTTTGCTTTGTGTGCTTTGAAGCTCTGTAGTTTACTATATATACATTTAAGATTGTTATGTTTTCTTTGTGAATTGGCCCCTTTTACCAAGATAATAATGCATCTCTTTGTCCCTGGTAATTTTCTTTACTCTGAAGTGTTTTGTCTGATATTAACACAGCCACTCCAGCTTGACTCTGATCAGTGTTCATATGATATATCTTTTTATATTTTTTTTCTTTTGGCCTACACCAATGGCCATTCAGGTAGAATACTCAAAGAACAGAAGCTTCCTCTATCATTGTTAATTATTTTAGTAGCACCGTGTCTTCGATTTTGGTTTTTGGTATACAACCTGAAGAGAAAAAAGAAACACAAAACACATTTTTGTGTGTGTGTTCTGTCAGGAACTTGTAACTGCTCATTTATTCATGAAATATTTATTGAGAACCTAGTTAAAAGCACAGGTGGCCCTGGACAAACCTCGAACTCTTGATAATAATACTGCAAGACCACCTCTTTAAAAAGAGATTTATAACACAAAGCATGAACCCTGCTGTAAACTCTGGACTTTGGGTGATAATCACGTGTCAAGGTAGGAGCATCGCTTGTAACAGATGTACCACTCTGATGACACATGTTGATAGTAGAGGAGGATTGGGGTGGAGGGTAGGGAACGGAGTATATGAAAACTCTCTGTACTTTCCACTCCATTTTGCTGTGAACCTTAAAACTGCTCTAAAAACTTAAGTCTATTTTAAAAAGTAAAAAGATATATCTATGTTTTAACATACTCAAAGAAAAAGCAAGTTTAGATTGTTTAATATTTTACTGAAATAAAATGGTATTTTAGATATGGAATAATCATGTAAAGAAGCTATACTGGGCAGTCCCCAGAGAAGGCAAAGACAAAGCCTGTAGACTGTTACATTCTCATATGACCCCAATTAATGTGAGCTCCTGTTTTTAGAGTTATTATTGCTATGAATTTCCACTGTCTTCACCAGGTAAACCTATTTCAGGACAATATAATATATCTTTAATCCAAAGATGAACTTCAACAAACACTTAATTGATCCAGAGAAGGCCATTCAGACTGAGAATACTTGGTGTGGCTGGTTCCAACACCAGAAGACAACAAGAAGTGTGTTTCCTCTGAAACTGAATCAGCAGCATCAGCGTGTCGTCCAAAGCCAGAGAGGTCTAAGCTAACTATCATGGGGAGGCCCTCTCTTCCGCCTCACATATATCTGCCGTGGGCAAGTTAGTTTTACACACTAAAAACCTTATAGTAAAAATATCTACAAATTTATTTTATCTGAGCTTTGTAAATTAGCACTCATGAGAAAATAATTACTAAAAATAACAATAACAATAAAATCACAGCACACAAACTTCGAAGAAACAACCACTACATAGACGTACGATAGAGTTTAGTACCGTTAATTCCAATAATTTACAATCTTCCTTCTTTTAATTATTCAAATATTTAATATTTTCATTATTCAACCGTCAGCCTCAAACAAGTAAAGCTTTATTACATAGCTAATCCCCAGGCATTAATCATTAATCCGTTGGGGAACCAACTGCACATGTGCTCAAGTTTTAAAAGGGACACTTGGACCTACGCTAGTCTTCTGAGGCAGACTCATCCTCAAAGATCAAGATTGCAAACCACAACAGGGTATTTGGAAGTGATGGTCAGGTACAGTACTTCACACCTAGCCTGTGCACGAATATGCATAAATGAAATGAATAAAGGACCTAATGAATATTATGTTTATGAAAGGAACCTAGCTTTGTGAGGCAAGTTTTGGAAAGATATAGTATCTTTTGTAATCCTGTCTGATTTCATTTTTCAAGTTATCCCTTCAGTTTGTCAAATTCAGTGATGATACTTATCAGCAACAACTCCAAAAAGGTACTGAAGCTTACAATTCATTGAATATCCCATCCCCAGAGAATCGTTTGTTGTTGTTTTTTTTTTTTTTACTTTTCTCCCATTGCCGCCTTTCCTCTCTTACCATTTAGACCTAAACTGTTTCTCAAAGTAACATCTTCACATCCATCATTTCCCATTGTGTTTTCCCTACAATTTCAGTAAAATCAATTCTCTGCCATTATTTATCCAGGGGAAAAAATACATCTTCCTGATGATGACCAATATTATAGCAAAAAAGTCATGTCATTTTTTACATCACATTTTTTGTGTGTGTGGTACGTGGGCCTCTCGCTGTTGTGGCCTCTCCCGTTGCGGAGCACAGGCTCCAGACGCGCGGGCTCGGCGGCCATGGCTCACGGGCCCAGCCGCTCCGCAGCATGTGGGATCTTCCCAGACCGGGTCACGAACCCATGTCCCCTGCATCGGCAGGCGGACTCTCAACCACTGCGCCACCAGGGAAGCCCTACATTACATTTTTGACCATTTCTACATGAAGACTCAAAGCCTCCACATTTCGTTCTATTAACTCTCAATTATTACAGATTTTAGATTTCTAACTATATTTACATACACTGCTAAAACCACACTATCAGTCAAATAACTACCAAGAACTGTATTTGAAAATAAGCGCTTTTTCTTTTGAGATTAACATAACAAATTTGTATTTGGAAAAGTCTAAAGCCACTAATTTCAAAGCTGATGGCAGAAAAATGACATTGAAGGGCAGAAAACCAACCACAATATCTACCAACATGAGGGTAGGTGACAGACCTGACTAACTTGGAGGCTGCCAAGGCAACAGCCGCTGCTCCAAGCCAGGTGCGAGATACTATCACTCCTGCTGTTACCAAGGCAAGTGAGTCTCCTGGGCTGCCAAGTCGGTCCAGCGATTAACACCTACAAGTCCTAGAGCCAGTATGTCTCCCTTTTCAAGACAAGCACTGTCAAAATACTACTCCATGTCATCCTAATAATATCTCAAATATACCACGTTATTTTCTCATCGTTTACATACAAAACAAATCCTGTAACACTGGCGTTAGTAATTCTAGCACGCTTCGTTTCCCCACAAGTTTTAAGCAAACATATGGCAAACATTTTAAATTCATTTCACCAGTGAGGCTTGAAAAGGTACAAACGTACACGACATAAAAGAATTGTAATTAAGGGTGAGGGTAAAAATGCTAACAATAATTCTGGGGCTGTGATGTCGAAATACAGAAACAGAAAAACACTTGCTCATAAAGATAACTGCCTTTGACAAAGTCCCAGTAGGACAGGCGGACAAAGGGAGTCCTCCCTTAGTGCAGTAGCAGGATTCAGACACCCACTGTCTGAAGGCATATAGAAACCCTGATCTCCCACTTTCAGAATAAACATCCTAGGTTTCCACTCTGAGGTGGAAGAGTTAAATTTCTTCTAAATGCTAATCTCATCATGATTAAAATAAAACCCTTCTTTACTATTTCCAACAGTCTTGTAGGTCATTATTTGACATCCTACTACCAGGAAAGGAGAGATCACAAGTAATCACAACCCATCCTTGCTCACTCTCCCTTAGCCTCTGGGAAGAACTAGTGCATTCACGTTTTCCTCTCATCATTTTTATGTTTTCTTTTTCAGTGGGGTAAAAGGGGCTGCTGAGGGGCTGCTACTTGATTTTTCTAGAAGACAAAGATTACTACCTATTAAACCCAAGAAGCCAACTGTATTTCAAGCTACAACCACAACAGACATAAACCTTTCCTTGAAGTCCACAGCTAGATAGCTCTAAGGCTGCTGAAATTCACTTTATACTAGAAATAATAGTATACTTTCTTTTTTAAATTGAAGTATAGTTAATTTACGATGTTGTGTTAGTTTCAAGTGTACAGTGAAGTGATTCAGTTATACATATATGTGTGTGTTATACATTCTTTTTCATATTCTTTTCCATTATAAGTTATTACAAGATATTGAGTATAGCTTCCTGTGCTATACAGTAGGTCCTTGTTGTTTATCTATCAATATAATATATAGTAGTGTGTATATGTTAATACCAAACTCCAAATGTATCTTTTTCCTTATTTCAATAAGTTCTACTTCTCACTTACTTGCTAGTGGATTCTGAATATTTTCATAGTGAAAATATTCTGAATGGGAAATACAAGGGTGAACAACAACAACAAAATACACAGAGAAAGACAAAAGTGCTTGTTTAACTGTGTCTGTGATGAGGAGGTGGTCTAGACAGAGAAAGGCACTTGTGCCTGCCCTGAAAACCAATACGAAGCTCCAGGTTAACTTATGCATGGTTCCAGAAGGTATGTTGCCCACTGTGGCTACATACTAGGAGAAATGCTGTAGTTCTACACATTTCTGGACCTTCCCCTAAATGAGATCTGATCTGATAAACACACACACACACACACACACACACACAACCATAAACTAATAAATGAAAAGGTAAGCAAATCAGGTTAAAAAATGGAATTGTATCTTTGACTCCATTTTTACTTTTTATACTTTTACATACATACATACAAAAGAGTCAACTCTTTGTTATGGGGAAAGAGGTCACAGCTAATCCAAAACACAAGGTTAAAACACATGTGATGTCGAATAAACTTAACTTAGCTAAAATCACATGAAGGATTTAGAGACATGTTTTTTGTTCACCACATGCTATCCAAATGTGGAAAGATAATACAAAAGGTCAGGAATACTTTATACATATCACATAACTTGTTTTCTATCCGCCACAAAGTCTACTGTTTTTACTTGCTCCGTAGCTGAGGTTTTCTATTTGAGGATGGACAGAACTTCAGTCCCACTGCATATCCCCCCTGCTCTGCTCCCCTCCTAATTTCCCCATCACAGACCTGAAAAGTGGTATTGGAATTACAGCCTCAGCCAGCCGCTCTGCCATCACTCCCTGTGCATCCACCACTTGACTACTGGCAAAGAGCAGTCAGCTGGGGGCTATTTCCATGTTGCAGCCTCATAGGACCACACTCACAGCTTGCTAAATCACTCTGAGAACAGGTTCCTCTAACAGTATAGCTTAACCACGTGAAACTGCCAATATTTGACATCTTTGACCTAACTAACACAGAAATTTCGAGTGGTTCAACCTAATAGAGTTTACCCGGTTCAAAGCAATTTTAAATTCTTCACAAATGCATGGTTACTCTTCCCACTGTTAATATTCAATTATTATTCATTTAATTATTAATATTCAATTAATCAGCCAAGAATTGACTCTGAATAGAAAGAAAAAAAAAAGGAAGAATCTGTTCATCAAACTATGGTTATAGATGAGGGGAGGGATATAGAAACAATTTAATTTTGTATGAGTACCTTTCTATATCATTTGAATTGTTTATGATAAAGATATATTCCTTTTATAATAAAAGAGATACCTGGAAAAGTTCTTTATTAGAGTGGATTGGCTAAAGAGAACTGAAATAACACTATAAAAGCTACACTGATGTTTACACAATTAATGTGCAGCTACAATAATGAATCATTATAACTACAGTGTGATCCTTCACCACTAATTCCTCTTCATGAAGGTACTGGTGCAAATCCTTGCATTATAAGGGTCTATTTTCCTGTTCTGGAACGTGACACGCCCTGTGTCAGCCTCTAATTTGCACTCATGTCACACATTAATCAAAAATGTTGAAACTGGGGGTTTCCCTGGTGGCGCAGTGGTTGAGAGTCCGCCTGCCGATGCAGGGGACACGGGTTCGTGCCCCGGTCCGGGAAGATCCCACATGCCGCGGAGAGGCTGGGCCCGTGAGCCATGGCCGCTGAGCCTGCGCGTCCGGAGCCTGTGCTCCGCAACCGGAGAGGCCACAACAGTGAGAGGCCCGCGTACCGCAAAAAAAAAAAAAAAAAAAAAAATGTTGAAACCATTTCTCGTCTAAATGGTTACTTCCCCGCATTAAGATTAATTTACTCGTTGCAAAGATTCCTAGTTTTGTCTCCAATTACTCCCAGTTGAACCTGTAAATGAGCCACCAGCTGCCTTTCCGTGCTCTAGCTAATCTTGTTCCGATTTGCCAGTGGAAAGATCCACACATATGTAGGCAGTACATGAATGCGAGATGTGGTTCTTCTCAAGTGTAAACATCTCACTAATAACTTCAGCAGAAACACATCTTGCCAAGCAACAGGGCTGGCGATAGTGGTAGTTATGCTCCATGGACTGTCTTTAGGCAGGAAAGAGACCATTTAGGAGCCGAGGGTTCCTGGAAGACTTGACAACGCAAGAGTTGTTTTTTGTCTGGCTGTAAAAACTAGGCTGAAAAGCTGTTAGGCAATTTACTTTATTTGAACTATTTTATACTTTGTTACAGTGGGTTACATGTACAGTCAGTAAGAATACTACAAAGTACGCAATAATTAAAAAAAAAGATAATGTGGTTTGGCACCAAGCCCCTTATGTATTCTGGTGAAGAAGAATAAACATTTGTATCATAATAGTTATCTCTGTTTGACTAGACTTAAACAACCTCTCCTTACATGAAACTATGTGAATAGCTATTATTGTATTCTTTTTCTTTTTAAAGACACCAATTGTACTTGAACATTTGTTACTTTTTTTTTTTAATTAATTAATTTATTTATTTTTGGCTGTGTTGGGTCTTCATTTCTGTGCGAGGGCTTTCTCTAGTTGTGGTGAGCGGGGGCCACTTTCATCACGGTGTGTGGGCCTCTCACTGTTGCGGCCTCTCTTGTTGTGGAGAACAGGCCCCAGACGCCCAGGCTCAGTAGTTGTGGCTCACGGGCCTAGTTGCTCTGTGGCATGTGGGATCTTCCTGGACCAGGGCTCGAACCCGTGTCCCCTGCATTAGCAGGCAGATTCTCAACCACTGCGCCACCAGGGAAGCCCATATTCTTTTACAAAAATAAGATAAGTTGAAAATCAGAAAATATATTCCTTGCCATGGCTGCAAGTCCCAGTGCCTAAGGGCCTGACCTTGAGAGACACCAGTCAGTCACTATCAGGCTCCTCCACAGAGCAGGGCAATTTTGCAGACACAGGAGGTTCCACCCCCTCCACCTCACAGCCACAGCCACAGGCCCGCCACGAGGTGCTTCTCAAAGTGTGGTCCTTCAACCACCCACATCAAAGTCAACTGAGGCGCCTGATATCAATGCCAATGCATCAGGTCCTATCCCAAACCTACCAAAGCCAAATTGATGGGGGTGGGGCCCAAGAATCATCCAACAAATACTTAATATCTCCCATGTGCCAATCACTAAGCACAGGAGAAACACAGACAACACTTTTGTTCCCATGAAACTTATATGCTGTATTTCCACAAAGCTTTCTATTCAATCCTTACGTATTCTAAAGTTTAAAAATCACTGCTATGTTATGGTTTTGTTATATAGGAATGGGTAACATACTTACGGAGTGAGTGTGTGTGTCTCTTTATGCACTTAGTTACACTGCAATTTACTCACTGTTCCACAAGCAAATCAATAGAAACAACCATTCAATCAATCATTTCATTTACCTAGTATCTACTTCTGTCTGTCTCTGTCTCTGTGCGTGTGTCTCTCTCTCTCTCACACACACACATGCACACAGCCAGTGAGATAGATTCCACTGAAAAATATAAACTCTTGGGCTAGAAGACAGAATTCTTTATTCTGAAAATTTGATGGTATTTGATGTGTGCGGATTTTCTCCTGCATTTCAAAAACCCCCAAACTGTGAGCTCATATTTGCAACATGAATAAAATGTTAAGGTCATGGTAATAAGACCTTTTCAATCCCACAAAAATTTCTAATATCTGTGAAAGAGTAAAGTTTTATGTAAAATGTCTGCAATACATACTGCCTCAGAACCAGTGCTTTGATAAACAGATACAATCAGCAGGTCTGGAGATACTGTAAACAGATTATGAGCAAAGAAGGAAGAGAAGTGAAGACTGAATGAATATGAATCTTGGTTGGGGTTAATTCCTACCCTTGAATATCCCCTGACTTGAAATTTCAAACATAATACCACTTCATTTGACTGAATAACAAAGTCAAAGCTATAAAAATGACAAATGAGAGCATAACTCAGTGGAAAGTGCACAGCCCCAGAGCACCATGTTTCTCACAGAATTAGTTCACCTTCAGGCAGTCACGTCACCTTCACTTCTACCTCCCCAGGACAGAACTGAGCCAGCTGTCCCTAGGCCTGGACGAAGCCTTGAATTCCTTCATGCGGCCTGTGATCCATGGTGGCCCAGGCGGGAACCCAAGTTCAACTCAGCAAAGTGAGCTCTGCCACTTCTGGGAAGGTCGCTAACACAACGAGTCCCAGATTGCTTCCCTCCCACCAGTGCTCCCTCCTGCTCAACGTCCGATGATGCTCAGCTGCTAATGACACAACATTTGGCCGGCTCTAGCACCACGTACATGTTCAGGAGTTTTACAAGATACTTAAAAAAAGCAATTAAGGATTCATTCAGGAATTGCCTTCCAACTGCATGGAGGCAGGACTGGCAAACGCCATCTCTGAGAGCTCTCACTGCTCTCTTGTTTCATATAACCTCAGCTATGGCAGCATTTGAAGGAGACTTTTCTATATTTGGAAATACATGAAAACAAGACAGGAAAACAAACATACCTATAAAAGGTAGAGTGACATCTTAAGTGTTCAGTATTCAGAATCCTATGATGATGATAATAAAACTGTTTATGCAAAATGGTATTTAATGAGTTTGGGGAGCAGTTCCCAAACTTTTCTGAAAATAAGAAACTTCTAAGTCTCTTCTACACTAGGGAAGTCACTTCAGTACAAAAATAGTAACTTTTAAAATTTTTATTAGTCTCATCTTTTTAAAGTCACTACTTGTCAGAAACTGGCAACATCTTAGAAGTATTAGATTTCATGCAATGTATCACAGTTGCTTAAGATAAAACACTAACCACTGTGATAACTATACAAGTCAAGTAAAAGACAAGTAAGTTGTACATGATATATTTTATGTTTCTAAATTAGCAAGGTAACTTCAGACTGTCACTATAGTTAAAAAAAAAAAAAAAGCCATGCAAGAAAATGACAAAGGGAAAGAAAACTAGTACCATGGTGTCAAATTTTCTAGGAAATTTGTATCTCTGTCTCCACCACCACCAGCCAGAGGAACTCGGGGAAGGGATAATTTGGCCCTGCATTTATCAAGGTAGGCTCAACATTTGAGCCTCAAATGTTGTGACTGTGGAGGGTTTTTGTTAGTGTCTTTTCAAGGTGTACACTTGTGACTGGTACCAACAATAGCTCCTGCTCATACAACCTGCCTTTCCATACATGAAGGCAACTCCTGAGGACTATGGAGAACATCCACCCATGATTAGCGTGACTGCCATTTTCTCAAATGTATTTTACCTCCTTTGACCCATATTTCCCTTTTTAATAAAACTTCATCTTGTTTCATATACATCATACACAAGCACATACACACACATATATATAAAACCTTAGTGCATTAAAGACATCTCTGTTTAACTTAATACAGGGTGACTGAATCATCACACACAATTCAAACAGTCCTCATAGAATTTCAAAGTGAGTGTCATCTTCAAAAGCATCTAAATCCAACCCTTCATTTGACAATTGAGGAAACTATAATAATACACAGAAGTGTGGTCATAGGATTCAAACCCTGGCCCCCTGACTCCTGATACAGGAGGATTCTGTTTCTGTCAAAGTAAGCATTATCCACTCTCATTGTCTTGGTTTCCTCCTCTTCATTCCTAGTGTTTTGCTGTGATTGTGGTTTCCCTTTATCTTTGTATCTTCCCAGGTGTTGGGGGCAGAAAAACCTGAAGCTAAGAAGACTAGAAGAACATCAGATATGACAGACATATCTGCACAACTCTTCACTTGTAGCAACACCACCTGGACTACAGAGGTTTCAAAAGAGAGTAAGAAGAAGAAAGCTGGGGGAGAAATGCTGTTCAACTTGGCTTTTTTAAATCGCCTTTATCTGATCAAGTCACTTCTCTTCTTGAAATCTTTCAATGGCTCCTTAACAGGACTGCCAAGGACCTGCGCAATAGGGCTCTTGATGGAGCTCCCCACGCCCCCAGCTGCTCCAACGCCCTCCACACTGTGAATTCCAGCTATGCAGCGCTTCCTAGAGATCTCCAATTCACCACTTCCTCTCAGACCTCTGGGATGTTGGCTCTTCTGCTCCCTCCCCCATAGCCTCTGAGCCTCACACATCCCTACCATGTCTTCAGATCTTAACTTAGCTATCACCTCCTTTGGAAGTCTCTGCTGACCCCAAGCTCAAGTTAGAAGTGTTTTCTATCAGTCCCTGAGCACCTTGAGTTGTCCTGTCCCAGTGTTATAATTACCTGATGACCTATCTCCACCTGTCTGTAACCCCCACTCACAATATGATTTGCTCTCAATCCTGCTGTGCTCATAGCACTCAATGCAGTGCTGAGTTTATAGAAGATGCCTATTAAGTGCAGCTTGAATAATGTATGCATGAACAAGAAAAATAAAATCCTTAAATGATCTTCCATAAGTCGCCGCCAGCAACGCAAGTTCTTAGGATTGCGCTCTGCTATGGATTGGTTATCTTTTTATAATGTGTTTAGTTCAGCCTGGATATGTGGATCAAAATAAATCCACTCTCAGTTTTGTAATAACTGACAAACACACTGAGGCTATATATTTCACTGAATTTAAAAAGAAGCAAAGAAACCTCTTACAGGGTGTTATTAGGAGTTTTCCCTTCGTAAGTAGGCAAAATGCTATATACAATGCTCTACGTAAAAAGGCATTTTATTTATTTCCACTCATATTTCAGATTATGGAAAGATGGTACAAGATGTGTTTGAAACTGTAATTTATTTCTAAAAACTCATATTAGAAACTAAAATTACATCCTAACACTTTTACCCAGCGTGAGATAAGTTCATAAGCAATAAGGTGGTAGCAATGAGAAAAGGAAGAAGATGTTCTCAACCATACGTGGGTTTACAGCAGAGTCAAATCCAACCCACGGACTTGGTTTGTTTGGTCTGTGCAATGTCTTAGATATTTATGAAGTATTTAAAAATTGGAGGATTTCATATAAAATGCACAACTTTGGCTCTTCAGAAATAACAGATGTGGGTAAATGTTCTGTGTCTGGAGCTACACAACTGGCCCCTTACACAAGACATCACTATAATGGTTCCCCATCCTCCTTTCTCCCCCAAAGTGATAGAGGCTCTTTCAGCCTGTTATTTGATGAGCCTCTACATTTGTGATCTCTGAATTAATATTTTGTGAGTAAAAATACAACATCACTTTGATTGCCTGAGCTAAAGTACAATTATGAGGAAACTGGAAGCAGTCAATTCAAAGAGGGTTTTATGAGTCCCACAAACCAACAGAGTAAGAAAGGGGACTAGAAGGAGAACAAGAAGTTGTTACTACAGGAAAATCACAATTACTACCAAAGAAGAATAGACGGAAATGAAATTATATCCATTTCAAATTGTTCATCTCAAAGCTCCAATGAGACCCACTAGGTGGAATAGGAACCCCTTAAGGTTAGCAGCACAGGACTTTCTTTTCACATCGTTTCAAACATAGATTCATTGACTGAAAGATCTAAACAGACTCTGGAGGACATTTAGTCCAACTGATGCACTTTTCTCAGGTAAAATTTTGTGGCCCAGAGAGACTGTCAAAAGCCATACAATTTGGTACATCACTTCCCCTCTCTAGCCCCTATTTCTCCAATTCATTCTCAGATACTGATAAAAAATGTCAGGTAGGCATTAAACGTCTGATATTTATATCCTAGGAAAATGAGAAATAAAGAAACAAAATGGACTTATTAAAGGTAGCAAGCTGGGCCAAGAGCCATATCTCTGATTCCCAAACCATTATGCCAGGCTTCTACCCATAAAACTGCAGAGACTAACGTCTGCCAGAACTACAGGCAATGCTCGTGATGGCCTGATAGCCCCTACCCACAACGCACAAACAAAAGGGCTGAATGGGGAGGGGGGCAATTATCAGGGAGGGAACCTAAAGCATGAATCTCAGAGCAAATTAATCCAAATAATATTTCATATTGACAAGGCTGTAAGGAAACAGATAGACTCATACTCTTTGAGGTCAGATGTTATAGGGGTGGGAAAGGAGATTGGTCAAAATCTATCAAAAGTTAAAATATTTCTCATGACAGGGAGCTTCAAGATGGCGGAAGAGTAAGACACGGAGATCACCTTCCTCCCCACAAATATATCAGAAATACATCTACATGTGGAACAACTCCTACAGAAAACCTACTGAATGCTGGAAGAAGACCTCAGACCTCCCAAAAGGCAAGAAACTCCCCACGTACCTGGGTAGGGCAAAAGAAAAAAGAAAAAACAGAGACAAAAGAATAGGGACGGGACCTGAACCCGTGAGATGGAGCTGTGAAGGAGGAAAGGTTTCCACACACTAGAGGCCCCTTCGTGGGCAGAGACTGCGGGTGGCGGAGGCGGGAAGCTTCGGAGCCTCGGAGGAGAGCGCAGCAACGGGTGCGGAGGGCAAAGCGGAGAGATTCCCGCACGGAGGATCGGGGCGAACCCGCACTCACCAGCCCAAGAGGCTTGTCTGCTCACCTGCCGGGGCGGGCAGGGGCTGAGAGCTGAAGCTCGGGCTTCGGTCAGAGCGCAGGGAGAGGACTGGGGCTGGCGGAGTGAACACAGCCTGCAGGGGGTTAGTGCACCACGGCTAGCCGGGAGGGAGTCCAGGGAAAAGTCTGGACCTGCCGAAGAGATAAGACACTTTTTCTTGCCTCTTTGTTTCCTGGTGCGCAAGGAGAGGGGATTAACAGCGCCGCTGAAAGGAGCTCCAGAGACGGGCACGAGCCACAGCTATCAGCGTGGACCCCAGAGACAAGCATGGGACGCTAACGCTGCCGCCACCAAGAAGCCTGTGTGCGAGCACAGGTCACTATCCACATGTCCTTTCCCGGGAGCCTGTGCAGCCCGCCACTGCCAGGGTCCCGTGATCCAGGAACAACTTCCCCAGGAGAGCACACGGCGCGCCTCAGACTGGTGAAACGTCATGTTGGCCTCTGCTGCCGCAGGCTCGCCCTGCATCCGTACCCCTACCTCCCCCCGGGCCTGAGTGAGCCAGAGCCCCAGAATGAGCTACTCCTTTAACCCTGGCCTGTTTGAGCAAAGAACAGACGCCCTCAGGCGACCTACACACAGAGGCGGGTCCAGATCCAAACGTGAACCCCAAGAGCTGTGCGAACAAAAAAGAGAAAGGGAAATCTCTCCCAGCAGCCTCAGAAGCAGCGGATTAAATCTCCACAATCAACTTGATGTACTGTGCATGTCTGGAATACCTGAATAAACAAGGAATCACCCCAAATTGAGGGGGTGGACTTTGGGAACAACGATACATATTTTTTTTCCCCTTTTTCTCTTTCTGTGAGTGTGTATGTGTATGTTTCTGTGTGTGATTTTGTCTGTATAGCTTTGCTTTTACCATTTGTCCTAGGGTTCTGTCTCTCTGTTTTTTTTTGTTTTGTTTTATTACTTAAAAATTATTTTCTTAATTATTTTTTATTTTAATAACTTTAATTTATTTTACTTTATTTTTATTTTATTTTATTTTCTTCTTTCTTTCTTGTTTTTCTCCCTTTTATTAAGAGCCATGTGAAGGACAGGCTCTTGGTGCTCCAGCCAGGTGTCAGGGCTGTGGCATTGAGGTGGGAGAGCCAAGCTCAGGACACTAGTCCACAACAGACCTCCCAGCTCCATGTAATATCTAACGGCGACAATCTCCCAGAGATCTCCACCTCAACACCAAGACCCAGATTCACTCAACGACCAGTAAGCTACAGTGCAGGACACCCTAGGCCAAACAACTAGCAAGACATGAACACAACCCCATCAATTAGCACAGAGGCTGCCTAAAATCATAATAAGGCCACAGACACCCCAAAACACACCACCAGACGTGGACCTGCCCACCAGAAAGACAAGATCCAGCCTCATCCACCAGAACACAGGCACTAGTCCCTGCCACCAGGAAGCCTACACAATTCACTGAACCAACCTTAGCCACTGGGGACAGACACCAGAAACAACGGGAACTAGGAACCTGCAGCCTGCAAAAAGGAGACCCCAAACACAGTAAGATAAGCAAAATGAGAAGACAGAAAAACACACAGCAGATGAAGGAGCAAGATAAAAACCCACAAGACCTAACAAATGAAGAGGAAATAGGCAGTCTACCTGAAAAAGAATTCAGAATAATGAGAGTAAAGATGATCCAAAATCCTGGAAACAGAATGGAGAAAATATAAAAAACGTTTAACAAGGACCTAGAAGAACTGAAGAGCACACAAACAGAGATGAACAACACAATAAGTGAAATTAAAAATTCTCTAGGAGGGATCAAGAGCACAATAACTGAGGCAGAAGAAGAGATAAGTGACCTGGAAGATAAAATACTGGAAATAACTACTGCAGAGCAGAATAAAGAAAAAAGAGTGAAAAGAATTGAGGACAGTATCAGAGACCTCTGGGACAATATTAAACGCACCAACATTCGAATTATAGGGGTCCCAGAAGAAGAAGAGAAAAAGAAAGGGACTGAGAAAATATTTGAAGAGCTTATACTTGAAAACTTCCCTAACATGGAAAAGGAAATAGTTAATCAAGTCCAGGAAGCACAGACAGTCCCATATAGGATAAATCCAAGGAGAAACACGCCAAGATACATATTAATCAAACAATCAAAAATGAAATACAAAGAACAAATATAAAAAGCAGCAAGGGAAAAAAACCAAGAAACACATAAGGGAATCCCCATAAGGTTAACAGCTGATCTTTCAGCAGAAACTCTGCAAGCTAGAAGGGAGTGGCAGGATATATTTAAAGTGATGAAAGAGAAAAACCTACAACCAAGATTACTCTACCCAGCAAGGATCTCATTCAGATTTGATGGAGAAATTAAAAGCTTTACAGACAAGCAAAAGCTAACAGAATTCAGCACCACCAAACCAGCTTTACAACAAATGCTAAAGGAACTTCACTAGGCAGGAAACACAAGAGAAGGAAAAGACCTACAATAATAAATCCCAAACAATAAGAAAATGGTAATAGGAACATACACATCAATAGGTACCTTAAATGTAAATCGATTAAATGCTCCAACCGAAAGACATAGACTGGCTGAATATATACAAAAACAAGACCCGTATATATTCTCTCCACAAGAGACCCACTTCAGACCTAGGGACACATACAGACTGAAAGTGAGAGGATGGAAAAAGATACTCCATGCAAATGGAAATCAAAAGAAAGATGGAGTAGCAATTCTCATATCAGACAAAATAGACTTTAAAACAAAGACTATTACAAGAGACAAAGAAGGACACCACATAATGATCAGGGGATCAATGCAAGAAGATATAACAATAGTAAATATTTATGCCCCGAGCATAGGAGCACCTCAATATATAAGGCAAATGCTAACAGCCATAAACTGGGAAATCGACAGTAACACAATCATAGTAGGGGACTTTAACACCCCACTTTCACTAATGGACAGATCATCCAAAATGAAAATAAATAAGGAAACACAAGCTTTAAATGATACATTAAACAAGATGGACTTAATTGATATTTATAGGACATTCCATCCAAAAACAACAGAATACACTTTCTTCTCAAGTGCTCATGGAACATTCTCCAGGGTCACAAATCAAGCCTTGGTAAATTTAAGAAAAGTGAAATCATATCAAGTATCTTTTCTGACCACAACGCTATGAGACTAGATATCAATTACAGGAAAAAATCTGTAAGAAATACAAACACATGGAGGCTAAACAACACACTATTTAATAACCAAGAGATCACTGAAGAAATCAAAGAGGAAATCAAAAAATACCTAGAAACAAATGTCAGTGAAAACACAACGACCCAAAACCTATGGGAGGCAGCAAAAGCAGTTCTACGAGGGAAGTTTATAGCTATACAAGCCTACTTTAAGACACAAGAAACATCTAAAATAAACAACCTAACCTTACACCTACAGCAATTAGAGAAAGAAGAACAAAAAAACCCCAAAGTTAGCAGAGGAAAGAAATCACAAAGATCACATCAGAAATAAATGAAAAAGAAATGAAGGAAAAGATAGCAAAGATCAATAAAACTAAAAGCTGGTTCTTTGAGAAGATAAACAAAATTGGTAAACCATTAGCCAGACTTATCAAGAAAAAAAGGGAGAAGACTCAAATCAATAGAATTAATATGAAAAAGGAGAATTAACAACTGACACTGCAGAAATACAAAGGATCATGAGAGATTACTACAAGCAAATCTATGCCAATAAGATGGACAACCTGGAAGAAATGGACAAATTCTTAGAAACGTACAACCTTCCGAGACTGAACCAGGAAGAAACAGAAAATATGAACAGACCAATCACAAGCACTGAAATTGAAACTGTGATTAAAAATCTTCAAAAAACAAAAGCCCAGGACCAGATGGCTTCACAGGCAAATTCTATCAAACATTTAGAGAAGAGCTAACACCTATCCTTCTCAAACTCTTCCAAAATATAGCAGAGGGAGGAACACTCCCAAACTCATTCTACGATGCCACCATCACTTTGATACCAAAATCAGACAAAGATGTCACAAAGAAAGAAAACTACAGGCCAATATCACTGATGAACATTGATGCAAAAATCCTCAACAAAGGATCTAACAAGCAGATCCAACAGCACATTAAAAGGAACATACACTATGATCAAGGGGGGTTTATTCCAGGAACGCAAGGATTCTTCAATATACACAAATCAATCAACGTGATATACCGTATTAACAAACGGAAGGAGAAAATCCATATGATCATCTTAATAGATGCAGAGAAAGATTTCGACAAAATTCAACACCCATTTATGATAAAAACCCTACAGAAGGTAGGCAGAGAGGGAACTTTCCTCAACAAAATAAAGGCCATATATGACAAACCCACAGCCAACATCGTCCTCAATGGTGAAAACCTGAAACCATTTCCACTAAGATCAGGAAAAAGAAAAGGTTGCCCACTCTCACCACTCTTATTCAACATAGTTTTGGAAGTTTTAGCCACAGCAATCAGAGAAGAAAAGGAAATAAAAGGAATCCAAATCGGAAAAGAAGAAGTGAAGCTGTCACTGTTTGCAGATGACACGATACTATACATAGAGAATCCTAAAAATGCTACCAGAAAACTACTACAGCTAATCAATGAATTTGGTAAAGTAGCAGGATACAAAATTAATGCACAGGAATCTCTTGCATTCCTATAGACTAATGATTAAAAACCTGAAAGTGAAACACTCCCGTTTACCATTGCAACAAAAAGAATAAAATATCTAGGAATAAACCTACCTAAGGGGACAAAAGACTGTATGCAGAAAACTATAAGACACAGATGAAAGAAATTAAAGATGATACAGACAGATGGAGAGATAGACCATGTTCTTGGATTGGAAGAAGCCGCATTGTGAAAATGACTCTACTACCCAAAGCAATCTACAGATTCAATGCAATCCCTATCAAACTACCACTGGCATTTTTTACAGAACTAGAAGAAAAAATTTCACAATTTGTATGGAAACACAAAAGACCCCGAAGAGTCAAAGCAATCTTGAAAAAGAAAAACGGAGCTGGAGGAATCAGGCTCCCTGACTTCAGATTATGCTACAAAGCTACAGTAATCAAGACAGTATGGTACTGGCACAAAAACAGAAATATAGATCAATGGAACAGGATACAAAGCCCAGAGATAAAGCCACACACATATGGTCACCTTATGTTTGACAAAGGAGGCAAGAATCTACAGTGGAGAAAAGACAGCCTCTTCCATAAGTGGTGCTGGGAAAACTGGACAGGTACATGTAAAAGAATGAAATTAGAACACTCCCTAACACCATACACAAAAATAAACTCAAAATGGATTAAAGACCTAAATGTAAGGCCAGATACCATCAAACTCTTAGAGGAAAACATTGGCAGAACACTCTATGACATCAATCACAACAAAATCCTTTTTGACCCACCTCCTAGAGAAAAGGAAAAACATAAATAAACCAATGGGACCTAATGAAAGTTAAAAGCTTTTGCACAGCAAAGGAAACCATAAACAAGATGAACAGACAACCCTCAGAATGGGAGAAAATATTTGCAAATGAAGCAACTGACAAAGGATTAATTTCCAAAACATACAAGCAACTCATGCAGCTCAATATCAAAAAAACAAACAACCCAATCCAAAAATGGGCAGAAGACTTAAATAGACATTTCTCCAAAGCAGATATACAGATTGCCAACAAACACATGAAAGAATGCTCAATATCATTAATCATTAGATAAATGCAAATCAAAACTACAATGAGAGAGCATCTCACACTGGTCAGAATGGGCATCATCAAAAAATCTACAAACAGTAAATGCTGGAGAGGGTGTGGGGAAAAGGGAACCCTCTTGCACTGTTGGTGGGAATGTAAATTGATACAGCCACTTTGGAGAACAGTACGGAGGTTCCTTAGAAAACCACAAATAGAACTACCATACGACCCAGCAATCCCACTACTGGGCATATACCCTGAGAAAACCATAATTCAGAAAGAGGCATGTACCAGAATGTTCATTGTAGCTCTATTTACAATAGCCAGGACATGGAAGCAACCTAAGTGTCCCTTGACAGATGAATGGATAAAGAAGATGTGGCACATATATACAATGGAATACTACTCAGCCATAAAAAGAAAAGAAATTGAGTTATTTGTAGTGAGGTGGATGGACCTAGATTCTGTCATACAGTGAAGTCAGTCAGAAAAAGAAAAACAAATACCATATGCTAACACATATATATGGAATCAAAAAAAGAAAAAAGAAAAGAAAATGGTCAGCGGAACCTAGGAGCAAGATGGGAATAAAGATGCAGACCTACTAGGGAACGGACTTGAGGATATGGGGAGGGGGAAGGGTAAGCTGGGACAAAGTGAGAGAGTGGCATGGACATATGTACACTACCAAACGTAAAACAGATAGCTAGTGGGAAGCAGCCGCATAGCACAGGGAGATTAGCTCGGTGCTTTGTGACCACCTAGAGCGGTGGGATAGGGAGGGTGGGAGGGAGGGAGACGCAAGAGGGAAGAGATATGCGGACATATGTATATGTATAACTGATTCACTTTGTTATAAAGCAGAAACTAACACACCATTGTAAAGCATTATACTCCAATAAAGATGTTAAATATATATATTTCTCATAGCCCCTGAACCAACATCTCTCCCAGGAATTCACAGACACAGATGCAGAAATAAGGAAAGATACATTACCAGAAATGTTCTCTTCAATGTTCTTAATAAACAGTGAAAAACTTGATACCAGCCAAAGAGCCCATTCCTTGTGTTCTGGTTAAATAAAATATGGCACATTCATATAACAAACGAATTGCAGAGCCATTAAAATGAATGCAATAATCTACTATAAGTAGTAATATTGAAATCCCTAAGATATATTTAGTGGGAAAAAAAAAATCAAGTTGAAAGTAGTCTGTATTTAAAAGGGGAGTGGAGGAATGGATAATACTCCACAAGCTATGTTACCTGTGCCAAATGGCACTGGGCTCAGTAGATGAAGTGTGGGCAGAATGGGAGTTTACTTTTCTCATATATTTATTATTGTTTAATGTTTTTTATCTAGATATCTAGTATTTTATATTATAATTGTAGGTAATAAAAAATCATTTAAATATTTTTCAAAATCCTTTTGTTCTCTACTCTCTTCTTAGGTGGGCATCTCTTTAACAAACTACTTATTCATTCATTCAACTAACATTTAGTAAATGCCTGTGATGTGTTTGTGACTATCCAACCTTGGAAGTCATACTATGTGTAGGTTAGGTATGCAGTAGACAAACATCCAAAACCAACTCCATATTGCTTGGTATGATGTGCCTAGAGAAAAGTTTTGATAAGTACAATTACTTGCTCTGCTTCTCAAAGTAAGATAAAGCAACTGAACCAAAAATAAATAAGTATCCTTGCCAGGCCCTTCCCCAGCCTTTCCCAAAAATTCTTTGATGGAGTCTTGGAAGGAAAGAAGGTAATGAGAAATTAGGTTCTGTTTGCCCTTCCTCCATTCATATACAACAGCTCTGAGGAAATGGACTAGCCAGAAAGCAAACTGCTCCTGACAAAGGGGAAGGGGAAGGAAGAGGTGGAAATGGCAAGAAATCAGTCTATATGTAAGTGGGGTCCCAAAGTGAGACTGCTGGGTACCATTTTGGTTATTCACATGATGCTCATTTCTTTCCCAATGAATCACCTCATAAAAACCAAGGTAAGTGATGGGCCTACAACCAGGTGATGACTGATCAAACCCACAGTTAGCCACACCTATCCTCTGCCCAGATCACAGTCCTAACCTACCCTGGTGTGGGAGACTGGGCAACTGATGTGTTTGTATCTTTTTCGCCTTTCCTGCTACTTCAATAGATGAACAGATTTCTTTTTCCCTTTTTAGCACCTGAAGTACTGCTCAGTTTGATGGAAATGTGCGGTAAGCTACCTTCGGCACACTGAGATGGCCTCCGGCCAACAGTCCTAGAACATTCTAGAGAATGTTCAGCAACAGCACAGACAGTGGCGTCTCCAAGAAGAATCTTACCTAGATCCTCACTTTAAGTAAAACTTCTACATGCAAGGGGATGAGAAGAAACACACAAGTTACCTTTACTACCACAGATCTGCATTAAGTGTCATGAAAGAGTAATAACTGAACAACTGAAATACTCAGGCAATGAAGAGGAAGGAGAGATAACTCCCAACTGGAGCAAAGTGTGGAATCTCATAAGATAGGTATCATACGGGTCACTCCAGAAGAGCCTATGGATGTGCTACGAGGAGATGGAACATTCTAAGCTCAAGGAACTTGAGTGTAGGGAAAGAACAAGACTCATAAATAGGGAAATAGTATATAGTTTATTTTGGCTGAAAAAGAAGATGTTTGAAGAAAAGTAATGGAGACAAGGTTAGAGACAAAGGTTTGGGTCCTCACAGCTTTTGTATATTATTGTATACAAAAAAGGGGGGAGGGTGAAAGAGGACCTGCACTTCTAAAAGATTCAGAAATAGAATGAACTGCCATCTGAAAAGAGGGAATCCTTTCACATAAAACTAACTTCTTGAATGTACTATTCTAGTGACAATTTGACAGAACAGCTGCTAATGGATAGAAACTAGATTACTAACTGCCATTCTAGCTCAGTGACATAACAGTGTCACCAAAGGGGAAAAGAATAATTCTCATTTTATTTTTTCAGAAAAATTCATATAGGTATTATATTAACTGAAATGAAAATGTACATGTCTAATAAAAGGTTAGCACTGAGTGGTGCTTGTTACTTGTCATATAAATAACATAACTTACTACAACAAGTCTTACGAGGTTTGTTGGCAATGTATTCAAATGAGTGGCACCAGAAAAGAAAGCTAGCAAAAACAATCTCCACTCGCCTACACATTGTACATTTGAAATTGGATGTATTATTTCCTGCTAGTTTTAAATTACCACTTCATTCTTGAAGAAAAATGGATTACAAAAGGAATTCAAAAAGGAGCCCACTCAATTTTGGGATGGAAATTTCCCCTAGAAAATAATGTTTCCATTTAATGCTTTTAAAAGATGAAGAATATAACGAAGCCTTAAGAATAAGTGGGATAAAAACACTGATGTCAAAAAATGTTTAACCAGATTTACTTAAAGTAATTTCTATCATTTAAATACCTTAAAATATAGAATACATGGCTTTAAGGCACAGAGATGTAATGCAATACTTGCTTATAAAATGTCACGTGAATTTATTCATTCACTCAATGAATGTTTATTGAGTGACTACTACATGAGAGGCACTGGAGACACAGCAGTGAGCAAAAGACAAAATGAGCAAAACTTCTGCTTTCATGATGCTTGTATTCTGTCGGGGAGAGAAAACGAAGAGAATAAAGAACAAGAAAAAGGGGAAACGTGTAAAATATGTAGTTTGTTAGAGTGTGATAAGCGCTAAGGAGAAAATGAAAGGACCTTAAATGGCTCTGAGACTTTCTCAGCCATCATTTGTTGACTTCAGAGAGGGCTAAGATCACATGAACCACGATCTAGAGCTCAGAAATGAAAACTGGTCATCATTCCTAACATCTCTTTACAAATTTGTGCAAACCCAGCACAGGAATTTAGAATCCTTGCCTCTTAACTTTAAGACCTGTACTCTTTTCACTATCTGTTCTAGATGAACACAATATGAGCTGAAAGGGAGCTTTCGGATGATTTAGACCAAGCTCTTCATTTTGTAGATTAAAACTTGAGATCCTGGGAAGTTAAATCCCTTGGCCAAAGTCAGGGTTTACTGAAAACACATTTCAAACTCACTTCTCCTAGCATCACCTCCTGACTATGCTTCCACAGGCCCACTCCCTCCAGGCTCCAGGATTAACTGCCTGTGCAATTAGCAATTAAAGTGCTTTTCTACTTTTTCAAAATCCTTCTGAATGAGCTTGCAGAGCCTGGCATTGCTCTGCTGCTCTGTTATATGCCAGTTGCGGAGGGTACTCCAAGGCTCAATGGGAATTTTTTTGAAAAACCCATTACATTTTTTTTTCTTTCACTTTTTTTTTTTTTTAACATCTTTACTGGGGTATAATTGCTTTACAATGGTGTGTTAGTTTCTGCTGTATAACAAAGTGAATCAGCTATACATACACATATATCCCCATATCTCCTCCCTCTTGCATCTCCCTCCCACCCTCCCTATCCCACCCCTCTAGGTGGTCACAAAGCACTGAACTGATCTCCCTGTGCTATGCAGCTGCTTCCCACTAGCTATTTTAAATTTAGTAGTGTATATATGTCCATGCCACTCTCTCACTTTGTCCCAGCTTACCCTACCCCCTCCCCGTGTCCTCAAGTCTATTCTCTAGAAGGTCTGGGTCTTTATTCCTGTCTTGCCCCTAGGTTCTTCATGACCTTTTTGTTTTTTTTTTAGATTCCATATATATATGTTAACATACGGTATTTGTTTTTCTCTTTCTGACTTACTTCACTGTATGACAGACTCTAGGTCCATCCACCTCATTACAAATAACTCAATTTCATTTCTTTCTATGGCTGAGTAGTATTCCATTGTATATATGTGCCACATCTTCTTTATCCATTCATCTGTCAATGGACACTTAGGTTGCTTCCATGTCCTGGCTATTGTAAACAGAGCTGCAATGAACATTCTGGTACATGCCTCTTTCTGAATTACGGTTTTCTCAGGGTATATGCCCAGTAGTGGGATTGCTGGGTTGTATGGTAGTTCTATTTTTAGTTTTTTAAGGAACCTCCATACTGTTCTCTAGTGGCTGTATCAATTTACATTCCCACCAACAGTGCAAGAGGGAAAAACCCATTACATTTTAAACTACAAAACCACAATCATAACTTGGTAGCTCTTTGAAAAGAGAGTGGAAACTCTTACCTTTTCTTGACTAAAAGTTTTCAAGATGCCATAACAATAGAAGATTGATGATGGGATATAGTTCTGCAAAAATTACACTATCCTATACATGTCATAGTCAAAAACTTCATTACCTGAGGCAGAAATAATATAGGAGCTGAACAGATTTATTCCAGGCTATTGGGTCTTCCTATACCATGCCTTCACAAGGATTTTCCTCCCTCTGATCAGGAGGTGAGCTTTGACTTCCATACCGGAAAGTTCCTGACAGACTCTCCTGGCTCTCTCATGCACAGGGGACCTCTTCATCTCCAGGGAACTGGGCTTCTGCTTCAGGCAGCCTCCCCTACCATCTGAGTCCACACAGATCCCCTGTCACCATCCCAGCACTAAGGAGGCCAGAGTTTCAGTCACTTTCACATCCAGATGCTTTTCATTCAAGAATATGTTTAGATATGCTGCTTTTCCTAACAAAGGTCATGCTTAAAATTCAGAGTCATACAAATATCTCTCTATATAGCTCATATATATACATATACGAGATATAGTCAATCTACTCAGGTGGAGACAGTTAGTTCCTAGGGGCTTAAGAATGTCACCATCAATTAACTTTAGAGAATAAAATAATCGCATCATTCATCAATCTTCTGAGAAAGCTGCAAAATTAATCTCATAATATCAAGATAAATCACTACTTTTAAAATTGAAACTTGCATCTCTCTGTGTGACAAGTACATATGACTTACATTAAACTAAGAATGTACTTTTTAAAGGAAAAAAGGACTGAGACTAATGACCGCTGAGCTGAAATATTAGGACTGAAAGAGAAATCGCATTATTTGGTGTCAACCTTTTGGTTTATATCAAATGCCTATGACCTCTAACCAAATATCAGCAGCTCCCATTCTTGATGAAGAAAATATATGTTTAAGGAGCTATTACAATTTGCCTCACCTACTTAAAACAAGCAAAATAAGTAACCAACAGCAGAACACGCCTTACAATACAATAATAATGCCTTGGTCCAATAAAACCAAGTGGGAAAATTACCATCGCTGCGAAAAATCTCTCCAATAAAAGCAACATTAGCGATAAGGCTGTTTGGTTTTCCTGTGAAAGTTCTGTGCTACGACCCAGCAATGTCACGACACTTCTTCCCTCAGATCCTCATCCAATGCAGACACTAACAGAAGGATTAACGGGTTTACAAGGTAGGGTTTCAGGTCCTAACTGTTATCTTCTGGTTAGCCACTTGTTAACTGTGATACCAGCTTTTATTAGAGAGTGCCAATTGTGTGCGTGTGTGTGTGTGCAAGTGCATGTACAGACACAAACAGATATGTGTGTTTAACTATCAGATTGTGTCTAACACAGTCTGATTCTTCCGAGTGAGAAACTTCTTTTTGTTCCAAAAGCCTTTTCTAGCAGCTACTGCTTTCTCTAATTTGTGTCACTTGTTTCTAACTCCCTTCCTTTCTGCCTTCATTTTCCTTAGCTGTGTTACCAAGTATTAGCTGGCCCTCCACTCTCAATTCCTTCTTTTGCACAGCTCACTATTAAGTGAGCATTTCCCTCCTTAAGCTGGCTTCTTTCAAACTCTTCACAGAGTCCCCTGGTTGCCTAGTGGTTAGGATTCTGGGCTTTCACTGCTGTGGGCTGGGTTTAATCCCTGGCCAGGGAACTGAGATCCCACAAGTCCCGCAGCCAAAAAAAAAAGGAACCAGCAAACTCATCACAAAGCCCTAACATTATTGCCAAAACATCAAATGATTGTTTTGTAGGATCAAAATGGCATCTTGTAAGAAAATACATAATAAAAGGTGCTAAATTTGGCTAGTACACAACTACGAATTAGAACTATAATAAGTCAAAAGAACTAGGGTGGGATAGATCTGAATTTTAGGCTCTGGTCTCTGCTAGCTTATGACCTTGCTAAAGTTCTTCCTCATCTCTAACAGAGTATAATAATATCTATATCACAAGACTGCTACACAGGCTACCTGAAGACATGGGCAACACCTAGCACAGTACCCAGTATGGAGTGGGCACTCTGTAAAAATTAGTTTCCTCCTTCCTATAAGCAGGTGTCTGGAACTACCACAGGTATAAGAAGTACCCTCAACTAACCACAATCCAGCTTCTAATCCTTCCAGCTCCCTTCATTCCACTGAGAAAAGCTGATAGCATAATTTTCATTGTGTACAATGAAAATACCATTACCCCACCAGAAATTTCACATATAAGTGCTACTGTGGGTGAAGTTCCGTAACAGAGGCAACTAAGCAACATGTTCGGTTACCAACAAAAATGTAACGAAATTCTATAATACTTTCATTTTTAAATAATGGACTTTATATTTTAGGTAGTTTTCGGTTTATAGAAAAATTGAGCAGAATGTTCAAAGGCTTCCTGTAGACCCCTTCTTCTCCCCCAACTTCCCACAATTTCTCCTATTATTAACATCTTGCATTAGTGGGCTACGTTTGTTACAACTGATGAACTACTATTGAGTATCATTATAAATTAAGGTCCATAGATCACATTCACTCTTTTGTTGCACATTCTGTGGGTTTTGACAAATGTGTCCACCATTACAGTATCACACAGAATAGTTTCACTACCCTAAAAATCCCCTGTGCCTTTAACTTTTAAAATAAGAATATGTTTTACTCTGGTTATGAAAGTAAAATATAGTCACTGCAAAAAAATTTTTTTTCAACAATTTCAGAAGGTAAAAAAGCAAAAAGATCCATCATAATCCCAGCTGGTATATAACCATAATTAAGTTCCTTTCCGCCTTTTTTTCCTATATGCCACCATATACGTATGTAGGTGTGTGTGTGTGTGTGTGTGTGTGTGTGTGTGTGTGTGTGTGTGTGTGTGTGTGTGTGTGTGTGTGTGTGTGTGTGTGTGTACGTACTCTCTTGTATATTCTCTTTATTCACTGTAAGTTAAACAGACATAATGTCTATAAAAAAGGAAAGGAAAATTCCTCAGAATTTCTACAGTCTTGGTTAAATCTCTCAAAGGAGACCAGCTGTAGTCCTTCAGTATATGAGAATCCATTTGTTAAGTGGCCTGACTCAGTCACAACTCTTCAGAGCTTCTGCACCGTCCTACTTTGATCTCAGGCCACAAATTTCCATGTTGTTTCCAATTCCCTAACCCACCAGCCCTACCTCAACAAAGCAAGGGATAAGACAGACCACAGTTAAAAGACAAGGAGTTATTTCAAGTCCTGTCCTTCCTGCCTTCCTAAGTCTCAATATATCAAAAGGTGTTTATAATTAATTTTAGGAGAGTGCCCTGTTCTGGTTGTTCTGCTGGACACTTTTGGCAAATCACTATAAGGCTTTAAAGAAAACTAAAAGCCTTCTTATATTTTTATTTTTAAGGATCATAAACTTTCCAAACTTTACAGTTCAAGTGACAGGTAAGACTTGAGTTCCAATCATCCCTTCGTTCTTGAAAATCACTCTGCCAATCTACCCAGTGGGGATAACTGCACTCGCTATCTTTTTTACTCATTTAAAATAAAACAGGGCTTTGAAAGGAAGATAGGGAGGCGCTAGTCTAGAAGAGACAGGAGCAAAGAACATCTTAGCTTGAAAGACTGACAGCTTCCGGTGACAGTAACAAGGTAATAAGTCCTTCTTAGCAGGAAAATAGATGTAGCCTGTCCTCTGAAACAAGTTATTTCTAGCCTCTCATCCATCTATCCCAAAGTTTAAATGACAGCTTAACTCTCACCCTTCATTCTTTTTATATCTTTCCAGATGTCTATAGTAGGTACACAATAAGTATTGGCTGCATTGAACTGAATGTCCCAGCAAGCAAACCTGTGTGTCAGTACAGAAAGGAGGGATGAAGAATCACCATAACGCTAGGACACAATTTCAAAAGGGGAAAAAATTCACTATCCACAAGCATTCAGGAACACATTTCACTTTGATTCTGAATGAAAACAGTGCATAGAACTCTACTGTCTATAATAAATTACATTTCAGTAAAACCAATGGTTTATGTTAGATACATAAAAGTAAGCATAGCATCCAGTGATGTTATTTGGAAGAAGTCTAAAAGATGACCAGAAAATACAAGTGTTTGTTTCTTACATGTAATACATAAGGTTTCTATCAGTACAAGACCTCTCTAAGACTCCTGAGGCACAAATATGCCATTCGTTTCTGAATCTTGAGACATACCTTGCAGCAAGTAGAGACCATTAAAGTACTGCGCTCTAAGGAAATGAACAGTTGGGGTGCGAGGAAATAAGCAAATGGGCTTCCCCGCTTATGACCTTTGTTACTAGAAAGCTATCTTGCTGTGGATTCCACCACATTGGAAGAGCAAGTTCATTATGACTAATGAACTTCGCCATAGGGAGGCAAGGGCATAAGCAGAGTGGGAAAAAGCACAGGGCTAGAACTCTGGAGGCTAAGCTATAGTCTCCATTCTATACTATTGGCTATGGAATCTCGGGTAAGTCAGTGCACCTCTGAGACTTGATTCATTTCCTCACTTCTTAATATGAATGGGTGGGACCAGAGCTCAACATTTTTTTCATCCAAACTTTCTGCCAAACTTTCTCACTTGACTGCCAGCACATCTGTCACAGCCAAGGGAATTCTGATCAGTGTATGTTCTGTAATTTATATTATGGAAACAGGCACACTACACAGTAAGTTCTATTAGTAGTACCACCAAAATACATCCAGACTCCATTCACTTTTCCCCTTCTCCACACTATCACCCTAATTTAAACTACCAACATTTAAATTTACCAATATTTAAACTTCCTGGTCTACTAAAAATACAAATGCAAAGTAGTCTCTTAAAACTTAAATCTGGTTATACCATTCCCCTGTAAACAAACAAACAAATCCTTCAATTTCTTCCCAATTACTCCAGTGGCTTCGCATTGCACTGATAATAAAGTCATAACTTTTTACACACAAGGTCCTACTTTACCTGACCTGTCCCTCTGCCTCATTCTCTACACTTTACCTCCAGCCTACTTGCTTTTCACTAATCTTCAAACAAATCAATCCATATCTATATTCAGACATATTCCTATTATTTTAACAAACTAAATCTATGTGATAAATCAAGGTTTTGTTCTCAGAGAACACCTATTAGCATCTTTGATTAATATATTTTTCAAAGTAATTTCTAGGAAGATACATTAATTATATATGCTAAGTAAGAGATACAAAGTAGAAATATGACCTCTAATTGATTCCATCTCATTTTCAGATCACTTGCTTATAAAAGCCCTTACATTAAAGCTTCATAAAATCACTGATCTTTTTAACCATAAGGACAAACACCAACAACTAATAATTGATTTCATTACCACCGAGGGGTCTTTTAGTCACTGCCTGAACAGTTCATAATAAAGCAACTGGGTAAAACAGTCTCCACAGTTTTAAATTGTTGTTAAGATCATGGCAACTATTATACAATATCCAAAGTTCACATTCTTAAGGAATCTGAAAGGAGATGCAACTTAAATCTATAAAACATGTGGGGAGGGGTATTTATTTTCACAACAAAAACAGATTTAACTAAATGACTGGGTCTATTTCTAAGTCCTTCTTGAAAAATCTTACCGGCTTTGGGAGGGGCGGGGATATTAATACTTAAAAGTCTACTAAACAATATACATGCTTGGAAGCCAAACTAATGATTGACATACTAAACTAAATCTTGCTATACCAGTCAAACCATCTGGTACATTTCTACCCAAACTCTCTACCCCACCAATAAATCAAGGACACCCAAACCCAAGCTGTCTTATCTAGACTTCCCTCCATTCACATCAATCAAATAAACAAAAAAATCAACTCCATTACATTGTTTAATTATGCCATTCATGTTCATTTTCATTTTCTAACTAGATACAAGCATCTTGAATGCCGAGATTATTCCTTAAAATTCTTGTTCTGTCCCCAGAACAGTGGTTTCAAACTTCAAAACTTTACAAATGAGATCCCTTGTTCATAAGCCTCCAAGATTCTGGTTCAGCATAGCTGGGGTGAGCCATGGAATCTGTGCAGAGCCATATTCCCATTTCCCCAAGGGATTCTGATGTGTGGGATGTTGGCGAATCAAAGCCACAGAGCCCTTACATTGCGCTCATATCATGGCCAGTTTCACAAATTTTAGAAATGAGGTGGTTTCCAATATCAGTCAACTAATAGTTGGGAGGGAATCCCATCTTTACAGAACATGAAGGAGATCTGAAACGGAAATAAGCCTGTGAAATGGTAAGTGGTAGAGCTGAAGCCATACCCAGGCCCAGTGATTGTGAGTCCCACAATCTCACTGCTCAGCTACTTCTCCAGAGAAAAGACAAGGGCAGTGTTCAGAGCTAAGCACTGACATGGTGGATGACAAGGTGAGGGTAGGAGGTGTGGGAAGCAGATGGCTAAGAGCACAAGAAGAGACTGTACAGGCACGACTGACAGCTCTAGAAAGTTCACCAAGTCCTAACCCATGCGACCCTTCTCATCTCCACTGACCACCCTAGGGATACGAGCCAGATACTAGCCCACTACTCTGAGTACCTTCCTCTAAAAGAACTTCTTCAAAGTCTTTTATATAAGCTCCTCTTCATGACCTACATTCTGAAGTGAAAGCATTTTTATCATACTTGATCTCAGGCCCATATCTGCTTAAGATAAAGTAGAGGAGAGTGCTTCATGCACTGTACAGCACTATTAAAACATACTTCGATACTTAGCAACACATTCTTTTTTTTTTCATCTGAGGTGCTATTTTAAAAATTCAAATTTATTTAAGGGATTTTCAGGTATATATTTTAAGCACTGTTATCTTTTTTAAAATACTAGGTATTTTACTATAAACTACTCCGTATGTAAAGTGACTTTTAAAAAAAAACTATAAATGGCAATGTCTAATGTACATTCCATGCTGAGGATGACAAGTTACTTTAGCAATTCTAAGTCCTCAAATAATTTCAAGTATTCCATTTTATTCTCAGCTTTGTGCTTACGCCACTAATTTTACTTCTGTTTTTTTTATTATTATTATTTTTTTTTTTTTGCGGTACGCGGGCCTCTCACTGTTGCGGCCTCTCCCGTTGCGGAGCACAGGCTCCGGACGCACAGGCTCAGCGGCCATGGCTCACGGGCCCAGTCGCTCCGCGGCATGTGGGATCTTCCCGGACCGGGGCACGAACCCGCGTCCCCTGCATCGGCAGGTGGACTCTCAACCACTGCGCCACCAGGGAAGCCCTACTTCTGGTTTTATATAACATAAAACAGCACAAGAGGAAAATGAAATCAATCAGCTAAGGGCCCACTGGCAAGTGTTTCAATTAGGCTCTCTTATGTGTAGCTTACAAAAGACTCCCTTCAGCCACTTCATCATTCGGGAGGGGTGCAAGCAGTAAGGGAGGTGGGGAGGAAGGTCACTGTCAATAAGTAAGACATGGGGCTTCCCTGGTGGCGCAGTGGTTGAGAGTCCGCCTGCCGATGCAGGGGACACGGGTTCATGCCCTGGTCCAGGAAGATCCCACATGCCGCGGAGCGGCTGGGCCCGTGAGCCATGGCCGCTGAGCCTGCGCGTCCAGAGCCTGTGCTCCGCAACGGGAGAGGCCGCAACAGTGAGAGGCCCGCGTACGGCAAAAAAATAAATAAACAAAATAAGTAAGACATGGTCAAGGGAATCTAAGACCAGGAATTGAAATGCCTCACAGAGACTTGAACCCAAATCAGTCCATCATTCACTCAATAAATATTTATCTAGTGTGTGCTATGCGTCAAGCCCTGGGGATGCAGCTATAACTCAAGCCAGGCATAGCCCTTACTTTTATTGGGCTTTCATTCTAATGAGAAAGTCATTCATTCATTCATTCAGTATGTTGTATTACAAGTGTTACTGAGCACTTACTTGTGCCAGGAACTATTCTAGGTGCTGGGGTTATAGTAATGAACTTGTAACAATAAATGAATAAATAGACAGGACAATGCCAATTGCTGGTGAGGACTATGAATAAAAATTAATCAGTAAGAGACCATAGTGACGGGGACTACGGTACAGTGCCGGTGCCAGGGGAGTGAGCAGGGATAGGGAGGTAGTTGAAATCAGAAAGGGTGATCAGATGGTCAGATGTACTCCCTGAATACGTCTCTGAGGAGGTAATTTTTGATGTGAGGGACATGTTAATATTACAGAGTAGAGAGTTGCAGGAAGAGGCACAGTTAAGTACAAAGGTCCTGTGGGAGAACCTCAGGTCAAGGAATAGCAAGGAGGCCAGTCTGGCTACGGACACTTATTGGGCACGAGGCTGGAGAGAAGCCAGGATCTAGGACATATAGGTAAAGAATCTGGATTTCAGTCTATTATGATTAAAGCCATACGAGGGCTGATAGTGGTACCTATCTGATTTATGTTTTCAGATCAAGCCAACTGCTGTGTGGAAGACAGACGATGGACAGGAGTGGGGGTAACTGTGGAAGCAAAAACAAACAAATAAACAAGAAAAAAAACCACTAAGAGGCTATTTAACAATAGAGCTCAAGCTAGATATAACAACAGCTGAGGTGGTGGTGAGAAGCTGTTAGATTCCAGATCTGATCTGCAAGTGGAGCCAAAAAAATTTATCAATGGACTAGATGTAGGAGGTGAGAGAAAGAGGCAAGTCAATCCTAATACCCTCATCTCAAAATTGTCCTTCACGATGAATCTTTTGTGAAAAGCCTTTAGTTGTACTTGAAATTCACCCTGCCACATTTATTTTTTTATTTTCATTTTTTATAAATTTATTTGTTTGTTTATTTTTGGCTGAGTTGGGTCTTTGTTGCTGCACGCGGGCTTTCTCTTGTTGCGACGAGTGGCGTCTACTCTTCGTTGCGGTGCATGGGCTTCTCACTGCGGTGGCTTCTCTTGTTGCTGAGCACGGGCTCTAGGGCACGTGGGCTTCAGTAGCTGTGGCAGGCGGGTTCAGTAGTTGTGGCTCGCGGGCTCTAGAGCGCAGGCTCAGTGTTGTGGCACCACACGGGCTTAGTTGCTCCACGGCATGTGGGATCTTCCCTGACCAGGGCTTGAACCCGTGTCCCCTGCATTGGCAGGTGGTTTCTTAACCACTGTGCCACCAGGGAAGCCCCCTGCGACTTTTAGAACAATACATTTACATGTAATATAAATGTCACACAAGACCTCAAATATCTGAACTCTAAAAGGATACTACTTTACCTTTCCTTACCATGATTCACGGTCACTGTTTTGTCAGTGAGTCATTCAATAAGCAGATAAGTATCTCAGTCAGACATAGCTGGAAACTCAGCATAGCTGTCATGAGCCAGATTCTAGTGTTGCGGCTTGAGACAGACAGGTATGAGAGATACAGAGAATTCAGTAGTAGTAGATCAAAACAGCTTTAAGAGTTCTGACCTAACCAGACAAGAAAAGTATGAAAAGAATATAAAATTCCACAACAAGCAGAAGAGATTAGCTGAAAGAAGTTAAGTGCCTCTGATTTGTAGGACTGCAGATTCAAATGAGGTAAAAGAATTATTTAAGAATAGAGACCTGGAATCCTCCAGGTGTGGTACTGACTATACAAAATTGTGTAGCATGTCCTCCGGTGGCTGGGGAGGAATATCCGTGACATCCATGCCCTCCACCAGGTCTCAGACCTCTGGCTGGTAAATTACTTAAGTCGCTTTATATAATGAACCTGCTCATCCTGGGATGACAATTCTAAATCACTCTGGGTGAGAAGAACTCCAGGAATGTTTAGTTTTAAATAGAGACACAGGACTTCCCTGGTGGCGCAGTGGTTAAGAATCTGCCTGCCAATGCAGGGGACATGGGTTTGACCCTGGTCCGGGAAGATCCCACATGCCGTGGAGCAACTAAGCCTGTGCGCCAGTAGTTGTACTGAGCCTGCACTCTGGAGCCATGAGCCACAACTACTGAAGCCCGCGCTCCTAGAGCCCATGCTCCGCAACAAGAGAAGCCACTGCAGTGAGAAGCCTGCATACTGCAATGAAGAGTAGCCCCCGCTCGCCGCAACTAGAGAAAGCCCTCACGCAGCAAGGAAGACCCAATGCAGCCAAAAATTAATTAATTAATTTAAAAAATAAATAAATAGAGACACAATGATCAAATCGAACCCGTAGTATTAAAATCTCTGATGTTAAGTTTAGGAATCATTGTGTAATCATCTGGACAAAGTTCAATATTTAACTGATAAAATGTTTATTATGTTTAAGACAGTTTGATATATTAACAGACTATACTCGTAATTTCAAATTAATTTATTTTAAATTTGTGATTTTAAACTGAAAGGTGTAAGAGAATTTTACTAGGTTCTCCTTAGTATTGGAATTCTTAAGATTAACTTTATAAATTTTGTATTATTGGGTTTACGAGAATAGTTTAGGTACTTCGAGAAGTTCTGGTTATTAGATCAAGGCACTCGAATGCTTAAAAAGAACAAAATACATTAAATTTATACATGCAATTTAAAAGTGTTTATGGGAATTTAATTAACTAGGTCTGTAATTGGGACTGATTAAGGCTGTTTATTAGTACTCCTCTCGATTGTTTTGAATGGTAACCAAGCAGGAAAACATCCTTCCAGCTTCTCCCCGAAGCCCGCTTACCCACTGGCAGGAGAAAGGCTGGAGTTCGCAAACTTTGCTGGACTCATACTTTAAAGTGAACAATCTTCCCCCCTCCTAGCCTCCCACTCGCATAAGAATGGTGTGTTTATCTTGACTTTCATCTATATACTCGGTGTCTACTTGTTCTCTAGGTAAAAAGAACTGAAGTACCCAAAGGAGTTGAAAACTCATGTCTGCACAAAACCCTGCACAAGAATGCCTACAGCAACTTTATTCATAGTTGCCAAAAGTTGGAAGCAACTAAGATGTCCTTCAGTAGGTGAATGGTTAACTATATGTTATATCCATACAATGGAATATTATTTAGTGCTAAAAACAAATGAGCAATCAAGTCCTGAAAAGGCATAGAGGAAATTTAAATGCGTATTAGTAAATGAAGGAAGCCAATCTGAAAAGGCTACATACACTATGGTTCCAACTATAGGACATTCTGGAAAAGGCAAAACTATAGGGACGGTAAAAGATCAGTTACTGCCAAGGGTTGGATGGGAGTGAAGGTAGTGAGGTGATTAACAGAGCACAGGGGATTTTTCAAGGCAGTGAAACCATTCCGTAGAAGACTGTAATCATGGATACATGTCATTATGCATTTGTCAAAACCCATAAACCTGTACAACACAAAGTAAGGTCTAATGTAAGCTATGGACTTTAGTTAATAATGTGCATTTATCAATTTAACAAATTTTGTGCCACGGGAGAAGGGTGTATGGGAACTCTCTGTATTTTATGCTCAATTTTTTCTGTAGGCTTAAAACTATACTAAAAAAGCAAAGTATGTTAATTTTTAAAACACACGCAAAAAAGAAAAAACACATGCGTAAGTAACTGAGTATTCAAGTTTAGAGAAAAAGAAAATTTTAAAACAATAAAAAATTTACAAATTAAGCCTTTCTTTTTCTCTCTCTTTTCTTTCTTTCTTTCTTTTCTTTCTTCTTTCTCTCTCTCTCTCTCTCTCTCTCTCTCTCTCTCTCTCTCTCTCTCTCTCCCCCCCCTCCCCTTCCTTCCTTCTTTCCTCCCTCCCTCCCTTCCTTCTTTCTTTCTTTCTTTGACCTTCCCCAATTTTGCCTTCAAACTTCTCCACAGATATGGCCAGCAGTGCCAGGGATACTGAGCTCATAAAAAAAGAAATGAAGAAATCAGTGCTTCATTTAAGAATTTAATCAAGTAAGTGGACAATGGCATACAAGGCTTTTGGGTTGCTAAATTATAGCATTTAAGAGCTTCCCCCTAAGTTCCTAGAACTTGAACTCAGACATTCACATACAGTTCACTCCAACAGCTGGAATTAATTGGCATCCTTGCTCAATTTCTCTGAAAGGAATTCTCCTAAGATAGCTATAATTGCAAAAGCAGTTTCTTGAAATTTCTATCCAGATGACTAATCAGGTCTTTAATTTAAAAAATAAAACTGCTAAGAGTTTTGACTAACAGAAACATAACTACCACACTCTGTGTGATCATTCTGATGTTAATTTACCCTTAAGGGGTCCTTTCCAAAATATAAGTAATAAAAGTTTTAAACAATGATAAATTTATGATATAGAAATTTAGTCAAACAGAAGTAGTCCTATTAGCAAAAAAATCCATTAAAAATAATTCACACTTATTTCCCAAGTCCCTAATATTAAAATTCATCCTATGTGAAAAATTCTGTTAGTAAGAACTATATTTGCTATACTTTGTGTATCAAGCTATCTTTTTTTTAAAAAAGTCATCCAAAAAATTTTGATCTAAAAATAATCACTTCTAAGTTATCAGCTTTATACACGTCTCCACTACTTATACCACAGCAAGAAAGGCAAGGTCAACCAAAACAATAAGTATGAAATGTTTTCTAGCTCTGAAAAATTCCCTCTAAGAGTACTTGAATTTAATTTTTAGAAATAATTATATGGTTTTAGTGGTTTTCATAAGGCATTTTACTTAAAAGAGATGATTTTCAAATGACTAAAATGTTACCATTATCTCTCATTTATACAAAAATTTTCCTGGAGGGCCCTAGGGACCCATTACAAATCTCAATTGCTAAATTGGAGGCATCCTCCACTAAATTAGCAAGCTCCGGCCCAAATCAGATGCTCACTTACATATAAACACAACTGCAGACTCACTCAGATGACTACATTTCAGCCTGTGACTTGTAGTACAAAGTACAGAAGTAGTCTCTACCTCCTGGCTACACTGTGAAACTCACACTTAACAGCTAAGTACATAAACTTTAGTTGTGTACATAATCCTATTCTTTATGAATAGACCTTAAGTGATTCAGATATTAATCTGGCCATGAATTGTGAACTGAAGCCAAAATTTCAACAGCATAGGCTATACAACCAAAGGTAACCTTTCATGATTTCCTGAGGAGAATATAATTGCTTGTTTGAGCCAAGAAGGGCATAAACTGCAAATCCACCAAAACAACTTAATCAGCAAATATTTGACATATTGCCAGCAAAGGGCAGTTCAATCCTTGTGGCCATTTGATGCAAAGCTGTTACTGTCTATTTTTATTACTATTTTAAATTATTATTATTATTATTATTGGTATTATATCATCATCACCATATTATTATTATCACCACCATGTGTATTTCTTTACACTGTTAACAAACATAACTTCTTCTGTAGCACCTGACAATTCATAAACCCAGGAGAACGTTACAGTAGTCCCAGAGGGCAAAACGGAAAAGTACGGTATTTCTCAACCCTTTTTAAAGATACTTTAAAGAAACTGATGCCCTGCTTTGCTGAGTACCTTGTCCAGGACTACTGAAAAGCTAACCAGTGGCAAGGGCTTGACACCAGTTCTTCTCACTCCACACCCACATCCTTTCCACGAAACCATGCTACCTTTTATTAGCTACTGTTCCACTGGGATTTAAAAGAGCAGAGGTAGAATTATTGAGAAGGTAGCTTCCCTCAGAGCAGTTGTTTCCAAAACAATTGTGGTACTATCCTCTACAAATACGTGTTCACTCTTAGGATGATGCAGACAGCTACAAGGGTTTTGGACACCTGTCCCACTCCCTCACTAACTGTGTGGCTCTGGGCAAGCTGCATCCCTTTTCCTGAAGCTTTGTTTTTTTCACCTATAAAATGGAGGTTATGGCAGTAGCTATACCTCACAGGGTAGTTGTGTGGATTCGATAACATATAAAGTAGGTAGTCAAGTGCCCAGCTCAGAGTCCGTGCAGAATTCCTAAAAGGGGAAGAGAATCACAGGGAAGGAACTCCAGGCTGCGCTGGCCCCAGTACAGTGAGAGAGACTGAACTGGGAGAAGAGGATAAGGAAACTGCTATTAATTCATATTGTACTAAAGCTCATCCACTAAGGAGCCACACAAACTCTGTGACTCTGAAACTCTGAAACTTTCTTTCAGAAAATTTCATCCCTTGAGCTCAAATACAATCTTTCTGGCAAACTCCTTCCATCTCATCACCCTCAGTATTAATTTTTTCGGCTGTGTCACCTACAAAAATAATCAAGGAATAAAACAGCCACTCTCTGATCCTCTACTATGAGGCTAGCATTCTGCTGGATTCTGCCAAGAATACTAAAGAAATGAAATACTACGTGCCACCTTCCAAAATAATACAGCATTGAAGACAAGAACAGCTCACACAAAGCTGCTGAAGAAATGTGATAAAATATACAATGAAGTACAGAATTGTACAGTACTAACTATAAGCAGGGCTAATAGATTGGGTATGAAAGAACAGAAGACTTGGAGGAAGGGACATTGCAGGTGGGGGGACAACAGAAGCCAAGGCCTGAGGGTGACAGTGGGCAGTGGAGGTTGTGGGCAGGGATCTCAAGGAGGCTACAGAGCAGACTCTACACCGAGGATAATCCTTACTGCACTGGAGGGCAGGCAGGGGATGGTGAGAAACCGAGTTCAGCAATAGGTATGGTAGGGCCAGATAATGGACGGCCCTTCATAGTCAGGCAGAGACATTGACCCTGATGAAGCAGACAGGAGGGAAGCACTTCAGGTTCCTACACAGGGAAGGGCAATGTTGAATGTGGTTGGAGCGAACCCCGTAGGGCTCAGCTCACAGCCCTCCTCACTGTCAACACACCCATCTCTCAGCTACTGCTCCACCGCTGTGTACTTTAGTGGGAAGAGCCCTTGGCTGCAGGAACAGCCTCCCCCAGTTCATGCCTCCTCTCAGGGGGTGACTTGCTCAGAACCAGGCACTTGGGGAGGCAGAAAGGGAGAGAATAACACATGGTTACAGGGAAAAGGAGAATCATACAGGAGAGGAAATCAGAGACTGTGAAATGAGTCACATCAGGCGCCTCTTGGTAGAGCTGAGGGTGTTGAAGGGTCTGGCCCTTTGCCTCCATTTGTGAGAGCTCTGAAGACCCATCCCAGCTCTGAAGCACTCTATAGGATCAGTTACACATTCATTGCAAGTGAACTTCTCTCTGTTCAACCTGCCTTCCTTACTTCCTTGCAGGTGAAAGTACCTGCACTTCCCATTAACCTGCATTCAGCCCTGCCGCTGAGCCTGTTTCCAGGGAACCTGACCTAAGACTGTGCTTAAAGAGGATGAATCCAACAGCAGAATGTAGAAGAAACTGAAAGGCTGGACCCATGAATCAGAGGAGCCCAGAATGAAAGTTATTTCAAGACCTTCACTACTTTATATCTGGATAGGAAAACAGTAAGGAAGATGGAAAAGTAGAGGATGAAAGCGGAAGTCATTTTGATGAAACTCTGCAAACATGGAGACCGATTACATATATGGAGAGAGAGGAGTCTAACGTAACATGACCCCAGCACAGATAAACGAATTTCTCTCAGTCAGTGAAAATACTGTTATGCCTGAACACAATGAGATAATTGGTCCTGGGGCATCCAAAACACTTTGGTTGAGTTGGGTTGAGTTGGAGAGAGTAGCAGCACATTCAATGAGTTATACTAGGTTGCCTGAATTTGGGGGCATGAATAGTCAAGGCTAGAGATGTGGTTTGGGAAATCGGCACAGAGAAGTGACAGCTGGTACCATAAGGGTCATGAACTCTCGTGAGGAAGTGAGGAGAGTCCAAACCATGGATTTCAGGATGCCCTCAGGAAGCACAAAGATAAGGCCTCTGCAGAGAAGAAAGGGGTCTTCAAGATGCCAGATTTAGCAGATAAAAATACAACAGAATGCCCAGTGAAATGCTGCAAGGGACACACAATTCTTCAGTGATAGCAGCAAACAGTGTCAAATAACAAAATAGTGTTAAAGATGACCAAGAATTTGAAAAGGTCATGAGTTTTTGCTAAGTGGAATTCACTCGTAACCTTTAAGGGAAAACATTCTAGTTTTTATTTGAAAAATCCTATAAAAGATTTGATTCCTGTGTTTGAACAACCGTGTGCGCTTTCTTAGCATTTTGATTTCTGGTTAAATTATTCTTTTACCAAAACTGCTTCCAAGGGGGGAATTTCACTGCTCCTCAAGAGAAAGGACAAATGTTCAGCATTAGAAATCCTCCTCTTCCAACTGAGAGAAGGTTAACATTCCTCAAAAATCTGGCAGCTCTCAAAAGGCTGGTTTTCTACATTAATATATGCATTTTAAATGACCATTTAAAACCTTTAAAAAATGTCTTCTCTCTCTTCTCTAAAAACTACAAGTTGCTTCGAGTGATTCCATGAACTCAGGGGACCCACAGCAATTAAAAGGAAGACAGTTCCCTACATGTTTATGTCTATGTCTTTTTTTAAAAAATCACACTCACCAGGGAAATGAAAAACATGAATTGCACTTATTAAACAACATGAGTTACCTAAAATAAGCTTTAATTCGGAGGGATGTTTCGATGTGTATTTTCATGTGCACGTATACAGAAAGGGTTGTAGTCTGGAAATATTAGCATTGAAGAAAGCTTCCTAGATATCCTATGGGCCACATATGCATAACAAATCATTTCAGTTACTTACTTGCAAGCAAAGAAAAATAAACATTCTTCATAAGAAAAGTCTATAGGTTTGAAAACCTTAGCTCTTGACTGTCATCTCAAATTTGCTTTTGCATTATAGCCCATCTCTGAAATACAAAAGGCCATGTACTGCCCTCCAATGACGCATAAAGCTTCCACTAACAACTCCATGCAAAGACCAAGGCAATATATCACCATACTTAAGGATTTGCCTAGATGCTTTATGAAGGCCAAAAGCAATACACGGGTTTATCAAATCACTGAAATATTTCTCTGGTCATATTTTTGCTCCAAGTACAGCAATATGTATAATAACACAACAACAAATAAAGAAGTTGGGTAACAAATTATACGTCTATACACACACACACAAAAAAAACTGTCCATTTGTTCTTTGTGGGTTTTAAGATTTTTCTTTACTCAGAACATTATAGATTGAAGAAGGTTTTACTTAAAGAAGGCAGGAACTTGTCAGCCGAGTATTTTCAATAATCTACTACTGAGGTAAAAATCTTCTGGAAACATAAGAAGTATCTGAAAGTATAGTTTTTCAAGCTGTAGTTAAGCTACCAGCGCTAATTCTGAAAACTTTCAAGCCTGCATTTGAAAACAAAATTGTATCATAAGCAGCTGTGTTTTCATGTTTTTCTATTTTCAGTTTGATTTAGCTCCCCTGATAGAGCAACATTTTAAAAATATTTTCTTTTGCACTAATTATTCCACGATGAGCAGTATCAATAAGTTCTGCAATATTAATCAACTTAAAATTAGCAGGATGTCTAGTATTTGGTTAATCTATGTTCCAACAGTTAATAGGTTATGGGTGAATCCTGCCAGGCAAATTTCGATTGTTTTCTAACACATTCATGATTCTGCTAGAGACGGCTGCATGTGTTAAGCTAAGAAAGGAAGTTTGGAGCATGAATTGGGTACTGATCTATGGCTCTGGGCCAGTCAAGTACAAATCACTTAAGGGTTAAGTCTTAATCTCTCCGATCCTGCCTCTAGCAAGTGGTACATCCTCGTGTTAAGAGCTGTGCTGTAGGGTCAGACGCACATGCATTCGAATCCATCTGGTTATCAACTCTGTGGTTTACAATCTGCTGGTTAGAATGGGTCAGTGGTGGAAGTTACTGGTTCCCTATAACACCATCAACCATCTGTAATATTCCAAATGTATTAATATAACAGGGGCAGAGGGAAAGAACTACTCCAGATGCACATCAACCCTGGAAGTCCCAGGGAAAGTAGAAATGTTTAACTGTTTCCCACAGGCTTACAATTATTTTAATACATTTAAAGGCACTTGGAGGGGTTTCCCTGGTGGCATAGGGCTTAAGAATCCACCTGCCAATGCAGGGGACATGGGTTCGAGCCCTGGTCTGGGAAGATCCCATATGCCGCGGAGCAACTAAGCCTTTGTGCCACAACTACTGAACCCGTGCGCCTGGAGCCCGTGGTGCACAACAGGAGAAGCCACCGCAGTGAGAGGCCCGCGCACCGCAATGAAGAGTGGCTCCCGCGTGCCACAACTAGAGAAAGCTGGTGCACAGCAACGAAGACCCAACACAACAACAAAAAATAAATAAATTAAAAAAAAGTTTAAAGGCACTTAGAAAGTCATGTAATAGATAACTGTTTATTAAATGCCTATTATGCATTTAGAATTTTTAAAATACTACCCAGGCCATCTTAAATAAACAAACCCAACAATCTGCTGCTCATCATGGAAACTGCCTCAAATCTCCAGAAAAAAAAAAAAAATGCCCCTCCAGAAAAATTAATCCTGGCCTTCAACAAGAAAATTTTATAATCATAAGTACTTCTGTGAAACCAAGTTGTCATCATTAAAACTGACCCCTGCTGCTGGTTCCTGCCCATACTAGCCCTAAACTTCAGGACAGAAGGAAGAAGTATCAGCTCACAGACAACAGAACCACTGCCAATTTCTTGCTTATTATTTCCTTTAATTCTTTTTCTTGGGCCCTGTTCAAATTGTTACCACTTTTAAAAAGTGCTATTATCAATTCAATTCTTGTGAGTATACTCAGGGACTTGACTGAGATGGCATGTATCCAAAAATACAAATGTCCTACACTAAAATTTCCTTTAACTTTCTACTTCTAAACTTTTCCCACAATAAACCGTATGGTACATTTTCTCCACATATGGTATTAATCTGCTTTTTTAAAAATTAAAATAGGAATTATTTGATGGGTCTTCTGAAGAGTTCTACCACATTCCAAAATGTCAGAAGAAAATGAGAAATAGAGAAAAACCAAAATGATGTATCTTTTTGGCACTTCCCACTGAGATCAGTTATAATCTGTGGTGAGAGCTGCATTTTCAAGATGTGATTCACCGCCAGATCTCCGACCATCTTCTCTACAATGATGATTCAACATGACTTTCACTCCAGGCCTAGCTCTCCTGATCCTGGTAGTTCAAACTACCTACTGAACTCTCTAGGACGCAGTTTGTTCTTTTGTAAAATGAAGGAACCAGATGACATGGTCACTAAAATTCTTCTCAGCTCTAAAATCCTATGGTTTGGTGACTTCTAACTGGTATAAATGGCTATCACCTCAAGTTCAGCATATGTAACATCTATTCAACCCCTCTGACCATAAAACTGCTGCCACCTCTGGCTTCCTGTTTCTATAAATGGTTCTGTCAACCTCAAACTCACTCTAAGACACTCAAATTGTTCTTAGCTCCTTATTAATCCCCCTCAACTGGACACAGTCTTCCTTTTCAGTATCTTGTTCTAGCTCCCCTTTCTCAGGCTTCATGGCATTCTCTTGCAGATCCCTGGGTCTCTTGGTTTTTTTCCTCACCAATTATCCCAGATGCCCCAGCCACATTAATGATTCAGGGTCAACAATGAAACACATAGTAACAAATATTACAGTAACAACAACAAAAAGTTAAGAAAAAAAAAAACCAGAAGTTTCCAGAACAATATCCAAATTATCTTTTTAGTAGACTATCAAAGAACACAGGAACAGCTAGACTTTTCATAAGAAAACATTTAGGAACTACCTACACACCCCACTGTCAAGAGATTTACTTCCTCAATGGCTGTCAAACTGGTGATGGGATTGAGGTGGAGGGGAAGAAGTGATATTTACCTTAGTCAGCTACACTAGCGGGCATGCCTTTCTCTGTTCATTTCTCCTTACATGAATCCTACCTATCTGCTATGGTCTAAATGTTTGTATCTCCTCCACCCCTAACAAATTCATATTTTGTAGTCCTAATCCCCAAAGCCGATAGTACTAGTAGGTGAGGCCTTTGGGAGGTGGTTAGGTCATGAGGGTGTTGTTGCCCTCATGAATGGGATTAATGTTCTTTAATTTTTTTTTTTTAATTTTTTGGCTGTGCCACACGGCACGCAGAATCTTAGTTCACCAAAGATCAAACTCGTGCCCCCTGCAGTGGAAGCCCAGAATCCTAACCACTGGACTGCCAGGGAATTGGGATTAATGTTCTTTAAAAAGAGCTTCCACAGAGCTCTCTAGCCAATTCCACCACATGCGGATACAGTGCAAAGTCTCGACCTGGAAGAGGGCCTTCACCCAACCATCCTGCCACCCTGATCTGGGACTTCCAGCCTCCAGAAATGTAAGCAATAAATTTCTGCTGTTTATGAGCTATGCAGTCTCTGTATTTTGTTATAGCGGCCCAAACCAACTACGACACTATAATTTAAGCTCAGCCCAAATCTCTTCCATGTCCACACCAGAGCTCTCTTTCTTTTTAATCCAGAAACCACTATGGTCCTTTTCATTACTGTTTAAATTCCATTCAAACACTAACTGGACTCTTGGTTAGTTCCATTTTGGTGGCAGCAGAGAAAGAGCTGGGACATGACTAGTCAATGCTGGCTTCATACCACAACCCTCAGAATACAAAGGCCCCAGAGGTTATCAATAGTTTACAACTGAACACAACTGAGCACATCATAAAGTATAATGCAGAAAGTGCTAAGAGATAAGTTTATAAAGGAGAAAACAACAACAACAACAAAAGCAGAGCAAGCAAAAAGAGCAGAAAAGGAAAAAGATTATTTCTGTGAAAGCCAAAAAAGTTTCAGGGAAAAGATAGGACTTAAATAAGGTCTTAGGGTTTCCATGGTGGCACAGTGGTTGAGAGACCGCCTGCCGATGCGGGGGACATGGGTTCGTGCCCCGGTCCGGGAAGATCCGACATGCCACGGAGCGGCTGGGCCTGTGAGCCATGGCCGCTGAGCCTGTGCGTCCGGAGCCTGTGCTGCGCAACGGGAGAGGCCACAACAGTGAGAGGCCCGCGTACCGCAAAAAAAAAAAAAAAAAAAAAAGTCTTAAAAGATGGTCAGAGCAGAGTTGGGGAAGGATCGGGAGGACGCAGGCTTGAAAAGGGTAAAGGACGTTCCTTCCTCCAATATATAGCTGCTCTGGCTGCTTCTCCACTATGGAGTCACAAAAGTTCAACCTGTCGATCGCCATTTACAATAAGCTTCTTGGCTGCATAAATTATACAACGACTTTTTGCTTCTGTTGGGTTATTTTATCTCACTGAACAAATAGTGTGTTGTGATTAAAGCTATTTGTCAAAAACTGACAGCAATGACATGTGGCTTCAAAGGTTCTTTAGCACAGCTCTATAGGCTGTCTCTTTCCTTCTTCCATGTGCTTAGGGCAGCTCAGTTCAGCACACAGAGACAGCTCCTATCCCTCACCCTCTGCCTTCCTGGAATAATGAAACATCCAACATCGCTGATGTCAACACTGTTAACTAGAAGACAATTTCTGGCACGTGAGTAGGAGTAATTTTTTTTTAAGTTCTGATGTAGAAGTGGCCCATGTTTCTTGTAATGACAGGACAGGCTGGGTAACACCAACAGAAGACCCTCAAAATCTTCCTTGTGACTGTCTGAACAACATCACTCAGGCACCACCTCTTCCATCATTAATTTAAAGGCTCTTTGACTTATCAACAGTTTCCCTCTCACTCTTTCCCCTCTATAGACATTTATAATTAGATCCTATAATTCAACTGATAACGTATTTATCTTTCTCCACTAATCAATTTTAAGATCTTTGAGAATAGGAGGTGTCAGTTTTTATATTCAACAAAATAAGTTTTATTTCTGATAGTAAAAATAACAGAGTTTAGAGAAGTTGGGATAAAGAGGAATAAAGATTTTCTAGATTTAACAATTTAATGATTAACTTATTATTAATTAATAATTAAAGATTTAATCATCACTAGTGTTATATTAATTTTCTTCTATTTTTTAGCTAAGTGTATAAATATACATTTCAACAGAATTAGGAAAACATTTATTTGAGGTATAATATAAACCATAAAAGATACCCACTGTAAATATAAAATAAAATGACTTTTAGTACATCTGTAGGGCTCTGCAGCCATTACCATATCTCAGATTTGTCCAGCCATAATCAAAATCCAGTACTGGAATAATTTTGTCTCACCAGACAGTGGTGACAGTTTGCAGTCAGTCCCCTCTTCCAAACCCAGCCCCAGGCAACCACTGATCTGCTGTCTTTATAGATTTGCCTTTTCTGGGAATTTTATGTATATACAACCAGGCTTATATAACTGAGCATAAATGTTTTCAAGGTTCAAATGTGTTTGGTTGTTTTTTTAAAAATATTTATTTATTTATTTTTATTTTTGGCCGCATCAGGTCTTAGTTTCGGCATGCAGGCTCTTCGTTGCGGTGCGCGGACTTCTCTCTAGTCGTGGCGTGGGCTCCAGAGTATGCAGGCTCAGTAGTTGCGGTGCACAGACTTAGTTGCCTCGCAGTATGTGGGATCTTAGTTTCCTGACCAGGGATGGAACCTGTGCCCCCTGCATTGGAAGGCGAAGTTTTAACCACTGGACCACCAGGGAAGTCCCTCAAGGTTCAAACATGTTGAAGCATATTATCAGTAGGTAGCTCCTTTTTATTGCTATATGAATGTTTGACATTTTGTGTATCAATTCAACAGTTGATGGACATTTAGGTTGTTTCTTGATTTTGCCTATTCTGCATAGTAACATTAGAAACATTCATGTGTACGTGTCTTTGCGTGGAAGTGTTTTCCTTTCTCCTGGATAGATTTCCGGGAGTGAAAATGCTGGGTCATATGGTAATTTAATATTCCACTTTTAAAAAAGCTGTCAAGGGCTTCCCTGGTGGCACAGTGGTTAAGAATCCGCCTGCCAATGCAGGGGACACGGGTTCGAGCCCTGGCCCGGGAAGATCCCACATGCTAAGAAGCAACTAAGCCCGTGAGCCACAACTACTGGGCCTGCACTCCAGAGCCTGCGAGCCACAACTACTGAAGCCCGCACGCCTAGAGCCGGTGCTCTGCAACAAGAGAAGCCACCACAATGAGAAGCCTGCTCACCGCAACTAGAGAAAGCCCACTCGCAGCAATGAAGACCCAACACAGCCAAAAATAAAGTAAATTTATTTAAAAAATAAAAAGCTGTCAACATGTTTTCCAAAGTGAGTATACCACTTGATATTCCCACTAGCAATGTATGAGGGTTCCAGTTACTCCACATTTTTGAAATATTTGGTATTATCTGTCTTTTCTATTACAGCCATTGGATTAGGTGTACAGTCACATCACACTGTGGTTTTAATTTTCATTTTGTTTATGACTAACAACTTTGAGCTTTATTTCATGGGCTAATCAGCCACTGCTATATCTTCTTTGGTGAAATATCTATTCAAATCATCCATTTAAAAAATTTGGGGGAGTTTTCAATTATTGAGTTTTGGACCTCTTTATATATTTTATGTATTTTGGAGATAAATCTTTTATCAGATATATTATTTGGAAATATTTTCTCCCAATTTGTGGCTGATGTGAAAATGTCTTTAGCCTTCATTTTTGAAGGACAGTTTTGCTGGATACAGAATTTTTGGTTGACAGGCTTTTTGTCTTGTCTTTGAACATTTTAAATATGTCATTACATTGCTTTCTTGCCTCCACTGGTCTGGATGGGAGATTAGATCTTAAACGTATTTTTTTCTCCTGCACGTAATGAGTTGCTTTACTCCTGTTGCTTTCAAGATTTTCTTTTTGTCTTTGTCTTCCAACAGCTGGACAATGATGGGTCTAGGTATGGGTCTCTTTATGTTTCTCCTAATTTTGGTTCATTTATCTTCTTGGATAACAGATTAATCATATTTTTCAATAACTTTAGTAAGTTTGGGCAATTATTTCTTCAAATATGTTTTTGCTCCTTTCTCTATCCTCTCTTTCTGGTACTGTCAAATTCCTTTCTAATATACATGACCTATCAATTTTTTTTAATGAATATTAAAAAGTCTCCTTGGGCTTCCCTGGTGGCGCAGTGGTTGAGAATCTGCCTGCCAATGCAGGGGACACGGGTTCGAGTCCTGGTCCGGGAAGATCCCACATGCCGCAGAGCAACTAAACCCGTGTGCCACAGCTACTGAGCCTGCCCTCTAGAGCCCGTGAGCCACAACTACTGAGCCGTGTGCCACAACTACTGAAGCCCGCGTACCTAGAGCCCACACCCTGCAACAAGAGAAGCCACTGTAATGAGAAGCCCGCACACCACAGGAAGAGTAGCCCCTGCTCGTCACAACTAGAGAAAGCCCACGTGCAGCAATGAAGACTCGATGCAGCCAAAAATAAAATTTAAAAATAACAGATAAATAAATTTTTTAAAAAAAGAAAAAAAAGTCTCCTTGTTTTCTGTCATCCTTTAAAGTTCCTTCAACATTCAGGAAATTTATCTTAAATTACAGCTCAAAGGTAAATAATACTAAATCCTGTCAGTGATCATGACAGTGGTCATGAATTAATTACTGTTTAAAGTTTGCCATCTTTTGACTATTTCTAAGTCACTAGATTAGAACATAGCTTAAGCAGCAAAACGGTATAACAGTTTCTCAAATACTGAGAAGTAACAAAGGTATACCAATGGATTGTATTTTTATAAAGCAACTGATAGTAGCTATGATAATTACTATCATGACACGTAGTTGATATGTAGATTATGGATTCCCATCACTTTTTAAAAATTAGCCAAGAAATTTTGAAGGGAGGAAGGTATCACCTTTGAAACAAACTCTTCACTTAAAAGACCCCAGTTAAAACCCAAACTTAGCTGTTTCCTAGTAAACTGTGTGACACAGGATAATTTACTTATCTCTAGGCTTCAATTATCTCATCGGTAATATGGAGATACTAACATCTATATTTAACACAGGATTATTGTGGGAATTAAATGAGGTAGCATCTTTAAAATGTTATTAGCATGACAGGTACCAAAAAAGCCTATAAAGATTTTTAGCCAGTTATAAATGCCTTCAAATTAGAACTAGTTACATAGTTCTTCTAAATGTGTTTTAAATATAAATGTATCAGAGCTTAATTTATATTTCCAATAAAATACTTATGTTTTCAAATACAAGTTGGAAACTGTATTTCCAAATAAAATAAGACATAATACAAAATTTTTTACAAATTTAAAGCAGACAAGAAATAAGTTATTTCATTAAAAAAACTTTATCCTTTAAAATTAAAAACATGAAAAAGAAAATACATGATTTTTATAGTTTTTAAAGTCACATCATCTGAGAGCTTGGAAATTTTTTGTTGATATCAATTGGCAGACATCCATCAAATTACTCAGACTTACAAAGAATAACAATTTTGGCAATTTACATAAGCTTACTTACAATCAAAGTCTAGACTCACAGATTTTTATCTTCCACCTAAAAAATTTTTGTCAATTGTTAAATGCTCTGAAGCAATTCATGTTAATTTCTTCAGTGACAGACATAAAGGGTTATTATTAGAAAGTTTAAAAGAAATATTCTAAGCACAGTAATGTGCATCACACTAGAGCAGGTGTGAATGAGGAATACTGATGATACAATTATAGATCCTTTATCCAGGAAAAGATCCACGCTGGTACTATTATTTTAATCATGAAGATATAAGATCATATAGTCCAACCCCTCCATTTCCAAGAGAAAGAAACTAAAGACAAAATATGTTAAGTGACTTGCTCACCATCACATAGCTAGTTGCACAGTCTTCATCAAGACTCAGAATTTTGCTGTATGGTGCTTTCCCAACTTCACCTGTCTGCTTCTTAACAGCCGGAAAGTCTCTATATACAATTTTGATCGTACAGGTTTCTGTGTCAACAGTAATGCAGTATAGTAGAAGAAAAAGTAAGGATTTGGAATTTATTCACTCATTCATTCACTTATTCATTCAACACATACTGAATGGCTAGCATGTGTCAGCGTACTAGGTAGAAGACGCAAGCTGAACTCCATACCTACCACATAATTATTTGTGTGACTTTGGACAAAAATTTCTTTAGATCCCAGCTTCATAATTATTAACATGAAGATAGTAACATCAACCTTTCTCACAATGTTGAAAGATTGAATGAGATCATGTACTGGGAAGTGCCAAGTAAGGTCCCCAATTTACGTACAACTGGCCTATTATCTGTATTGCACACCATATGAACAATTGCCACATGAATGTTCAACCTCAAACTTAACATGTTGAGATTGAACTTACTATCTTTCCCTTCCTGTAACTGCTACCTTTCTTGTATCCTAAGACATTTCATCTACTTCCTTTCAAACCTTTCTTGTATCTCCTGACTCTTTATCAGTACCATCAAAAACCATGATGATATCATATAAAGATTTTAAGTTAAAATAGAAAAGCTGGCCTCAGCATGGCTACTTAATTTCTCTAAGCTCCCATCAAAGACAGAACAAGTTTCAAAGCACCTGAACCTGAATTAAGCCATTAAGCACTCTAGCTCTATAAGATAAAATTCAAAGTCCATCTTTAGACATAAAGCTGGTAAGATTAGGGTTGCTTACAAGTGTTTCCACTTTAGGTGGAAATTATGTGTTAACATCTGAATTCCCAGGAAAGGTTAGAAGTGGCAAGCAGCCACTTGAAAGCTACTTTACTATGCACAGTGCTTTCCTACTTTGAAATCTTCCTTCTATTGACGTTTTGTGAATGAGGAAACTGACCAAGCAGCAGAAAAAAGGCAAACTCAAATTAAAGTGCTTCCTCTCAACTGAACAAGCCATGCCACTCCCTCATCAATGTAAAAAATGTAAAAATGAATATATCCCAAGCATCTACCACCCTCATCCTAAATATTTCAAGTTCTACCACTAGGTACACAGAGGAGTTATTGTGCATGGATTTCTAGTATTAATAATAGCAAAAGAGAGTGAGCAATGGTGCTAGCTTTTGCTTCCACACATAAATAGCAGAAAAATAAGACTTATGAAAGGCAAGAGAGCAACAAATAACCAAAACTGCCCAGAGTTTCTTCTTCTTACTATATGGTCATTTATCTCCATTAAAAATCACTCGGAAGTCAGATTTTATTAGGAAAAACGTAAAATATTTTATTCAAAGGAAAATACAATGTCTTGTTGTGATCAGTTCCTTCAGGCCTCAACAATTCTTGTACCATTCATCTCCAGAGCATTCAGAACTCTGAGTTTAAAGACTCCTTGGGAAATCAAAACCATAATGCAGAGGTAGATGGTTCCTGATGGCACAAACCAACCCCTGTGTTCTGCAAGTAGGGTTACTGAGGCCCAACACCATTAGGTGATGTTACAGATTGAATTGTGTCTCCCAAAATGTATATGTTGAAGTCCTAACTCCACCACCTCAGGATATGATGGTATTTGAAATCGAATTTTTTTCAGAGGTAATTAAGTGAGGTCATTGGACCCTAATCCAATATGACTGGTGTCCTTATAAGAAAAGGAAATTTGGACAAAGGCACAGAGAGAAGATGATGTGAAGACACAGGGAAAAAACAGCCATCTATTCACCAAGAAAGGCTTGAAACAAATCCTTTCTTCATGGCCATCAGAAGGTGGGCCCTGACACCTTGACCTCAGACTTCTAGCCTCCGGAACCATGAGATGCTGTTTGAGCCACTCAGTCTGTGGTACTGTGTTATGGCAGCCCTAGCAAACTAGCATGGTGATGAAAAACTGTCAGGATCAAAACCCAGCTTTCCAGACTCTAATATGAGGCTTTCTAACTCACTACACTGTCTTGCAATTTAGCTCTCTGTTTTCACTCAAAGTTCTCTCCCATAAAAATCTTACCACTTGCTCAACTTGTTAAAGACCATGTTAATATATACTGTTCATGCTGGCCTCTTGTGAGCTACACTTCCACATCACAAAAAGACATTTTTGTATAGATGTCTCGTGAACTCAAGCCCCAATGTGTAAAACCCCAATCAACTACTCCACAAAGTTAGTATGGACACTGTTTCATAATCTAAGAAAGTCTAGGTCCAAGATTCAAGTCCTTGGACAAGTCATCTAACCTCTCTGAGCCTCAATTCCATATTAGTAATACGAATTCACAAACAATATAAATTCTACACCCCCGAAAAAAGAACCTTCAAAAGGCTAATGTGAAGGTTAAATTGGATAATTGCCCTTTCAAACTGCAAAGTATTAAAAGCAATTCTCCATGCAATCAAAAACTATTTCTCTCTCTGGCACCACTGTTTTTACTCATTCAAACTCAAAACCATTGATATTTCCCTCTCAAATTGCCTATAACTAATAATTCACCTAGGTTTGGCATTTCTTTCTCAGCAACATCATTTTTTCTCACTGCTTTCTAATAAATCCTCATGATTTCAAATCTGCACTGCTCTGAATGACTGATTTTTCAGCTTCTGGCTTCCTCCTTATCTAATCTATATCACATCCTAATATCAGATTTATCCTCCTAATACACTCAGCTCAAAACTCTTCAGAGGCTCTCTAACCCACAGAACCAGGTCCCACCTACAGAGCCCTGCAAGCTTATCTCAAGGTTTACCATGTGCCCAAGGGCCTTGCCTCATACCCAGCCAGTATGAACAGACAGATCATCAAAAACTTTAATATAACCCTACTTGCTTCTTCCCTTGAGCTTCCCACTGATGGACCCAACTGTCAAAGCCGGATCCTCTAATATCATTAGGAACTTCCTCTTAACCTTGAATCTGGGAAGGCACCATTAACAAGGTTAGGCTGGTTAATTCTAGTGCACACCCCACATGCTAAGGAGCATGCCTGCTGCCCAGTATCATTTTCCTTCTGCTTCTCTCTTGGCCCAGCAACTCTTTGCCCCTCTCCTACTCTTTAACATTGAGGGTCTACCATAATCAAATTCACAGCTCAATGGGAACCCATTGCTCCATCTCAGCCAGTGGTTTCCAATCCCATCAGACCAAATACAAATATTTTATTCCTGGAATAAACCTCACTTGAGAGTGATATATTATCATTTTTATATATTACTGGATTCAAGAGGAAATGCCAGGTAGGCAGAAGGATGTGTGAGAATGGAAACAAAGACAGGGTCTTAGCTAAAGAGAGGCATGTGTAGGTCATCATGTTATAGCTGCTATTTAATTCATGAATAAAATCACATGGGAAAGAGTGCTGATTAGAGAAAAGAAGGCCCCTTCCCTGTCCTAAAACTCCATAATATTTAGAGAAGGAGACAACACAAGAGAGAGAGAAAAGCTACCCACTTGGAAAATCTGATGTTAGCTAAACAGGAATGATAGAAACTAAACTGAAGTGGTATGAAAAGGAGAATGAAAGGTGAGAAAGTGAAACAGAAAGTAGACTTCTTGGGAGTTCCCTGGTGGCCTAGTGGTTAGAATACCAGGCTTCCACTGCTGTGGTCCAGATTCAATCCCTGGTCAGGGAAACAAATCAGACCAGTGACAGACTACATTTAGTTCATCAATATCTTAACAATACTATTGAAGTAAATCTCTGTTATTTATCTTGCTCTGGAGCAGCAGAAAAGTAACTGTGGTTCCTTCAATGCAAAAATAAACTGAAGTCTTATTTCAAGATTTGTACTTTTAAAAATGTAGTAGAGGTGAAGTTATTAATACTAAAATTTCTGAAAGTGAACTGAAAAGATCCCACTAATAAAAGAAGGTATTTCATTCTCTTGAAGTAGAGAAACTATGCAGGAAGTAATAAAGCAACAGACAGAGCAATTTCATCTCATAAATATTTAAAATTCATATGTATCAAATAACCGTTAAAAAGACTTTTTAGAAAAATGACAGAATGGAAGAAAATATTACAACATACACGATGCTGATATATAAAGAGCATCTATAAATCAGTAAGAAAAACCAATAGAAAATATATTAAAGAACAGGAACAAAAATCAAGAAAGAAGAAATACAAAAGACTAATAAGGTAGCATAATCCCCTCATTTTTAAGAACTTTCCTTAAAAGTCATGAATATAGAGTAACTCTAGATTAATATGTGCGTGGAGCTCTGCAAACAAAATCAGACATGTAAGATTCCTCAGTTAGTGACAGTCTCACCATCAATGCACAGCAGTTTTTTTCTCCACACCTCAGTATACAGCAGGATAGTTTTATTTTATTTAACATGAATTGCTATGATCGTAAGAGGTACTGATTTTTAAATTTCAGTTTACACATTCCAATTAGAAATATAACTATGTAATTTAGAAATGCAGCATATTCAGAGGTGCATAATAGTTAAACAGCTATGGGCATCATGCAAACACAAAAGCAAAGATAACAAGCGAAAATGCCTACCTTCCCTGATAGCTGTGAAAGGTGTACCTTCTTCTTCTTGCAGCCTGATCACCTTCAGGGCTACCAACTTCCCATTTACCCTGGAGAAACAAAACAAAAGATGAGAAGCAAATCCGTGAAAATATGTTCCCGTTATGGTTCTAATTGTCTTCCTTACAATTTATATGTTATGCATTTTTGCACTGAAAATGTCAGGACTCAATTATGCCACCACAACAAGATTAATTTCAGTAAGGCTGGGAATCCTGTATCATCATCATAAATAGTCACACTTTAAATATTCACATTTTAAATATTCGCACTTGCATAGTCCAAGATTTAACTGAAGTTTTCTGTGATTCACTCTGTGTTCTTTCCAAAATGAAACTAGTGCTTAACAAAAACACCATGTTCGATCAATTATTCACAGATTAATTAAAACTCAAGTCGTCAAAATAACACTCTCCCTTTGTTTCTCCAATAGCGCCTCTGTTTCTTTTGCTGAAATGTCTTTATCTTCAGTCTTAAGTTGAAGTCATTCAATCCCCAAGGACGGAAACCTGACACTCAGTCTTCTTCCTTCTCTCTTCCCTCTTCTTTCTCTGTCTGTCTCTGTCTGTCTCTCTCTCAACATCACCCATTCCTCCCTTTTTCACTATTTTTTTTTTACTAGAGCCTCCTAAAATTACATTAGTCTGATTATGTTTTATAATGCAGTATATCATCAAAATAAAAGTTAAGAATATTTTACTATTACAAAATTACACAAGACCTATCCAAAGCAGATGTTTCTTCTAGACACATTCCAAATGTGTATTAGCTCTAATTAAAAGTAAGATTACGCTAGGCAGGTAACTTTTTATCCAATCTATTCTGTTAATAAAATAAAGACATGATTATCTATATTGGTCTTCTAGTTGACTGCTCTACTTTCTACCTTGACTAGGCTTACCAACATACTTCCTTAATTAAAATAAGTAAAAGAAACACAAAGCATTTAATGAAAAGTAAATCTCCCCGCCACACCCAGTTCCCACCCTCTGAGGTCACCACTTACCTCAGAGAGGTAACTTAGCTTAACATATATACTTAACACACACACACACACAAATGGTAATATGGCATACAGGGTACAGTGTATATTATTTTTATCACTCGATATACTTTGGTGACTTCCTCATAAATTCATAGAAAATTGTCTCTTGCTTTTCAAAGACCACAGGGTGTTCCTTTGTATGAGTGTAGTATGCTTAATTTAACGCCAGTCCTCTACTGATAGGCATTTAGCAGGTTCCCAATTTTTGGCCATAAAACAATGATATAATAAATATTCTTGGACATAATTTCATCCATGTAAAAATACATCTGTAAGACAAATTCCTAAAAGTAAAATGTGGATGGACCTAGAGTCTGTCATACAGAGTGAAGTGAGTCAGAAAGAGAAAAACAAATATCGTATGCTAACACATATATATGGAATCTAAAAACAAAAAAAAAAGGTCACGAAGAACCTAGGGGCAGGACAGGAATAAAGTCGCAGACCTACTAGAGAATGGACTTGAGGACACGAGGAGGAGGAAGGGTAAGCTGGGACGAAGTGAGAGAGTAGCATGTACATATATACACTACCAAATATAAAATAGATAGCTAATGGAAAGCAGCCGCATAGCACAGGGAGATCAGTTCAGTGCTTTGTGACCACCTAGAGGGGTGGGATAGGGACGGTGGGAGGGAGGGAGACACAAGAGGGAAGAGATAATGGGGATATATGTATATGTATAGCTGATTCACTTTGTTATAAAGTAGAAACTAACACACCATTGTAAAGCAATTATACTCCAATAAAGATGTTGGGAAAAAAAAAAAAAACAAAGTAGGGTGTGGACAGCCAAAAAAAAAAAAAATGTGTATCTCTAAATTCTAACTCTGATGACACTGAGAAATTATCCTACGTACAGGCTGTACCAATTTATACAACCTATAGAAGATAGGAGCTCCTGTTTCCCCTTTACCAGTATATACTATGTTATCAACCATTGATTTTGCCAATCTGATAGGTGAAAAATGGTTTCTTACTGCAATTTAAATTGCAACCAAAAATCTTTAGAGGCTATGGAATCAGCAAAGGAGAGCTCGTGTGGCCCAGAGAATCCAGTGCCTGAGTCTGAAATAAAGAATTTGAATGTCTCTTTGTAAAGAACTGCAACCAATTGGTCTGTTTTCGATAAAAAACAAACAAACAAAAAAGCAACTGCCACAGGCACAAAGGTCAAGGGAATCATCACAGCCCAACCATCCTAGTGGCATCCCTCATCAAACGGATTGTTGAAATATATTATTGGTTACAGTAGTCAAAGGACATCCAGTTATAACGCTCCACAATGTGCCGTCTCCTCAAGGCTAGGAGTCATGTTTATTTTCCCCTGTGTCTCTCAGCTGGGAGGACAGGCCTGCCGCTTTTCTGCTCTGCAACTCTCCTCTCATGAGTACATCACCTTGATTTTCTTCTAATCCTGATTATGCTCTAGGTACCCAGGTGCAAGCAAAAAATTAATATTCACATGGGGTTCAACTGGTGAGTGTGACTTGTGCTGGCCATTTTGCCCTTTATGACTAAGGGAGGCCTCTGGCAGGGCTTGGGGCTGGGATGCAGTCAGTACTCACATCTGCACAGATTTTCTCAGCCCAGCTGAGCTCGTCACTGGCTCCCTGAGGAGGCAGGAACTGATTCCAGGAACTGCTTGGAATTTTGCCTTCATTTATCGATATTCTCCCCTCACCCATAAAAAACACATACAAACTTCTTCCCACAAAGCTTTTCCCTTTCCCTTGAGATCACTGGCTTGCATATACCATGAACTGAATTCTAGAATACAGGAATTTGTGATTTTGGAAGGCTATCTGCTTAAAACACACTCTGAGACCATGAAACTATGAGTCCCCTGTAATACACTGAAAGGAGAAGAGCCTTTAATTGAACCAGCACTCATGCTTTAAATGCAACTAGAGAAGGAACACCTTTAAGCAATCTCGTAGGCTAGTGTGCATTATTTTTGTGGCGAAAAAAATTTTGAACATATTTACTATGATAAACTGCATAAAAGAATAAGATCCAAGTTAATGGGATCCTGATTCTGAAGCACAACTCTCCGTGAGTTAAAACCTCCAACTATCAATTTCTTATAGTTACGATAATCACAGCAGTTAAAGGCATTTAGATTTTATGTATTACATCATATGAAACTAAAAAATTCCTTAAAATTTATACTAGATTATTAGCTCCAGGAGAATACAGAAAAGGAACTCTTTTTCTGTTTTGTTAACTGTTACATGCCCAATGCCTAAAACTGTCTGGCACAGAGTAGACTCTCAAAATACTTTTTTTTTTTTTTTTTGCGGTACGTGGGCCTCTCACTGTTGTGGCCTCTACCGTTGGCGGAGCACAGGCTCCGGACGCACAGGCTCAGTGGCCATGGCTCACGGGCCTAGCCGCTCCGTGGTATGTGGGATCTTCCCGGACCGGGGCACGAACCCGTGTACCCTGCATCGGCAAGCAGACTCTCAACCACTGCGCCACCAGGGAAGCCCTCAAAATACTTTATTGACTGAATATTAATAATGTTAATATACTGATATTTCTTTCCTCATACCTATAAGTATCTCAAGAATAAAGTATAAAATTATTTTCAATAATTTCAAAAATATAAAATTTATAAAAAGATTTCAATATCTTCTTTCATGTTTATTTGTTTTCTTTTTTCAAATTAAAGGTTCAGTCTCTTTGTTTTTGATGATGCATGAAGATATAGAAAGTTTTCATTTCCTTAAGATTTTAGAATTTATAGAATGCTTTGTTAATTAACCTTTTTCACCCAACAGACATGTTTCAGAACCCTCACTATCTTTAATAATCTGAGCCCAGACTAGTAACCAGTATTTCCCTCTTCTCCAACTGCTTCATTGGTTTCCCATTAAGAACCATATTGATTATCAAATAGCCTCTAACCTAAGAGTCATTGTGACTCTCTTTTCTTAATTAGTTTTTCTCTACATGTCTAGACACTCACCAACTACTGAATCCCTCAGTTATAAAGTCTAGAAAAAACATAAGTCACTGGCTCCACTTTTGGAAAAGGTACCTTTTGAAAAAATAACATTACACATTTTCTAATAGTCTACCTTTGGGGCATATTTTTTTAACTTTAGTACCGACTGAAACACTTCAAATTCTAAGTGACGAACTCTAACAAAATGTCATTTTTTTAGAGATATCAAAAGAAGATACCTATTATTCTATGAAAAAATAAACATGGTATCTAATAATTACCTTGTATGGTTTAAACTATTTTATTAAGTATTCAAAACACATACTTCAAACACTGAAGTTCTTTAGAATAATTACAAAATTCAAATTGAATCAATAAATTAGAGCTGTTTACAGGAAAACACTGAAGATTTCTCTTTAACAGTTTTATTAATTAAATCAAAGGCTAATAAATAGAAGGTAATCAAGGCTTGATTGGCAATGGAAACATTAATTCAGGTAAATAATATAGCAAAAAAAATGCTTTCAATTGTGTTAATATCACCACAGAACTTTCTATTGGAGATATTGCCAGGTTTGTGTCTAGTTATTCTAAGCTATCTAGGGAGCTGTTTTAATTTCAGAGATTCTTTACTATTTTCTAATTCTTCCAACCACTGCCTTTCCCAGCGTGTCCTCACTGTGAAGCTCACTTCAGGCCCAAGGACAAGTGACACTGCTTTAGTCCGCATGTCACACAGGAACAGCTGTCAACTGCATCAGGAGGAAAAGCCAGGGGAACGTCCGAGCACAGAGCTATCCACGCACAGACATGGAGAGGCTGGCTGTCCTGGCAAAGCCACACTAGAGTGGATCCAGCTTTCAAACCGGTCCTAGCCACAGATCCAAATCTCTGCCAACTTCAGAAATTCTGTCCACAAATCTATGTGCCCTAAGTTTGTAAATAATAAAATGATCTTGTGTGGATTACGCACGATCGAGAAGTTGTGAATAAGGAGCACAGCCTACTCATTTTTTCATGCATTTGTTACTTTAACATTTTGTGAACCCTATAAAGGAAAACTCGCCACTTAGGGTAAACTTGTCCGGCTCAAAAGACGATGCACAAAGAGAATTTCCTTACAGACAGTCCTCAAAGGAAAGCCTAAAGGTTTTCTATCACATTAGTTACCTCAAATTCATAAGATAACTTAGTACAATAAAACAAAATAACAAATATTATCTAGGTCATCTTTGAAAATAGTGTTCATGTGCTTACACCTAGAAGAAATTATGTGTAGAGGACATAAAGGAAATTAAGGCAATACACCTAAAAGAAATTTAATATACTCTGGTAAATTTAATATATTCTGCCTCTCTCTTCCATTATGATTTTCTCAAGAGAAACTGCTATGGAAAACAATACTGAGTGCAGGGAGATACAATGGTTTTGTTTCCTTACTGTATTGGTTTAGAAGCAATACAAGGAAATGTAGTTACTACTGAGGGAGTGACAATGGCAAGGCGGAGTACGTCAAGGACAATATTTTGAGCTGAACTTATGAATTTTTGGCAAAGTCATTAAAAACATTTTAAAGGTTTTACCATTAGTGCTTCTTTTATTAATTCCCTCTTAGGACACTGTTGGAACGCTGACTATACTGTCTCACATACACACTTCAAAAATTAAAAACAACTAAATATTCATGGCCTTGCTATTTCCACCTAAATTCAATTTATATTCAGGTATAAATGAGAAATCATCTCAATACTATTTAACCTCTGATATTCTGAAATATTCTAAAAGTGTTATCTACAATACTTTATTCTGGAAAAGTAAATTTAGAATTTCAAGGTAATTTGTCAGTAATCACACCTCACCCTAATTTTTTTTTTTTTTTGCGGTACGCGGGTCTCTCACTGTTGTGGCCTCTCCTGTTGTGGAGCACAGGCTCCGGACGCGCAGGCTCAGCGGCCATGGCTCACGGGCCCTGCCACTTGGCGGCATGTGGGATCTTCCCGGACCAGGGCACGAACCTGCGTCCCCTGCATTGGCAGGCGGACTCTCAACCACTACGCCACCAGGGAAGCCCTCACCCTAATCTTTATCAATATAATGCAGAGAGAAGAGGAAAAAGACTAATGCCATTTCTGTTAAATTAATTTCTTTAAAAAAAAATCCAAAGATTTATAAGAGAATAGCATAATGGCTACTTATTAGGATGTGATTAATAATGCAAAAAGTCTAATGATTTAATGTACTGAGAAACAGGGTGTGCTCAACCAACAATTATTATGAGTTTGTACATTTGACAAAATATTGATAATGATGTTTTATTAAATGTAAAACCTCATAATACTTTGAAACATAAAATTAGAGGAATATATATTGTTCATGGGAGAAAATAAAATAATTACATTTCAATAATTTAAAACTTGTACCTTTCCAAAAATAAAATCTGTCAATAAAGGATTTGAGAGTCGTATTACCTTAAAAAGTAGAAGTAACCTCAGTGATCATTCAAGCTCCTAAACAGACAAAAAAATCCTAACTGGCTGGATTGTCTTTGTCCTCCCACTCCCTGGAGCAAAGTAGCTCCTCAAGACTTTGGTGGAACTCAACCCCTCTAAAATACCCAAATTACTTAGTCCTTTTTTATGCTGAGCCAAAATTTGCTTCCTGTAACTTCTACTCTCTGATTCCAGGTCTGAGTACACCAAGACTAAACTAAATGCTCTTCCACAAGACAGTCCTGCCCTTAATTAAGTTTTAATATCCTGCCTCCTAGTCAACAAATACTAATTGAGAGACTGTGATTTTGTGCTTGGGATAAAGAATAAACAACCCAGACATGGTCCCTGCACTTAAGTCTCACCGAGGAGACAGACGTAAAACATGTAACTACAAAGACGGCTGACATACACCAAAGGGAGACAGGAGGTGCTCGCTCTTCAAACAGGGGACAATTTAAGCATCACTAAACTAATACCTGTGATTGAAAGGAATTAAATGTTTAAATCAATAAGTTTATAATGAGACTTTAAAAGAAACTCATGAGTCACATTTGGAGAGTACTACGGAACCATCTCATTAGTTTAAAAACTGTTAAAGAGAATATGTCAAGCATTTACCTTCCCTTTTCATATACTTTCGCATACACTGTACCTCAGTGTAAACAGATAGTTCATAAGTGAAGTTTCTCTGCATAGATGCACTGCATGTAACAAATGAAGAGGGAATGACAGAATTTGAATATCACCATTAATGGTTGCTAAAGTCACAAAAAAAAGCTACCAGATATTATGTGCCCCCTGATGGAAGTATTCATCCCCCTCAATGGAATCAATCCAACTGGAATCTGACCACATCCAAATCTAACTACTTATTTCAAGGAGATAAGGGAACAAGTTAAATAACACCATTGGGATATAATCAGAAAACTCCGGACTACAGGAAACCATAGGGAAATGAACCTGTTTCTTCAACAAATGAATTTCAAGAAAAAAAGGAGGGGAGAACCCATAGATTAAAAGAGAGAGATGAACTAATGGCAATTAATTGCAATGTATGGACCCGATTTTATCTTGATTCCAACAAAGTTTATTTTAACACTGACTATATATTTGATGATAAAGAAATCGTTAAATTTTTTACATGTGATAATGGCATTATGGTTCGGTGTTTTAAAATAGAGGCCTTATCTGTTAAAGAAAAAATTATAAAATGAAATAATATGATGTTTGGGGTTTGTTTCAAAATAATTGGAAGGAATGAATACAGATGAAACAAGATTAGACACAGGTTGTCAGTGTTGGAAACTGATGGGGGTTTATCAAAACTCCATAAGAAGTTCTTTAAAAATTAAAAAACATACCCAATACAAGTTGGGATAAATGCAATGAAGGAAAATCACAGCATGCCATAAAAAAGATAAAGAACCTATTTTAATGATACTAATGAACTTATTTACAAAACAGAAATAGACTCACAGACACAGAAAACAAACTTATGGTTACCAAAGGGGAAGAGGGGGTGGACAGGGATAAATTAGGAGTTTGGCATTAACATATACACACTACTATGTATAAAATAGATAACCAACAAGGACCTACTGTATAACACAGGGAACTATATTCAATATCTTATAATAACCTATAATGGAAAAGAATCTGAAAAAGAATATATATACGTGTGTACAACTGAATCTCTTTGCTGTACACCCGAAACATTGTAAGTCAACTATACTTCAATTAAAAAAAAAAAAAGAAGAACCTATTTTAGATTAGACAGGGAAGGATTCTCTGAAAATGTGACATTTAAGCTGAAACAAGAAATATAGAAGAGTAAGCAAAGAACATTCCAGGCAGATGGAACAACCTGTACAAAAGCCCAGGGGCAGAGAACACAATGTGTTAATAAACAAAGCTTATAAGAAAGAAAGAGTGGCTGGAGCTTGTTGGCCGGCAGGGGGTAGGAGAGGGGGACGTGCAGAGAGGGACAGGAGAGCCAGATCATGCAGGCCCTTAAGGGCCACAGAAAGGACTGATTTAAAAAAAAATCACCGGGAAATCTTAAGAAAGGGGATAATATGATTAAATTGTGTGTCTGCAGCTCCCTCACTATCGTGTAGAGAACAGCCTGAAGGAGCACAATAGCGGGAGCAGGGAGGGCGGTCAGGCAGCTACTACAGTGGTCCAGGGGAAAGATGGTGGTCACAAAGTACCAGGGTATTGGTAAGAGCAATGGGGAAAAGGAAAACAATATTCTGAAGACAGAATCAAGAGACTGTTAGGATAAACTGAATTGGGCATAGGGCAAGTGGTAAAGGATGACTCCAAACGTCCTGACTTTAGTTTCTGTGTGGATGGAGGCACGTGTACTGACTCAAGGGAAACTAAAGAAGAAGAGATTTAGACAGAGAATCAAGAGTCCTATTTGGGAGGATCTTAGTCTAGACATAGAAGTTTAGGCTAGACATAAAAACTTGTGAGCCATTTGGAGGACTTCAAGGGAAGCAATAACTTCAAGAGACAGCCAATTTTCTGTTAAAGCAGAAGTAAACACTCAGAAGAAAGTCGAACACACGTAAGCACTTGTAAATCAGAAAACAGTATTCTAGATCTAGATCTAGGCAACATAAAAAGAGCCTGAAGGACATGCGGACGGGACAGAGTAGGAGATACAGTGCGAAACACGGGGGGTGAGGTCTGAAAGATAATAAACCACCAGGGCGTTTTATACCATGCCTGTGGTAAACAGTGGTGTGAGGCAGAGGAGATTCCATCCTGACAGCCTCTGGAAGCAGGTAGAGCAGGGACTGCTGTTTTGGCTGCCCTCTGCGGGCATCAGGCAAGGCCTGGAGCTGGCACCTGCCTCTGTGGCTGCACAGAAACCAAGGTACAGGTTCTCACCCGACTACATCTTTAAATCAACTGGAAAGCTTTAAAACATACCCATGCCTGGCTCCACCCCGATTTAGTTGGTGCAGTGTGGGGTCCTAGCACCCGTATTTTTTAAAAACATCCTGGGTGACTGTAAAGTGTAACCAGGGTTGAGAACCACTGTGTTAAATAAGCCTTCAGGTTCCGACATCACGTGCTCGTTGTCTTTCTTCCTTTGTCTGGTCTCTCCAACACTGAAGTCTCCTTTTTCTCGGTAAACGTTCAAATTTTTTCAACTATTTTGAGCGCCCTCACAGTCCTAGTTGCAAGCCTTTGGTAAGTCGGGGCTGGTTAACCCCTTGTGAAATGTGCTTGCCAAGGTGTACACACTACCAGATGTGGTCTGATAAGTGCTGAGTGGACTGGGAGACTACCCTGCCCCATTCCAGAAACTCGACTGGTACTCATTTGGCCTCAGCATGTATTCGCCTGTGATCAGCACAAAACACTATTAACTCATGGATCTTGCCAACAATTACAACCCCTGAGTTTTCTTCATGGGCCCCGCAATCACACCATCTCTAACTTGCCCTAGGCCTAATAATTCACTTTTTAAACATAATTTCAGGAGTTTGATTTATTCCTAATAAGATTCCAACTTGTCAGCAGCAACCAACTGCTCCAACCTCTCCTGTCTAAATTCTAATCTTGTTTTTGACAAGCACTGGCTAACTATCCTTCTGTGTGTCCTTCTCTGAGGTAGCACAGAAACACTGAACAGGATGAGGTCCAGGGCAGTGCTCTTGGACACCACACTCTTGACACATACACCATCCACCTTTGGGGGACGTGGCTTCATTGACTGTCTTCTCTTTCTCTCTCTTTTCCCCCCTGCCTCCTTCCCTTTTCACTTTCAAACTCTCTAATCCAGCCCTTCCTCTCCATGGCCCTCTGTCCCAAACCACTGCACTGACCTTCTGCCTCTACCATTGGACTGTGCTGGAAAAGCTGCATCTGGCACACAGTTAGAGCTCCATGGTGAACAAATGAGTCAACCCTTTACCATGTAACAGAGGTACTAAGAAACCCTACCACTCTTACCAACCTGTTTTAAATCCACCGCCAGAAACAGCGCATCACTCAACTGTCGATGGCTCTCTTACCTACCAGAACATAATCAGAACATTTACCCGTGTTTGAAAAACAAGCAGATACCCAGCATCTACAGTGTTCCAGTCCACTAGCTTAACAATCTCATCAGAAGAGGAATTAAGGTTATTTAGGTATGACATAATTTTTTTATGAACTCCTAGATCATTATTTTTCTTCCTATTTTGATTTACTCAGAAATAATCTGAGTGATAATCTGTCCTAAAATTTTCCACTGGAGGAGGGGAAATGAGAAGAGCATGCAGGGAGGAAGCCACACCATTTCCATCTTCTTCTGTGAACATTTGGACATCTCAAGGCTGCTAATGTCTCTACAATTTTTCATAGTTCCTCAAAGATGACTAACAATTATGGGACAATCTCAACTCCCAATTTCTTTAAAAGTCTGTGAAACAGTCATCTCAGGTCTTAAATCAGAACTCCTTAGAAAAACACAGTACTGTCAGACTTCCTAAGACATTTGATAATTTAATTCACTCCTATGTTTGCTTTGCACTTCAGTGCTTAAAGCAAACTCTCCTTGGTAGCAATGATGTAAGCAAAACAGAAGGTAATTTGTACTGGTTTCTATCCCAATAGCATCTTTTGTGTGTAAACTTCAACCTAAGCTTTTCCTGAGTTACTGATGCTTCCTCTCCTTCCCTCACTCAGCTGGACTGTACTGTGGTTATCTGGTCCGATATTTGTTTGCATTTGAGAGACTTTTATCATCCATGTTCATCCATGTTCATACATTAACCTTCCAGAGTTTTAGGGCAAGGGGCTGTACACGTGTCGGTATTCTTCTGGAATACCTCCAGGAACCATTCTGGGGAGAGCAAAAAGTAACATGCATACAGCCCTTGAGGAGATTACCAGCCAAAGAAGAAATAAGATAGTATCAAACAACTAAAATGCATAATAAACAAAGGTAAGTTTCTTTAAAAAAAAAAAAAAGATAAGCAAAGTTATCAAAGACAAAGAATGGAAGAATTGTTAACTTATCAAGAAAAGGCAGGAAGCATAGAAAAGATGCCCAGGACACCCATAGATGTAAAGGTGGTTGGTTATACTACCCCTAAAAGTACTAGAGAAGAGCCGTATTTATTTGATGAGATGGGAGGGTTTCATAAAAAGTAAGTAGGGCTTCCCTGCTGGCGCAGTGGTTGAGAGTCCGCCTGCCGATGCAGGGGACACAGGTTCGCGCCCCGGTCCAAGAAGATCCCACATGCCGCAGGGCGGCTGGGCCCGTGAGCCATGGCCGCTGAGCCTGCGCGTCCGAAGCCTGTGCTCCGCAACGGGAGAGGCCACAACAGTGAGAGGCCCGCGTACCACAAAAAAAAAAGTAAGTAAAATGTAGTTTATTATGAGAAGTTTTTAGAGATTGATTTTTCACACATAGTGAGATTTGAAGCTTCCTGTATTAGTTAGTTCTATAAGTTTTCAGCTGTAACATACAACAATTCATATCCCTAAACATACATCTCTATACACTCATATGCACTGAAAACTAGGAATTAAAGGATAGTGTGAAGGTAAAGAAAAAGAAGAAGTAGGAGAGTTTTTTTGTGTTGTTTTTCTCTAGTCCCGTTTTCAAGCACACTTGTGTGGGGAAACATATTACTGAGGTCTTTGGAAAGGCTGCATTTTATATTTCTAGAGAAATCAAATGTTCTACTTCTGAGGTCAAGTTGCCACTTCAAATAGATTTTTATCTTCAGTAGCTTTTTTCCCCCATAGAAAATGCTTCAAACAAGCAGAAAAGAAATGGATATACTTCTTGATGATATTATCATTTTTCCCTATCTTGGATTACCTATTATCTTCTGGGTAATTCTTACATGCTATACCTTATACTACATCCAAAAATAAAAATAATTCACAATTCTCTGTTTTAAAAGTCTAACTACAGCACCACAATCACAGTGAGTCATTACATGAGCTGGGATTAAAGAAAAGAGGATGAAGTCCGATGCTCAACCTTAGAGCATTTCAAGCTTCCTGGTTCAAAGGTATGTTTAAAGCATGATGTTCCCATTTCTCTAGCAGAGTTGTAAATGTTCCCCTTCCTCTAGTAGAGACATACATATTCAGCATCATGAGAGAGAGGTCAAGCTTCCACTCTCAGGAAAAAAGCATCTCCAAATAAGTTAATTGAGATGCACCAAAAAGCATGTCACTGATTCACCAAGAGACTTTGAAGAGTCCCCAAATACTCACTGCCAAGTAATGTTAACCACAGAGATCTTGCATTTTCCATTCAAACACAGCCTCACAAAATCAAGTGAAGTTTGGAACAGCAGGATAAAACAAAGCAGCCCAGGAGAGCCATTAAGGTAGGGGTATTCAGAGTTCAACCCATTCTCAACCCATTCTCCCATTCTAATAAAGATGCACGCACGCACACGCACACACACACACGCACACACACACACACACGCACACACACACACACACACACACACACACACACACACACCTCCAGTTTATGTTACAAACAGGACAGCAAGTTACCGTTTTCTTTTTTCATTTGGCTGCAATGGCCCATGAAGAATCAACAAAGAAAATTATTATAAATACACAGCAGCTTGGTTAAAGGACTAGGGGACTTATATCAAGTCATAAGGATTATGAGCGACTTTAATTTGCTCCAATTAAAATATATTACTTTCATAATTATAGAACATATGTCATTGTTAAATACCTTTTAAATGAAACTTTAAGATAATATCAAGCGAAGCCAAATGTATCTAGTTTGATTTGTCTTTTATGACAAAAAGGACTGGAGAAAAATGCTATAGCATCATGAATTACCTAAAAGACTGTACTCCAAAAATAAAAGTGACACACTAAGGTGGACTGCTTTATATGCAAGCAGAGTGTCAAACTAAAAAATGATTCGATTAACTATAAAGTTGAAAACAATCGACCTACACATGTTGAAGAGCAGGGTTTATATTAACTCATATATAAGTAAAGAGCTGATTACATAAAGAAAGACCTTTATAAAAATCATATATAATTGGTATGATAAGATCTATGCTAGTATTACTTCCAAACCCTAGCAATAGAGCCAGAGTACAAATTAGTCAGTCTGATTTGGAGTAAGATGACTTTATACACAGCCAATAAGTTTAAGATCAAGACAGTTGTCTTTAATTCAAAACTAGCACTCATGTTAAATAGCCCTATTGTTAAAGCACCTATAGTGTGGCAGGCCTTCAACAAGGACTTTATTTACACTAATGTGATCACTACAGCACCTCTGTGTGGTAGATACTATGGCTATCTCCACTTTATGAAGAATCTGAGGCACAGTTCTACATCACACAGCTAGAAGCAGTAGATCCACAGTTTGGTCCTAGGAGACTGGGCTTCACAGCCATACTCATAAATTCTCTGTGGAGTAGCAATAATTAAAGTGTGAACCACAGAAGAAAGGTGTGTGGTTCACACCCTCCTATTTCCCCTTCATTCAAAAGAGGCACTCTGCTTATACCAGACACTTGTGATCAAATTACTTACTCTCAAAGCAATGTCATTCTTCTTTGCGTTTTCTAATAATGTTTTATAAAACTCAAAATAAATCAATATATTTTAGAATGGCATTAATAAGTCTTACTCTAATTATAAAAGTAATGCATGCTTATGGCAGAATAGTTGGAAAATACAGAAAAAAATTATTTTAAAGAAAGTTTTTTATTTTATTTTATTTATTTATTTATGGCTGCATTGGGTCTTTGTTGCTGTGCACGGGCTCTCTCTAGTTGCAGCAAACGGGGGCTACTCTTTGTTGCGGTGCATGGGTTTCTCATTGCACTGCCTTCTCTTGCTGCGGTGCACCAGCTCTAGGCGTGCGGGCTTCAGTAGTTGTAGCACACAGGCTCAGTAGCTGTGGCTTGTGGGCTCTAGAGCGCAGGTTCAGTAGTTGTGGCTCATGGGCTTAGTTGCTCTGCGGCATGTGGGATCTTCCCAGACCAGGGATCAAACCCATGTCCCCTGCCGCGGCAGGCGGATTCTTAACCACTGTACCACCAGGGAAGTCCCAGAAAAATTTTTACATCAACAATAATCCTACTATTCAGTGATAAATTCTTCAACATATGTATGTATCTTTTAGACTTTTTTTCCTATGTGTAGATTTTTATAAATGGTATCCTACCATATTTGGTCATCTACTTTTTTGTTATGGTTTAATAATATATCTTTTTACTGGATGGGCTGAGAAAAGAACCCAGGAAGCCTCAAGTTCAAACAAGCTCACACTTTCCTTTTAAGGAAAATGGCCCCAGGACTTCTTTATTTCATAAAATCTCATGACTCTTGTATTTTGATTTATTGGTGAAAGCAACCCTGCTAGCCAAGCAATAGAGGCCTGAATGTGGAGACAGTATATGGGGCTGACAGCCACAGGGGGGCAGAGGTGGGGTGGTCAGCAGGGCCTATGGGGCACAGGATCTCTGAGTCGCCCTGGCCGGAATTCAGTCTTCTGGGAGTGCTGCAACCCAGTGACAGGAAACAATCACTCAAATCATCTCCAGGATAGACACTCTAGCAGATTTTACTCTATGAACCCAGATATATAACCTTACACTCAGAAAAACTGAAACCCATGATAATCAAATGTATAGCTGAAGAAAGAACTTCATATGTCCTGACTACAAATCTCTACTCCCAAGGGCCATATGTCAAAGTCTCTTCTCACACTTAAAGGGCCTGATGAGAGCATTCCTAAACATTTTCCCCAATCATTACATAGTTAATGTTTGTTAAGCATCTATTAATAGCACTGTAACAGGTGCTGAAGAATAAGTTATATACATATGATAATATGTTACATACATATGAGGTAAAGGAGATATCAAGCAAGGCAGTAGCTGAATTAGGAAAAAGAAGAAAAAAAATATTCTGACATTTGTTAAAACAGTAAGATTTTATTCAAGACTATTGCAACAGTGGAGACAGATACAGGGCTCAACTCTGAATACCACAAGAACAAGTGGAGATTTATAGCCAAGTAGCAGGTTAGGGGATCACTGGTGGATGGAAAATTACTAAGAAGAGAGATCACAGGTAGGGGATTCTTGCTAAACTCACCTAACAAGATTCCGGCTGCATACAGGCCAGAGCCATCAGATATCAAGGATGGGGGGATTTTCTCTAAATTGACTTAGCAGGATTCTTGCTAAAACTGGGTTATGCAAGCCTGGCAAGGACAGGGGTGGAGGGGTGGGGGTGAGGCAAAGTCAGGGCCTAGTCAAGAAGAGGGCTTAGAGGAGTATAACTGAAGTTTATTCAAAGAGAGTATCTTGTCAGAAGCCAGGAAAGTTTCATAATATGAGTGGGACTTGAAGATGGGATAGGATGTGGACATGTAGAAAGGGGAGGCAAGCTAGTTACATAGAGGGATCTATCATAAACAGAGATACAGAAGGGGTGGGGACAGGCACATTTAAAGTACAGAGAGTAGAAACTAGGGAAGCAGTAGGACATAAGGAAAGAAAAGTAGACTCGAGAGGGATTTTGATGCCAGGTCCACTACAAAATTGATCCAATAAAGTAATTAGATATTTGATCTTGTTAGACACCAATATTTTCATTACCTGCCTACATTTTTTTTAGGGTAGAGCTCTGAATGAAGCAAAAGCTAATATGTCAACAACGTTCTTTTGAAGCTAAACATACATTTTTATTCCTAATCAACAAAGGTAAATTAACTGAGCTTATAAGTCTACTAACTATAGCTCCATGATATAAGCAGATTAAAGCAGACTATAAAGTGAATATATTTACAAATATAAATTAAAACACACTAAAAATTAATAAATTTCCAGGATTTACATATTATAGTTACATATACATATATAACTATAAAATATTTGGTGGCAAATCTTTACTGTAATGACAAAGAAAGCTGAATACACAATTTGTTAAATCCAATTATGCTACTTCCAGGGCTTTCCAAGCAATAACATGTGTGTTTAACACATCAAACAGGACATTAGCATCCTTTTTTCTACAGAGCAATTTGTTTTGCTAGGTTTAGGGGTACAAAGTAAGGAAAACTGACAAAGTCTTAAAAGGCTATTCAGTCATGCTAAGGCTCGGCCACCAAATCTAGTTCCAAGAAATCTAATTTCTACTCAGTGAGACGACATAATTTAGCCATTTTGGGGAGAAACCATGTTTCATGGCTTTAGTGGAGTCTGGCTTCAATAACTGCACGCATGAATGAATGAAGTCAACCATCTCAAACAAGGACTAAACAAGTAACAGCTAGCTAGAGATAGGACAGATTACATCAGCCCTCCCTGATAGAACAATTTCTGGAACTACTAAGAAATCCCCAAACTCAGCTTTCCTAAATGTCTCTCCTTTGTGTTACCAATCTTCTCAGTCCTTATAGAAAGCCGTCTGAAATGATTTTCATTTAAGATCAAGGTGAGTGTTAAAGGGTAAAGTCCCTGACTTCAGGGGAAACATACACTCAAAAGCAATTAAATATTTGCTGGGTTTTCACCTAAAATGAGGGATGAATGCAACTGCCATGACTCTTTTCCAACTGAAGCAGATGGGAAATCATCAGTAGTCATCCAATTGAAGAACTCTTCCATAACAGCACCTTATTTACAAATCCTAGCCCAGAACATAAAAGAGACTTTAGCTAGTGTAACATGTTACCTTAAAGTGAGTTTAAAAAATAGTATGTCTGTAAATTGGGTAAATTAAATACATACACCTAAATCTTTCTGTCAAAGAGCTGCAGATATTTGTTCACTTGTAACTATCATTTTCCTCTTTTCTAAGATTTATATTCTTTTCTTCTTTAAAAAAATAGAATGTAGCTATATAAAAAATGCAAGTAAAATGGACCCTAGAAAACTAATGTCCTGTGTCCGTGGTAGATAAACAACTTGGTCTGGTTATAACCCACAGGATTGCCTTTCCTTTTTTCTTTGTTTTTAAATACTCAAATATTTAAAGAAAAATTTTTCTTCTTTTTAACCATGATCTGAAAAATCCAGAGCTAATTAGTCAGCTGGACTCAGTTTATGAACTTCAGAAAGTGAGAGAACATAATTAATCATGTATCAGGTAAGCATTCAATCATTATGCTCATAGCTTACTCATTTTGAGTGACTAAGGAGAAAATATGACCAAATTATATGAGACTTGAAAAAACAGGGAGATTTACTCATTTTGGATATACGGAATGACTCCAACTCTGAAGTACAGTAAGAAAGTGACAGATGAGAAATGGAGACATCCAAGTTTTCAGCGCAGCATGTTACTACTCAGGGGTATAAACTTACACCCATCTTTCAACCTGTCAACTCAACTTTCTCCAACTTTCAAAGACAATCTCTGCTACCTCTTTGTATTTTCTTTTTCATATATACACACATATATGAATATCTGTATATTCATATGCTACGTGAATATATATAATACAAAGGAAAGGTTTTGAAAAGTAGAAAGGGAAATAAAACTATACAGGCTGATTAAGTAGCTACTGACATTGTCTCTACATAGAAATCTGGCCATGTCAGCTTCAATAATTGCATTTGTGATGAACCATCATCCACATAACCATACTTATTAGACAAAATAACCTTAACTACAGTTGTTCTCTCCAGGTCTTATTAATTAAACAAGCCTTTTTTAACAGATGGGTCAACGGTAAATTACCTCAGGTCATGTCAACCATCACAAAAATCATTTAAAATTAATGAAGTCATCTGAAAGTTTGTGTGAGTAAATACATACAAACGATATAAAGGAACCTGCTTAGATACAAATCCATAAGGAAGTGACTAAATATAAGAAAAAGGACCATGAAAATTTGACAAGACTTTCAAAGGACATAACAGGTAGAGAGAATCATTTTCTCCTCTTAATTCAACGTTGAATGCTTAACTGCATTTAAAACTGGTGCCGGGAGTACACTTTGGATGGGGGCACAAGGGTACCGAGTTTCTGATTTACTCAAAAACCCATCTGAAAGCATTTTATTTTGTTAAGGTACAATTCTTACTATAATATTAGTTCCTCCATTATTTATGAGAAGGATCAAGGGGTTGTAAATGTACTGGCAGATCAGGAATTACGTTTGCCATATGAATAGAATAAAAGAAGTAGTAAGAGAAATGGGTACCATCAAATCTTGAGCTGAGGTCCGCAATGAAAAGGTAGCAATGGCAACAGTGTTGTTTCATTAGCTACATAGGACCCTGGAAAGAATCTAAAAAAGAGTGGATATATGTGTATGTATAAGTCATTCACTTTGCTGAAAGTAACACAACACTGTAAATCAACTATACTCCAATAAAAAAATTTTTTAATTAGCCAGACTCTTCAAGAAAAAAAGGGAGAAGACTCAAATCAACAGAATTGGAAATGAAAAAGGAGAAGTAACAACTGACACTGCAGAAATACCAAAGATCATGAGAGATTACTACAAGCAACTCTATGACAATAAAATGGACAACCTGGAAGAAGTGGACAAATTCTTAGAAATGCACAACCTGCCAAGACTGAATCAGGAAGAAATAGAAAATATGAACAGACCAATCACAAGCACTGAAATTGAAACTGTGATTAAAAATCTTCCAACAAACAAAAGCCCAGGACCAGATGGCTTCACAGGCGAATTCTATCAAACATTTAGAGAAGAGCTAACACCTATCCTTCTCAAACTCTTCCAAAATATAGCAGAGGGAGGAAAACTCCCAAACTCATTCTATGAGGCCACCATCACCCTGATACCAAAACCAGACAAGGATGTCACAAAGAAAGAAAACTACAGGCCAATATCACTGATGAACATAGATGCAAAAATCCTCAAAAAAATACTAGCAAACAGAATCCAACAGCACATTAAACTGATCATACACCATGATCAAGTGGGGTTTATTCCAGGAATGCAAGGATTCTTCAATATACGCAAATCAACCAACGTGATACACCACATTAACAAATTGAAGGAGAAAAACCATATGATCATCTCAATAGATGCAGAGAAAGCTTTTGACAAAATTCAACACCCATTTATGATAAAAACCCTGCAGAAAGTAGGCATAGAGGGAACTTTCCTCAACACAATAAAGGCCATATATGACAAAGCCACAGCCAACATCGCCCTCAACGGTGAAAAACTGGAAGTATTTCCACTAAGATCAGGAACAAGACAAGGTTGCCCACTCTCACCACTCTTATTCAACACAGTTTTGGAAGTTTTAGCCACAGCAATCAGAGAAGAAAAGGAAATAAAAGGAATCCAAATCGGAAAAGAAGAAGTAAAGCTGTCACTGTTTGCAGATGACATGATACTATACATAGAGAATCCTAAAGATGCTACCAGAAAACTACTAGAGCTAATCAATGAATTTGGTAAAGTTGCAGGATACAAAATTAATGCACAGAAATCTCTGGCATTCCTATACACTAATGATGAAAAATCTGAAAGTGAAATCAAGAAAACACTCCCATTTACCTTTGCAACAAAAAGAATAAGATACCTAGGAATAAACCTACCTAAGGAGACAAAAGACCTGTATGCAGAAAATTATAAGACACTGATGAAAGAAATTAAAGATGATACAAATAGATGGAGAGATATATCATGTTCTTGGATTGGAAATATCAACATTGTGAAAATGACTCTACTATCCAAAGCAATCTACAGATTCAATGCAATCCCTATCAAACTACCACTGGCATTTTTCACAGAACTAGAACAAAAAATCTCACAATCTGTATAGAAACACAAAAGACCCCGAATAGCCAAAGGAATCTTGAGAACGAAAACGGAGCTGGAGGAATCAGGCTCCCTGACTTCAGAGTATACTACAAAGCTACAGTAATCAAGACAGTATGGTACTGGCACAAAAACAGAAAGATAGATCAATAGAACAGGACAGAAAGCCCAGAGATAAACCCACGCACATATGGTCACCTTATCTTTGATCAAGGAGGCAGGAATGTACAGTGGAGAAAGGACAGCCTCTTCAATAAGTGGTGCTGGGAAAACTGGACAGCTACATGTAAAAGAATGAGATTAGATCACTCCCTAACACCATACACAAAAATAAGCTCAAAATGGATTAAAGACCTAAATGTAAGGCCAGAAACTATCAAACTCTTAGAGGAAAACATAGGCAGAACACTCTATGACATAAATCACAGCAAGATCCTTTTTGACCCACCTCCTAGAGAAATGGAAATAAAAACAAAAATAAACAAATGGGACCTAATGAAACTTAAAAGCTTTTGCACAGCAAAGGAAACCATAAACAAGACCAAAAGACAACTCTCAGAATGGGAGAAAATATTTGCAAATGAAGCAACTGACAAAGGATTAATCTCCAAAATTTATAAGCAGCTCATGCAGCTCAATAACAAAAAAACAAACAACCCAATCCAAAAATGGGCAGAAGATCTAAACAGACATTTCTCCAAAGAAGATATACAGAGTGCCAACAAACACATGAAAGAATGCTCAACATCATTAATCATTAGAGAAATGCAAATCAAAACTACAATGAGATATCATCTCACACCAGTCAGAATGGCCATCATCAAAAAATCTTGAAACAATAAATGCTGGAGAGGGTGTGGAGAAAAGGGAACCCTCTTGCACTGTTGGTGGGAATGTGAATTGATACAGCCACTGTGGAGAACAGTATGGAGGTTCCTTAAAAAACTACAAATAGAACTACCATATTACCCAGCAATCCCATTACTGGGCATATACCCTGAGAAAACCATAATTCAAAAAGAGTCATGTATCAAAATGTTCACTGCGGCTCTATTTACAATAGCCCGGAGATGGAAACAACCTAAGTGTCCATCATCGGATGAATGGATAAAGAAGATGTGGCACATATATACAGTGGACTATTACTCAGCCATAAAAAGAAACGAAATTGAGCTATTTGTAATGAGGTGGATAGACCCAGAGTCTGTCATACAGAGTGAAGTAAGTCAGAAAGAGAAAGACAAATACCATATGCTAACACATATATATGGAATTTAAGAAAAAAAATGTCATGAAAAACCTAGGGGTAAGACAGGTATAAAGACACAGACCTACTAGAGAATGGACTTGAGGATATGGGGAGGGGGAAGGGTAAGCTGTGACAAGGCGAGAGAGAGGCATGGACATTTATACACTACCAAACGTAAGGTAGATAGCTAGTGGGAAGCAGCCGCATAGCACAGGGAGATCAGCTGGGTGCTTTGTGACCACCTAGAGGGGTGGGAGGGAGGGAGACGCAAGAGGGAAGAGATATGGGAACATATGTATACGTATAACTGATTCACTTTGTTATAAAGCAGAAACTAACACACCATTGTAAAGCAATTATACTCCAATAAAGATGTTTAAAAAAAAAAGTAGCAATGGAATGGAAATCTTGTCCAAAATAAATTTATCCAATAGAAAAGGGAAGGGGAGCAGTGAGTGTTCTATTTCATGCAGGCACCTCCTATATGGAAAGCCACAAATCACTTTGGTGAAATAAGGGGAAAAATAACTATGATGTCACCTGTGAAGTTGCTTAGAATAGTGGAGAATACAAATGATAAACAACTAAAGAGAAACTACAATACTGGCACAGAGGAAAGACATGAGAATCACAGGGAAAAAATGGCTATGTACCCCTAGAGTTTATCATTAACAAAGGGCATAGTAAGCATAGATTTTAAGAAAGCAGATTATAACAATTTCCCCCCCCCAAAAATAAAAGGAGATAAAAATTAAGAACTCAGCTCTGGAGTTGGACTGACTGTATCTAAATCCTGGCTCTGCCCCTTAGCTGTGTGACTGTGGGGAAGTTACTCAAACTTTATGGGCCTCAGTTTCTACATCTATAAAATGAGGGAAATAATCTCATCCCAAAGCTTTTCCAGAACTGGTAAAAGAAACAAAGGAAAAAGTAATAGGTGACATTCATTTAGCACGTGAGACACGGTTCTAAGCGCTGCAAAGGTATTCGTTCATAAATACTCTTCACAGCTGTGTGAAACCAATTCCATTATCAGCCCTATTTTAATAGGTGAGAAAATTGAGCTTAACCTAGAGTTCAATAAATATCAGCTTTATTTCATGACCCTAATTGCCAAGGGAAAGCACCAAGAGAGACAGAAGATTCACATAAATAGACGTTATTTTAAAATTACAACTAGTATCAATGAAGAAAAAGTGGCCAAGAGGAGAAACCAATGTGTTACACAGAAAGTTTAATGGTGTGTTTGAAGTTTTAAAGAACACCAATAAAAAGAGAAGAGATATTTAAGATGGATAATGTTCTCTTAGGACTAAGTCCTAAATGAGATGAAGCTGGCAAGAAAAATGATTTCAGATTTATATATTATCAGAACAAGAAAGGGGGAGACCAATTGTCAGGGACATATGAATAGAGATCAAGTGACAGAGAAAGGAGAGCTCCTCAAATTTCTTCATCCAGAATATATTTCAAGTGTTTTCTTAATCATTTTCTCTCTCCCTAAAAAGAGAGTAAAATCCGACTCCCTTGTTATAATCCATATACGTACTCAATCCCCTCCCATTTAGTTTAAAGCCAAAACAACAAAAACACTTTTGCCCCTTCTTCTTGTTCTCCTTTCCTCCTCTGCCTCACTCCTCAAAAGAATAGCTTGCATTTCAGCCTCCATTTTTTTTCCCTTTCTCTCTTGACCCAAAGCAATAAGGTCTCCAGCCCCACCAGCTCCCTGCACATACTTAAGAAAAACCTTCCTAATTGCAAATTTAATGGGTCCTTTTCAGGACTCATCTGATTTGTCTTTGCTGAATATCTGACACCATCATCTGCATTTTCAGCAACTCTCTTCCTTCCTTGGTGCTTGGATGGTTTTCTTGTGCTCTCCCTAGGCAATCCCTCTCATACTATTTGATTCTTCCTTTGTCCAACTCTGTTGGTGTTCTATTCTTTCATCTCTTCTATTTCACTCAGAGATGAGATATATTCTATTTTAATTTAACCATCTTCCGTGCTTTACTTTGAGCAGTGTCCCAGGTGCACTCAACTCTCCAGAGCTTAACACTGAAAGTTTCCCAGGACATAAAGTGGGGAAAAAAAAAGTGTCACTGTTTAACCCAGCCCATTGCCTTCTCATTAGGAATTCAGCTTCCTCTAGGATCCCCAACAGGCCTCGTTTGTAACATTTACTTAGTTTCCCAGTATCTCTTCTTTCTCCTAAGAGGTTTAATCAGACACACAACAAAAGCCATTGGTTCCTTTTCTGCTTCCTCAGGGGCTTTTTTGTCTGTCAGTACCTGTGCTGCGCGCTAAGCTGCTTCAGAATTCACTCTCTTGTCTCACCCATCAGGCCAACTAGGAATGACGTCTATCTTATTCTCAGTTGAGTTACAACAGGGCTTTCGACTGTTAACCAAAGTTCCTAGTGTTTACAATTTTCCTTGGCTCAGTCTGTGCTGGTGGATCTGTAGGATCATTGATTAAAATCCCTGAAAACAGAGATAGTTAAAAACACAGCAATCCCAAGGAGACCATTTTGAACTAGAGACAGAACTATCTTTTAAATTTTCAAATAATTTGTTTATACAGGGAAATATATGTTTCCTTGAACCACAGAAGGAAGGGAGCACATATTTGCTTGGAATCAAACATTAAGCATGAAAAATGTCTCATGCCTGAGATCTTTAAAATAATTTCCGGTCTATTTGTTGAGCTCAGATATTTTTCTGAATAAAAGCCACTGAGCATGTATTATCTTTCCAGTTGTCAGATTTTAGTGACAAAGGAAGATATCACTCTCCAGTTCATTATGATGGGGCAACAAACAAGAGCCTGAAGTTAAACTTCGGGGGCAACCCAAGCATACTTAGGGAAAGAATCAGATCAAACCCCACTCCTTTTTTCCAAAGACTTCCTTTTTGATCCTGGCCTACCAGATCTCATATTCCTTAAAAAGCAGCCCAAATCGACAGTGTCTACAATCCAATTTTGCACTTGATTACCCTATGCAATTTGGAGTCCTAAATTTTCAAATACATGCCATCTCTCCATTATTATAATTGCTCCTAATGGTATAGTATACTCCTTTTGTATGCATCAGTGCTAAACAGACTGCAAGCATTTGACTAAAATTCACTGACACTACAACGCATTAGCTTTGGGCTCTAAAAGCTCCTGGTTTCACCCAAGCCCCGGCTTACTCATTAATTCATGTTTCAACTTTCCAATATTTCTGCTACCTTGAGTTACTCTGAGCCTATCATTTATGTCATGAGTAGTAAGGGATCTGGTTAAGTCATCTGCATTTTAGACTGATCAGCTGCTATTTCACAAACTTCCTGAAGTCTAGTCTCCATACCTTGCTGTCCAAGAGCATGTGCTGTACCTGAAACTCATTAATTGGCCACAAAACTTTTTAAATTAATTGACAAATCTTCATTAGAGGTTCAATGATAATCACAAACAATTCAAAAAATCTCCCAAACGTTCACTACAATTAATGCTTCTAAATACTCGATTGGTCTCCATAGTACAACACTTTAATCAAATTTTGTTTTTTGGCAAAATGTTTTAGCAAGTTCTAGAGGAATAAAGCACTACATAAGGAAGGTGATCATACATTTTATCATCCAAATGGAGACACCAAATAGTAAAAACACTGAATTAGCAAAAAGGAGCGCTATTAATAATTACACAAAGACAACAAGCATAAACCAGGACTGTCCCAAGCAAACCATTACATAAGGTCCCCCTCTACACAAAGCACCTTATACCAAACTGGATCTTTATCCTTCTTGGGAATATCATGTAAAAGAGTGAGGTTAATCCAAGAAGTAGTCAATGAATATGTGGTCAGAAAAGATAAGTGAAAGAGCTCTGTGCAAAGGTAAGAGCAAAGATTTAATTCCCAACTAAAATGAAATCCAAACTGTATTGTGAGGTATTAAAACATGGCCCAAAGATTATTTGACATTCTTCACTAAGAGGTACAGTCTGTGTTCCCCTCCCCTTGAATCTGGTCTCTTCAAATACTTGATAAATAAAGTAGGTGAAAGTGACACTGTGCCAGTTCTGGGCACAGGCCTTAAAATATAGGCAGCTTCCACTTTCTGTACCTTGGGATCTTCCCAGACCGGGGCACGAATCCGCGTCCCCTGCGTCGGTAGGCAGACTCTCAACCACTGCGCCATCAGGGAAGCCCTATCACTTTACTTTTAACCTAAGTCTTTATACTTAAGGTGGGTTTTTGGTAAACAACATATAGTTGGGTCTTGTTTTTTATCTACTTTGACAATATCTGTCTTTTAATTGGTGTATTTAGACCAATTACATTCTAAGTGATTTTCATATAAGTGTATTAATAGCTATCCTGTTTGTAAACTGTTTTCTATTCATTGTACGTCCTTTTCCTTCTTTTTCTGCCCCCTCTGATTTTAATTGAGCATTTTATATGATTCCATTTTATATCTTTTTAGTGAATCATATATGGATCCCTCATATCCCAGTCCAGCTGTGCAAAATGATACCACATGGAGCAAAAACAAGCTTTTCCTGTCCGGCCCTTTCCCAAGAGTAGGTTCATGAACAAAATAAATGATAGTTGTTGTTTTAACTCTCTAAGCTTTGGGGCGGTTCATCTTGCAGTAATATGTAAGCAGAACATTCCTAAGACGGTCCTCAAGGCCTTGCCAACTTTTCAAAACTCAGTTCATACCGATCTCCCCTGAACTCCCAGTCACATGGGGCTCTCCAAGTCTGTAGAAAATACCAAGCTCTTCTTAGGGGTCTGGCCTGAAACACTCTTATCCGTGCTCTTTACCTGGTTGGTCACATCTCCTCCTTCAGATCTAAGTGTAAATGTCCCCTCATCAGCAAGGCTTCCACTGTCCATCCAACTAAGGTATACTCATTGCCCACCTCTCTCCCTCACATAAACATATATAACCCACCGCTCTCTTAGTTATTTTTCATAGCTCTCTTTTCCTCTTTGCAATTTAAAATTACAGATGTATCTGCTGACTCGAGTAATCTTTGCCTTCCCCACTAGATGACAGGTTCCATGGAAAGAGAAACTCAGTTTTGCCCACCATTACATATCCATTGCCTGGCCCAGTACACAGAACACAGTATGGGCTCAGTAAATGTCTCCGACGGAAAGAGCTCTTTTAAATGCGCAATGCCTCTCTGCATTGCTTGTTTAGACCAGGGCTTCTCAACTTTGGCACTATTGACACTTTGGACCAAACAATTCTTTGTTGCGGGAGACTGTCCTGTTCATTTGTACGATGTTTCACAACATCCCTGGCCTCTAGATGCCAGTAACACCACTACCGCTCCCTGAGTTATGAAACCAAAAATGTCTCCAGATAGCAGCAAATGTATCCTGGTTTAAAATAAAAGGATGACAGTAACAATGAACAACTCAGGAATGTGGGTTTGCTTTAAACTGAAACCAATCTTATCGTCATGTCCTTCCCCTGGTCCTCCTCAAAAACCACTTAAACTGAACTAAGTGGTTTAAGTGGGAGAGAGATTCTAGGAGCCCTGACATTATGATAATTGGAAATTTCTACACTAACTCTTTCAAAATATTCCTCCACTATCCAAGGAATGCCTCCATTTTCACCAGCTGGACTACAACTCTGAAGACAGGAAATATCACTGATTGTTTTGAGGGTCTCCCAATCAAATGATCAAAGACCCTGATAATAAAAATGGCTAACAGAGGCCAACATTAAAACACTGTCTAATACAAAAGTTATCCCTGTACAGTTTGGTCTAATAATTGAAATCATGGTTCTTGCTTAAACAATATACTCATTGTCACTTTTGTCAAAAAGATTAGGTATTGTTTGTTTATCTGCTGCAAGCTAAATGGAACCAGCTGTACCCATGAACCAGCTCCTAATGCCTTACATTCTTCCTGAAAAGGAAGTCAGGGCTGAATCTGCAATTTGAATAGGCTTTAAGGTTTTTGAAAATAAAATTAGCAGATGTTGGTGGGTGGGCTATTATCCTCCTTGGAGTAGGTAAGGATAAGAACTCTACTTTCATCTGTACACAAGGAGCACCAGATCTGAAAATCACATGACACAAAGTCCATTCATTTCATTAGGTTTTTTTTAAAAATCCAGTTTCTCTTGCACACTGTAATGCCATATTTTATGCATTAAATTACAAAGTTAACACTGATTGTATTATCATAGTATGATGCCATTTTCATATCCTGTGACTAATAGTGTGGTTACAGGCTTGATCTTTGAAGTGAGCTGTGATAATAAGCCTATGGACCCAAAGTCTAAAAGAAATCAGAGCAGACCTAATGAGAAACAGAGAGTGCAGCAGAGCCCGTAAAATGTAATCAGATTTGCCTCTCTTTTGTACAGAGTTCCTGTTTCTGGGTAGATAACCTCTCAGGATGCTGGAAGTCGGCATGACAGTCCAGGTGTCAACACTTAAGATTGAAACGTCAGTGAACCAGGAGTCCAGTGTTTTCCATCTGGGGATTTCTGACTTTCAGAATTCTTCAAACTCCTCCTGATAGTGTTTCAGTGGAGCTGACCTTCAGGGCCAGCAGTAAGAGCCACCTCTTCAATCTCACAGATTCTGAAAAGGTGGGTGACTGCTGCTGCCTTTCTTCTTGCTGCTGCTTGTTTTAATTAGCAGTATTTCTTCCTCCTATTTCTCAGGCGGCTTTGAAGAGCTCTTTGAAATGTATTTAGTGTATTTCAGTCTTGGTTTGGCCTAGTCTCTCAATTTATGAGGTCGCTGAATTCAAGTTCAATGATTCAGCACACACTGGCAGAATGAAATGCTAAGAGAAGACTGGCATTTTCAGTCACATAAATCTCGTGTTACATAAAGTGACCAAATTCCTCCATTGCTCTTATGGACCTGAGATAACAATTTACAGCTGGCATAGACCAGTTTGGGCCGGCTCCTCTGTTTAGCGGGCTCCCGCAGGAGTAAGGTTTTGGCATCTTCACCTCAACAGAAACTGAAGATAAGCAGGAAAAAATGACCAGAAATCAGGATCATCTGTGGGAGGACTTAGTCTGAGTAAGTCCAATACTCTAATTCCAGAGACGGAACAAAGAGCAAACTTTTTCTTTCTGTAAATGACACTAGAAGCATGAGAAAGGCAAAGCAAGCAGCTGCAGCCTCACGATCCTTTACAGTAGGAAGGAAAAGAGAGGAGTCTGTCCCAGGCAAGAGTAAAGGTTTATAGCTTCTCACCACTCGGGGAAGGGTGTAGAACCCGGGAGAACTGGGGGTTCAGGCATGGGGTCGGGAGGAACTCGGGTGCACTCCAACTGCAGATCCCAGTGCGCTGAGGAACACACAGGTCCCACCGTACTCCGAGTTTGGGAGTTGAGATGGCTGGTGCTCATAGCTCTTAACTACAACAGCCAGGCATCCGTGGGTGCTCACATATAAACAACCCACCAACCTGTCCAAATTATATTGTCTAATGCCAATCCCACTTGAACACTCAAACATAACACTTTCGCTTTTATCAAAATTTGCACAATAATTCAAATAAATAATTAATTTTACTTTAAGGCCCTCAGGCTTTAACAGATTTTGTGAAGAGTCTGGTGAAAATTTCATTATACGTGGTTAGAGGACCAAGTCCCAAAAGGGAACTCTCCCAAGGAGTCCTACAAATATACACAGTGATGAGGGAGGCTTGATTTAAAAGCACATGAGGCTGTGAATTCAGTCACCACTGGAGAGCACACATTTAAAATACTTTATTCAACCTCATCTTCTCTTCCTTCCTTTTGAAACCCCACAGCATTTTACCTGGGCCTTTCTTACTGCATTCTATCTTATATAGAATACACTACGTTCTAACTCATACAGAGTTCTTTACATATAGGGACCGTCTCCCGTCCAGACTGTTAAGTTTCCTGAGGGCAGAATCTGTATCTAAATTCCCTCTTTTTCACCTACAGCATAGAAGGGGCATAAAAACAACATAACAAACACTCGTCATTAATTAAATAAGCTAAAAAACTGTTAACCAGTCTCTTAATGTATTGATACAAATGTCCTTGGGAAACAGATGATTTCAAGGGGCTGAACTAAAGACATTTTTAAATGCCACATGTTTTAAAATGTAGCATATTATACACTGCATGATTTTTTAAAATCCTAAATTAAATGCTACAGGGATTTAGAAGAGAGAACATAACCAGGAAATCAAACTAGGATAAAGATTAGTAGCAAGAGTGATGATAAACTGCCTCCCTTCCCCAGACAGAAACACACACATGCACAAAGAAAGTATTAAGAAGCTGGAGAACACTGGTTTCAAAACAAAACAAAACAAATCTCTACTCAAATATAAAACCGTGGGAAGTTCAAAGCTTTTTTTTTTTAAATAGGAAAACTTATTTGTGAGTGTTGTATGTTGAAATGGTTGCAGTTAACCAGCCACATTCTTCAGAGGCAAGCTCATTACCAAGAGGGCTACACAGTACAGGAATCTCAGTCAACTTCTCCCCAACCTATGTATCCCTACAGGAATAAGAAACTCAAGAGAATTCAAGAGTAATAAAAAGTCTTTGTACTTCTTCTCAGGTTTCTAAACAATGGCTGGCAGCAACTGTATCAAAGTCAACAATTACACAAATCTTTTGATGGGGGGATATCCTTTGCTCATATATTTGAACCATGAAATAAAAGACGACTTACATATATCATAAATGGAGATGAAGAAGAATATTATCATGAACACAATGCCAAATTAGTGAGGTTTGAAATTAATGAGTGTTATAGATTGAACTGTATCCTCCAAAAAAGAAATGTTGAAGTTCTAACCCCTAAAACCTCAGAATGTGACCTTATTTGGAAATAGGGTCTTTATAGAAGTAATCAAGCTAAAGTGAGGTCATTACAGTGGGCCCTAATCCAAAATGACTAGTAGTCTTATAAAAAGGGGAAATTTGGATGTGGAGACAAACACACCAAGAGAGAGAACACCATGTGACCACAAAGGCAGACATCAGGGTGATGCATCTACGAGCCAGGAATGCCAAAGATTGCCAGTACACCGCAGAAGCTAGGAGAGAGGCATGGAACAGATTCTCCCTTACAGGACCAACCCTCAGAAAGAAACCAACTCTGCCAATACCTTGATCTTAGATCTAGCCTCCAGAACTAAGAGATGATAAATTTCTGTTGTTTTAGCCACCCACTCTATGGTATTTGTTTTAGCAGTCCTAGCAAACGAATACAATGAGGTTTATTGCAAAATCCAAACTTGACACCTGTAATTCAATACACATATATATAAAATGCTCACCAACTGAGTATCATGGGTATCTCTACAAATGCCATGCAGCTTTGTTGCAAGATAATGATAGCTGCTCTTGGGGTAGATGCTAAATATAACGTTTAAAGATGGAGGCAGGGATGCAGACAGCTATGGGAAAGTGGTGAGGCGTACTGGAACAGGGATCCTAACATTCAGTTGACTCTTTAAATTACATAGTGCTTTAGGAGACACACCAAATTCAGCTCTCTTAATGTTGCTAGATGGCACGTAACTGTTGTTCTTTGGCCTGACCTTGCCACCATAAAGCAAATAAGCACAAGCAGCCTGCCATCTCCTAAAGCAGGTGAGTGGTCAATGGCTTTCATCTCCAGCTGGAGGAAATTAAATAGTACATGTGACCAGCAAGATTTAAACTGCTTGAGAAATGCTGACAAGATACATTGAGACCTGATGGAGTGAAAAGTATTAACTGTCCAGAACTATCCTTCTCAAAGATTGCAGTCTTTCTTTTATTTGGGCATAATAAATGGAGAATGTTTCAACTATCTTTCAAGATTTTGTCATAAATCTTAAAGTTAAACATTTAATAGTTATTATCTTGCATCTGGAAATTAGCTGAGCATATCTCTGGTGGGAAGGCACTTCAAAATGACTGGTTTGTTTCCTTATAATGAAATAGTACGTTTGCTTCTGTTTGATCCACCATTAAAACAAATCAGAGCATCTGGGAGAACCATCTGGAATACTCAACAAGGACCAAGTCTTTCCAAGAAGGCCTTATCCTGTGGAAGCAGTATGTAAAATGGTTAGGAAAAGATGACCTCAAACCATAAAGACATGAGCCAAGACAAGTTCTGTCACTAATAACCTGTACTGACTTGGACAAGTGACTAAATTTCTCTAAGCACCAAGATGTCTGGTCCAGCAGAGATTATAATAATATAAAAATGGGACCTTTCTTATAGAGTATTGTGAAGAATAAATGAGACAATGAATACAACATATTTTACACAAAGTAATTGCTTAATCCAGTGTAGTTATCTTCACCTTATTAACATGAAAGGTTCAAGTAATTTTTACACAGTAGAGTACTATTTTTCCTTAGGAAAAAATACAAAAACTTGGGACACCACCACTATTGAAATTAACTCAACCATTTATGCCATTACCATGACATTCCATAATGCTTAAGAGACACAGTGAAGTCATTAACAGCCCTCTAGATTTTTTTTTTCCTTCCCCATCATATTTTTCTTCTATTCAAATTTTTTAAAGGCTTTTTTTTGGGCAAATGTCTAAGAGTCAAAATTAATACTCAATTTTGATCTACAGCATTTCTGAATTTCCTTACTTACATATCTTCCTTTATCAGGAATGTTGCTTCATCTTAACTTGAAAACTATGAACAAAGGTATAAGACTGCATTCCAGAAAAGCCAAAGAATACCTAAATAAGCACATAGTCAAAATTTCCAATTATGTGTTTAAAATGATCCTTCAGAGAATTGTCTTCTCTCTTTAATTACTTAGCTTAGTTAGTAATTCAATTACTGCTGAGTAATTAGTTAGAATTTCCTATCTTACACAATGACTTAAAAGGGAGACAATAACAAGGATAGTTTAGAAAAAAATTTCTCAACACTGCTTGGTACTGTTATTAAGGTAAAATGAGGCTTTTGTCTCCTGTAGTTATTTCAGGAAGAGTATTAAAAGTTTCTACAAGCTACATGCCACCAAATCTGTGCTCTTATTCAATATGGGAGAGGGAGGAGGCCTATCAGAAACATATAGGGGCAAGCTTTTTAAGAACCCAAATCTGTGCCCTGACCCTGAGAGAATGTGGGGGAAGAGGACAAAGGGGGGAAGAGTTGTTTCTCTGTGTGGAAATATATGCGGCATGACGCCAAAGGACACAGGAAGAAAGAGTTTGCAGTTTGTTTAATTAAGTGACTTCTGAAAGATGGAGTAAAAGCTCAAGTTAAAAAGATGTCAGGAATAATCAATACATTTGGCTTTGTCAAATCAGTACTCTTATTCTTAAGCAAATGCTAAACCTCCATGAGAAATTAATCACATCATTCACCTGGAAATGAATTCTCATTTGAGGGTTCCAATGAGAGAAAGAGAAAACAAAGTTGGAAGAGAGGAAGGACAGAAAAGATAAATTGGACAGGTCTGCAAAACTGTTTGCTCACGGAGAAAAGCAATTCTTTTACAACTGTTAAAACAATGACAACAACGATAACAACAAAAAACCTGAGGGAGGAAAATCTATTGTGTATTAAATAAAAATTATTTAAACATACTGTTACTTATTAGTAAGAGAACAGGTATATTTTACATGTGAAATATTCAAAAATTTATGAACTTACTTGCTTTTTCCTTTGTATACTGTAGCATAAGATCCTTCTCCTAGTTTTTCCAGTTTTTCATATGAGTCAGCTTTTCCAAATTTGGGACTTGTTGGCTAAAAATGAAGCAGAGGGTAAACAAAATAGATTGTATCAGACAAATTAACAATGAATAGGGGGGACGAGGGGAAGATGGCGGAAGAGTAAGACGCAGAGATCACCTTCCTCCCCACAGATACACCAGAAATACATCTACACGTGGAACAACTCCTACAGAACACCTACTGAACGCTGGCAGAAGACCTCAGACCTCCCAAAAGGCAAGAAACTCCCCCACGTACCTGGGTAGGGCAAAAGAAAAAACAGAGACAAAAGAATAGGGATGGGACCTGCACCAGTGGGAGGGAGCAGTGAAGGCCGAAAAGTTTCCACACACTAGGAAGCCCCTTCGCGGGCGGAGACTGCGGGTGGCGGAGGGGGAAAGCTTCGAAGCGGCAGAGGAGAGCACAGCAACAGGGTGCGGAGGGAAAAGTGCAGAGATTCCCGCACAGAGGATCCATGCCGACCAGCACTCACCAGCCCGAGAGGCTTGTCTGCTCACCCGCTGGGGCGGGCGGGGCTGCGAGCTGAGGCTCGGGCTTTGGTCGGAGCGCAGGGAGAGGACTGGGGTTGGCGGCGTGAACACAGCCTGAAGGGGTTAGTGCACCACGGCTAGCCCGGAGGGAGTCCGGGAAAAGGTCTGGAGCCGCGGAAGAGGCAAGAGACTTTTTCTTCCTTCTTTGTTTCCTGGTGCGCGAGGAGACAGGATTGAGAGCGCTGCTTAAAGGAACTCCAGAGACAGGCGCGAGCCGCGGCTAAAAGCACGGACCCCAGAGACGGGCGAGAGACATTAAGGCTGCTGCTGCCGCCAGCAAGGGGACTCTGTGCGAGCACAGGTCACTATCCACATCCCCCTTCCAGGGAGCGTGTGCAGCCCGCCACTTCCAGGTTCCTGGGATCCAGGGACAACTTCCCCGGGAGAACGCACGGCGAGCCTCAGGTTGGTGCAACGTCGCGCCGGCCTCTGACGCGCAGGCCCGCCCCGCACTCCGTGCCCCTCCCACCACCACCCCCACCCCCACCCCCGGCCTGAGTGAGCCAGAGCCTCCTAATCAGCGGCTCCTTTAACCCCGTCCTGTCTGAGCGAAGAACAGACGCCCTCCAGCGACCTGAACGCAGAGGCGGGGCCCAATCCAAAGATGAGCCCCTGGGAGCTGTGCCAACAAAGAAGAGAAAGGGAAATCTCTCCCAGCAGCCTCAGAAGCAGCGGATTAAAGCTCCACAATCAACTTAATGTGCCCTGCATCTGTGGAATACCTGAATAGACAACGAATCATCCCAAATTGAGGTGGACTCCGAGAGCAAGATTAATTATTTTTTCTCCTTTTCCTATTTTTCTGAGTGTGTATATGTATGCTTCTGTGTGAGATTTCGTCTGTATAGCTTTGCTTCCACCATTTGTCCCAAGATTCTATCCGTCCATTTTTTTAAATTTTTTTCTTAATAATTATTTTTTAATTTAATAACTCTATTATATTTTACTTTATTTTACTTTATCTTCCTTCTTTCTTTTTTCCTTCCTTCCTGCCTTCCTCCCACCGTCCCTCCCTCCCTCCCTCCTTTCTTTCTTTCTTTCTTCTTTCTTCCTTCCTTCCTTCCTTCTTTCTTTCTTTCTTTCTTCCTACTTCTACTAATTCTTTCTCTCTACTTTTTCTCCCTTTTATTCTGAGCCACGTGGATTAAAGGCTCTTGGTGCTGCAGCCAGGAGTCAGTGCTGTGCCTCTGACGTGGGAGAGCCAACTTCAGGACACTGGTCCACAAGAAACCTCCCATTTCCACATAATATCAAACAGCAAAAATCTCCCAGAGATCTCCATCTGAACGCCAGAACCCAGCTTCACTCAACGACCAGCAAGCTACAGTGCTGGACACCCTATGTCAAACAACTAGCAAAACAGGAACAGAACCCCACCCATTAGCAGAGAGGCTGCCTAAAATCATAATATGTCCACAGACACCCGAAAACACACCACCAGACGTGGACCTGCCCACCAGAGAGACAAGATCCAGCCTCATCCACCAGAACACAGGCACTAGTCCCCTCCACCACAAAGCCTACACAACCCACTGAACCAACCTTAGCCACTAGGGACAGACACCAAAAACAAAGGGAACTAGGAACCTGCAGCCTGCAAATAGGAGACCTCAAACACAGTAAGATAAGCAAAATGGGAAGACAGAAAAACCGCAGATGAAGGAGCAAGATAAAAACGCACCAGACCTAACAAATGAAGAGGAAATAGGGAGTCTGCCTAAAAAAGAATTCAAAATAATGATAGTAAAGATGATCCAAAATCTTGGAAATAGAATAGACAAAATGCAAGAAACATTTAACAAGGACCTAGAAGAACTAAAGATGAAACAAACAGTAATGAACAACACAATAAATGAAATGAAAAATACTCTAGGTGGGATCAATAGCAGAATAACTGAGGCAGAAGAACGGATAAGTGACTTGGAAGATAAAATAGTGGAAATAATTACTGCAGACCAGAATAAAGAAAAAAGAATGAAAAGAACTGAGGACAGTCTCAGAGACCTCTGGGACAACATCAAACGCACCAACATTCGAATTATAGGGGTTCCAGAAAAAGAAGAGAAAAAGAAAGGGACTGAGAAAATATTTGAAGAGATTATAGTTGAAAACTTGCCTAATATGGGAAAGGAAATAGTTAATCAAGTCCAGGAAGCACAGAAAGTCCCATACAGGATAAATCCAAGGAGAAATACGCCAAGACACATATTAATCAAACTGTCAAAAATTAAATACAAAGAAAGCATATTAAAAGTAGCAAGGGAAAAACAACAAATAACACGCAAGGGAATCCCCATAGGGTTAACAGCTGATCTTTCAGCAGAAACTCTGCAAGCCAGAAGGGAGTGGCAGGACATATTTAAATTAATGAAGGAGATAAACCTGCAACCAAGATTACTGTACCCAGCAAGGATCTCATTCAGATTTGATGGAGAAATTAAAACCTTTACAGACAAGCAAAAGCTGAGACAGTTCAGCACCACCAAACCAGCATTACAACAAATGCTAAAGGAACTTCTCTAGGCAAGAAACACAAGAGAAGGAAAAGACCTACAATAACGAACCCAAAACAAATTAAGAAAATGGGAAAGGAACATACATATTGATAATTACCTTAAATGTAAATGGACTAAATGCTCCCACCAAAAGACACAGACTGGCTGAATGGATACAAAAACAAGACCCATATATATGCTGTCTACAAGAGACCCACTTCAGACCTAGAGACACATACAGACTGAAAGTAAGGGGATGGAAAAAGATATTCCATGCAAATGGAAACCAAAAGAAAGCTGGAGTAGCGATTCTCATATCAGACAAAATAGACTTTAAAATAAAGACTATTACAAGAGACAAAGAAGGACACTACATAATGATCAAGGGATCGATCCAAGAAGAAGATATAACAATTGTAAATATTTATGCACCCAACATATGAGCACCTCAATACATAAGGCAAATACTAACAGCCATAAAAGGGGAAATCGACAGTGACACATTCATAGTAGGGGACTTTAACACCCCACTTTCACCAATGGACAGATCATCCAAAATGAAAATAAATAAGGAAACACAAGCTTTAAATGCTACATTAAACAAGATGGATTTAATTGATATTTATAGGACATTCCATCCAAAAACAACAGAATACACATTTTTCTCAAGTGCTAATGGAACATTCTCCAGGATAGATCATATCTTGGGTCACAAATCAAGCCTTGGTAAATTTAAGAAAATTGAAATTGTATCAAGTATCTTTTCCGCCCACAACGCTATGAGACTACATATCAATTACAGAAAAAGATATGTACAAAATACAAACACATGGAGGCTAAACAATACACTACCTAATAACGAAGTGATCACTGAAGAAATCAAAGAGGAAATTAAAAAATACCTAGAAACAAATGACAATGGAGACATGACAACCCCAAACCTATGGGATGCAACAAAAACAGTTCTAAGAGGGAAGTTTATAGCAATACAAGCCCAACTTAAGAAACAGGAAACATCTCGAATAAACAACCTAACCTTGCACCTAAAGCAATTAGAGAAAGAAGAACAAAAAAACCCGCAAAGTTAGCAGAAGGAAAGAAATCATAAAAATCAGATCAGAAATAAATGAAAAAGAAATGAAGGAAACGATAGCAAAGATCAATAAAACTAAAAACTGGTTCTTTGAGAAGATAAACAAAATAGATAAACCACTGGCCAGACTCATCAAGAAAAAAAGGGGAAAAACTCAAATCAACAGAATTAGAAATGAAAAAGGAGAAGTAACAACTGACACTGCAGAAATACCAAAGATCATGAGAGATTACTACAAGCAACTCTATGACAATAAAATGGACAACCTGGAAGAAGTGGACAAATTCTTAGAAATGCACAACCTGCCAAAACTGAATCAGGAAGAAATAGAAAATATGAACAGACCAATCAACAAGCACTGTAATTGAAACTGTGATTAAAAATCTTCCAACAAACAAAAGCCCAGGACCAGATGGCTTCACAGGCGAATTCTATCAAACATTTAGAGAAGAGCTAACACCTATCCTTCTCAAACTCTTCCAAAATATAGCAGAGGGAGGAAAACTCCCAAACTCATTCTACGAGGCCACCATCACCTTGATACCAAAACCAGACAAGGATGTCACAAAGAAAGAAAACTACAGGCCAATATCACCGATGAACATAGATGCAAAAATCCTCAAAAAAATACTAGCAAACAGAATACAACAGCACATTAAAAGGATCATACACCATGATCAAGTGGGGTTTATTCCAGGAATGCAAGGATTCTTCAATATACGCAAATCAATCAACGTGATACACCACATTAACAAATTGAAGGAGAAAAACCATATGATCATCTCAATAGATGCAGAGAAAGCTTTTGACAAAATTCAACACCCATGTATGATAAAAACCCTGCAGAAAGTAGGCATAGAGGGAACTTTCCTCAACACAATAAAGGCCATATATGACAAAGCCACAGCCAACATCGTCCTAAACGGTGAAAAACTGGAAGTATTTCCACTAAGATCAGGAACAAGACAAGGTTGCCCACTCTCACCACTCTTATTCAATATAGTTTTGGAAGTTTTAGCCACAGCAATCAGAGAAGAAAAGGAAATAAAAGGAATCCAAATCAGAAAAGAAGAAATAAAACTGTCACTGTTTGCAGATGACATGATACTATACATAGAGAATCCTAAAGATGCTACCAGAAAACTACTAGAGCTAATCACTGAATTTGGTAAAGTTGCAGGATACAAAATTAATGCACAGAAATCTCTGGCATTCCTATACACTAATGATGAAAAATCTGAAAGTGAAATCAAGAAAACACTCCCATTTACCATTGCAACAAAAAGAATAAGATACTAGGAAAAAACCTACCTAAGGAGAAAAAAAGACCTGTATGCAGAAAATTATAAGACACTGATGAAAGAAATTAAAGGTGATACAAATAGATGGAGAGATATACCATGTTCTTGGATTGGAAGAATCAACATTGTGAAAATGATTCTACTATCCAAAGCAATCTACAGATTCAATGCAATCCCTATCAAACTACCACTGGCATTTTTTACAGAACTAGAACAAAAAATCTCACAATTTGTATGGAAACACAAAAGACCCCGAATAGCCAAAGCAATCTTGAGAACGAAAAATGGAGCTGGAGGAATCAGGCTCCCTGACTTCAGACTATATTATAAAGCTACAGTAATCAAGACAGTATGGTACTGGCACAAAAACAGAAAGATAGATCAATGGAACAGGATAGAAAGCCTAGAGATAAACCCACGCACATATGGTCACCTTATCTTTGATCAAGGAGGCAGGAATGTACAGTGGAGAAAGGACAGCCTCTTCAATAAGTGGTGCTGGGAAAACTGGACAGCTACATGTAAAAGAATGAGATTAGATCACTCCCTAACACCATACACAAAAATAAGCTCAAAATGGATTAAAGACCTAAATGTAAGGCCAGACTCTATCAAACTCTTAGAGGAAAACATAGGCAGAACACTCTATGACATAAATCACAGCAAGATCCTTTTTGACCCCCTCCTAGAGAAATGGAAATAAAAACAAAAATAAACAAATGGGACCTAATGAAACTTAAAAGCTTTTGCACAGCAAAGGAAACCATAAATAAGACGAAAAGACAACCCTCAGAATGGGAGACAATTATTTGCAAATGAAGCAACTGACAAAGGATTAATTTCCAAAATTTACAAGCAGCTCATGCAGTTCAATAACAAAAAAACAAACAACCCAATCCAAAAATGGGCAGAAGACCTAAACAGACATTTCTCCAAAGAAGATATACAGACTGCCAACAAACACATGAAAGAATGCTCAACATCATTAATCATTAGAGAAATGCAAATCAAAACTACAATGAGATATCATCTCACACCAGTTAGAATGGCCATCATCAAAAAATCTAGAAACAATAAATACTGGAGAGGGTGTGAAGAAAAGGGAACCCTCTTGCACTGCTGGTGGGAATGTGAATTGGTACAGCCACTACAGAGAACAGTATGGAGGTTCCTTAAAAAACTACAAATAGAACTACCATATGATGCAGCAATCCCACTACTGGGCATATACCCTGAGAAAACCATAATTCAAAAAGAGTCATGTACCAAAATGTTCATTGCAGCTCTATTTACAATAGCCCGGAGATGGAAACAACCTAAGTGTCCATCATCAGATGAATGCATAAAGAAGATGTGGCACCTATATACAATGGAATATTACTCAGCCATAAAAAGAGACGAAATTGAGCTATTTGTAATGAGGTGGATAGACCTAGAGTCTGTCATACAGAGTGAAGTAAGTCAGAAAGAAAAAGACAAATACCGTATGCTAACACATATATATGGAATTTAAGAAAAAAAAAATGTCATGACGAACCTAGGGGTAAGACAGGAATGAAGACCCAGTCCTACTAGAGAACGGACTTGAGGATATGGGGAGGGGGAAGGGTGAGCTGTGACAAAGCGAGAGAGAGGCATGGACATATATACACTACCAAATGTAAGGTAGATAGCTAGTGGGAAGCAGCCGCATAGCACAGGGAGATCAGGTGGGTGCTTTGTGATCGCCTGGAGGGGTGGGATAGGGAGGGTGGGAGGGAGGGAGACACAAGAGGGAAGAGATATGGGAACATATGTATATGTATAACTGATTCACTTTGTTATAAAGCAGAAACTAACACACCATTGTAAAGCAATTATACACCAATAAAGATGTTTAAAAAAAACCCAAAAAAACAATGAATAACCCAATTTTGCTGAAAATGTAGATTCTGTCAGTTTTTAAATAACTTTTTTCTGATACAAGAATGTTTATTTTTAAAAACAACATAATAAATATTCAGGGTACAAAACTCAGAAAATGCAAATGAACACAGTACAGAAGTTTAACTTTACCCATAATCTAATCACCAACAGGAAGCCACAATTAATATTTTGATAGCTCTTCTTCTACTGCTATCTGTATACTGATGATTGCTTTTTAACATAAATTTATTGCTTTTTAACATAAATTTGTAACCTGCTATTTATTAACTCAATATATTATAAATATTTTCCATGTTATTATACAGTCTAAATTAGGGGCTGGAAACCAGCCACTACCGATGTTCATATATCCCATAAACTTAGAAAGGTTTTTATATTTTTTTAATGGGGGGATATCTAAAAAAGAATAAAATTTCATAGCATGTGAAAATTATATGAAAAACAAGTTTTAGTGTCCTGAAGTTTACTGGAACACAGTCACACTCATTCATTTACATATTGTCTTATGACTTTCAAGCTACAAGAAAATTATACTTGCAACAGAGATCATATAGCCAACAAAGCTGAAAATATTTACCTGACCCCTGTCGTAAATCATGACTATAAAATTCAGTCATACAAAGTTACTCCTCTGTTACCTTTTAGCAGTAATGCAAACAAATAATCAAAATATTCAGATAACACTAATTAATACAAAAGAAACTCTCTTATGCTTACATACACCAATCCTTAAGCTGCAACAAAATCCCTCTTCCTTAAGAAACTGTACATTCCATCATGACCACAAAAGTGCTAAGAGTGAGTGGTCTCAGAACTCTTGCTGTGCTAAACTCCCATCCCAACGTTCACCAGAGAGCAAGAAAAAGGGAGTATTGTCCTCCATGAGGACAAATTGCCTATTATTTTAATGTCACTATAAAAAGATAATATCAAAGCATATTAAAAATGATAATTGTATAAGGAATTAATAACATTTTTAAAGGATTATGTAATCACAGTTATAACTATATTTATAAAAAGTTACTAATGCTTATGATGCTCCGTGAGAAACCAATTTTAGAAACTTAAGGAAAGAACTCCTTGCAGAAAGTTTATAGTACACTATTCTTGACCCTGAGCTCTTATACCACTTACGAAAAAACACAACATACTCACAATGCATCTGACTCCCATGGTTTATAAGGATTCTATTTGGCAAATTGAGCAATGCTGCTTACCTTCGTCCCCCCGCCCCCCGCCCAATGCCACATAGTGAATGAAAAGATATTTTTCAAAAATAATAAATTAGGAATAGGAATGTGAAACAAAAGAGTGTCAATATCTAACCAGATATTTAGAGGAATTCTAAAAGATAAAAAGTAATCAGAATGAAAACTTCAGAGAAAAGAATGGGGGAATTTAAAGCCCTAACATGTAGGGGAAGACTAGTACAGATAAAAGAAGCAGGAGTCTCTAGGTAAATATGAGACTTATCAACACAGGAGAACACATGATGTCCTCCCAAGCAAACTGCAGGAACTTGTGAAGAGGAGACAGCAGAGAATGTAGGTATTCAGGCTAGAAGGGCAGAGCAAGGACTCAAGTAGCCAATACCAGAGAAAGGATGACATATCCCATCCCCAAACTACAATCCCTGCCTCTCTCACACAATCACTAGAGACAATTTACAGAAAACAGAATTAGCTGATAGCAATTCTAAAATACAAAAATGAGTACACAAGCAAAAATCACGAATCATTTCAGGAACACCAACAACTTGAAAGAAAAGTATAAAATTCAATGGGCAAAGAGATAAACCCTCGCACCTATGGTCACCTAATCTATGACAAAAGAGGCAAAAATATACAATGGACAAAGACAGCCTCTTCAATGAGTGGTTCTGGGAAAACTGGACAGCTACATGTAAAAGAATGAAATTAGGACACTCCCTAACACCATTCACAAAAATAAACTCAAAATGGATTAAAGACCTAAATGTAAGACCAGACACTACAAGACTCTTAGAGGAAAAAGTAGGCAGAACACTTTTTGACATAAACCACAGCAACACCTTTTTTGACCAACCTCCGGGAGTAATGAATATTAAAACAAAAATAAACAAATGGGACCTAATGAAACTTAAAAGCAAATAAACAAAAGCATATAAACAAAATTGATAAACCATTAGCCAGACTCATCAAGAAAAAAAGGGAGAAGACGCAAATCAATAGAATTAGAGGGGCTTCCCTGGTGGTGCAGTGGTTGAGAATCTGCCTGCTAATGCAGGGGACACGGGTTTGAGCCCCGGTCTGGGAAGATCCCACATGCCGCGGAGCAACTAGGCCCATGAGCCACAACTACTGAGCCTGCACGTCTGGAGCCTGTGCTCCGTACAAGAGAGGCCGTGATAGTGAGAGGCCCGCGCACTGCAATGAAGAGTGGCTCCTGCTTGCCACACCTAGAGAAAGCCCTCGCACAGAAACGAAGACCCAACACAGCAAAAATAAAATAAATTAATTAATAGAATTAGAAATGAAAACAGAGAAGTAACAACTGACACTGCAGAAATACAAAGGATCATGAGAGATTAATACAAGCAACCATATCCAATAAAATGGACAACCTGGAAGAAATGGACAAATTCTTAGAAAAGCACAACCTTCCAAAACTGAACCAGGAAAAAATACAAAATATAAACAGACCAATCACAAGCACTAAAATTGAAACTGTGATTTAAAATCTTCAAACAAAAAAAGCCCAGGACCAGATGGCTTTACAGGCAAATTCTATCAAACACTTAGAGAAGAGCTTACACCTATCCTTCTCAAACACTTCCAAAATGTAGCTTTTGACAAAATTCAACACCCATTTATGATAAAAACCTTCCAGAAAGTAGGCATAGAGGTAACCTACCTCAACATAATAAAGGCCACATATGACACATCCACAGCCAACATCGTTCTCAATGGTGAAAAACTGAAACCATTTCCACTAAGATCAGGAACAAAACAAGGTTGCTCACTCTCACCACTATTATTCAACATAGTGTTGGAACTTTTAGCCACAGCAGTCAGAGAAGAAAGGAAATAAAAGGAATCCAAATCAGAAAAGAAGAAGTAAAACTGTCACTGTTTGCAGATGACATGATCCTATACATAGAGAATCCTAAAGATGCCACCAGAAAACTACGAGAGTTAATCAATGAATTTGGTAAAGTAGCAGGATACAAAATTAATGTACAGAAATCTCTTGCACTCCTGTACACTAATGATGAAAAATCTGAAAGAGAAATTAAGGAAACACTCCCATTTACCATTGCAACAAAAAGAATAAAATACCTAGGAATAAACCTACCTAAGGAGACAAAAGACCTGTATGCAGAAAACTATAAGACACTGATAAAGAAATTAAAGATGATACAAACAGATGGAGAGATACACCATGTTTTTGCACTGGAAGAAGCAACACTGTGAAAATGACTATACTACCCAAAGCAATCTACACATTCAATGCAATCCCTATCAAACTACCAATGGCATTTTTCACAGAACTAGAATAAAAATTTTCACAATTTGTATGGAAACACAAAGGACCCCGAATAACCAAAGCAATCTTGAGAAAGCAAAACGGAGCTGGAGGAATCAGGCTCCCGGACTTCAGACTATACTACAAAGCTACAATAATCAAGACAGTATGCTACTGGCACAAAAACAGAAATATAGATCAATGGAACAGGATAGAAAGCCTAGAGATAAACCCACACAGATATGGTCACCTTATTTTTGATAACGGAGGCAAGAATATACAATGGAGAAAAGACAGCCTCTTCAATAAGTGGTGCTGGGAAAACTGGACAGCTACATGTAAAAGAATGAAATTAGAACACTCGCTAACACCATACACAAAAATAAACTCAAAATGGATTAAAGACCTAAATGTAAGGCCAGACACCATCAAACTCTTAGAGGAAAACATAGGCAGAACACTCTATGACATAAATCACAGCAAGATCCTTTTTGACCCACTTCCTAGAGAAATGGAAATAAAAACAAAAACAAACACATGGGACCTGATGAAACTTAAAAGGTTTTTCACAGCAAAGGAAACCATAAACAAGACGAAAAGACAACTCTCAGAATGGGAGAAAACATTTGCAAACGAAGCAACTGACAAAGGATTAATTTCCAAAATATACAAGCAGCTCATGCAGCTCAATATCAAAACAAGAAACAACCCAATCCAAAAATGGGCAGAAGACCTAAGTAGACATTTCTCCAAAGAAGATATACAGATTGCCAACAAACACATGAAAGGATGCTCAACATCACTAACAATTAGAGAAATGCAAATCAAAAATACAATGAGGTATCACCTCACACCGATCTGAATGGCCATCATCAAAAAATCTACAAACAAAAAATGTTGGAGAGGGTGTGGAGAAAAGGCAACCCTCTTGCACTGTTGGTGGGAATGTAAATTGATACAGCCACTATGGAAAACAGTATGGAGATTCCTTAAAAAACTAAAAATAGGGCTTCCCTGGTGGTGCAGTGGTTGAAAGTCCGCCTGCCAATGCAGGGGATACGGGTTCGTGCCCCAGTCCGGGAAGATCCCACATGCCGTGGAGCGGCTGGGCCCGTGAGCCATGGCCGCTGAGCCTGCGCATCCGGAGCCTGTGCTCCGCAACGGGAGAGGCCACAGCAGTGAGAGGCCCGGGTACCGCAAAAAAAAAAAAAAAAAACACTAAAAAAAACTAAAAATAGAACTACCATATCACGCAGCAATCCCACTACTGGGTATATACCCTAAGGAAACTATAATTCAAAAAGAGTCATGTGCCACAATGTTCTTTGCAGCTCTGTTTACAATAGCCAAGACATGGAAGCAACCTAAGTGTCCATCGACAGATGAATGGATAAAGAAGATGTGGCACATATATACAATGGAATATTACTCAGCCATAAAAAGAAATGAAATTGAGTTATTTGTAGTGAGTTGGATGGAGCTGGAGACTGTCATACAGAGTGAAGTTAAGTCAGAAAGAGTAAAACAACTACCATACACTAACACATATATATGGAATCTAAAAAAAGAAAAAAATGGTTCTGAAGAACCTTGGGGCAGGACAGGAATAAAAATACAGACTTAGAGAATGGACTTGAGGACACGGGTAGGGGGAAGTGTAAGATGGGATGAAGTGAGACACATGTGAGACGCATGGACACATATACACTACCAAATATAAACTAGATAGCTAATGGGAAGCAGCCGCATAGCACAGGGAGATCAGCTCAGTGCGTTGTGTCCACCTAGAGGGGTTGGATAGGGAGAGTGGGAGGGAGACACAAGAGGGAGGAGATATGGGGAGATATATATATATATGTATACGTGATTCACTTTGTTATACAGCAGAAACTAACACACCACTGTAAAGTAATTATACTCCAATAAAGAACTTTAAAAAATAAATAAATAAAGATATCAGGTATATCCTAACTCTAAAAAACAAAGGCCATGAAACTGGGTCATTTGTGAGACGTGGATGGACCTAGAGAGTGTCATACAGAGTGAAGTAAGTCAGAAAGAGAAAAGCAAATATTATATGATAACGCGTACATGTGGAATGTAGAAAAATGTTATAGATGATCTAAGTTGCAAAGCAAAGAGACAGAGACGTAGAGAACAAATGTATATGTATATGTAAATGTATATACCAAGGGGGGAAAGGGTGGGGTGGGAGGCATTGGGAGGCTGGGATTGACACATATACATTATTGACACTATGTATAAAATGGACAACTGATGGAAACATGCTGTATAGCACAGGGAACTCACCTAGCACACTGTGGTAACCTAAATGGGAGGGAGGTCCAAAAGGGAGGGGATATCTTTATGTGTATGGCTGATTCATTTTGTTGTGCAGTGGAGTCTAACACAACATTGTAAAGCAACCATACTCTATTAAAAAAAAAAAAAATTCAGGGACTTCCCTGGTGGCGCAGTCGTTAAGAATCTGCCTGCTGATGCAGGGGACACAAGTTTGAGCCCTGGTCCGGGAGGACCCCACATGCCGCCGAGCAACTAAGCTCGTGAGCCACGACAACTGAGCATGTGCTCTAGAGCCCACGAGCCACAACTACCAAGCCCGTGCACCACAACTACTGAAGCCTGTGCGACTAGAGCCCATGCTCCACAACACGCGAAGCCACCACAATGAGAAGCCTGCACACAGCAACTAAGAGCAGCTCCTGCTCGCTGCAACTAGAGAAAGCCAGTGCGCAGCAATGAAGACCCAACGCAGCCAAAATTAATTAATTAATTAATTTTAAAATTCAATGGGCAAATGAGTTAAACCCTGGTAAGAGAGTTGACACTGCAAAAGTAATAATAACTTTGAATAAAAATAACCAGTATTTTTTTTTTTTTTTGCGGTACGTGGGCCTCTCACTGTTGTGGCCTCTCCCATTGTGGAGCACAGGCTCCGGACGCGCAGGCTCAGCGGCCATGGCTCATGGGTCCAGCCGCTCCACGGCATGTGGGATCTTCCTGGACCAGGGCACAAACCCGTGTACCCTGCATTGGCAGGTGGACTCTCAACCACTGTGCCACCAGGGAAGCCCAATAGCCAGTATCTTAGAGATTTAAGAAGATATTATATCCTTTGAAAAGAAACAGAGATTTAGAGATTAAATATTTCATCAGCGAAATAAAACATGTATGGTCAGTGACTAAAAGAACGTACATAGCTGAAAAAGGAAAAAGTTCAATGGTTGAACAGAATTTTCCCAGAAAGCTCTAGGGAGAGGTTACATCTAAACAGAAAAAGTATTCAACAGGCATAATATTTTTATACACAACAATGGCTGCAAAAAAGACAACTAAGCAATACTTTTAAAATGAAAAGGGAAAATGGTTTTGGATTACTAATACTCAAGATAGTTCCTCATTTGGGATGGGAACGTTGCAGTTTTACCACCTACAGGAAGAAAATAGGTATAAAATTCCATTTTATCTCAATATAAGATATAGTTGGAGTGATGGGTGAAGTGCAGGAAGGCAAATAACAGTAGAAAAAGAGAATAAAAGCATGTTGGGATTTATTGGATTGTTAAGGACAGACTGCAGATACTGATTAACTCCACATTCATAAATTTTAGTGTATTTCTTAACACTTAAAAAGTAATTACTAGAATAAATATGATGTACAAATCCCAAACAAATTAAGGAAGGAAAGAATGGAAAAGTGCAAGGAAGAAGGGGGAAGAGGGTAAGGGATGGGAGAGTTAGAGAAGGGGCATACTCAGTAAGAAAGCATACAAAGTAGAAAATCACAAAATAAGGAAGTTAAGTCCAAATATATCAATGCTTACAATAAATATAAATTTTAAAATTTCTCTATTAATATAAAGTTCTCAGATTGGAAAGACAAAGAAAATCTAGCAATGCGCTATTGAGAAGAGACAAAAAAATTAAGACAAAAGAGTAAATCTGAAAATAAAAGGGAAAATATAGCAAAAAAAAGTATTTTTGCGAAATCACGCATTATAGCAATACTGATGGCAGAGAAGACAGAATTTACAAAACAGCAAATAGATTAAATTAGTACAGCCCATTAAAATCCACCAAGAAATTTAATAATCACAAACTAGTATGAGCCAAACAACATAGTTTTGTGGTGTATGAAACAAATGCTGGTAGCAATAAAATGAGAAATTGTCAAATCCACAGTGATAATGGGAGACAGGCATACATCACTCAGACATCAACAGAGCAAGCAAATGACCAATAAGTGAGATATATGGGCTTGAATAGTAGAATTAATATTTTAACCTAATACGTATATTAATATATATTCTTTTCAAGTACACATTAAACATTCACAAAAAATGGCCATAGATTAGGCCACCAAAAAAACCTCAATATTCAAAACTGAAGAAACATTTCAAGTTACTTTTTCTGAACACAATGCAATAAATTAAAAATTAAGAATAAAAGGAAAACTAAATAGTCTAGCCATATGGGTTAAAAAGAAAATCAAAATTGAAAATTCATAAATAAATATGTGGCACGGAGGACATGACATTTTAAGACCCATGGGATGCAGCTAAATCAATACATAAAATAAAATTTAAATAAATGTGCACATACTAGAAGAGAAGAAAGGTTGAAAGTATTATGATTTTAGACATTTAACTGCAGCTAGAAAAAGAACAACAAGGGACACTGTAGGAAGGAATTAATAGACAATGGACTACCTATTCTTTTCTTCAAGAAACTTGTGAAGTACCAACCATGTGTTGAGTTGAATCAAGTAAAACTTAATGGAAAACTACATTCAAAAGAGCCTGACTAGTCCTGTGTGGGTTACGTTCTCATGCATTTTTCATCACCAAGAAACAGCTTGTGAATGTCGCACTTTACCATCACCCTCCTGAGCCCAAGTTTTAAATAGAAATTTTTAAACCTATATTAAACTTCAGTATAAAATGATCTTCAATGGGGAAAATATTGTGTTCACAGTTCCATTCTAAATTATTTAAAATCATAATGAGAAGTCTGTATGTTTGCTTTTGTGCTCCTTTAAGAATAAATTCAATCTAAATTAAAGAAAAAAAGCAGCAGCAGAAAATGACCTGTTTAGTCTTATTAGAAGATAAACTGCTAATGCATATTTACAGCAAGGACAAGACACAATCACACAAAATTGGTAATAGATTAGGAAGTTATTATTTTCTCTTCCTAGAAAGGCACAAATAATTTTCTAAAAATGATATATTTTACTCTTCGTAAACTGCCTTATATAAGCTTATGTAATCATTTTAAGACTTAGACCATACTAAAATTACTACCTGAAGAAACTGAATTGAGGAAATTAGAAAAGCAAGGATAATACTCTTTTTTAGAATATATCCCATTTATCCACTAGAAAAATAAAGAGATGCTAATGGCATCTAACTGAATGATTTGGAGGTATTAACTGCCATCGTTAAAGTACATCCTATTAACAATGTGATGGCAGAAAATTAATATTTTGTCTCATTTAGTGGAAAAACAGTCAATGTGATCTGCCTTTGAAACTGATATGTACACACTGTGGAAATATACTGTAAGTTACAGATCTGTAAAATAAGAAGAATCACACACATGTAATGCCTCTCTAAAAGTTATTCTGGTCAATGAAAGAATGGGTCTATGGAACAGGACATGTCTATGAGATAGTCTGCGCTTTAAGAGTTAGATTCTTGTAAAGTTCATCTCCTATTTTAAATACACAGAAATGTTCTGATCTGTAATTACTATGCATATAAATAAGGAAGCTAAATGCCAAGTGTTTAAAGAGGCCAATAATAAAATCCTTCCAATCAAATGACTAAGAATAATTCAGAAGGAGAGGTCCTATTTTGTTTGATAATTGAAGTGCAGGCCTTTGGTTTGCCTTTCTTTTTTCTTGCAACTTTATTAAATCATCACATTTAACTAAAGATGCTAGATCAAGCCAATAGGTAGTCAACCCTAACATTATCTTTGGCTCTTTGATATCAGGTGCATGCATGGATGGGAAACAGATTTATGGAGCCACTATTCTCTGCTTACCACTTCCCTACTTAGACTGCAGGTTTGAGACAGCACTTTAGAGAAATGGAAATACAGAGAGCTAATCAGCAATTATTAACAGACACTAACTGCAAGAAGATGTAGAATTTAATGAGATAATGTTAATACATTTTTTTAACAGAATAAAGGTACAGAGAACTGTCAATTGTCTGGACCAGTGGAGGGGAACATTGGCATGGATAATGAAAAAGCCAAGATAATATTCCAGCTGAATGGTGTTTGTCACCCTGCCCTGAAGGAGATGCTCCTGGCGTGCTCCAATTCATTGTTTGTGCAATCAACAGAAACAACCAGCTAATATCAAGTGTTTACTGTGTTCCATGCTTTGAGTTTATCACTTTAAATACATCACCTAAGTTTAATCCCTATAACACCACCCTAAGGTTGGTTCTATTAGTGTTCCTATTTGAACATGAAGAATTTAAGACTGGAGAAGTAAAGTTACTCATCTAAGATCCTACAGCTAATGGCAGAGTTACAATTCAAGCCAAGTTGATTGGAATTGAGAACATATTTTCTTTACCACTACTACATTGGCAGACACTTTCCATGGAGACCTAACTCCCACCCAAATGGAGGAGTTATTAAGTCATGCTTGTCTATCGTCCACTGAAACCCCACTCCTAGAAACAAGGATGGGGTTTTTTAGTCAATTTTTATAAACTGCATGAGTATACCTCAGTGTTCACTATAATGATACCATGATATGGTTACAAGAATGTCAACAGTTTTACACTGAATTCATTGAAAATTTACTTTAACCTTCATACATAACCCCTTACTTAAGATTGTTGATGACCCCCTGAATTGTAGGAAAACCACAAGTAAGAACCACTTCTCTATCACATTATACTAATAATTGTGAGAGTGGGTGTGAGGGTAAGGTGGAAAGGACTCAGTCAGAACTATCTGACCTCATCAAACAACAAGGATTTTTGAAGTCAAACCTTCCTGGGCTAATTTTTCTTCTGCCTTTGATCTTCACAACAGGCTCTATCATCCTGCATTTCTAACCCTTTTAGACACAGCCACACTGAGATAATTCATAGTTGATGGATAACTTGGTTACAAAATAGATCTAGATCTAGACAGAGGGAGAGACCCAACCACCACACATGCTAACAACCTGACAAGCGGCTAGTCCCCACAAGAAGGAAGCAATGCCAAAATGAGATCCCCAAGGATGAGCATCTGAGGACTGAAGCGGGCCTCTCATTTTCAAGTCCGCACCATCCTCCTCTCTCTCCAAATTGAGCCTGACTGTCATGGGATGCACATTTTTTTTTGGTAAGGAAGAGAGGTAAATTTGGAGAAATTTACAGAATGTATAGAGGACCTCAATCTAAACCTGAATTTCTGAAAATATGGTCTCTTGAAGCACAGCTCAATGAAATCCCTTCTAAATTGGGCCAGCAAGACAGGCGAGACTCTCCTACAGCACTGCCCATAGTTCTCGCTGTTGAAGGGCACAGCTGAGTCGGAGGAGATGGTAGGAAAAGGGGAGCAAAAGCCTGTCCTGTCAGTGACAGTGCTAAGTATGACCCAGGGACTAGGCCCAGGAAGAGTAGGCACTCAAAAATCATCCGAAACAAATAGGATCTGTCAAACACCTCTTGAAATATACCAATTTAAATAAAATCACATTCTTTACATTCTGCCTGAATTTTGAAATGCCACCGTCTGGACAAAATCAGGAAGTCCAGATGATTGTGATGGTCACTGAGGCCAAGGCACTCTTGATTCCTTGATTTGAGGCATGACTCCTCACATAGACACGACCAGTATGTGAACAGCAGAGAGATGTACACACAGTTGGGAAGATGTGATATTGTACAGTAGTTTCTACCACAGTATTCCAAGAAACAAGAGTGACTATCCTGAGTTCCTCACCAAAACAGGGGCCGGATTGCCACACTGCTACTCATTTTCTCCTTCCTTCTCAACTGTACTCTTGGAGCCTATTCAAGATAACTAATACTTTCAAAGAAATAACAATAAAATAAAGCTATAACATTAATCCTGGTTGCCCTTAGGTAAAGGGTTTCCTTTGATGCTTATCAGCCTTTAAAAAATCTTTAAAAATAACAAAACCTATGTCATAAAACTCTCATGCCACTGAGTATGAAATGATCAAACCCATACACTGCTGGACAGGATGTAAAATGGTGTTGCACAAGAAGTGTAATCACGTCCATTTTCGGCCCAATGAGGAATCGAAAGGAAAATAGTCTTTCCATGAAAAAGAGTATAATAAAATCCCCCCCTCCCCCGTCACTGCAATAGGGGAGAGAACAAAAAGGCAGTAGACAGAAAGGACTCAGAATAAAACAGAATACTGTAGCATCGTGCTAAAAGAGAAAAAGAAACTATTTCCAGCTTGATCAGGAAAGAGCAAAGACCTTTTTCCAGGGCATACTGAATGGAAGCAAAAGTTCCCAAAATGAAAAGAAAGCAAAGCACTTTCCACACAAAATAATATAAGCGCCCTGATATACAAGACAGACATCCCAGATTGGATCAGAAAAGGGTAAACCCAATAAGAAACTCTCAGGAAAGAGGATCTAAAGGAAGTTAATATAATAGGAGAGAAACAGTGGACATTTCCAGTTCAACATGGGGGCTTGAATACAAGTATTTATCTCTCCCCCTTACCAATCTGTACTAAAATGACAGTACTAAGTTATAACTCAGAAGGGCAAATAAAATGAATAAGGAGAAGACTGAAGACAAGATACAAACAAAAATTTTGAGATGGGAAACAAATGGACAGGAGGTCACTGACAAGGATGATGACTAAAGGTAGAAACCAGTAAGAACTAAGTCAATTCATACTTCAGAATCCCAGAAACACTCAAGAATTGGAAGTTGAACTTTAAGGAGGGGCTAAAACCAAAATGATAAGTTAGAGTGGATTTAAGGAACAGGTCCTTTCCCCTAGACTCTCCCAGTCAGGTGTCTGCCTATCAGTGATCCCAGCAGAGGTTTAGTCTCTGAAGAGGTTGAACTTGAGAGGCTCAGAATTAGGACATCAAGCATAATGAAAACCAGGATGAACAGTGAGACTGAACAAAAATGAAGCATAAAAAAGGCACTGAGCCCCATCTTGATCATCTCATGAAACAAACTGCAGCTAGGCTTACCTATCCTCAAAACTAGATTGGTCCATCAGCTTTGGAGGAATGAAGGGATGTCTCCTGACAGCAATTTGGAGATCAACCAGTCCAGATTGGATTAGGACAATGGAGAACCACAAGGAAAATTTCAGGGGGAAGAAAAACTGACAGATTATCTGATTCTGGTTTATTTCAGAGGAGTTTTCTAGTTTTATCAAATAGTTTGAGGCCTCAATTTGTGATTAAAATTCTATTAATTGTATTAATTATGAACAAATGAAGAGGCAATTATAACTAGGAAAATCAAAAATTTTTGCAAGGAAAGAAAGTTAATCATAGTACACTATGTGATCTCACTAAGAATAGTATTTACATCATCTTAAGATTGTAAATACTGTATACAAATTAAAGCCAAAAAGTAGGGTAAACATACTTGGGGATAGGAATAGAGCAGAGAAAATCCCGTCTCGATGTGTTCCTTTGTACCCTGTAACTCAGGTAGTTACATCTAGAGCCTTGTTCAGATTCAGGCTTAATTCTATTGGTGGTTATTGCATACTCCCATGAGGACATCATAACCTCTGGATGTCCCTCTTTTGAGGATGTTAGCAGGTATTGATAATCTTTGCCTAGATGTATTAATTCTTCAGAGGTTGCCAAATGGTGATTCCTAAATCTATTATTCTTTCTTGATTTATTAGTGGGATTACTCCTAAAAGAGAAATTTCCCTTCATCAATGACTAGATTACCATGAGGTGAATTTCATATAGAAGTCACTGAAAATAAATGCTTAGTTATTTGATTTATTTGCCAGTTTTCAACACTACTTCTTATTTGTTTTTATAACGGTATCTATTGGGTTTTGTATATTAATGTTATAACCTGCAATTTGGCTAACTTCTCTCACTGTTTGTAGTATTTCCACTGATTCTTTTGGTTTTTCTAGATATATCATCATAAATCTGCAATAACGATAATTTTGCCCCCCTCTAGCTTGCTTTCATTATCTGTAGAGATGGTATGCTACTCGTTACTCTCTCTCTCTTTTTTTCATAGTTTTGTATGGGATTCAACCAATAATTTTTCTATTGGTTATTTTTAAGTAAAATGAATTTTTCAGTAATTTGAGAGGCATATGGCCAAGATAGCTTTTCTAGCTTTATGGAATGAAATTCTTTTCTCTGTTCCATGAATTGAAAAAGAAAAAAATGACAATCTCATACACACTGAGCTTTCCCCATTTGTTTCACTTCAACACTTCTTTCTGGACTTTCTCTTTCCCTTTTGCCCTACTGAACCTTCCCTGCACAGAAGTCTACTCCAGCACTTTCTACTCAGTGCAGGGCTTTGTCCTGAAAAGGTGCTTCAATCTGATGTTCTAGGGAAGTCACAGGAGGAAGACCAGCAGACACCCCATGGTCTCCGTGCACTCATGCACTCACAGGTGCCATCCAAGTCCCCACCCAGGTGCTGTTGCTGTCCTAAGAATGGCCCAATGAGCCACCAGTATGTACCTGATGGCAATTTTGGGGTTTCCTGGATCTGAGAGTAGGCCCTAGTCCCCTGGCCTTCCCTGAGCTTCCTCCCTCTCACTTTCTGATACCACATGGTTCTTAAAATTGTTCATGGTTTGTTCCCCTCACTCCTAGTTTGAGGTTCATGGAGAAACCTCGTCACCTATATTTGTTGTTGATGTTATCCATTGGTTTTGGTTTTACTGCACTAGTTGCTCTCTCTAATTATATGAAGGGGTTTCTAACCCTATGCCACTGCCATGCTCCCTGAGTCCTCTCCTATCTGACGTGTACACACTGCTATATTTAAAATGGATAACCAACAAGGACCTACTGTATCGCACAGGGAACTCTGCTCAATATTATCTGACAATCTAAATGGGAAAAGAATTTGAAAAAGAATAGATACATGAATATGTATAACTGAATCACTCTGCTGTACACCTGACACTGACACATTGTTAACAATCACCTATACTCCAGTATAAAATAAATGAATAAATACAGAGAGAAATACAGAACGCATCAGACAAGTCTCAGCTTTCTTTGACAAGTATTTTAATTAACTCCTTATTAAACATTAAAAATAAGTATCAAAAAAAAAATAAGTATCAAAATCCCACTGTTATTATTCATACTATGATGTACACACTGACTTGATGACCCCCAGTAGCAGTAAGCACACCCAGCACACAGTCTTAGTTTCTAAATACCACTCTTCAATCAAAGGAGACAGGGATCTCTGGAGAAATGGCTGATTCGAGGTCTGGGGCTGGAAAAACACAGTGTAAGCCAAGAGCAACTTGTAGGACAAGAAAGTAAGAAAGTGTTCAAAAAACAAAGGGATGAAGACATCTCAAAAGGACACAGGGGCCAAGCTAAAAGAGCTCCCAGTGACCAAAGCAGGAACAATTTGAGTAACAAAAGAAATAATGTACCACTGGATAATAACTAGGATTGCAGGTACAATACAGGATAACTAGCTAAATTTGATTTTCATATAAACAGTGAATCATTTTTTAGTATAAGTATGCTTCGTTGCAATATCTCAAGTGCCAATTTCTATATATCACGTAGACTGACATATAATAATATTAAGATAACTATATAGTAAAATGTATGTAATTCTCTTTCCATTACAGAAGCTTAATTATTCTTCAATGATTCTTTTCATTTCTTCTAAATGATACTAAATCTAAAAGTTCTCCCAGGAGTTAGTGCTGTATCTGTGACCTAAATGGACACTACCTTGCAATCATAGACAAGATTACAGGGGCCAATTTGGGGAAAGCCAAGATAATCAATTCTCCTCATAAATGTTGCATTAACGAATTTATTTTCGATTCATTAACAAAAAAATGTGACACAGGATTTGTGAGGTATCACACACTTTAATTAAACTGAATTAAACTGTCAATATTCTCCCAGCAGCTGACATCTCTTGCTCTGTTTCGGCCCTCATGGAATTTAATATTTAAAATTTGTGAAGGAGTATGTTTCTTAGCAAGATGACAGAATCAAAATTCTCTTAGCTTTCTTCACTTACCCTTTAAACTCTTAGACCATCTATGTCAAGAAGTTCTTAAGTGTGGGTTAAATTAGAAAATTACTTAATTTCAAAAGATCATAAGTTTTTTTTTTTACAAAAAACTGTTAAATGCAGGCCAGTCTTGGAAATATGAGTTTCAGTAAAACTTCTACAGTCAAAAAGCAGCAATCACCTCAGAACTTTATACCTCCTTGGGTCCAAAGGCAAGACTTGCTTTGATATAGTTTGGGTGTAGAAAATTTCACTGTGATGAAAAGGATTTCTCTTTAAGAAGATCAGTTTCAATGTCTAGCTCCTAATTTGTAGACTATTGACAATGAGAACAAACTGGAGTAAGACAAGTGAACACATTCTAACATGCACCCTGGAATGAAATTCTTTGTGAATCTGCCAAATTCAAAACGACCCTTACTGCCCGCAAACACAGTGAAGTTCAAACATCCTGTCCAGGTGTTCAAAATAGCAAAGGATTTTTAATTATAAATTCCTCTAACTAGAAACAACTAGAAAGAAAATAATCTTTCCCAAAATAAGTTGAATCATTTCTCATTTGCTTGTTGGGTGCTTATGAATAAAGAGTCTGTATATAGTTGGCACTTGCGCGTGCCTGCGCTCTTTCTTCCAAAAACATTAAACCACCTAAGGAGACAATGCATAATAATGTACTGATAAAGCCACCTGCTGTCTTCCTGCACAGCATGCCACTATTATAAGAGGGACACTTGTTCTGTTCACCCACTGATAAGTGACCAAGACTGCACTTACCGAGCTGGGGCTGGAGTGCCGCCGAACTTTAGGAGACTCTTTGCCAGTGGAGGAGGCCTTAAAGTTAATGCAAGCATTGTTCTCAGAATGCACCCTCTTAACTTGATTAGTTGGTTTCTCAAATGGGTCAAAAGTGCTCTGTGTCCTCTGAACCCTGACTTTTTTATCCTCAGGAATTGTGTCCAGGGGTTTGATCACTGAGTCCATTCCCGGGCAGTTCCGTGTAGACATCTTTGTGACACATATCTGGGAAAAAAAAGAAATTAAACTCAACCTCTCCACTGAAACTTTAATATCACTAAACATGCTGATTTGTTATCCTAGAAAGCATGCCAATTTTGATTCCAGGAAATACCCCGAAAGGCCACAGTTTAAAAGCTACACTAGCTTAAACCTCAATATGAAAAATTCCTCAAAATCATTCTGCTTATACTCACTTAGGGCTGACACTAAAATTGCTATCCCTAAAACAGGAAGCTTAAGGTCTCTACTGCTAGCGCCCTAAGGTGGTTCTTGAACTCTGTCACACATTTTACCATCTGACTGCAACTCGGATTATTTCTGAATCATTAAAAGTTGGATAAGTTGCCTTAAAACAAACAAACAAAAACAGCTGAACTAAATCAGATGGGCATTTTAACTGATGCGCCACCATGGAAGCAGCTAACACAGCTAGAGAAAGTCATTATGTTTGTCAACACTTTAATGCTTGAATACATGTTTAAAATCTATTCCCATCTTGATTTCATCTCCAAACTAGAATGGAGCATATGAAAAGGCTAAAAGGTAGAGATAGTAAAAGTTGAAAACAATGTTTATTCTTTTTTCTTTTTTTTTTAACATCTTTATTGGAGTATCATTGCTTTACAGTGATGTGCTAGTTTCTGCTGTATAACAAAGTGAATCCGCTATACGTATACATATATCCCCACATCCCCTCCCTCTTGTGTCTCCCTCCCACCCTCCCTATCCCACCCCTCTAGGTGGTCACAAAGCACCGAGCTGATCTCCCTGTGCTACGCGGCTGCTTCCCACTAGCTATCAGTTTCACATTTGGTAGTGTATATATGTCCATGCCACTCTCTCACTTTATTTTGTTCATATTACTCCACTAAACTCCGATTTCCTTCTCAACTTCATTCATTCTCTTACTGCATAGTCTGCCCCCCTCTCTCATTTTATTTCAGTCTCTTTGACTTTTGCTCCTTGTTTTCCACTTTACGTTCTAACTCTTTCATTCTCCCTGTATTCTGGAGACTTTGTTTTTCTTTTTAAGTAATTTTATGGCCTCTAGCTTGCCTGTAAAGCTAGGTAACTTTATTATGCTGGTTAGAGAAAAGACAACTCTGAAAATGCTTTTAAAGTTTTTTTCTTCTCGTGTAAAGTTTCCATATCCTTATTTAAGAAGGCAGGAAAACAGAAAGTATCTAAGAAAACCCCATATTGTTAAAATAAACATATGAAGTGTCTGAGTAATATGTATAAGATGATTCCATATCGGAAAGAAACGTATGTGTATGGATAGATATAGATACAAATATACATACAGACATAGATATAGATATTTGTATGTGTATGTATGAGCACATAGAAAGGTATACAAGGAAACACACCAAAGTGTTAACATAAGATACCGCCAGATATGTAGAACTGAACAGATAAAGGGTAAGATCACTTATTTTTTACATACCCCTATATTGTTTGAATTGTATAATTAACATGTCTGACAATGTAATTTTTGAAAATACTAAAGTGGGAAAGTATGTATAATAAATTAAGGTCTTTTAAGTTTTTGAAACAAACAAAAAAATTTTAATTAAATATTAAGCATCAACTCTGTCCTATGAGTGTGTCTCAACTACTGCTTAGTAGTTGAACTTTAATTAAATCAAATAAGAAGGATATCATCACACCTTTTAGCATACCACAAAATTGCTGAAGATATCTTTAAAAGACTTAAGGCAGAGTCCTCTAGTCATGATCAAAAACTAACAATTTATCACAAGATTAGATGCACTGACGTGTTTCACTCAATTTTCACTCAAGAGTTCACGTGTTTCTCTTACAGATGTGAAAGCAAGAGGCAATAGATGTGATATGGATACAAAACCACCCACACCACTGAGACAACTGAATTATAACTATAAAATATAAACACACGAACCTGAGGAGTCAATGAACCCTAAACACAAGAAATACAAAGAAAATAACATGTAGGCACACCAAAATCAAGTTGCTTAAAACCAGTGATAAAGAGAATATCTTAAAAGGGAGCCAGAGGGAAAAAAGTTACTTTAAAAGATAAGTAAGACAGCAAATATTTGGAAACTAAACAATACAAAAGGGGAATTAGAAAGTATCTTGAACTAAATGAAAATAGTTAAACAGAATATCAAAATGGCAGATACAGCTTAAATAGTACTTTAGCTGTAGAAAAACTTAAAATGGTAAATGCATATAGTGGAAAAAAATTCAAATCAATAAGATTACACCTTAAAATACTAGTAGAAGAAGAAGGGAAATTAAAACCTAAAATAAGCAGAGAATTAAAATGATGAAAAAATATCATTATGGAAATAAATGAAATAGAAAACGAAAAACAATAAAGAAAATCAATGAAACTGAAAGCTAGTTTTCAGAGAAGATTAAAAAAAAAAAAAAATGATACTCCTCTAGCCAGACTGATAAGAGCAGAAAGGTAAAGAACTTATACTGCCAATAACAGATATGAGAGAGATGACATCACTACAGATTCCACAGATATCATCAACAGCTTTATGCCAATAGGTTCAGCAACTTAGATGAAGCAAATTCCGTGAAAGATGAAAACAACCCAAGCTCACTTGAGAATAAATAGATAAGTTGAATAGTCCTATGTCTACCTATGTCTATTAAAGAAATTAAAAGTGTAACCAAAAATGTTATCACAAAGAAAATGCCAGGGCCAGACAACATTACTGGTGAAGTAAACCAAACATTTAAGGGAAAAAATAACATCAATTCCACAGAAATGCTTCCAAAATATTAAAGAGAAGGGGATACTTCCCCACTCACTATATGAAGCCAGCATCATTCCAACACCAAAACCAGACAAAAGCATTAGAAGAAAACTACAGATCAATTTCTCTCATGAATAAAGATGCAAAACTTACTGGCAATTTTTAAAAAGTTGAATCCAATAATATATAAAAAGGATAATAAATAATGAAAAAGTAGTATTAATCCCAGGAATGCAGGGTTGGCTTAACACTCTAAAATATGTAATTCACCACTTTAGTATACAATGTCAGGCAATCTCTAAAATGGCTCCCAGTGATAGCCACTTCCAGATAGTCACATTCTTACTTATACACAGATCTTGAGTTTGGGTTGTATTTGTTGACTTATATCCAATAAACAGAATATGGCAGAAATCATGGGCTATCACTTCTGAGAAAAGATTATAAAAAAACTGTGGTTTCTGTGCTGGTACACTCTCAGTCCTATTCCCTTTCTCTTAGATCACTATCCCAAGACAAAAGCCAACTGCCATGTTAGGAGGCAGCTCTGTGGAGAGGCACATTTATGGAAGGACTGAGGACTGCAAACAACCACAAGAGTTGAGCCTTCAAATGCAACCACAGCCCCAGCCTCCTGCTTGACTGGAACCTCATACAACACGCTGAGCCACAGGCACCCAGCTAAGGCGCCCTGGATTCTAAACCCACAGTAACTGTTAAACTGAATGCCTTTCTCCTAAGTACAGGAACAAATCAAGGATATCCACTCATTATGTTGACTCAACATTGTATTACAAGTTCCAGACAATGCCACAAGGCAAGAAAAAAAAAAATCTACACTGGAAAGGAAGAAATAAAACCAACTTTATTCACAGAAGACATTATCATCTCTGTTGAAAATCCAATGAAATCTACCCCCCCCAAAAAAAACACTAGAATTAATAAGTTTATCAAGGGTACAAGATATAAGATCAATATACAAAAATCATTTGTATTTCCAGATACTAACAACAATCAGAAATTTAAATTTTAAAAACACAATTTACAACAGCTTCAAACAATTTAAAATATTTACTGATAAATCTGACAAAATATGTGCAATATCTGTACACAGAAACTATGAAGTATGGCTGAGAAAAAGAAAAAAAAAACAAAGGAGCCAATCAGGGACTTCCCTGGTGGCTCAGTGGTTAATAATCTGCCTGCCAACACAGGGGACACGGGTTTGAACCCTGGTCCGGGAAGATCCCACATGTCGCGGAGCAACTAAGCCAGTGTGCCACAACTACTGAGCCTGCGCTCCAGAGCCCAAGAGCCACAACTACTGAGAGAAGCCACCACAATGCAAAGTGCACACACTGCAATGAAGAGTAGCCCCCCTTGCTGCAACTGGAGAAAGCCTGTGCACAGCAATGAAGACTGAACACAGCCAAAAATAAATAAAATAAAAATAAATTTATTTTAAAAACCCAGCAATCTTGACACAAAAATAATAAACACATATATTCATAAAATGCTATCATAAAAGTATTTTTAAACTACAAGTTCATTGTGACAGGCAGAATTCTACAATGACACCCAATGTCCAGCCTTTGAATAATCCCCTCCCCTTTGAGAGTGAATATGTTGAGATATCACATCATGATTCTATTATGTGATATGGCAAATGGGCGATTACCCTGGGTGGGCCTGACCTAATCAGGTGAGTTCTTTCTTTTTTAAAAAAAATTTGTTTATTTATTTATGGCTGTGTTGGCCTTTGCTTCTGTGCCCAGGCTTTCTCTAGTTGTGGCAAGTGGGGGTCACTCTTCATCGCAGTGCGCGGGCCTCTCACTGTCGCGGCCTCTCTTGTTGCAGAGCACAGCCCCCAGACGCGCAGGCTCAGTAATTGTGGCTCACAGGCCCAGTTGCTCTGCGGCATGTGGGATCCTCCCAGACCAGGGCTCGAACCCGTGTCCCCTGCATTGGCAGGCAGATTCTCAACCACTGTGCCACCAAGGAAGCCCCTTAGGTGAGTTCTTTAAAAGCAGAGCATTTTCTCTAGTTGGTCGCAGAAGAGAAAGTCAGAGGTGTGATCTGGCTAGCCTGGAAGAAAGCCAACATTTCATGCTGTGATCTTCCTATGGGGGCCACACGGCACAGAAACGGGGGGCAGGCTCTAAAGGCTGAGAGTAGTCACTGGCTGACAACCCGCAGGAAAACGGGACCACTGTCCTACAACCACAAGAAAATGAGTTCTGCCAACAGCTACAAGTTCTGCTTGTAGGAGGATCTTGAGCCCCAGGTGAGACCAACACCTTGATTTCAGTCCAGTAAGACCTAGGGCAAAGAAACCAGGTATGCCGTGCCTAGCCTTTTAAACTACAGAAACTGTGAGATAATAAGCTACTAAGTACATGGTCATGTGTTACACACCATTGAAAACTAATACACTCACTTTACTGAAATTGCCTATAAGCACTCTGATATTTGAGCACAATGTTCTTAGGAACATGTTGCAGATACCACTTTCTGTATTTGATACACTGTATCAGATCCAGGATAGATAAGCAATGATTCCTAGGACTGCTATCAATAAATGACCATGTACTGAGAGTTTTCTGCACGACATAACTCCATCAGCACTATAAAGCCCACGAACAAATTCTCCACATAATTAAATTTATACGCAATTTATGGTCTCCACTTCGCCTTGGTTTGTGCGAATAAAACCAGTATCAGGGACGAGGGGAAGATGGCGGAAGAGTAAGACGCGGAGATCACCTTCGTCCCCACAGATACACCAGAAATACATCTACACGTGGAACAACTCCTACAGAACACCTACTGAACGCTGGCAGAAGACCTCAGACCTCCCGAAAGGCAAGAAACTCCCCCACGTACCTGGGTAGGGCAAAAGAAAAAACAGAGACAAAAGAATAGGGACGGGACCTGCACCAGTGGGAGGGAGCTGGGAAGGAAGAAGGGTTTCCACACACTAGGAAGCCTCTTCGCGGGCAGAGACTGCGGGTAGCGGAGGGGGGAAGCTTCCGAGCCACGGAGGAGAGCTCAGCAACAGGTGTGCGGAGGGCAAAGCGGAGAGATTCCCGCACAGAGGATCGGTGCCGACCAGCACTCACCAGCCCGAGAGGCTTGTCTGCTCACCCGCTGGGGCGGGCGGGGCTGCGAGCTGAGGCTCGGGCTTTGGTCGGAGCGCAGGGAGAGGACTGGGGTTGGCGGCGTGAACACAGCCTGAAGGGGTTAGTGCGCCACAGCTGGCCGGGAGGGAGTCCGGGGAAAAGTCTGGACCTGCCAAAGACGCCAGAGACTTTTTCTTACCTCTTTATTTCCTGGTGCGCGAGGAGAGGGGATTCAGAGCGGTGCTTAAAGGAGCTCCAGAGACGGGCGCAAGCTGCGGCTAAAAGCGCGGACCCCAGGGACGGGCATGAGACGCTAAGGCTGCTGCTGCCGCCACCAAGAAGCCTGTGTGCGAACACAAGTCACTATCCACACCCCTCTTCCGGGGAGCCTGTGCAGCCCGCCACTGCCAGGTTCCTGGGATGCAGGGACAACTTCCCCAGGAGAACGCACGGCGAGCCTCAGGCTGGTGCAACGTCACATCCGCCTCTGCCGCCGCAGGCCCGCCCCGCACGCCGTGCCCCTCCCTCCCCGGCCTGGGTGAGCCAGAGTCCCCGAATCAGCGGCTCCTTTAACCCCGTCCTGTCTGAGCGAAGAACAGACGGCCTCCGGAGACGTACACGCAGAGGCGGGGCCAAATCCAAAGCTGAGCCCCTGGGAGCTGTGAGAGCAAAGAAGAGAAAGGGAACTATCTCCCAGCAGCCTCAGGTGCAGCGGATTAAAGCTCCACAATCAATTTGATGTACCCTGCATCTGTGGAATACATGAATAAACAACGAATCATCCCAAATTGAGGAGGTGAACTTTGAGAGTAAGATTTATGATTTCTTCCCCTTTTCCCCTTTTTGTGAGTGTGTATGTGTATGCTTCTGTGTGAGATTTTGTCTGTATAGCTTTGCTTCCACCATTTGTCCTAGGGTTCTTTCCATCCGTTTTTTTGTTTTAATTTTTTTTCTTAATAATTAATTTTAATAACTTTATTTTACTTTATCTTCTTTCTTTTTTTCTTTCTTCCTTCCTCCCTTTCTTTCTTCCTTCCTCCCTTTCTTTCTTTCTTTCTTTTCTTCCCTTCCCTCCTTTAGACAACAAATCATCCCACATTGAGGAGGTGGACTTTAAGAGCAAGATTTATGATTTTTTTCCCCTTTTCCCCTTTTTGTCACCGTGTATGTGTATGCTTCTGTGTGAGATTTTGTCTGTATTGCTCTGCTTCCACCATTTGTCCTAAGGTTCTATCCGTCTGGGTTTCTTTAAATTTTTTTTCTTAATAATTATTTTTTAATTTAATAACTTTATTATATTTTACTTTATCTTCTATCTTTCTTTTTTCCTTCCTTCCCTCCCTCCCTTCCTTCCTTCCTCCCACCGTCCCTCCCTTCCTCCCTCCTTTCTTTCTTTCTTTCCTTCTTTTCTTCCTTCTTTCTTCCTTCCTTCCTTCCCTCCTTTCTTCCTTTCTTTCTTTCTTTCTTCCTACTTCTACTAATTCTTTCTCTCTACTTTTTCTCCCTTTTATTCTGAGCCATGTGGATGAAAGGCTCTTGGTGCTGCAGCCAGGAGTCAGTGCTGTGCCTCTGAGGCGGGAGAGCCAACTTCAGGGCACTGGTCAACAAGAGACCTCCCAGCTCCACATAACATCAAACGGCGAAAATCTCCCAAAGATCTCCATCTCAACACCAGCACCCAGCTTCACTCAATGACCAGCAAGCTACAGTGCTGGACACCCTATGCCAAACAACTAGCAAAACAGGAACACAACCCCACCCATTAGCAGAGAGGCTGCCTAAAATCATAATAAGTCCACAGACACCCGAAAACACAACACCAGACGTGGACCTGCCCACCAGAGAGACAAGATCCAGCCTCATCCACCAGAACACAGGCACTAGTCCCCTCCACCACAAAGCCTACACAACCCACTGAACCAACCTTAGCCACTAGGGACAGACACCAAAAACAACGGGAACTAGGAACCTGCAGCCTGCAAAAAGGAGACCCCAAACACAGTAAGATAAGCAAAATGAGAAGACAGAAATACACACCGCAGATGAAAGAGCAAGATAAAAACCCACCAGACCTAACAAATGAAGAGGAAATAGGGAGTCTACCTAAAAAAGAATTCAGAATAATGATAGTAAAGATGATCCAAAATCTTGGAAATAGAATAGACAAAATGCAAGAAACATTTAACAAGGACCTAGAAGAACTAAAGATGAAACAAACAGTAATGAACAACACAATAAATGAAATGAAAAATACTCTAGATGGGATCAATAGCAGAATAACTGAGGCAGAAGAACGGATAAGTGACCTGGAAGATAAAATAGTGGAAATAACTACTGCAGAGCAGAATAAAGAAAAAAGAATGAAAAGAACTGAGGACAGTCACAGAGACCTCTGGGACAACATCAAACGCACCAACGTTCAAATTATAGGGGTCCCAGAAGAAGAAGAGAGAAAGAGAGGGACTGAGAAAATATTTGAAGAGATTATAGTTGAAAACTTCCCTAATATGGGAAAGGAAATAGTTAATCAAGTCCAGGAAGCACAGAGAGTCCCATACAGAATAATCCAAGGAGAAATATGCCAAGACACATATTAATCAAACTGTCAAAAATTAAATACAAAGAAAGCATATTAAAAGCAGCAAGGGAAAAACAACAAATAACACACAAGGGAATCTCCATAAGGTTAACAGCTGATCTTTCAGCAGAAACTCTGCAAGCCAGAAGGGAGTGGCAGGACATATTTAAAGTGATGAAGGAGATAAACCTGCAACCAAGATTACTCTACACAGCAAGGATCTCATTCAGATTTGATGGAGAAATTAAAACCTTTACAGACAAGCAAAAGCTGAGACAGTTCAGCACCACCAAACCAGCTTTACAACAACTGCTAAAGGAACTTCTCTAGGCAAGAAACACAAGAGAAGGAAAAGACCTACAATAACGAACCCAAAACAATTAAGAAAATGGGAATAGGAACATACATATTGATAATTACCTTAAATGTAAGTGGACTAAATGCTCCCACCAAAAGACACAGACTGGCTGAATGGACACAAAAACAAGACCCATATATATGCTGTCTACAAGAGACCCACTTCAGACCTAGCGACACATACTGACTGAAAGTAAGGGGATGGAAAAAGATATTCCATGCAAATGGAAACCAAAAGAAAGCTGGAGTAGCGATTTTCATATCAGACAAAATAGACTTTAAAATAAAGACTATTAGAAGAGACAAAGAAGGACACTACATAATGATCAAGGGATTGATCCAAGAAGAAGACATAACAATCGTAAATATTTATGCACCCAACATATGAGCACCTCAATACATAAGGCAAATACTAACAGCCATAAAAGGGGAAATCAACAATAACACAATCATAGTAGGGGACTTTAACACCCCACTTTCACCAATGGACAGATCATCCAAAATGAAAATAAATAAGGAAACACAAGCTTTAAATGATACATTAAACAAGATGGACTTAATTGATATTTATAGGACACTCCATCCAAAAACAACAGAATACACATTTTTCTCAACTGCTCATGGAACATTCTCCAGGATAGATCATATCTTGGGTCACAAATCAAGCCTTGGTAAATTTAAGAAAATTGAAATTGTATCAAGTATCTTTTCCGACCACAATGCTATGAGACTAGATATCAATTACAGGAAAGATATACAGACTGCCAACAAACACATGAAAGAATGCTCAATATCATTAATCATTAGAGAAATGCAAATCAAACCTACAATGAGATATCATCTCACACCAGTCAGAATGGCCATCATCAAAAAATCTAGAAACAATAAATGCTGGAGAGGGTGTGGAGAAAAGGGAACACTCTTGCACTGCTGGTGGGAATGTAAATTGGTACAGCCACTATGGAGAACAGTATGGAGGTTCCCTCAAAAACTACAAATAGAACTACCATATGACCCAGCAATCCCACTACTGGGCATATACCCTGAGAAAACCATAATTCAAAAAGAGTCATGTACCAAAATGTTCATTGCAGCTCTATTTACAATAGCCCGGAGATGGAAACAACCTAAGTGTCCATCATCGGATGAATGGATAAAGAAGATGTGGCACCTATATACAATGGAATATTACTCAGCCATAAAAAGAAACGAAATTGAGCTATTTGTAATGAGGTGGGTAGACCCAGAGTCTGTCATACAGTGTGAAGTAAGTCAGAAAGAGAAAGACAAATACCGTATGCTAACACATATATGGAATTTAAGAAAAAAGAATGTCATGAAGAACCTAGGGGTAAGACAGGAATAAAGACACAGTCCTACTAGAGAACGGACTTGAGGATATGGGGAGGGGGAAGGGTGAGCTGTGACAAAGCGAGAGAGAGGCATGGACATATATACACTACCAAACGTAAGGTAGATAGCTAGTGGGAAGCAGCCGCATAGCACAGGGAGATCAGCTGGGTGCTTTGTGATCGCCTGCAGGGGTGGGATAGGGAGGGTGGGAGGGAGGGAGACGCAAGAGGGAAGAGATATGGGAACATATGTATATGTATAACTGATTCACTTTGTTATAAAGCAGAAACTAACACACCATTGTAAAGCAATTATACCCCAATAAAGATGTTAAAAAAAAAAAAACAGTATCAGGCCTGCTTTATGTAGGCATCTTCATCCAGGAAAGTCATCTATACTTGAGTTTTCCACATACGGCAAAGTGACTGTTCTGGAAAAGTTTCAAGTTTCCAATATTTGGGACAAACAACTTAAACATGATCTGGCCATCTCTGTTAACCACAAGCACAACAGAAAGCAGACTCCAGGCCCTTCATAAGGCTATGGGGAAACAGCCTCACTGACCTCATGGGCTTGTCAGACCCTGAAGAGAAGAGGGAGGGCTTGGGTGTGGGGAAGGATCCAGACAAGGCGAAGTAAGAATGGCACTCATTCCCCTTAGCTGCAATCTCTGGCATACTATAGAATAAAATTATTGAAGTGCACAGGGTACGTGAAGAGAAGAGTGAGCTGACTAGAGTCCTAGCAATGAAAGAGGGTTCTAGATAGCAGATTATACATTGGTGCTACTCCCCAGTGCCCAGATCTTCATTTGAATCTTTCCATCAACCTGTCAGCAATCTAAATAAACATTTCCCCTCCCCAAATAGAATCTTTCTTCCTACAACAAGATGCTTGTGGTCAGTGCAGATACAATCTCATAATATAAGAAAACTAGAGGACAAAAGCATGTATGTCAAATTGGAAAAAAATCAGTAGGAACCCATAACCTCAAAAAGGCAGATTTTTTCAACCACCCAATAGTAGCCCTTTGATCCACTGCTAACTTTCATGTGTACCCCCAGTGCCTAGATTCTGGTCTATGTTCCAGTTCCCCACTATGAAAAAAGAGGAATCCTTGGAAGTAACCTGAGTCCAGTTCACAGGGCAGGAAGCGCAAAACAGCTGTGAAATATCCAGCTGTTACCAGAAAACTAGGATCCTTTCAAAAATGTCAGTGACCATGCTAGAAGGACAAAGGAATCTGGCTATAGGGATTCCTACTGGCCAAACTGTGATTACATATTTGAGCATCAAAAGGAAAATAAAATTCTGGTTAAATGGAACAAGAGAGTTATTGAAAGACCCTGAGTTCATTATGATTTTGAGAAAGAAAAGTCAATATAAACGACAAATGGCAGTTATATGGAAGGATGAATATAACAGGATATATAGTTGGTTTTCACACATAGAACTGTGAGTAAGCCAAGTAGTGCCAGAAAAAGTAGGAATTGCACCAAGAATAGGAATGATTGCTCAAAGCTTGTGGAGAGGGGGTCTACACAGCGCAAGTGTAGAAAGAACAGCAACACGGATGTTCCACTAACAGACCAGGTCAATATAACACAGTAATAAACAAAGGGTATGTGATGTTGCCTAAGCAACATTTTACAAAGAATACATTTAGTGGAGAGACACCAGATTGTAAAGAAAATGTATTGTGAAGTCAATGTGGAATGCATTTTTTGGAAATAAGTTAAATTTTAGTAACTAAGTGAAATTTAACCCTTAAATAGAAAATTCAACTTGACTGCTAACCAATGACTTAGATCTGAATCACTTTGGAAAAATCAACCAAGGCCCCAACAGTCTACAACTCAGATCCTGTAATCCCAGCTATTCGGAGAAGGCATTGTTTTACTTGTGGATTTGTAAAGATTACACAACTCCAAGAAGATTCAAAAATATTACTAGTGAAACCCCTGGAAGGAATCTACTAATTAGATCTATAACCCTAGGAAGGCATAAAAAGAAATATAGAAGTAATATGAAATTAATTAAACCCACAGTGTTGGTGTTTTAAAATAGGATGAGTGTAAGTGTAGTAATATTATGTGCAATAATCATATTTGTGCATGTTTTCTTTGTTTAAAGTATCTGAAATATGTTAAAATAATCAGTCACACTAAATTAGTATTTGAAATTAAGGGAATTTAGTTAAGTCAGTCATCCATGCTTAAGTAGACTGAGACAAATTGTTTTCCAAAATTACATTTATTAGCTACATATATTTTTAAGGATGTGGGCACTAGCTGTGGATGTTCCAGGCACAGAATACTCTTGGACATGACATTCACCATCAGCTTTCACTGTCCTTTACACATAGTTTATTAGTGCCCTCTGCACAGGGCACAACAAGCCATAGACTTCCCCCTACACCAAGCCATGGACCAAGCCAGTCACAATAAATAGCTATAGTAGCAGTACTGCCTGAAAACCACAGACATTCCAGTATCAACGGGAAACAGGATATGTTTTCTCTATAATGGCATTTTTTCACACTTCCTTGATCCATTTAGAAACTGAAGTGACAAGATTTATAAAAGCAGGGATGTCTGATGGTACTTGAAAACCATCAGACATAAAAAGAAGAAATAAAAAGATAAAAAGAAGAAATCATCACAAATACCAACATAAACTTCTGTTCCTTTATTTTTTCCAGTAAATTCAATAGAACCTAGAATTTCAAACATGGTTAGAGATGCACCCACACGTTTAGGTGTTCATCTGAATCAATTATTTTGGTTCACTCATCATTAACAGGGGTCTGTACATTACCTGGCAGACTCAAAACTCAGTAAAAATTGTTAGCAATTCAAACAGTGTTGGAGGCTCCAAATGTCACAGTTTGACCTACAATTTTAGCTTGGAGCTATGTAAAATCCAGACAACTGTCCCCCAAACTCACAGCAGTGGATTTGAACGAGCACAACTTAATTCAGTTAAGGTTGGCACTCATTTCCGGCAAATTCATTGGGGCTGAAAATTGTCCCTTTGAATCAACCATTTTCTGATGATTGGCATTTTACTGGGTTCAGAGTGTGATCTTCTGTACTTCTTCACTCCACCCTCTTCATGAAGGCAAACACCATAACAAGAATCGGTTTAAGTCATGATCTTTTGCCATTCATGAAAGGAATATCCGTGACAGGCCAATGCAAAACTAAAACAGCAAAATTCTTGACACTGAAACAACCTCTTATAATTGTTTTCCCCTCATCTGTTACCTGATGAGGGCCTGACAGACAGCTTTCTCTTACTCAATATCTTCTCTCAAAATCTGTTCCCAATTAAAAAGCCACCATCTGTCATTTACAAGTTTGTGAACACTTAAATCAGAGCATTACCTCTCCCTGGATTATCTGAACTTGAAGCATTATAGCATTAAAAAGCTCCACCCCTTATAAAAGAAATTCAGCTTTCAGGGGTAAGTGGACAAGGTGTTTTGGTAGGAGCGGGGAATGAAGGGGGTGAGGGTAGGAGAAATTTCTAATGCCACTAGAATCATAACCCATGACAGCTGCCTTCGCCTCTAACCTAAACCTGCAAGATCTAAAAGTACCTTGTCCTCTCTTTGGTTGTAGTCTTCTCTTTTCTCACCCGTGTGTGTGTGTCTGTGTGTGTACAGAGGTGGCAGTGTGAATAGCTACATGGAACAAAAAAATAGAATGTGTTGTCTATGTATATAAAGGGATATATGCCTGAATGTACTTTTACTTATAGCTATGTTTTATCAGAACAAACATCTTGCCTAAAATCACCTTCAGAACATTAGCGAATATACGGGCAAGCCTGCGGCCCATATTATGTCAGAACTAAGTGACTCAGAACAAGTCACTACAACTCTCTGGGTCTCAGTCTTTTCATCTGTAAAAAGACACAGCTGGAGTAAACAGCTCTTCAGGCCTTTCAAAGCTCAACTACTACAAACTCCAGGCAGCAGCTTACAGCTGGTAAATGATTTTAAATAGAGCAACTAGAGAGCTAAGACCAGACACATAAATTCACTTCTTTGTGCTTCCTTTTACTTCCCCTTTGCCTTAGGATTTTAGGGTTTAGAGAGGAGGCAGTCAGGTTCACACCATAAACACCTCTCCTGAGAGCTCCAGCCTCTGCGGGTGTTCCTTAACTCTAAAATCCTGGCATTGTCTCTCAGTGATGGCATCCTGGGCCTTTTGACTGAGGGATTATTTGTGAGCAGCATGGGGTAGCAGTCACACTGTGGGACGCTGGCAACACTAGTTCTGTCTACTAAACACCAGTCATGCCCCTATGTCACTGTCACCGTCGCAACCAAAAAAGCCCTAAGAACTACATCGTTTTTAGACTGTACCTCATAACCCATCACTTAAATATACACTGTCTTACGTGCTTTCATATAAGCTACTGTGGAGTTTGTTTTGATGCGTTTGGTTTATCTGCTGGGGTGGGAGAAGGTCTTTGTCTTGCTCTGTTTCTCATGTGTTTGTATTTCCACAACCAGACTGTAAACACCAGAGCACAGAAACCGCGTCTTCCATTTCTTTCACGTTCCCAAAGCTCAAATGGCAGCACAAAACTGGGTGCTCTGGTAATATTTACTCAAAGATGGATTGTTTTCCTTATTATAAGCCTTCCCCTTTAACTAAACATGGACCATTACAAAAATGAGTCCTAAGAAACTACGTAACGATGAGGCACCTTCTGAGCCGAGATCGTTTCCAGTCAACAAAAAGGCTTAACCAGCTGTTCCCACTTACCAGAATTCAATGTCCACTACTGGGATTTAATTTTAAAATGCTTATTTTTCTACTGACTGGTTTCTTTGGGGTCTGACCTAATTTCATTCAATCCTGAATCCATCAGCTAATGGACACAGTTGAATGGAGAACTCTTGAGGACATCACATTCCTTACATTCCTTTATGCCGCTTCAGTGACTGTAGTTTTGTTACAACCTTACTGGGCTTCAGTGCTTATCACCAAGAGACTTGATCGTTGTTTTGCTGATTCTATTATGAAATATTTAGGTGGTCTTCCCAGGAGCTTGTACTTTAATATGCATTACTAAAATAATTTTATTTAGTTGCTTTCCCTTCTGTTACAGTGAGACACTTGATTTAGATATAAGAGATACAGTTTGCTTAAAGGCTGGCATAGATAGATGCATATATTTACTGACCTCTAGGTTCTTTATTTTACACTACTTCCACTAAAAAGTAGTCCATGGGCTTCCCTGGTGGCGCAGTGGTTCAGAGTCCGCCTGCCGATGCAGGGGACATGGGTTCGCGCCCCAGTCCGGGAAGATCCCACATGCCGCGAAGCGGCTGGGCCCGTGAGCCATGGCCGCTGAGCCTGCGCGTCCGAAGCCTGTGCTCCGCAACGGGAGAGGCCACAACAGTGAGAGGCCCGCGTACCACAAAAAAAAAAAAAAGTAACTAACCCAAAAAGGTAAGGGAAGAAAGAAGATATGTGAAATTTTCTCACTCCCACTTGGCATCCATAATTATATGCTGATTAAAATTCCATGATTTCATAATGATAAATTTAACATGAAGTTTAATGAATACTCACAGTAAGGGTTGAAATGCCCTCACTCTGTTGTTAGTTGTGGCCTATTTAGGTTTTTTGGAATGTAGTTATTTTGGGCGATCAGGATTTCATCAGGAATTCTTCTTTAACCCCTGACTGCCTTTGGACCAGCAGCACAGTCATCACCCAGGATCACAGCCCTCACCTCACCTCAGTCCTACTGAGTCAGAATCTGCATTTTAACAAGATCCCAGAGGATTTGTATGCACACTGAACTTTGACATGCAGTGCTCTAAACCATATAATAATAATAGGTTCCGCTACTACGGTCAAATAAAGAGTTGAGATTGTGAAAGAGGCAAAATTTGTTTGTCTCTGGGTACAACATGAGTGATAATCATTTCAACATTCCTTGGGTAGCATTTTTGCTCAAACTTCCCACAAAAGATCATGGTAATTTCAGATAATTCTTTAATATAATTTTGAACTCTGAAATAAAATTTTCCAATAAGCTACCCCCAATATATTCAGGAATTTTTAAAAAGCAATGGGATTGGAGTGTGTGAGGAGTAGAGAAAGAAGACTATACATAGGTTATAATAACATATGTAACATTACTTCCTGCATAGAAACTTTTATTTGTTTCTAATACAGAAGCATTGTTTTACCATGGACCACCATATCTATAAAAAAAAAATGACCACAAAATTATTCTAAGGCGAAGTGAACCCAGAATTTTGCTTTACTCTTTATTTACCAGAGTTTATGTAGTAGCTTTGAAAAAAAAAATTCAAAGGAAGTCACTTCAGGATCCAGAAATGAAATTTTAGAAGGAACTTACATGCATGAAGAGTGCCATGTACTGTAAAACAGGTCCTCCCTTGCCTGAGAGGCATAACTGAACATTTCCCACCCTGGTCTGGACAAGGACCCAAACCCCTACTCCCAAGCAGAAGGACAGGGCAATTCTGTGGAATTCTGGGCCTCTTTCAGTCACTGCTTCCACTAAAAACTTACTAAATATCCCCAAGAAGTCAAGGGGAAAAAGAAGACGATGTGTGAGTTTTCTCATTCATGCATTGACATCCATAATCATATGCTGGTTAAAATTTCATCATGGAAAAAAAGAGAGTCAGGAGTATAGCAGTCATATCATATGGCCCAATGAACATACTGGGAGGTGAAATATTAGAATCGACATCTACATTACTGCCCCCCTCTCATTTAGAGCCAGAGGGCTCAGAAATGGGGCTCATGACACAAGAATCCCCACACACAGCACAGGAGTGGCTTTGTTGAGATTCCACAAAGCAAAAGCCTATTCCAACTTACGAAATCCCCATAACTGCAGTGGGGAACTGGAATCCCCATTCTCAACACAACAGAAGACTCGAGCTACAGAAAGTGGCTCACGCTGCATGGCTAATTAGTTTCTTCATCAAGACAATATTCCCTTATAGCTCTTGCTCTAGAAAAGAACAAGTCTGTTCCTGCAAATAGGGACTTTTCCCCCTCTCTCATAGATTTACAGTTTAAATATAGCTTTTCTTTTTATTAGGTTTTGTTTTGGGTCCTATCTGAGAAGGAGAAACCAGGGTGTTTTCAAAGGACCCCACACCATGCAGAGGTACAAAATAACCTGGGAGGGGAGCTGACTAATATTAACTAGGGCAATTTTAAAACATCCACTGTGTCAGAGCACTAATAACCAATAAACAGATCAGGCTGAACTTAGATTCACAGATGTTTAAAATCAGTAACATGGTCCAGAATGCTTTCTGTACACATATGCTTAGCGTTTGAGGGCTTTTTTTTTTTTTAACATCATGAGGACAAGAGAAACTGTCATTTGTCTCAGAGGCTGTGCAAACAAGAGTCTCGGGTGCCTTCTGAATTCTGTTTTCTGTTCCTAGTTTCACTGCACCACCCACAGCTTCTTTGTACTAAAGTAGCCTAGTTCTTCCTTCATGTTTATGCCTTTCAAATATCTGTAGCTCACTGTTCTGTCCCTCATGTAAGATAAAGCATCCAGAAGGTAAAATAACATTAAAAATTGGAAACTTGTAAAGAAGACACTACTGGAGGTTCTGACTGATCCATTAAGACCTGAATTTCTTTCCCCTGGTAACCACATGAACAGCGTTTAAAAATAAAGATTGTAAATATTTTTAAATTCCTTCCCTGAAGGAGAAATAAAATTGTGTACTCTCTTCTTACTCTGAAACAGATGGTTATATAAATAAATACAACCTTTATCTCCTCACCTATATTAACCATCTTTTTAATAACATTTAACTGCATTATTAATGCTTGTAAAATAACAGTGATTAATGTCAAGAGTGATGTTAGAAAGTTTAAAAGTTTAATAGTTTTATTCTAATAAAATAAATCTAGATGCAAACCCCACCAAAGAATTCAGAAAAATATAGGGCACCACTCAATATAGGATTGACTTTTGAAGCTCTTAAAATTTTCAGAGAATCATATATGGGTCACTAACCACACAGAGCTTATGAAGAGAAACACAGGGAACAAAGAACGCGTGGGGAGAAAATGGAAGTATCTTTCAATGTAGCTTTAACAACTGGCCCATCTATTGTAAAGAGCTAAAATTTCAGTGATAATAAATTTGACAGAAATCCATTAATAATAAAGTCCTAACTGCTTCCATGAGGAGTGGTTCTTTAAACCTTGCCTATGACTGAGAAAATTCAATAGTGAATCCTAACTGAGATATCCAAGGTGAACAGAGCAGAACAGTGGGATACACATACCCTGCTGTTTGTCTGCCACCTGAAAACAAACCCCAGTGCTTCCAGGAGCATTTTACAGTCATCTTTGTATCTTTAGCAAGATCTCATTTAGCTGTGGAATAAGCCACTGGGGCAAGCTTGTATCAGTTGGGCCGAAGAGGAAGTCTATAGAACATATAATCCTTCCCAAACCTGCCAGATGATAACTAGAATACTGGAGCATTCTTTCACACCCTCCTTTTATCCACTCAAACCCAATAACATTAAGAAATTGTCATATATGCTCCATAAACAAGCAAACTGGAGAAGAATCTTGGGCAAGATATAAGTTGATAGAAAAGAGAGATGGAAATTAAGGACTTCTAGATGACCATGACAATGATGATGATAGCTATTATTGAGCTCTTATTATATGAGTTACTATTAAAAATACTTTATAAGTAATTTCTCAATTAATCTCTACAACAACCCCATGAGGTATTATTATTGTCCCAATCTTACGGATGATTAAATTGAGGCACACAAGAGTTAAGTAACATGTCCAAGACCACAAGAGAATTCGCACAGGAAACGGGATTTATTCCAAGACTCTGATTACAAAGCCCAAGCTCTTGACCACCAGGCTGTCTTCCTTACATGTCCCCTGGGACTTACATACTGCGAGAAATAAGGAAAGCAGAGACCTGATCTGCAACACTTCTCTCATTCTTTCTTCTCCTGATGCAAAAGAAAAGCATTTTTAAAACTGAGCAAAATCACCGCTCTGTGTTTTAAGGTTTTCTGACCCATCCTCCCTGCCTGCTCACCACTTCCAGAATGTAAATTTAACATGCTTTTGACTAATCTGACTCTCAATCAGCCTCATATCAAAAGTCAAGCCTGAACATCAAAGTATTAGGGGGTGGGGCAAGGGCAGAAAGCAAAAAGATTTCTTTAGAAGGACAGGCTGACGGGGAAGATGGGAAGTCTCAGGCATTAGACACTGCCATGTTGAATCTTCCTCTTCTCATATATGTTTGTGTTTCCTGAATAGTATGTTAAAGGCGTGGATATAAACTGCTGATTGATCCCATCTAAGAATCATCAAATCAGTCAATGATAGATAGACAGCTCTAGGGCCTTAGCTTGGCTTTCTAAAAAGGACCTTCTATCAGAAAACCATCTGGATTTAAAAGCAGCAACAGGAAGAAATATGAGAAAGAGAATGCTATATTGATGAAGCCAGGCTTACCTCATCCAATGGAAATCTGCTTAAGACGGCATCAAGCTAATACCCTCTCTCACTCCCCTCTAAGTCAGAGGATACCTGGGATTTGGGGATTGAGTGTCCACTGAAAACAGCAGTGGGGAGTGACAGAACGCTTGCAGTGGGCGTCAGGAGACTGAGTGGAATCTCGCTCTCCAACTGGCCAAATGAAATGAAGATGAGCCAATCAGATAACACAATTGCTGAAAAACCTCCCAGTCCTAAGAGTCTCTGATTCTGCAAGAGGACTTCAACATGATCAGTCTTTGCTCATAAAGTTAGATAAAGTAAAAGACTAGAAGTAGAGTGGGTAAAGTGAATGTTAATGACAAAAGCTACAGTCCAGACTTCCATTGAATATTTCAGCTGATAGTTGCTTTCTATAAGCAAAGAAGTGACATGAAAATCTAACTAGCCCAATTACCATGCTCAATTACTAGCCCACGTAAAGAATCCAAATGAATACATCCTTAGATCATTCCCTCAGTGCATTTCTATTCTTCATTCCTTTCCCTTCCCCCCCAGACTTTTATTTTTAGTATCTCTAAATTATCCGTATTTATTAGATGTCTGTAGAGGTCCACATGGGAACTTGATTCAGTGAAATCATAAGGGGGGTGGGGAACTGCTGTCTTTTCCATATAAAAAAATCAAAGCATACATTAAAAAGGAATGAAATTCTGATACATGGTACAACATGGATGAACCTTGAAAACATGCTGAATGAAATAAACCAAACACAAAAGGACAAATACTGTATGATTCCTCTTGATATGATATGAGATACCAAGAAGAGGCAAATTCTTAGACCCAGAAAGTAGACTGGAGAGATTACCAGGGGCTGGGGAGACGGAGAATGGGGAGTTATCATTTAATGGACACAGAATTTCTATTAGGGATGATGAAAAGTTCTGCAAGTGGGCAGCGATGATGGCAGCCAAACACTGTGAATGTACTTATGCCAATAAATTATATACCTAAAAATGGTTAAAATGGAAAATTTTGTGTTATGTATATTTTATACCACAATTTTTAAAATGGAAAAAATCTAAGCATATAGCGTCTGTTTCATAATTGCTCAAAATGAAAAAAACTTGCCTCCAAATTCTTCTTGAAATATTTTAAAAATAAGTAGATTGTAAGTTTTATGAGGGCAGGGACCAGCTCTGTTTTACTTACTGTTACACAGCAGTTACACTGTTACACATTAGCCTCTCCATAAATGTTTGTATAATAAATAAATGATTAAAAGAAAATAGAGGACGGAGTCTCCTAAGGAGGAAAATATAAAAAACATCAAATTTACTTATTCATGAGAAAGTATAATGGGGCATATTCCTGAGAAAAATACCAAAGCTACTATATCTAAGCTCCTTCAGGGAAGGGAGTGTATCTATTTCATCTATACTTCCTTCACAGCACATCTTATGATGTCTTAGAGTAGATGAGTGATAAATGTTTGCACAATGAGGAATAAAAACCTGACTGTAAAATCAATGTCATATTAATGCTCTACTACCCCTTTTTTAAAATTACTTACTTTTTGCAAATGTACAACTCCTTTTGTCACAGGGTGAAAAAAATAAACCTCACAGCTTACACAAAGTGAAGGTAAAAATATAAATAGCCAGAAACATCACTCTCAGAAAAAGAAACAGCAAACACACGGCACATCATCTTCTGAGTAGAAAAAAAGTTTGTTTTTTTAAGGAACAATTGAAGTATAGAAAAGAATAGTTTATAGATCATCTTGATATTTTAGGAAATAGTAAATGGTCAAAATAAAAGAAAATTTGAACTCTCTTTGGAAGAAAATCCAAATATTCATTCCCTAAAATCAATGTCCAACCTTTACAATAAATAGTTGAGTGAATACAGAAAAATATTTAAGGCTCCTTCACTCCTCCAAAAAAATTCTAGTGAACCCAAACATTATCAATATTTCTCTCAATAAGCCTATCAAGTAATCAGGAGTTCTTTCTTAAAAATACTTATGTCACAAAATTATATACAACTGGCTTGTGGCCAACATGCCACATCAAGTTACTGATGCTTTTCTCAACTAATATTCACTAGCTACATCATTTACATTTTACACGAAGTACTCAGTTCTAGTATACATAAGAAGAATATTTTTAAAGCAAAAAAAGAAATCAAATGCTGACATCCTTAACATTCAGTACCTGTATAATAGATGGATCCTTATAAACTCACCAGGACCACGTAATGTAGTAGTCTCACTTTGAACAGTATTAAAACACGTCCTTCAACTTCAACCACCTCCAACCCCAACACAGTGTGCCCATTAACAAAGGATATAAGGAATTCACCCTCTGCAGATATCAAGGTTTACATTTCTGTCTCTCAACTGTTATCTTCTCCGCGAGCAGGTAAGCATCATTTTGGAGGAGGCTGTCTGCTGCCCCGGTCCTTCATGCATGCAGGAGTTCTCCATTAGCATACAAAACGCTAACAGTCCACTCTTTGAGTCAGCACTTCAAGCAGAACTGCATGAAGGATTATCACTTCTGTACACGAAAGCATAACCACTACAGGTGTAATGATGCAAAATACCAGCACACTGACCTCTGCCAGGCAGCACACACTTAAAGCAGGTGCCTTTCTGTGCCAGAAGGGAGGGGGCGGGAGAAGCAGGGAGGAAGCCCCAGATCCCTAATATATTAGAGATGTTTATTGCGCTCAGAGCCAGTCCAGCTAATTCATGGACATCAGTTTACCCAAATGAGAAAAGTCGTATCCCGTCCTTCACTGGCTTGACTCAGAGGGCATTCGGCCAAGCATAGCCAGGCAAAACAATCTGTCAGATCTCTTTAAGCTATAATAAATAAGACGAATCTCAGAAGAAATAAGATTCAGCTATGGCAAAGAAGCACAGTCGCAAACCTTTTCTTCATCTTATCGCTGCTACTGGTGTTTACAAACTACAGGCAGCAGCCTCGGGAACCTCAAGAGACTTCCGTGGGTAACCTCCTGTCAGATCTTTAGTTTAAATAGCCCCTTGATCAATCTGTGATGTTTTGGGCAGTTAAATAGAAGGGGGTGAGTAAAATGACATGCACAAAATGAATCCTTTTCAAGTTGTAAATGAGTGAGTCAGGATTCAGTCTTGCTGAGATGCTCCAAATTAAAACCCCTGCTCTGATTTTAAGCATGCTCGGTCTTACCGTTTTGCTGTTGTCTCTCTCAGGCTCGAATCACCTGGAACTCTTTAACATGTCTCTAGCAATGTGCTTGCACCAGACCAGGCCCATACAGCAACTGAATTCACATCTTTCTGCACTAGCAAGCTGAAATGGTACGGCCGTACTACAACCAAGAAAGGGGGAAGCAAAAGCAAAAAAAAAAAAAAATTCACCCAGAAACCACCTACAGAAGCTAATCTCCATGGAATAAGACCAAATATGGTTCAGAAGAACACAAAGGACATGCTAACATTCAGTATCAATAGCTTTAAGAGTTCAATTTTTTCCGAAAAGAATCTTTTTTCTTTTTCTCCAAACACGATGGACTTGCCTCTGGAGTTCCCAGGAAGGCAGTGTAACCAGGCTCTGCAGCAACATTGCAGCCAAAGTAACCGTGCATATGCTGTCCAGGCAATTCACAACACACTGTCCCTTCCGAAAGATATTGATTTGTAATGCAGGGCTGCTTCAAAAGAATACAGAATGGGAGCCAAACAGCTAATGGTGATTGCATAGGAGGAAAAACATTTAATCAAGGGGATGCACCTCATCATGCTCAATTCAATTTTTTAAAAGCACTGGTGAAAGCCAGTAAGTGTCTTGAGTGACAACCCCATTAAACAGTAATCTGAGGTCCTATAGAAGGCCAAGTTTAGGATACCATCATTCATGCTGCAAAGCCACTAAAATGGTTTAATATGTCTATGTGCATAGATTTCTCATATGCAAATGGGGCATGATGAGAACTCTAAAATAACCATGCGCCAAATACGTGAGGTAAAAAAAAAAAATGCACAGGTGTAGCATTTACGGAACCAAAGTGATAAAATACATAGTTATGAGCCTGCAGAATTCTTGATGGAGTTAGAGCTCATATCACCCTCAAAAGTAAAATATCAACACAAACCAGAGCTCACAATCCTTAGACTAATTGTGTCAAGTCATACCACAGGGTGCTGAGTGGCAAGGAAGGATGCCAAATTGCTACTCTCATAGCGGCCCCTACAGGAGAGTGGTTGATCTACAATTCATCCTTGCTTAAAGTTATTTCCTATCCTTAGAGAACAGAATCACAAAAGGGCACAAATTAGATTAAGACATAAGGATACAATTGAAAAATACATTAGGCAAGAAATCAAAAAAGTCAGGCATGAAATATGACCTCACAGATATTCATTTAATTAAGAAATTAAGTACAAGAAGAGGTAACTACGGTGTCAAATATTCATTTAGCTCCCAGGACTAGGTGCACACTTATAATCAGAAATCTCAAGGAAAAGCGCTTTCCTTTCACATCGTAATTGGTTTAAGGGAATCATCTCCCGCATCCCCTATTTCCAAACCATCTTCACTTTCATCCTTTTGAATGCCACTGGGAAGATACTGAACTTTATTTTTTTCTGCAACACAAAAGCTCAGCCCTCAGTACTTGTTATATACATAAATATTAGGAGGATCTGCTGATGATAATAGTTCAAACAAATTCTGTGGACTCCTGTAGAGTGGAAATGGATGGGGAGCTTGAGAAATGTGTGAGAAGAATGTGTGGGGAAAAAAGAGTGTCGACAAATGTATAGAATTATACAAGAAGTTTGACCATAGGACAGAAGTAAAGATAGAGGCTGACGGTGAAGCTGTGGGAAATAATCACTATGTTCATGTCTTAGAAGCTTTGCCACCTACTGCTATTAAGAATATCTTGGGCTTCCCTGGTGGCACAGTGGCTGAGAATCCGCCTGCCAATGCAGGGCATATGGGTTCGAGCCCTGGTCCGGGAAGATCCCACATGCCACGGAGCAACTAGGCCTGTGTGCCACAACTACTGAGCCTGTGCTCTAGAGCGCACGAGCCACAACTACTGAGGCTGAGTGCCACAACTACTGAAGCCCGTGCGCCTAGAGCCCGTGCTCCGCAACAAGAGAAGCCACCACAAGGAGAAGCCCGCACACCATAATGAAGAGTAGCCGGGCTTCCCTGGTGGCGCAGTGGTTGAGAGTCCGCCTGCCGATGCAGGGGACGCGGGTTCGTGCCCCGGTCCGCGAAGATCCCACATGCCGCGGAGCGGCTGGGCCCGTGAGCCATGGCCGCTGAGCCTGCGCGTCCGGAGCCTGTGCTCCGCAATGGGAGAGGCCACAACAGTGAAAGGCCCGCGTACCGCAAAAAAAAAAAAAAAAAAGAGTAGCCGCCACTTGCTGAAACTAGAGGAAGCCCGTGCACGGCAACAAAGACCCAACGCAGCTGAAAATAAATAAATTAAATTAATTAATTAAAAAAGAAAAGAATATCTTTATTAGGGGACATTGAGATGTATATAAAACCACACCACAGAAGAACAATAGTAGAGATTAAAATAAGGGGTCCATCTTCAAAGAGAAGAGACAAAAAGTCTTTTGTAAAAACACCATCTCAGTGGATATAGAGAAGAAGATGGGAAAGAAACTGACAAAAATACTAGATACTAATATCTACTTCGGTCATTTTTGCAAGTAAACAAAATTTGATCCCTTGAAATGCCTGCTTTTATAATTTTTTTTTAATTCTAAAAAGTATTATGCACTTCTCTGACATTTTAAATGGCTTATAATAAACAACATCTAATCTTCAATTGATGATGGAGTCAATTACGAATACCAGTGACAACCATGAGGGTCTAAAGGCGGGTATACAGGAGCACTGTCTCCTAATCTCAATAACCAACATATGTGAGTTCCACCGCTTCATTGTGATGGTCCAGCCTCTCTTTGCCTTCAGTCTTTCCTTCTTATGGCTGTAAATGTGCCACTTCCTTCTAACACCACCACACCCTTCTCAGTCTTGCCACAGCTTCTTCAACCATCCCTGTCCTGGGCATCCTAGATAAATAGACTGATTAGAAGACTGTGTGAATAAAGGTCTGAGTCAAATGGTGGGTTCAAAGCAGAACTAGGAACTTTCTCCTGAGTGGAGAAATACTAGCCTAGGCACCCAATGACCACGGCTTTACCATACAGGCTTTGTGGTACTTCTCATCTGTGCAGAAACCCTTTGTTTCCTATCATCCTACATGGAGCTATCTCAGACTTATGAGGCTGCCAGATGTCTGACCTTCACAGACAGATGGGGCCAAAGAAAACTAAACCTGGAGAAAAAAGTACTTGGAAAAAGGGACAGAGAAGGGCTCTTTTTTTTTTAACTGAAAAAAGACAAGAAAACATTAAATAAGAAAACTTTTCAAAGGTTAGGAAAGGGGTAAGAGAAAAGGCTACTTTACACATATACATTTAATACAATAAGTCACCTACGTTATGAATTAATTTCATTAAATCTTTAAGTCTAAAGGAGGGAATATATTTTATTTTATTCTGGAAAGTGATAGAGAAAAGATTGAAATTTCCCCAAGAGGTTCAATTTCAAATTATAATAGTTCCATGTAACCCTAGCAATTTCTTCTGATTGTAAACTTTTACAGTGAAATGTTTACATTATGATTTATTTTTAAATATTCATAATGTTCTAGTAAACCTAAACCCTAATTTTTTAATAAGCCCTAAAATTTTTGACTTAATTTTTCTCAGCTGGTGTCAGTCATTACTTATATTCCCATATATTCAGAGAAATGTTATTCACTTAAAATGCTTTCTCAAATGATGTTACTGACAAGGGATTAATCTCCAAAATATACAACAGCTCATACAACTCAGTATCAAAAAAAAAACCAAACAACCCAATCAAAAAATGGGCAGAAGATCTAAACAGACATTTCTCCAAAGGAGACATATGGATGGCCAAAAGGCACATAAAAAGATGCTCAACATCGCTAATTATTAGAAAAATGCAAATCAAAACTACAATGAGGTATCACCTCACACCAGTCAAAATGGCCAACATCAAAGAGTCTACAAATAAGAAATGTTGGAGGGGGTGCAGAGAAAAAGGAACACTACTACATTGTTGGTGGGAATATAAATTGGTAGAGCCACTATAGAAAACAGTTTGGAGGTTCCTTAAAAAAACTAAAAACAGAGCTACCATATGATCCTGGAATCCCACTCCGGGGCATATATCCAGAGAAAAACATAATTTGAAAAGACACATGCACCCCAATGTTCACTACAGCACTATTTACAATAGCCAAGACATGGGAGCAACCTAAACGTCCATCAACAGATGAATGGATAAAGAAGATGTGATATCCATACATACATATATACATACATATATACATATATATATATACACACACACAATGGAATACTACTCAGCCGTAAAAAAGAATGAAATAATGCATTTGCAGTAACACTGATGGACCTCAAGATGATCATACTAAGTGAAGTAAGCCAGACAAAGACAAATATCATATGATACTGCTTATGTGTGGAATCTGAAAAAAAAAATGATACAAGTGAACTTACATACAAAACAGAAATAGACCCACAGACATAGAAAACAAACTTATGGTTACCAAAGGGGAAGATGGGGAGGGATAAATTAGGAGTTTGGGATTAACATATATACACTATTATATATAAAATAGATAACCAACAAGGACCTACTGCATGTCACGGGGAACTATACTCAATATTTTGTAATAACCTATAAAGGAAAAGAATCTGAAAAAAATCGATATGTATGTATGTATAACTGAATCACTTTGCTGTACACCTGAAACTAACACAATATTGTATATCAACTATACTTCAATTAAAAAACAAATTTCTCAAAACACTGTGAAATTCTGGAGGAGTTTGAATTGCATGTTTAAAAGCCATTTCTTAACCACATACCAAAAACATCCACATGTCATTCATGGCATTTCATGGAAACTTTGGGATTTTCTTCTTAACACTACACAATTTTCAGTGTTTTCTAGATTCTGGAGGGAAAAAAATGAACTAATTTTATCAGTAAATATGAATAATTCTATCAACCAATATATTTGTTCCTGAGAAACGCTGCATTCTATTAAATTGCACCCTGAAAGCAAGGTAATTTACTGGGAAAATAAGACTGGGGGCAGACCATTCAAAACCCATGCATCCAGAGCACTAATTAAAAAAAAAAAAAATCCTTACAAACACACCCACACAGGCCATATCCTCTTCATCTCTGCATTCCCTACGGGGCTGATATTAGGTCCTGCATACAATAGATGCACTATAAGTGTTTCTTGGCTAGAGATAAATCCTGTGCTGATCCCTGTGAACTGCAGAAAACATGTCCAGGTGAAGAAAGTTCAGTTATGAACTTCACTCTAGGTTGGAAATTAAAAGTCCAAAAATAGAGAAGGGGAGCTTTAGATTGTGTTTGTTAAAAAGTGGCATGGAAGGTTGAGAATCATGAATCTAAGAACAGAAACAGATAGATGCAGGTTACAATAGTTAAAAGACAGACCTTATTTTTGCCTATATTCCAAAAATCAGATATCTGTTCACAGTTCTGCTTCTATTCAAGGTTTCAGCCTAATTCTTTTTAGGGAACAATTTTCCTCCTTCCTGTATGTTGTGTTTCCTGGTTGTGTGTCCTGAATTACCCTGGGTAACAACCTGTTTGCATCTCAGTCTTTGCTTCTCCTTTTCCAATCCCTGTCACATAAGACTTGTATTTGCACTAAAACATATATTACATGGCTTCTACATACATATACATACACATTTATGTACTCAATAATTATTAAGGTGATATATAAAAAGCATGGGCATTTACATGGCCCACTATAGTTTTTTCTATTAACACACAAGCAGAAACATAACAGGATTTTGATGTGGTGTGAAATAGAGCAGAGGAACCCAGATGTAAAAGAGATTTTATTATGACCGCGTTCACAAAAGGACAGTATCAGAGAGTTCCAAACATGTACAACGTATATGTTCTGACAAATGTGAATTAAATTACAAGATTTCAGAGGCCGACACAAAATCCTCAGGTAGCAGCAAGAAGAAAGGCAAAGGCACTGAGAAAAGATGTGAGGGTTTTCTCTCTTCATGATGCCAAGATTCCACTAAGGACAGAGACTACAAATCCATGATTATCTGAAGCTTCTTAAGGAGCTAACTCTCTTTTTTTTTCTTTTTTTAACTTCTCCAAGTTTTTTAGCTAACCATAAAAAGAAGAGAACAAGTTTTCTAGTTCAGGGTTATAAGTCAGCTTTATTATTTTAGGGACTTTATCCCAGCTTTCTAAAATTTCACTTGGTTAGAAAATCAGAAAAATCCCAAAAGGAAGAAAATTTTCTTAAAAGAGCTTGCCAAATAGACATACAGAAATAACTTTAATGAATACTTTTTTTAAATTATGTTTTGCATTTTTAAATCTAGAAATACCCTACCACTGATCTAGTAAGTACTTTAAAATATTAAAACAAAAGGTATTCATTAAATAATTTGCTCCCTTTGTCTCATCTACACACTTAAGAACTAAAATGAAATAGGATGCTGGACCATGGGAAAGAATGGATAACAATGCTGTACATTCAACAATAAACACTCATGACAATGAAAAGATAACCAACTGAAGAAACTCACAATTAAAATGAAAATATGTGCTCCTATGTAATCTAAATAACTTTCCTGTAGAAAATGTCTTAGTATTTGCCATTTCAAGCCAATACAGCTATAGTTTAGATAATTCTAAAACCACATGGACACCACCCTCAAAGAAGAGAAAGCAAACCAAAGTGATCATTTGTCTAAGGAAGAATCATCATGAGACCATATAACCAGTCCAATCTCACTGGTGCAACAGAGGATGAGGTTTGCTGCAAAAATGCATGAGTAACAGGGATATTAACAACTCTGAAAGGCTTTAACTTCCCCCTACACTCATTTTGTATCCAGTAAAACAGTGACAACAGCAGCACGCAAATATTGGTTGAATCCTTTCTACTACTCCTAGTGAAATGTTTTTCTTGAGTGGTTATTAAAATAAGATAGGTTCCTATTTCTAAAAAGAAGTAGCACCAATTGTTCTGAATGGTCAGCACATCTTTTCTCTTTGCCTGGAATGACTCCTGCCCTGATGCCATCCACCACAGTCTAGGGAGGGCTGAGCCCTGTCTAGGAGCAGACAAGGGATCCAACGTAGGCCACTCATTCCCTGGGACTTTTCCAACCAGAACTGCACCCCACCTCTGCACCCCTGATGGTGGCAAAACAGAGAAAACACCAGCTTAGAAGCAAGTGTCTCTAGCTCTGTAGAGAAACTGGACAGGGATCCTGAACTACCAAGTACTAAGAGTAAAAATGAGGATAAGAAAGACAGCACAGATAACATGGGATCCTTGGTCCTAGCCCTTGAGGACCAACTGCCTGGTTGCCTGACTTTCTAAAGCGTGGCTGTCAAGTTCCTATTTCTATTCTGTCACATTATCCTCCCAATAAATTCCATTTTTTTCTTAGTGACTTCAAGTTGATTTTCAGTTATTTGTAACCCAGAGTGCTAACGTTGGTATACGTGAAAATACATGTACAAAAGGATGCAGAGCTACTGTGAAGCACTAATGTCAGAGCTAGAGCTAAGTAACAATAGATGTGTTGTTTTAAAATCTAAGAAAAGAGGATTTAAGGTTGATTTTGACTTATATGATGGCAGGAAAGGAGGGTTTAATAGTAGTTAAAGGTTTCACAAAGCTACCTCACAAACCTACTATATATAATATTCTATAAATTTTTACTAAATTATCATATATTAAAATTATTTATTTATTCTTATAATTTACAGGGGAATTTATATAACTGCCATAAGTCATGCAGCATGACCTATTAATCAGTTATCTGCACCTGTAGGATGCCTGAATGCTTGGACCAATTACTTTAATCTGGCATCCAAGTTGCTATGATAGCATGTATTCAAATTTTAGGCATAGCACCTAGAGGGAAACAAACTGACTTGGCCTTGTAGACACCACTTATAAATTGATGGCACCCATAAGCAGCCAAGAAATGTCATAGGAATTACGAGAGGGAAATCAGTTTGTTACACCAACACTGGCTTTAAAGATTTCTGGCCATGAGGGAAAGAGGGTTATTAAAAATTAAAGAACTAACAGCAAGGGGATTTTGGAAAAAGCCACAAAAGTACACTAGGGACTGATGGAATATGTAAAGAAACTGCTAAGAAGACATAAAGTAAACTACATTTTCTGTATTTCATTACCAAAGGATTTTTTTTCATGTTCAGTTCATTTACCAACCATTTATTGAACTTGATATTAAGCATTATGGGGGATATCAAGATGAATGAGACACAACTGATACTCTCACAGATACTTACACAAATAAATACAATACAAGAAGTAATTGCCAAAGAACAAGTAAAATACTATGGGAGTTCAGAATGAGAGAGACCTCAGAAAGAGGGAGGCCTCTGAATGATGGATCAAGCAAAACTGGAAGACTTTCATTTTAGATAATCAAATTCTGAATACTAGAGTCACAAAGAATTCAATAGGTAAGATGTTGGGGGGAAATGTATATCCAAAGACCAGCAAAGACCACTCGTAGCATAATAATTGTTATCGATATTTGGATGTAATTTGTTAATTTAACAAAGAACCTTTGTAATATTGTAGGAGCACAGCCTAGAAGAGTTGAACAATTTCCATGATTTGAACCCTCATGAACAATGGTTCTTTTCTACACTCTGGTGGAAGATTATTTGGATGGACTCCAGGGACTCCATGTACACTGCCTGCCCATACGGTTCAAAGATGTGTTTTTTCCTAGTTACCCTGGACACAGACAACCAAACTCTTTCTTCATATTGCTTAAGGAAAACTGAGCTTTGAGAATTGTTGCAACAGCAAGTCACAGGGAACTGAGAGATCATCTTTACTTATCATTCCTCTCTCCAATATTGATTCTAGTTTAGGGAAGGTGGGGTTTTACTCATTCAAACACAAAGGCCCAATCGATCAACTTAGTTTTATCAATCCTCCCCTGAAGCACCTGATTCCCTCAATAGTCACTGTTTCTCCTAATCATTCAAGGAAGACTCAATCCATATAAAAGTTTTTAAAAAATAATAATTCAATTCATACTTCTTGACTGACCCCATCACAATTAGTTCCTTCTATGGGCACAGAGTAACTACGGCATCGGCAGGACCACCTGACTTTAAGGAACGACAACCAGGTGGCTATCCACCCCGGTTCAAATGTTTCCTCTCATATCAACCACAGGCCCTTTAATTCAGACCCCTGAGAGATAAAACAGGTTTAATAAGGTCGAAAGAGACAGCATCATAGATGAAACCATATAAACAGACACACTGAAGCATAATTTCAACATAAGCTGCAGAACAGCTACATGGAGAACATGAGCTCAAGAAGCAGACAAACCAGGTCTTGGGCAAGAAACTTAGGCGGATGATAATAGTTTGTATACTTTAGAGGGTGGTCGTGAGGCTAACTCGTGTACAAACTGCTTAGAATAGTGTCCAGTAAAACAAAGGCTTTTACAACCCAGTGATAAGGATAACGTATATTTAGAGGGACCAGGTACTAAGCCTTTAGGCATCACAGACAATCCTTTATCCTGGGGCTCCGACTCTGCCTGAGGTCTGGTACTGGTCTTGGTTCTCTTGGTTCAGATCAACGTGGGCATTTCATTCTGTATCAGCTGTGGGCTGTTAGGCTCCTTTGCTCATTCACTTCTTAGGTCCATCAGTTCCTATTGATTCTTCTCCAGTACTTCTATTTCTGTTGTGGCTTATACTGTGCTTTTGCACCATTCCATGAAATTCAACCACTTATTCAAACACTTTTTTTTAACAGCTATAGGTACTACCCTACAGCCTTTCTTGATACTTCCTTTGGCTAAAGTAAAAGGAGCTATGTATTTACAGTTCTTTATGCGTTTTACTGAGAATGTTTAGTTCATTCCCTATCTACCTATGTATCTATCTCTATCAATTTTCTTCTCTTTCTCACTATCTATCATATTTCTCCATCGTAACTACAAAGCTGCCTCTAAAGAATCAAATCAGAACAGAGAGCCCATGGTTACATACTGACACTTTCAACATAAAGTTTATTGAACAAGTGTCCTTGTCCCCATGGTGAGCCATAGCCACCCCCCACCTCTGCAGAAGCCCGTCCAACACTAGCAGCTGTGTGGCTAACAGGGTCTTAGTGCTCCAATCTGGTGTCAGGCCTGAGCCTCTGAGGTGGGAGAGACAAGTTCAGGACACTGATCCACCAGAGACCTCCCAGGCCCACATAATATCAATTGGCAAGAGATCTCCCAGAGATCTCCATCTCAACGCTAAGACCCAGCTACATCCAACAGCCAGCAAGCTCCAGTGCTGGACACCCTATGCCAAACAACTAGCAAGACAGGAACACAACCCCACCCATTAGCAGAGAGGCTATCTAAAGTCATAATAACTTCACAGACACCCCAAAACACACAACCAGCTGAGGCCGTGCCCACCAGAAAGACAAGATCCACCCCACCCACCAGAACACAGGCACCAGTCCCCTCCACAAAGAAGCCTGCACAAGCCACTGAACCAACCTCACCCACTGGGTGCAGACACCAAAAACAACAGGAACTGCAAACATGCAGCCTGCAAAGAAGAGACTGCAAACACAGTACGTTAAGCAAAATGAGAAGACAGAGAAATATGCAGCAGATGAAGGAGCAATGTACAACCCCACCAGGCCAAACAAATGAAAGGAAATAGGCAGTCTACCCGAAAAAGAATTCAAAGTGATGATACTAAAGTTCCAAACCTTGGAAATAGAATGGAGGAAATACAAGAAATGTTTAACAAGGACCTAGAAGAACTAAAGAGCGAACAAACACTGATGAACAACACAATAAATGAAATTACAAATTCTTTAGAAGGAATCAATAGCAGAATAACTGAGGCAGAAAAACGGATAAGTGACCTGGAAGATAAAAGAATGGAAATAACTACCGCAGAGCAGAATAAAGAAAAAAGAATGAAAAGAATTGAGGACAGTCTCAGAGACATCTGGGACAACATTAAACACACCAACATTCAAAGTACGGGGTCCCAGAAGAAGAAGAGAAAAAGAAAGTGTCTGAGAAAATATTTGAAGAGATTATATTCGAAAACTTCCCTAACATGGCAAAGGAACTACTCAATCAAGTCCAGGAAGCACAGAGAGCCCCATACAGGATAAATGCAGGGAAAAACATGCCAAGACACATATTGATCAACTATCAAAAAATAAATACAAGGAAAAAATATTAAAAGCAGCAAGAGAAAAGCAACAAATAACATACAAGGGAATACCCATGAGGTTAACAGCTGATCTCTCAGCAGAAACTCTGCAAGCCAGAAGGGAGTAGCAGCACATATTTAAAGTGATGAAAGGGAAAAATCTACAACCAAGATTACTCTACCCAGCAAGGATCTCATTCAGATTCGATGGAGAAATTAAAAACTTTACAGACAAGCAAAAGATAAGACAATTCAGCATCACCAAAGCACCTTTACAAAAAATGCGAAAGGAACTTCTCTAGGAAGGAAACACAAGAGAAGGAAAAGACCTACAATAACAAACCCAAAACAATTAAGAAAATGGTAATAGGAACATACATATCAATAACTACCTTAAATGTAAATGGATTAAATGCTCTAGCCAAAAGACATAGACTGGCTGAATGGATACAAAAACAAGACGTGTATATATGCTGTCTACAAGAGACCCACTTCACACCTAGGGACAGATACAGACTGAAAGTGAGGGGATGGAAAAAGATATTCCATGCAAATGGAAATCAAAAGAAACTGGAGTAGCAATTCTCATATCAGCAAAACAGACGTTAAAATAAAGACTAACAGAAGAGACAAAGAAGGACACTACATAACGATCAAGGGATTAATCTAAGAAGAAGATATAACAATTGTAAATATATATGCACCCAACATAGGAGCACCTCCATACATAAGGCAAATACTAACAGCCATAAAAGAGGAAATCGACAGTAACACAATCATAGTATGGGACATTAACACCCCATTTTCACCAATGGACAGATGATCCAAAATGAAAATAAATAAGGAAACACAAGCTTTCACGATACATTAAACAAGATGGACTTAATTGATATTTATAGGACATTCCATCCAAAAAAAACAGAATACAGTTTCTTCCCAAGGGTTCATGGAACATTCTCCAGGATAGATCATACCTTGGGTCACAAATCAAGCCTTGGCAAATTTAAGAAAATAGAAATCGTATCAAGTATCTTTTCCAACTACAACACTATGAGACTAGATATCAATTACAGAAAAAATCTGCAAAAATTACAAACACATGGACGCTAAACACTACACTACTAAATAAGCAACAGATCACTGAAGAAATCAAAGAGGAAATCAAAAAATACCTAGAAACAAATGACAATGAAAACACAATGACCCAAAACCTATGGGATGCAGCAAAAGCAGTTCTAAGAGGGAAGTTTAAAGCAATACGATCCTACCTCAAGAAACAAGAAACATCTCAAATAAAAAACCTAACCTTACACCTAAAGCAATCAGAGGAAGAAGAACAAAAAATCCCCAAAATTAGAAGGAGAGAAATCATAAAGATCAGATCAGAAATAAATGAAAAAGAAATGAAGAAAACAATATCAAAGATCAATAAAACTAAAAGCTAGTTCTTTGAGAAGATAAACAAAATTGATAAACCATTAGCCAGACTCATCAAGAAAAAAAGGGAGAAGACTCAAATCAATAGAATTAGAAATGAAAAAGGAGAAGTAACAACTTACACTGCAGAAATACAAAGAATCATGAGAGATTAATACAAGCAACTATATCCCAATAAAATGGACAACCTGGAAGAAATGGACAGATTCTTAGAAAAGCACAACCTTCCGAAACTGAACCAGGAAGAAATCGAAAATATAAACAGACCAATCACAAGCACGGAAATTGAAACTGTGATTAAAAATCTCCAGATGGTTTCACAGGTGAATTCTATCAAACTCCTTCTCAAACTCTTCCAAAATATAGCAGAGGGAGGAACACTGCCAAACTCATTCTACTAGGCCACCATCATCCTGATACCAAAAGCAGACAAAGATGTCACAAAAAAAGAAAACTACAGGCCAATATCACTGATGAACATAGATGCAAAAATTCTCAACAAAACCCTAGCAAACAGAATACAACAGCACATTAAAAGGATTATACACCATGATCAAGTGGGGTTTATCTCAGGAATACAAGGATTCTTCAATATACGCAAATCAATCAATGTGATAAACCATATTAACAAATTGAAGGAGAAAAAAAATAGGATCATCTCAATAGATGCAGAAAAAACAAAATTCAACACCCATTTATGATAAAAACCATCCAGAGTAGGCATAGAGGGAATGTACCTCAACATAATAAAGGCCATATTTGACAAACTCACAGCCAACATCATCCTCAATGGTGAAAAGCTGAAACCATTTCCACTAAGATCAGGAACAAAACAAGGTTGCCCACTCTCACCACTATTATTCAACATAGCTTTGGAAGTTTTAGCCACAGCCATCAGAGAAGAAAAGGAAATAAAAGGAATCCAAATCAGAAAAGAAGAAATAAAACTGTCACTGTTTGCAGATGACATGATACTATACATAGAGAATCCTAAAGATGCTACCAGAAAACTACTAGAGCTAATCAATGAATTTGGTAAAGTAGCAGGATACAAAATTAATGCACGGAAATCTCTTGCATTCCTATACACTAATGATGAAAAATCTGAAAGAGAAATTAAGGAAACACTCCCATTTACCATTGCAACAAAAAGAATAAAATACCTAGGAATAAACCTACCTAAGGAGACAAAAGACCTGTATGCAGAAAACTATAAGACATTGATAAAGAGATTAAAGATGATACAAACACATGGAGAGATATACCACATAATAGGACTGGAAGAATCAACACTGTGAAAATGACCATACTACCCAAAGCAACCTACAGACTCAGTGGAATCCCTATCAAACTACCAATGGCATTTTTCACAGAACTAGAACAAAAAATTTCAAAATTTGTGTGGAAAGACAAAAGACCCCGAATAGCCAAAGCAATCTTGAGAAAGAAAAACGGAGCTGGAGGAATCAGGCTCCCAGACTTCCGACTATACTACAAAGCTACAGTAATCAAGACAGTATGGTACTGGCACAGAAACAGAAATATAGATCAATGGAACAGGATAGAAAGCCCAGAGATAAACCCTTGCACATATGGTCACCTTATCTTTGATAAAGGAGGCAAGAATATACAATGGAGAAAAGACAGCCTCTTCAATAAGTGGTGCTGGGAAAACTGGACAGCTACATGTAAAAGAATGAAATTAGAACACTCTCTAACTCTGTATACAAAAATAAACTCAAAATGGATTAAAGACCTAAATGTAAGGCCAGACGCTATAAAACTCTTAGAGAAAAACATAGGCAGAACACTCTATGACATAAATCCCAGCAAAATCCTTTTTGACCCACCTGCTAGAGAAATGGAAATAAAAACAAAAATAAACAAACGGGACCTAATGAAACTTAAAAGGCTTTTGCACAGCAAAGTAAACCATAAACGAGATGAAAAGACAATCCTCAGAATGGGAGAAAATATTTGCAAATGAAGCAACTGACAAAGGAGTAATCACCAAAATGTACAAGCAGCTCATGCAGCTCAACATTCAAAAAACGAACAACCCCATCCAAAAATGGGCAGAAAACCTAAACAGACAATTCTCCAAAGAAGATATACAGATTGCCAACAAACACATGAAAGGATGCTCAACATCACTAATCATTAGAGAAATGCAAATCAAAACTACAATGAGGTATCACCTCACACCAGTCAGAATGGCCATCATCAAAAAATCTACAAACGATAAATGCTGCAAAGGGTGTGGAGAAAAGGAAATCCTCTGACACTGTTGGTGGGAATGTAAATTGATACAGCCACTATGGAGAACAGTATGGAGGTTCCTTAAAAAGCTAAAAATAGAACTACCATATGACCCAGCAATCTCACTACTGGGAATATACCCTGAGAAATCTATAATTCAAAACCAGAAATGTACCACAATGTTCATTGCAGCACTATTTACAATAGCCAGGACATGGAAGCAACCTAAGTGTCCATCGACAGATGAATGGATAAAGAAGATGTGGCACATATATGCAATGGAATATAACTCAGCCATAAAAAGAAACGAAACTGAGTTATTTGTAGTGAGGCGGATGGACCTAGAGTCTGTCATACAGAGTGAAGTAAGTCAGAAAGAGAAAAACAAATACCGTATGCTAACATATATATATGGAATCTAAAAAAGAAAAGGTTCTGAAGAACCTAGCAGCAGGACAGGAATAAAGACTCAGAGGTAGACGATGGACTTGAGAACATGGGGAGGGGGAAGGGTAAGCTGGGACCAAGTGAAGGAGTAGCACTGACATATATACACTACCAAATGTAAAATAGCTAGTGGGAAGCAGCTGCATGGCACAGGGAGATCAGCTCTGTGCTTTGTGATCACATAGAGGGGTGGGATAGGGAGGGTGGGAGGGAGACACAACGCAGAGGGCATATGGGGATATATGTCTACGTATAGCTGATTCACTTTGTTATACAGCAGAAACTAACACAACTTTGTAAAGCAATTATAACCAATAAAGACGTTAAAAATTAAATAAAATAAAGTTTATTGAACAAGTTAGAACAATAATATAAGATTGTACCTTCGGGACACACAAGAGAAACTATGAAGCAGCGAATGCTAAAAGAAAACTTTACATTTACTAACAGGATAATCAGCCACATGATGTATCCACACCTGGCTGCTATCCAAAACTGGACAAGAGAAGATTTTAAAACAAACAAACAAACAAACAAAAAACCCCATCAAGAATCAATTTGCCAGTAGCAACCAGGTAACTTTTCAAATAAACAGTACTAAATTGGAAGGTGCACATTTCAAAAAAAATTGGGGGCGTTTTAAGATAACTGATGCCAATCAGGAAGCAGTCTTCTGAGACTGTCTTCTGAGACTGTACTAAACAAAATGTTCCATCTGATCAAAGAAGGAATAAAATTCTGAGGCATCAGCTTTCAAAATACACACAAATAATTGCCTTTCTTATAAAAGTCTGGGAAATCATCCATGATAATATCTATGTAGAAGCAGAGTCTACCCACATGTGCTAAATCTCAGTCAGAGGAACCCACCACCATTCTGCTCTTTCTCACATTTGCGAAAGTATTTTCCTTCTATGCGCACTAAAGTAGCATAAGATAGTACAACTAAGAAACTGTATTTTAATAGTAAAATGGAGAGCTAGTGGGAAGCAGCCACATAGCACAGGGAGATCAGCTCAGTGGTTTGTGACCACCTAGAGGGTGGGATAGGGAGGGTGGGAGGGAGGGAGGGGGACGCAAGAGGGAAGAGATATGGGAACATATGTATATGTATAACTGATTCACTTTGTTATAAAGCAGAAACTAACACAGCATTGTAAAGCAATTATACTCCAATAGAGATGTAAATAAATAAATAAATAGTAGGTAAGAAATTTATAGGTAGAATTCAATATTGTGCTATCATTTCAATTAGCATGAAATTAAAATGAAAATATAAACACTAGTAAAAAGCAATTAGTGGTAGAACAGTATATGCAAGTACAGGTGAAAATACCAGCACCACAGCGATTCCGAAGAAGACCTCTTCTCCAAGAGATCCACCCCCCCAACACTGAAAATGTGAGATAAGCGTGTAAGTGTGGAGGCAATTAATTTTAACTAAAACTAATCCTTCCTATCAGAACAAATATCAAGTAGCATGTATCAGATAATTTTCTTCAAGTATTTAAGTACTTCTCAATTTTTTTTTTTAACAATTGGCACATCCATCCAACACTTCTTTTTATTGGGAAAATGTTTGATTCTTTTAATCCATGTAGTTATTCTAAAAGAACTAGAATATTACTATAACTGCCACCAATTTTGTTTCAGACATAGAAGTCCTAAAATTTTTATTCTGAAATTACTTCTGGCTCACAGAAAATCTCACACAGGGCAGTTGAGCTTTATACCAGTTCAAAGATACCATCTGACATCTGAAAAGTTACAGAAGAAAGCCCTGAAATCTGATACTTTATTAAAGATTTTAACACCATAGAGAACGTAAAAAGCTCTCTCTCTTTCCATGACAATTTTTGTCATGTTTATAGGGACTGTAAATATTAAAGCTAAGGAGTGCTTCAGCTATGCATGTCTTCTTGTTGTTGAACAAAAGAAGAGGTGAGGGAAAGAAATTGTAATTATTCCCAAAGTTATCTTCTACCTTAAATCTCCCTTGATCTCTGAACCCCTCCCCCTTTCACTTCTCTGTTCCCTTTACACCAAAATTCCTCAAAAAGTGTAGTTAATCCTAATTGGCTCCACGGCCTCTTCTCACTGTCATTCTTTTTTTGTTTGTTTGTTTTTTAAATTGAGATATAATTGACATATGACATTTTATTAATTTTAGGTTTATAACAGAATGTGTGTGTGTGTGTGTGTGTGTGTGTGTGTGTGTGTGTGTGTGTGTGTGTGTGTATAAGGCAAAACAGTTACCACACATCAGTATTGGCAATGATTTTTGACACCGAAAGTAAATGCAACAATCATTTCATTCTTAAACTTATTTTAATCAGGCCTCTGTCCTCTCACTCCACCAATGGTCAGCAACGGCCTCACTCTGCCAATTCCATGAGCACTTCCCTGGATCTCTCAGCAGCAACTGACACACCTGACCACCCCCCTCCATCCTTGGACTCTTCACTTAGGCTCCAAGGCTAGTTTTCTTCCTACCTCACTGGCTCTGCCTTCTCAGTCTCCTTTGCTAGAGGCTTCTCTTCCCAACTTCTAAAGATGGAGTTGTCCCAGGAATGGGACCTTGGACCTCTTTTCATCTCTGTCTATACTCCTTCCTTAGGTGATTCAAAAGTCATGTCTCAAATGGTTTGAATGCCATCAATGCACTGAGTGTTCCCAAAGTTATACCTCCAGGCCCTACCTTTCCTTCATCCTCAGACTCATATATCCAACTACTTATCAATGCACTGACAATTCCTTACAGATATCTGATAAGAATCTCAAACTTGACAAGTCCAAAACCAAATTCCTGATTTCATACCTTCCCAACCCTGCTCCTCCCCCCACCATTCTCCTTTAGGCTCTACCATTAACACACTCGATGATGTCTCTAGTCCAAACCTTGAGAATCCTTGATTGCTCTGTCCTATATCCTACATCCAATCCAATGGCCAGTTCTCTTAGGTCTACTTTCAGAACATATTCCAAATCCAACCAGTTCACAGCACCTCCACTGCTTTCCTCCTAGTCCAAGCCACAATGTATCTCTGGATGATCACAACAGCTTCTCAGCTTGTATTTCTGCTGCTACTCTCCTACTCTTTCCCCTGCCCCAATCTACACACAGCAATCAGTTTTTGAAAATACCACTGCCTTGACGAAAACCTCAGTTTCTGACTTAGAATAAAATGCTACACTCTAACCATGACCAGCAAGGTGCTATCTTTCTCACCAGTCCCCTTGTTTTCCGTATCTATGCTCCTTCTTGTTTCTTAAGAACATTAAGCCCCTCTAGACCTGCACTCTTTTCCTCCAGATACTCCCAAAGTTTACTCCCTCCCTTCTTACGTATCTGCACTCAAACATCACTGCAGAAGCACCTTCCCTGACCATTTTACCAACACTCCCCTCCATGTTGCTCTTTCCCCTTACCTTGCTTTCTTTGGTTTATATTCCTTGCACTTCTGCCTGACCATTATATTATAGGTGTTTATTATCTGCTTCTCATCCCCACTAAAGTAAAAGTTCCATGGTGACAGGGATTTCTCTATTTGCTCACTCTTAAATGTCCAGGGCCAAGAACAATGCCTGGCAAATAGTAGGTGCTCAAAAAATATTTATTGAATGAATACATGAATGAATCATTTCTATACTCTTACTCATTTCTTACTGGGGTAGAGAATATATATTTCAATTTTTATTACTTTAATACATACAGTATAATGCCAAAAGGAGCCATTAAATATTTTCAAGTTATATTTTTAGAGCCTCATAATGATAGCAAGGGGATTTTTAGACAGAAAGAAGAGCATGGGTGCAACAAATAAGGTAGGAAATATTATAACATATTTATGGGAAGATAAGTAGTGCCCTACAGGAAATCTGGGGAAAGTTGGGGGAGAAGAAAGCAAGGTAGGTAAAAGGTGAGGCTTGGAATAAGGCTGAAAGCAGACAAAGGGCAATCATGAAGGGTCCTATGTGCTGGCCTGAGTTTTGAGTGTTATCTTGTAGGCGATAGAGAGTCATTAAGCAGGGAAACAGCAATTAGAATTTCATCTGAAAAAAATTACTCTGGTCACATAGTTTACATGACCCACATAACCATGTCTGTTCTTAGTTGAGGTAGCAATTTTGCTGCTCGAGGTCTACACAGAAATAAGACATGCCACATAAGTCTTAAATAATTATTTAACCTATTTTCATACCGAAAAGGTATTCATAGTTTCTTGATCACAAACCTTTAACTAATTTTCCTAATGAAACATTTTCTCAACATGTTCCTATTTGAATATTTTCAACTTTAAATCAATTAGCTCTCCAATTCAAGAACACTTACATGACAGTCTTTAATTAACGCACACAGAGCCTCATGTATACACAGTGAATCAGTTAACTTACAACACTAAATGTTAATACTATATTGGGTATTCAACAAGAAAATTCAGTTATGGCTTTTTTTAATGAGTGAAAAACTGGCATCTGATCATTCAGATAACAAAACAGTCTAAACTTTATCCAATACAAAACTCCAGACTAAAGTAAAAGAGGGCTTTCCTGGTGGCGCAGTGGTTGAGAGTCCGCCTGCCGATGCAGGGGACACGGGTTCGTGCCCCGGTCCGGGAAGATGCCACATGCCGCGGAGCGGCTGGGCCCGTGAGCCATGGCCGCTGAGCCTGCGTGTCCGGAGCCTGTGCTCCGCAACGGGAGAGGCCACGACAGTGAGAGGCCCGCATATCGCAAAATAAATAAATAAATTAAATAAATAAAGTAAAAGAGAACTCAGTTGGTCTAGACAAAGGCATATAAAAAGTCCTGTTTTTTTTTAGATTAAAACAGCACCTTGATTTAAATGTTCAAGAAGTAAAAGAACTTTAATATTCAAGGAAGCAAAATAACTTAGCTAAATGAACAATGTACGGTATCAGAGCCAGCTTAAATATCTTTTCTCTGCTTAGTAAGCAGGTTTATGATTAATACCAAGTCAGAGAGGATCTAGAAAGGGAATCATTAGGAAGAATAAACAAAGACAGGACCCAAAGTCCATGAGCAAGTGGATATTCTCTCACTGGGACTTCTTCATGTGTGCCTAGGACATTCACTGAATTGAGTCTAGGGACAAAGAAGTAACACACCACAGTTACGCCGTAGCGCAAACTAGCTCAATGTCTGCCTTCCCCATCCACTTTCTTAATAAGCCTTTTCTGGAAGTTCCCAACAATACAACCATGAGTGTACGGCTCTGCATAGCTATTCATTACAAAGATTCAAATTACAGGAGAATGGGGAAACCCCTAAAGATGTCTGTCCCCAGCTGGGAACACTCACAGAGTAGGTGTTAATCTTGGCCCGTTTCCTCCAACTCTATGTGGGCATCACAGACGAGGGTCTATTCCAGGACTCACCACCAGTTTATATAACTTATACAACTTCTGTTCCATAAATAAATTTAAGTATGAAGGAGCGGCATAGACGTTTTAAATTTTAAAAATGACCTTTAGACATCAACCTTAATATTTACATTCCTCAGAAGTCATCACATTTTAAATACCTTTGGCAAGAGGACACAGAGCAACCATTTCAAAATGGAAAAAAGCAAATATGTACAAAATCTGAAATACTTCCTATAATAGCATGAAAAGGAAATCTGGCTTTTCACACACAGGCTAAATGAACTATTCTTTCCTTCACGTGCTTCACATTTTCATGAACCCTTTCCTAGTACACCCCACAAGCTGTAGAACCCTGCTGGCAAAATGCTTCTCTCTGGGGAGAATTTTTTTTTAACTTGATAGAAAAAAGGCCTTGAATTTAAAGCAGTTTTTCTTTCACATCATAACAGTGCAGTGACCTCTATGCAAAATATGATGAAAAATGCAAGTCAGTGCTATTATATAAGGTAGAAAATGAAACTTGGGTTTGTGTCTACAAAGATATCAGATCTATAACTTTAGAGTTCACACTAGTGAAACAAAGAAAATATAAAATAATCCTATGAATGTAGGAACCCCTCCTGATCTCAAGGGAGACCCATATACTGCTGGGAAGCCAATTCTGATTACCAGCCTTCATCCCAAATTTCCTATATTGTCAAAAGAGATACATAGAAATGCTGGTGGAATCAAAATAAGATAAAAATAACTAGTACATAAACTGTACGTGCTATAACATTCCAATAAAATTTCCAACCCACAGTAAATTCAAAAATTATTTAAATGAAAAGGGCATCAGACTGAGATTCAGAAAGAACAAGTCTAGTCTAATTTGTGAAATTCATGGCCAATAGTCCATAAATGCTTACTGACTTGGCTAAAGAGCTGTATGACCATGAGCAGGGAGGAGGTATCAAGATCATTATCTCTCCTTCATAAGACTGGAAAACGTAGCAATGAGGAGTGCTCAGTGGTTGACTTTATGATCTAAAATGTAGCAAGGAAGCAGAACCCTTTGTCCCTTTCTCCAAGACTGTGAATGGCAGTCTGTAATAGCTGAAAATAACCACCTGGGGCTTAAACCTAAGGAGAGACTCTCCTCCTGCAACTATGAGAAAGATCACCTTTATCTTGAAGGCTATAAAAAACACTGAAAGGGATTTAGCAGTGAGGGGCAATGTCACATTTGAGTTTTAAAGTGATTACTAGCTAGAATTTTGAGGATGGATTTCAGAGGTACGGAATGAGTCACTGAAGCCAGACAAGACATTACTGCAGCAGTATAGGTGAGAGATGAAAACTAAGACTGAGGTGACAGGGGAGAAAAGAAATTTGAGAAACACTTGCAAATGAAATCAACAGGGTGAGTATGTGAAGGAGAGGGAGATGTTGCTGCTGATGATGACGATGATTGCAGCTAATACTATTATCACTAAAATGTACTGTGTTTCAATGTGTCAGTCATTGTACTACATGCTTATTCATATTATCTCATTTAATCATATTGACATCCTAGGAGGTCTATACTATTATTCTCTCCATTTAACAGATGAGAAGAATGAAGCTTAGAGTGGTCGAGCAGCATGTCCAAGGTCACATTAAGTGGTGGAGCCAGGATTCAAGCCTGAGTCGGCTGATGCCAAAGCCTGCAGGCCAAATCGTTCCTTATACTCCAAACCTCCCAGGATTCTGAATTTGTGGGTAACTGGAAAGTATTATTTACCTAAACATACCTAGTTTTTATTGTAAAACACTTAATCTCATACTATTTTTCATATTCTGTTCTTTCCTATGAGTATCTTGATGGTGCGATCTTTCAGGATCATGTTAGTCTCTCCTTAACACAGCACATAGCGGGCGCCATGCTGGCTTTAGACACAAACAGGGGTATTCTGTATTTCTGTCTGAGCCCTGTGAACTTGTAGCTATAGCTGCTCTGGGATTAAATTGTGGAGAGTCTTCAATCCAACATACTCTTATCTTCTAACGTAGGAACCAGATAATCTGCATTCCCTCACTGCCTAGAATGCTTTTTAGTTTTCTCCAGGTTGATACAAGATCTGAGTAATCCTGATATTTACTGCAGCCCTACAAATGCGGGAAGGATCCACCATCATGCTATCAAAGTCTAATGCCTATGTGCACATATTAGGACCTCACAAAGAGAAAATAAAAATATTCCAAGTTGAAGGCATGAAAGTTTCTTTTATCACTTCTGAAAAATGTGCTCTTCAATCCATTCTCTCCTAGTCAGACAATGCGGATGGTTACAGAGAGAGTAGAGTGTAACCCTGTGCTAAAGGAACCCATTAGGTTTTGGTCAACAATAAATACCTTTGAGATATTTAAGGAGTCACACCTCCTGCCTTCTGTGTGGTTCACTGCCTATGGAGGGATAAAAAAATCTGCCAGGTTACCACCAAACGAGATTTGGTTCTGTCTGCTTTTAAGATATCCAAAGGGTCTCAATAATTACTAAGAAGGAGTCCTGTCTCCATGAGTACTAGCTGAAATCACAGTAGAACTGCTGAGTAGTACCTGCTCTATACCCTTCCTACGTCCAGAGAGGTTTTATAGATATAAATAGTTTAGACAGGTTCCTGCTTTCCTTTTTCAGGATCATTAAATGTAAAGTTTGACATGGTTCTTTGTCATCTTTGTTGTACTAGCACCAAGACAGTCAATAGGCTTGGAGTTTTTTTGTTTTGCTTTTTCTTTTGGTAGGCTTTTACTTTACTTGGAATCTTACGGCTACTCCACAACTTCTTTAATGAATATCATGGTTCAGATAAAGACTTGAAGGGGAGCTGTAACAGCTTTATGTTGACACAGAGTGATCATTCTGGTATGAGTTACTATTTTATTTCATAGTGGTCAAGACCATGGACTCGGGAACTAGACTGCCTGGGTTCACATCATGACTCTCGTTTACCAGCTGTGTGACTTCCAACAAGTTCCTTCACCTCTCTGAGATTTCCTAACCAGAAAATGGAGATAATAACAGTACCAACTTCAGACAACTGTTGTAAGAATTAAATTAGTTGATCTTTGTAAAGAACTTAGAATAATGCCTTGAACTTTGGTAACACTATATATGTATTTATTACATAAAATAAAAATAAAAATACCTCTGGCCAAATACTGAGCTTTCGCCAATGCACTATGCAGTGAGATGGAAAATCCAATTACAATGTGCTCAAGAGCTAATTAACCTTCAAATAAAATGTTTTACATCTATATATCATTATAAGAAATACACTCCAGCAAGGAAACTGCTCTTGAATAAATGCATTACTCCCTGTTTAGGAGATGTATACAAAAATGTACTAAATCTACTTAATGTATAGAAAACAAATATAAGGAGGATTTGGTCTATTTATTATTAGACTCCATATAAGTAGATAACCTCAGTTACCCTATTTGAGAAAACACAAATATAAAATAGTTCTTGTACAATTTCACTTGCCTACCTAAATTTAAGTCACATGACACCAAAGATTAAATTTATCTCTGAAAATTAACAGGGTCATAATTCATCACTGTGAACTTTCATGGAATAGTTCTGTCAAAAATAAAAATACATACAGATCAGACCTAGAAACTACAAAACCTGAATTCTTTTTATTTTACAATCTATTTTTAGTAATAGAAAAAATTATAGTGGTCACCAAAAATATCACACTGCTATTTGTCAAAATCCCCACATCTCTAAAGTACTCACAAAGCAGGGAAAGAGAGGGAGCAATGGAAACAAAATGTGCCTGAGAGGCATACTCTATTATTCTTTGGCATTTTTTCCCTTTTTTTTTTTTTTTTTTGAAGATAGCCTGGGTAGAAGGAATGGTGATAACATACTTCAGACAACTAAAACTACAAAGGTTGTCTTTAATTATACTAAATTCTGTTCACTATATATCACTATCTTAAGGTTTCATGGAACTCTCAATTCTGTGTTCTGTTGCATCTTGAAGTTTCATACCCACTCACAGCACTATCCTTTAAAAGGAGCTTTTAAAGCATTCTGTACCCAGCTGTATTCCAGAAATGACTTTTAAGGTAGATAGTAAAATACTTAGACTATAGCAAGATAAAATGAAAATTTTAATAGTTGAGTAGGACATCTGATAAAACATGGCAGATTAACCACCCAGACCTTCTGTCTTCTCTCCCTCTCAAAATACATGCCAGTAAAGGAAGAGAAAGTATGTACACCCACCAGGACAAAGAGAAAGTCAGAAACATTCAAAAATGCCGGAGAAACAATTACAGGTTTGACAGAGCTTAGAAAGCTGCTGGTCAAGTGCCTGTCAGGGGGAAACCAGTGAGATGTGAGCCAATTCACACACAAAACGCGGACAGGCCAGGTTAACCAAAGACAGAGTGAGGAGCAGAAGTGTAAGCAGGAGGGCTGGGTAAAGTCTCCCTATGGAGCACATGAAACCCCCAGGCCTCCACCCTTAGTCAATGCAGCCAGCTTATTCTCTGGAGAAAATAACCTTTACAGGCTTGAAGATCAGAGTTATCATCAAGTGAGAGAGGATTGAGAATCAGCATTGAACAAAGAGGGACCGAGTGAAAATTTGCAAATGGAAAAACACTAGAACTCTCAGATCAACTCCCTTGATCTGCTTCAACACATAGGGCCCAACTTCCCCATCTAAGAGGTTAAAAGAGTCTCCTCTAGAAAAATTAAATCTTTCTAAGAAAAAACAGTCTTTACATACTGACATTTAAGAGTCCCCTGATGAAGCACCTTGCTTACCACTTCATCACCAGCCAGAATGACCTGCCAATAACCTGTACGCAAAAAGAGGGGCGCTAGTCATGTCAGGACTCACTCTTAAAAAACACCTGAGACTTCCCTGGTGGTGCAGTGGTTAAGAATCCGCCTGCCAAAGCAGGAGACATGAGTTCGGGCCCTGGTCCAGGGAGATCCCACATGCCGCGGAGCAACTAAGCCCGTGCACCACAACTACTGAGCCTGTGCTCTGGAGCCCACGAGCCACAACTACTGAAGCCCGTGCACCTAGAGCCCGTGCTCTGCAACAAGAGAAGCTACCGCAATGAGAAGCCGGCACCCTGCAACGAAGAGTAGACCCCACTCACCGAAACTAGAGAAAGCCCTCGCGCAGCAGCAAAGACCCAACGTACCAATAAATAAATAAACAGATAAATAAATAATTTTATTTATTTAAAAAAAAGGGAAAGAAATTATAGGGAATATTGAAGAGAGGTGATTAGCAAAGTAATAAAACCAAAAAATTCCCAGAAGTCTCCAGATTCATCCCAGAACCAAATGTTATTATAAGTCTCCAGATTCAAAGAGCTCACCAAGTGTTCAGCAGAACAAATGAAACAAAAAGAGACCTATGATAAGGAAAATTACTATGAAATTGTACCATACCAGAAATAATAATATACAAAAGACTCCAAGAGCGTCCAAAGAAAAGAAAATGTAAAATACATATATACATATCTAATTAGCAATCACAATGGCAAAGATCTTTGAAAGTAAAAATGGAATCTGGAAGACAATATAGAACAATGATTTTTAAATTCTATAGGAAAAAATTACTTTCAACGTAGAATTCTATTTCCAGCCAAACTATCATTTAAGTGTGAGAACATAAATATAGGTAGCTTTAGCCATTTAAGGAACAAAAAATTAGCGTCCAATATTCCTTTCCTTAGGAAACTACTGATTGAGTGTTCTATCAAACAAGAAAGCACAAGGCATGGAATCTTATTCAGGCAATCCAACCTGACAGAGCCTGAAGGAAGTCCCAGAGTAATGAATATTCTTCTGATCTAAGGGATAAGGCATCTAGCCTGGTGCTAGAAAAGTGGGAGCTATGAGACAGAGGTCCTCAAAAGCATTTAATCATTTAAAAGATTGCCATCACATTTGGTGGGAAAAAAGAAGGGTAGGGATTTAGAAAAGTAACCAAATGGGCAACAGAGTCTTAATTATTAACAAATTGAAACAAGGAGTTGTACAAGAATGGCAACATATCACAGTCTACCATTGCACTGGATAGTAAATACTAATGTAGTCTTCATAATGAAAATATACGCTAATTATTTAAGTAAGAATGGTGATATAAGCTAAAAATACTTGAGAAACAACATAAAAAGTGTTGAATTTAATTGTCTACATAGATTAAGAACTAGTAGAGGAAGACAGTAAACTATAGATATATGGAATATACCTATACATGGAAAATAGGAAATTACTGTTTTTTTCACAGTCATCTGATATTTAGTATGTATGATTTCACACATTTTAATGCTCTGTGTACATGTGTTAGATTTTTTTTTTTAAGTAATCCTTAAAACTAAGTGGATGAGAGGGAGGGGGAAAATGGGAATTGTTCAACAGATGAGAGTTTCTGTTTTGCAATTTGAAAAAGTTCTAGAGATCCTTTGCACAGCAATGTGAATAGAGATAACACAACTGGACTGTACACTTAAAAAAAGTTACGATGGTAAGTTTTATGTTATGTGTTTTTTTACCACAATTAAAAACTAAAATTAAATTGAAAAATAACTGCATGAGAAAATTAAGTCAAAGGAAAAGTATTTCACATTTTCTAGGTGACAAATTTGACTAGGCTTTTTAGCAGCCATGATAAGTGACATGATTTAGTGTCCATAAAGATTTTTTAAATAAAGACATAAAGCCATTATTTTCAAGAGAATTGTTAACTAAATCCTGATATAGGAAATTAAAAAAATTTGTGGCAAGGATTCCACCAAGATGATACTATATAATTAAAGAATCATACAAACGTAGCAGTATGCCTCACTTACTTTAAAAGAATCTACTGGGAGTAAACAGATTTTTAATATATAATATCCATTTCAGAGAAATAAGAAGGTATTAAATGCCGAGTAACAGTTCCTGCAGACCCCCTCTATCCTTGGCCCCAGAGATGAGAATAGTCCTGGTGCCCAGCAGTCCTGGGGCAGGAGGCAGAGGGCAGGAAGGGCCCAGCACCTTCCCCAGCACAGGCTCCAGCAGGCAGCGTCTCATGCAGGCTCATCTGTGCACATCATTAGGCTACTGATGAGTTTAAGACTGAACTTGGCACATGAAAAGTTGTCGGCTCGTAAGGAGTATCAATGTACAATGTGCCAAAGCAGAGGTTGAATGAAAGTCAATGTCCAATAACTGAAACTCTCTTTAAAAGACCAATTTTCCTGAGTGGTTTATAAGCTAGTTGTGAATTAATATAAGAACAGAATTCCAAAAATATTTGAACAATTATGGCATCATTTGGGGATAAACACACAGCTATCCAACGTAGATCATACTTGAAAGATAAGTCCGTGAAAGATAAATATGCAGTGGAATGTTTGGGTATATTTGTCTAAAACCACACAAACAAAAACATACACTCTTGGCTTACAAAAAAAGGAAGTGTTGGAACAATGACATAAGGAAGCAAACCAGAAGAAATATGGCTTCCTAAATATCTGCAATCAAGTGAAGCTTTAAATCTTTAAAATAATTCCAAATATAAGATGCATATATTTCTCAAATTGGAGCATGCCGTATCACACTTTATTTTTTAATACCTCTAAGTGTAACAACACATGTGCTATGGGATTATACACAGAAACCTGCACCTCTCCCATCAAACTCAACACATCTGACACTAAAATGCTGAGCCCCTGCCCCACAACAATCCTAAAACAGACTCCTCCAACAGTTTTCCAAAAGGTCCATTAATAGTCATTCCATCGTTCAAGCTGTTCAGACCTAAAGCTTTGATAATTCTAATTTGATATCCAATCTGTTAGCAAATCCTGTTGACTCTACATCCAAAATCAAGACTCCAACCGCTTCTCAATATCTTCAGAGCAGCCAGCCTAGTTGGATGGGGATGTGATCCACCATCATTTTAACAGATTACTACAGGGGCCTCTCAACCAGGCTCCTGTTGCTCCCTACCGTCTTTTCTCAGAATAGCTCACAAAGTGATTCTTTTAAAACGGAAGCCAAATCACTTTACTCTGCTCAAAAACTTCCAATCGTTTTCCATTTCATTAAGAGTAAAAGTCAGTTTTACAATGGCCTACAAGGCTCTATACAATGTTGCTTATTTTTCTGATCTCATTCCTACTACTCTCCCCTTCGTTCACGCTGTTCCACCCACAGAGACCTCCCTGCTGTTTCCTCTACCTGAAATACTCTTCCCCCATGTACCCACATGGCTCCATCTCTCATGGCCTCCAAGTCTATGCTTAAAAGTCACATTTTCTGTTGAGGCCTTCTTCGACCATCCTAATTAAAATTACCACCTTTCCTATGTACTCCCCTGCTTTATTTCTCCCCATAGTACTTACGCCATCAGACAGACAAAGTTTACCTATGGATTTATTATCTGCCTCCCTTCACAATTCAGTTCCATCATGGCAGGGATTTTTGTCTGCTTTGTGCACTGCTGTACCCTTCTTGTTCAGCACTGAGATAAACATATACTAGATGTTCAATAAATATCTGTGAATGAAGTAATTTCTATCTGCAAATCACCAAACTGCATGTGAGTACATTTTAGAGGGTTATTTTAATATTTTCAAGTAATTATTACCATGAATAAAAATAAAATAGAAAAATCACAATACAGAGTACACTGAGGGGCTTCCCTGGTGGCGCAGTGGTTGAGAGTCCACCTGCTGATGCAGGAGACACGGGTTCGTGCCCTGGTCCGGGAAGATCCCACATGCCGCGGAGCGGCTGGGCCCGTGAGCCATGGCCGCTGAGCCTGCGCGTCCGGAGCCTGTGCTCCGCAACGGGAGAGGCCACAACAGTGAGAGGCCCGCGTACCGCAAAAAACAAAAAACAGAAAAACAGAGTACACTGAGGACTTAGAAATCTGAGTTGAGCATCAAGAGTATCATGGTCACCTTTATAATCAAACTTGCAGGTTTTTTCTGTTTTTGCTTTTATTTGCTTACTTTCTAAAGTAATCTTTGTCAAAATAAGCCCTTACAAGTGTAATTATTTTAATGCTTTTTTTTAACATCTTTATTGGGGTATAATTGCTTTACAATGGTGTGTTAGTTTCTGCTTTATAACAAAGTGAATCAGTTATACATATACATATGTTCCCATATCTCTTCCCTCTTGCATCTCCCTCCCTCCCACCCTCCCTTAATGCATCTTTTTGATGCTCTTAAAATACGAAAATGCAAAAATAATTATTTACAACTGAGTGGAAAATTCTATACAGTTGCCATTATCGATTTTTTAATTCCATATTAATTTCATTTGAAAATAATGTATGTGATTGCTCCTAAGATGACACACAGCTAAAGGATTCTTTATTCTGTAGCTAGAGAACGCCATCTGGCTCAATGTGAGAGAAACCACACTATTATACTGAATATTGCCATAAGTACAGTATTTAGTGTTTCTAAAAGAATTTCCTTCTAAGATGAAATAAATTACATTGTGGTATTTTATTTAATTCATTAAATAAACACTTTCTAAATAACAATTACATAGATACATAGCAAAAGAAGTTAATAATAATATTAATAATAACAATATTAGGTAGTTCTAAGCATTTTACATTAATTGCCATTCTTAATCTGTACAACAATCCTCTGAGGTAGGTAGGTACTACTGTTTTTCTCATTTTATAGATGAGGAAACTAGAGCACTGAAAAAATAAGCTACTTAATTGGAATCCTTGTAGAGCTAGAATTCAAATTGGAGCACACCATATCTGGAGCCAGGGAGTTTGGCTCCAGAGCCCACAGACTTAACTGTTACAGCATCTGCCTCTTCTAAGACAGCAAATACCAAGCAAAACCACCTTGCATGCCCTTCAGAGCATTAAAAATAGGCTGAGATCTACCTTAGAGGGTTTGTAGTCTAAAGATGTGGGCCTTCAATTTTGGTGACACATAGCTTTATCAAAAAGTAAGATGTGGGGCTTCCCTGGTGGTGCAGTGGTTGAGAGTCCGCCTACTGATGCAGGGGACGCGGGTTCATGCCCTGGTCCGGGAAGATCCTACATACTGCGGAGCGGCTGGGCCCATGGGCCGTGGCCACTGAGCCTGTGCGTCCGGAGCCTGTTTTCCGCAAAGGGAGAGGCCACAACAGTGAGAGGCCCGTGTACCGCAAAAAAAAAAAAAAAAAAAAAGTAAGATGCTCAGAACAAATGATCAGATTCTTCTAACGCAGTTTCATATGTATCCATAAAAAAGTACATTAACTTCAGAAATTTTAAATAAAAACCAAAACTGTAGGTTCAAGCATCAAGAGAGCAGTTATATAAAAAAAAAAAAAAAGAGAGCAGTTATACTACATAATCTCCTATAACAATCATGAATTCTAAAATTCTATAAAAATTTTCTTAAAGAAGACCAAAAGTTTCTCTTCTTTTTGGATCATCAAAAACTGACTTCCAAGTGATCTGCAATTTATTAGCAACCTTCAAATTCTTCCATCCGTTCAGCAAACAATGATAAGTGCCTAGAACTTACCTAGGGAGGAATCTGAAAATAAGTAAGACTACTTTATGTTTTCAAAGTAACTGAAGCAAATACCATAGGTTTTCAAATATTTTGAGATAAGACGCATTTCATGTCTTCAAAGTAATTGAAGCAAATTCTGTAGATTTTCAAAAATTCCCTAAGTTATGGAAACCAAGTTTCTGAACACTGAATACACAAAAGCAGTCTGTCCCCAACAACCATGAACTTGCTATGCTTTCGCAAGGCAACTAAATGACTCTGGGTTAACAGTTCTCCCTCAGGGCCAGAAGGCGAAGATCTGAATAGTAAAAATGCCTTCAGTCTATCTCCTCAAAGGAGACCAGGGACTCAAAGACCACAGGCCACTTAACTAAACATTTTTATTTTAATTCCTGCGTACCCTCTTACTGTAATATAATCCCTTTCCTCCATTCTCTGTCATTTCTTGCTTAACAACCTAAACAGCTTCTCTACCCATGCCCAGCCTCCCTAAACACCCCTTCAGGCCATATATAAAACAATAAATGATCCTGATGACAACAGATAAAAATAAAGGTAGTGTTTAATCTGTACCAATACCAAAATTTTTAAAAATCATAAAGTTGAGATTAAATTAGTCATTAAAACCAGCACCATCATCTTCTATGGTTCCCCTAAGTATCCACAGGTCCCTTTTAAGAACTCTACAAGTCTCTTGCTAGCTTTTCAAGCACATTTAGGCATACTTGCTTCTCCTAGAGTGCCAGAATTCAACATGATTATATAAATGACTCCAATACTCATGTTAGCGTGAACCAAGAAAAACAAAGAGCGTTGCTCACCACACAGTTCTAGAAGGGTTAAGTTGTAACCCACTGCAGCTGCCCACTGGCAGTGCACCCTGAGAGGAATTCAGGATGAGAGGATGAGGCATCCTGTGCTTTCCATACACAGGCCCCATAAATAGTTAGATGTAGATCTCAGGAAGAATTTCAATGACCCCCAGATTCTTACATCTGCCCATGCATAGAAAAGCACTAACATCAGTAACTTGAGATATCTGTTCTTTAGGATTAGCAGCAATTTTTTTTCTACCAAGATGTATGCCCAGCCATTTTGATGGGTGGGACAGAGGAAAGGAAAGAGGGAAGGGGGGGGGGAGGGAAGGACTCTGCAAATTCACTATGGCATACAGGTTGATATAATAATATAATCACATTGTAAATATTGTTCCTACACATGAATGCTATTCTAAACTGTCTCTGAAGTCATCACTGACTCCACCAATGTAGGTATTTATGTCTGCAGTCTCAGAAATCCCGTGTTAGGGGCTTCCCTGGTGGCGCAGTGGTTGAGAGTCCGCCTGCTGATGCAGGGGACACAGGTTCGTGCCCCGGTCCGGGAAGATCCCACATGCTGTGGAGCGGCTGGGCCCGTGAGCCATGGCCGCTGAGCCTGCGCGTCCAGAGCCTGTGCTCCGCAACGGGAGACGCCACAACAGTGAGAGGCCCACGTACCACAAAAAAAAAAAGAAGAAGAAGAAATCCCGTGTTAGGACACTCTTCCACTAGGTCACTATGTAGGACATTTTTTACTACATGATAATAAGACATTTTCAATATATCACGTTTACTTGCAATATATTGTATTCTCCAGTTTACTTCTGCAATAATCTGTTAGCAGTGGGGCTTTTTTTTTAACATCTTTATTGCAGTATAATTGCTTTACAATGGTGTGTTAGTTTCTGCTTTGTAACAAAGTGAATCAGTTATACATATGTTCCCATATCTCTTCCCTCTTGCATCTCCCTCCCTCCCACCCTCCCTATCCCACCCCTCTAGGTGGTCACAAAGCACTGATCTCCCTGTGCTATGTGGCTGCTTCCCACTAACTATTTATTTTACGTTTGGCAGTGTATATATGTCTATGCCGCTCTCTCTCTTTGTCACAGCTTACCCTTCCCCCTCCCCATATCCTCAAGTCCATTCTCTAGTAGGTCTGTGTCTTTATTCCCATCCTACCCCTAGGTTCTTCATGACCTTTTTTTTTTTCTTAGATTCCATATACATGTGTTAGCATACACTATTTGTTTTTCTCTTTCTGACTTACTTCACTCTGTATGACAGACTCTAGGTCCATCCACCTCACTACAAATATCTCAATTTCGTTTCTTTTTATGGCTGAGTAATATTCCATTGTATATATGTGCCACATCTTCTTTATCCATTCATCCGATGATGGACACTTAGGTTGCTTCCATGTCCTGACTATTGTAAATAGAGCTGCAATAAACACTTTGGTACATGACTCTTTTTGAATTATGGTTTTCTCAGGGTATATGCCCAGTAGTGGGATTGCTGGGTCATATGGTAGTTCTATTTTTAGTTTTTTAAGGAAACTCCATACTGTTCTCCATAGTGGCTGAACCAATTCACATTCCCACCAGCAGTGCCAGAGGGTTCCCTTTTCTCCACACCCTCTCCAGCATTTATTGTTTCTAGATTTTTTGATGATGGCCATTCTAGGAGTGGGTTTTTTATTAATGCTGTTCTTATCATTGCCATGAGTTATTCACTTGGTGCTTTAACACATACGATTGTTATGCCATTTCCATGTGCTATATAAACAATGAAAAACAATTTTTTTATTAAAACCAATTATTAAACAGATTTTAATTAAGTAATTTAATAGTAGTGACATATGGGGAAGGCTAATTATGACATAAGTGAAAAAGATTAAGTCTTTAGATTGTTAGGTTTTTTTTAATATGATCACAAGAGACATGCTATTTCCACTTATATGTCTATTTCTTATTTATTTTCTTAGGTGTCATTACTGACTTCCATTAGAAATCTGTATTCACTGGTCTATTACTGATCCCAGGTGTCAAAACCAGATATTGGATGTCCACAGGAAATGTGTGAAGCAGTAATTGTATTCAGTTCATTTTAGATTCAGGAAAGGGCCATAGGAATGTGTTATACATGTGTATTCTGACTGTTCTGTGATTACCACAATCCAACCTGGATTTCGTGAACTTCCTTCCTAATACCTCCCTTGCGGCCTAAGCTTTTTAACTTTATACTTTGTTATTCTAATATTGTTGGTATTGATTCAGGTGACACTGAGAGAAAAGAAATCATAATTCTAAGTCATATTTCTCGGTTGTTAAATCTGGTGACTTAAATCAAGTGTTAATTGGCTGTCTTTTCTGTCCTTCAGCAGTTATTGCTTTAAGCTGCAGCAACTGTTCCTATTTGTTTTAGATCATCAGAAAAAGACCCCACCATTTCACAATTTTATTTATCAGAGTATCTCAGAAATTGCTTTTTTAAAGCAAGTTAAGTTTCTTTGTGACTAATAATGTCTTTCTCTTTCAAATTCCTTTGGAATAAGTTAATTAAATTTTAAAGGTAAAATGTTATGCTTAAATAACTGCCTAAATCCTTCTTTGGGGGTTGGGAGCGGGGAGCTGCTACCCAAAGTACCACGGGTAAAAAACCTTCCTGGCAATCAAGACACTCCAAAAATCTAGTACATGGCTTCCCCATCTCCCCATCCCATTACACATTTAGTTGTTAATATGCATCTAAATAGATGTGTGCTCTGATGCACCATTATTCCTTCTACTTTCAGTATCATCACCCCCAACTTTTCCCCTTGGCCAAAAAGCCCCCCTTTTCCACCTTCTACCCAAATCCTGCTCAACCTTCAGAACCCAATTTAAATCCCATCTCCTAAGTAAAGCCTTTTTTTTTTCCTCACAGTTCTTGGTTTAATTAGCCTCCCTCAACCCCAAAATTCACTATCGCACAGCTTCTTCTTACCCAGCCTGTCTTTGAAACCCTTAACAATGGATGACGGACTTCCCTTGTGGAGCAATGGTTAAGAATCCGCCTGCCAATGCACAGGACACGGGTTGGAGCCCTGGTCCAGGAAGATCCCACATGCCGCGGAGCAACTAAGCCCATGTGCCACAACTACTAAGCCTGCGCTCTAGAGCCCGCAAGCCACAACAACTGAACCCGTGTGCCACAACTACTGAAGCTCGGGTGCCTAGAGCCTGTGCTCTGCAACAAGAGAAGCCACCGCAATGAGAAGCCCACGTACCACAAAAAAGACCCAAAGTAGCCAAAAATAAATAAAGTTAAAAAAAAAATGGGTGAGTAACATAACAGACCCATGTTGAAGATGATATCTTTGGTCTATAGGAAAAAAAAAAAAGGAACACATTCCACTGCTCTAGCCATCCCTTAAATCTTCCTATTTCTCATGTTTACATGGGGTTTGCAACCCACCCAGATCATGGATTGAGAAATACTGAAATCCATTTTTGAATAAATGATCCCTTCTGCCCTGATGCGGATGGTTTGATTCAGTTGCAAGTTAATGTTTCTAAATTGCATAAGTCACAGCTGCTGCTTTAAAAAAAAAATTCATTCACAATTAGATCATGCATTCACTCATGAGAGGCAATCATGAGGAATGGATTTTTAAGTCAGTCTTCCTTCCTTGTCTTTAGTTCACGAACAGTTTGGTATCTGGTTAGAGTTTTTCATTTTCTCTTCTTCATACAATATAGTGGAACTGCATTACTCACTTAAAATTCACTTTAAGCATGACAGAATGTTTAACACATGGAAGATTTTAATTGGAGACAAAATAATATTCCGCTGACTTTCTCAACAAATCTGTCTCAGGATTGATGGCTTTAGGAGCAATCTGAATTTATCATCTTTTCCACATCTTACTTTTAGAAAATAATAACAAATAATTTTATATCATCTTATGCACCCCATATAATAATTTTCTGGTTAATCCATTTAGTTGATAAGATTTACCAGTACTCATGAAGGGATATGAGATACAAACAAGGGAACAAAACAGAGTCCTTCTCTTTTAATAAGATAATGTTGCCTTCAGCTTTTAACTAGGGCATTCTGGAGAGCACACTTGCTTACAGACCATCTCTTCCAAAAGCTTCTCGAAGAAATAAACAAAGCCAAATTATATAATTCATTTATCACAAGTTAATTCCCCAAATTCATTCACATTAAGAGATGGCTGACATTTTGATCAGTAAGTCAAAGACAACTGAAAATGGTAATGATCCAGGACACCTTTTCCCTGAATTAAACTGCTTTGCAGAAAGGTTCTTTGAAATCTTACCTAACTGGAAAGAGAAGGCAAAAGATTTATATAGGAGTAAGTGACTAAATATTTGGAAATTATCAAAAATCAACTGAAAGAAACTACTGGAAACAATAAGAAAATGCAGAAAGAAACCTGTCAAAAACTAAAAATCCTAATAACAGCAGTTAACATTTGTTGAGAACTACCATGTGCAAATTCCTTTTAAATATCATCTCATTTAAACTTTAAACAATTCTTATTAAGCAGTTACAACTATTAAAGATGAGAAAGTTGGAGCAAGTAACCCAAAGACACACACTATGCTCTACCGTTTATTAAAATTCATATGTAGACTAAAACAGCTTTCAACATTAAAACAGACAAAAAAGATAATTGAGTAAAAAGTACAATCAAAATATCAAGAAAAGGAAGCATAGACTATCAGGGAGTAAATATTAATAAAAAATCCATAGTACCTACTTGAGGAAAACTAGAAAATACAAATAAGAAACAGAGAAGAAAACAGATAGTTGGAAAGATAACTTAGTTTTGAACAGAAAGTTTTCAATACTTTTAATTCTTCCTAAGTTAATTTCCAAATTCAATGCCACACTAATCAAAATCTCAGTAGGAAATGTTTTCTATTTTGAAGAAAATATTCTAATGTTCACTTGAAGACTAAATGTATGATAAATGTATTATCATGCTTCGGTAATTAAAAGAGTGGTACTCACACAGGTAGAGAAAGACAAATCAATGTAGTATCATCACCAAGACATAGGCCCAAGTATATATTGAAAATTAATTTATGATAATGGTGGCACTTCAAAGCAGCGGGGAAAAAATGGATTATTCAGTAAATGCTACTGAGGCAACTGAAAAGCAGTCTGAAAGAAAGGAAAAGATGAGTTCCCTCCTCAAACGTTATACTAAACTAAATTTCAGATAATTAAAAAATATAAATGTAAAAAATGAAATTATCAGAAGAAAATAAGAGTGAATATTATTCTCATATAGTATAGGGAAAACTTTTATAAACATGATCCCAATACCAGAAACCATAATAGGAATGACAGATATGATTCCCTTAAAATGAAAAAAAAATTGTACATTAAAAACATTATAGGGCTTCCCTGGTGGCGCAGTGGTTGAGAGTCTGCCTGCCGATGCAGGGGACGCGGGTGCGTGCCCCGGTCCGGGAGGATCCCGCATGCCGCGGAGCAGCTGGGCCCGTGAGCCATGGTCGCTGAGCCTGCGCGTCCAGAGCCTGTGCTCCGCAATGGGAGAGGTCACAGCAGTGAGAGGCCCGCGTACCGCAAAAAAAAAAAAAAAAAAAAAAAACATTATATAGGACTTCCCTGGTGGCGCAATAGTTAAGAATCCTCCTGCCAATGCAGGGGACATGGGTTCAAGTCCTGGTCCAGGAAGATCCCACATGCTGCGGAGCAACTAAGCCCGTGCGCCACAACTACTGAGCCTGTGCTCTAGAGCCCGCGAGTCACAACTACTGAGCCCACGTGCCACAACTACTGAAGCCCGCGCACCTAGGGCCCGTTCTCCGCAACAAGAGAAACCACTGCAATGAGAAGCCCGCGCATGCAACGAAGAGTAGCCCCGCTCGCAGCAACTAGAGAAAGCCCGCGTGCAGCAACAAAGACCCAACACAGCCAAAAATAAATAAATAAAAAATAAATTTCAAAACAAAACTAAACTACATTAAAAAAACATTATATATATTTGAAGGCAAGATGACAAACTGTAAAAAAATTATTCGCTATACAAATATGGAAAGCAAAGATCGCTGTCCCTAGAAAAACAATTAGCTCTTAAAGTAATAAGAAAAAGTACTACCCCAATGGAAAAATTGGCAAAGGTTAGGAACAGACTAGTCACACACACATACACACACATAAAAGCAAATGACCAATAAGCAGTTGAAAATAACTTCAACCTCAGTAGAAATCAAGGTAATACAAATAAAAACTAAATATTTTCATCACATCAATTTAGGCAAAGAAAAAGAAGATCCAGAAATTGCAATGGTATGAGGCTCCCATACAATTAACTTGGTACAATCTTTCTGGAGAACAATTTGGGTATTTCCATTAAAATATAATTTCACGTTGACTTAAAAATTTTATTCTGAGAGATGAAACATATATAAACATATATGGATGCATATTTACAGCCTTGATTTTAATAGCAAGAAAAGCAAAAAGAATCTAATTGTCCACGATCAGGGAATTAGCTAAATAAATCATGATGCATCACAATTGTGACTTTAAAATGAAGTATTCACTGGCTTTAAAAAATACGCTTGGCATTTCTGACAAAAAAGCAGATCTCTAGCTATTATATACAATGAAAGTTACACCCAAACAAGTAGGTGGGAGGATAATGGAGTAAAAAAGAAAAAAACAGAAGCAGAATTTAATGGATTTGAAAGGAAAAAGAAAAAAAAAATACAAGAAACACTAAGTACTAAACTTTGGGGAAGAAAAGTAGAAATAATAGATTAAATGGAGGAGACTGCAAGAATATAAATTGCCAGAATTAATCCAAGAGACGTAAAAAAGTTGGTATATAAGAAATTGTAAAGTCATCAAATATCTATCTTCCTAAAGGATACTTTGGGGGCAAGTGCTATTGAATCTTCATGGAACAGATAATCCCTTAGTCACTACCAGAGCCCTCATATCCAAACATGATAAAAGTAATGCAAATTTTTAAAACTCTAAACCAATCTCATTTATGAATATGAATACAAAATTCCTAAAAACACTGGCAAATCAAATTAAGGTGAAATAGGATGTACTTTACAGCTGTCCAACATTAGGTAATACATCAAAATAATATATTACACTAATAGGCCAAATCAGAAAAATCATAGGGCATCCAGAAGTGTAAAAACGGCATTTGGAAACTTTCAAGATAGTCCTGCTACTTCAAAAAATAATCAGTCAACTAGTAATAAAAAGAAACTTATTTAACATGATGAAAAGACGTATAAGAAAACAATAGCAAACATCCTACTTAAAGATGATAGCAGAACAAAGTTTAGTTGTGGGAACACTAGTTCCTTAGGAAAATTTTTAGAAGTTAAGGGTGGGGTAGGGAGAAATTTTATGGTCAAGGTCATTTTAAAAACTTGAGATTTAATTCTAAAAAGTTTCTCAGAAACTTTAATATGCTCATGTGCGCAGTACATTATAAATTTTAAAAAGCAGGTATAGGACATAGATAATCTCATTTGTGTTACAGGACATAGATGACCTCATTGGGTATATGTGTGTACGATTGGAATCTGAAATTAAACAGACTGTACTAGATAGACAAGTCTTAAAGAATCATAAACACAGTATGGTGGTTTTAAAATATGTCCCGCAACTCTTTGACATGCTTCCCTTCAAACAGTAGATCCTAATTCCACTCCCCTTCAGCGTGGACCACACCAGAAAACAAGAAGCTGGTTGCTTATATGGGGGTTGAGGGGTAGGAACAGAATGGAAAGGATGCTAGAGGGGGTGGAACTTTTCTGAGTGTACCTTTTTGTGTAGTTTTGACTTTGGGAAGCACGTTAATGTTACTGACATTTGAAAAATAAAATTAACAAGGATGAGGAGGGAGGAGTAAAACTGAAAGCAAACCAGAACAAATCAACCCTAAGTGTATTTGAAATGAATAATATAAGCACACTACAAACATCAAAAAAGAAGGAAGAAGAGGAGGAGAAGGAGGAAGATTTATATAATGTATGATCACGGAATTCTTGGTTGGAGGGAGGGAAGCGGCAGAGAACTGTAAACAACCCTAAACTCTTTTATTAGGAGTGATTTGTAGAGTTATGGCAAAACAATTCTGAAACTATTTCAGATACATTACAGATTTTAGCAAATTAGCAAGTACACTGAAGTCATTAGGAGCTAGGTTCTCACCATGGAAGAAGAGAGATACAAATAGGAAATGGGAGAAGACAAAGAAAAACTCCGTGGGGATGGATTAGAATTGGGATTTGGTATGGACTCAGGATTTCTATATGTATGCTTGAAGAGGCTCCCATTGCTGATTCAGACAATTGGAGCACCAAAATAATTTTTAAAATAGGAATGAATTATGAACCATTGACGAAAAATGGAAATCTATGAGTTCACACCAATAATAAATGGATAAAGAAATAAAAGAGAAAAATAAAAGAAGGGTTCTTGCTTACATGAGAAGGTGAAGTATTGATGGGTCAGTATGGGGGAAAAATCATCATTTTGCAACCTCCACAGTAAAGGATAATCCATGAATGCTAAATCTAGGGGGGAGTATTTTGATAAGAAGAAAGATATTTATATAGAACTAAAATGTCTTCCTACATATTGCCTATTAGTAGGAAGGGGAAAAGATAGTATACAGAAATCAGCTAACACCTTGACTGGATGATCAAAATTAACATCCAAAGTAAGGTGCAGATGGATATCACATGCCTCCAGGTGTGAGACCCTGAGGACACACCAGTTATGAAATATTCCAGCAGGGAACAGAACATGTAACCTGAATTTAAACAAAAGGAAACATCACACAGACATAATGTGAGGGATATTCCATTGGGGGGGGGAAAATGCCTATTATTAAAAATGTCATTGTCATAAAATATAGAAGTTGAAGAACTGTTCCAGGTTAAAGGAGACTAAAAAGATATGGCAACTAAATGCAATGTGTGATTCTAGGCTTGGTTTTGCACTGGAGGGGAAAAATGCCATAAGAAGATGTTACTGGATCAACTGGCAAAATCAGAAAACAGACCGTAGATTAGATAAAAACTATTATATCAATGTTAAATATGCTGAAGTTGATAACTGCACTGGGGTGATGTAAGAGAATATCTTTATTCTTAGGAAATATACACTATCTTATATGTATCTTACTCTCAGATAGTTCAGAAAAAGAGAGAGAGACAGCGAGAGAGTGTGTGAGAGAGAGAAAGAGAGTGATTGTTGTGTGCATCTATATTTATCTATCCATCTATTTATAGACAGACAGGCAGGAGAAATAACAAAGCAAATGGTAAATGCTATTTAAATATTCTTTGTACTATTCTTACAACTTTTCTATAAATTTAAATTATTTCCAAATAAAAAGTTTTAAAATGTATTTGTCTTGCTTTTACACATACAAGAAAAGCCTTCTTTTAGATATTTATACATTCTCCCTACAGGTTTAATATATTTTTTTAGGTTATTGCTGTTTTCTAGGTATTTTCTCACTAGATAGTGAAATGTAAACTTCAGTATTTGGGGGCTCTATATGAATTATTAAAAGCAACCAATGAATGAGACTCAAATACAAACTCAGGGCATAAAAAGACAGAGGTATATTAATGTGAAGCAATAATCTACCACTAGTGGATGCTGCTACTAAAGGTACACAGCAAAAATGTTATTTAAAGTAGCAGTTCACCCAGAAAAAAAAGTATAATATATGCTTAAACATTTTACCTAACTTAAGTCTTATAAATACACATTCACCCAAGTATTTTTCAAAATAGAGTGAAGTAATTTTCTTTGAAGACGATCCAGAATTCAGTCTTTTTCCCCCCACATTAACCATAACCGTATAGCATCATCTACAAATTCCAGTATTGAGTTTCATAAGGGGAAGATTTAAAGACACTTGGGCAAAAGTCTTCTAAATTGGTACATTCTTTAGAGCTGTCTCTCCCACACCAGAGTCAACAGGGGGAAAAAAAAGTTTAGAACATGCCTGTGTCATATCTTTCCAACGTGTTTAATTTACTTTTCATAAAACAACCACACTCTATCTTTATGCACTTATATTTTACCAGTTTATTGTTACTCCTTTATATTGTATTATTACAAACACAAGGATGATTAGCAAAAATAAGCAGCTCGACCAATAAAAGCAGAGGGCATGGGCATCCTAGACGGTAGCTGAGCACTGCCAGTCAGAATGTTCTCAGAAGCAACAGACAGTATCTATCAGTCCCACGATACTACTAGGTAGAGTTCGGTTATGAGAGTGTCTGATGAATATCCAATTGGACTCACCTCTACCAGGTAATTAAAATACTCATCTCAAACAAGTGAACTAAGCACTTCATAAATAGCTCTTAGTTTGTCAGACGTGTACAGGGATTAAAGTGACATTTGATCAAGTTTATACATAAGTAGGTTCAATTTAAGACCCTCCCTGTTTTCTTTATAGACCAGCAATATGAGAGAGCAGAAATGTCTGGTGCTAGATAATATACAATAGTTTGAAATTCATACCCCAACTAGCCAAGTCTTAAAGTAGCTCGTTAAAAATAAATATACAAATCAAAAATGAATAACAAGAACATAGGACAAGAGGAGAGTTAAAACTCTGACCTTGATACTCTCTTACAAAACAAATCCAAACATCCATACTTTTGACATGTACACTACTTCCAAATGCAGGAATTTACCTCTTTGCAGAATCCATAAAAGACGCTTTAATTTTCCAACAGGGTTTTCAGAAAACGTGTTACTTGCATACATGGTCACATTCTAAAGCATACCCAGGCATGGCTGAAATCTGGTTGGCCCTACAAAGTTTCAAACCTTTAAAATTTAGTCTTCTAATTTGGGATCACAATTGTATCTCCATTAGAAATGTGTCAATAAAATAATGATCACCGTCAGAGTAACTGGAGCTAACTTCTATCACACCCACCTCTTCTCCATCTTCAAGGACCCAAAGGAACAAAAGTGTCCAAACACTCCAGCAGCTGATCTGAAACACTACATATTATGCATATCTGATACGTGATGACAACAAGACATGCAACTTAATGCACTGCCTTGTTATGAAGAGCCGACAGAGAGAATTTGATTAACTTACCCAACAGATTTCCATATAACATATAACAGGGCCTCCGAGAGCAAAACAAATAGAAACTCATTTTGTCTGACCCCAAGTCTCATCTGGCTGCTTCTATACTGTGATTTTAAATGTATTATTCTTGCTATATTTTATTTCTCCAACCAATGAAAAATTGGTGCTCTTCTGTCCACATTATTTCATGGATGGAGAATTTTAATTATATTAAATAATACTTGATAACCTAAGATAACATCGAAATAAACTATTTTTAAATCAGATATCAGAAAATATATCTAGGACTTCCTTGGAGGTGCAGTGGTTAAGAATCCGCCTGCCAGTTCAGGGGACATGGGTTCGAGCCCTGGTCCAAGAAGATCCCACATGCCGTGGAGCAACTAAGCCGGTACGCCACAACTACTGAGCCTGTACTCTAGAGCCCGCGAGCCACAACTACTGAGCCCGTGTGCCACAACTACTGAAGCCTGCGCGCCTAGAGCCTGTGCTCCACAACAAGAGAAGCCAGCGCAATGAGAAGCCTACGCACAGCAACGAAGAGTAGCACCACAACGAAGAGTAGCCCTCGCTCGCCGCAACTAGAGAAAGCCCGCGCACAGCAACAAAGACCCAACACAGCCAAAAATAAAATAAATAAATAAATTTTAAAAAGAAAATGTATCTGGGCTTCCCTGGTGGCGCAGTGGTTGAGAGTCCGCCTGCCGATGCAGGGGACACGGGTTCGTGCCCTGGTCCGGGAAGATCCCACATGCCGCGGAGCGGCTGGGCCCGTGAGCCATGGCCGCTGAGCCTGCGCGTCCGGAGCCTGTGCTCCGCAACGGGAGAGGCCACAATGGTGAGAGGCCTGCATACCACAAAAAAAAAAAAAAAGAAAATGTATCTAACAATACAACAAAATTCCATTTCACCTCAAAGAGGTTGTCATAAAATCCACAGCCGATATAAACTGGTGTCCTTCTAATGTCATTAGTTGAGCTAATATTTCACAATATAAAGTCAGATGCTATGAGATTGCTATCTTAATATAGACACTCTATTTAGTCCTCAAATTTCTCTATATATATGTATGTATATGTAGTGTATTTGTGTACACACAAATATATATATAATATACATAAACATATATACAAATATATATAAACTAAACATATAAATAAAAATTATATTTTATATATATGTATATATATAAAAGGGGAATACTAATGCTATAAACCCCTCATACTCAATTACACAGAATCATATTTAATCACATCTAAAGCACTAGGAGAAAAATAATGAAGATAATGGCCTCTGAGAGCCACCACACATTACTGAGTTGTAGACATCCATCCTCACTATGAGGCAGCCTCTTTAATAGCCTGCGGTGACTATGAATCTATATGACAAAAGATCACTTTAAAGAGTCATTCTTAAAAATGAGAGCTTCACAGCTGCATAATAGCACAGGGAAATCAGCTCGGTGCTTTGTGACCACCTAGAGGGGTGGGATAGGGAGGGTGGGAGGGAGACGCAAGAGGAAGGGGATCTGGGGATATATGTATACGTATAGCTGATTCACTTTGTTATAAAGCAGAAACTAACACACCATTGTAAAGCAATTATACTCCAATAAAGATGTTAAAAAAAAAGAGAGCTTCAATGATTTATAAAACAAATCATATAACAGCTGCACTATGCCAACAAAAATGGGTTGACTTGTTAAAAAAATAATAATAAAAGAAAATATTTTTTAAAAACCACCTGCCTTCTCTCATCCAGTAAAACTACTGGGGTCACTTAATAGTATTTCTTGCATATCCACAATATACAGAGTATTTTAAGAGGTTAAAAAAATTAAATCAGTTGGATTTCTCACCATTCTTTGCAACATTACCTATAATTCTCTTTTAAAAGAAACTGCTTTGGATGAAGGTAGTCAAAAGACACAAACTTCCAGTTATAAGATTAAAAAAAAGTACTAGGGATGTAATGCAGGGGACACGGGTTCGAGCCCTGGTCCACAAAGATCCCACATGCTGCGGAGCAACTAAGCCCGTGCACCACAACTACTGAGCCTGCGCTTTAGAGCCCGCGATCCACAACTACTGAGCCCGCATGCCACAACTACTGAAGCTCACGAGCCACAACTACTGAAGCCTGTGCGCCTAGAACCCACTCCACAACGAGAAGCCACCGCAATGAGAAACCCGCACACTACAACGAAGAGTAACCCCCACTCGCCGCAACTAGAGAAAGCCCATGTGCAGCAACGAAGATCCAACAGTCAAAAATAAATAAATAAATAAACTTATTTTTTTAAAAAAAAGTAAATCTTAAGAATTCTCATCACAAGGAAAAAAACTTTTTTCTATTTCTTTAATTCTGTATCTATGTGAGATGATGGACATTCACTAAACTTACTGTGATAATCATTTCATAATGTATGTAAGTCAAATCATTACGCTGTACACCTTAAACTTACGCTGTGCTATATCTCAATTATATCTCAATAAAACTGGAAGAGAAAAAAAAGACAGAAACTGCTCTGGGGACTGGTGTTTCTAGAGGTCTTTGTAAGAAGTAAATGATTAACAATTTGACAGTGCTTCCCTGGTAGCACAGTGGTTAGGAATCCGCCTGCTAATGCAGAGGACACAGCTTCGAGCCCTGGTCCGGGAAAATCCCACATGCCACGGAGCAACTAAGCCCGTGCGCCACAACGACAAAGCCTGCGCTCTAGAGCCCATGAGCCACAACTACTGAGCCTGCATGCCACAACTACTGAAGCCTGTGTGCCTAAAGCCCGTGCTCAGCCACAAGAGAAGCTAACACAGTGAGAAGCCCGCGCACCGCAACAAAGAGTAGCCCCCGCTCACCGCAACTAGAGAAAGCCTGTGTGCAGCAACAAAGGCCCAACGTGGCCAAAATAAATAAATAAAATAAATTTATTTAAAAAAAAACAATTTGACAGAATACACATTTATTCAGTTTCGAATAACTTCCATTACAGGTTTTTAAAGAGACAATATATTACCTACCCTAATAAGTCATTAGTTTTATTATACAAAAAGAAGTACTTTGAGTAAATTATCAGAAAAATTTATCTAAAGTAACAAGCTTTAAAATGTTACGTCTAAATATGTAACTGAAATTATTTTGTTAATTCAAGTTGCTATCAGTTAATACATTTTAAGCTGATCACACAAAATATCTCTGAGCTACATTTAAGAACTGTTCCCGACTCTCCTTCAACTCTACATAATACAATTCCTTTGGAGATAATTTAGGTGGATAATTATTCTCTTGCTCTTTTTATTTCAAATAAAGAAACCTGTGAGCTCCTTCGTAAGCCACTGATAAGGCTGTGTTTTGTATCCCCAGCACCTGGCACTTAATAGGTACTATCCAGTATATGTCTGATGAATGAATGAATGAATGAATGAATGAATGGATTGATGTACAATGAACCAATGATAATTTCTTCATTTATATAAAGATGCTCTTTATATAAATGCAATCCTCTGCTCTTGCGCAACCCTTCATCATTAAATCTCGTACCTTTTAAAAGGGACAAAAGTAAATTTACACACTGTGGCCTCCTCAGAACATATCTGAATAACAAGTTATCCTCAAATGGAAGAGGTTAAAAAAACGACATTAAAAAGAGAAATTCATCCCACCCTTCAGTTCATTTCAGTAAACAATGCTGATATAAGATGAATATGCACGATCACCACTCTGAAGGCATCCGTAGTCCAGGGCAGGAGACAAAAACAAATAATAATACTGATACATGCATGTGGCCACTGTACCCTCAGTTCCTGCTCCTCCTCCTCTCCCCTAAAGCTTTGGGTCAAGTTAATCCATTCGTGTAGCACAACTAGTGTGACTGTGAAGGGTCTTGGCAACCAACACCCTGCTTTCAGCCCAAGCATTGGCCAAAAATGCCAGGCAAACCACTTCCACTCTCTCCTGTCTGCTATCCTTCTACTCAGCCTTGTTGAACCCACCAAGAGCCTGTCCTCCAACACTGTGGCTTTGCTTGATATTCTGAACGTAAGTGGCTTCCCTTAAAGCCCCTGCATTATTGGCTTCTAACAGCACTGTTCTCCAAAAAGGGCTGCAGCTTTCCTCCACTTCACTCTTATAATCAGCTAATAACAGAAGACCAGAAGCTTTGCTCCTAATCATTCAAACTAAACGAATGTTTACACTCATTGCTGATTCACAGCCTTTCTGGCCCAACTGTTGACTCCGCCAAAGAGGCGCCTCCGCGGTCCAGCTGCTTGCCAGCCACACAGCTGGCACCGCTGGGCATCTTCCTAACCCATTCCCCTGACAGCCTAAAACAACAACACGGCCTGGAGTGGGGCACTAATGCTCAACCACAGAGACCTGACATTTCCAACACTCGCCCCCATCTCCCCTTTCCATAAACAAAGTAATAAACTCCTCCTATTCACATGAAGAAAGAACAGCTTCCAAGCCGTTCTTACCTTATGTATTCCTCCCCCATCACCTCGAAAATGCCAAGTGATGTGATGTTTTCCTCCTTAGTGAATACATGGAGGAGACCTCAGTAAAGTGACTACCAGGTTAGATTCTGGAACCAAAACCATGATTTTATAAACCTTGCTCTATTTTCTTTACATAAGCAGATAACAAACAGCCAACAACACAATGAGACAGTGTGAAAATGACTACAGGACTTGAACAACATAATCTGTCTGGAAAAAAGTATAAAATTAGTCTGAAATTGACTGTTACAAGCATCTTGAGTTTCACAGTAAGTTTTATAGGAACCCATAAATTTAGAGGGAAATTGGCAGGTAGGTGAATGACAGGAAATTATATTTCAGGGATCATTATTTGCAATTCTGACTGTTTAAACAAGATTGCAAACCACAGAGTTCACCAGCTTAGAGCACAATACTCTCTTAGTGGGTATTCATAATGTCAAATAGATCCAGAAAGGTCTTTTCTTATTTGCTTCCAAAAGAAACAGTGATGTACCAAATGTAGAAGTACATCCTAAAATGTCTGCTAAAATTTCAAAATGGTCTATGTCGAAGTAAATAGAAAAGAAATTGTAAACCTGTACCTGTACACATCATTACCTCTTTTCATTCTTCAGTTAGAAATTCTGAGCACATAAAAAACTTGATATATAACTGAATAAAAATTAGAAAGTTTGGCAAGGCTAATTTCCTTGCTTTTATTTGTGGCCCTGCCCTTTCCTACCCAAAAAACCTTGAAGGCATCCAGGCCTGGTCCTGGGGTTGCAGGTGCTAACCATGACCCCTGCCTCCCTCTATCCAGGCTCTTCTCCCTCCATGCTCCTTCAAAGACACCAGGGCCTTTGCACTAACTGCTCCCTCTGCCAGCACCTTCCCCTGACATCCCTACCGCTCCTTCATGGCCTTCTGGCCATTTTTCCAAAGTCAGTATCTCAGGGACACCCTCCCTGACCACTCCATCAAAAAGGTAAGCACCCTCCCTAACCTCCTACCTCCCTTCCATGTTTTATTTTTTCTTCTCAGCTATTATTAATATCTAACATTCCACATAGATTATATATTTTGACTACTATGGCTCCTCCATTAAAATGTAAGCTCTATGAGGGCAGGGATTTGTGCCTGATTTGCTCACTATTCTATTTCCAATGCCTAATGAGTGACAGGCATATAGCAGGTGCTCAATAGATATTTCTTGAATAAATGAACGAATCTGCATAAAGATTGTCCTTAGACTGGTGTACCAGTTTGCCTTCTAGACAAGCTGTAAAGTTTGCTAACTCCACTTCACAGGACCTTTGCCTAGCCAAAAGTTCTTGATAGCCTCACCACTCACTCCTTCCTCTTCCAGTTTTCTTCTTCTTTCATGCAGTCATTGTTTTAGGTCTTATTGAAAATGAACTTTCATTGTAAGCAACCTGAAATTGTTGGTGAAAGAAAGCGGGATATAAAGAAATCAATAAATAGAAGAAAGATCATGGTTGGCATGGAAGGTTCTCTCTCTCTCTGTGCCTTTTTGCAATTTTTGAATCATTTTATAAAAGTTCACCAAGAGGTGGCTGATACATAACTGATGTAGAAAACAGCTGATTTGTATATATGCTTACACATATAGAAAAGAGAATAAATTGCGTTGGTGCATTGAATCAGTTCTATTTCTGAGTGTAATTCAAGAAGGTGCTGATTAAAAGTGAAGCGTAAAAGACCTTTAATAGAGTTACAGCTGGGATAGTTAGGGAGTTTGGCTGGTTATTTTATAGAGCACGTCCCTTCCTATCAACTTCACGATACCCCCAAATTGGCTAGTGTTACTTTGCTAGCAATAGCTAAATTTATATTTCAAGAAAAAAGCTCTAAATAGTCTAGATCAACATTCACTTGGCATGGTGGGGGGGCCTATATTCAGACCTTAAAAGCAAAGCATTCAAACAGATGAAAATAGTTAAAAGAAGTCTGAAAACAGAATGAATTAAGGCCAGCCTGGCCATACCAGATATCAGAATGTCTTATACGCCTACAATAAACAGCACAGTATTGGGACAAGAACATACAAGCAGATAAATTGAAAATAATATCTCAAGGGGGAAAAAAAACCCTACTATATATATAAAAGGTTAATATATGGAAAAAGAAGGTTGAATGGACAGGATTCCAAGCTTTCTGATCCTCAAAGCCATCCCCAACCCCAAACCATCTCAATATTAATAAGATCTACATTGTTGATAAGTCAGTATGGTTTCCCCACCACAGCCAAAAACACCACATAATGAGAATGAACTATACTCAATAAATGGGGCTCCCTAAAATTGACTATTGCCTGGGGGGTGGGGGGATGGGGGAGATGAACCTATTTAAATCTTCTACACCGTATATCAAAATAAATCCCAGATGGACAGGGCTGGGCTCTACCTTCAGACTGGGGTGGCATGCCCCATCCCAGTGGGGAAGGATTGGTAAGAGAAGCGAAATGTCTGGGTTGGTTGCACAGCCAGATTGGGAGTGCAGGGAGGGGTCTCGGCCTGCCCCAGGAGGTCTGGAGCTGCCAGTGTGCAGGGTAGGAGTGGGCGGTGCTTCCTCAGTGGAGGCAAGCGTGTCACTGTGGTTTCTACCCACCATTTGTAAAACTGCTTAGACAAAATGTTTTGGAAAAAAGATCCTTGCACAAACCATAATTATGCATTTTAAGATATTTTCTTAGCCCTCTGAGAAGAGAACCATCCCTTAAACAGCTAAATCTAAGGGTTTAAACGTGTTTTACCTTCCCATTTCCAAGTATAAATATGGAAGTAAATTAAGCTGCTGAGGTTAGTCAATAGTTCGTTTCTCTTCTCACCTTGAACATGCCTTCATCTGCAGAAATTCATCTTTCATATTCTTCTAGAGGAATTTGTGGTCCCACCTTTCCTAACTGATTGGTTTTCTCTAGCTATGACTAGGCTCTCTCTACACTGATATGATTTGTTCAGGCTGAAACTACTAATCCAAACTCTGACAATCCCACCAAGTGATCCCCAGCCACCTCCATTAGCCAGAGGTCTCCCTCGTGATCCTACCCTGGTGGACCCATCACCCATTAACACGTGACTGTGTTTTTCTTCTTGCTACACAGATAACTATATTCTTAAAAATACTGTTCCATCTTTGGAAGCAGCCCTTTCATAAGACTCATTCAAAATTTCCTCACAATTTTATATCCTTCTTAATTACGAACAATAGGCCATCTCACTAAGGAACTAGGGCCCAATACAGCCAACTTCGTTAAATGCCCAAATGTCAAAGAGTGTTTCCATAACTAAACATTTATCCCAATGCAATCAGAGTGATTGAACATTCTATAAAGGCAATAAGTGGCATGTATTTGGAGTAACAAACAAGCTGTTAATTCAGTTTATTAGATTCTTGGTATCTACATAAAAATAAGTCTTAACTTTGATATAAAGTTAGTGGATGCCAGAATACTTAAAAATACATCAGTTACAGTATTCCATCATTTTACTGGTGCAATCAGTAGTAACCATGAAAGAAAAGTAAGGATGTGTTACATAACAAATAAGGCCTGATATTTATAGTTTTGTGATTTATAAAAGATGGATTTGTGGTTATTCACATACAAATTATTCTCAGTGCAATGATGCATGTTGGAATAATTATCATACTGAAGTCAGAAGACTTCTGGAGAAAATTTTGTTAATAAGCACCATCTACTGTGTCTCTGGGCAATGAATTAATCAATTTTAAGAGTTTCTTCCAAATTCCATAGCTTTTAATATAACGAAATAAGCAATTTTCATAGCATCTATAAATAAGACAATAATTAATTGTTCTTTAAAAACTAACCCAGACTTCAAAATATCATTTGTGTAGTAAAAATATACTGAGAAAACTTATGCAAAAATTTGTATTAATTATAACCCTAGAACTAACATTTTAAACTCTAGTAAAATATATGATTTCAACACTAAAAAGTCACCTTTCCACATAAAGCTCCACCTATTCTACTCCATTAATATCCAAGTTTTCTGTTCAATAGATGGATAAAAAAAACAAAAAAGCTTATCAAAATATAAACATAAAATAGCTCAGAAGAAAGGAGCAATAACAGAAGTTCATAGAAAAAAATTTTTAATTCTGTGCACCTGACAAGGTTTGGTAGTTTATGTGAGCATGATTTATTTTATTTTGTTTCCCTAATAAAAAGGGGAAGGGTGGTATTAGAAAAAATAAAACATGTTGAGTGCTAAACAATAGTGATTATTATGATGGTAACAACAAAGTAGAGAGCAAAAATATAAACTGTTTTATATTGTGGCAAAAAAACCAACAACATATAAAAAAAACAAAAACAGATTCTCATTCATTTTTGAAAAATTCAAATTTGAATGTGACCACATCTGTGAAGTGCAGTCTTCACTGATCCTTCCAGGATGAAGCCATCAACCCTCTTCTTTCTCCAATAATGGCTTCCCACAATGCTATCTAACACACTGAAGTCTATGCATGTGTTCGTTCCTCTACTTACTGCTCCTCCGTGCTCCTGGAGCATCACTAGCACAGAGCCAGCCCTAGTGTCTGACGGGAGAAGGTCCTATCCCTTAGGCAGAGTGATATGATAGGAGTGTGAGAACCACTGTCTTGAAAGTGATGTGTCTGAAGGAACAAATTTAATAATTCCTTAAAAGAGAACCAGTTGAAAAGTTCCAGCTCCATAACTTGAACTAAAACCAGACTTCTGAATTTTTTATAACTCCTTAGAAGTAAATACACAATTTCCGTGTTATAAAAGGTCAACCAGAATTTAAACCATGGTAAGCTAAAATGCTTCTGACATCTTTGTTACAATAATTTCCCACTGACCTGTGTACTACATCTGTGCAAAAATAAAATGTATAAATAAACGCTTAGAGCAACATTATTCCTAATAGCCAAAAGGTGAAAACAACACAAATGTGCATCAACTGATGAATGGATAAACAAAATATGATATATCTAAACAATGAAATATTATTCAGCCATAAAAAGGAATAAAATACTGATGCCTGCTTCAACATGGAAGAATCTTGTAAACGTTAAGAAAAAGAGGCCAGAAATATATAAATGTGTCCGGAATAGGGAAATCCATACACAAAGAAAGTATATTAGTGATTGCTTAGGGTTGCAGGGTAGGGCAGGGAGAGCAATAGAGGGGTGATAGGTAAAGCATACAAGGCTTCTTTCTGAGGTGATGCAACATTCTAAAATTGACTAGGGAAGTGGTTGCACAACTCTGTGAATATACTAAAAACCACTGAACTGTATACTTTAAACGGGTGAATTGTATGGTATGTGAATTATATCTCAATAAAGCTATTACTTTAAAGAATATAGGATTTTCTATATTCTTATACTCTATATTCTATATGCCTATATTCTTCTCCCCCAGCTTCACTCAGATTTCACCTCTCCCAGTCACCTTTCTATACTAGGCCCAAGTAATTCCAAAAGTTGTACTTTCCTCCCACTTCACTTATTCCCCAAAATAAACTACATTCGGCGGTGAGTATAACTGACAGGCTATTCTATTTCCCAAGCTCTGGCAAATGGTTCCTGGACACCAAAGGGAACAAAATAATTTGCAGCTAGCTTAAACACAGTTGTCTGTTTGTGTCATCTTCAGTTTTAGACAGCAAACTTTTAGTGAATGTACGTCATGTTATTTCATTTTTCTTTTGACATACTACTAGTAAATGTGCCAAAGGAACTTCCTGTTTGTTAGGCTTAGAGCAAGTTTCATAACCACAATAGCGGCAAATTCACTAGAAACAATTCCATTGAGCAACAGGAAAGATATGAAAAAATAACCAGTGGTGTTAAATACCAAAGTCTGCTGGAGGAGAGGGAGGGAAGAGCATTGTCACCCTTCCTCCCAAGATTCCATCAGTTGCCCCCTATTCAGCCACCCCACATAACGTACAAAATAAGAAATTATGGGCTTGCTGTCCAAATGAAACTTCAAGACTTGTCATCTTGACTGCTACACAAACAGATTTCCCCTTCTTTTCTTTGTTTTTTTAATATCTTTATTGGAGTATAATTGCTTTACAATGGTGTGTTAGTTTCTGCTTTATAACAAAATGAATCAGCTATACATATACATATATCCCCGTATCTCCTCCCTCTTGCATCTCCCTCCCACCCTCCCTATCCCACCCCTCTAGGTGGTCACAAAGCACCGAGCTGATCTCCCTGTGCTATACGGCTGCTTCCCACTAGCTATCTATTTTACATTTGGTAGTATATATAAGTCCATGCCACTCTCTCACAGATTTCCCCTTCTGAGCCTATTCTATGTAAAGATTTTGAGTGCCCACTAGAAAGGAGCAAATATTAGCATCAACTTTTCTTAAGAAAAAAAAATTCTAACTTTATTTTGTCTGCTTACATCTTAATAGTTTCATACTTACCTCTGATAATCTTATTCGAAGCTACAGTGAGTCTGTACAACCTTCTTATTACAGAAGTTGCAGAGGGGAGGAGACAGTGGCTCAGTAAAGAAGATCAGAAAAATCATCTCCCGAGAGTTAGAGAAAAAGAATATGTAACTTCTAATAATTGCTTGATCTCAAATTCAGTATGCTGGAAATCCTGAATGCTGGAAATAGGTGTGCTGAGAATCTGCACAAGGACCACAGCTTCCCGCCTGAATTAACAGACACAGGGAGCACCATCTGGATGAAAGGTGGCAGCCATCCAGCCATTCCAGCGGAGTCTGGGTACCAAACTCAGAATGATGAAAACATCCAGCTGGCAATCTGCGAAACAAAAGGCTCATCCACATAAAAACCTCCCCTATTCTTTACTTTTTCCTCAAGAATTTTACTGCAAGCCCCACCAGCTTCTGTTCTTAAGGAAGTGATTCTTTCTTCAGAAGAAGCCTCAATAGGAGAAGGTATGAAATAGAAGAAAGACTGCACTAGGAATAAAGAAACCAAGATTACAGTTCCTTCCCTGCTGTGTGACTTTGGATACATTCTATAGTCTATATGAGCTATAATTTTTTTCTCTGTGAAATGAATGAGTTGGACTGAATGATCTTAAGTCTACAGAGTTAGAACAACATAAAGCACAATACTACACTGGGCCTTTATCTCAAAAATACACTAAATAAACATAATTAGGTTCTGAAAACCTTAACGCCACTTCCCAAATTATGAATTTTCTAACTACCTGCTAGGTTAGTTCCCACCTTCTCTTCGTGGCTGTTAGAAAAGTGCCATGGTATGGCCCATCTGACGGTCAGTTCCATACCATTGATAGAGTGTAACAACGTGTCCTTCTTCGACAGCAAAATGGAAGTGACTTCTTTAAGCCACAGTGGAAAAATCGGTTTTGTTATCTGTAGAAAGACTTAGTGAATGTCAATTCATTTTTCAACCCCAAGTCAGTAATTATTTTTTGAAGACTTTTTCCAGTTCCCTAACCCCTCCCTAATAGTTGTGCTGTTTGCCTATTTTATTCAGATGTCTAATCTTGCATTTGCCATATATTTATTTATTTGTCTCTCTGTTTCCCTTCTAGGTTGTCAAGTCCACGAAGGCACAAAGCATCTCATATATCTTGTGTCTTCAGCTTCTATCATTCTATCTGCGTCAGAACCACAACTCTTTCAGCTGCGAATCTAGAAAGGAATATACATGTATCTCATGTATTTGAAAGGTCCAGAAATAGTCTAAACTTCAGGCAAAGCTGGATTCTGCTGTTCAATGGATAGTTAAGATCCAATCTCTCAGCTCACCTTTCCTCATGTTGGTTTTATAAACAGACAGACACTGCTTTCTGGTGATAAGACATCAGAATTTCCAGGCTATACCAGTTAACTTTCCCACTAATTCCCCATATGTCTCTGACCCTTTTTGGGTCTGTATTCATCTCTGAACCAATCACGATGGCTCTAGAGATAAAATTCTCATTTGTCAAGTCAGTACAATTTGCCCACTCCTTGAGCAGGAGTATGTGTTGTAAGTTCAGCCTACAGACAGAGACTGTGGGAAGCGGACTCCACAAACCAAGTGCCATTTCCAAAAAAACAGAAAGAGTAGGCAAGTAAGGCAAAAACACCAGATGTCTATTACAACTTGGTTGTTTGCTTAATTAAATGCAATCCCATTTGTAATAAAGACTTTGTCCTCTCATATACTCTGATTATACTACTCCCTAGTACACAGACAGATTCTAATAAATTATGTCATGATTAGCTAAGGATGGAGGAGTTGGAGTGGGGGATGGGGTCCACAAGTACATGCAGGCAGAGGGAAAGCAACTGTCTTTCTAGGTCACCCTGAAAGTTGAAACTAAAATTTTACTTTTAAAAGTGTGACCCCTTCCTTACATCATAAGTGAGCTTGAAATGTATCAAAGGCCTAACTAAATAAGAGCTAAAACTATAAAACTCTCAGAGAAAAACAGGCATAAATTTATATGACCTTGAATTAGACAATGGTTTCTTAGGTATAACACCAAAACCACAAGCAACAAAAAAATCGGTAAATTGGACTTGACCAAAATTTGAAATTTTTGCTATTCAAAGGACACCATCAAGAAAGTGAAAGACAACTCGAAGAATGGGATTAAGTACTTGCAACTAATATATCTGATCAGGGACTAGTATTTAGAATATATAAAGAACTCTTGCAATTCAATAATAAAAAGACAAACAACCCACTTAAAAGCTAGGGAAGGATTTGAATAGATATTTCTCCAAAGAAGAAATACAAATGGCCAATACCCAAATGAAAAGCTGCTTAATATTCGTCATTAGGGAAATATATAAAATCAAAACCACCATGAGATACCACTTTGCACCCACTAAGATGGCTAAAATCTAACAGACAGACAATAAATAACAGGTATTGGTGAGGATGTGGAGAAATTGGAACCCTCATAAGTTGCTGATGGTAATGTAAAATGTTGCCATCACTTTGAAAACAGTTTGGCAGCTCCTCAAAAAGTTATATATAGAGTTACCATATGACCCAGCAATTTCACCCTTAGGGATATACACAGAAGAAATGTAAACATATGTCAACACAAAAACTTGTACATGAATGTTCATAACGGCATGTCTCGTAATAACCAAAACATAGAAACATCCCAAGTGTCCACCAACTGGTGAATAGATAAACAAAATGTGACATATCCATACCATGGGACATTACTCAGCCACAGAAAAGAATAAAGTACCAATACATGCTACAGTGTGAAGAAACTTGGAAAACATTAAGCTAAATGAAAGAAGCCTGTCATAAAAGACTACATAATGACCAGAATAGGCAAAATCTAGAGACAGGAATTAGATTAGTGGGGGGAGGAGAAAATGGGGAGTGACTATTATGAGTATGGGTTTCTCTGGGGGGTGATAAAAAGGTGCTGGAATTAGGGGTGATGGTTGCATAGGTTTTTGAATATCCTACAAACCACTGAATTGGCCATTAAAAGACTGAATTTTATGTTATGTGCATTATATCTCAATATTTTTCAAAGTTTGAATATGGACTGGGTAATAGACATTACCAAGAAATTATTATAATTTTGATAAGTGCAACATTATTGCAGTAATGTAAGGCAATGCCCCCTTTTGTGAAGACGCACACTGAAACAGTGTAAGAGTGAAATGATATGATGTCTTAGATATGCTTTAGAACAGTTCAGCAAAAAAGGAGGGTAGACAATAAAGAAAAGAATGAAGCAAAATTTTAATAACTGTTGAATCTGGGTAATAAGTATATGAGAGTTTAATATACCCTCCTCTCTACTTTTGGGTGTGTGTGAAATTTTTCAAATAAAAAATTATTAGATGAGATTGTGATACAAATTTTCATTTCTTGTGGTTGGACTATGTGACAATTAGGCAAGCCATGACTTTAAAGGACCTGCACTAATAATGGTGTAAATATTGAAATACTGAAAGCAAGTTGGGAAATCCATTCAGAGAAATGGACAATACTTCCATTACTTTGAAGACATTCTTTCCTAAGATATTTCCTCTTATTAAGTAAAACCATGTTGTAAGGCAAGATTTTCCCCAAACTACCTTCCCAAATCAGACTTTCCTCAAGACTTTAACAGATGTTCTCAAACAAAAGTGTTCCATTGTCAAATAAGTTTGAGAAACAGTGAATCAAACAAAGCTAATGCATTTGCTACATTCCGAGTTGTTAATATGCTCACATGCACTGTGAGTCGTCCCAAAGGAGCTATAATATGCCTCATTTGGGAAACTCCTGTAAATCCATTTATTTATACAGCACATCTATTAAGCTTATGAAATACTTATGTTGCAACCCTGGCAGAGAGACAGAATCACTTCTAGTGCCTGATATAAATACAATTTTCTCTGTTTTTTTAAGATCCACTTGAACCAGAGTTTATGAAATGCTAGTTTAGAGATAAGAAAGTTTTTGCTTAAGAAAAGGTATTTGAGCTGAGTCTGGAAATCAGAGAAGCTGATCAGGCAACATTATATTCAAGACAAAGGGAATAACAAGAATAGGGATGCAAAAGCAAGAAGCATTTGGGAACTGAGAGTAGCCCCCTGTTACTGGGAAACAGGAATATACGAGGGCAAGAGGGCTGGCAGAAGATGAGGTTGAAGAGGCAGGCAGAGGCCAGGCTGGGAGGGACTTTGCTAGGCTACTGAGTTTAATGTGTGAGCAGTGGAAAGCCACTGAATGACTAAACAGAGGAGTGATGTGGTAAAACATGCAATTCCTTTCAGTGTCCCCAAATGTAGATGCACCCACCCTGAAGCATGATGATTTGCTCTGGATAAGTCACGTATCTGTATTAAAACTGATATGCCAAATGAAGTAATTCCCCAGTCCACATTGCCAATTATTCCAACTTCAGCCTAGGCACGATTCACTTACGCAATACTACTACTGTTCCAACTCATCCTACTATTGGCTGCAAATGCAAAAAATTTTTAATGTGTGATTCTCCTGTATTGCACACATGGAAAATACGTCTCCAAAAATCTCTCTTTTTTTTCTCTGATGCTTGGATTTCTAGAAAAAAGAGAAAGCTTCAAGGATATGCTGCAACTTGAAAGAATTTCCCCTCATTACTTAAAAGCTACTCTGCAATCATTTCCCAAGTTGCACTTTCAATTATCGACCCAGACTGCAGCTGAGGTTAAAAACGGTCCCCTTACTGCGTGGCTGGGGAATTGTTTTTTAACTGGTTTGTTTGCCATCCTGTGTGCTCTTAAAAATAATCATCATCATCATCATCATCACCATCATCATCAAAGTATTTAAAGATCTAGTGATTTAACATAAAGTCTGGATTTCGAGAGTTCCCTGATATTTTTATAGACCTGACAACACTGAGCTTGGATTTGTGTAGGATACAATCAGCTAGAGATGAACATAACAGCACCCCCTTAGATGAGCCTTCCAAACACACCAAGCACCCACCCACCCTGCACTTGGCACATTCACATTCATGCAGTACGGATTGTGCTGCCTGGTTTCATTTTTATTACATAGGTTTATACTGACTTACATTACATGCAAAAAAAATTAAGCAGTTTATCAAATTAAATACATAACATAGGATCATTAACAATAAAAACAATACCCACCAATTAAATGGAACAAGCAAATAGATTTTCCAGGCATCGGGTGAATGTAATTAGGTAAAATGCAGTAAGTAATTACTGCAGTTGAATCCTGACTTTGCCTAAGTAAAATATTTTTTTAACATCTTTATTGGAGTATAATTGCTTTTCAATGCTGTGTTAGTTTCTCCTTTATAACAAAGTGAATCAGCTATACATATACATATATCCCCATATCTCCTCCCTCTTGCATCCCCCTCCCACCCTCCCTATCCCACCCTTCTATGTGGTCACAAAGCACCGAGCTGATCTCCCTGTGCTATGTGGCTGCTTCCCACTAGCTATCTATTTTACGTTTCGTAGTGTATTTATGTCCATGCCACTTTCCCCTTTTGTCCCAGCTTACTCTTCCCCCTCCCCATGCCCTCAAGTCCATTCTCTACATCTGCGTCTTTATTCCAGTCCTGTCCCTAGGTTCTGCAGAACCTTTTTTTTTTTTAGATTCCATATATATGTGTTACCATACAGTATTTGTTTTCCTCTTTCTGACTTCCTTCACTCTGTATGACAGTCTCTAGGTCCATCCACTTCACTACAAATAACTCGATTTCACTTCTTTTATGGCTGAGTAATATTCCATTGTATATATGTGCCACATCTTCTTTATCCATTCATCTGTCGATGGACACTTAGGTTGCTTCCATGTCCTGGCTATTGTAAATAGAGCTGCAATGAACACTGTGGTACATGACTCTCTGAATTATGGTTTTCTCAGGGTATATGCCCAGTAATGGGATTGCTGGGTCATATGGTAGTTCTATTTTTAGTTTTTTAAGGAACCTCCATACTGTTCTCCATAGTGGCTGTAACAATTTACATTCCCACCAACAGTACAAGAGGGTTCTCTTTTCTCCACACCCTCTCTAGCATTTACTGTTTGTAGAAGTTTTGATGATGGCCATTCTGACTGGTGTGAGGTGATACCTCACTGTAGTTTTGATTTGCATTTCTCTAATGATTAGTGATGTTGAGCATTCTTTCATGTGTTTGTTGGCAATCTGTATATCTTCTTTGGAGAAATGTCTATTTAGCTCTTCTGCCCATTTTTGGATGGGGTTGTTTGTTGTTTTGATATTGAGCTGCATGAGCTGCTTCTAAATTTTGGAGGATAATCCTTTGTCAGTTGCTTCATTTGCAAATATTTTCTCCCATTCTGAGGGTTGCCTTTTCGTCTTATGGTTTCCTTTGCTGTGCAAAAGCTTTTAAATTTCATATGGTTCCATTTGTTTATTTTTGTTTTTATTTCCATTTCTCTAGGAAGTGGGTCAAAAAGGATCTTGCTGTGATTGATGTCATAGAGTGTTCTTCCTATGTTTTCCTCTAAGAGTTTTAGAGTGTCTGGCCTTACATTTAGGTCTTTAATCCATTTTGAGTTTATTTTTGTGTATGGTGTTAGGGAGTGTTCTAATTTCATTCTTTTACATGTAGCTGTCCAGTTTTCCCAGCACCACTGATTGAAGAGGCTGTCTTTTCTCCACTGTATATTCTTGACTCCTTTATCAAAGATAAGGTGACCATATGTGAGTGGGTTTATCTCTGGGCTTTCTATCCTATTCCATTGATCTATATTTCTGTTTTTGTGCCAGTACCATACTGTCTTGATTACTGTAGCTTTGTAGTATAGTCTGAAGTCTGGGAGCCTGATTCCTCCAGCTCTATTTTTCTTTCTCAAGATTGCTTTGGCTATTCGAGGTCTTTTGTGTTTCCATACAAATTTTGAAATTTTTTGTTCTAGTTCTGTGAAAAATGCCATTGTTGGTTTGATAGGGATTGCATTGAATCTGTAGATTGCTTTGGGTAGTAGAGTCATTTTCACAATGTTGATCCTTCCAATCCAATAATACGGTATATCTCTCCAACTGTTTGTATCATCTTTAATTTGTTTCATCAGTGTCCTATTGTTTTCTGCATACAGGTCTTTTGTCTCCTTAGGTAGGTTTATTCCTAGGTATTTTATTCTTTTTGTCGCAATGATAAATGGGAGTGTTTCCTTAATTTCACTTTCAGATTTTTCATCATTAGTGTATAGGAATGCAAGAGATTTCTGTGCATTAATTTTGTATCCTGCTACTTTACCAAATTCATTGATTAGCTCCAGTAGTTTTCTGGTAGCATGTATAGGATTCTCTATGTATAGTATCATGTCATCTGCAAACAGTGACAGCTTTACTTCTTTGCTGATTTGGATTCCTTTTATTTCTTTTGCTTCTCTGATTGCTGTGGCTAAAACTTCCAAAACTGTGTTGAATAACTGTGGTGAGAGTGGACAACCTTGTCTTGTTCTTGATCTTAGTGCCTAAGTAAAATATGATTTCAGATTCTTTTTCCTCAAGTAAAAGATTTTAGGATTCCAAGATAGAGCTGAGCTGATCATCAACTGAGATTTACCAGAATTTTCCCCCAAGACTATAGTTCCTTCAACTAGCTTTACTCTTCAGATCTTTACAATTTCTCTCAAGCACAGAGCAGACTCCATATTTCTTTGATCTTGCCATGGGTTACCAATCTGAACCATGTAGGTAATGTCTAATAAAAGATAAAGGCCATAAATCATTTATGATTGGTAAACTTTATCAAATGTGTTAAGTTCTGTTGGCTCTTCCTTTAGCTAACTCAGTCTTAATAGTCAATCCTCCTAACTGCTTTCAAAAAAGTGAAAGAAAACATTTTACACTGGATGTGTATATAGCTTTCATAATATCATCAAGCTGTGAAGAAACAGGGGAACTTGGAGAAATTATTTGCTCATGCTTTTTTGCCTTCAGGAGGGTAACTGTCTGTGATAATTCAGCATTATAATTATCAGATAAATCTAGCACAGAGTAAAGGCATCCAAAATTTCATCTAAATGTGGAGTTGGGGACTTCCTTGGTGGTGCAGTGGTTGAGAATCTGCCTGCCAATGCAGGGGACATGGGTTTGAGCCCTGGTGTGGGAAGATCCCATATGCCATGGAGCAACTAAGCCCGTGCGCCACAACTATTGAGCCTGCGCTCTAGAGCCCACAAGCCACAACTACTGCAGCACGCATACCTACAGCCCAAGCTCTGCAACAGGAGAAGCCACTGCAATGAGAAGCCTGCACACCATAATGAAGAGTAACCCCCATTCACCGCAACTAGAGAAAGCCCATACGCAGCAACGAAGACAACAATGAAGACCCAATGAAGCCATAAATAAATAAATTTATTAAATGTGGGGTTGTCCATTTTCTGATGGAAACAGAAGAGTCACCTGGTCTCTCCCTGTGGTCTTGTGTTTTATAGAAAGATGCTTTTTCCTTTCCCTTGATTTGCTTCACAGTGAAGCTCAAACACTCTGCTTCAAGGGGTTAAATTTGTTGTAGATGTCAGATGGCCACACGATAATGTCTAAAACCCTTCGGGTTCTGTGCCACATAAAGTTTACAGATAATTTATTACAGTCCTTGCAAAAGTAAACAATCACAGAGGGGAAATGTATTCGTCTTGACCTATTTTCACAGTCCATCACATCTTGAACGCTTTTTAAAAGTATTCATTAGTTTCAGTAGTAGTATAATTTAGCAACTTCTGCTGACTTTAACCCTTCCTTACCCATTACTTCATTTGAAAGCTACTTTTTTTCCTACTTTCCGCTAGATTGTAAACTCCTCAAGGGCTAAAACCAAGTTTGTGTCATTCGCTATTATATTCCCAGAATCCAGCATAGCACCTGCCATAGAATGCATAATAAATACTGAAGGAATGAATGTTCCTTAAATACTATTAACAATATAATTTTAAGCAACATTCAGAGAAAAAGATGCATTTAGAAAGTTTTTAAGCAAAATATGAGAAATAAAATGTAAAAATTTATTACAAAAAATATTTAGAAAATACTATATTTAAAAGCACTCCAGATTGAGAATGTACCTACTTTCTCCACCGGCTTCAGACTCTGCAACTGTAAAAACCCAATAGTTTTTAGAAAGCAATTTCTATTCTGCAGAGAAAAGGTTCTATAAAGTGCAAGCATTACCAAGGAGCTCCTGAACCATGAAAATGACGGAAATTTGGTTTTGTTTTATTAAAGGTGACTAAAGGTTGCAATGAATTTTTAGAGAGACTTTCTGAATAGAAGACTATGGCCAAAAATCTTACACAGAAATTTTTCTATTAACAAGTCAGTGACTGAGAACATCTCTAGTTTCTTACACTAGAAAAACAGAGACAAAGAAACAATGGCTTCTCAGAGATCAGAAGCAGAAAGCACTAACATAGAGGTACTAAGATTAAAAATAGTGACTGAGAAAAAGAAAGCTGAAGAGGGCAGGTTCTCAATATGCTGGCAGAAGAAGAGCCACTCCCTGCTTACTTCGATGAACTTTTCCATCAACATCAACAGTTCCTTCCTGAGCAACTATTACACACTCAGTACTGAGGTGAGTGTGATGCAAAATAAGCACAAATCTTTTTTTTTGGCTGTGTTGGGTCTTCATTGCAGTGAGCGGGCTTCTCATTATGGTGGCTTCTCTTGTTGCTGAGCTCAGGCTCTAGGCTTGCAGGCTTCAGTAGTTGTGGCATGCAGGCTCAGTAGTTGTGGCACACGGGCTTAGTTGCTCTGCAGCATGTGGGATCTTCCCGGACCAAGGATCGAATCCATGTCCCCTGCACTGGAAAACAGATTCTTAACCACTGTGCCACCAGGGAAGTCACCAAAATAAGAACAAATCTTAATGCTCTTTCTCAGAGAGAGAAAGTGGATACACGACAAACTTTTTAAATAATTCAAGACAATATACATGAAGTGAAAGAAAGCGAGGCAGGTGTGTTATAGTTTATATGAAGAGAGATTTATGAAAGTTGGAGAGTAATGGGGAAAGGGGGACATCATAGAAGAAACAGAACTCCACCTGAGTGTATGTGTGTGTGTGTGTGTAGACATTCCACTCAATGCAAAGGGAACAAAAAGCACCTGCCACCTGTGTGCTAAGGCTGGTTTCACATCCACTTCCTCTAACCTTCACAACCTCATGAGCATATATCCCCTTAGGAGATGAACAAACTGAACAGGTGGCATGAGATGAATCAGTTTGCATGGCTAGAAAGTCAAGGAGCTCCGACTGAAATCTACAGTTATCTGGTGCCAAGGTCTCTCCCCTCCTCAACCTCCTAATACAAACAAAGTCTCAAGATGACTGTTTAAGCTTCTCTACAGATACTTCCTCTCTTACACATGGGTTTTAAAAAATTAAAAAGGGGGCTTCCCTGGTGGCGCAGTGGTTGAGAGTCCGCCTGCTGATGCAGGGGACACGGGTTCGTGCCCCGGTCCGGGAAGATCCCACATGCCGCCGAGCGGCTGGGCCCATGAGCCATGGCCGCTGAGCCTGCGCGTCTGGAGCCTGTGCTCCGCAACGGGAGAGGCCACAACAGTGAGAGGCCCGCTTACCGCAAAAAAAAAAAAAATTAAAAGGAAACTTTCAACACATAATCCTATCAGCTCATGATTGCATAGCACCTACTCTATGCCAAACGTTGTAGTAAGTACTTTACAAGTATTCACGCACAGCATCCTTTCATCTGTATGAGGATGGAAATACGATTTTTCAGATTAGAAAACTGAAGCACAAAGAGGTTAACTAACCAACCGAGGTCACTCTTCTATTAAGTGACAGGGCCTTTTATAAGCATACTCCACACCATTCCCATAAAGTGTTCAAATGAGAATCACCTCAATTGCACATTGGGGTTCCATAAGTAACCCCTGGCAGGTCTCTGGCTTCTCCAAGGGCACCTGACCCAGGAGAGAAATGAGCAGGACTTGCGTCTCCCTGGCACAGCATGGCCTGAGTGCTGGTTGAGATTCTACCACCCATCAGTTCTGTCACTTTTGCACAGTTATTTAGCTTCTCAAGGTCTCAGCTTTGACACCTGTAAAATGAGGAGCTTTTGATAAATGATACCAGAATTCCTTCCAGTTCTAAACTTGTCTGTGGTTTAAATCAACCAGACTTTGCTTTATACCAACACTCCTAACTACCAAACATGTGAAAAAGAAAAAAGAAGGAAGGAAGGAAGGAAGGAAGGGAGGGAGGAATCAGGGCATAAACAGTGACCTAACTAGTGGATGAGTAAAGACAAATTCATAATAACCTACATGAACAAAATGTATCATCCTGGTTCCAATCACCCCAAAGTTAATAGAGTTATTTTTCTAATCCCTCTGTTAGAATCACAAACTTAAAGTATTCCTCAAAGTACCTAGAAAATTGGTTAAAATAAGGAGAACACAAACTTTCTGTCCCGAGTGAAGTGACCTCATGGAGATAAGTGCCAACATTTCTTACTCCTTTGTGGAAATACAATTTTGCTTTTCTTTCCTGGAAGTGTTCTAAGACTCTTAGCAGACACAGCTCTAGCAGATAGCATATTTAATCCTTGTGCAATGCAGGAGAGTGCTTTGCAGACTCCTAGGCCAGCTGTTGCAGCTGCTCGAGACCCCGCCTGGAGCAGCTGGAGGCAGGGCTGGCCTTGTATGAGAAACAGCAGCCTCTTACACAACCATCAATACATTTATAACCTCGCAGACCTTCGAGAAGGATCGATCCCAGCAACAACGGCCGTAGGAACACAAATCAGGCTTACAAGTGAAGAATGCTTAGTGAAGTCCTGGCACACAAGGGTTAGAATTCCTTTAAACCAGTCACCAGATGACTTACAGTGATAAGACATGTCATAATAACCTGGGTGATAACAGTGAGAGTTTGGGTTAATGCCAAACCAGACATGGAAGGCACGTGGGTTATCTGAGTATTTGGAGTTCAAGACCTTGAACTTGTCCTTAACAAGACCTTGAACAAGACCTTAACTTGTCCAGTTAAAGGTCCAATTTCATCCATAAGACCAGGACACATTCCAAAGAACTTGTAACAACAGGTTCTAAGAACAAAACTAAGAGTCAAATTCAGCACTAGGTCTGTCTTTAGCAGCTGTGCAGCCTATGTTCTGCACAATTTCAGGGAGTGCACTTTACATAAACTATCTAATAAATATTGTCCCCTGGAGTTGTGTACTGCAGTGGCCCTGCTCAGCACACTTCTAAAATAGCAACAAAGCCAGAAAAAGAGCAGCAGCAGCTACGAGCACCTTTGGCCAACAGAAATTTTGCAAAATACATCGGTTCTTAATTTCACCTTAAGAAGACCTCAATAGGCAAATCTTGGCCTCTCGAGTTTTCACAGGATTCCGGTAGCAGACACAGAATTCAATTTATCTGTGTCTCAACATTCTATCATGAAAGGTTTCAGAATCCTTGGAAAATGACTCAATGACCAATGTATGTCCCGTCTCTAGGTGCCAAGTGGTATGGCTGCGGGCACCTCAGGCAGTGGCTTCACTCCATGGTTTTGCCAGTTTCCACTTCCTTAGACTCAGGAGCCACTGTTTTGCAGCTGGGCTGTAAAACAACAGTCAAGAAACATGAGCATCGCCTCCTAATTGGTACATTCACCAGAGACATAAGGGTAAAAGTTAGTGTGCATTTCCCCAGTGGGCCAAATAGTCCAATTTCAGTAAATCAATCCAACTAGGAGAAGGTCATCAGAACTTATGGAAAAGTCTAAACCACAGAACATGTTATAAGAAAAGTTATTACTTTTATGTTGTCTGAAGGGATTCAAACTAGGTTTTTGAAAGTCCACTGAATTAATTATAATTGTTAAATTGCAAACTAGAAAGAAAATATGCACCTGTCTGTATTGTATTGAAGATGTATATACATTATATATCAATATATGTTATGTTACCTGCTAGTCTGAAAGATCTCTGACACCAGAAATTCTCTTATATCTCCCCACTGCACTTAGCACAGTGCTAGGAACACATTATAATAGTCAATACTTAATGAGTGTTTATCAGGCACGAAACTCGGATCTAAGCATTTTACATTCAATCCTCACAGAAATGCTACAAGGTAAGCAAAACTGTTGTTCCCCCCTTACAGAACAAGAAACTGAGCCTCAGAGAGGTTAAGTAATTTGCCCAAGCCACAGAGCTAGACAATAGTAGAGCCGTATTTGAATCCAGGGAGTCTGATGCTAGAATCTATGCTCTTAGTCATCACACTATTCTTTCTCAACATTCTACATACTCAATAAATGTTGCTGGAATGCTTATGTATGGGTCCTTCATTACAGAAGTACTTTAAACCATTATCTTCTCCTAAATAGGTTAAACATTCACTTTATGTCATTGATGCTATTAATTTCTTGGAAAATCCTATCTAAAGTTCAATCCTTACCCAATATTTCACAAAAATTTCCTAATTAGTGGAGTGCAAACTAATGAGGTTGTGCTTTTACTGTAAAGAGTCAATTCAGTGTTCCTTCTGGTAAAAAAAAAAAAAAAATGTACCATTTTGGTGAGTGATGTTGATAATGAGGGAGGCTATGTGTGGATGGGGACAGGGGGAGTGGTTTGCGGGAAATCTCTGTAGCTTCCTCTCAATTTTATTGTAAATCTAAAACTGCTCTAAAAAGAGTCAATCCAAAAGATTTACAAACACACACTGTTCCCAGCTCCAGGATTCCATCCCCTCCAAGGACCCCAGACTGCTGAGCTCTTTCTGAACTACTGAAACTTTCCCACAGCCCTCCGTAACATTTGTGGAGCCTTTCTTCACTTCTGCTTTATATCATTATTTGCATAAGCTCCTTGAAGACAAGAACAACATATACAGGGACTTCCCTGGCAGTCCAGTTGTAAAGACTGCGAGCTTCCATTGCCGGTGGCACAGGTCCGATCCCTGGTCGGGGAACTAAAATCCCACATGCCACAAGGTGCAGCCAAAAAAAAAAAAAAAAAGAACAACAACAACATATACACTTTTATGGTCTCCTTAACACCTAGCATACCAAAATAGCAAATATTTGGATGAAACAGGGGAAATCGAAGCAATATCACAAGTGTGAAGATTCTTATCACAAGACTTTTTTTTTTAACCAACTGTACTGTAATGCAGGGCAATATTCTTGCAGGCCAGAGGACTTCATAACCGTATTTTAATAAGATTACTTCTGGCAACATTCACAGAGTTAAACTACGTGTATTTTTAAAGAGTAGTTTCAGACTTCTGTCATCCCAGCAAGAAATGTCTATTTACTGAACCAGAAAAAGCTATGTTGCTTTACAATTCTGCTGTTTCTTGCAGACAGATCAGCAGGGGGGCATGCAGTCCAACCCTTTAGGGTCTGAACATAATAATGCCTAGGAAATGCCATAAACTAACAGAGATTATCCCCAGCTATCGTTAATACTCAAAAGTGCAGAATCTTATTTCAACTGGTGTTCTACCAACAATCTGTAGACTCCAGTTGTCCATATTACATTAGGACCACACATATAAATACCAACATATATATATATATATACACACACACATATATATTTTCAAATGTTAAAAAAGACGTAAGAAGGAAGACTGTCATGCATTTTTAAAAATCTCAAATGTATGTGCAGAAATCTGAAAATAAGTATTAATTATTTTTATAAATGTTTTACCTGGCGCTAAGGGAGAATACGAGATACACTATTATTGTTGTCTTGAATCTAAGTCCACTGTAACCCTAATTCACTAGTGGATAGAAACCACAAGAAACAATAAAGAATCAAACACATTTATCAAAAAGGAACCACCCCTACCTCAGAAATGCTAAACACAGTTACCATATGACCCAGCAATTCCACTCTTAGGTATACACCCAAGCAAAATGAAACCATATGTCCCCACAAAAACTTGTACGTGAACACTTATAGCAGCATTATTCATAACTAAAAAGTGGTAACAACCGAATTCTCTACCAACTGATTAATGAATAAACAAAAGACATCATATCCATATAATGGAATATTATTCGACCATAAAAAGGAACTAAGTACTGGTACTGACATACTTCAACAGGATGAACCTTGAAAACATGTTAAATGAAAGAAGCCAGTCACAAAGACCAATATAGTGTATGATTCCATTTATGTGAACTCTCTAGAATAGGGATATCTATAGAGATAGAAAGTAGATTCCTGGTTGCGAGGGGCTGGAGGGAGGGGAAGATGGGCAGTTTCTGCTAATAGGTACAGGGTTTCATTTTAGGGTGATGAAAATATTACAAAACTTCAATCCAATCATAAGAAAACAGCATACAAACCCAAATTGAGAGATTTCTACAAAATAACTGATGCTACAGTTTGAACCAAAATTAGATCCTGTGACAAAATAGAAAGAGCATGCCTGGTGCACTAGCTGTATGACTTCTGCCAATACTTATGCTCCCCGGGCCTTGCTTTCCTCACAGTGAAACAGGAGCTCACAGGGTTGTTGTAAGTTGTGAAAAGTAAATACCCAGTGACATCTCCAGCACAAAGTAAACAGATGCTCAATAAATTTTTATTTTTGTTGTTGTTGTTAAGTATGCCAGGACGTTAAGATAAATTAGAGACGAGCCTTTAGCAACCAAATGACTCGCTTGAGCTGTGCTGTCCAATACAGTAGCCACTAGCCACATGTGGTTATTTAAATCCAAATTAATTGAAATAAAAAATTCAGTTCCTCAGTTCCAGGAGCCACTTTTCACGTGCTTAATAGTCACAAAAGTCTAGTAAGTACAGTAACAGCACAGATCCATAAAAATATCAAAAGATGAATTTCTGTAGATCTAGAATATGATTATCATCACTGCACTAGAGACCTGAAGACACTCCAATGAACACACGTTAAACCTAAAAATAAATAAATAAACAAACTTTACATCCAGCTTTAAACTTTCACATTTAGCCTAAAACACTGTAAGCAACAACTACAAAAAGTTCTCTCAAGACAATTATAAGATGGAGGGAAAATTAAGTTAAGGAATGTTCACAGAAAATATTTGCAAAATATATTTCAAACTAGAAGAAATAATGATAAATCAAACTGCAACCAAAGTCCTTATCACAGTGAATGGTCCGGGCTGTTAAATAAGCACTTTCCAAGTGTGAAAGTATGACAGTCTACTACTATTACAAAGTGAAAAGGAGAAGGAATAAAGTAAATGAGCAACAGCGAGCTCTGAAATCAACTAAATGTTTGTGACACCAATTTCTCATACATAAATTACATTTTTTAGAAAATATTTTAAATACCTATTTCTCTGCAACTATTTCCAATTCATTCTATCAGTTGATGTCAACATAAGGAGGCTTAAATCTCCACGAGATGCTGTGTCATATTTTTAAATACAACAGTATTTAAAAATGCTTTAAAAACATGGGCTCATCACCCTTTATAATATCCCCAGGCAGCAGAGAGGCTTGGTACTCTTGACAACACAAAAAAGTTGAAGTGATTTCCCTGACATTATACCATTCAGACTTTGGTGATTCAAGATGGGAATTTATATGCTCTGGCTCAGCACCCACATACCCTGAACCAGAAGCTTTAAACAGACCACTAGAAACTCTAAGGGCATGAGTCAAAATCTCTGAAGAAAGACTAGTAAATTCCCAGTCATTTTCTATGAAACAAAAAATAGATACGATTTACAGACATAAAAATCTTGTTTATGATTTTTATTAATAATTGAAAGAAATTAAAAAGTCATTCCTCAATGTTTCTCACTTTTATTATCACACCAGATGTAGTTCAACTACATGGAGAATCTGCAGACTGGAATGGTTCCCCTAAACAGGCAAAACCAGATCAAGAAGCTTAGTCTACTAGTACTCTTCAGAAACAGGAAGGAAAAACACCTGTCCACTTTAGATTAAGGAAGATTCTGGGCACTGTGTATGATGCCTTTACGTTCAGATACCAAAATGATAATGAGTCCAAATTTTTGATGAAATGTTCAATAATAATTAAAATCTCTCCCACTGCAACTCAAATGCTCTCACATTCAAAATATATTACCCCTATGAAGGAACTAAATGGAGTCCTCAGAAGAAAAGGGTCGAGCATTTGGCTTTAAAGTGACTGCACTTTGCTTGCCTTATTCCAGCTGGAATACACCCAGTAATTATGCCTGGAAGTTGCAAGGCACTTTCCCCTGGGGAGCTTTAAGTGCTTTAAAAACATGGGCCAATCCACCTTTATAATATACCCGGCAGCAGCAGAAAGAGGCTTGTGGTACTCTCAAAAACACAAAAAAGCTCAAGTGATTTTTATGAAGTTACACCACTCAGAGTTAGGTGATTCGAGATGGGAATTTGTATGTTCTGCCTCAGCATTCAAATACCCTAAACCAGAAGATTTAAACAGACCACTAGAAGCTCTGAAGGGTGTTTCAGAATGAGTCAAAGTCTCTGAAGAAAGACTGGCAAATTCCCAGGACGTCAGACCCTTTGGCAGAATTATTGGTGCCCACAGGAAGTCTGGAAAGAATGGCTCTTTGCTTACTCAAAAGCAAGGGAGAGCCACATTAACATCCCAAAGATGTGTTCATACGTCAGATACGCATTTGTAATGTGTCTACTTTCCTCAATTAGAAATAAAAGTCATTGGGTAAATTCCTCTTATAAAATTATAAAACAGGTAAGTATTTTATACTTGATTTATTATGTCAGATATTCAGTTTGTATTTCCCCTCTAATTCTCAGGTCATACGTAAGCATGTGATTAATTAAGTGATTAATTAAGACTCAGTGTGTCTGGCAAAGAAGCCAGTATCTGCCCTTGGCTCTGACTAGTTCAAAGAAACCCATTTTCAGGATTACTGCCTGGACTTTACATCTGAGAACAGGTAGTATACTTCCTTTTCCTGTGTTATCTTTTGATGTTATGTCTTTGCCTTAGTGCTTGTTTAATCAGCCAAACCATTATAACAGGGTAAAAACTGAACGTTAGCAGAGGAATAATGGCATTTCTCCTGGCTGTTAAAAAAAATAAATAAAAACACCTGATAGACCTTCCCAAACTCCAGTTACATCTTAAATCCTGGGACACCAGTTCAAAACTTAGGTCCACACAAAAATCTACACACAAATGTTTACAACAGCTTTATTCATAGTTGCCAAAATTTGGAAGCAACCAAGATGTCTTTCAATAGGTAAATGGTTAAACAAACTGTGGTACATCCAGACAATGGAATGTCATTCAGCGATAAAAATAAATGAGTTGTCAAGCCACACAAAGACATGGAGGAACCTTAAGTGCATATGGCTTAGTGAAAGAAACCCATCTAGAAAGGCTACATGCTGTATGATTCTAACTGCGTGACATTCTGGAAAAAGCAAAAGTACGGAGACAGTAAAAAGATCAGTGGTTGCCAGGGGTTCAGGGGAAGAGGAGAAGGAATGAATAGGTGGAGCACAGAGGATATTTAGGGCAGTGAAACTATTCTGTATGATGCTGTAACAGTGGATACATGTCATTATACATTTGTCAAAACCCATAAAACTGTACAACGCAGTGAACCCTAATGTGAACTATGGACTTTAGTTAATGAGTTAATATTGGCTCATCAGTTGTAATAAATGTACCACACGAATGCAAGATGTTATTAGCAAAAGGGGAAATTGGAGAGAGAGGGGATATAAAAACTATTTTCTATAAACTTAACATTGCTCAAAAAAATAGTCTATTACTTTAAAAAAACAAAAACAAAAACCTGATAGACTTTCCCAAACTTCATATGCATCTTAAATCCAGGGACACAAGTAGATAATTTTATTTGATTGACAACTCTTATGGTGAACTTAGCTTTTTAGTGAATATGGTGAGTTCTAAAAACCACACTTCCGGTTACTTTTTGAAAAAGATTTTGTCCCCTCCTTGATGTTCTTCTAGTAAACTTAATAAAGATGAGTTTTTCAAAATTCTGGGCAAGGGACAAAGCTAACATACAGGTAGAAAGAATAAGCGACCAGTTTGTGAATTGCTGGTGACATTTCACCTTCAGTAAAACAACTCATTTTATGTGCTAGATTGTCTCTTCGGTCACTCAGCTTCTCAAATCCATTACAAGTTTCTTTTCCATTACTATTAATTGAATTTTAACCTACACTATAAGTTCCCTGAGGGCAGGGGCCATGTCTTAGCTATTTCTTTTTTTTTTTTTAATTTTTATTGGCGTATAGTTGCTTTACAATGTTGTGTTAGTTTCTCCGGTACAGCAAAGTGAATCAGCTATACGTGTACATATATCCCCTCTTTTTTTGGATTTCCTTCCAATTTAGGTCACCACGGAGAACTGAGAAGAGTTCCCTGTGCTATACAGTAGGTTCTCATTAGCTATCTATTTTATACATAGTAGTGTATATATGTCAATCCCAATCTCCCAATTCATCCCACCCCCCTTCCCCCTTGTTATCCATATGTTTGTTCTCTACATCTGTGTCTCTATTTCTGCTTTTGTACCCCAATGTTCATTGCAGCACTATTTACAATAGCCAGGACATGGAAGCAACCTAAATGTCCATCAACAGAGGAATGGATAGAGAAGATGTGGTACATATATACAGTGGAATATTAGCCATTAAAAGGAACGAAATTATGCCATTTGCAGAGATGTGGATGGACCTGGAGACTGTCATACACAGTGAGATAGTCAGAAAGAGAAAAACAAATATTGTATAATATCGCTTATATGTAGAATCTAGAAAAATGGTACAGATGAACTTACTTGCAAAGCTATTTCTTATCCTCAATGCTGAACATACTGAGAAAAGACAGAAGCAGGAAACCAGGAAGAAAGGAAGGGATGCTTTGCAAATATTTGCCCATACCAGTCTCAACAGGAAACATATCACACACACACTCAAACTGAGTCTAATACATTCAAATTGAGTTTGATCAAGAGACAACTTTTAAAGTCAGGGCAGGGTTAGCGCTACGTTACCCACCCTGTGGGTAGGGAAGGGTCAAGGAGTGAGAGTGATTCCTGGAATTCAGAGAAAGAGAGAGAGAAAGACAAAGAGGGGAGGGAGGCAGGAAGCAGCGGAGGGAAAGAGAAGTATGGCGCCAACAGGCTGGGACCCAGTAGAGAAGAGCTGAAGGAATAAACACCCAATATCACTCTCGACCTGCCCTCAGATCTCCTGATTTCTTCCCACTGTTCGAATCTGTCTGGAAGCAGAAAGGCAAGGGTGTTCACTAGTGTAATCCAGGTCAGCCACCCAGGGCACAGAGCAGGATGGAAAGGATGGACCCAGAATCTAGGGGAGTAAACAGAAGATACCCAGCACATCTCAAAACACACATGCACAGGAGCATGACCCAAGTGCTCCCAACCTCCGCTTCTACCTATTATAGTCTTTAGACTCAGACCAATCTAGGGTTCAAATCCTAACTTCTGTCACTTTGTAGATGAGCATCTGTGGGCAAGTGATTTAACCTCTAAGACTCAGATTCACCACTTGCAAAACAGGACTCACTAGAGGAACTGCTTGAGGGTTATAAGGATTAAATGAGACAACAAAGAGTGCTTAGTGGCTGTGTACAGGAAGCACCGTTACTACATGTCCCACAACACACACTTAAGTACAGTTTCCAGCACATCATCTTCCACTTATTTTGGTCCCTTAGCTGTTTAATGTATGTGTTCTATCTCCCCGGGTACACAGCATAGTCTTTCAAGACAGGCAAAAGGGACTTCCCTGGTGGTCCAGTGGTTAAGAATGCAGGGGACGTGGGTTCGGGCTCTGGTCCGGGAAGATCCATGTGCCACGGAGCAGCTGGGCCCATGCGCCACAACTACTGAGCCTGTGTTCTCGAGCCCGCGAGCCACAACTACTGAGCCCACGTCCCACAACTACTGAAGCCCACAGCCCGTGCTCCACAACAAGAGAAGCCACCGCAATGAGAAGCCCATGCACCACAACAAAGAGTAGCCCCCGCTCAGTGCAACTAGAGGAAGCCCATGCACAGCAACAAAGACCCAACGCAGCCAAAAATAAATAAATAAATAATAAAAATAAATTAATTATTAAAAAAAAGAAACAGGCAAGAGCTGGGTCATTTTACTCCTTTGCTACCCCCCAATGCACCTACCTGATATAGTGCTGTGTAAACAGGGCAACAAAATAAATATTTACTAAAGAAACACATAACCCCTCCAATAAAAGTAGAAAGGCTTAATTAATTTATTAACCTGCAGAACAGAAGTATCACTAATGAAATCACTTTCTGTCTCCTCTGGTCTATAAAGTGCTCACTTGATTCATAAGTGGATATACCTTTTCAGCATGTGCTTCAAATTTTAATATACACAAACTTGGCATCATTCCAATCGGGGATAATAAGAAAAAAAGGGACCTCGAATTGGGAATAGAAACAGAAAACAAAGCAGACGGCAGAGCAGGAGTAACAGTCTTGGGAAAAATTAAGGAAGATGAGGGAAGATAAGTGCGGGTCTCACAGGTGCCCACTGGTGGGCAGCGTCTGCGAGGATGGAGGCCACTAAGAAGTGTGCAGAAAAGGCTCAAACAGCTGGTGCTCAGGCAAGACCTGTTAGAGCCAAGGCTATTCAGTGGATACACCTTTGTATTGGGAGGGAAAGAGAAAAGTACTGGGGTTAAATAGATTAAACTACTCAGGCATCTCTGATAATTCCCATCTCTAAGACCACTATGGAAACAAGGAAGTAGGATCCCAGAGGCCTGCCCATGCGTGCAGATCCATAAAATGAAGTCAACAGCTATAAGCACTAAAAACCAGAAAAACACTAAACATCTGGACAAAGAACCAGATGAAGAAAAACAGCGGCCTCCAGCTCTGACCTTGCAAGCAAGAAAATAACTACAAACAGATCACAACAACTGTGAGGGAGGACATATCTAGCAACCCGAGTGACTGTTTCAGTCAGTGAGAATGCCGAAACATTAGGTATTTTAGAGGTCAGAGAGTTAATAGAAGAAATTACATGGGTATTGAAAGACTAAAAAAGTAAAAAGGGGACACAGAGATAACCATGATATTAGTTACTGCAAGAAGCAGCCACAACCTTAGGGCTGAAGAAACAAAAGGGAAGATGTGGGGTTACCAGGACCTGGGTGCTCAAAGGAGGGACTGATAACAGGTCTCAAAGCAGGGTGGGGAGAACAGGACACACACAGTATAACTGATACTTGGACCTTGGTTGGCGCCATGGCAGACTTGATGCCAAAAATTCTTAAATAAACTACAGACTAGAGCTGTAGCGACCACAGGAGAAACGCTGACAGGAGCTGAAAACAGCAAAGCCCTTTCTCCCCCTTGCTCCTACATTTCAGTCTTCTGCCAGTGCCTCCTACTGCCAGAAACCAACAGGAATCTAGCTGGCAAGGGAATCTGGGAGATGGATTTTGCAGAGCTCCAGCCCCAGCCTCACAAAAAAAGGCAGAAAATGGTGGGCTTGAAGCTGAAACCACAAATAAACAGCCGGCGCAGTTTGATATCCACATTTTCCCTATTAGGTTTCAAGTTCCTCGACTGAAAACTCTCCAATATTGGTTTTCCAGGAACCTAACCTTGAGAACCAGTGAATGTCATGAAGCTTTTCTGACTAACAATAAGTTGAAATACTTCACTAAAAGTCCTTTCCTCTGTCCGGACTGTAAATATTTCCTATCTATTTGGGACAGAAATTTCATAGGATAGAGCATAAAGAAAGATTTATAATTGAGAACACTGGCCAAATACAACAATTTCTTCCAACATAGGAAAATTCTTCATAGACTCCTAGCATTTCCAAAATCTGTTTAAATGCATGTCTCCTAATTCTCCTACACAAAGAGTTGGCCTCTGTATTGGGATGAGATTTGGGGGTGCTGAGAGGAACGAATGTATTTGCTTGGCAGGTTAGAGAGGTGTGAATCTTTGGGGCCCAGGAGGTGAGTAGTCACTCCGAGAAAGCTTCCAGTGACCCCAGTCTCCTAGAGCTCAGACTTGTGGAGGCCTCTGCCATACTAAATAGGGCTGACCTGTGTAACCACAAGGATATTACAGAAACAACCACGTGTGATTTCCGCCGGAAAGCTGTAGCTGCCATCTTGCTTTCTCTCTGATTACTCACTCTGGAAGAAGCCAGCCACCAGAATGTGAGAACCTTCTCTGTAGCTCTACAAAGACATTTATTTAAATGGCAAGGAACTGAGGCTTTCTGCCAACAGCCATGGTACAAGCACACCCTCCAGGCCCAATCAAGCCTTCAGATGACTACAGTTCCAACAGCTTAACTACAACCTCTGAAACACCCAGAGCCAGCACCATCCAGCTAGGTTGATTGCAAATTCCTGACCCCCAGAAACTCTGTGAGATAACAGATGTTTATTGTTGTTTGAAGGCATTAAGATCAGAGGCAACCTATTATGGAGCAATAGATGACTAACATACTCTCAAAGAGCCCTCCCTGGGACTTCCCTGGTGGTGCAGTGGTTAAGAATCCACCTGCCAATGCAGGAGACATGGGTTCAAGCCCTGGTCTGGGAAGATCCCACATGCCACAGAGCAACTAAGCCCATGCGCCACAACTATTGAGCTCACGAGCCATAACTGCTGAGCTCACAAGCCTCAACTACTGAGCCCACATGCTGCAACTACTGAAGCCCATGTGCCTAGAGCCCGTGCTCCACAACAAGAGAAGCCACCGCAATAAGAAGCCTGTGCACTGCAACGAAGAGTAGTCCCCACTCGCCACAACTAGAGAAAGCCCACATACAGCAATGAACACCCAATGCGGCCAAAAAATAAATAAAATTTAAAAAACAAAAGGATCCACCTGCCAATGCAAGGGACACGGGTTCGACCCCTGGTCCAGGAAGATCCCACATGCCACGGAGCAACTAAGCTTGTGTGCCACAACTAGTGAGCCTGCAGTATAGAGCCCGCGAGCCACAACTACTGAGCCCGTGTGCTGCAACTACTGAAGCCCACGTGCCTATAGCCCATGCTCCGCAACAAGAGAAGCCACCGCAGTGAGAAGGCCGGGCACCGCAGTGAGAAGGCCAGGCACTGCAATGAAGAGTAGCCCTTGCTTGCTGAAACTAGAGAAAGCCTGCGTGCAGCAACGAAGACCCAACGCAGCCAAATAATAATAAAAAATAAATAAAAATTTTTAAAAGAAGAGCTCTCCTTAGTCATATTCTCTCATTCCTTAGTCAAGTGGACAAGAATTCGTTTCACATGCATTGCTCCTGGTCCCCTGATTGGGCCTGAAAGCATCTTCTAGTTTCATTAATGTGGTTTATTTAAAGAGTCCAGCTGCTCCCACCCTCTACACTAGTCTTTTAACATATCTTGAATTTTCTGTCAACTAAGCCAACGGAGGAATTAGATGACCATGAGGTTTTAAGCCCCTTTAATACTGGAAGCATTCAAGCAGATGATCGAAGGTTATAAAGTACTTCCTATACCAACTGGAAGGTGGGACTAGATGACCGGCAAGGTTTCTAATCACACTAAGAAGGTTCTAAGACACAAGTCTCTGGGTGTGCCCCCTAAAACTGTGCAGTAATTCTCATCAGGTATAACTCATCAGGTATAACTAAGTATTGAAAGTAGCCTTTTTTTCACAGGAAAAAAAAAAAAGAATTAAAATGGCTTATAAACTTAAAAAGAAAAGATGCTCAGACTAATAATTAAAGTAATGCAAATGTAAGAGAACTAGTAAAGCATTAATTTACATGTGCCAGATTGGAAAAATCTACAAGTTTCAGAAAAGACATCAGGGCAAAGGGTAGAGAAACAGACATGGGGTGTGGGGGAGTGAATCAGTGCAAGCTCTTTGAAAGGCAATTTGGGCAATATTAAAATTTTAATTCCCCTTAGCCTGAGTGAGTCAGCACTTTCAGTTGAAATTATCTATTCTGTGTGTAAGGACAAAATCCTATAAATGACGTAAATGGTGACCAATTTTAAAAACGGGTAAATAAATTTTAGTGCAACTATGCAATGAATAGCATGCAACCTATGAACAGAATGAGTTGTATCTATATATGGGCTGATATGAAACATTCTCAAGATATATCGTTAGAAAGAAAAATAAGATACGTCTTAGTATAAAACTTCTGCAAGGAGTTTTTAAAATGCTGTTCATATTTGCCACTAGGAAGGGGTACTAGGGACTTGGGAGAAGGAAACCTCTTTGCTGTATGCTCATTTGTTCTGCATGAGTACACTCTATTTTTAATTTTTTTAAAGTGGCAGGGGGAAGTTTAATGCAGAGAAAAAGAACAAAAGAAAAAAATACAGGGTTAAGTTATAGCTACTTTGCAAGTAATTTAAAATGCAGTCCATCAAAGTAGCCAGAGTCTGGCTTTGGGCTTAAGACACTCACATGCACATTCAACCGTTGAAAATCATCGCGGAGAAGAAAGGTCCTTCGCACTGTCAGTGTGCCTCTCACTAATTGGGGAATGAGAGCTCTCTAGCCATCATAATGCAAACCACTAACTCAATGACTGGAGGGATACATGAGATGAACACCTTCCTGCCCTCAGCTTTGTAAATCATGAAATGTGATAAAATTGCCTTTCTTTGAATGTTTAGGCAAAGAATGGCAAGGTTAAAGAAATAAAAAGTAGTCAGCCTTCATTTTACTGACTGGTGGGGGTCATCCAGAGCACACAACTGCTGTTAAAAAGCTGGCTGCCCCCCCACCCCCCCACCCCCGCCGACTGCCTCTGCCCATAAATGTCAGCCGTGATTTTCTTCTCCATTGACCAAACCCTTCCTGAGACTAAGCGAGCACTTCCCAGATCAGTGATCTGCGTAAAAGAAGTCTAGTAAGTGGCGGTTAATTATTCTCAGGGTGTGTGACACAGAAGGGAAACTGCATTCAAAAAGAACATTCTTTTTCTCTTTGGGCCAATATGTTAAAGATGAGACCTTCGTGTCTTAGAATGGGCTTGTATTTGCTAACAGGTGAGGCACTTTTGTTCATCTCGTGACAAATAAATTGTAACTGTCTAAAAACATTCATTTAAATGTTATCAAATATGACCTATGTTATGACCTATTTAAAAAAGAGGAAAATACCCAGAGTTTCCTAAAAACTTATTGAAGCAATGCTATCGTGAGACTAGACTGAACCCTCCCAAAAACAACTTTACCAAGGCCTTCACCCAGATGTTCAGATTCTTTTTCAATTCAAACCTGACAAATGTCTAGAATTTTAAAAACTCGTTTTGAGTTACAGAAAAAGAGGGGGGAAAGGTGTAGAACCAGTTTTAACCAGTCTCTCTGGAGATTTTTAATCATTTTAAGATTTAAAGAAAAATCATTCTTTTAATAATTAGAAATAAGTTTTAGTTGTAGATGATAAACTGTCAACCAAGCACAGGCCCAAAGTTAGTTTCTGTAATCAAAACACTAATACCTGAACTGAAGACTTATTTATCCAGAAGAGGCCAAGTGCCCAAAGTCGTAATAAGTAGAGAACCTTCCAACTATAAGAATTTGTCAATATGTATATAAACATGTTAAAAAGGACACATGTAACCCCTAATCACCACATCTCTGTACAATGTAAATTCCATAAGATCGGGACCCTCATCCTTTCCTACAAAATGCCTAGCCCATGCAGGTGCTCACTAAAATCAAAGGAGCTCATTTTCATAAAGGTATCTACTTTCTTTTCTTAGAATTAGGATCTTGAAAGTTCACAACTATGTACCTTGTGAGTTTTGCCTAATCTTTATGCAAAAATAAAAGCTAAATTCAACTGAATTTTTCAAAGTAACATGAACTTTTAGTCTCATTATATGTTTAAATTCAGTAAGTTGTAATGTGTCCATGATCATCATTTAGGTACATTAGAAATTAAACAGGCCTTTGGTGACCACTGCAGGAATCTGATGACCACTCTGGGCTGCACTGCCCAAATGGGTGCCCATAGAATGTTCCTCCACATTGAATCACTGGGGGTGCCTCTATGAAGTGATCTAAGGGACATGAGAGTAAGGTTAAAACCAGTTTCCTCACTGAAGAATTTCTCAGAAATTTGAACATTAAATGTGCATCCATCAAGCAGAGGAGGTAAGTTTCCCAAGATTTGAACAGGAAACACTTTGTAATCTATGTGTGGTTATTGTTGGGTCTTTTTTCCCCTTAACATATATAAATGAATTATAGAGCTGTTTCCTCAAATTGGACGTAAGCTCAACAGGGATCCACAGATTCCCTTCCCAGCATTGAGACCTGAGACAAGTTATTTAGTCATCAGATTCCCCACCTGTAAAATGGAAATAAAGATATGACTTAATTCATACTTTGCTGTAAGGAAATCAAAAACTAAAATATATTAATCAATCAATAATTGTTTTGACTATATCATCATTCCTGTTTTAGACTGCTTGGACTGCCATAAGAAAATACCAAGACTGGGTGGCCTAAACAACAGAAATTTATTGTCTCAGAGTTCTGGAGGCTGGAAAGTCCAAGACCAAGATCAGGCAGGGTTCAGTTTCTGGTGAGGGCTCCCTTCCTGGCTTGTACCTTCTCATTGTGTCCTCACGTGGTAGAGAGAACAAGCTCTCTGGTGTTTCTATAAGGACACCAATCCTACAAGATCAAGGCTTACCCTTATGCCCTCATTTAACCTTAATTACTTCCATAAAGGCTCCATCTACAAATACAGTCACATTGGAGGTAAGGCTTCAATTTAGGAATTTAGGGAGGACACAATTCAATCCATAGCAATTCCTCTTCCATTTGATTTCTATTCTTTCACTCCTTAGTATCTACTACATTGCTGAAAGAATAAAAATCTCAGGCTGTTGAGGCGTGAACAGGTTTGTCCCTTTACTGTTGCCACAGACCCATACAGAGTAAGGCTGTTGGTTTGACTCTCTGGGTCAAATAAATGAAGCCACTCGACCTTGAGAAGACAGAAGAAAAAAGAGAGAGAGAGAAAGTATCCCCTGGCTTCCTGACTCAGCCATCAGAAGAATATCAGGCTGTACAGCAAAGTGATTCAGTTGTACATTAAATCAACTATACACCAATAAAATTAAAATATTTTTTTAAAAAAAGAAGAATATCAGGCTGTTTATCATAAAGGGATCAGACATGGAAAGAGTTGGGTGTGGGAAACATGGGCTCCACATACATTTTACAACTCCTCTCATCACCTAGTGGGGAAACCACTTTCAGACACAAGATTTTGCTGCTGTTGTAGCTGCTGGATCAGCCAAATCCATAATTTTATGAATTAAGAAATTTCCATATGGTGCCCATCAAAACAAGTAATCATAATCCTATGTGATGAGAATGTAAAAATGAAAAGTAACTAAAATTAAAAGCCAAAAAACAGACTAAAATAAAATGTTTGTCTTAAGCGTGACAATAACACTAATATTAACATTTGAAAGGAATACAAAGAATGGAAGCATATTAAAAACAAAAACAACTGCATGTACTAATGAACAAATAGGAAACACCAAGGAGCCAACAACTCTTCAGCCAGAGGGAACCTCTGGGAACTCCTTGTCGGCACCACAGTGTTTGATGGCTGTGTCCATAATTCACACTCTCCTTAGGATGCCCTCCCTTTGCCCCTCATCCTTCCTCCAGGCAAAGACTGGTCCATCTTTCAAGCTGCACATATATATAACCTCGCTCCTATACTGGCCACATCCCCCAGGTTCCTCCTCAAACACCTTTTTATACTTTAATTGAAGCACTCATTTTACCTACTGTAATTAATTATCTCCTCATGAGATGCGGAATTTTTTTGAGTGCATGGGCTAAATAAGTCTTTCTCATCTTGTACCTCTAGTATCTGGCACAAGGCCTGACAAAGAGTGGCTATTCAGTAAATGTTCATTGAATAAATAAAAATGTCCATCTGGGACTTCCCAGGCAATCCAGTGGTAAAGGCTCTACGCTTCCAATGCAGGGGCGTGGGTTCAATCCCTGGTGGGGAACTAAGATCCCACATGCTGAGCCGTGTGGCCAAATAAATAAATAAATAGAAATAATTTTAGGGACCTCTCTGGTGGTGCAGTGGTTAAGAATCTGCCTGTCAATGCAGGGGACACAGGTTCAATCCCTGGTCTGGGAAGATACCACATGCCGCAGAGCAACTAAGCCCATGGGCCACAACTACTGAGCCCATGGGCCACAACTACTGAAGCCTGTGTGCGTAGAGCCCATGCTCCACAGCAGGAGAAGCCACCACAATGAGAGCCCATGCACTGCTATGAAGAGTAGCCCCTGCAACTAGAGAATAAATTTATTTTTTAATAATTAATTTAATAATAAAAATAAAAATGCCCATCATTAATGAGGTAACTGCAGGAAACAAACCCAAGTTTAAAAACAATTTATTTAGTCAAAGAAATACCATTTAAAGCAACTTTGACTATGGTAGGGGACACTGTACTTAACAAAGCAGTAAAATTTTATTTTAAATGTTAAATATTGTTCAACCCTTCAGAAAAATAACATGGCACTACTTATTTAAAGTCTCAGCAATCTATTAATTCCTGAGAGTCAGCTAGAATTTTATCCAAGGAAAACAGCCAATAGGGGAAAAAAAAAAAACTCGTACAGAAATTTTCATTATTTAAAATATCAAAATATGAGAAAATCCTTACATAGGAGGAGAATGAGCAAAGTATCCTTCATCAACTCAATGAAATATTATGCAACAAAAAAACTGATAATTTAAGATTGCAGAAATATGGGGCTTTTTCTTTTCAGTGTCTAAGGTTACATCTGGAACAGTTCACCATAAATTTATGTAAAGGATAAAAAGTATGTCATTTCTGGCATACTGCAACCATTGACATTTTAAAAATAGAACTGTTACATTATTGTTTAAGCAGCTCTATTGAGTTATAATTCATATGCCATACAAATTACTAATTTAAAATATACAACTCCAAATACATTCACAAAGTTGTGCAAACATCAACATAATAAATTTTAGAACATTTTCATTGCCTCAAAAAGAAACCCCACACTCCCTAGCTGTCAGCCCCCAATCCTCCCATCACTCTCCTACCCAGCCCTAGGCAACCATTAATCTACTTCCTGTATCTACAGGTTTACCTATTTTGGAAATTTTGTATAAGTGGAAACATAAAATATGTAGTCCTTTGTGACTGGCTTCTTTCTTTTAGCCTAATGTTATCAAAGCTCATTCATGTTTTAGCATCTATCAGTACTTCACTTCTTTTTATTAACAAATAACATTCCACTGTACAGGTATATCACTTTTTATTTATCCTATCAGTTGACAGACATTTGGATTGTTCTCATTTCTTATTATGAACAATGCTGCTGTGAACATTTGTATAGATGTTTGTGTGTGGACATGTTTTCATTTCTTTTGTGTATATACTGAGGAGTGGAATTACTGGACCATACCATAACTTTATGTTTAACAATTTGAGGAACTACAGACTGTTTGCAAAAGCAGCTGAATCACACGTCTTCGCCAACACTTGTAATTATCTGTAGTTTTTATTCTAGTCATCATAGTAGGTGTAAGGTGGACTCTCACTGCGATTTTTACTTGCAATTCTGATAGCTAATGATGTTGAGCATCTTTTTATATGTTTATTGACCATTTGTATATCTCCTTTGGAGAAATGTCTACTCAGATCCTTTGACAATTTTTAATATGATTATTTGTCTTTTTATCATTGAGTTGTAATAGTTCTTTATATTTTCTGGATACTCACCCCTTATCAGACATATGATGTGCAAAAACTTTCTCCCATTCTGCGGGCTGCCTAAATATCATGGAGATTTCATTCCCACCATAATCCATATAAAACATACATGAATAAGGACTAGGAAATTTTACATCATACCCTTTTCTCTTTGAAACGATATTTCATTCCTCTTTTCCCTCAGAATTTCAACTAACATATTTATGCTTGAAAGTCTTCTTATTTATTAATTCTCTATTGTACTTCTCTGCAACAAAGAGTTTCATACGTACTTTAAAATTTTAAATGCCTTTGATCTCCTGTGACCACAAAACTCTAAGCTTTAATGTTTTTCTTCTGGATTCAATTATAATTATTTTTATATTTTTTGTGTTTTTATTATAATTACTTATAATTATTGTATAATTATTAATAGGACACAGTAAGCATAATATTTACCACGATAAATACTTATTAAGTATAAGGAATAAATTTCATTGGTAATGCATCGCTTAATAAGGTGAATGGGATTGGGGAAAATTAAGAGGCATTAAGATTCACCTGACATCAAAACTATGAACTGGTCCTTTGTTTGATTATCAGGGCTTTGAAAATCTTAGATCAATATGCCAATAGTAAGATTAGAGATGGAGGAGAGTGTTTTTTGTAAAACAGAAGGCTATAGTAGAAGAAAAGGTGAGAAAGAAGATTCTGCATCATGCCCAGACCATGGATGTGTTTTCAGGGAGAGGAGTTTCCCGAAAGAATACATCAGAAGTTAAAGATCTGGAAAGAAAGTCCCTGGATAGTTTTATCCAGGCCTACATACCTCTTGGAAAGTCTTTTCGTAAGTGTACATGTTACCCAGTTGGGAGACAGCTGCATCAGAGGGTCTTGTGCTCCTTCGGATGATTATGCATAATAAATACTTACTATATCACACAAAGTCTCTCTTTGCTAACACCTCTTTCTATACAGGATAGAAGTGGTACCTTAGGTGGAGAACGCAGCTTACTTTCTCCAGTATTTCTTAATAAAATACGATGGGTCAAAGCAGTCAAGATAATTCAAATAATCAAGAAGGTTTATGTTAAGCAGTTGGTAAGAAAAGATCCAAATGCTGATTAATTTTATGTAATTTTCTTTTACTCTAAAGTTTGATGGCTTCAAATCAGTTGCTACACTAGACAACAACATATAATAAGCCTAAAATAGCTAATTTTAAAATCAGGCTTAAGTTTGACAAGAGCTTATGAGTGGATTAATATTGCTTACACTCACTTTGACAAACTACATGTTTGTCTTGATGACATCTCCCCCAGGCATATGGCGCTTCCATTAACTCTGGTGTTATCTTTGCAGCAGGAGAATATGCCTAATTGTTTTCAGAATATTCATAAATTACAAGGCCTCTCGTTGGTCATGATTCATAATTGCTTATAATATTGAGGGGAAAGATCCCTACACAGATGCTATCCAGTGTGTGGGTTTTTCTTTTTTAATTATTATTAATTTCAAAGAACAAACTGTTCTCTTTGAGGCAAACATTTAACAGTCATGATCCAAATTTTAGATGAAAATGTTACCTTATAAAATGTAACACAAAAAAGATGTTAGGCTGAATTTTATCATGGCAACCTTGGGCAACTGAGAGAAACTGCAAATATGAAGTCAAAGAAGAATATAAATTCATGATATTCAAAACAATTCCATTCAAAAAGTATTTATTAGTAACTCTCCTTGCATAATACTCTATGATAAACATACGCAAGATAAACACACTTCAGCCCTTGATTATATCACCTAACTGGCAACATGAAATACACAAAGAATGTGAGGATTATAAGGGGATGTGTGATCCAAATATTCATCCCCAAACTCAGGTCATCATAATGCAGAACTATCCTCTGGGGAACGGATGACTCATAAAATCAGTTCCATGGTCATATTCCTCCCCATCCACCTTTCCTGCAGCAACACAAAAATTCAAACAAATCAACTACAAATCCTGCCAAATAGACAATCTTTCATGAGATTAATTAAAGTAACTTTGGAAAACTGCTTGTCACACACAAGACCACAGAAAATGATGATCTCGAGATCCTCTTTATAATTATCAAAGATTTTTAAATCTACAAGTTTACAGATGCTTTAAAAGGGAATGAAATGACTATCAACTTTTTTTTTTTTTTTTGGCCACACCACGCGGCTTGCAGGATCTTAGTTCCCCGACCAGGGATTGAACCCGGGGCCCTGCCAGTGGAAGCTCGGAGTCCTAACCAGTGGACCACCAGGGAATTCCCATTATCAGATTTTTTAATCCCCTGGAAAAATATAAATAAATAAATAGGACCCTCTTTATGATTATACGTAAACAAAAGATAGCATATGTGTTATACAATTTCAGAAATGATTATTCCCAAAAAACTTAATTCATTTCTTTTTTTCTAATTATTCGCACATTTTTTCTAATTAGTTGCAAACAAAAACTAGAATGAACTTAATCTTATGATTATCAGTTAACTTTCTAAAAGACCAAATCCCAATCAAGCCTTATGTGCATAGTAATCATGAAATGTTGTTCTTCATTGTAAGTGGATTCACCTTCAGTAAACTTTTTCCAGTGCCAATCATCCTTGAGCCTCCTATATCTTTCTAGTTCCAATTAATGAGCAACATTCTAGCCAGATCTAAGCCTACTCGAATTATCTGGGCTTAAAGGGGTTTTCTGCTGCAGAACCTGCTGCCATCTTTCTCCAACGCAGTCCCAGGAGCCCTTCCTGGCACCAAGTGTATGCTGTGTACTCCTCCCCCACCAACTTTGGCCTTTGTGCCCAGTGGCCCACACAACCCAACCACTGAGCAAGACACACAAGCCTCCCCAGACCATGAGTCTTCATGGATTCCGTTGTTAATCACTCTGGAGTAGACAAATGTATAACTGTCAAAAATTCTTACAACAGTGGACCCTGGTCTAAGAATCTTAAATTCTTCCTGGAAAGCTAAAACATATTCTACTTTTACTCACTTGACATGCTTGAACTTTAATTCACAAAACTACCCCCCTACCACCACTACCAGCACTCTCCACCCCTTCACACCTCAGCATTTTGCTAATCCCTTTCTCCAAGGTGGTCTGTCTTCCCAAACTAAAACCACAAGGGAAGCAAAACAGTGGGTCTCAGGTAGGCACTCTGCCTTTCTGAGGAGCTCCAGGCAAGAAGTCACCAAGTAAGCTAGGGCACTTTACCACATGTTCAGTCATTCACAAATCATTTACCACAACTTGTATGATACACAGCATCTAGTGAATTCAGAGATGTTAAATGAGCAGCTTGGAGAAATAAGCCAAAGCCAGAATGTAAGAATCCTTGATTCCATGATGTTCCCATAAGAACAGGGATTTTTGACCCTACCAGACCACAGCCACATTTTGATAGCAACCTTTGGAATCCATAGACACGGTAGACACAGAGAAAGAGAGAAAACTGTAGTATAAAGGCAAATAAACAGGAGTAGTTTTTACCATCTTTCATATGTGTAAATTATGTGTATACATATTTTAAGATACAAATAGGCATGACTACACTAAATGATTTAATGATGTAAGATGCTTGCAACTATCTTTAATGAGTAAATTTGAATTTAAAAAGAGTAAAATTCATTCACCGGACTGTTCAACACTTTTTATTGGATATTTTAAAATAAAGGCAAAGTGTGTGTGTGTGTGGGGGGTGTATTCATAATCATATATTGCCCACAGTGTGTACTGGTACAATTCAAATACCACAAGCAGGGCTTCCCTGGTGGCGCAATGGTTGAGAGTCTGCCTGCCGATGCAGGGGACACGGGTTCGTGCCCCGGTCCAGGAAGATCCCACATGCCGCGGAGCGGCTGGGCCCGTGAGCCGTGGCCGCTGAGCCTGCGCGTCCGGGGCCTGTGCTCCGCAACGGGAGAGGCCACAGCAGTGAGAGGCCCACGTACCACAAAAAAAAAAAAAAAAAAAAAAAAAACAAATACCACAAGCAGCACTGCTACAGGTGAAGGGATTTGCCAAAATGGTGGACATGTCTTTGAAAAGTTGCCAATAAATCAAAGTACAACTTTTGAAGTATTCAGCAGTTATATTTCTGAAAATTTCAGGATATATTAAAACTGGGTCAAAAAAAATTTTTGTATGTTAAATGGGGTTAGGTTTTTGGCTCAGATAATTATAGACAGATATTTCACCAACAGAAGCTCTGATTGGGCTATTCTAAGATTTTGCAGGATGCACAGGATAAGCTTTCACTTGTTTGGTATTGTTCTGTATACTACAGAATGTCTAGCACCTCTGGTCCTCCACCCACCAAACACCAATAGCGCACTCCATTCTTTTGGACAACTGAAGTCAGTTCCCACCAATTTCCAAAACACTACTTGTGAAAGCAGTGCCCCCCCACTGAGACCCACTGAATAAAGCTGTTCGAAAAGTACCGGCTGGGGACTAACAGGCACCAGACCCAGTGAGAGGCACTAGGGACAAAGTGGTGAAAAAAACAGAGCTTAGAGCATAGTGGAGAAAGTGACATTAAACAACATCCAAGGGCTTCCCTGGTGGCGCAGTGGTTAAGAATCCACCTGCCAATGCAGGGGACACGGGTTCGAGCCCTGGTCCAGGAAGATCCCACATGCCGCGGAGCAACTAAGCCCGTGCACCACAACTACTAAGCCTGTGTTCTAGAGCCCATGAGACACAACTACTGAGCCCGTGTGCCACAACTGCTGAAGCCCACATGCCTAGAGTCCATGCTCCGCAACAAGAAAAGCCACCACGATGAGAAGCCCGCGCACCGCAACGAAGAGTAGCCCCCGCTCGCCACAGCTAGAGAAAGCCCGCGTGCAGCAATGAAGACCCAACGCAGTCAAAAATAAAATAATTAATTAAATAAATAAATGTATTTTTTTAAAAAAACCCAAGTAATTATGTCAATACAAAACATTCTAAGTACTATGAAAGAAAATTAATAAACTAATAGTTTAGATGGTGGGGTGGCATCTGACTTCAGAAGTTTGTGGATCAGTGGAAATATTCTATTAACTTGGAGACATAAATAGGGTTGTCAGCTTTTTGATTTTGTTATGAAAGATCATTTTTTTAAAAAAATAAGAACTACCATTTACAATCACCGTGGTAACAAGAAGGCAGGAAAATTATTTCTGAATTTTAAAAAGTGGATAAAACAAGAACACTTTTAGTGTAGTGGAAAGCCTCACTCACTACATTATTATTTTTCTCTTTTTGTTGCAGGCTAATAAAAACTTATCAAAGATTGGCATTTTTGTGACCATAGCACAAAATCCTTGCTGCTCCAAGTGTGGTCTGTGGACCAGCAAAATCAGCATCACCAGAACATTTTTGAGAAATGCAAAATCTCAGGCCCCACCTCAGACCTACAGCATCAAAATCTGTTAACAAGACCCCCAGGTGATTCACATCCACATTAAAGTTTGAGAAACACTGTCCTAGAATAGACACTGACCCTCCAATGGCTGAAAATCAGCCATACCCATCTACACTGAAGATTCAAAAATGATCTTTAACACTCGAGAACCATTTTTCTCAAGGAAGGTAACGGAAGGATCCTGGAAAAACCAGGGCACAGGATGAAATATAAAGCAGATGAGCTGGCATCCTAAGGATCAAACATCTTTCACCTTTTAAACTTGATGATCTTGAAAAGTAATGGGGGGCATGGTCAATCACAAAAAAAAAACAACAGTCACAGCTTTGCACTAGACTTCAGGAGCGTGAAACAGAGTTCCCCAGCTTCCGTGCAAGATAGCGCACCCAGGGAGTGTGCTAAATGCTGAATCTTGTTAGGACTGCTAAGTCTTGCCATAAGACAAAGCAATTTTTATCACTAGCTATCAACAAGTCAACCAACTGTTTACGTAGGTTGACACCTGCTACATTTTAATTCATGTTTTAGGATATTTTATCCCACAACTGGTTTTTCTAACAAAGAAAATCTCTCTAGATACGTGTTAATTACCGGCAAAGACATGAGGCACAGACTCATGCCTCTTTTCTCAGCCACTTGGTTGGGAAAATAATTGCCAGTACAGTGCAGCGCTTTTTCAAGACAAAAGGAGAGTTTAAGTATAGATCCCTGCTAACCAATAAGGCAGCTGTGAGTCACATATGGCTACTAACCACCTGAAATGTGGCTAGTCCAAACTGAAACATGCTGCAAGTGTAAAATACATACATGGATTTTTAAAACTTGCTCCCCCAAAAAGTTAAATAACACAATAATAATTTTTATACTGATTACATGTCCAAATTATGATACTTTAATATATCGGGTTAAATAACATAAAATTAAAGTAACCTATTCCTTTTACAGTTTTAATGTGACTACTAAAAATTTTTCATTTTCTAGTAAATTTTAATGTGGCTTGTATTATAGTTCCACTGGATAGTACAGGTCTAGAAGCACATGAGATTTACACATGCATTGACCTTAAGTTTAAAGAAAGTATGGAGATAACTGCAGAAAACATGTATTTAGGAGGTAGTCAAATTTAAAAGGGGAAAGTGTTCAGCAGATCTTTTTTATTTTAACAACTGCTGAGCAAGAGAGCCCTTTCTGAAATGGGGGGAGGTCCCTGAATTTACATCCAAAGAAGAGAGAAATAAAAATAATATTTAATAAAAATAAAGTATTAATATTTAATAAAAATAGAGAAAGGGGAGGAGTTCATACAAACTGAAGCGCAATCCCAGTGATGATGAGTTCTCTCAGAGTCTAGGAATGCAGAGGAGTGGAAAAGATAAACAAATTCCACTGACAAGAGCCAATAATTTCCTGGCCTGAGCCACGCAAATCACTAAACTTTCCCAGCCCTACATGGGGAAGGTAAAACCACAATCTCAATACTTGAGTCAGATCAAGAAAGGTGCTACATGTGGAGCACAGCCAGGGGCTAACCATGTTGGTTTGCAGAGATGACACTATAAATGGAAGTGAACTCACACTTCTTCTTCCGTTGTACAAAGAAAAGCAGAAAAACTTCCATGAGCTTAAAAAGTAGATTCAAAACTTACTTTTTTTTAACACGAAGACCTTACATACCTGCGTTAAAACAGCATCCCCAACAACTGGAAAACGGTGCTGGTCGGTTAGTTCAGGGACGAGGCTACGAATATGAAACAAGCAAAGGAGCTGAAACCATCTCCAATCTGGGCAGATTCCTCTCATTCCTGTCTCGGGAACAATCCCATCACTTAGGAAATCTGGATCTCTGCCAACATACTGCCTGTGCAGTCGGCTGGGGGATGGGGGAGGAGGGTGGAAATGTCTGGGCAGCTGGCTTTTATCACAAAGCCTTCTCTCTTTGAAAGGCTTACAATGAATTTCCTAGACATGATATAACACAATATTTTAAGGGTTTAGTAGTACAAAAATATCACATTTAAAAAAAAAATGTATCCAAGGTATAAGAGGCCAATAACGACATAAACAGAGTCTGATGCAAATTCCAGCGGTTTTTAAATTCCTTTCATTAGGCTTAACCTCAACACATCTATATGGGAGAAAAAGAAACTAATATATTGAGAGCTTAATAGAGGCACCAAGTACTTCCCTACCTTATCCCACTTAAGAATGACTAACTTCTGACAGGAAATTTACTGTGAGCCATTCATGTATTGAAACTCACGTGAACCTAACAACCCTATGAGGTAGGTATTATTAGTATCCCCCTGTTTCAAGATACACGGAGAGGTTAACTATCACACAACCAAGAGGTGTTGGAGCCTGGACAGGACTGCAGGTTTATGACGTCAGGCAGCTGGGCACCAGCACCCTGAATTCTCACCTAACACATGAAACTGCCTCACAGCCTTCACTCTCAGAGAAGGAGACTGAGGCTCAGAGAGATTAAGAGACGTCTGTTCATCGTAACAAAGGGACTGCATGGTGGAGCACGGACTCGAATCCATATCTAACGCTGAATTCTCATAAGCAGCTTCCTGTTTTCACCAAACCTTTGCCCCAGCTTGCAATACTGTCAGAAGTCATTTATCCCTATTCCTCAAGGGAGGGTTGCTAGCCAGGTCGTCTCCCTTCTCTTCTCTTAGCCAAACTGCCAATATTCCTACTGTAGTATGAGCTTTTGGCCCTTGAGGCATCTGAAAAATACAAAATAGGATTTACGCTCTTCACAGCTATGTAAAATTAAGTATTCAGGTCTATAAATCTGTGATGGAATACGGAAAATCAAATGCATTTGTCTGAATGGAGAAATTAGTGGCTGATTCATATTATTTCTCATTAATATTATAATATTCAGGAAATTAAGTACTATTTTGAAATCCACATTATTAGAGCTTTTAGGTCACACACCTTGCCTGATTTGATCCTCAATGCACTGTCCTTAAATCCTGACTTTCTTGGGTGAAGCAGAATAATGGGGTCAAGGTAGGAGGACAGGAAACTTTGGTTCCAGACCCAGCTCCACTGTAAGAATAGAAAATTGTGGCTTGGGGCACCGCACTCACCTTCTTGGAAGGCAATTTCCCCCTCTACAAAACAGGGATGAAAATATTTATCCACTACCTCACAGGGCTGTTGCAAGAACTGACTGAGATAACATGTGAAATTGTTCTGTGAACTCTGAAGCCCTGCAAAATCTGTTATGAATATGCAGTGACGCTCTTGCCTGACGTTAGCCAGCAGGAGAAGGGGCTTCAGGACCTCTGATGATGGCAAAGAGGGAGACAGCAGTCTGTCCCCCTAATCCCACATGCCCAATAATTCACCCTCCAGGTGAAATCATCACTGGATTTTCAGGGTCAGGAGCTGTGTTCTTAAACAACAGTGAGAGATAATAAGCACTGATTTAAATAAAAGCTTGAGAACTCCTGGAAGGCACAATCACCACTGCAACTCTTATCCAAACAAGTCTCCAAGGGACATCTGAGGATGCTCTAGGGGAGCTTTCATTGCTAAACCCTTTGATCAAGTGCAAGATGGGTGAAGATTTTAACCTTAAAATTACTCAAAAATGAATTGACATGCATAATTGCTTAGGTGTCTTACTTTTTTTTTTTAATCCACTGGAAAAAAAAACTTAAGAAAAACAAACCTAATACCTTAAAATCTAATGTTCAGAACACTTCAGATATTCCTTTTCAGATGTTTTTACTTTCCCTTCTTGTGTCACATTATCGACATGCCAGTATCCAAGTCTATTACCAAACCTGCCAAAGAGATGCATATATGGAGAATAGCCCTTTTTTAAAAAGGCGCGAAATAGCTAAAGATCTTCAAATTCAACTACAGTAACAGCTGCCCCTCTCTTAAAATAAAAGATGCCTAATTATTGGTATTCATGTGGTTAGACTATACCCTCAGAAGACACAGAGCCACCCTTTCAGACCACAACAGAAATCCTTTTAAGCCATTTGACATCTTGCACAGTACAGTTTTAGACCTGCACATATGTCTCAGTTAAGGGCAGAAAATTCACATGATTACAAACCCTAGAAAAAAAAATGTTTAAGACAAAGAGGCCAAAATTTTGAAAATAAATACATAAAAGAAACAGAATTTTTAAAAATTATAGTACAAGGAAGCCAGTGCACTGACGAATGGCACATTACTACATTAATGATGGAAACTATGAATATTCATTGCACAATAGTCATAAATAGAATGAAGGGATACCAGAGAGTGCAGATGGGGCAAAAACTCAGATAGCTTTTAAAAGAAAAAAAAGAAGAAGAAAGAAGGAAAGAAAACACATACAGCCTTAGACAATGCTATTTAAGTAAGGGTCCCTGGGTGGAAACTTTGATCTAAGATAAGATAGGACAGTAAGGAAGGAATTTCCTTTCAAAAAGGTAAATAAATAAACAGTATAAAATACCCAGAATGACAGGAAGAGCTTTCAGTAAAAACACACTCAGGGTAGTCTTTGCTTAGGATGTTTGGGATAATCACTACTAAGGTTAGTAAGTACTGCCACACCCCCTCACATCCCCAACTCCCCACTTAGAGAAGGAACAACCCCAGATAAAAATCCAACGCACTGATGTGCAATCTTGAATGTTTAATTTGTATGTATCTTGGGAATAAGGAGGAAAAACCAAAGATGCAAATAGAATTAACCCCAAAACACGTGCTCATGAATCACAGATTGTGTTTCTCCCATTAGAAGCTAGAGACTTCTGGGAAAAGTTACCACACTGGACAGACAGTTGTTCTAAAGGACAGTTTCAAGACATGGACAGAAACCCCATAAGCTCTAGATGAGCAAAAACACTACCACACAAATGGACAGTCGTTACCTGTTTTTAAAATATGTGCACAGATTATTCTAAATTGCTGTCTCCAAACTAACCATAGGGGCAAAAAGACATGGGTACTAAATTATTGAGAACACATAACATCTGGCCTGTACTGTTTAATTAGATGAGAAAGAATCCTTCCGGCAAATGCCACAGGATGGATGGGACTGGAGGAAGCACCTACTCTAAGTAGGAAAATCCATTTGTTTGCAGCACTTTCATTTTGTTTCTCAATTAGTCCCACAGCCAAGGGCTACCCTAATACACTCTTAGCATTCATTTGCAACTTCAGAGTCACAGAATTCAAGTAAATATAATTCAATCGTCATTTAAATGCAAGGAACTTTCAGCGTTCCTTTCAGAAGGCCAACGATCCAGCAGGTCCCTTCCAGCGGCTACTTTAGCCGTCAGGAAGGGGGCTGTCTAGGTTACCCACAGTTCTGCCACTTCACCAGCCCTGGAACCCTGGGCTGGTTTCTTAACTTCTCTAAACCTTAGTTTCCCCGTCTGTAAAAGTAGAAATACTAATGCCAATTATGGGGAAGACTAAATAATGTGCACAAAGAAAAATCATTTAAGGGTTTATCATTTATTTTTTCAAGTCTCATCACCAATAAATGACTGGTGGGACTTCCCTGGCAGTCCAGTGGTTAAGACTCCATGCTTCCAAGGCAGGGGGCGTGGGTTTGATCCCTTGTCAGGGAACTAGGATCCCGCACGCCACAGAGCGAGGCCAAAGGATTAAAAAAAAAAAAAAAAAAAGTTTGAAAAACATTTTTTAAAAAATGATTGGTGGGCTTCCCTGGTGGCGCAGTGGTTGAGAGTCTGCCTGCTGATGCAGGGGACACGGGTTCGTGCCCCGGTCCGGGAAGATCCCACATGCTGTGGAGTGGCTAGGCCCGTGAGCCATGGCCGCTGAGCCTGCGCGTCCGGAGCCTGTGCTCCACAACGGGAGAGGCCACAACAGTGAGAGGCCCGCGTACCACCAAAAAAAAAAGATTGGTGAATTCTAAAAAAGAGAGGGAGAAAGAAAAAAGAAATGTTATGTCTGAATTATGGAAATAAATTCACCAAAAAGACCAAAAATATGTTCTGTTTATTCTTTCAAGCAACATTTATTCAGCACATACTAGGTGCAAAGCACTAAGCTGAACAAACGAGTATAGAGAAAGGAAAAAATGATCTCTGCCCCCAGGAACCAAACACCCCCGTTAAGGAAATAAAAGATGATTTTAAGGACGCGAATATCTGCTCAGACAACAGGTCCCAAGATCTTGATATGCAGCGCCTATGAGGGGATAACATACTGATGGGGAGAAAAAAAAAAACACCAAAAAACAATTCCTCAATACATGGGCACAGGACACACAGATAGGGACAAGGGGTCTACCCCTGCCAAGACAATGAATAGGTTCCAGGAAAAATGTTGGTAACCAAGAAAGAAGAACCAAATAGACATCACCAGGAGAACCTACAGGGGAGGCATCGACCCAGAAGTGAGAAAGCACGGGATGATTTTCCTCCCTCTATATAAGAGGTAATTACCGTAGATCTTTCTGGCAACTCCTGTCAACAGATGCACACTGTAGATGTGATGTATGTGAGCACTGTTTCCTACTAAAACATTAGTTAAGAATGCTCACAAATGGACTTCCCTGGTGGTGCAGTGGTTAAGAATCCGCCTGCCAATGCATGGGACACAGGTTCGTAGCCCTGGTCTGGGAAGATCCTACATGCCACAGAGCAACTAAGCCCGGGCACCACAACTACTGAGCCTGCGCTCTAGAGCCCACAAGCCACAACTACTGAAGCCCGTGTGCCACAACTACTGAGCCTGCGCTCTAGAGCCCACAAGCCACAACTACTGAAGCCCGTGCGCCACAACTACTGAGCCCACATGCCTAGAGCCCGTGTTCTGCAACAAGAGAAGCCACCACAACGAGAAGCCCGTGTACCGCAAGGAAGAGTAGCCCCCGCTCACCACAACTAGAGAAAGCCCGCACGCAGCAACAAAGACCCAACTCAGCCAAAAATAAATTAATTATTTAAAAAAATAATAATGCTCCCAAATGCAGAGCCCCTGACTGTCTCCTAAAATCCCATCCACGCATGGAGCTGACAAACCCCACCAGTGGACATTCCTTTCCGCCAGATCCAGTCAACACAGGGTCATGGCAAGGCCACTGAGATGGGGGAGAAGGGGAGCAGTGGCAGGAGGAAGACTCAGCTTGGACTTCACAGTTTCCCCATCTTTAAAATGAGGAGGTTCCTAAAATTTGATCACTGGTGTTCCACGACCAAGTCAGCCATCATGTGACCTACAGACGTGTGAGGGCTCACATGGAGAGAAGCATGACACAAATGTCACTGAGCATGAGGGACGGTGGCCCGCTATGTGCCAAATCTGTTATAGGGTTTACAAGCGTTATCTGATTAATCATAATAACATTGCCAGGTACATGATCCTTGATGTACAGATAAGGAAAAGGAAGTGCACAAAGATTGTCTGGAGGGTGGGAGTGGGGAACCCCAGCTGGACTACAGGAGAAGTGAGATCCCAAAGCTCCTGTTGTGTTTTCCTGCTCTCCACCCAGCTTCAGAGAGAGCTCAGGGTGGAGATGTGCAGCTACACAGCCCTGGAGGGCACACAGAGTAACAACCAGGACAGCCAGCACCAACCACTTGAAAATAAAAGGAATCTCGGGAAAAAAAAAAATACCCAACGCATCAACCATTGAATCAAAAGTTCCTGACACTCATCTCCAAACTGGTGCTCTTCGCTGACCCCCAAAACAGTGGTAGGGGTCCCACTAAAAGTTCATAAACATTTTTCAGGTTTCTAAAAATACCCTGCGCTAACGGCAACATCTTGCAGGACACACTTGTGGCTTTCATCACAGAAACATTTAACATGCAGACTTTTAAGACCAAAGGAATGTCAAGAAGATAACGAATAGAAAGGCATCTCTCGATCTTTCAAAAATAAATGTAAGAATTCCTCAATACAACCTTCAACTCATTAAACATAATTGGCAGTTCTCTAACACAGAAGGCTTAAAGAACTCACCAACAAAAACTATGACATGTATCTGAGGACCCTCTGATTATTAAATATCTAGAGAAGTAGAAATAATCACTAGCTTATGCTCATTAAATTTTTTAATTTGAAAAAACACTCATCTGAGACCTAATAAAAATGATAGCCTTCATTTAGAAAGTAACAAGCATCAAGAGGAAAAAAAAATGATAAAATCATTCTGTGTAATACTGGAAAGTAAGAGCTAAAAAAAATCATTTGCAGATGACATGATTATATACCAAGAAAACCCAAAGGAAACCTCTGAAAAACAGTGGAGCTAATACAGTTGAGTAAAATAACAAAACGCAAAATAAACATGTCAAAATCTACAGGAGCAAAGCAGAAACAAGAGAAATTCATTCTCATCCTTAGTTAGCAATTATTTTCTAAAAGATGTCTCAAAATAGCATTATTGACAAATACAAAAAGCAGGTCATAAAAATTTTTAAAACTACAATGCTTTACAAAGAGATCTTTAGCTTTAAAAAAAGGCTTAAACGATAATAAGAATATCCTATGTTCCGGGATGAAAAAAAAAATGCAAACTTATGGAAAGGATATTTTTTAATAGCACTGAAAGAAAACTTTTTACTAAATGTACAACTTAAGTTTTTAAACTTCAATTTTTTTATATCATCTGTATTTTTTTAACTTTTTCATTAACGACCAGGTGTTGTTTTACAATGTAAAAATATAACAGTGTTAGAATTAATAACAATAAAAACACCAAAAGTTTTCAAATGCAATCTTTGAGTTTTGAGGCTGTATTTTAATCGAATTTCCAGTTTCCTTAAACCCCTAAATATGTGTCAATTGAGTTATTAGAAATCAGTTTAACAAGACTGAGCAGCAGGCACAAAGAAACAGGGAAGAACTAAGTTTCACTTCTTTCTCTTCCTTTAGTCTCAAGATAAATGTAATTTGAAGTTTAAAAAAAAAGACAGGTGTTAAAACAAGGAGCAGCACATCATACTAGTCACTGGCCTCCGAGGTCACTAGTCACTAGTCACTAGTCACTCCACCTCCACTGGAAGTGGAAACCAGTTAGAGGCTCTCACATGTGAGTTAAATGGTCCCCAAGCAAACAGCAGGAAGGGCTGGCAAATACATTCATTTTAAAAGTAAATATTAACTTAATGAGCTTGCTGACCGGAAAACTGATACTGCTCTCCTGAGATTTGCACTTCCCTGCGCCTTCTCATCAAAAAAGAAATAAATACTAAGAAGGCACACATACTCCTATTTCTGAGCCCACTGACAAGTACCAGGGAAGAATCTAAAAATCACTCTTTATGTCTGTGTCCGCAAAACTTCCCATCTCGACTGGTTGTAAAAGCAGAAAGACAAAGTAAATCAGACAATATACATGCCACAACTAGTCCATGAAACGCAGTAGGGAGCATAAGGAAGTTCAGGTCTCTTTTTAGGGGCCATAATTCTGCTATCCCATTGCAGAACCAGGGCCAGTCATTATAAAGCATCTGTCTTGCTTGCCTGCCTGCCTCTTTGCCCTTCTTCTACCCTTACCTGTACCAGTCACGCACCAGAAAAGAATCATGTCTGTCACAATGGAAGGATGGCACAGGCAGCCACAAAGGTCACTACATTGGCTGGACCCAGTGCATGGATTGTGAAAAAAGCTCAGGGCAAAAAAAGCCCAGTGGCTGGCAGCTAGACCATTTGCTTCAGAGAAGATGGACATGACTGTCCCCACCAAGATCAAGCAGTTTCAGGATAAAAAGGAAAAAAAAGAAAAAGAAAACACAATGATATTGGAAGCATAAGGAAGAGGAGAAAGAAAGAAATGCTCTGTTTCTTTTCTCAGCACCCACCCTACCAATAAAATGGAATAAGAAGCATTCAATGTCTCTCTCCATGCCCACCTACTAGTTTTTTTTTTCTTACTAAGATATAACTATTGAAAAGATCTGCCTGTTTCCTCTATAGTTTTAACCTTCACAAACATTTCAGTTGTCACAATATGAAATAAAAATGAAGCTAGAGTCACTTCACATGCATGAGCTAATAATCCAAGCGTATACATAGCCAGGCCTTGAAGTAAAGAAATGAATTTCTCATCTGACACTTTCTGTTCAATATTAACTTTTTACCTTGTTTAAGGAAGGCAATGTACACCCATTGAAAGATGTCCTGACATTATGTTCTGAACATGCCACTTAAAACACACACTCTCATAATGCCTCCCAGCTCCAACCAACCTGTAGGCAGGCCGGTTGGTGATCCAGGATACCTCATCCAAGAGTTAACGTTCCATAACCTTCACTGTGGGCAGTGCCCTAATGTCTAACTGGAAATTTGTATTAAACGACCAAGGATCAAGCTTGTATCTCAAAACAATTCCACCCAATCCCCATCCATATACATATAAAAATGGCAATACAAGCACAGTTTTAACATAAGCATGAAATTGAAATCTAAAATGTAAAGAGTAATTGAGAGAAAAGACCTCCTTGATCTCACACTAACCAACCACATTCTCTTTGGCAACTTATTTAATCTGCCTGGATGGACCTCACTTTCCTCTCTGTAAAATGAGTATAACTTGACTCAAAAATGACCTAGCTCCACTGAAGGAATCTTTTAGGTTCACTCACTCTTGTGCCTTATTAGGAAAACCATTCAACTGTTAGAATTATTACCAAACATCAGTTGCATCTTTGTAAGAACGCTGGGTCCTTTCTCCATCTACCCGCCATACACCACACCGTACCACCCGTGTATTGTTTCTCCCTTCTCCTGGGAAGCAGCCTAGTAAAATGCCAAGCACACACTGCAGTCAGAGTGACTAGGCTGGAATCGCGGATTAATGGGCTTTCTAGCTGAGGGGCTTTGAGCAAGTCGCAACTTCAATGAACCTCAATTTCCATATTATCCTTCTGTTGTTTTTCCTTTTTTCAGATGTTTCCCCCACGCAGAGGAAACATATGCTTTACAAAGCTGAGATCATACTTACAGTTGCTTTCACTTAACATTGTAATTTTTATTTTTTGCTTTTTAATATTCTATAAATTTTCTGCAATGTGCATACTTACTTTTCTTAATAGCAAATATTTAAATTATTCAGTGAAAAATATGTAATTGTGATAGAAAGGGAAAATTCTGAACCAGAAAAAAAGTCCAGGGTGATGCCAATATGCTGTGTTGCCTGAAAAAAAATATTCAAATGGAGAGAAATGTGTGTGTGTGTGTGTGCGTGTGTGTGTGTTCATATAATAACATAATAAGTGAAAGAAAAGGAACACTGTAGATACTAAAAGTGAATCACCCAAAATTGTGGTCATCCAATGTCATTCACATGGGTTTTAAGATTTTTATTTTCTAATAACTGTAGAGAAAGTAATGTAAAGGCAGACTTGTGTATCTTGCAAAGTACATATTTATTTATTTTTTCCTTTTATGACCAAAGCACCTTTTTGTTGTACATGTAACACACCATCTAGATAAAGTAATGCAAACCTCTGGGGAAAGTTCTGAGCTAAATTAGGGCACCTGGGGACAGGCCATATGTTACCAAGCCTTCTGCACACCTGAACCCCAATATCTAAAGACCCAAGGATGCTCATTTATAAAATTAAATAGTCTGCCTTTTAGGAGAAGAGAATCAAGCACTACAGAACGTTCTCCACCATGTTCATTTGAAGACAATATAAGGAGAGCTATAGAGCTGAAGAAGATTTAAAATAAATGAGCAACTATAACACAAAAGATGCTGTAATTCATGCCCTGAATGACTATTACTAACATACTATTTTATCTCATCAATCTTACCTCTTCTTTACCTATAATGTTTTTAATTAATGCAATTTCCATTAAAATTGAAAAATAATCGTTACTGTTATTCATTTTTATCTGTTGTAGAATATTATCTACCTAGCCCCTTCTTTGTTAAACATTTCTTTATCACTGTCTGAGTTTTTCATTTAGCTAAAATACCTAAAAAAATAAATGTGATATTAAGAAATATACAATTGTAGAACTAGGACTATATTTTCGGAACCAAAAATCAGGATGCGTGATCTGAAATCAAGAGCTGCTCAAAAAAATTCAGACTGCATGTGATTGTACCAATATCTATCTTCAACTCACTTCTAATAGTTAGTAACAGATATGTTAGAAGAGTGGTCCTCAATCATTTTTATCATCAAACCCACTTGCAGGATATGACACACTGTCAAAAAATAACCTGTGCTAAGCTAACTGCAGGAGCAATATTCTTAAGGTGTGTGATTTGGGGTAGGGGGAAGAACCCTGCACCAAAATCTTCATTCAGGGAGCATTTAGAAAACTTCCACCCTCCACACCATCACTGTTTTATAGAGCGGGTGCAATTCCCTATTTTGAAAATCGTTTAAAATAGAACAAATAATGCTCTGAGGTAACTAAGTTATGGCCACAGCCCAGCCTTAAGGCAAGGAACAGGCGAGAGGAACATAGTTCATTTTGTTTCCACCAAGACATATGTCATGCGTGATCATTTCATACTTGGTACATCACCATGGGCAAACTCTGGAATATGCCAAATTCCTGGTACTCTAACTGCAACTCAGCCCCTTTCTTTCCCACTCAAGAAAATATATCAAAATACAATTGAGAGACTGACATCAATCTGCTCTATATTTTTTTAAAGGAAATGATTTGCATACTTCAATATTTCAGCTGATGGAACACAGAGTTGTAACAACGTGTTTGACGCAGGCTAGGCTGCACTGAATATGAAGATACATTCTAGACATCACACTTTATAGACATCTCACATGAGGGTATCCATAGATTGAGAAAACACAATCAGCAGATTGAAAAACACATGGAATTGACGACTCCAAGAGACTTCCACGTTCTCGGTCCAATTCCAAGTCCCTTTCAATACTTAAAAGTCTGATTTGCCAGGCTGGAAAAAACTATCAGTGGAAAGTTAAATAAGTACTCTACCTGATACAATTTAGGCTGAGTATACAATTACGTGTTGAAGCAGTTTTTTCTACTTTAACTATATGGCCATGAAAGCCTTAAAGTTTTTCCCCACACATCCATTAGCATGCATATAAGATTTAATATCATGGAATTTAGAGTAGCTATTTAAAAGACACAAGAAAAAACTATTAACCTCATTATTAAAAATTAAGCATATAATGTTGTGGTGCAAGACAGCGAAACACTGTAGTAAGAGTACTGTCATACTTTCAGATCATAAAAAATACATATTTTTAAGAAAATCCCCAGGCTCATATGCTGGGAAGGAAGGAAGGAAGGAAGGAAGGGAGGGAGAGAGGGACACAGGGAGGGAGGGAGGAGGGAGGAAGGGAAGAGGAGAGAGACAGGGGCAGGGAGAGGAGAAGAGGAGGAGACAGGGAAAGAAAGAGAGAGAGGAAGGAAGGAGGGAGGAAAAGAAAGAAGGGAGGAAGGCAGAAAAAAGTAAAAGAGAAAATAAAATTTAGAAACTAAATAAAGAATTGAAGAATAAGCAGAACCAACTTTATACATTGAAAATAAGATAGATTCAGAAGGAAAAAGTGAGTATTCCTTCAATTACTGTCTTTACATGGGAAGAGCTCCTTCAGGAAGCCTGACATTGATGCATTCTGGAGAAATCAAGCTTGCAAAATTAAGAGCATTTTGCTGGTTCCAATTTTTGGTAACTGTGCCTTTTGTAAATTTTATGACACAGAGAATAAGAAGAGTTAAGTGTGTTTTGAACTATAAAAAAATATTTAATAAATGTATCCCTCAGAGAAGGATCATTTAGAAAGGAATGTCTGTCACAATGCCCTAAAGGTCATCACACTCCAGATCGAGTGGAGACCACGATTCCAGTCCTCAGAGAACCCTCACCCCCTGACTTAGCTGATTTCAATTATCATTATGGCTCCATGAAAAACGGGCCATCTCAAACACAACCAAGCAATTTAAGGATTTGAGGATTATGAATCAGTGGCTCAATTTCAGTCAGAAGGAAAATGGGTATAATGTGCTGCCTATAGCTGGATTCATTTTGTACCTGTTGAAGAAAATCCTAAGTACTTGGGTTACGTAGAGAGACTTCCTAAGCCAAAGGTCGGCTTTCTGCAAATGAATTCAAACATGCAAATGAAAGCACTGCCTAGAAGGGAACACCAGCCACCTTACAAGAGAGGCTTCCTACACCCTAATGGGCCTACTTCTCAGGATATGCACTGCCCACAAGAGAGACAGGACGCTACTCAATGCTTTCAACTTCTGTAACATTCTGTCTTTGGGGAATGAAGAATATAAATGTGACTGGTTCTCCCAAATGTCATACATTTTGCATTTTGTGACAGGCACCTCCTCTCTGAATCTTTAAAGCACTACCCAGACATTTTAGCCACTGTCTGGGACTAGATATAATTATGGTAATTATGTCTACCATAATTAGGGAGAGGGTAAATATGATCAAACATTTATAGAAAGGAAAAACTGAAGTGCAGAAAGTTTTAAGAATCAGAAAATTTCAACTAAATTTCCAAAGAGAGAATTAAGGAGGAAGTGAGGTTCTTTCTCAGCCATCCAAAATGTTGAATTTTAAATATAATGACTTACCAGATTACTGGCATGATCAGAGAACAGTCTGTTAATTTCTAGACCTCTCTCACGCGATGGGTTCATATCATCCAGGGTTGGCAAACATGACCATCGTAAGAGTAAAATAGAATATAAAGTAATGTAAAATCTTACTATAAAGAGAAAGTGAGATTGAATCTGTGCCCAGGCCCAACGCTGCAAGATGACCAGAGCTGGTCAACCTGCGAATGCCAGCGCGATGAAGTCTTGTGAGACTGACTAGACTGAGAGTCAGGTTCTGAGCATATCCAGAGACTAACATAAAACAGACATCAATACAGTTGTCCCTCAGTATCAGCATGGATGTTCAAGACCCTTATATAAAATGGCACAGTATTTGCACATAACCTACACACATTTTTCCATATACTTTATATTTTTATACATCTTTATTGGAGTATAATTGCTTCACAATGCTGTGCTAGTTTCTGTTGTACAACAAAGTGAATCAGCCATATGCATACATATAGCCCCATATCCCCTCCCTCTTAAGCCTCCCACCCACCCTCCCTATCCCACCCCTCTGAGTCGTCACAAAGCACCAAGCTGATCTCCCTGTGCTACACTGCTGCTTCCCACTAGCTATCTATTTTACATTTGGTAGTGTATATATGTCAATGCTACTCTCACTTCCCCCTCAGCTTCCCCCTCCTTCCCCTTTAAATCATCTCTAGATTACTTATAATACCTAATACAATGTAAATGATATGTAAATAGTTGTAAATACAATGTAAATATTATGTAAATAGTTGTATATACAATGTAAATATTTTGTAAATACAATGGAAATGCTATATAAATAGTTGCCACCATGCAACAAATTCAAGTTTTGCTTTTTGGAACTTTCTGGAATTTTTTTTTCCAAATATTTTCAATCTAAGGTTGGTTGAATCCATGGACACAAAAGCCACGGATAGCGAGGGCTGACTGTAAATACCTGATGTACAAATCTCTGATTAGGTAAGGATAATGACAAGAAAGATGTTTTGGGAAGGCTGGAGTGGAGGACTGAGAGATGGAACAGCAAGACCAATTAAGAGGTTATTGGGATAAAACAGGTAAAAGCGATAAAGTTCTGAACTGAAGTGCTGGCAGCTGGAATGATGATAAAGGTGTTAAAATAAGAGATTACTGTTTGATAAGGGTAGAAAGGTAGGCGAGAGATGGATGATGAAAGGCCTTGAAAGCCAAGCTAGGAATTTAGACTTGAACCTGCAGTTGACAGGGAGTTGTTCTTTTTGGTTTTTTTTTTAATTTTTATTGGAGTATAATTGCTTTACAATGTTGTGTTAGTTTCTGCTGTACAGCAAAGTGAATCAGCTATACGTATACATATATCCCCTCTTTTTTGGATTTCCTTCCCATTTAGGTCACCACACAGTAGAGCACTGAGTAGAGTTCCCTGACAGGGAGCTTTTAAAGTATTACGCAGGAGAATAGCACGATCTGTATTTCAGATCCGTCATTCTGTTGGAATAGGAGGCAAGCTGTAGGCAGGGACGCCAGTTAGAACACTACCGCAGTCCAGACAAGAGAGGCTGAATGTGCACTTCAGCAGTGGGAATGGGCATGACGGAGGGAACAAGAACTAAGCCAAAGCTTGGATGTGGGGCTTGGAGGAACATTTAGGATGGTATCAGGTTTTTGCCTTGAAAAATCATGTGGTTGTGAAAGCCAATCACTGAGATAGGAAAGAGAAAAGGTGCATGTTTAGAGAATATAGGAACTAGTAATACAGATGACCCTTGAACAACTCAGTGGTCAGGGATGCCAACCCTCCGTGCAAAAATTTGAGTATAACTTTACAGTTGGCCCTCTGTATCCACAGTTATGCATCCACAGATTCAACCAACTGCATTTGTTGAAAACAAATCCACGTATGAACCAACCTGCACAGTTCAAACCCATGTTGTTCAAGGGTCAACTGTACTTTATTTATTTATTTATTTATTTTTGGTTGCACAGGGTCTTCGTTGCTGCACGCGGGCGTTCTCTAGCTGTGGCAAGCAGGGGCTACTCTTTGTTGCAGTGCGCAGGCTTCTCATTGCAGTGGCTTCTCTTCTTGCAGAGCATGGGCTCTAGGCATGCAGGCTTCAGCAGTTGTGGCACACGGGCTCAGTAGTTCTGGCTCGTGGGCTCTAGAGCGCAGACTCAGTAGTTGTGCCCCACGGGCTCTAGAGTGCAGGCTCAGTAGTTGTGCCCCACGGGCTTAGTCGCTCCACGGCATGTGGGATCTTCCTGGACCAGGGCTCGAACCTGTGTCCCCTGCATTGGCAGGCAGATTGTTAACCACTGTGCTACCAGGGAAGTCCCAATGGTCAACTGTTTTTTGTATGCACTGAAATCAAGGTGACTATAAGATACAGAGGCAGAAACATCTAATGGGCAGCTAGATATCTGGGTTTGGAGTTCAGAACAGGAAGCTGAGCCATCCACACTGACGTGAGTATAATAACAGAGCAGCCAAAACCAAGGGACAAACTACTAAAGGAGAGCAAGAAAAAATGACCACAGAGCACAGGGGTTTCCATTACAATGGAAGAGACGGGGAAGACTTAACTACGCTCAGAGCCTCGGCTGAAATACCTGTAAAGGGGAAGAGACAGGAAACGTAGATAAGAAAGGAAAGAATCAATTACACAAGCTTCTGGAGTGGAAAGGAGGGAAAGGAATCAAGAGGATAGGAGGAGGAACCAGGCCAGCAGAGGAAAAGACACATCCTCCTCTCAGGGAAAAAAAAGAAGTATGATTAGAGCAAATAAGGTATATATGTAGGCAAGGAGCTGATGTGTAATATTATTGTGTTCTAAGGTGAAGGCTGTTATCAGTTGAATTGTATCTACCAAAAATTCCTATGTTTAAGTCTTAAGTTACCCCAGTACCTCTGAATGTGATCCTATTTGAAAACAGGATCACTGCAGATACAATTAGTTAAATTAAGATGAGGTCATACTGGAGTAGGGTAAGCCCCTAATTCAATATGATTGATGTCCTTATAAAAAGGGGAAATTTGGATACACAGACACTCACTGAGTGAAGATGATGTGAAAACACATGGAGAAGATAGCCATCTACAAGCTAAGGGAAGAGGCCTGAAATAGATCCTTTCCTCACAGCCCTCAGAAGGAACCAAACCTGCCAACACTTTGATTTCGGACTTCTGGTCTACAGAATTGTGAGAAAATAAATGTCTGTTGTTTAAGCCACCTAGTCTGTGGTATTTTTCTATGGCAACTCTAGCAAATTAATAGAGAGGAAAAGTCATCTAGTAAAGGAAGGAGGGGTGGAGGAGGGTAGCTAGAATGTTTGAGGGAAGTGGAAATGTTTCAGCAGGAAACAGCCCAGCCACACAGTGCAAGACTGTGCACAGTTGCCTCGGGTTCCAGCGAAGGCTGGAAATGATAAATTTATTTGCAGAGTGATTTCCTCAAGCAGCTTTTGGCAGCCACTGGGTAAAGAAGGAAAAGATGCCAGGTCAAAATCGAGACCTGGCAGAGTAGATTACAAGCAAAATACAAAGGGGTAAGGCCACTGAGGATACTGTCAAGGGAGTGATATATCATGAGTGAACAGAAAAGGAAATCAAAGAGGGAGGATGGGTTGTGGGACAGAAGAATGGGACAGGGCAGGCAGAGGAGGGGTCCTCTGGAAACTGAGAGCCAGCAAAGAAGAGATAGAGGGAGTATAACAGGAGCAAGAGGGCTAAGGAATGACTGTTACTGAGATTTAATATTTTAGATGAGCAAGTCAGGGAAGTCTGAAGCTGGAACACTGTATACAACAAATACATCATTCACAAGACACTGAGGCCTCCAGTGATGAAGACAGTTAGGGTGAGAAAAGACTGCAACAGCTTCCACCATCCTCAAAAGATGGAAAAGAATGACCAGGAATATCCCCAAATCATATTTGTACCTAACCCCTAGACTTTGGTTCTCATAAAAATCACTGCCGTATTTATCATCTTGGGTATTAGTTATCTCTTTATACAAAATAACAAAGAGGGACATGGACTAGAAACTGAGCTCAGTGTACATTGCCCGCATCTATCTCCCAATCTGGGTTGGCTGAATCCGTGGATGTGGAACCCCAGATATAGAGGGATGACTGTAAAGTTCTGTGTGGATTTTTGACTGTGCGGGGGTCAGTGCCCCTCACCTTCACATTGTTTAAGGGTAAACTTTATGCAGAGACTAAACAACATACTACTGAACAACCCCAATGGATCAATGAGAAAAGCAAAAGTGAAATAAAAAAACACCTTGAGACAAACAGAAAAGAAAATACAACATATCAAAACTTATGTGATGCAGAAAAGGCAGTTATAAAAGAGAAGGTGGGGAGGGGTAAGGGTAAGCTGGGATGAAGTGAGAGAGTGGCATGGACTTATATATACTACTAAATGTAAAATAGATAGCTAGTGGGAAGCAGCCGCATAGCAGAGGGAGATCAGCTCGGTGCTTTGTGACCACCTAGAGGGGTGGGATAGGGAGGGTGGGAGGGAGGGAGATGAAAGAGGGAAGAGATATGGGGATATATGTATATGTGTAGCTGATTCACTTTGTTATAAAGCAGAAACTAACACACCATTGTAAAGCAATTATACTCCAATAAAGATGTTAAAAAAAAACAAGGCAAGGATGGCCCTTTTCACCACTCTTATTCAACATAGTACTGAAAGTCCTAACCAGAGCAATTAGGCAAGAAAAAGAAATAAAAAGCATTAATTGGAAAGGAAGTAAAGCTTTCACTACTTGCAGATGACATAATGCTAGATATGGAAAACTCTAAAGACTCCACCAAAAAACTGTTAGAAGTAATAAATGAATTCAGTAATGTTGCAGGATACAAAATCAATGTCCAGAAATCTGCTGTTTCTATATACAAATAATGAACTATCAGAAAGAGAAATTAAGAAAACAATCCCATTTACAATTGCATCAAAAATTAAAAATGTTGAGGAATAAATTTAACCAAGGAGGTGAAAAGACCTGTACACTGATAACTATAAGACACTGATGAAAGAAATAAATGGAAAGATATTCTATGCTCATGATTGGAAGAATTAATATGTTAAAATGTCCATATCACCCAAAGCAATCAATGGACTCAAATTCCATTGGCATTTCTCACAGAAATAGTATGAACAATTCTAAAATTTTTATGGAACCACAAAAGACCCTGAATAGCCAAAGTAATCTTGAGAAAGAAGAACAAAACTGGAGGTATCATGCCCCCTGATTTCAAACTGTATTACAAAGTTATAGTAATCAAAACAGTATGGCATAAAAAGAGACACATAGATCAATGGAACAGAACAGAGAGCTCAGAAATCAACCCACACATATATGGTCAATTAATGTACATCAAAGGAGCCAAGAATATACAGTGAGGAAAGGACAGTCTCTTCAATAAATAATGTTGGGAAAACTGGGCAACTACATGCAAAAGAATGAAACTGGACCCCAATCTTATACCATACACAAAAACTAACTCAAACTGATTAAAGACTTAATATAAGACCTGAAACCATAAAATTTCTAGATGAAAACACAGGCAGTAAGCTCCTTGACATTAGTCTTTACAGTAATTTTTGGATTTGACACCAAAAGGAATAAAAGCAAATATAAACAAGTGGGACTACATCAAACTAAATAGCTTCTGCACAGCAAAGGAAAACATCAACAAGGCAATTGGATTGTTGAATTTGCCAGCAAAGGAAACCATCAACAAGGCAACTGGATTGCTGAAAGGAATTAAAAGGCAATCCACTGAATGAGAGAAAATATTTGCAAATTGTGTATCCAAAAGGGATCAGTATCCAAAATATATGAAGATCTTATACAACTTAATGGCAAAAATCAATCCTATTAAAAAATGTGCAGAGAATCTGAATAAACACTTTTCTAAAGAAGACATACAGATTACCAACAGATATAATGTAGAGCGTTGTGACTATAGTTAATAATACTGTTCTGCATATTTGAAAGCTGCTAAGAGAGTAGATCGTAAAAGTGCTCATCACAAGAAAAAAATTCTGTAACTATGTATAGTGACAGACATGAACTAGACTTATTGTGGTGATCATTTTGCAGTATATACAAATATCGAATCATTAACTGAAACTAATATAATGTATTATACTTTAATAAAGAAAGAAGGAAGGTAAGGAGAGAGAGAGGGAGGGAGGGAAGGAAAAGGAAAAATAAATAAATAGTTCTTTCAAACAGGTCCATAATTCTTTTTCTCTTCTGTTCAAAGTCAAACATTTACATACACCTAGAGAAATCCTCTACATGAGTCAGGAAATAGCAACTACACTCCCTCTCCAGGCACTCTGGAGAAAGCCACTCCTTGAGATAAGGGGCCCTCCAGCTCATAAATACTGAGTTAGGAGTTGCCACACCTCCATGCATATCTAAGAAGCTGACCCAGCCTCCAGATTCCAAGACTCAAATCTTAACTGGATTCCAATGGACTGTAAGGTCCTCCAACTCTGACAGGAAAAGTAGAAGACCAAGAAACGAATTCAAGAAAACATCTACCATTATAATATGAAGATGATCACAGAAGAACTCAGTGACTTCCTGTTCATGTAATCACAGATCTAGTACTCATTTCTGATCTTGGTAAAATTGTAATTTTATGTTGATTGTTTTGTATGCTGCATTTAAAGACAGAAAGCAACTTGAAGATCATAGTTTTACTGATTGGTTTTACAAATGAGAAAACTGAGTCTTGGGTAAAGTAAATGACCTGCACAAACAGCTAGGAAGTGGCCAATGAGAATCCACATTGGCTGACCCTGGGATGAACACTCTCTCTTCATTTGCAACAGATATTCATTCATATTCAATAGATATTTATTGAATATTAACCATGTGCAAGACACGGAGGGACTACAAAGCAGAACGCAGGCAGTCATTCTCTCAAGGAATCTAAAAACTGGTGTGTTTTAGTCAATATTTTTTACAGTTTTAATATGCAAATCATCACATGAAGTCTTACATGGAATTTTAGGGGAATATCTGAAAAGCAATTCTCCTCAGATCTAATACTTAACTTTGAACTAAATCTTTCCATCCTCCTTGCAGCCCTTCAACTACAGAAGGCAGATGTCACGGTAAGAGCATCAATAATGATGGCGAGGACAAACACAAGGACAATGACAAGACCAAATATAAGACATTTACTGTGTGCCAGCGACTATTCTGGTACCTTTATACACTTAGCTTATCTAATCCTCTCAGTAACCTCAGAAGGGAGGTATTATTACACCTCTATTTTTTATAAAAGGCCTGGGGAAAGGAAGTCGATTGCCCTTGAGAGGGTGGTTGAGTTGGGGTTCACACTCAAGCATGTCTTTACTAAGACTGTCTCTCAGGCTCCTGGCCCTGGGCCTTCCCTGATTAACTGCAAATCACCTGTCCCCCCGCCCCCGACCTCAGTGCCTTCACCTTTGAAATGCTGAAATCGGTCACATGATTTCCAGGGTCCCTTCCAGATGGAACATTCTGTGATTTACTGACTTGAGGTATCTAACAAATCTCTTTCCTTTAGCCGAGGAAGGAAAACACTTTATAAAAGCTAAGGATAATTTTGCCCCAAATTACAAAATCCAGGCCTTCAGCTTTACAGAAGTTTGGGGGTAAGGGAGGGCAGGTAGTTACGGGTTTGACTCATACATTCTTAACTTCCATCTAGGTTCCGGCCTCAGGTGTTTTTGAAAGCTGATGTCACAGCCACGTGGCAGAATAACATACAATCATTAATGGTGGTGTTTAAACAAGACAAAAAGTTTTTTAAATTCCTAATAATGATTAGGAGTCATCTGTAAAAACATGCAAAAATGTATTATAGGTTAAAAGAAAAAAGTAGGATGTAATACATGGGCTATAGTTTGGGTGGGGGGGTTGATTTTGTTTGTTTTTTACATGAGGAAAGAGGCAAGAAGGACATTCAACAGTGGTTGTAATTGGATAATAGGATTTGGGAGTTTTTTTCTTTTCCTTTTCCTTATTTTTTTTAATGTAAACTTAAATTACCTACATAATTAAAGGGGAGACTTTTCCTTATGAAGAGAGAAAAGGTGCCCAAAATTCTCACACTGAATTCTTCTGAGAAGAAAGAAAATACTCTCCTAAAAACATCTCAGTAACACTGCAGAAATTCCAGAAATACAGGTTTAGAGGGGAACATCATTATTACCCACTACAGATGGGAAAGAAAAGACTCCTTTATTGCTTCAGGTCTAGAATCACTAAGTTTCACAGGATGTTTCAGGAATGCTGGCAGGGGAAGTTGCTTTGGAGTCCAGGGACACACAGCTTTGTAGAGCTGGACCCGGGGGAAAAAAGAACAGGTGCAGCAGACAAAGCAGCAGACCATGAGAGCCAAATGTCATGGGCCCCGTCCAGAAATCCCAGTCTGGAGCAGGTTCCCCCTCAGTGCTCTTGCCCTGCACCACAGCCAGCCACATGGCCAAGGGGACTTTCCATGAGCACAAATGTTCTTTCCTCTCTGAAGCACTGCAGCAGAGGGAGGACAGGTAGCGTATTTCATGGAATCTGCAACTGTTAAAACAAATCAAACCACAACCAAACTAATCTATGCTTTCATCAAGCTGCAGGATAAGCACATTGTGTAGATACATCTGTGTTCATACATAAACACTCAATATATATACATATATATAAATACGTGGCCCAGTTTACAACACAGATCAGTGACTGTGGCTTTGGATGGCGACAATCAAACACTTCACTCTACAGCACTCTTGAGAACATTCTGTAAACACATTATTCCTCTGGTGATTCCCACTGATACTACCAAAAACTCAGGAAAGAGTACAATTGAAAAATCACATTCAGAATGTTATTAATTACATAGGAACCCTCTGCCTTTCTTGAACAGGCTTTTTTGCTACTTTGTGGCAAGTAGATAAAGACAGATCTGATATACAAAGAATAGGAAAACTGGAACAGGAAAAGTCAGCTCCTCCTTTGGGAGTCTGACAGACAATATGTGGCGTCAACATCGTATCATACCCTAGTTCAGAGGAGGACTGCAAGGGAGCCGTGGAGCCCAACTTGCCACAGCTCCAGACATGCCCTGAGTACACACATCACACTGGGCTTCACCAGCACTAACAACATCAAGAAAGGAACAAAACAAAGGCCTGCGGGTGCCTTTTGTTTATTAATTTCAAAAGACACATTTCTGTTGATTGATACCAAAATTCAATTTGAACAGTTATTTAAAACTGGAAAATAACATAATGTAACTAAATAAAGAGATGCCATGGCTTGTTTTTTGTTTTAGGGCATTTTTTTGTTTGTTTGTTTCTAAGTGCAAAGTTGGCACCTACTGACTTTACCTGGCCGTAATTAAATACTTCTAACATTAGATAAAGAAATTTAACCTACCTCATCAAAGGTGTTGTCGTCTTTCTTCAAAGCTATAAAATAAAAGGGGAAAGGAAACAGTTATTGTGAAACATCTCAAAGACACTAAGTATCTAAGTTCTAAAAAACAGAAAAAAAAAACCCAAAGCAATATGGTGTTTTCATTTCAAAAAGTAAAATCATACCCCAACCTGAATAACAATGTTATGATACAAATGTGAAAATTGCAAATGAGAGAGAGAATTGCACAGCACGCATCTTTGTGAGACAGTTTCATAAATATGTAAATGGAACTATCCTCCCAGCTGTGGAAAAGAAGTATGCATATCTTTCCTCTATTTCTTCTTTAGTAGGAAAATGTTTTAATGAAAGTATTAAAGAATCAAAAAGTAATCTTAAAAAAATTTCCCCTTAAACTTCTGGTGTTTGTTGGTCTATCATTAAGCATGGTGGCTGGACCTCCCAAACCAGTTGTCAGGAAGACATCCACTCTGCACAGTGCCCGGAATGAGATTTTCATACTGAGAGAAGTTTAAGTTTGATGATGAAAGATCAAGCGTGTAAAATAAGCACTGCAGAAACATAATTCAAACAGTTTCAACATGATAACTATTCTAACAAAGTATCACCAAAGGAAACAATACATGTGGAATATTTTATAGGTACTAGCAAATACTTAAAATTTATTTTAAATATTCATGACTTCAGAATTGAAATTTTATTACTCTAAAGAGAAAGAGAAGTATTTCATATATATAGTTGGCAAACACCTAGTTCCTTAAACCCTACAATTATTTAGAATGTTTCAGATTAAGGAGAATGCACAAAGGAGTGAATTTAGCTGAAAACACAAGTTGGAGAAATGTTTCAGAGGTACAGAATTGTGCATAAGTGCCTCCTGGTCTATACTGGATAGTTCTATTCAGGATAGAAGTGCTTGGGTAGCTCTTACTTGGAAAGCTATGTTCTGACCAAAGCAATGGAAAACAAATAGTTTGGGCAGTTAAGCTCTGAGAGAAGTCCTGTGCCTAAACTGAAGCCATCACATCAAAGCTTATATTATACTGTCTAGCAATCTTGCAAAGGTTCTTTTCTCTGTGTCATACTATAAATTTGTCTTTTTAAAACATCAAGAAGTCTGTGGTTGTGGTGATGAGTTAAGGCAGAAAAGGGTAGGTCAAGAGAGATAAAATGTTTCTCAAAGTTTAATTCTTAGTCTTCCCCTTTTGCCTAAGAAACTGATCTTGTAATAATTTTCTCTACTTCCTTCATTAGAGAACCATTTCTTCCGAATGGAAAATAAAAAGACAGATCTTTGTCCCAGTTTCAAATGGTTTATCTTGCATCCAATTACTCACCCATATTACATAATGTATTTGACTTAATTTATATTAAATCTAAAATAACCTACTTTGGGGAATTCCCTGGTGGTCCAGTGTTTAAGATTTAAGACTCCATGCTTTCACTGCCAAGGGCACAGGTTCAATCCCTGGTGGAAGAACTAAGATCCCACAAACTGCTTGGTGTGGCCAAATAAATAAATTAAATTAAATAATCTACTTGGATAGAAAGGTAGAAGATCCTAGGTGATTCTTAATGGTGACATTTTAAATTCACAATATAAAACTTCTAATCCAGAAGGCTTTCTTTAAATATCAGCCAACAATGTTACTAGACTATACCCCTCACTCTCTCAACCCAAGGCGTGTCCTTTAATTAACATACTTGACTAGTGATTCCTTTATAAAATATTAGTGACCTACGTAAATATAAACAAGTTGTTCCATCTAAAAAAAGAACAATTTTTTAGAATAAGAAATGATTAGCTCACTGATTTCAAATACAAAGTGAATTATTGTACAGCCTCATACCTCACTCATTTAACAAAGATTAAGGTAAAACACATTACGTTGTTGCCATGCAAAGTGCAAAGCTACAGCAGCAAGCTTATCATTCACAGCACAGACGTTTAAATATATCTTCTTTACTTGGGACATGATAAAAGTTCTGGAGATTGAGCCATGGGTTTTCCTAAGCAAAGTAACCAGTAAGAACTACAGTTGATAACTTCTCTCAGGGAATTTGCAAACAAGGAACGAAGACCCTCAAGTTGAGAGATTAGGAGAGTAGAAACTAGAATGTCTTTAACACCCAGACTGGACTATTTCTCTCTTGCCACCTAAGTCCTGCCAATTCCTCCAACATTCTGGATAAAGGGGTGGGATCAGTAGGTAGAAAGAAAAGGAGGAAATAGAAGGGTCATTGCAGGTGTATTTCCTAAGATATAAAGAGCAGGAAGCCAGATTATCTCCCCTGTACACTATTCTCAAGCCCAGGACACCAAAGGGGAGAATATTTTAAGACCAAGAAGTCTACCCTTTCATTGAATTCTTCATTGCCAGATTGACACCTCGCATAGTTTCTTTAAATATTGTATCCTTTCCCTGAACAGCAGTCAGTGGTAACAAAAAAGACCAATTAAAGATATCTTTGCCAAATATTTATCAGGTCATTGATGAATAAACTCTGACCTAGACAAGCACACAACATCTCCTTATTGATTACATTCTCTGATTGTCATTAATTATTCATGTAAATACAAACCCACAATTGTCTTCAAGGATATCATGGAATAACAAGCATATTACATTTTTCTGGGTTAACAAAGGGGCATATATTAAGCCATCTAAGATAATCAGATATTCTATTCAGTCCTCTGCTCAGACATTGCTCCCAGCAGAAGTTTTTCCATGATCTCACCAAGACTAAAATGGTATCCCCTCCTATGTTCTTCAACAGCAAGTTATGCTAATCTTCATGGTAGAATGTGTCCATGCTCATTCATTGGCCTGTCTTCCCTTAAAGTCCTTGAGGACAGGGACCAGTAACAATGGTCACTGAATCTGAATTCCAGCACAATATCTAGCACATAGGAGGTACTCGATAATTACTGGCAGAATTAATGAGTTGCACTTCAAAGGCAAAAGGATAGCATCTTACCCTTTGAGATACACTAAAGTTTTGGCATATGAAAACCATGTACTATTCTCTCTTATGAAAGAATCATAAATTCCATTTCACAGTTTTCAAATTAAAATCTTTTGAAACTACATTGGGAGAGGATATGGCACAATAGTTAAATTTTGCCTCTGAACCTTTAACCTTACATTTTTCTTTTTGACAGAATGGATTTATCAGGTGACAGCTGGACTCTAAAATTACACTCTTACAGAACAAGGTAACAAACTCCCAAATTCAGTGTAACCACAGCCTCTTCCTTTTATTCAGTTATCTCACAAACTGCATCTTTCAAAGAAATGGTATACGTAGGGTTCATCTCGTATATCGCAGAGTATAAACTTCCTTTCTCTGGAAGATCATCCAACTAAGTGTGAAGAAATGCATTCAAATGAATATGAAGAAATGTCAGTTCGACCTTAATCTTACACGGGATATTACAGAAAGCCTTTCTCCTTCTAGGCAATCATTCAAAAATAAAAAAGAAACAATGAAAGAAAAGAGGAAATGAATTTTAATATAAATTTTTTAAACAATTTCCCATTTGTCTTTGTTTATGCTAACCTAAATTTTAAAAAAAAAGCATGAGACAACTATAGTAATTCCTAATAAGTGAACACACTGACACTATTTAGCAGAAAACCATAAATACTCACTCCTGAAATCAATGGATGACTTTGAAATTCAATTACACCCATCTTATAAAAGAACCATAGCTGTGTTATAGTCACTCCCTGGCAGATGTAGTAAATCAGAGTGCTATGGCTTGAAAGCCAGTGTGTTTTTATAATATAGTAATCTCAGATCAGCTGCATTTGAGGTGGGCAGTGACAAAGTTGGCCTGAGCTTTCATGTGTGAGTAAATTAAACATTAGCATTGTCGCTTTTATATAGTTAGAATTATTATTAATCTTTTATAATAATGATTAATCCATAATTAATGAATATCATAGACTTTCAAAAATTGTCCTCATTTTCTATAGATGATCACTAATTTTTCATGGCTAAACAATGATACTGTATATTTTACCATTTAACAAACTACACTTCTGAATCATACTAAAAAAGCAAAATAAAGTCAGTATGTTTATTTCAAAAGCCGGAGTAGATTGGTTAAAGGGAATGAATATACTGAGATGTTGGATTACTCAGCAGGAATAAACCATTCACTCTTTGATCTCCTCATGAAGTACCAACGAAGAAATGAGGAAGATAGGAGATAAACAGAGAAATCAGAAGGAATAATAGCCTCCAATACTGATCTTCACCATGTGACAGATATTGCACTAGATATTTTATGTATTTTATCTGATATAATCTTCACAACAACCTTAAGAAAACTAACAGATAAGAACTCTAGGATCTAAGGAAATTCTGCTAGTTGTTGCCCAAGGCACACAGCAGGCAAGGAAAATGGGATTCGAACCCAGATCAGCCTAACTCCAAAACCCATCCTGTTTTCAGGTTAGCCACACTGTAAAGTCAGTGGTCACTTCTCTTACTTCTCTTGCTTTCCACCTAGAAGATCCATACGTCAGCATGTTGTAATCACCAATAATGATAATAACACATTATGAACATCTATTGAGTCTTTATTCCATACAACACAGGACATCATATGCATTATTTCACTAAGTGCCAATAACAAAACTGACCTGAAAAACTGAAGCTCAGAAGGTGAGGGACCTGTCCAAGGTCACTCCACTACAAGTGGCAACACCAGAAATCCTAGTCCATCTGACACACAGCCCACACCTTTAAATCCATGCACTACGTAATCCCACAGTAAAGCCTCAATTCAACAGCCTCCAGCACCTTAAAAATCCTTAAATAATCAGATTGATTGCATGCTTTTTGATTTTACAAATAAAACTTCAAAAAATAAATAGATAACAAAGACTTATTTTCTGTAATGCTACTCTAATGAATGTCTTGAGCTTGTTATACAATCATAATCATTTAAAACCTCTTTATCTCCTTTTACAGTATTCCGGAATGAGATTTGCTATTCGAATCATGACCCTCCATCAATACGAGAAATAATCAGTTATGATCACTTCACTGTACTGTTTCTGAAAGGGAGGAAGTAAAATCTACTAGAACTTAGAAGACGTTTTAACAAGAGTTGTAATCAAAAGGAGTTTCATATCACTAAATCTCTGTAAGCTAGAAAATCCAATTAACTATAATACCCCATTTGCCAGCATTGTAGTTAATCTAAATTTTACTGATTGTCCATCAAAACCTTGAAATTACCTAAACATAAGGAATTTTTATATTAATGTCCTTGGTTTCTTACTGAGATTCAATTGCAATGAATTATTTAACACAAAACTGGAAGAGTTCCAACAGAGTCATTAGCATTAGTAAATATACAGTTAATGCCTTATAGAACAGGGCTTAATGGACTCCAGAACCCGCCTCTGTGATAGTTTGGGTCAGGGACTGAAACATCCTCCTTAATAAAGCACAGCTACTCAACACCTTGCTTTCTCACACTCTTCTTAACTTCAAACTTCATTTGAAAGCAGGGGCTCTTCATACACATCCCTAACTCCTAAGAGTAAAATTGCAAATATCCCATACACAAAATAAATAAAACCAGGGCTAAATATTGGTTTCACACCATAACTTTACAGTCATCTTGGGAAAGATTATGTATACCAATATGGAATTTTCAGTTTAAAAACAACAAAGAAAAGTAGGCTAAACATTTTTTTGACTTGAGGAAAGTTTGCATATTTCACGATGCACTTATACAATGATTTTTAAATGAATGGATGGAAGGACAAGGACAATACTCATATGCACTCCAGGGTTTTATTTTAAGGAATTAAGCACCTTATGCTTAATTTCCATTAACACCTTCATTAACATGGATGACATGTTAAACAAGTGAAACAAAGGCTAGAGGCTCCTTAGGGACTCTGAGGGGTTATTTTGTACGATTTTCTTGCTGAAAGCAGTTACCTGTGTAAATGAAAGTTAAGATGTTAGAGAAGATAGCTACCGTCTTAAGGTTAAAAGGGGTTTTTATGGCCAACCCTAGAAATCTAACCACCCATTCCACGTGACACTGTTGTCACCCTGTTATAGTCCGTGACATGGATTTATTCTTAAATGTCCTAAACATTTCTCGGTCGGTTATCTGTCGGTCAATTGGTTGGCTGAGTTAAAGACAATAGCCTTGGTCTAGTAAATGGAAGAAGTTTGGGAGACTTATTCCTAAATGTTCAGACAAGTTCACGGCGCGAATTTCTCTGCAGCAATGGAAAGATTCAGAGGACTCGAGACTGAACGCCCAAATCTCGCTTTCGAGGACCCGAAGTACCGAACAAAAGGTCCCAAGGTATCTGTCCCACTTCTCTTTAGGTTGGATGTGTTAAACAATACCAAGGTACAAACTCAACATTTCACCAATTTCCAAAGCTAAATTATTGACCAAACACCCAATACCAAAGCCTGCGTGCAAAAAAATAGGTGACCCAGGCGGCCGCGCCGCCTGTCCCCGGCGTACGCGAAAGCAGGAGCGCTAGTGGCGAGGAGAGGGAACCCAAATTGTAGGCTTAAGACCATGCACAAATGAACCCTCAGGTCCTGAGGGAAAGAGGTGTCTCTCGTTTTTGTCGTCGCCCTCCCGCAGGTCCTGGGCACTGTTCCCTCCACCCTCCGCGCGCAACGCCCCCCACGCCAGTCCCGGGTGGCCGCTGCACCGCCAGTGCCAGAAGCGCGGGGCCGAGGGCGCGGGCATGGGGGCGCCGGGCCGGGTGCCCGGCACAGCACGCCACTCACCAATGCGGCTGAAACTATCCGACAAAGTTCTCCGCAACTTCTTCATCTTGCCGATCTTCTCGGGCGGCTGCGGCTCAATGAGGTCGCACATCTGGGCGACACGGGGCTCGACCAACTTCCCCAAACTGGTCCAGAGCGAGCGCAGACAACGGCGAGGACGCGCGGCGCGGCGAAGGCGGCGCCTCCTCCTCCTCCTCCTCCTCCACCTCCTCCTCCTCCTCCACCTCCTCCTTCTCCGGCCGCGAGGCGACGCGCAGGGCTGGGGAGGCGAGCGGCGAGAGGCAGGCTGCACTCCGGCCTGGGCCGCGGCTGGACGAACGGGGGCGTTCTACGTGGTGCCGGGGGCGGCTGCGATAGCCGCCGCAGTGGTGGCCCAGCGCCGTGCCGCCGCCGCTGCCGCCGCCCGGCTCATTTTCCCTCCTTTGTAACCGAGAGAAGCGCGGCCGGCGGCCGGCTGTGGGGGTGGCGCGGGCGGAGGCGGGCCGGGGGCGGGCCGGGGACTAGGTGCGAGAGCTTGGGGTCGCCGAGGGCGCGGGGCGCGGGCGGGAAGAGTTTCGGGCGCTCGGGAGAAAGAGCCGCGGCGCGTAACCGCCAGCCGCCCCGCCCTCAACCCCCTCCCGCCGCCGCCGCCGCCGCCCCGCCTCCCCCTAGGCCCCCGGGCGCGGGACCCCGGAGCGACCTCGGCCCCCCGCTCGGAGCCCGAGTCCTCTGCCACCGTCCCTGGCCTGCTCGCGACCCCGCGCTGCTCCCTCGTTTGCCAGCACAGCCCGCGCGCTCGAGGACCCGGGCCTGCGGAGGGCCGCGAACGGGCAAGGCTGGGAGCGGGCCGCCACTGGGGACCCGGTTCTCGCGCTGTGGGGAGGCCCTGAAAGGAAAGGGGCTGAGCCTAGGTCGTTCATCGTAGTGGTTTTCTCCCTGCTGCGATCGCGTGTGAAAAGAGCTTGTAATTGGGGGTGGGGGGTTGGCCGAGACCAATGCCTCCGGGTCAGGGGAGTGGAAAGGCCTCGGGGATGCGCTCAGGTTTGACGTTGACTTTTTGTTTTTCTTCAGTTTTGCCAAGGAAACTGAAGCGAAAGAGCTAAAGGGAAAGATGGGCCCGTTTCTTAGGAGAGTCAAGTGCAAAAGCAGAAGCGTCAACTGTAACTCCCCAAGGCAGGGCTAGTGCTCTGTTTCCTTCATCCCTCTGTCACACTGAGTGACGGACGGTAATGTAGCTGATTTCTGAAATGAATACCCAGTTCTATAGTAAATAGCAAACAGAAGCCCTTAGTCTATTTACCATTTTTAGAATATATTTCTAAACTGGAAGACTCAGAGGCATAAACATTCTGACCTCCTCGTCCCCTACCACAAAAAAGCAACTTTAAAAAGCGGGGCTGGGGGGAAGCTTTATAAAATCCCAGAACCTACAGTTCGGGCAGCAAACACACATCGTCTTCATTCGGCTAAAACACGATGCAGCAAGCCTCCAAAAGTCAGTCTCCCAGGGGAGAGAGAAGGAAGATGGGGGAAAGCCTGAATGTGTTGATTTGGGGCCAGCAAACTCCTTATGAATAGAAATGTAGTAATCTTGAGTCATCTGGCTGTGTAAGTAAAAAGAGCTTGTGAGCGTGTGACAATGTTGTTTGGTTTAAAGGAAGTTTTGGGGAGTTTATGTTTTATTAATAGATTTTTATCTGAAAACAAAAACTAGCCCCCTGCCTTCCTTAAATTGTGAGGTAGAACACTGATTTGTTCTGCTCTGCACTGAGCACATTATAGGGACTTGATAAATTGCAGCTGATTAAAGCCAGGAAGTCAAGCCAAGTGGGGGCAGAGGAGGGTGGGGAATTCCTCAAGAAAGTCCGTATGACTTAAAATGGATGTTGAGTCCTGGGGACTATAACTAGATATCACTGACAGCACCAAGCATGGCCTCAGAAAGGAAAAAGGTTGACTTTCACCACTTACTCAGGTTAGTTAGGGAGAAAGGTATCAGCTGCTTTGAATGAAAAGACAAAAGCAACCAGTCAAAATACTGATGGGCTCTACCTATCCATCAACAAAGATGAAGAAGTAGTCATTAACTGAATGAACTTTGACAACTATATATCTGTGGTTATCCTATTAATCATATTATTCACTCTGATAATGGCTGTTTCATATATACATGTGTGTATGTGAGAATATATATAATATATTCATATTCTGTTTTACCTTCCCAGTGTTTAGTATTATTGACCTTTTAAAAGATAAACTTCTGTTTGAATAAATTATGGTATATGCATACTATGGTACACAGGTAAACATTTTCAAAAATGAGATAGATCAATATGTATTGTGTAAATATGTCTAGAGTAAGTGAAAAAATATTTACCATTAACCCGTTTTCATATTTATAAGAAAAAATTAGACATGTATATGTTTCTATATGCTTAGAAATTTTCTGAAAAAGAAGAGAACAACAAACTGTAAGTGTGTACACCCAGAATACAGTAAGTCCCCTACATATGAACAAGTTCCATTCCGAGACCACATTTGTAGGTCCAATTTGTTCGTAAGTCCAATGAACTTGGACTTGGAGGAAGAGGAGGTGAGAGATGGTACAGCTGAAGGATCGTTTGCAATAGGAGATGGAGGGCAAGATGCAATTTCACTCATGCCTGATGTTGACAGCACTGGTTTTGGTTCCTTGCTGGATTCAATTCTATCTACCCTCTTGAAAAAATGATCCAGTGATGTCTGGGTAGAAGCTCTTTTTCTTGTCATAGATGATGTGGTAGCACTGGATTGCATTCTGAAGAGCTGCTGCAACCTTCGTGTATCCTCCTATGTTCAGGTCATGTGCCTCAAGGACTAACAGTGCCTCCTCAAATAAAGAAAATCCCCTTGCCATTTCCTGCATCATGAATCTCTTTGGTTCTTCAGTTACTTCTCCTTCCTCTTGTCTCTCTTTGTACCTTCTCTGGGCCTCCAATTCCATCAGTAAGCTCCTCATGCTGCACAGCAAGGAGTTCAATGAAATCATCCTCTTACAGATCTAGCTTGAAATAAAGATACTGTACTACTGTACTCTATACGGTACTGTACGGTAAAGTACACAAAAGCACAACCACTTGTAGAGGATGCACACACGTGACAATGTATGCCAGACACATGAACTAACTTACATGATTAGACATGCAAATACATGTTTGCATCTTTGAAAGTTCAGAACTTGAAGGTTCGTATGTAGGGGACTTACTGTAGAGAGACCATTTTCTTTGTACCTTTAAGTATAATTTGAATGTTTTATCCCCCCAAAATGCATTGTTTATAATAATACAAATAGTAATTTAAAACATAAACATAATATTTACTTCATTTTAACCTATCCCACTCCACCTAATTACAATGGTATACCTTGCAGGAGAAACAGTTGTTAGTAATGGACCAAGTAAACCTTGGCAATTATGAATAACCAACTCCCAGCACATGCTTATCTGCTTCCTTTGTTGGTTATAAATTAAAATGGCTAATTTTGCAAGAAACTGTGATACAAAGAAGGAAATTTTTAACTGGATGCTTTTAATATATGTACACTTATGTTATAGGATTCAACTTTTTTTTTTTGGCCATGCCGCCCAGATTGTGGGATCTTAGTTCCCCAACCAGGGATAGAACCTGTGTCCCCTGCATTGGAAGCCTAGAGTCCTAACCACTGGACCACCAGAAAATTCTCAGATTCAACTCTTTATATGGTTATTCGTTTCACATTTGCCTTCATCTTAGATTGTAAGTTCCCTGAGGGCAAGAGCCCTAGATACAAAAGGTATAATGCCTGTTTCATAGTGGACGTAAATTAAATGTTTGTCAAATGATTAGAGAATATATTGCTGCCACTGAGAAGTAATGTGTTGTCCTCAGAAACAAAGATGACTATTCAGCATCTGTGTGGCATATGTATTTTCAGTGGGAGGATGGATCTGTGCCAGTTCTCCCTCTGAACTTCTCATTCACAAGGTTATAGTTTTGGCTGGCCTGAATTAAAGGTGCAGTGTCTGCCTATAAACAGATAAACTTACCGAGGGGCTGAACCCAGCATGGGTTGAACTGAATCGAATTCATCAATTAAAGCATGTGTGTGTATTAATTAGGCCTAGAGTGATAGCAGCAGTGGCTGGAGACCCAGGACTCATGGGTTTTCGTCCCTACTCTATCACAAAGTGTTGTGTGGCCTTAGACAAATAAGTGATTTACCCACTTCCTTATCTGTAAAATGAGAGTCTTGAACTAGCTGACCTCTAGGGTTATCCATAGCGGCCAAATTCTAAGTTGAATGGTGAAATTTCTGCTCTCCCAGCTTAAACACTGGGATATATTAATGAACAGTAATTAATACACAAATAAGAGAGACAAGGATCCAATGATAAAAATTATGAGAAATTTAAGATACATTATTTCTACTCATGTTATACATAAATTATGCTTTTCTTATGAATGGATCTTGTCCATGTAAGAAAAATAGCAGGCTCATATGCTGGCAGTAAATTTTAAGGGAATGAATCCTAATCTAAATCAGATGAAATATAGAGGATTTGATTAGAATCTAAAGTACCAACAAAAGCAGAAGCAGATTTACTGACCTGAAATAGTATCAAAAGATATTATCAGAGAAAAGAAATCTATGAAAAAATGATGCCAAGGATGTGGGGACTAGAGTTGGGAAGTGAAGTTAAAGTGAAAACATATGTTAATTAATGTAAAATTTTAGAATTTAGCCAGTGTAGATAGCTAAAGATTAAGACATATTGTTGACTGTAATTACTAAAGTGGTAGAAACTAACGTAATTCAATATCCTCTTAGAACTCTAAACAGTTACCCCAGTTAATTATTTTAACACTTTATTTTTTAATTTTCTTTTACTAAATAGAAATCTAATTAGTCCAATTACTAAAATGCAAGCATTTACATTAGAAAACGAGTTCTCTTCAATCAAAATTATGTAACAAGAATTTAGCACTTTACAAAATTCTGTAATATGTCACATGACATACATAGCTATAACTTTTTATGTTGTAGCAACAGGTACTTACGTCAAGACTTCAGATTTTATTAAAGGACAATCTAAAACAATAGTAGAGTACAGATATAAGAAATGAAAAGGACCTCATGAATGGCAGTTAAAATAGATAACAGGACAAAAGCAGGTAAAATATAATGCTCCAACTGGCCTCTACATTTTGGTAAAAGATAGAACTATCTGAGAAAAATTATTTTTACTTTGAAGAAAGTTATAAAATTACATTAATTTAAAAACGTTAACAGATGCATGATGTATGCAACTTACTTTCAAACAGTTCAGAAAAAAACAGACATACGTAGAGTGGAAAGATCAATAGAGAAAGCATACAAAAATGATAAAGCCAACAGTACAAAATGTTAATAGGCAAATCTAGGTAAAGGGTATATGTACGTTCTTTGTGCTATTCTTTTTTTTTTCTTATTAGTCATCAATTTAATACACATCAGTGAATACATGTCAATCTCACTCCCCCAATTCATCACACCACCACCACCACCACCCCCGCGGCTTTCCACCCTTGGTGTCCATACGTTTGTTCTCTACATCTGTGTCTCCATTTCTGCCCTGAAAACTGGTTCATCTGTAGCAATTTCTAGGTCCCACATATATGTGTTAATATACGATATTTGTTTTTCTCTTTCTGACTTACTTCACTCTGTATGACAGTCTCTGGATCCACGTCTCAACAAATGACCCGATTTCATTCCTTTTTATTGCTGAGTAATATTCCATTATATATATGTATGACAACTTCTTTATCCATTCATCTGTCAATGGGCATTTAGGTTGCTTCCATGACCTAGCTATTGTAAATAGTGCTGCAATGAACATTGGGGTGCATATATCTTTTTGAATTATGGTTTTCTCTGGGTATGTGCCAAGTAATGGGATTGCTGGTCATCTATGGTAATGGCAATTCTATTTTTAGATTTTTAAGGAACCTCCATACTGTTCTCCATAGTGGCTGTATCAATTTACATTCCCACTAACAGTGCAAGAGGGTTCCCTTTTCTCCACACCCTCTCCAGCATTTGTTGCTTGTACATTTATTAAGGATGCCCATTCTACCTGGTGTGAGGTGATACCTCATTGTAGTTTTCATTTGCATTTCTCTAATAATTAGTGATGTTGAGCAGCTTTTCATGTGCTTCTTGGCCATCTGTGTGTCTTCATTGGAGTAATGTCTATTTAGGTCTTCTGCCCAGTTTTGGATTGGGTTGTTTGTTTCTTTAATATTGAGCTGTGTGAGCTGTTTATATATTTTGGAGATTAATCCTTTGCCCGTTGATTCGTTTGCAAATATTTTCTCCCATTCTGAGGGTTGTCTTTTTGTCTTGTTTATGGTTTCCTTTGTTGTGCAAAAGCTTTCAAGTTTCATTAGGTCCCATTTGTTTATTTTTGGTTTTATTTCCATTACTCTAGGAGGTGGATCAAAAAAGATCTTGCTGTGATTTACATCAAAGAGTCTTCTTCCTATGTTTTCCTCTAAGAGTTTTATAGTGTCCAGCCTTACTTTTAGGTCTGTAATCCATTTTGAGTTTATTTTTGTGTATGGTGTTAGGCAGTGTTCTAATTTCATTCTTTTACATGTAGCCATCCAGTTTTCCCAGCACCACTTATTGAAGAGACTGTCTTTTCTGCATTGTATATCCTTGCCTCCTTTGTCATAGATTAGTTGACCATAGGTGCGTGGGTTTATCTCTAGGCTTTCTGTCTTGTTCCATTGATCTATGTTTCCGTGTTTGTGCCAGTACCATACTGTCTTGATTACTGTAGCTTTGTAGTATAGTCTGAGGTCAGGGAGTTTGATTTCTCCAGCTCCGTTTTTTTCCCTCAAGACGGCTTTGGCAATTTGGGGTCTTTTGTGTCTCCATACAAATTTTAAGATTTTTTGTCCTACTTCTGTAAAAGAATGCCATTGGTAATTTGATAGGGATTGCATTGAATCTGTAGATTGCTTTGGGGAGTATAGTCATTTTCACAATATTAATTCTTCCAATCCAAGAACATGGTATATCTCTCCATCTGTTGGTACCATCTGTAATTTCTTTCATCAGTGCCTTATAGTTTTCTGCATATAGGTCTTTTGTCTCCCTAGGAAGGTTTATTCCTAGGTATTTTATTCTTTTTGTTGCAATGGTAAATGGGAGTGTTTCCTTAATTTCTCTTTCAGATGTTCCATCATTAGTGTATAGGAATGCAAGAGATTTCTGTGCATTGATTTTGTATCCTGAAACTTTACCAAATACATTGATTAGCTCTAGTAGTTTTCTGAAGGCATCTTTAGGATTCTCTATGTATAGTATCAAGTCATCTGCAAACAGTGACAGTTTTACTTCTTCTTTTCCAATTTGTATTTCTTTTTCTTCTCTGATTGCCATGGCTAGGACTTCCAAAACTCTGTTGAATAATACTGGTGAAAGTGGACATCTTTGTCTTGTTCCTTATCTTAGAGGAAATGCTTTCAGTTTTTCACCATTGAGAAAGATGTTTGCTGTGGGTTTGTCGTATATGGCCTTTACTATGTTGAGGTAGGTTCCCTCTATGCCCACTTTCTGGAGAGTTTTTATCATAAACCGTTGTTGAATTTTGTCAAAAGCTTTTTCTGCATCTATTGAGATGATCATATGGTTTTTCTCCTTCAATTTGTTAATATGGTGTGTCACATTGATTGATTTGCATATATTGAAGAATCCTGCATCCCTGGGATAAATCCCACTTGATCATGGTGTATGATCCTTTTAATGTGTTGTTGGATTCTGTTTGCTAGTATTTTGTTGAGGATTTTTTCATCTATATTCATCAGTGATATCGGTCTGTAATTTTCTTTTTTTGTAGTATCTTTGTCTGCTTTTGGTATCAGCGTGATGGTGGCCTCATAAAATGAGTTTGGGAGTGTTCCTTCCTCTGCAATTTTTTCAAAAATTTGAGCAGGATGGGTGTTAGCTCTTCTCTAAATGTTTGACAGAATTCACCTATGAAGCCATCTGGTCCTGGACTTTTGTTTGTTGGAAGATTTTTAATCACAGTTTCAATTTCATTACTTGTGATGTGTGTTCATATTTTCTATTTCTTCCTGGTTCATTCTTGGAAGGATATACCTTTCTAAAAATTTGTCCATTTCTTCCAGGTTGTCCATTTTATTGGCATAGAGTTGCTTGTAGTAGTCTCTTAGGATGCTTTGTATTTCTATGGTGTTTGTTATAACTTCTCCTTTTTCATTTCTAATTTTATTGATTTGAGTCCTCTACCTGTTTTTCTTGATGAGTCTGGCTAATGGTTTATCAATTTTGTTTATCTTCTCAAAGAAACAGCTTATAGTTTTATTGATCTTTGCTACTGTTTTCTTTGTCTCTATTTCATTTATTTCTGCTCTGATCATTATGATTTCTTTCCTTCTGCTAACTTTGGGTTTTGTTTGTTCTTCTTTCTCTAGTCCTTTAGGTGTAAGGTTAGATTGTTTATTTGAGATTTTTCTTGTTTCTTGAGGTAGGCTTCTATAGCTATAAACTTCCCTGTTAGAACTGCTTTTGCTGCATTGCATAGGTTTTGGATCATCATGTTTTCATTGTCATTTTTCTCTAGGTATTTTTTGATTTCCTCTTTGATTTCTTCAGTGATCTCTTGGTTATTTAGTAACATATTGTTTAGCCTCCATGTGTTTGTGTTTTTTATGTTTTCTTCCCTGTAATTCATTTCCAGTCTCATAGCGTTGCGGTCAAAAAAGATGCTTGATATGATTTCAATTTTCTTAAATTTACTGAGGCTTGATTTGTGACCCAAGATGTGATCTATCCTGGAGAATGTTTCATGTGCACTTGAGAAGAAAGTGGAATCTGCTGTTTTGGGATGGAATGTCCTATAAATATCAATTAAATCTATTGGTCTATTGTGTCATTTAAAGTTTCTGTTTCCTTATTTATTTTCCTTTTGGATGATCTGTCCATTGGTGTATGTGAGGTGTTAAAGTCCACCACTATTATTGTGTTACTGTTGATTTCCTCTTTTAGAGCTGCTAGCAGTTGCCTTATGTATTGAGGTGCTCCTATGTTGGGTGCTATGTTATAGCTTCTTCTTGGATTGATCCCTTGATCATTATGTAGTGTCCTTCCTTGTCTCTTGTAACATTCTTTACTTTAAAGTCTATTTTATCTGATATGAGTATGGCTACTCCAGCTTTCTTTTGATTTCCATTGGCATGGAATATCTTTTTCCATCCCCTCACTTTCAGTCTGTATGTGTCCCTAGGTCTGAAGTGGGTCTTTTGTAGACAGCATATATATGTGTCTTGTTTTTGTATCCATTCAGCAAGCCTGTGTCTTTTAGCTGGAGCATTTAATCCATTCACGTTTAAGGTAATTATTGATATGTATGTTCCTATTACCATTTTCTTAATTGTTTTGGGTTTGTTTTTGTAAGTCCTTTTCTTCTCTTGTGTTTCACACTTAGAGAAGTTCCTTTAGCATTTGTTGTAAAGCTAGTTTAGTGGTGCTGAATTCTCTTAGCTTTTGCTTGTCTGTAAAGCTTTTGATTTCTCCATCAAACTGAATGAGATCCTTGCTGCGTAGAGTAATCTTGGTTGTAGGTTCTTCCCTTTCATCACTTTAAGTATATCATGCCACTCCCTTCTGGCTTGTAGAGTTTCTGCTGAGAAATCAGCTGTTAACCTTATGGGAGTTCCCTTGTATGTTATTTGTTGTTTTTCCCTTGCTGCTTTCAATAATTTTTCTTTGTCTTTAATTTTTGCCAATTTGATTACTATGTGTCTCGGTGTGTTTCTCCTTGGGTTTATCCTGTATGGGACTCTCTGCGCTTCCTGGACTTGGGTGACTATTTCCTTTCCCATGTTAGGGAAGTTTTCGATTATAATCTCTTCAAATATTTTCTCTGGTCCTCTCTCTCTCTCTTCTCCTTCTGGGACCCCTATAATGCGAATGTTGTTGCATTTAATGTTGTTCCAGAGGTCTCTTAGGCTGTCTTCATTTATTTTCATTCTTTTCTCTTTATTCTGTTCTGCAGCAGTGAATTCCACCTTTCTGTCTTCCAGGTCACTTATCTGTTCTTCTGCCTCAGTTATTCTGCTATTGATTCCTTCTAGTGTAGTTTTCATTTCAGTTATTGTATTGTTCATCTCTGTTTGTTTGTTCCTTAATTCTTCTAAGTCTTTTTTAAACATTTCTTGCATCTTTTCGATCTTTGCCTCCATTCTTTTTCCGAGGTCCTGGATCATCTTACTATCATTATTCTGAATTCTTTTTCTGGAAGGTTGCCTATCTCCACTTCATTTAGTTGTTTTTCTGGGGTTTTATCTTGTTCCTTCATCTGGTACATAGCCCTCTGCCTTTTCACTTTGTATATCTTTCTGTGAATATGGTTTTTGTTCCACAGGCTGCAGGATTGTAGTTCTTCTTGCTTCTGCTGTCTTTCCTCTGGTGGATGAGGCTATCTAAGAGGGTTGTGCAAGTTTCCTGACGGGAGGGACTGGTGGTGGGTAGAGCTGGATGTAGCTCTGGTGGGCAGAGCTCAGTAAAACTTTAATACGTTTGACTGCTGATGGGTGGGGCTGGGTACCCTCCCTGTTGGTTGTTTGGCCTGAAGCAACCCAACACTGGAGCCTCCCTGGGCTCTTTGGTGGGGCTAATGGCAGACTCTGGGAGGGCTCATGCCAAGGAGTACTTCCCAGAACTTCTGCTGCCAGTGTCCTTGCCCCCCCCCCCCCCCCCCCCGTGAGCCACAGCCACACCCATCTCTGCAGGAGACACTCCAACACTATCAGGTAGGTCTGTTTCAGTCTCCCCTGGGGTCACTGCTTCTTCCCCTGGGTCCTGATGCACACACTACTTTGTGTGTGCCCTCCAAGAGTGGAGTCTCTGTTTCCCCCAGTCCTGTCAAAGTCCTGCAATCAAATCCCACTAGCCTTCCAAGTCTGATTCTCTAGGAATTCCTCCTCCCATTGCTGGACCCCCAGGTTGGGAAGCCTGACGTGGGGCTCAGAACCTTCACTCCAGTGGGGGACTTCTCTGGTATAAGTGTTTTCCAGTCTGTGAGTATCCACCCAGCAGTTATGGGATTTGATTTTACTGTGATTGCACCCCTCCTACCATCTCATTGTGGCTTCTCCTTTGTCTTTGGATGTGGGGTATCTTTTTTGGTGAGTTCCAGTGTCTTCCTGTCGATGATTGTAGAGCAGCTAGTTGTGATTCTGGTGTTCTCTCAAGAGGGAGTGAGAGTACGTCCTTCTACTCCGCCATCTTGGTTCCAATCCTCACCCTAGTTAATTATTTTTAGGATCAAATACTATCCTTCTTTTTTGAACACATCCAGGAACTGAAATAGTACAAGGTTAGGTGACCTATACCAAGTTCCCAGTGAGTCATCAGTGAAACTGGTACATGGAATTCAAAACTCTTGTCACCAACTTTTATGTTCCAACTGTTGGATAACGTCCAGTCTTAAGGATTTCTTTTTGTTGTTGTTATTGTTGTTGTTTTGACAATGAGAAATTTAAAATCAAAAAGGGAGGCAAATGGAAGATTGGAGAAACCAGTGTATTCTCACAGGTAAATGGAGGCTCTCCCACTTCTTTCCTCCCTGTTCTATCAGCCATCTGTTGCCTAGTCACTCATAATTCAAATCCTTTTCACTTTTACAGAAATCACTCACTGCTGACACAAATCTCCAGGCTTGTTCAGGAATAAGGCCTGACTGTTTTATAGGGAATTCTATATTTTTTCATCATATATTTCAAGAGACCTTGGGATGTAAGTAAATTGACCTACTTGCAAATGACTGTAGGAAGAACAAAGAAGTTGCAAACCCATCCAAACGGTGTCAAGTATAAATTAGCTCAGAATAGTTTTGAAGAAAATAGACTACCAAGGTCAAAGTGTGCATTGAAATACTGGTAAATTCCCCTCTCCTACTAAATCATACTTAAATATTACAATGGCCTATCATTCCTGTTTTTCATTTTGTATAATTTGTAAATAGAATTTTATATGAGAAAACATCTACTACCATTTCAAACTAACATACAATTCACTCAGTTATCCCTTTGGTGTTATTTGTGTGTGTGGAGAGATGTGTCATTACTAAAGGGTCCTCATTTATGATTGTCATCAATTTCAATGCATCATTTTGCACCCAGAAGAATTAAAATTCAGAGGCCAGTCCTGTAATTGAACTGTGGACATGGATGGAAAAGTGGTCAGAAGCTAATACTTCAGGGAAACCAAAACTTTTGGTCAGTCTAGACAAGTCCTGTTAGGAGCAATTAAATTCAGAAATGTAGCTTTCTATCAAAAACATCCTAGTCTTTCTTCCCAATGCCCTTGACAGTTCATCTGCATTCACACGCCTATTCTTTATTTTTTTTTAATTTATTTTTGGCTGCATTGGATCTTCGTTGCTGCATGTGGGCTTTTTCTCTGGTTGCGGCCAGTGGGGGCTACTCTTCGTTGTGGTGCACAGGCTTCTCATTGTGGTGGCTTCGCTTGTTGCGGAGCACAGGCTCTAGGCATGTGGGCTTCAGTAGTTGCAGCACGCGGGCTCAGTAGTTGTGGCTCACGGGGTCTAGAGCACAGGCTCAGTAGTTGTGGCTCACAGCTTAGTTGCTCCATGGCATGTGGGATCTTCCCGGACTAGGGATGGAACCCGTGTCCCCTGCATTGGCAGGTAGATTCTCAACCACTGCGCCACCAGGGAAGCCCCACATGCCTGGTTTTTTTATTAATTTTTTTTTTTTTTGGCTGCATTGGGTCTTCATTGCTGCACGCGGGCTTTCTCTAGTTATGGTGAGTGGGGGCTACTCTTCGTTATGGTGTGTGGGCTTCTCATTTCAGTGGCTTCTCTTGTTACTGAGCACAGGCTCTAGACACGTGGGCTTCAGTAGTTGTGGCGCACGGGCTTAGTTGCTCCGTGCCCACATGCCTATTCTAATCAAGTGCTTACAAGCCAGAAAATGTATCCATAGGATAACTATATTGATGATGTTGTTGGATATATCATGTTCCCTAGTTAAAATGGCTTACTATTTATAATTTTAAAATGTAACTAGAATAACTTGTGGCTTTATAATGGGCTACAAATTGATGATCTCATCTTATTTTAACCCATACTACTCCAAGAGACATTATCATTATCACTATGTCACAGAAAGGAAATGGGCATAGACATGCCAAGAGACTATCCCCAAGAGGTTCCAGTTTTAGACTGAGACACACTTTGGTTACCAAAATCTTTTCTTCAATAAAGCATTTTTGTAGCACGATGTATGGCATTTTCTTTTTCTTTTGATATATTTTGGGTATAATTATTATTGTCCTTATTGTATAGAAAGGAACTATTCTGAAGCAGAGAGAGTGCAAGGAACTGGCCAAACTCAAACAGGTTTATGGATGGGTCAAAACTCCTAAACTCTAGCACTGTAATTTGCCTTTTTTTAACCTTATGGGAAGAAATTAGAAGGGTGCAATTAAAAGACGTACAATTGGGGCTTCCCCCCGTGGTGCAGTGGTTAAGAATCCACCTGCCAATGCAGGGGACATGGATTCGAGTCCTGGTCCGGGAAGATCCCACATGCCGCGGAGCAACTAAGCCCGTGCGACACAACTACTGAGCCTGCACTCTAGAGCCCGTGAGCCACAACTACTGAAGCCGGCGTGCCCTAGAGCCCATGCTCCGCAACAAGAGAAGCCACCACAATGAGAAGCCCGTGCACCACAACGAAGACTAGTCCCCGCTCGCTCGTCGCAACCAGAGAAAAGCCCGAGCACAGCAACAGAGACCCAATGCAGCCAAAATTAAAATAAATAAAAATTTTTAAAAAGATGTACAATTGACTTTGAAAAAGAGGCTCCTTTCTACTCTAATTGGTGTTTGTAAATGAACTAAACATTCTAAAACTATCACTTGAACCACCGTGGCATGTGTCATAAATGGATTAGTGCATTTTTGCTCATAACTAATATTTAATCCAACATTCCTCACCTATGAAGATTAGTCATATCAAAATTAGTTGGTGTCTTAGTCTGTTCGGGCTGCTATAACAAAATACCATAGACTGGGTGGCTTATAAACAACAAAAATTAATTTGCCACAGTTCTGGAGGCTGGAAGGCCAAGATCAGGGTGCCAGCATGGCTGAGTTCTGGTGAGAGCCCTCTTCTGGGTTGGAGATTGCCGACTTCTCACTGTGTTCTCACATGGCATGGCAAAAGGGGTGAGGGAGCTCTTCAGGGCCTCTTTTATAAGGACACTAATCCCATTCATGACAGCTTCACTCTCATAACCAAATCATCTCTCAAAGACCCTTCAAAGTCACATTGGGAATTAGTTTTCATTGTATGAATTTTGGGTGGCGGGAGCAGGGAGGTGACACAAATATTCAGTCTATAGCACTTGGGTAGCATTTTCAAAGAACCACTATAGAACACCTTAGGCAGGGACTGGAGGGACAGGAGGAGGAAGGGGTACATATGGATGGATCCAAGGTGATTCTTGTACAACCCCCACCAAGTGAGAATCGCTGATTTTGTCCCTTAAATAGCAACATGATAGTTACTTGATGAAAGACAGATATAGAGAACAACACAGAAATACCCGTGAAGCATAAAAGACAATAAGGTTGGAGACGTAACGTCCTAGATGTGTTTCAAACAGTAAAAAAGAAAACAGTATTAGGAGCCAGAAGATACTAATTCTCAGTTCTAGAACCTTCTCTCATGCGTTGTATAATATCACTAATCCTCTGCTTCCTAACTTATAAACCAGAGATAGACAATTATCCTGGTACGAACCACCTACAAATTTACGAGATCATTACCTCCTTTTCCTAATCAAGACTATCTTGATTTCTTCTAATTGCAAACCAAGAAAACAGGGATAGGCCGATACAGTTGAACAGAAAGGATTGATTGAATCAGTTTCCAGTACTATCTCTGTTTTCTTATCATAAGCAAGTCCTTTCACTTGTCTTCATTTGTTTATTCATCAAATGCACATTGAGCACCTACTATGTCCTCGGCACTCTGCTAATGGCTGGATATACTGCAGTGAAAGAAGTGGAGCATGGTCACAACACCTACCTCCACAGAGCTTACAGACTAGTGGGGAAAAATAAAAGGTGACCCATTTTAAAATAGGGGAAGGACTGAGTGGTATGGATACCCCACAGCAGGGAGATTTCACCCTAATATGAGGGTCAGAGACATCCACTCTGAGCAATCACACCTAAACTGAGACCTGAAAGATCCATAGAGGCAGTCGGGGGGCAAACAGGAGCTCCTGGCAGAGGTATCAGCACTTGTGGGGGCCAGATGGCAAAGGCAGAATGTGGTGCACTCAAGAAACTGAAAAGGTAGTCTGAATATAGAATGGACATGAGATAAGGTTGGTGAATTCGACAAGGGCCAAAAAGTAGACACTTCAATAATCATACAGTAAAGACTCTGTATGCTTTAATTCCTATTAGAAATGTCAGACAACACTCATGGGAGTTTCTGTTCCTCCTGACAACCCACTAAAACAATAATGAATGGATTTTTTTTAAAGTAGAAATCCCCAAGCACATAGATAATAAAAGAAGAAACAGCACCAACACAATTTTGGAAGCTGGAAAAATTATGGTTGAGTAGTAACTCACCTGTCCATCCCAAGAAAGCTGAATCCTAAGCCAGCAGTTGGCAAGGCTGGAAGGCAACCTACTGAAAGTTTATAACTGACTGTCAAGACACCTAACCTTCTTTCTTCACTTTCTTCCCATACTTCTGACCAACAGATTGCCCTACAGTGAAACCCACAGTTGACAAGCCAACCATGTAAATTGAGCTTGCCCAAAGCTTTCTAGTGCCTCTCTTCTAGATATGGGCAGACAGTCAAGGATCTCTATAGACAGTTGATGGAATATTCTAATAAGAAAGACAGAGGCCAAAACAAACTAACATAGAAAAGCAACAAAGAAGAAATAAAGACTATGCAGGAGGAAAAAAATAACCTACTATTAATATCTTCAAAGATTCAAAAATAGTGAAATATTATAAGATATTGCAGTCATCAAACAAGAACCAGATGGTATTAGTGTTTTTAAAAGTAGCAGCCAGAGGGCAAAAATGAACTCTTGGATATTAAAAATATCACAGTATAAAAGAAAACTTCCAGTGAAAGTTTAAAATATAAAGTTCAGGAAACCTCCCAGGAAGTAAAACAAAAAGATAGAAAGAGAAGAAAAGATAAAAGATGAAAAAGGTACAGACTAGTCCAGGAAGTACAATATCTGAAAGTTCTGGAAAGAAAGAACAGAGAAAATGAAGGGGGGAAACTATCAAAGAACCAATTCAAGAAAATTTCCTACAATGAAAGGACATGACTTTCCAAATTAAAAGAGCCTATCGAGCTCCCAAGACAATGGATGTCTTGGAGCTACATTGAGACACATCACAAACCTACATTGAGACACATCATTATGAAATTGCAAACCCTGTGGACAAAGATAATATTCTAGAAACTTTCAGGAAAGAAAAACAGGATTCTAAAAAGAATCAGGTATCAGAATGGCTTCAGATTTCTCAACAGCTGCACTGGATGCTAGAAAATAGTAGAAGGAAATGATTTCTAATGTAGAGTTCCCCAGCCAAATTATTAATTAAGTGGGAGGGCAGAATATAGATTTTTTTTCAGACATGAAAGGTCAAAAACAGTATCTGACAGGTCCATTTCTCAGGGAGCTATGAGAGAATTTATTCAACTAAAATAAGAAAAGAGAAAATGGAATCCAGGGAATGGGATTCTGATACATGAGAAAGTCAGGGTGATGGTGAAGGGAAAATCTAAGACCACAGCTCCGAAGGAAGCCTAAAGATCAACCAATCTGCTGGACTGGAGCAGGGCAGATGCCCTGGAGAAAGATCACCAAGAAAATGACATGGATAGAATGACTGGCATTTAAAGAATGTTGAAGGAAGATTTCTTAAAACTGGGGGTGGGGCAATTTGGGAATGTATTGATGATAAGTATATATCAATACATAGATCAGTCTGCCCAGAGGTGAGCGTGATCTCCCACTTAGGAATTTATTTGGATGTCCAGACACATGACACAATGCATCCACCCATGACTATAAATAAAGTATACTTAGTACTAATACTAAGCTAGGGGTTCCCAGCAGGGAAAGGGCTCATGCAGGAGTTTGATGAGAAAATGACAAAGGATGAGGGGTGATTTGGGGCTTTCACTGTGGTTAAAAGGTGGAGCCAGCATGGTGGGGAATTACCCTAACATGGGCTAAAGTCTGCCCTGTTTGAAATTCCCATCAGCTCTTAGAGGTAAAGGCCTACACAAGTCTTCTCATCTTGGCTGCCCAGATGTGGGAAGATAGGGAAGAGGGATGGAGGTTGAAAGCTTCCAATAGTCAAATATCAAAAATGGAGTTAAGCCTCTTTATTACAAAAACCAAGTTACAGGGGGGAAAAGTTATTAACTCAAAAAAAAAGTTATAAAGAAAAAGTATTTGTAGCATAGTATTCTTTGGCTCAGATGTGAATAACATTTACAAAGTCATATCAGTGTAACTACTGAAGGCAACATAGTTAAGTCATGGCCATGTTGAGAAGATGAGGAATAAAAAGTGTTTATGTATGTGGTGGGTATCATAGGGTTTCATGAAAATAAGCTAAATCTTCATCTTCTAGAGTGGAAGTCACTGAAATTTTTTTAAAATAGCAATGTAAACAAATTCTTTTGAGATACGGAGATAATCCCAAAAGAATCAGGTAAAATAGTTGATAGCGGTTGCCCCCGGGGAGGCTGAAGCACGAGAAATAGTGAACAGTGCTGTAGGAGAGGGTATGCTGGAGGAATGCTGTTTTGTTTGTTTGTAACAAGCCTGCCAGTATAACTTCTCAAACATATATAATTAAATTGCCCCCCAGATTTGACTTTATCTTAAAGGCAATAGGGAGCTACCCATCACCTTGGAGCTCTAAGCAATGAGGCTCTGAGCATGATAGTGAGATCAGATTTGCATTTTATTAAGATTACTCTTGGGGCCTCCCTGGTGGCGCAGTGGTTAAGAATCCGCCTGCCAATGCAGGGGACATGGGTTCGAGCGCTGGTCTGGGAAGATCCCACATGCCCATGCACCACAACTACTGAGCCTGCACTGAGCCCACGAGCCATAACTACTGAGCCCGTGTGCCACAACTACTGAAGTCCGTGCGCCTAGAGCCCGTGCTCCACAACAAGAGAAGCCACCGCAAGGAGAAGCCTGCGCACCACAACAAAGAGTAGCCCCTGCTCACCACAACCACAGAAAAGCCCACGTGCAGCAACGAAGACCCAACGCAGCCAAAAATAGAAAATAGAAAAAAGATTACTTTTGTTACTTTGTGGAGAAGTAGAGGAAGGAAAGAATGGACACAGTGGTGTCTATAAGGAAGCTTAGCTAGTCTAGCCTGGAATCTAGACAGGAAATTGGCCTGGACTCAGGTATGGCAACAGGGGTAGGTAGAAGTATGCAGATTGCGACTGATTGGATTGTGGGATGGAAGAGGGAGGACTCAAGATTGATACACACTGCATTTTCTGGTTTGAACAATGGGTGAGTGGGGAGCCGTTTATTAAAATAGGAAATTCAGAAGAGGAGCAGGTTTGGATGAAGTAGAATGATTTTAGCATTGGATATTCAATAGCTGAATGGCTATAAGGCCATTGCAGATACAGCCTGGAGCTCAGGAGAGAAAGCCAGGCTGGTGATGGAGATTTGGAATCAGCAGCATAGAAATGACAATTGAAGTCCTGGGAGTGGGTGAGATTGTTCAGGGAGTGGGCGTAGAGTAACCAGCATCAAAGACAGAGACTGAACTAATATAAACAAGGGAAGGGGAAGAGCAGTCAGCAAAGGGGAGTAAAAGGGAGTAGGCAGAGAGGCAGTAGAAAGTTCTGTGTACTACAGAAGTCAGGCTGGAGAATGTTCAACAGTATCCAAGGAGCCGAAAGGGAACACATACACTGGAGAGGCAAAGAGGAGGGACTGTTAGTAACCGTGACAAGAGCAGTGTCTGTGAAGCAGTGGGGCAGGTTGAAGAATACATGGGAGCCAAGGCACTCATTTTAATCACTGTTTAAAAGATAATAACAGGAAATTTTCTTGAGTGCTTTTTATGGGTGGGATACTGAATTAGGTACTTAACCTACTTTATCTCATTTAATTCTCAAAACAACATCATCTCTACAAAATGGATGCTACTGTTGACAACCACATTTTTCAGATGAAGCACCTAAAGTTTAAAGAAGTTAAGTAGTTACTCAAAAGGACAGAGACAGTAAGCAGACAGTCTGGAATTTGATCTCAAAGAGCCTGACTCCAGATTGTACACTCTTAAACACTGCACTATACCCTCTAAATGATCTGCCAAAGAAAACATTATCACTCATCTATTCAACACACCTGCTGTGTGCCAGGCACTATTCCAGGTGTTGGTGATCCAACAGTGTACAAGACAACGCTCCTGCCCTCATAGATCTTACTTTCTAGTGGAGGAGATAGATAGTAAACAAATTTTAAAATGCATGTGTACTTTCAGTGTTTAGTGTAATGAATACCAAGAGATGACTCTGGAGAGTGGCTAGAGAGGAGAGCAATTTTAGGTCACAGGCCTTCCTGAGATGACATTTTGGCAAAAACCTAAACGAATTCAGGGACTGAGGCAGGAGAAGATGCATTCCAAGCTGAAGGAGGCGGAAGTACCACAATCCTGAGATGGGGGCGGGGACAGGGGGGCGCAGAATGAGTGAGGGGGAAATTGGTAGGTCAGATAGTTGTTAAGGAAGGTGGGGCTGCATCATGCTCAGCCTCAGAGATAAGAGTTTAGCTGTTGTTTTGGGAGTGATAAGAAGTCAGGAGGATTTTGAGCAGGATAATGACAAACTCTGACTCACATTATATTGATATTAGCTTGCAATAAAGCCCGGACTTTGGATTCTATGACCATCACCCTTTCCATATTCTCTAGAATTGAGATGCTATGTGGCTACTGAGCCCTTGAAATGTGACCAGTCCAAACTGAGATGTGCTCTAAATGTTAAATGCACACCAGATTTCAAAGACTTAGTACCAACAAAAGAATGGTATAGCTCTCATGGCCAAATTTTACATTCATTATATGTTGATACGATAACATTTTAGATATATTGGGTAAAATATAATATTCAAATTAATTTCACCTATTCTTCTTACTTTTTTTAAAAAGATGTGGCTACTAGAAAATTTTTAATTACTATTTATGTGGCTCATATTTCTTTCGGATAGCACTGGTCTAGACAACTTCCCTTCTGCTTTTGGCTTCAGCATGTTATAAAGAAAATGACATAACTTGTGTAGGGCTCTTTGAGTTTTCTTAAGGAAACATATTATGTAACAACAAGACAAATTATCGAGGATGATAGTCGGCCAAAAAATGTACTGTTCTTTATAGGCCAAAGATAACGTTATTGACTTGATCGTGGTTTTGTGTTGTTTTTCCAACAGTGCTGATGAGTTTACACAAAGTCTTCTGTAATGTTTCTCTCCCTACCCATTCCACCCCCTCCTTGTGCTCTCTTACGACCGAAACAGCATGTTTTTGAAATACCTGGCCCAGGTTAAGAATGCAGTTCTCAGTCATGGAAATTTTTCCCTGTGCAAAGCATTCAGTCTTGTATAGGTTTGAACCTCAGCTTATTTAACATGATATTCTAATTATCTGGTCCACTCAAGCAAGCAGATTCCAAATATCAGTGATTATATCTGTAATCATAGTTATAGAATACTTTGGCTCTTTTATATTTAATTCTAAATATGGTCAATTAGAATGTACTATTTAGGACTTCCCTGGTGGCGCAGTGGTTAAGAATCCGCCTGCCAATGCAGGGAACACGGGTTCGAGCCCTGGTCCAGGAAGATCCCACATGCCGCGGAGCAACTAAGCCCGCGCACCACAACTACTGAGCCTGCGTTCTAGAGCCCACGAGCCACAAGTACTGAGCCTGCCTGCCACAACTACTGAAGCCCGCACACCTAGAGCCCGTGTTCCATAGCAAGAGAAGCCACCACAATGAAGAGCAGCCCTTGCTCGCCACAACTAGAGCAAGCCCATGCACAGCAACAAAGACCCAACACAGCCAAAAATTAATTAATTAATTAATTATTTTTAAAAGGGGAAGGACACCTAATTAACTCATCAAGATGAGAGATTACTAAAAATAATCTTGATGATATATTACCATGTAATTTTTGGTATATAACTGAGAAGAATTCAAAGAACTGAGTCCCATTGCTATCACAAAACTCCATCAGGGACTTCCCTGGTGGTCCAGCAGTGAAGACTCTACACTCCCAATGCAGGGTGCCCGGATTCAATCCCTGGTCAGGGAACTAGATCCCACATGCATGCCTCAACTAAGGACCCCACAAGCTGCAACTAAAGATCCCACATCCCGCAACTAAAAGAAAAAAGATCCTGCACGCAGCAACGAAGATCCTGCATGCCACAACTAAGACCCTGCACAGCCAAATAAATAAATAAATATTAAAAAAAAAAAAAAACTCCATCATTCCTATTTACTTATTTAGGTGAAGAGCTTCTCAGCACCTCTATTTGCCAAATCATACATTCAACATTGACACTAAATCCTGTATATTTATCCCTGGATACATGGGGGAGAAAGGCTTTACTCATGTCATTAAGATCTGCAATTCCAATACAATTTTACATTTTATGTTTAATAATTATTCATCAGTATTTGCAATATATTTATGATGTTTTGAGAAATTGTGCAGAATTTTCTAACACTTAGAACCTTATGATCACAGGAAATTTTAAATTATTTCCCTATTTCTGTTGCATAGAAGTATGTTATTCATGAAATACTTTAAAGTATAAAATATATATTAGGAAATGGAATGGAAATACAATTTCAAGAAGAAAAACGAACAAAGAAGAACTTATTTTTGTGTATTTTAAAAGTATTATGGGGCATCAAATTGTTATAATATTTAGATTCTACTGGATAGATTCAAATAGAGATGTGACAGTTTATTTTTAAATGTCATTATTCATAATGTACTGGAATATATATATATATATATATGTAACCTAACATGATAAAAATTTTAGGCATCAACTTAAAAATGTGGTGAGGAATGTATTACTTCTTAAAATATTTTAGGAGTACTTGAATGAACATGTCTGGAGACAATGAAAGGAGAAAATTGTGTTAGACAAGAAAATGATGAAGGAAAGAACAGGCCAGCTGTTGAGACTGACTGCACAATGAAATATGATGACAAAGGACCTGTCTCCTCACATTTGCTTTTGTGTCCTTTATTAAAGAGAAAGATCTAACGAGAATGATTGAATGGACATTGTGAAAGAGGAAGAGAAGTTCAAGATGGAAAAAGAAATTGTAACAGTGTACCCATCTCTTTGGCAGCCAACAGAAGGTGGTGAGACTAGCAAGGATTTGAGTCCACCAGGACTGACTCAGAATTCTGACTCTGCCAGTATTAATGATGTGACCATGGCATGATGCTTAACCCACCTCATCTGTATAATGGGCATAAAGCGATTTACCACATAGGGTTAAATTTCATAAATTTCAATGTCAAGTGCTTTGCATAGAGTCAAGCATAGCCATACATAAATAGTGGCTATTTTAATTATTATGTAGCTGTGGGCCTTGGAGCAACTTATCCTACTTAAGTCTCACTTTCCTCCTCCATAACACAGGAATAATAACATCAGCCTCCTAGGATTACTATGAGGATTAAATTGATAATAAACCTGAGAGCACTTATAACACAAAGAAGGCATTCAATAAATATCAGTTCTTTCCGCACCCCTTCCTTCTAGCTTCCTATTGATTTAGACAATCCTATGGTACACCTGATGGGACGTGATGAAAAAGAGTCTAATTCCAAATACCTGTTTCTAGAATAGTACATTACTTTTATTGTGTCTACTAATAAAAAGACTAAAACTGAAATGATTCTCTTTCTTGTTAAGAGACCAGGGTCTCATATTACAAATGACTCTGTCCTTGTGGATATGACCTTTCTGTTTTACTAGCAAATCTCATTAATGACAAAATTATTTTCCTGAAGTTGTGGAAGATAAATATACTGCTGATCTATGACCATGTAATCAATCCTCTCACAAAGAGGACTGCCTCACAAAGAAAAAATTCTTTCCAAGTGTTTCCTTTTCTCTCATGAGTGAAAGGACAAAGCATTTATTAATCTATGGGAATAAACACTGTTGATTAATGTGATTCACATATTTTGAACGGTACCAAGTATGCCCTCTCTTTGCAGCTTTGTGTACGAAACAAAGCCTGGTTTAAGATGAGCTAGGATGCCCGGGAGGGAGTCAGGGAACCAAGTTTCACTGAACAGGCAGGAAATATGTCTAAAGCCACTTCCTCCATTTTAATCTGTGGGATAATTTGGTTCTTTTCAGAAATAATCTGAATAGTTGCTGTCCCTGTTGAAGAGAGGGGTGTAATGACTCTGAATAGTAGTCCAAATGCATAGGAAGGCCCTATATCAGCCAGGATCCCAGCAAGAAACAGATGGCACACTCCAAAGGAGTGAAAGAAGTATCGCTGAACCCGGATAATGGCTATGTGGGCATCTATTATACTAGTTTCTCTATATATGTCTATGTTTGAAATTGTCTACAGTAAAATATATGAAAACAGAGGCGTGTAAAAGAGGGACTGATGGGGCTTCCCTGGTGGCACAGTGGTTGAGAGTCCGCCTGCCGATGCAGGGGACACGGGTTCATGCCCCGGTCCGGGAAGATCCCACATGCCGCGGAGCGGCTGGGCCCGTGAGCCATGGCCGCTGCGCCTGCGCGTCCGGAGTCTGTGCTCCACAACGGGAGAGGCCACAACAGTGAGAGGCCCGCGTACCACAAAAAAAAAAAGAGGGAATGATGAAAGTGATTTACAAAGGTGTGGGCAGAGGTTAAAAGAAAACAAGGGAAGGCGATATCTCCCTCTTTTCCCTCCATACCCCTTCCCTCTCACCCGCACCGGACTGCAAGAGTGGCAGGTGCTACCAGCCGCAGGCTTGAAGGAGCAAGGGAGAGGGACCAGCTCTGGGCACCCAAGGAGACCTGTAGCTGTAGAAAAGGGCCACCATCAGGAATTGTGGCCTTGGGTGGAGGAACGCAGACACCGTTAACCAAGTACATAAATTTGTGAAGCCCAGTGCAAACTGAAAAATCAAGAAAAAAATGTAATTAAAGGTCCTGAAATATAAAACTTTAGCTTTTCTTCCACAGTCTTTCTTTCCCTCTCACTTGACTGGTCATGTTTTAAATTTTTTCCATTTAACACCATTTAAAGTAAAGAAAAGAATTAAAAGTTTAAATTATCAGCACAAACTTTACCACTTACATTGTGCAATGTCAGTTTTAAATGCAATATAAGAGCATTTAACTTGTATGCAGCAGAATCACCAAAATTATCCAATTCACATTTCAAAGTTCATACATAACATATGCATTTGTTTTCTTGCTGGAACAGTGGAAACACCCCTCAGAACTAACTCAACTATTCCATTTAACTTCTTTATACACACACATTGTACCAACCCTGTCTGCCTTTGGCTTACTAATGAGTAAAGAGGGACTGAAAGGAAAAGGAACTATGGATTGTCCTGTCCTCCCTTTCCTTCTATGGCATCATTTTTAGTGTAAGTGGTTGGCTAATATAGGGACGTAACATGAGTAAGAAAGGATATGATAGAGTTCCTTGGTTAGTTGGGTTTCTTAGCATGCCACAGCCTTTTGTTTGTTTGTTTGTTTGTTCTGGTTCAAGTGGAAGGAGAGGCATTTCGGGCTTAATCAGTCGCAGAGGTTTACCTTGACTTTGCTCTGAGTCTCAGTGAACTCCCAAGTGTCATGGATGCACAGGAATGCTATGCCCGTGGAGCACTGGAAATGCTGTATGCAAATGGGGCAATCAGAAATGGCATAACGTGTATCACGTGTATCTCCTCTTTAGTAATCAGACTTTACTAACGAAACACACATTCAGAGATAAAATTAAGAATTTCAAAATGGTGTCAGCAAAGCATTAAATCAAATGCAGGACCCCTCTGAGTATGGGGCCCTATTGACTGCAGAGGTCACACACCCATGAAAGCTGCCCTGCTGCCAACCCATGGTCAGGCAAGGAAGAAGCCAGGAGAATTAATGTTCTTTCCTTCAGTCCTCCCACCTCCTGCACCACTTACAATAGGTCTTCGTACATGTGAGATATAACAGAAAATATACATATATTGGTCTCTACCCCTAGTTCATGGTACAGAGCTCCTAAAACACTTGTAATTTCCTAAGTGATAAGAGCTTAGGAGCATCTTTTGCTCTAAAATTTGGTCTTTGACCCCAGTTCCTGACACCGATCTCCTAAATCCTTTGGAATTTCCTGGATGATAGCAATGTCCTTTGTTCTAAGAAGGTGACTCTTTTTTTTTTTTAAAACAACTCTGAATTTTTTTTAAATAAATTTATTTATTTATTTTTGGCTGCATTGGGTCTTCATTGCTGTGCAGGCCTTTCTCTAGTTGTGGTGAGCGGGGGCTACTCTTCGTTGCGGTGCATGGGCTTCTCATTGTGATGGCTTCTCTTGTTGTGGAGCACGGGCTCTAGGTGCATGGGCTTCAGTAGTTGTGGCATGAAGGCTCAGTAGTTGTGGCTCGTGGGCTCTAGAGTGCAGGCTCAGTAGTTGTGGTGTACAGGCTTAGTTCTCTGCGGCATGTGGGATCTTCCCGGACCACGGCTCGAACCCGTGTCTCCAGCGTTGGCAGGAGGATTCTTAACCACTGCACCACCAGGGAAGGCCCTAAAAAGTTGACTCTTGGTGGGCTCTTGGATGGGGCCTGGTCACCAGAAAGACCAAGCCATGATTAGAAGCTTGGAATTTTCAGCTCACCTCCCATTCTCTAGAGAGGGGAGAAGGGCTGGAAATGGAATTAATGGTCCATCATGCCTACATGATGGGGCCTCCATAAAAATCCCAAAATATGAGGTTCTAGAAAGCTTCTATTCTAAGTTGTTGAATACGTGGAGGTGCTGGGAGATGGAGCATTGGGAGAGGGCATGGAAGCTCCGTTCCCCTTTCCACATGCTTTGCCCTTCATATCTCTTCCATCTGGATGTTCATCTGTATCCTTTATCATACCCTTTAATAAACTGGTAAACATAAGTGTTTCCCTGAGTTCTGTGAGCTATTCGAGCAAATAATCGAATCTAAGGAGGTCACGGGAATCTCTGATTTGTAGCCAAGTTGAACACAAGTTGTGGGTAACCTGGGGACCTACTACTTGCGATTGGCATCTAAAGTGGTGGGGAGGGGGGCAGTCTTGTAGGACTGAGTCCTTATCCTGTGGCATCTGATGCCATCTCCAGGTAGATAGTGTCAGAATTGAGTTACACTGTAGGACACCTAGCTGGTGTCTCAGAAAACCCACATGTCTGGTGTCAGAAGTGTTGTGAGTGTGGCAGTAGTGTGAGAACAAAACAGATATGCAGGAGAAGTGTAGGTTTTGCCTACACAGTACACAATTAGCGCTTGGTAAAAGTGAGAAATTATTATTATGCAATGGCTCGAAATATAGCACTTATACACATTTGGGCAATATTGAAGTTGTAACATTTCTGCAACAGATGAAGACTATGATCCATTAGTTTTTACTATGTATAATTTTACAAAAACTATGATTATGAATGGGTGGATCTTTCCACGTTTAATCTCTAGCCAAAGATAAGTATTGTGAAGTTTTCATTAACAAAACACAGTCACTTCTGAACTTTTCTCACCAAAAAGCAGAGGTACACCTTACCTTTTTATACCTTGCAGATAAATTGTCCTACTCCACCATTCCCAAACATTGAGGAAAGATTTTTTTCTCTTTAACCTTGGTCAATTTATACACTAACATAAGGAGATTAGATGGAATACCAGATCCCACTGAGCAAGTAGCTAGGTGGGGCTCTTTTCTCTTTAAAGGCAACTTTAGATTAGAATCAAGTGTGAATAAAATAAACAGTTTAGAAAATGTTAGAGAGGTTTGGTCGTCAGTCTTTCTTACTTCTAGAGGTCAAGTTGAAATAAAATAGTAAGAGTCAGACTTTCTGCATTCCTGTGCATATCCAAGCAAGCCCATCACACAACCTCACTAATTTCCATGTCCTCATCCACAGAAGAATCATGTGGAAAGTGCTGCCCAGCCGCACTCCTAAGGTTCTTGTGAGGATTTTAAAAGATTTTTTGTTCGTTAAAAATATCCTGAGAAACAAAAGCACTCTACAAATGCAAAAAAAAATTTATTCAAATAACTTTCTTCTTACCCAATTTCTTTTTTGCACATCATTCAATAGCAGGTAGACTGGCTTATCTGTCAGGAACAACAGTCCTGAATTAATCCCATTCACGTCTTTGAAGTGTTCTTACCAGTATCTGTAAGAAAAAAATCATACTTGATTAACCAAATAGTGTTCTTTAATGTTCATTATAAATAAATGGTGTCTGGTCAATAACAGGTTCTCAATAAAAATTTGTTGAATGAATTCGGAAGTTCTATAACGTAAACCATTTGACATGATTTTACTCCCAAGGCTGTTAAAAGTCAAAACAATGGCTAAAACAATTTAGTTACTAGGGAGACCTAATTTTCATGTAGAGAGAGTTGAATAATAACAAGAACCAGAGCCTTGCAGTAAACACTCTTCTTCTGGCCGACTTGATCACTGTGGTGACTGTCCAGCATGAATGTGTAATAGCAACATATTTATTTAGTATTTCTGTTTAAAAAAACAGTGAATGGTAAAAGTAAAAATCTGAAATGGTATCAAACTCTTAATTGAAACATATTACAGCATAACGTTGGCAAAAAAAAATGCACGTGGATTTCATAAACTCTGTGAATAAGCAGGACATTTGTAATGTGAACAGTGGAAGAAGAAGGGAGAAAAGGGTCAAAGGAGTCATTATAGATTCAAGATATTGGTAAATGCTGTCTATAATTCATATAGAAGGCTGAGAAAGGAAACAGGGATTCTTTGTGTTTTATTTCTTTGGTTTTTTAACATCATATTAGCAGAGACTTTCTACCATCTGTCTTTCTTCAATATTTGTCTCAACATTTTGCTATTTGTTAGCATTTTTCTTTCTTTAAACAGTTTTATTGAGATACCATTCTCACATACCACATAATTCACCCATTTGGAGTGTACAGTCCAATGGTTTTTAGTATATTCACAAGATTGTACAACCACTACCACCATTTAATTCCAGAATATTTTCACCACCCCTAAAGAAGCCCCTACCTATTAGCAGTCACTCCCCATTTCCACCCCTTCCCCCAGGACAACCATTAGTTTACTCTCTTACCTCTATAAATTTGCCTATTCTGGACATTTCACACAGATGGAATCATACAATATGTGGTCTTTTGTGATTGGCTTCTTTCACTTAGATAATGTTTTCAAGGTTCATTCTGTTGCAGGATGTATCTGTGTTTCATTTCTCTTTGTTGCTGAGTAATATTCCATTGTGTGGAAATACCACATTTTATTAATTCTTTCATCAAGTAATAGACATTTGGGTTGTTTTCATTTTAAAGCTGTTTTGAATAATACTGCTGTGAACCTTCGTGTGCAAGTTTTTGGGAGTATACATCTAAGAGTGGAATGGCTGGGTCATATAGCAGCACTGTGCCAACTTTTTAAATCAACTTTTAAAAATTTGAGATACAATTCACATACCACAAAATCCACCATTTTAAAGTGTACACTTTACTGGGTTTTAGTATATACACAAGGCTATGCAACCATCATCAACATCTAATTCTAGAAAAATTTCACCACTGCAAATAATGTACACATTACCCTTGAATTAACATTGGATCAGTAAGCCTAGATGCCTCTGATCTTTCTTTTGCCTTGGAAAAATGATTTAAAACACATTGTCATTTTTATTAAAATCAAAATTTCAAGTGGGTATTTGAAAAATAAGCACACTGACTTTCTAAAATAATGGGTTTATTGAGATGTAATTCACATACCATAAAATTCATACGTTTAAAGTGTACAATTTAGTGGTTTATAGTACATTCACAAAGTTGTGCAATCATTACCACTGTCTAATTCCAGAACATTTTCATCGTGCCAAAAAGAAACCCTTTACCCACTACCAGTCATTCCCCATTCTCCCCTTCCTCTAGCCTCTGGCAACCACTAATTTACTTTCTGTCTCTGTAGATTTTCCTATTCTGGACTATGTTTAACTTTCTGAAGTGTAAAAAAGAATTTTTATACCATTGTCCATTAACCACTTCTTTGAAGCATAAATCATTTGGCTACACACACGTGCATTCACACATACACATGCACACACACCTATTGTTTTTGTCACTACTGACATTTTCGCACCTCCATCCCACTTTGTTGTACTCACAGGTGAGCTCAGCACCTGTTAAAATACCAAAGTGGGGAAAATACAAGCAGCATATGGCAAATTATTGGTATCCTCAATAGAGAGATTTACTCATCTCTCCAGTGACCATATAATTACAAACTAAAACAAGATAATTTTTCTTTTTTAATATATTTATTTATTTTTGGCTGTGTTGGGTCTTCGTTGCTGTGCGCGGGCTTTCTCTAGTTGTGGTGAGCGGGGGGGCTACTCTTCGTTGCGGTGCGCAGGCTCCTCATTGTGGTGGCTTCTCTTGTTGCGGAGTACGGGCTCTAGGCACACGGGCTTCAGTAGTTGTGGCATGTGGGCTCAGTAGTTGTGGTTCGTGGGCTCTAGAGTGCAGGCTCAGTAGCTGTGGTGCATGGGCTTAATTGCTCCGCGGCACGTGGGATCTTCCGGGAGCAGGGCTCGAACCCATGTCTCCTGCATTGGCAGGCGGATTCTTAACCACTGCACCACCAGGGAAGTCCAAAACAAGACAATTTTTAAATCAAAAACACCTCTTCCAAAAGATAATCTAAACACTATAATACCCAGAATTGCTGAGGATGTAAACAAAGAGGCACTCTCATACACTGTCAATTGGAATTTAAAGTTTTATAACACTTCTCAAGCCCAATTTGGCCACATGTGTCAAAAACCTTTAACATATGTGTCTTTTTGACCCAGAAATTCCACTTTAAGGGATTTATTATTAGGAAATTATCTTAGGAACCCTTAAAGATGTGTGTGTGTGTGTGTGTGTGTGTGTGTGTGTGTGTGTGTGTAGGGTTGTTCATTATCTCATTGATATTTAAAATATCAGAAAACAGGAAAAAATTCTAAATATTTTTTAAGAGAAAGAGGTTAGTTACTTAGCTTACCAAAGAGCCATATGATCAATTACCAAGCTGCTGATAAAAATTATATTGAGGACCAGTGATGAACAGTGGATTTTAAATAAAAACCACATCATCATTTACATTAGCACCCCGCAAAATGAAATACTTAGGTATAAATCTAACAAAATATGTACAAGAGCTATTTGAGAATAACTCCCAAACTCTAATGAATGAAATCAAATAAATGGAGAGATAGTCTGTGTTCCTGAATAGGAAGAGTCAGTATCATCAAGATGTCAGTTCTTCCCAACTTGATTTATAGATTCATTGCAATCCCAATCAAAATCCCAACAAGTTCATGTGTGGATATTGGCAAACAGATTCTAAAGTTTATATGCAGAGGGAAAAGATACAGAATAGCCAGCACAGTATTGAAGAACAAAGTTGGAGGACTAATACTATAGATTTCAAAACTTACTACAGTAAAGCTACAGTAATTAAGACTGTGTGAAATTGGCAAAAGAATAGACAAATAGATCAGCGAAACAGAATAGACAGTCCAGAAATAGACTCACATAAATATAGTCAACTGATCTTTGACAAAGAAGCAAAGGCAATACAATAGAGCAAAGACAGTCACTTCGACAAATGGTGCTGGAACAACTAGACATCCACACACAAAAAATGAATCAAGACATAGACTTTAGGCCCTTCACAAAAATTAATTCAAAATGGATCACAGACCTAAACATAAAATGCAAAATTATAAACTCCTATAAGATAACATAGGAGAAAACCTAGGTGGCTTTTCTGATACACAAAAGGCACAATCCATTAAAGAAATAATTAATACTGGATTTTATTAAAATTAAAAACATTTGCTTTGTGAAAAATGATGTCAAGATAATGAGAAACAAGCCACAGACAAGAGAAAATATTTATGAAAGACACAACTGATAAAGAACTGTTATACAAAATATACAAAGAATTCTTAAAATACAACAATAAGAAAACAAACAACCCAGTTAAAAAATGGGCCGAAGAATTTAACAGACACCTTGCCAGAGAAGATATACAGATGGCAAATAAGCTATGAAAAGATGCTTCACATCATATGTCATTAGGGAAATGCAAATTAAAACAACAACGAGATAGCACTACGCATCTATTTAGAGTGGCCAGAATGTGGAACACTTACAACGCCAAATGCTGGCAAGAATGTGAAGCAACAGGAACACTCATTCATGCTGGTGGGAATGCAAAATGGTACAGCCACTTTGGAAGACAGTTTGGTGGTCTCTTACAGAAGTAAACCTACTCCTACTATATCATCCATCAATCATGCTCCTTGGTGTTTATCCAAAGGAGTTGAAAGTAAATGTCCATACAAAAACCTGCACATGGATGTTTATAGCAGCTTTACTTATAATTGCCCAAACTTGGAAGCTACCAAGATGTCCTTCAGCATGTGAATGGATAAATAAACTGTGGTACATCCAGACAATCGAATAGTATTCTGCAATAAAAAGAAATGAGCTATCAAGCCACGAAAAGACATGGAGGAACCTTAAATGTATATTACTAAGTTAAAGAAATTAACCATATAAGTTAACTATTTATATTTGTTCTCTATGTAATATTGTATTTTAATTTTTAAAATATTATGCAACTTAGCAATAAATACTTTTATAGTTAAAAAATGCCACAAAAGTGGCAATGAATTTTTTTTAAACTCTGAAATATTACAAGATAAATAACATAAATCTTGTGAAAGAGGAAAGGCTTCATCTTTCACTTTGTCAAAAAGTAGTTACTAAAAAGCAACCAGAGGTTTCAAGAGGGAAAAAAAGGAAAATAAGTCCTTATGTACCCTTTTGCCATGGCATTGACCTACAGGAAGAACTGAGGAAGACTGTCAGTCTTTTTAAAACGACGCAGCCCCCGCGGTAAAGACTATTCAAGCGATTTTATGTGTTCTCGGAGGAAGTCTTTGAACTAGGGATTCTTCCCTGAGAAAGTTCCTTTTTCAATCACCAAATAGAAAGGAACCCTTTCTGAAGATTGTCTTGGAGGATTAGATGTCTGTGGGGAGGGAGGGATGGATAGATGGATGGATGGATGAATTGATAGGTGGATGGATGGGCAGATGGACAAGTGGACAGATGGACAGATGGATGGATGGATGGAGGGATGGACAGATGGACAGACACAGGGATAGATGGATGATGAATGGATGGGTGGATAGGTGGGTGGATGGGTGAATAGAAAGCATAGCTGTTGACTACATGAAAACATGGAATAGTCTCTAGAAATGTTACTCCCTTAATAATTTACAGTTAATTACATAATTAAATCAACAAATAATTATTGAAAGCCAACTGCTGGACACTGCATTTGGCAAGGTCCCTGAAGTACATGTCCTTGACCTCATGAAGCATTCAAACTAGAGGCAGAGACAAAGAGCATGCAAATTAATACATCAATTATTAAAAATTATGAAAAGTACTTTCAAGAGAATTATCATTATCATCCTAATTTTTAATTCCATTAAATTAGAAACAAGTTAGAGGTGCCAATTCCTTCTTACAGGAGGAACATTGGCCACCACAGAGAGAGGGGGACCTAAGATCACATTTTAAAAATGTGAATATTGGCCAAGTTGCTTGACCTCTGGGCCAACTTTGCTGCTGCCAAAAAAAAAAAAAAAAAGTGAGAAAGATAAATTTAATTCACATTTGTATTTGAAGATCAACTAAAAAAGTGCACTGCATATAAAATATATTGCATATATATCAACTCAGAAATATTTATTATAACTGAAATTTTAAAATATTTTTATTAAATATATCTCTTTTCACTTTGTATATCTATAATATCTAACTCTTGGAATTATTTTTAAAATACTGCTACCATACTTAAAAGTATTCAATCACTATTGTATTAAGCTGCCCTCTGCTGGCTTTTAATTTAGTATATATCTTTAACTACATTAGTATCTGATGTGAAGTATATTTAAGGTACTGTAGTTTGTTTAGTACCATATTAATTCCTACTTTCTAAATGTACTTATTTGGCAGAGGCTTTGAAATTTTCATTTAATAAAAATAGACACTGGCTAATGTCTAGAACAGGGAAAAACAGTTAGAAAATTCATGAAGCAGAGTTTCTACATCCAGTGCAATGAATCATCACTTATTAGCATTGTTTCTCTTATTATCATTATAGTACAGGAGTGACTGATATGAGCCTCAATCATAAAGCACAGAATATAACAATCAAAAATGCCTGAAAACTAAAATACATTTATTAAGTAATGGTCCCTCATACATACTAAAGGCTCTCGTATCACACAATACAGTTAGCCTTGGCAATGAACGTATAGAATATTCTCATTAATGAATTGGCTAAATGTTTGTCACTGCCCCAAATAATTTTATAGAGCTGTCTTTTAACTTCCTGCCAAAGATAAACGTGATGTACCTGTTGAAAAGATACTTTTGGTCAAACCAGTCTCGTCTTTTGATAATAAAATGGAAACTGTCAATCACTTTTGTTTTATTTTGTTGAACTTTCTCTAGTATAATGATTGTAATGTACAAAATGACCTTGATTACAAGAACAATATATTTAACCATAAGTGTTTGAAAGTTAGAGTATCATTCAAATTTTCCTATTATTATTCTTTTTAGATAAGGCAAGATCTATTTGGACACAAATTATTTATCTTACATGTATACTCTTTAGATCAGGGAAAGGAGATCCACATGACATGAGATTAAACATTTTTTAAGTTCAGATGTTTATTTAGGTATTTGAGTACCTTCTGTGTGCCTAACCCTGCACTCTAGAAAAAATGTCCATTCCAGAATAGAAGCTCCAAATACATTTTAAGCTGTTGCAAGATCATGGGAATTAGCACTTGAGAGGAAAAGTGCTCCAATGGTTCAGGAAAGAATTGAGAGCTATATTAGCTGCAGGGGGGAATAAAAGCCTCTAGAGGAAATGGCACTTGAACTGGGCTGTGATAGATTGATGGGATTTTGGTGGCAAAGAATCAAATGTTGAACACATTTCAGATCAGAAAATAAAGATGAACAAAAAGATGTAAGGGGATCACATGTTGGTGAAAAACGTTGAGGGAACTGAGCTGAACATCAGTCATCTTTTAAAACAAATCTACACAGTGTTGTAGTTGAATACAGAAATAAATCTGCAGCTATGTTTAGCAAAATTCAGAAGATTCAAAGCAACAATAGTTTTACCTAATTAGGTAACACATATGAACTGCTATTCGTCAACACCATTGAGCAATTGACCATTATTAGTAGAATTAGTAGGATCTATGGATCAATGGTTATAACAGAGACTAAGTGCAATTATTATGTTATTTTAAGCTGCTTAAGTTTTTCAGAACTGAGATACCATTTAAACAGAGAAATGCACAGATCTTATGTGTACAATTTGGTCAGTTTTCACAAAACTGACACAGGTTTCTGTTCTGACACCTGTGCTCATCCACACTCCCATCAAGATAAAGACTGTTCTATCACAGCAGAAAGTTCTCTCAGCTCATTCCCAGTTATCCCCATCACCACCACCTGCAAGCAACTGCTGTTCTGATTTCTGTAACCATAGATTAGTTTTGCCTGTTCTTGAACTTCATGTAAGTGAAATCATAAAGTATGTACTCTTCTCAGTCTGGATTCTTTTACTCCGCACAATGTTTGTGAGACTCATCCTTGTGGTTGTATCAGTAGTTAGTCCCTTTTTATTGCTGAGTTGCATTCCACTGTATGAATATATCACAGTTTATCTACTATCCTCTTTATGGATACCTGAGCTGGTTCCAAGTTAAGGCTACCAGGAATAAAGCTGCTATGAACACTTACGTATAGGTCTTTGTGTAGTCATCTTTTCATTTCACTAGGGTACATATTTAGGAGTGGGATTGCTGAATTGTATGGTAAGTATATGTTTAACTTTATAAGAAACTGCCTAACAATTTCCCAGAGTGGTTATATCATTTTATACTTCCATTAGCAAAACATGAGGGTCTATAGAGTTTTTATTCTCTTTAGTTTCAGTCATTCTAGAGGGTGTACAGTATCTCATTGTGGTTTAAAATTGTATTTTTATAAGAACTTAATGATGTTGAGCATTTTTCAAGTGGCTATTGGCCATTTCTTGTCTTTTTTGTGAAATGACTGTTTAAACATTTTTAACTGTTTTTTTTCTTTAATATTTTTTATTTTATTTTTTGCTGCGTAGGGTCTTAGTTGTGGCATGCGGGATCTTCTGTTGCGGCACACAGGCTCCTTGCTACGCTGGGTGGGCTTCTCTCTAGTTGCGGCATGCAGGCTCCAGAGCACATGGGCTCTGTAGTTGAGGCACACAGGCTCTCTAGTTGTGGCCCGTGTGCTCATTAGTTACAGTGTGCGGGCTTAGTTGCCCCGCAGCATGTGGGATCTTAGTTCCCTGACCAGGGATCAAACCCGCAACCCCTGCATTGGAAGGAGCATTCTTAACCCCTGGACCACCAGGGGAGTCCTTTGACTATTTTTAAGATTGGATTTTTTAATATTCTTATCAAGTTGCAGGTATTCTTCATATATTTAGGGTGCAGGTGTTTGGTCAGACACGTGTTGTAAACGTTTTCTCCCAGCCTGTAGCTTATCTATTTGGTCTCTTAACATTGTCTTTTTGAAAATGTTTATTTGTGTATTTATTTATTTATTTGCCATGCTGCATGGCTTGTGGGATCTTATTTCCCTCACCAGGGATCGAACCTGGGCCCACAGTAGTGAAAGCGCTGAGTTTTAACCACTGGACCACTGGGGAATTCCCTGCAAGTGTTTAATTTTGATGAAGTCCAATTTACCAATTTTTTTTTCCTTTTGTGGTCAGTGTTGTTTTCCTCAGGAAATCTTTGCCTACCCCAAGGTTGCAAAGATATTGTCCTATGATTTCTTCTAGAAGCTTTATCGTTTTAGATTTTATGTTTAGGTCTATAATCCATCTTGAATTAATTTTTGTGTATGGTGTGAGGTGAGTTGAGTTCCATTTTTCCCAACATGAATATCTAGTTGTTTCAGCACTGATGAAATGACTTTATTAAGTTTAATTTCTCTGAAATTATGTCAAGACACAGGAAACTTTTAAAAGATTACTGAAAAAAGGGAAATTAGGAGTAAAAAGGGCACTTGACTCATACTTGAGTCATTCTTTGAACTCATATAGAAAACATGCACAAATGACTGTTAATATTTTTAAAAATACAGCCACCACACATATGAATTTCTGACAGCTCTATTCCCTGAATGAACTAACAAAACTATTTTATATGGAAAGGGTGCTCAATCTGTAGGAGAATCCTGACTTGTTTGAAAATTTGCAGCATCTTTCTATTTCACTAAGTGCCTCTGAAGCCAGTTAAATATTTTGGAGGTAGGGAGGAACCTTGAGTGGACCTTTTGACCGTGCAAAAATAAAACCCAAATCTCTCTAAATAGAAGTGTTAAGGACTCCTAGGAGCTAGACTGCACATGATGACACACAATGGGCTGGGGCAGGCTTTAGACCAGGACAAGACAAGAAAACTAGATTTTTCTCTCTCTTTGGTCCTCAGATGAGATGGAGGTTTGTGTTCTGGGTAGGTGGTAATTTGGAGGAGGCATAAACATGGAGTAGAAGGAAGGGGTCGAGGGTAGGGTCGGTGAGCAGCATTTTATCAACAAGTCAAGGAATAAAATCAAAGGTCAGAATCCCCCCTTGGGAAAGGTTTAGCTGTGAACCCCTGAATTACTCATTTCCAGTGGCTGGTTTCCTGCATGTTTTTCCATTCCATAGACTCCCAAGTTCCTGGTAAAGTTATAGCTAGATCTTGCTTAGGGAAGTTAAGAGAGGGGCTGTGCTTCAGCTTGGAGTGAAATTGAAAGGGTAGGGGGCAGCAACCTCAAAAAAGTGACCTGTGAGAAGCTGAAAGAATAAACGGAAAAGCTTTGCAAGCAGAATATAAACCACAGAGAGAATACCAAGTGTTTGTTTTAGATGTAACATATTCCAACTTATATGAGGCACCATGTATTTACTGTGAGGATTTCTATGTTTTCAAGTAGAAAATTTAGATTTAGAGAAGGATTAATTAATGAAGCAAAGAGTAGGGTCACACACGATTTGACTCTTTTTTAAAAAAGCAGTTTGAAAGATGAAAGCTAAATGAAGGTATGAGTGTAATTCTACAGCACAAAAGTTATATTCATGGGGTCACCTTGGAATTGTCTGACTTACACAAAATCATCTAAATGAGTGCTTCTCAAATTTTAATGTTCATTCTGAAACGAATATACGTCAATTATACCTCAATAAATTAAAAAAAGAACTTTAATGTTCATACAAATAATCTGTAGATTCTGATTCAGAAGAACAAGGATGGGACCTAGGAGTCTATATCTTTAACAAGTCTAAAGCAGCGCTTCTTCAAGTTCTGTGCCTAGACCAGCAGCATCAGTACCACTTGGGAACTGGTCAGAATCAAAATTCTCAGACCACACTTCAGAACAGCTGTCCTGACAACTCTTGAGGTGGGGCCCAGCAATCTGACTGAACAAGCCCTCCCGGTGATTCTGATGCACACTCAAGTTTGAAAGCCAATGCTCTAGAGCTGCACTGTCAGTCATATGTATAAATTCAAAATGTATAAAATTAAATAAAAGTAAAAATTCACTTCTTCAGCATCATTAGCCACATTTCAAATACTCAATAGCCACATGGGGTAATGGCTACCCTATTGGGCAAAGAAGACATAGAACATTTCCATCATTGTAAGAAGTTCTATGAGACACGGCTGCTCTAGAGTACTATGTATTTGCAATGCTGGCTTCACATGAGAATCACACAGTGGGATTTTTTTAAAGTACCATTTCTTGGGCCCACACCAGACCAACTGAGTCAGAATCTCTGGGAGTGAGATCTTAATCCTCAAAAATTCCTTCTGCACTTGCCCTAAGCTATGAAGATCACCAGCAGCAGAAGTGAGAATAGGAGGTTGGGTAGATAATCCCATCTACTGCAGTATCAAGGAATGAGAGATGGGTTTTTCTAAAATCCCACACTGGGACTTTGAATGTTTTACCTCCATAAACTTCCTTCCTATGAACAAAACAGAAACAGTACCTTCCTTCAGAGAGTTTATAATTTAGCTGGGAAGTCAGTCCTCAAGTAAACTATAAATAATACAGAGAAACAAGAGTTATGAAATGAGGTATACTATGTGCTTTAGGAACCCACAGCAGAGGAATCTAGGGGTCAGGAAGGATCTTCCCAGACAAGGGACATTTAAGTTGAGTCCATAAGGATGAATAGGAATCTTTCAGAAGAATAGGAGGGGTGGAAAGTTTCCCAGGCAAAAACAACAATATGTCCAAAACCTCGAAAGCAAGAGAGACTCTATGGTGAGTTCAAGGAACTGAATGAAGTTCAGAATGACTGGAGTGTGTGGTAACACAGGAGATGGGCTGCAGAGATTGTTGGGGACCAGACATTACAGGTCTTTATAAATAAGGTGATCTTTTATCCCATTTTCTCAGACAGTCTCAGCTTACACACCTGTTCCTTCATAATTATTAACAGCACTCCCTTTCACTCTCCAAAGTGCCCCGTTTGGACGATAAATTAAATGGTCATATTTCCTACAGGTAAAACTTCAACTTTATCCTAATGGGAACATATTGACGAATTTTAGGCAGAGAATTGACATTGTTAAAGTGTTTTGAAACAATTCCTTTGGCTGCAGAGAGAACAATGAATTGAAGACCAGTTAGAAGGCTGTTAAAATTATACAGGCAAGAGACGATAGTGTCCTGGAGTTGTGGCATTGTGCATGGAGAAAAGTGGACAGAACTGTGAACTACTAAGAAAAGAGGAAGATAACAATTGAGTGTATGGACAGATGGGAGTCAAGTTGACCACTTTTCTACCTTGGGCAGAGAGTAATATCATTTGCTATGACAGAAGAGGAAGAAGGAAGGAAAACATTTTTGAGAGAAATGAGGTGTGCTGAATGATTCAAAAATGTCAAGTAAAATGAGGTCTGAAAATTCACTGGCCACACTGATGAGAGAAGTTTTTCTGGATTTTATGGGGCTAATGACTACATTGCAATGGGATGAATAGGAGGTGAATGGAATGGAAGGGAAATGAAGGGAAGAAATTGAGTGGAGGTAACTCAAGAAGCTTGGCTTTAAAGAGCAGGGGAGGGCCTTCCCTGGTGGTGCAGTGTTTAAGAATCCGCCTGCCAACGCAGTGGTCATGGGTTCGAGCCCTGGTCCGCGGAGCAACTAATCCCGTGCACCACAACTACTGAGCCTGTGTTCTAGAGCTCGCGAGCCACAACTCCTGAAGACCGCATGCCTAGAGCCTGTGCTCCACAACAAGAGAAGCCACCGCAATGAGAAGCCCGCGCACTGCAACAAAGAGGAGCCCCCGCTCACCGCTAGAGGAAGCCTGCGCACAGCAACGAAGACCCAGCACAGCCAAAAAATAAATAAATTTATTTTTAAAAAATAATTTTAAAAAAATTAAGAGGAGGGGAGAAATTTAGCTGTGGGAAATTGAAATTGGAGGTTTCCTTTCTTTTAAATAGTTTTTCCATGTGTAATTGCTAATTAGAAGGATCAGATAGAGAAGATTTGAAGATGTGGAAAAGAGAAGCAAGAGAGAAGGATCCAGAGCATAAATGAAGGTTTATTAGTTATCTATTGCTACATATGAACTTATCCCCAAATTTAGCAGCATAAAACAGTAAATATTTATTATCTCACAGTTCCTGTGTGTCAGAAACCAGGGCACAGCTTAACTGGCACTTCTGGCTCAAAATCTCTCATGAAGTTGCTGTCAGGCTATTTGCTGGGTCTGTGGTCTCATCTGATGACAACAATGGGGGAAGAGGAGGGAAGAGGATCTGCTTCTATATTTCCTCATGTATTATTGTCACCATTCAGCTTCTCACAGGCTGTTGGGCTAAGAGCCTCAGTTCCTTGTTGGCTGTCAGCCAGTGGCCTCCCTTAGTCCATGAACCTCTCCATAGGGCACCTCACAACATAGCAGCTGGCTTCCTTCAGGGTCAGTAAGTGAGAGAGGAAGAGGGAGCTAGAAAGTACCCAAGACAGAAGTCATAATGTTTGTTAACCTAACCTCAGAAGTTACATTCTATTACTTTCACTGTATTCTATTTTGGCGGAGAAGTCACCTATGTCCAACCTTCATTCAGGGGGAGGGAATTTCACAGGGTATGAATAACGTTAAGTGAGAGTCATTGGGAGCCATTTTACAGACTGTCTGCCACAGAGTAATAAAGTATCAACAGAAGAGGGAGACCTCTTCTCCGGTAATAGAAAGAGGAAAGAGTTGGATGTAGACTGGGCAGTTTTGGATAATTGTAGTGCGAATGGAGAGAGTACTTTTCAGATGGCTTCTATTTTCTATGCCAAGTAAGAGGCACCATTTTTTTAAAAATTTATTTATTTATTTTATTTATTTAGTTTTGGCAGCGTTTGGTCTTCCTTGCTGCGTGCATGCTTTCTCTAGTTGCGGCGAGCGGGGGTTAATCTTCGTTGCGGTGCATGGGCTTCTCATTCCATTGGTTTTTCTTGTTGCGGAGCAACAAGGCACGTGGGCTTCCGTAGTTGTGGCTCGTGGGCCTTAGAGCTCAGTCTCAGTAGTTGTGGCGCACGGGCTTCGTTGCTCCGCAGCATGTGGAAACTTCCCAGACCAGGGCTTGAACCCGTGTCCTCTGCACTGGCAGGCAGATTCTTAACCACTGTGCCACCAGGGAAGCCCCACACCATCTTTTTTTGAGAATTAAGAGGAAATTGTTGTTTTGATAGTAGAAAAGCTTTGAAACAACCACTGTTGGGTATAAGAGAAAGAAGTGAGCTGAGAAACAGAGGACTGACTGGGAATATTATGGGCCCAGCTGAAGTGGAGATCCACAAAATTATAGTAAAATCAATGTGCCCAGAAGGGTGATTTTTCTCCAGCAGCACTTAATAATAGGCAAGAGGAAGTTCTCCATGGCTACTTTCTGATGATTGCCCACTTTCCCTTAGGGTGACATGGAAAGCATGAAAAATTGCTGAGGCTGACACCAAAATTTATATAACCATAAAACTGAGCAAAATAGCTTCCAGTGTCAGAGTCTAAAAAAGGAAACTGTCACACAGAGTTTCATTTGCCACGAAATTCATGGAGAGTCAGGTTAGCACAAAATAGGCCAGGTTGCTAAGTTATTGGGTTAGCCAAAAAGTTCGTCGGGTTTTTCCATAACATCTTATGGAAAACCCCAATCTAACTTTTTGGCCAACCCAATATATGCCATAAAGTTGATTATCTGCCTTCACTGGAATTCATGCTTGCTAAAGATAGTTAAACCCATCGACCACAGGAGAGTGTTATAAGTCTTTCATTGCTTATTTTGGAAAAGATTTTTTTTTTAATGAAAAATTCCCAAAATGAATTCTTGAGAAACAGGTTCACTGGTTTACTCTGCCTTCTGAACAAAACCTAATTAAAGCTCTACTCTGATGCTTCTATTTCTTATATATAAAACTTGACCTATTCTAAGAAGAATGAGAACCTTTCCCTAGACTGGAGGCCTGCCTAGTGTCTGGGAGGGGCTATCAACCTGTCACGGTTGGCCCTCTGCCAAGTGAGCTAATCATGTGTCAGCTGCCTTGCCGACACTTGGCCACTGCAGTGGAGGGAAGGCCCTGACAAAAACAGGCATATACAGCACCATCTCCCACCCTTGTGTGCATGTGTTGTTGGACCATGAAAGTGAAGATATTCAGGTTCCCTAGGCTGACTCCACTCAGCCTTGCCTCACCTCTTTCTTTATATTCTAGTACCTAGGGAACAAAGGACGTCCAAAGAATAGAACATAAAAAGGCAACATGGGACTTCCCTGGTGGCGCAGTGGCTAAGAATCTGCCTGCCAATGCAGGGGACACAGGTTCGATCCCTGGTCCGGGAAGATCCCACATGCCGCGGAGCAACTAAGCCCGTGCACCACAACTACTGAGCCTGCGCTCTAGAGCCCGTGAGCCACAACTACTGAGCCCATGTGCCACAACTAGTGAAGCCCGTGTGCCTAGAGCCTGTGCTCCGCAACAGGAGAAGCCACCGCGATGAAAAGCCCGTGTGCCTCATCAAAGAGTAGCCCCTGCTCGTGCAACTAGAGAAAGCCCACACGCAGCAATGAAGACCCAACACAGCCAAAAATAAATAAGTAAAATAAATAAACTTATATTAAAAAAAGCAACGTAAGGCAGGAGATAAACTTTTGCTACTCCAGAGACAGTTCAAAGCCAGAACACAAACATGTTGAGATGATAGGCGTTGGATTTCTCCATAGTTGAGATTTTCTCAGACAGGAGAGTCTGAACAGCAGAGAAACAAGGAAGTTTAGGGTTAGCCAATAAGCATGGTTGACACATTGACCGTGATAGGGTAGGATCTGGAGACCGGAGGGCCTGAGAGATGTGAAGAGGGCAGTATTGTCGATGAGTGGGTGGTGTTGATAAAGCAGACCAGAGGTGCCAAGGGTGACTGAACCACTGAGCTAGAAGGAGAAGCAGTTGTAGCCCTAAACTGGGCTTTGAATTCACTCCCTCTGGGAGGTTTACAGTGTTATCATGGTATAATGGCTTTTGCCCACTAACTGCTATGCATGACATGATTTATACAGTAGAATGCTTTCCAGATTCCAGTGTTTTTACAGAGATTTAGTCACCTCTCTTCTGTAGAGTGGAGACTCCTACCTAGATCTTGTGGGAGGAACAGAGCAGCCGAAACACGCCTGGGTAATCACTAGATATGACAACTGAGAGAGATTAAGTTATGTAACAGGTAAAAGTCCTTCCTGGTACAAGATTGCCCTTCAAGCAACAGATTCCTTCTAAATATCTTTTCCTTACTATTGAAGGGGAAATGCTCGCTGTAGAAAACTTAGGAAACTGATCCATCCACTTACCCATTCATTCAGTGAAAACACAGAGAGCCTTGGTGGCTTTGTTGGAGTCACAGTGATACAACAACAAATATGGCAGATAAGGTCCCTGCTTTCATGGGCCCTGCTTCCTAGTGAGGGAGACTGCTAATTAAAAAGCATATTTTAGTTAAGGAAAAAATGATCAGGGCAATGAGATGAAGAATGACTGCTGGGTGGGGTGGGGAGTGGAGAGACAGCAGATGGGGTGCTCAGAAAAGGCCTCCTACAGGAGATGACAGTTGAACTGAGATCTGAATAACGAGAAGGGATCAGTCAGAACTGGGAGAAGGGCATGTTAAGTGAAAGTAATACTTGCCAAGCCCTTAAAATGGGAGAGATGTTAGCCAAGGCTAGGAACTGACCACAGCCCACTGGGGCTGGAGTTGAATGAGCCAAGCAAAGAGCTGTCGGAGATTCAGTTAGAGTAGTCGGCAAAAGCAGGACTGTGAAAGACCCTGCGGATGGTGGGAAGGATTAGCATTTTGTTCCAGATGCAATGGAAAGTCAAGTTGGGATTTTAGTCAAGGAAGACACATGATTTTTCTACATTTTTAAAAGATGACTTTGGAGAAAGGAGGGGGGATAAATTAGGAGTTTGGGAGTAAAATATATATACTACCATATATAAAATAACCAACAAGGACCTATTTTTATATATGTAAATAAACTGAATAACTGTGCTGTACACCTGAGACTAACACAACATTTTAAATCAGCTATACTTCAACAAAAATTTTTTTTTAAAAAGATGACTTTGGCTGCTTTGTGAACAATGAATAGGGAAGGTATAAGAAAGTATTAAAAAGAAAACAAAATCTATGAATATGTTTCCAGAATCATAATTCCAATGCACGTACAGTTTTTCTGTGTTTGTTTTTATGGGGCTTTGTTTGTTTGTTTGTTTTTGCTCCAGAAAGCTTTATTGTTTCCATTTGGTCCCTGGCTTGGGAAAGGAGCAGGTACAGTTTTGTGTCTACTTTTATCATTCTATATCATAAGGATATGACCATGTCATTAAAAGTGATATGAAATAATTTTTCAAGTGAATGCATGAAACTCTTGTCTGTGTCTTACCTTAATTTGTTTCACCAGTCCCCTATTGCTGGGCAATTAACTTATTTCCAATTTTGCCTGTTTTAACTATGGCAGCTATAGTGATCTTTTTATTTAATCTTCGGCTACATTTTCCACCTCATTAGGATCCATTCCTATATGTGGAATGGGACTATAGGATCAAAAGATACGAGTGCTGGATTGTTCTATTTTCAACTTGGTGAAGCTGGGAACTACAGTGCCCAGAATTCCTTTCCCTGCATGCTTAGAGGTCCAGTTGGCCAAGAGAGGAACTCATGTGAGAGGAACTCACCAGGAGTGAGGCAGCAGCTTTGCTTACTCCTTGGAGGTCTCTGTTGTCAGAAGCTGGGCTGCCTGGTGGGCTCCAGGTTGTCCTCACTCTTCTCTTGGCATCCAGTTCTTTTTCCTGACTGCTGGCCCTGCTGATGGACAGTGGCCCTAGATTGGCTGCCCAATGCCCAGCTGCAGATCCCAAGAGTCAATGGCCTCCCAGAGACCTCCCAATGGATCCGAATCCCCTTTTGCATGCCCACAACAGTGTCTCAGATCTCCTCTCCCTTGTTCACTCACCCCAGTTCTTGAGGGTTGGTGTGTCGCTCTGACTCAAACCCGTGTCAGGGCTTCACTTCCCCAGCTCTCCCCACAGCTGTATAAGGTCCATTCATATAATAAATCCCATACTCTGTAACACTCATAGTTCTGCTTGCCTGACTAGTACAATATATGAGTATTTTGATGGTTCTTGTGACATATCGCCACATTGCTTTCCTGAAAACTCATGACCAGTTATACACTCACCAGAAGTTTATGAAAATGCTCATCTCATCACCTTCTCAACAGTATTGATATTTTCAATCACTTTCAATTTTATGGGGAAAAGTTGGTATCTAGTTTTAGTTTACTTCTCTTTGATCACTAATGACATTGAACTTTTTGTGTGTGTGATACTTTGATACTTTCCCTTTTCTTTCCTACTAGGGACAGTTACCATGTTTGTAAAGATTTTTGAAAAATTTGAGAAAACTTAGTAGCAACTTTATACTTCTCCCCTTTTGTCCATTTTGTTGGCACTTCCTGCCTAAGTTTGTTCAGATTATAGACTATAGGTTATTGTTGGTGGTGGTGGTGGCAGTGGGGTGTATGTGTGTTTTAGTCTTATATCATAGCTCAGTATGGTCAATTTATAGATCAGTACAGAAAAATGAATCAGTTAGGGCTTTCAGATTAAAAACAACAGACATCTTATCTGCTGGAATTAAGGAAAATGGAATTATATGGGAACTCATGGAATTTATGCAAATCTTTAGAGGCCTAGGCCTAAGTTTAGTGATCAGAGTGCTAGTGAAGGAATGAGTAAATTCTACCAATGTCAGTTTCATTTTCACTCTGTTCTAGATTTAAATTCCCAGGAGTGAGCTTGAAATTGACCTAGCTTACACTGGAGCACTGGCCCCTAGTTCCATCTGGTTGTTGAGTGAAAGGATCTGGGTGAAAGAACATCCAAAGGCCCCTTTCTCATCCATAGTGGGAGGGAAGGCACTTGAATTTACCATTTTACCAAAAGTATTTCCAAAGCAGCGGGAGTAATTTCCCAAGGAAAACTGAAGTGTTTTTAAGAAGCACCCCAGTGCTTCCTGAATGTTGGGTGGCCAAAGTCCAAATACACATAAGCAAAATCTAGCAGTGTCGGGTGAATTTTCACTGACATTGATTATGTAGTGAACGCATTCTGGAATCTCATATTTCTTTTTAACTACCAGTATTCTATGAACCATCATTTATAAACCTATCTTGGAAATATACAAGTGAATTTCCCTTTTAAATTTTTATAATATTATCTGAGCTTTATGGCTTTCAACAACCACTAGTAGATCAAGACTTTTGATTGGGACGTATTACCTGTATTTATCATCCCATATAGGAAAGGCTTATTGCTTAAAAAACTATACAGTCCTGGAGTAGCAATTTTTAATATGTGTGAAACCTTTTCCATGAGGATTATTTCTTTAGAAATATGTTTTACTAAAAAATAGAAGGGATTAACAGAAAGCCCTACCAACAACTTTCAGCATCTTTTACACATGCTTTTAAAAATATATACATACCTTCTTTTGTGGTTATACAGTTAAAATACCAATATATATTATCAAGCAATTGTGGAGCTGACTTCTGTCCCATTTGCTTTTATGGCAATTACTCTCCAGTAAAAACTCTCCTAGTTTTCTGAATTGCTGGTTGAAAGCAAGTACTTGTTTGGCTGGTAAGTGGGCATTGTAAATAGGAAAGCCACTTTGAAAAAAACTAAAACATGAATTTATAAGCAATTTAGGACTAAAAAATAAGGAACAAGAAAGTGCTCCCATAATATAAGGGATTCGAATCAGAATCTAAAAAGCTCTGGGAACCCAGGCAACTTCCTTCTCAACTGCCCTCTCTGGTCTTGGGTCTCTGGTTTCCACTTTTCTGGACTTCTCTGACTTTTTCCATTTCTTTCTTTATAACAGCCTTTTCTGCTTCTGTACATAGTAGCCCCTTCTCACTTACTACACTATATGAAGTCATTGCCTGTGATTATAGTCTCTGTCTCCATTAATTGTCCTCTAATATTCATTTGCCCTTTTATCTACAGTAAATCATGTTTTAGCTAGGCCCATGACTACTTAGATACACACTACATTTTTCAACCTTCCTTGCAGCCACCTGTGGATTTATGACTCTCTTTTGACCAGAAATAATAAGTAAAAATTCTAGGTCAAACTCTTAAAAGGAATGTGCATTTACCTTTCCACCTTCCCGTTGGTTGTGAGGTAGAGATGTTGAGAGCTAGAGAAGCTGACCTGTGCCTAGAGAGGAAGCTGGGTCAAGATGCACAGCCATCCTGTAGGCCTGGCTGTCTACCTCAGGGCTCCAACGTGGGAAAGAAATTTCCACTTCTTCTACTCTGGGGTCTCTCTGTCACAGAGGCTTACATAGCATTCTAGATAGAATACACCCTTCAAGATTTGAACCTCTGCAAGGGTGGGTGGCAGGACTTTTCTTTTTCATAGTTGTCCCCAATCTTTAGAACAGATCATATTTGGCACTCAAAAAATGTTGGTTAAATGTTGTTAGGAGTTGAATTGTGTCCTCCCAAAATTAGTATGTTGAAGTCCTAACCCTCAAGTACTGCAGAATGTGACTGTGTTTGGAGACAAGGTGTTTAAAGAGATAATTAAGGTTAAATGATGTCATTAGGGTGAGCCCTGATCCAAAATGACTGATGGTCCTTAGAAGAGGACATTTGGACACAGGCACAGGGGAAAGACCATATAAAGATACAAGAAGAAAACAGCCATCTACACCAGCTACAAGTCAAGGAGAGAAGCCTCAGAAGAAACCAACCCCACTGACACCTTGATTTCAGACTTCTAGCCTCCAGAATTGTGAGAAAATAAATTTCTGTTGTTTAAGCCATCCCGTCTGTGGTTCTCTGTTATGGTAGCCCCAGACAACTAATACAAATGTTTAAATGCTAGGGAAGTTTTTATAAAAGTTTTGTTTTGTTTTGTTTTGTGTTTTAATAAAAGAAGACCTGGGGGATTAATCAAGGTTAGAAAAAATAGGTAGATAGAAAATGTTTTTCTTCTTTTACTCAAGGATAACTTCAATGTGTGCTAGAATCACTTGAAGTAAAAAGAGACCATTAAAGCTAAAAGGCAAAGTTCAATATTTTCAAGTTTGCTGATGATTTGAGTCACTATGGACTTAGCAATTGACTAGAAATCTAATTACTGCTAAGAAATTCAGAGGAAAGATCATTCTGTATTTTAAAATCCCCAAGAACATTGCAAATTGCACCACTCACATTATCCACAGTAAAAACGACTGCTTTAAATAGAAATTTCTTATGTAGCTGAAGAGCAAATTCTTATTCAAGCAACAGTAATAGCAGAATTTCAAGATGTGCTCAGACCAAAAAAAGTTACCCCTAAGATTTTCTTTAGAGCTTAATGAGCTAAAAATCTATGACTGCACTCAAGTTAGAAGATAAACTTTTATAAAGTATGTGTTTGTTAAGAACTTTCATTTAAAGTAGTAAAAACCTAAAGAGTAAACAAAAAACATATTTTACTCGAAAGTTACGGGGAGTCTCTCAGAACCAGTAGGCAGAAACCGAAGGTGGCCTCAGGTGAGAGTGGAACCAGGAACTGGATAGTAGTCAAGATCTTCGGCCATCACTCTTACTTTGTGTGTGTGTCTCTTTCTCTGGGCCCTCTTGGTCTCTCACTTCTGTTCCTTTATTCACTTTACTCCCACTCCTATCCTCTTCCTTCTCTCTTGCTCTCTGTGGCCAAAGGTGAAAGTAGTAGTGGTGAGGCATGTTATATAAATAGAGCAGACATACCTTCCATCTACAGGAGCAGGGAAAGTTGTTTCTTGGAGAACTGGGGATGAGTTGTTTTCAGGCTAATATATGTTATCATATTCACTTTAAAAAAATCCACTTGACTTCTCATCCTTGACATTTTCCTTGATTAGAAAAATCACACACTTTTGGTACCTGAATATAAATACTTTAAAAAAATTCACATCATTGTCTTCCTGTTTTCTTAATGAATTGTGATTTGAAACAAGATGAAAATGAGCCAGGCATTCTAAAAGATCTTGCTTACAAATTAAGAATTTTATCTTAAACCAAATAAGAGATTAAATAGAAGAAAAATTAATTTAGCTTGCATTTCTGTTACCCGATATCAAGAACAGAAGGTAGGAGAAGGCAGTCTACATTTATGATACCTGTAGGCAAAACATGAGGAAAATACTATGTTTTGGAAAAAAAAAAGTGAAGTCCCATTTAGAGTTCACTGAGGAGTCTATATTTAGAACTTTTTCCCAAGGCAATTTCAATTGTATTTATGAGGTGGTTTTGTTTTGTTTTGTTTTTATCATCTCAGTGTGTGTTTTAAGTGTCTTTTATGTAATGCTAAATATGAACTTTTGGACAGTTTCAAGAATTTAAAAGACTAAGTGGCACTGTATTTTTATAACGTCACTGAGAAGACTAATGAAATATCATACCAATTTGTTTACACTTTTCTTATGCTTCAAACAATAAAGGCATTTTACCTTTTAAAAAAACCACACACTTCATTAGGGCATGATTTTATAGGGAACATAGTGATTAGTCATTGAAGTTGATAAAGCTCTATTCTCATGTAGTGTTCCATATGACCTTAAGAAGTTAGTTTCTGGGGTTTAGAGTCTCTGCTAGGGGACTAGAATTCTGAGCTGAACCTTCTTAATCGGTACTAAAATCAGACAGGCCTGGAGATGGGGAATGAGAAACAAAGCTCTTTGTACACATATATACATCTTAAATGTTGACACAAACAGAATAACCAGTTTTCAAAGTAGGAGTATTTCCTTCCCACATGTTTAGACTGTCCTTACTGAAGAAGCTGATGATGAAGAATTGATGCTTTCAAGAATACAGAGTTTGGGGCTTCCCTGGTGGAGCAGTGGTTGAGAGTCTGCCTGCCGATGCAGGGGACATGGGTTCGTGCCCCGGCCCGGGAAGATCCCACATGCTGTGGAGCGGCTAGGCCCGTGAGCCATGGCCGCTGAGACTGCGCGTCCGGAGCCTGTGCTCCGCAACGGGAGAGGCCACAGCAGTGAGAGGCCCGCATACCGCAAAAAAAAAAAAAAAAAAAGAATACAGAGTTCATTAAATTGTTTGAGTCTTTCTCTCACATTTATCACATTGTAGCATATTTTCAATTGGCCCAACTGTTGGGTGTTATAAATTTAGCAATAATTTCATGAGTAGATTATTGTTTGGCGGTTTATAGCTCCTTCTCCTTGGAAACTAGGAGGATGCAGATATGAGGCAGGTTGGTACCTAGGTAAAATGGGGCTGACAAAGAAGAGAATTTACACTGACATAGGACCCCTCCCTACCAGGGTGCAGGGGAGGGAGATGGGGGAGCTAATCCACATCCTTAGGAAGCAGAGCAGCCCAGACATGGGTCATTCACAGAATACCATCAAGAAGCCTATCAGACATGATTCTTTCAGTCATCAAGTGACAGAAACCTCAGCCCAAATTGGCTTGAGCAAAACCCAAATGAATTAGCTCATAAAACTGGACAGTCCCAGGAGAGTGTTGGCTGTAGGTGTGGCTTATGTGGAAACTTACATGATATAACCATAACCCAGTTCTCTCTATCTCTTGGCTTGGTTCTTCTCTGATGTGTTGGATTTATTCTAAGACAGGTCCTACCCTCATGGTTGTGAGATAGTTGTCTGAAGCAGTGCCATCCTTCAATCCAGATAAAAGGGATCCTCCTGTGGACCCTGTACTATAGGGAGTTCTTCTCTGGCTCTCCTTCAGCCATGCCCCTCCCCATGGGGCAAAGAGCCTCAGGAGCCAAAGGCACATACTCCCCCAAAACCCTCTCACATCCCTCTAGATCACACTCTGGATACCACAGACCAAAGGATTCCCTGCCCAAAATCTCCAAGCTAGTTCTCAGCCCTCAGTGGACCTCTCCTTTTAGCCCATCCCCCTGAAGGTGAACTAAACTGACAATCTGCATACCTTTGGGCCCAAGAGTGCGCTGTTTGCAGATGATGTGTATGGAATTTAGATGAGCAGGCTGCGGTGTTCATACATATCTTATGAGTCCCCTTTTGGCAGAGAATTGAGGCTGGAGTGAGAAGAGAAGGAGTTGGGCCAAAATGTGTGTGATCCCTTCATCCAGCCACGTTCCAGAGCAGAAATCTGAAGAGTCTGAGAATTTGAACATTGCCTTCTGGGCCATTATGAAAGTATATTCGTCCAGGTAGGAGAAAAGAACAATTTGTATATAACATTGTGTTGGATTTTATAATTTTTACATTTTTAAGCATATGGTTCTATGCTTAGAACATAGGCCTCCATTTGTTTCCTTGCTCTGTGAGCTACAAATATTAGAGTCAAATCTGATTAGGTTACAACCTTATAGGTTTAAGTTTAACCAAAGAAGAGGGAACAACTATCCTACAACTTCCAGAGGAAGTCCTGACATTTTCTCTGCTTGGGTCATTTTAGGTCACATTCCCACCTTTGAACCAATCACTGTGGAAATAGGATATCTTGGGTCCCAAACTCCATCCCTAGGGCTTAGAACAAAGGCCCACCCAGTCTACTTGAACTAAAATGGGGGAAGGCTGAATTCCAAGCAAAAGTTGGAACTGTCGCTAGAAGGAGGAATGGGTGTTTAAGCTAGAAGGCCAGCCATGATCCTGGGAAATTTTATCTGGTTCTCAGTTGTAAGATATTGATGACTTGTTTTACAGGATGGCCTGGCAGGAATTGTTTGATCCTAGGAGGAGGGCCATCACTATTAGGTAAGGAAGGTGAGAAGGCAGACAGGGCAACTGAGGCAGACCCTGTACACATGAGAAGCAGGAAGGGGAGAAAGAAAGCTCTAGATAAGGAGTGCCTAGGCATCCAAGGCACACCAGAGACTCTAGGTTTGTCAGAGCAGCCCAGGGATCCAGATCTGGTACGATGAGTTAATTTTGAAAGTTTGCAGATAGTCTGAGGAACCTATGATTGGACAGAAATGGGTGAAACTGTGCCTATGAGTAGAGGGCATCTGTGGAAAAGACAAAGGAAAGGAGATGAGGCAGGGAGGTGAAACCAGTCTGGCTTTCCCTAACATTACTTCCAGAGAGAAAACTGTTCAAAGAAAAGCTGGTCTCTTGAGTGTGATATTTGCAATACTAGAACCATTAAGACCAAAACAGAGTTTATACACTTTTTTAAAAAGCATTAGATGAGAATATTATTAGTTTTAAGATCTCCAAATCATGTTTATGTTTGCTCTGCCATAATTCATAAAGTTCTAAGCCCTTTATAAACAGGTGGTTTTTATTAATAATCAAATATATTCAATTTACTATCATTACATAGATGGGGAACTAAAGCACAACTTAATTTAAGTCACAAATTGCAGGATTTACTCCCAACCCCTTCCCTATCACTTGCTTTCTTTGCAGGGTTTCTAACGACGTTTCCATTTCTATTGGCTTAATTTTCTGGTTATAACGTTTTAAATGTTTCATGAAATAAAAGCATAGTACCTCATATATTATAGGGACTCATCACATATATGATTTATATGGAAGAAAGTAAGATAGCCTTTACTAATGTCCTAATTCATATCATATTGACTCATAGAAATTTGAACCTAGAAAAATATTTGCCTTAACACAGGCATTTCAAACGCAGGTACTGGATAATGGGAACATCCCAAGATACCTGAAAATCAACCACTTCTTTGTCAACACATAAGAGTGGCTTTAGATGGGTGAAGGCTAAAAGACTTCCTTTTCTATCAATAACTGAGAAACATTAATAGTTGTTTGTGAAAATAGAAAAAATTCTATTGGGAGAAAATATTTACTTCTCAGGAAGTCAAGGCCTGGGAGATCAGTTAACTTAAAACCCCATTTGATGCAAGAATCCTTTTTCCTCTTTTTTTTTTTTTTTTTTTTTTTTTGTGGTACGCGGGCCTCTCACTGTTGTGGCCTCTCCCGTTGCAGAGCACAGGCTCCGGACGTGCAGGCTCAGCGGCCATGGCTCACGGGCCCAGCCGCTCCGCGGCATGCAGGATCTTCCCGGACCGGGGCACGAACCCGTGTCCCCTGCATCGGCAGGCGGACTCTCAACCACTGCGCCACCAGGGAAGCCCCCTTTTTCCTCTTTTATTGCCTTGACAATAAATAAATTATTGCAAGGTCAGGCAATTCTGAAACATCATTAACAAAGAGCAAATGGCTATGAAACACTGGATGTAAGTTAACAGTCAGGTAGTAGCAGCAACACCACAGAAAGCAAAAGAGATAGACTGGTCCTGGAATGTTGGGAGTCCCAGTCTAGATTCTGCTACTCGGCACTTACTCAAGTTTCTTACCAATTATTTCTCACATTATATCAACACTGGGCACATATCAGCTTTTGATATTTGAAATGCCTGGAAATCTTTTAATAGCTTGGCCCTAGGCAACTTTTAAAACTTGTGTTCCTAGAAATTACACTGAAAATTATATTAGCACTCACTGATGTTTTCATTTTCCAGGTTATATATTTTCACCAGTAAGAAGTGCTCAGTAACTTCACTGCCATGGTTTATGGATTTCAAGAAGCATGGAATGATGATAGAGCTGAAGGGTCCCAGATGGATCAAATCAAAAAATCATCTTTCTCATTTTATAGTTGAGGAAACTCAGGCCTAGATCACTTGGCTGGTTAATAGCAACCCCAAGGATGGGTAAATTAGTGGCTTAATGACACCACTTAAGGACTTAGGTAATTTCCAGTTTTCAGTTCTGCCTCCTTCAGGGTATCACCTTTTTCCACATGCTTATCTCAGGATAGGAAAGTAGCTGAAGCAGCTCTGGGAATCACACCTAGATATAATATTACCCAACTAAAGATGAGGAAGCTGTCCTTCTTGTGTCTTGTTTAAGTGTAAGAAAGCCTTTCCTAGAGGCTTCTAACAGATTTCTCATTTCTGACTGGGTCACGTGTCCTTTCTAAAACAATGGCAAGTAAAATAAGAATGCCATAGAGCAATTAGGATTTACTTTCTGGGGCTGGAATAGGGCCAGCCTCTCACTAGTATGTGGCCACATGGAGGAGAGTGGCTATTTGAACAAAATCAGAGTCATGGTTTTAGCACATGTGTGTAGAGAAATAGATATTGAGTAGGCAACCAATAAAATCTTCTGTAATTAGGAGCCCAAAGCCTCAAGTAACAGCTAGAGATCACTGGAAATGATTTATTTTAGAACCTACAGAGCATTTCTTCTGCTGTCTCTTGCTCTACTGCACCTACATTTTCCCTCCTCTTTTCTGTCTGCCTTATCATCTTCTCCTTCCCTATCCTTTCCCTAAACTGGCTATGAACTAAAATTAGTCTACTCCACTTTGAGGGCCTACCGTATGCAAAGCTTCTTACTAATATAACAATCTTTGGGGAGTGTATATTAAAATGCTATAAGCCATATTTCTTAAGTCAGTTTAATTATTTTATCATATTAATCAATTTCTAAACTAAATTGCTATTTAACGTCAAAGACTTGTTTCTTTTTCCTTTTTTTTTTTTTTTTTTTCTTAAACCGGGGTAATCAAAGATCTTCCAAGAGAAAAGATTTACACTGAGTTGCTGCCACCAAAATACAGAAAAATCCACATCAATGCATGGAGTTTTTTCTTAAGTGTTCACTGTATCTCAAAAGGCTGATGAATATATTATTTTCTCTACTGGTCATTTCATCCTATGATCAGAATGACATTCTCCACTAGTGGGAGGTCTTTTGTTTCCTTAAAATCCTTTTTTATTACAGTTGATTTTCCCGAAGACCATATTGGTACCATTGTACTAACTGAGAAGGGGTCAGTTGCTTTGTTTTCCAAAATTTGCTATAAATATTGAAATGAATATTATTCTTTAGCTCTGAAGGAATCTAATGTAATCATCATGAATTATGATATAAATGTATAAGGGATGACTATAAAAGAATAAGGCCTGTTATTTTTATTTTTATTTTTTGGCGGTACGCGGACCTCTCACCGTTGTGGCCCCTCCCGCTGCGGAGCACAGGCTCCGGACGTGCAGGCCCATTGGCCATGGCCCACGGGCCCAGCCGCTCCGCGGCACGTGGGATCCTCCCGGACCGGGGCACAAACCCGCGTCCCCTGCATCGGCAGGCGTGCTCCCAACCACTGTGCCACCAGGGAAACCCGGCTTGTTATTTTTTAACATAACAAACCTTTGTTAAAGATAAGCCAGTTTGTTCACTGGGCAGAAAAGCATAGGAAAGCACCTAGATTTTTCAGGAAAGAAAAACCTATCTGAAGTCTCCACTGAAATATTTACTATTTTTGTGGCTTTTTACAAGGTGTTTCTAACTCTTAGTTTTCTTTTCTCTAAAGCAGAAAAATTAAAAACACAAATAGGGTCAGCCTATAATTTATTGTCCAACTGGGACACTTTCTGCATGTTGCCCTCAGAAATTCTTTCAGGTCCTTTGCAGGGAAGTTTTGGTTGAAGTTTAACATATACACAGAAAAGTGTACATATCATAAATGGATTTTCAAAAACTGAATAAATCTATGAAAACAATAACCAGATTTAAAATCTATAAAATTGGAGGGGAAGGAGGAGAGAAGGGCTGAGAGCCACGGTGAGAGGTGGCATTCCTGAATTGGTTGTATGGACGCCTCCCCTTGGGTCCTAGCCCAGCCGAAGCCCCCTGCCTCAGCGGGGAAGGTTCTTTCCCTGTTGGATTCCCACTGCCATCAAGGAAACCTAGGCTGAGATACTAACAGCACATGCCTGAGTCAATGGCCAGAGAATGGAGAAGCAGGAACTTGGTTGGCAAATCAACTTCGCCTCCGGGGGCTCACAAGGAAGGAAGTTTAAAGCCATGTGGCTGACAGGGTCTTGGTGCTCCGGCCTGGTGTCAGGTCTGAGCCTCTGAGGTGGGAGACCTGAGTTCAGGACACTGGACCACCAGAGATCTCCTGGCCCCACATAATATTAATCGGCGAGAGCTCTCCCAAAGATCTCCATCTCAACACTAAGACCCAGCTCCACCCAATGGCCAGCAAGCTCCAGTGCTGGACAGCCTGTGCCAAATAACTAGGAAGACAGGAACACAACCCCACCCGCTAGCAGAGAGGCTGCCTAAAATCATACTAAGTTCAAAGATACCACAAAACACACCACCACTGGGTGTGGCTCTGCCCACCAGAAAGACAAGATCCAGCCCCACCCACCAGAACACAGGCACCAGTCCCTTCAACCAGGAAGCCTACACAAGCCACTAAACCAACCTCACCCACTGGGGGCAGACACCAAAAACAAAAGGAACTATGAACCTGCAACCTGCGAAAAGGAGACCCCAAATACAGTAAGTTAAAGAAAATGAGAAGACAGAGAAATATGCAACAGATGAAGAAGCAAGGTAAAAACTCACTAGACGAAACAAATGAAGAAGAAATAGGCAGTCTACCTGAAAAAGAACTTAGAGTAATGGTAGTAAAGATGATTCAAAATCTTGGAAATAGAATGGAAAAAATACAAGAAATGTTTAACAAGGACCTTGAAGAACTAAATGCAAACAAACAATGATGAACTACACAATAAATGAAATTAAAAATTCTCTAGAAGGAACCAATAGCAGAGTAACTGAGGCAGAAGAATGGATAAGTGACCTGGAAGATAAAAGAGTGGAAATAACTACCACAGAGCAGAATAAAAAAAAAGAATGAAAAAATTGAGGACAGTCTCAGAGACCTCTGGGACAACATTAAGCATGCCAATATTCAAGTTACAGGGGTCACAGAAGAAGAAGAGAAAAAGAAAGTAGAGACGTAGAAGAAATGACTTGACTGACATAAAGAATGGACTTGAGGACATGAGAAGGGGGAAGGGTAAGCTGGGACAAAGTGAGAGAGCGGCATGGACTTATATATACTACCAAATGTAAAATAGCTAGCTAGTGGGAAGCAGCCGCATAACACAGGGAGATCAGCTCAGTGCTTTGTGACCACCTAAAGGGGTGGGATAGGGAGGGGGCGGTTAGGAGATGCAAGAGAGAAGGGATATGTGGATATATGTATATGTATAGCTGATTCACTTTGTTATAAAGCAGAAACTAACACACCATTGTGAAGCAATTATACTACAGTAAATGTTAAAAAAAACAATCTAAGGAGAAGGTGAGAGGTGGTGTAAGTTATTTCATGCAAGAATTTTTCTTAGCTTAATGTGTGAATAAACATGTACTATCTAGGGGGCTTCCCTGGTGGTGCAGTGGTTGAGAGTTTGCCTGCCGATGCAGGGAGCACGGGTTCGTGCCCCGGTCCGGGAGGATCCCACGTGCCATGGAGCGGCTGGGCCCATGAGCCATGGCCGCTGGGCCTGCGCATCCGGAGCCTGTGCTCCGCAACAGGAGAGGCCACGGCAATGAGAGGCCCGCGTACCGCAAAAAAATAAAAATTAAAAAAAACATGTACTATCTAAAGAAAAAAAAAAGGAAAGCGTCTGAGAAAATATTTGAAGACATTATAGTCGAAAACTTCCCTAACATGGGAAAGGAAATAGTCAATCAAGTCCAGGAAGCACAGAGAGTACCATATAGGATAAATCCAAGGAGAAACACACCAAGACACATATTAATCAAACTATCAAAAATTAAACACAAAGAAAAAATATTAAAAGCAGCAAGGGAAAAGCAACAAATACCATACAAGGGAATCCCCATAAGGTTAACAGCTGATCTTTTGGCAGCAACTCTGCAAGCCAGAAGGGAGTGGCAGGACATATTTAAAGTGATAAAAGGTAAAAACCTACAACCAAGATTACTCTATCCAGCAAGGATCTCATTCAGATTTGACAAATTAAAATCTTTACAGACAAGCAAAAGTTAAGAGAATTCAACATCACCAAACCATCTTTACAGCAAATGCTAAAGGAACTTCTCTAGGCAGGAAACACAAGAGAAGGAAAAGACCTACAAAAACAAACCCAAAACAATTAAGAAAATGGTAATAGAAACATACATATCGATAATTACCTAAAATGTAAATAGATTAAATGCTCCAACCAAAAGACATAGCCTGGCTGAACGGATACAAAAACAAGACCCGTATATACGCTGTCTACAAGAGACCCACTTCAGATCTAGGGACACATACAGACTGAAAGTGAGGGGATGGAAAAAGATATTCCATGCAAATGGAAATCAAAAGAGAGCTGGAGTAGCAATTTTCATGTCAGACAAAATAGACTTAAAATAAAGACTATTACAAGAGACAAAGAAGGACACTACATAATGATCAAGGGATCGATCCAAGAAGATATAACAATTGTAAATATTTATGCACCCAACATATGAGCACCTCAATACATAAGGCTAATGCTAACAGCCATAAAAGGGGAAATTGACAGTAACACAATCATAGTAGGGGACTTTAACACCCCACTTTCACCAATGGACAGATCAACCACAATGAAAATAAATAAGGAAACACAAGCTTTAAATGACATATTAAACAAGATGGACTTAATTGATATTTATAGGACATTCTATCCAAAAACAACAGAATACACTTTCTTCTCAAGTGCTCATGAAACATTCTCCAGGATAGATCATATCTTGGGTCACAAATCAAGCGTTGGTAAATTTAAGAAAACTGAAATTGTATCAAGTATCTTTTCCAACCACAATGCTATGAGACTAGATATCAATTACAGGAAAAAAAACTGTAAGAAATACAAACACATGGAGGCTAAACAATATGCTACTAAATAACCAAGAGGTCACTGAAGAAATCAAAGAGGAAATCAAAAAATACCTAGAAACAAATGACAATGAAAACATGATGACCCAAAACCTATGGGATGCAGCAAAAGAAGTTCTAAGAGGGAAGTTTATAGCAATACAATCCTACCTCAAGAAACAAGAAAAATCTCAAATAAACAATCTAACCTTATACCTAAAGCAATTAGAGAAAGCAGAACAAAAAGACCCCAAAGTTAGCAGAAGGAAAAAACTCATAAAGATCAGATCAGAAATAAATGAAACTTGAGGACATGGGGAGGGGGGAGGGTTAGCTGGGACAAAGTGAGAAAGTAGCATTAACATATATACACTACCAATGTAAAATAGATAGCTAGTGGGAAGCAGCTGCATAGCACAGGGATATAAGCTCGGTGCTTTGTGACGACCTATAGGGGTTGAATAGGGAGGGTGGGAAGGAGACACAAGATGGAGGGGATATGGGGATATATGTATACATACAGCTGATTCACTTTGTTATACAGCAGAAACTAACACAACATTAAGAAGCAATTATACTCCAATAAAGATGTTTAAATAAAAGAAATAAATGAAAAAGAAATGAAGGAAACAATAGCAAAGATCAATAAAACCAAAAGCTGGTTCTTTGAGAAGGTAAACAAAATTGATAAACCATTAGCCAGACACATCAAGAAAAAAAGGGAGAAGACTGAAATCAACAGAATTAGAAATGAAAAAGGAGAAGTAACAACTGACACGCAGAAATACAAAGGTTCATGAGAAATTACTACAAGTGACTATATGCCAATAAAATGGACAACCTGGAAGAAATGGACAAATTCTTAGAAAAGCACAATCTTCCAAGACTGAACCAGGAAGAAACAGAAAATATAAACAGACCAATCACAAGCACTGAAATTGAAACTGTGATTAAAAATCTTCCAACAAACAAAAGTCCAGGACCAGATAGCTTCACAGGCAAATTTTATCAAACATTTAGAGAAGAGCTAACCCTTATCCTTCTCAAACTCTTCCAAAATATAGCAGAGGGAGGAACACTCCCCAACTCATTCTATGAGGCCACCGTCACCCTGATACCAAAAGCAGACAAAGATGTCACAAAAAAAGGAAACTACAGGCCAATATCACTGATGAACATAGATGCAAAAATTCTCAACAAAATATGAGCAAACAGAATCCAACAACACATAAAAAGGATCATACACCATGATCAAGTGGAATTAATCCCAGGGATGCAAGGATTCTTCAATATATGCAAATCAGTCAATGTGATACACCATATTAACAAATTGAAGGATAAAAACAATATGATAATCTCAATAGATGCAGAAAAAGCTTTCAACAAAATTCAACACCCATTTATGATAAAAACTCTCCTGAAGCAGGCATAGAGGGAACCTACCTCAACATAATAAAGGTCATATATGACAAACCCAACGCTAATATTATTCTCAATGGTGAAAAACTGAAACCATTTCCTCTAAGATCAGGAACAAGACAAGGTTGCCCACTCTCACCACTATTATTCAACATAGTTTTGGAAGTTTTAGCCACAGCAATCAGAGAAGAAAAAGAAATAAAAGGAATCCAAATCGGAAAAGAAGAAGTAAAGCTGTCACTGTTTGCAGATGACATGATACTATACATAGAGAATCCTAAAGATGCTACCAGAAAACTACTAGAGCTAATCACTGAATTTGGTAAAGTAGCAGGATACAAAATTAATGTACAGAAATCTCTTGCATTCCTATACACTAATGATGAAAAATCTGAAAGAGAAATTAAGGAAACACTCCCATCTACCACTGCAACAAAAAGAATAAAATACCTAGGAATAAACCTACCTAAGGAGACAAAAGACCTGTAGGCAGAAAACTATAAGACACTGATGAAAGAAATTAAAGAGTATACAAAAGTTTCAAAAAGTTTCCTACACATACACACAGATACAGTATGTATCAAGTAGTATACATAGTATATATGAAATAGTACAATACAGTAACTATCTCATAACACTGTACTTAAAATGGCTCACTTTCATAGGACATTGTAAATGGTTCCTCCTCCTAAAACAATTCTAGCCTTTCTTTTTCCCTTAGTGCAACAAATCAGAAAGTGTAATATTATAGAATGCTGAGGGCTCTTTTGGAGAAAGTTTGCCAGTCATCTTTGAGACAATTGGGAGAGAATGAAAGACACTTGATTATGCATTTTGTTTTTTCTCTTTGCAGTACGCGGGCCTCTCACTGTTGTGGCCTCTCCCTTTGCAGAGCACAGGCTCCGGACGTGCAGGCTCAGCAGCCATGGCTCACGGGCCCAGCCGCTCTGCGGCATGTGGGATCTTCCTGGACCGGGGCATGAACCCGTGTCCCCTGCATCGGCAGGCAGACTCTCAACCACTGCGCCACCAGGGAAGCCCTTGATTATGCATTTTGAACTATGGATGCTTTGTTTTTCTGCCCTCTTCTTTTAAAAAACAAAACAAATATTGGCTTTTTAAAAAAAATAATTTTTCCCCTTCTAGTTTTTTTTTTAATTGAGGTATAGTTGTTTTACAATGTTGTGTTAGTTTCAGGTGTACAGCAAAGTGATTCAGTTATACATATCTATTCTTTTTCAGATTCTTTTCCATTATAGGTTATCATAAGATCCTGAATATAGTTTCCAGTGCTATACAGTATATCCTTGCTGTTTATCTATTTTATAATATATAGTAGTATCTGTTTTAAAAAATTTGATTTAACTCTCATTTCTCAACATAAAAGTTGATACAAGATTAGGAAAAAAAAACATTCCAGTTGTGAAAAGACTGAGACTAGCCACAGTCTTTATTTGTTGTGTTTGTTTTTTTATGAAAATCTTGGAAGAATTTTCAAGTAAGAAAAATCAAGTCAATAAGATTTCAGAATTTAAAAAAAGGGAGTTATATGCAACAAAATGTCTTTATTATTAGCTAAAAATACATAAAATTAGAAAAAAATATTGGCAATTGCTAATGTTTATATATACTCCATTGATTTTTTTCTATTGTAATTATCTTTTCAAATGAAACAACCTCTGTCTGCAGGATAGAGCATGAAGTTTATCCAAGAGAACATGAAAACATCCTATTAGCTAGAATCTGTATCTACAGTAAAAGATGTCCAGGGGTATTGTGTCATAGTTTTATATGAAGTGTTGTTATTGCGATTATTCTGAATAACCTATAATGCTCTGTACAGAGTAGGGTCTCAAATGTTAGGATTAAACACTGGACACAAAATTATTCTTAAAAATGGAACCTGTTTCCCTAAGGTTTTAGTATTTGATTTCCAGATGACTAGAAGACTGCCTTTGTATAATCTTATGTGATTTGGGATTTTCACCGTGATGAACAAAGTAAACATTTGAGCTGGAAAGCAGTGGAAGTGTTTGAACCAACTAAAAGGATAATAAAAAGCATACTTAACTTTAAAACCAAGCATGGGTTTTTCTGGTTTACTGTGGTACAGTTGAAAAAGCATTTTCCTCCAGAATTGTTCAGTTTCACTGACAGGGATGCCTTTTCTAGCACAGTAACCTCTTTCTTGTATGATTTTAGACAAATTGAAAGAAAATTTCTGAGCTATTATCTCACAGAGAAGCAGCTTTTTTATGAGACAAAAGTTGTATCCTTCCAAGCCTACCTCCATGTCTTAAACCCATTATGATCTTGGACAATTCATTTTGCTGTGGCTGGCTTGTTTAAATTCCTTATCTAACTCAAAAGATCAATTTAGAAAATGAGAAAAACACCATTTTCTTTAATTTGTCACGATCACAAATACTTTAGGGTCAGAACTGAAATTAGGACTAGGTTTCCTAAATCTAAGACTTGATCTCCTCTTCCAAGCATACCACTCAATCTCATGAGGTAAGACATAGAGAAACTTCGATAATTAGTATGAAATTTCAGTTAGCAGCTTGTATTAAGTTGCTCATTTTTGATCCCTCTCCAGATCGTATCTTCCTAAGGTGAAAACCACCCAAAGTTCTGGTTAGAATGCAGACTCTCTCTGAATCCAGGCTCCTTTCCTCTTTTCTAAATTTACTTTGCTTCCTCTGTTCAAAGCTGACGTTTCCTGAAGCCATCTTGATTCAGCATTATCTATACAACTCAAGAGTTTTCAGAAACTCAACAAAATCTAAGATGTGGGAATTCCCTAGTGGTCCAGTGGTTAGGACTCAGGCTTTCATTGCCATGGGCCCGGGGTTTGACCCCTGGTCAGGGAACTAAGATCCCGCAAGCCGAGCAGCACAGCCTAAAAAAATAAATAATTAATTTTTTAAAAAAACCACAAAGCTGCCTTCCCAGTAAGAACCAAACAGGATGGTACAAGGTGGAGAATAAGGCTTTTGTCCAGACTGATGCCAGATGAGTGAAAGAGCCTTAGGAAGAATTAATCAGATTCAGTTTTGAGTTATATGCTGTTTACTTTAAATCCCAAAATGGATATGAGCTCAGAAGTACAAATGAAAATCATATAAAACCTCAGTGCTTCAGGGGCTGCCAGTACTTCCAAATGTTTGCATTCTTTCAAAACAGTCACCATGGAAAATTCAAGGAGTTTTTCAACAACTGCTAAAATCTTTTTGAATTTTTCTTTTCAAATTGCTATCCTATCATAATCAATTTGGGCCCCTCCTTTTCCTCCCTGCCTTTTCATTTTTTCTCTCCCAAACACACAACGAGTTCTTTATAGCATATCCCTGACTTGGACCAAAAATGGATTATCTGAAACAATCAGTTACCTGTTCTCATCACATATGGCTCTGAATGCCTGTCTGCCATCTCTCAACCATCCATAAAAAATGAAGATGTATTTTATATGTTCTGCCGGTTTTTAAAGACATTTCAAAGGAATAGGTCCAAAGACATTTTAAGTAATATCAGCAGGAGTGAAATAAGTGAATAACTTCAAATGGTGAATATTCTCAAGGGAGAAAATTAATTTTGGTTTAGTGTTTGTTAAAAGATGAGTCAGATTAAATTATAGCTATACTTTATATATGTATACACACAAACTACGTGTGTGTGTGTGTACATAATCTTGAAATCTCTTGTGTAGTTTTAGAAGGAAAGTTAAAATTGAAAGACAGCAAGAGAAGAAAAATCAGCATGTAAAATGCCATGGGAGGAAACACCTGCTGGGAAAACATAAATGTAAAAAAGATCTGACAGGCTTCTTTCATAATTTCACCCAGTAAAGCAGTAATATTTAGTAATAAAAATGTGCGGAAAAGCAGTAACATTTCAATACTTTAACACATTTAAAGGCTCTGGTTCCATTGTCAACTTGTCAGGAATCTAAAAACCTTTAAGAAAACCTTCTGTTTTTCCAATAATCAATTTCAATATGCATTTTACTCCATTATTTTACTTGTTTTATTTGAATCAGTGAATTTTTAAGAATAAGTTTTAACTTTATAAACCTCAAATTTTGTCTTACTGATATGCTTGTAAAAACTGCATTTATACTTTATCTAGGTGTTTCATTTTGTTACATACTACTGAAAATCCAGTAATCATAAATGCACAACCTTTTATTCCTGAAGCACACACGCAGGGTCTCTTTAATAATTCAAAGTGCTTTCTATAATGATGAAGTCATACTGATGGACTCAGTAGGAAAATTCTAATACTATTAAGTATAACTTAAATAATTCACTGTAGAAACCAGGCATAATAGAGCAAGAAAAATAAATTCTAAGTGCTCAAAACATTTTGCTTTTTCTTACACCAATGTATATTTCTTAAATCACAGTGACAGCTCTCCTCTCTTTTGTTGGAGTACATGACAGCTATTCATATACTGGAGCAGGTGCAAAAGATAAATGCTTTCCTATTAAAGTCAAGAATGTCAGCATTCTGTGTGCAGTGATGGGCAGACCTCCATCATTTTTGCATAAGATGTCTCCTGGGAAAGCTATCACGAGACCATTACTACACTATCAACTTACTCTCATTTCAAATTATTCTTCTTCAAAGACAGCCAGCTGAGTTGCACTTTACTTTTTTAGATTTCCTGATAGGTGATGAAAGGAAAATGTCAAACAGAGCACAGAGAACAAGGTTATTCATAATTTCACTTAACACCAAACAACTCCAAAATCATTAATCCTATAAATATAGTATTGTTCATTTTGGAATTATGATATATTGATAATTATTCAATCTGACTATATAAAATAAGTGATTGATAAAAAAGTTTAAAAAAATAGTCAGTAAATTTTTTTTTTTTTTTTTGCGGTACGCGGGCTTCTCACTGTTGTGGCCTCTCCCGTTGCGGAGCACAGGCTCCGGACGCGCAGGCTCAGCGGCCATGGCTCACGGGCCTAGCCGCTCCGCGGCATGTGGGATCTTTCCGGACCAGGGCACGAACCCGTGTTCCCTGCCTCGGCAGGCGGACCCTCAACCACTGCACCACCAGGGAAGCCCGGTAAATAATTTTTGTAAATACAGAATTATGGCAAATTCTAAAATGAATTAATTAGGACCAGTAATGAAGAAATTAATTGAAACAATCTATTAAAATTAAAATAAAATAAATTAAATATGGCTTAATATTTTATTATTTCCTTTGGTATTTATTTATAAAAGCCTTCTTTTTTTAAAACTAGATTAAAAATATTTTAATTGTTTATTTTTGTTTCACAGAGATATCTTAAGTGTACACACACAAAACATTAACTTACATTTCTTAAGTGCTACATTTCCTAAATGTTACAGGTAAAGAAAAAAAAATGTAGGCTGATTCATTCAGTTATTCTTGTGCTCATTCTATAACTTAAAAACAAACAAACAAATAAACAAACAACAAACAAAAAACTACTGTATAAATTGCAAAGGCCCAGGTCTTGAAGATCAACATTGAGCAAACAGGATTAGTTATAAACCTTATAGAGATTAACTTGTTATTTTAATAAACTGATAAATGCTATGATATAAGCAGTGTGGGTACTGGGGGGAAATACTACAAAAGTACCTCTCTTAGTCTAAGGAGGATCAGAAAACCTTCCTGGAGGAAATAACTGAGAACTAAGGAATAAGTAGAAGTAAAACTCCATGGTGTTGGGGAGGGAGTAAGGGGAAAGGATATTCTGATCAGAGGGAAGTAAATGTGTGGAAGATGAGAGCAAAAGACAACTTGACTGACAGAAGAAACTAAGTGAGGTTCAATGTGGCTAGAGCATAGAAAGAAGAGAGTAGGGTGATTTGAGGAGGCTGAGGGGAAAGAGACTAAATGACAAGTTAAGGAAAGAATAATGTTACTAGGGTTGATGTAATTTAGAGTTTCTCAACTTGGGCAATATTGAAATGTTGGGATTAAAAGTCCTCTTTTGGATGATTGAAAATCAAAAGCCATACTCAGGTTACATAACTAAAACATGGGGCTTCCCTGGTGGCGTAGTGGTTGAGAGTCCGCCTGCCGATGCAGGGGACACGGGTTTGCGCCCCGGTCTGGGAAGATCCCACATGCCGTCGAGCGGCTGGGCCCATAAGCCATGGCCACTGAGCCTGCGTGTCTGGAACCTGTGCTGCGCAACAGGAGAGGCCACAGCAGTGAGAGGCCCGCATACCAGAAAAAACAAAACAAAACATGATTTGTTTTTCACAATTTAGTAGCGGTGACATGACATATAGAAGACAACACAGCCTATACTGAATTGTTTTGAACAAAGAAGCAAATTAGAATTTATCTTTGTGAAAGGAGAAAAAAAAGAAACTCTCCCCAAAATATGAATTAATGAGATTTTAAAAGATTTGTGAAAATGCCCATATGTATTAACAAAAAATGAATATATTTTTAACATTCTGAAACTTAGCATGCTATTGAGATATGAATCCCTCTAATGAAAAAGATATATTTAAATCTGGCAAGTGTAATTTTATAAATACTCAATATATGTTATATGTGTGTGTTATGTGATATGTATATATTATATATGTACATATAACAATGGAATATTATTCAGTCATGAGAAAGAAGGAAATCCTGCCATCTGTGATAACATGGATGAACCTGGAAGATATTATGCTACATAAAATAAGCCAGACAAAGACAAATACTGTCTTGTATTATCTCACTTATATGTTGAATCTTAAAAAAAAAGTCAAACTCATAGAAACAGAGAGTAGAATGGTGGTTACCAGAGGCTAGGGGTGGGGGGAGGTCCTCATCAAAGGATACAACCCTTCAGTCATAAGATGAATAAATTCTGTGGATATAACGTACAGTATGGTGACTATTTAATAATACTGTATTTTAACTTGAAATTTGCTAAAAGAGTAGTCTTAAGCATTCCCATCACACACACACGCACATACACACGTCACTATGTGAGGTGATGGATATATGAATTAACTTGATTATGGTAATCATTTCACAATATATATGCATATCAATCATCATGCTGTACTCTTTTATACAATTTTTTTTTTTGGCCATCCCACCCAGCTTGTGGGATCTTAGTTCCCCAAAGAGATTGAACCTGGGCCCTCGGCAGTGAAAGCACAGAGTCCTAACCACTGGACCGCCAGGGAATTCCCTATATATGTAATTTTATTTGTCAATTATACCTCAGTAAAGCTGGGTTGAAGGGAATAAAGTGAGGACAAACACCGGGAAACAAGCTAAAGTGCAAAGAAAGAGACAGACAGGAACAAGCTTAGGCTTATTACTTCATGGGAAAAAAGACAGGACGTTCTCAGATTTTGGTGGAACAAAAGAGATTACTTATTTCTGCATTGCTGTTTCAGTTCTCTAATCAAAGTCAAATTTTCTGCCTAGCATAGAAATCAATCTTTGATCAAGTGTAAGGTCTGTCTTGCTGGAGTTACAGCCACCTCAACTTAAACAAATTTGGTTTTTCCTAGCTCAAGTTATTCCAGCCTTGATAGCATGGGAGAACACTTCTTTTTTGCTTTTTTTTTTTATGTGTCTTTCTTGGCAATTTTACATCTTTATTGGAGTATAATCGCTTTCCAATGTTGTGTTAGTTTCGGCTGTATAACAAAGTGAATCAGCTATATGTACACGTATATCCCCATATCCCCTACCTCTTGCGTCTCCCTCCCACCCTCCCTATCCCACCCCTCTAGGTCAAGCATGGGAGAACACTTCTAAATATATATAGAACCAAGTTCTATTCCCCCCATTGTGATAATCGATTATTTTCTTCACAATTTTTGGTATCACATCTCCCACCCCCAGTTTAACTGAAGCCATATTAGTTTTATATTAAAGTACTAAAAGTAACAAAAATATCAAATATAAGTTTATGCCTTCTTTTTCCAAATTTTGCCCAACAGGGAGAGGTTAAAAAAAAAAAAACTGGTGAAACATACTTATTAATGAATATATCAGATCATTACTGAATTTTAATGAAGAAATTATTTGGTATTGAAAGAAGCCTGGCATAATTTGGCTGTATTAAAAAACCCTCTAGTATTTTTCTTACATTGTTAATAATCATTACCTCTTTTATTTGAAGCTATCTATAGCATTAAAAATATATTATCATTGATATATATTCATCAACACAGATTCTAATAATATTGATCATTACCTAAAATTTACTATTGTACGGAAGATTCTGAATAGTGGTGCATTTTTTTAATAATAAATGTAAACAGATAAGAGTATTTATTTATCGTCTGGTCATACTGATGAGAAAACAGCAACGTCAGACATAATCATGGGGTGTAGCCTCTAATCCTTCTGCCATATATAAATTTATATGCCAGGTGCTTGCACATTCTATTTTTATACCGCTTTATGTTCAAAGGGAAGAATATTAAGATTGTAAAGCTAGCTAGGAAGGAGATTATTCAAAAGTTTTTAAAAAATCTTTTAAACTAACCATAAAATCTTGTTTCAAGAGCTTTTTAACCCTTATAATCACAAATTACTGCACAAGTCACAATGTAAAAGTAATGAAATACTCTACAAAAACGTTCAATAGAATTTAAAATTTTAACTTAAGGGAATTTGGAAGTTCAGTCATTCTCAAAGAGACTGTAAGGATTATTAAAATCCTGAAGGAAATCTGAAAGAAAAAGGACACAGTCATTACTGGAAATGTAATACAGCATTAACTCTCAGGTTTCACGTTTAGACTAGAAAGCTTAAGTTCAAGGCCATTACACCAATCTTTATAGAAACGTAATGTTCTCCGACTCATGGTCCTTCCCTTGAAAAGCTGTGAGTGGGTAACCGTGATTATCAACTCAAATTAGTCACACACACTGGGGTAAATTGGAAATGAAAAGCTGCTACAATTACTCGAGCCAACATAAATGATTTATTTCCTTCTGCTGACATGAAAGGAAAAGAGTTGAATGCTCGTGAAGGATAGCATTTACCCACCCTGTACTAAGGTCAAAGAGCTCACTCAGCACAAATATTCCCAGAAAAGGTTCAACCTGGCAGAAAAGAAACCATCTATTCCAAAAGGTCACCACATCAGCTTAACTTTTCGTCTGCTGTGAGAAAAATCTGTCAAAGTCCATTACTGTAAGGCAGCAGCTGTTCTGTAGAATGATAGCCTCCAAAAGAGAATAGTTTCTCATATGCCCCCATGCAACTCCTCCACTTCACAGACTACTTGTCTCCTCCTACACCATTCTCCCTCACAACCCCATGGCTTTGCTCTTCCACCTCAGATGCCTACTCCCAAATATTTCTCTACATTTTACAGTCTTAAACCCAGCTGAAAATCCAACCCTCTCAGTCAAGTCTAATGCAACCCACACTGCTTTTAGCGGCATATAAATCTCTCCATAGTCTGACCCCTGCCTATGTATCCAGCTCAACCCTTGCTCACTCCAGCCACACTGAACTTCAGTTTCTCCAACACCCCAAGCTCTGGCTCACCTTGGAGCCTCCACCTGGTACTTCCTTCGCCTCACTCTGCTGCTGACTGACTCCTCATCATATTTGGGTCTTTGCTCAAACTCCACTCCCTCGATGCCTTTGTTATTTATCTCAAGTACGTTCCCTACCTTCCTTTCCCCCAATTTAAGTCCTTTTGTTTCTTTCCAGCAGTGTCACAATTTTTAAATTATTTTCCTTTGCTCCTCACTTCTTTTGTATTTATACTGGGATCATTATCTTTTTTTTCCCATTATTGAGATATAATTGACATATAACATAGTGTAAGTTTAAGGTATACAATGTGTTGATTTGATACACTTACATATTGCAAAATGATGATTACCATAGCATTAGTTAATACGTCCATCACCTCACATAATTATCATTTCTTTTTTTTTTTTTTGGCGGAGGGGTAAGAACATTGCAGATCTACTCTCTTAGTAACTTTCCAGTATATAATATGGTCTTACTAGCTATAATCACCATACTGTATATGAGATCCTCAGAACTTATTCTCTTTTAACTGGAAGTTTGTACCCTTTGACCAACATCTCCCCTTTTCCCTGATGTTGTCTGTCTTGTTCACATTGTATCCCCAGTGCCTGGCACAAAGCAAAATGCAATAAATGCTTATTCAATCAAATCCACCCTACCCTGATCTTTTTCTAACTCCCTTTGCTCTTACTGGAATCAGAGCAAAATGAACTCATCATTTACTCAATTTTATCATTATTATTCAAATCAAAACATACACCCTACTATATGCCAGGAACTGTAAGCTGTTGCCAGAACAGTCATTATTTACTGAGTATTCATTACGTGTTAGGCACTGTTATAAGTACTTTACATATGTTATCTCATCGTATCACCACAGCTATGTAAACAAGCAATTATTTTTATCCCTATTTTAAAGATGAGGAAGCTGAGACAGAAAGAGTTTAATATGTGCTCCAGATATCACAAACGATGACAGAGCCAAGATTCTGTACTCTATCCAATAAAACACCATTTCCACCTTAAGATAAGTACCAAGAGAGAGCGGAAAGGAAAGTGATCTGAAAAAAGACATAACAGTTGCTTAAGGGAGATCAGGAAAATGTGTTTGAAGGTGGCATTGAAGATGAGATTCGAAAAAAAAAAAAAGTTAGCATTTTGACAAATGAATATCAGGAATTGGTACAAGAGCCCCTCACCAGAAAAATAAATAACAGTGAGAACAGAAATACAGGGAAAGAGACAGTAAGTGTGCAAAGGAGATAGTAATAGTAGAGTTACTATATGTTGTCATATCTCTTGAAAGTCCTTGCCTACATCATTGAGAATTTATCTGTGGCTGAAGAAGGAATGAAAATGAAATCAAGGTTTTGAAATATCAATTACTGTGGACCTATTCTCTAAGTTATTAATTACCTCCTTTGTTCATTATCTATTTCTGGTGACTATTCTCTCAGCAACCGGATTTTAAGTTTTTTGATGGCAGATACCATGTCCCACACCTTCATCAGAGGGGTTATGAAAGCTGACTCTTGAAAATGTTAGTGGACAGGAAGAAAAGTCAGAGGAGACTAGGGACAGGCACTACACATAGCGATGTCAATGGTATAGTGATGAAATACTGCCCTTGCCCTCAAGGAGTTATATTATGACACAGAGATGAAATGATTTGTGTAAATTCATATAATACAGTAGATATGTTAGAAGAAATACAAAGGGCTACAGCTCTAGGATTCTGCAAAGCAAAATTGTTTTTAAAATTAATTCCAATAGGTATTTAAATTACAATGGCATTTTCCAAAAGTGTTTATGGACAACTTTTTCAAGACTAAGAACAGTAAATTTCTATGATAATGAATACTTATAAAATAAAAGCTTCTCTGCAATAGTTATTTACATACAACAGTGAAGAGGCTCATCTAAAACTTTATTAATGTGGTTACTATGAATTCTCCTCAGTGAATAATCCAGCTCAGCATTGGCTTTTTATGTTCCCCGCCTGTGGCTTTCTATAATCAAAGTTCTTGACTGGAGAAATTTAAATAACTTTTTCCCTCTTTCTGTAAAAAGCAATTACTTTCAATTCCTTCACATATTACCACCATACTCCCATTAGAACATTTATCTGAAGTCCCAAACAACTGAATACACACACACACACACACACGGTAACCCTTTTATTAGGAACCAGCTGAGTTGAAGGTGTGTGGTGACTTTTCCTTATTTACCCTATTGAATGCACATAATTTTTCTTCATTCATTCACTCTAGAGTACCTGACATTCAGTCTCATTTTGCAAGCCTCATTGGAAAATTGTGCTACAAAATCATGAGGAGTCATTTGCCTTTTTTAAAAAGGTTGATGTGTATGATAAACTAGGCTCTGATGATCACAGAAACTTAGAGCTTTAACAATACCTTAGGAAGCATCTAATCCAGAAAAGACCAACTTTGACACAGTATTCCCCACTCCCACCACAGAGGGTCAATATTGCTAATAGATTCTAATGTTCTTTCCCACCGAGCCAGGGCATTACTCAGATTTCTTCTCTACATGATGCTCCAGGCAACCTCTGTCCTGTAAGATAAATCATTTATTACACATGACCCTTCTCATAGGATAGAAAATGCACTATAGAAAGCTACAATCTATTTTCAGCTACCATAGTACCTAATATGCACCAAAGTGCTCCTTAGTACCCTGAAACATCCTAATTGTTTAAAGGCATTGTTGCAGTTTACAAAATAGATTATGTGTATGAGCAACTTTGCCTGTGCCACACATTTGGTGTTCCTGACCACCCCTGTCCTATACCTTAGCTCTGCTCTATTCTGACTTGATTACTCTGGGCCGCTGCTCCATCTTCTTGGGTGACACCATAACTTCTTTCCACACTCTAGATTAAGGCTATCCTGAAGGATCCTTTCTTGTCCTGCTGTTCTCTTGACATACTCCACAATTGCTCTCACCCACACCCATGGCTTCATGTAGACTCTTTCTTCATTTAGCTCTTCAGCTCAAATTTCCCCAGCTCCACACCCACAGTCCTAACTCTTGGTTGGAGTTTCTACATGCATGTCTTGCCATTACTACAAATTCAACATGAAAACTTTATCCTTCTCACCAAAATGTCCTTGCCCTTCCTCCTGTTTTCCTTCTTTATCTTAACAGCATCATTGTTTTCCAATTACCCAAGTTGGAAGCCTTGAAATCTCCTTCAGCTCCTCCTTTTGACACTCTACTTCTAAATCAAGAGGGTCTGTGAATTCTAATCTAAAATGTCATTCAAGGCTCCTCCCAATTTCATGCCACCATTCGCATTTGGGCTTTCACCTGTGCCCACTTGAATGACTGGCACTCTCCTAACTTGTCTTCCTGCCTGAATCTCCCCTCTCTAAATCATCCACCCATCCCATTTCCCTGTCCCCACCCCAATAATACCATCGATATATTTCCTAACAAATAAATGATTGTTATTCCTCACCTTTGCTAAAAAGTGCCTCTACGTTTCTTCAAAATAAAGTCAATGTCTCCTTTTACTTTTAAAACAAAGCTCAAATTCCTAAGTGGGGATTTCAAGATTACCCACAAATAAGGACCAGGTACCTTTCTCATCACATAGCATCATGATTAAAAGCTCAGACCCTGGACCCAGATTGCTCAGCTTTAAGACACTAAGCAGGACTGCTGCACGCACTAGTGTAGGCTGAGGGGTCCTGAGTGAAGCATCTGGCTGAGGGTGAGGGGTGAGCGGGGGTAGAAGTGTAGCCCATGCACCACTCACCAAGCTGTGTCTCAGCACAGGGCTGCTACAGGCTCAGAAGAAAGGACATCATCTTCTATTTCACATATAGGCACTATAAAGGCTCTATTTCCTTATCTATGAAGTACTAAGACTTTTCTCATGGGACTGTTGTGAGGACTCAATGAATTAAAGCCCTTAGAACAGTGCCAGGCACATGAGTGCCCAGTAAGTATCAGCCATTAATCCTGCACCTTCCCTGTTCCTTATACTTTAAAGAAATAGCAGAATTTATTTACTATCTTACTCATGTATAACTGCGCTTATTCACCTTCATGACTTTCATTGCTCCTTCTGCTTCCTTTCTCCCAAACTCCCTCCCCCAACAGCTTTAATCTCTGTCTGTTGATAATTCTGACCACTCTTCAAACTCAGCTGAGCTGACATGACTGCTTCCATGAAGTCTTACTTGACCCCTATGAATATGAGTTATATAGACTTTAACTCAACACTTAGGCACATGTGGACCCCTGTTGTGGAACTTACTATACTATATTTTGTACTACCTAAACATACTTATCTCAAGGCCTTCTCTTCCTTGAAAGATTTTAAGTGCCTAAAGGTAACCTGTAAGGTTCCTCTATATGTTCCCATAGTGCCTACAGACCTACAGTGACATAACAGGCAATAATAGAACCGTTTACTGAGTACCTACTATATGCTAAGCACTATAAAAAATTACTTCTCACACAACCTTTATAGTATTGTTATTTCCCTTTCATATGGGGCGACAGTAGATAAATAATTTGCTTAGCATTAAACAGTTCAAAAGTGGTAGGCAGAGATTAGAACCTAGGATCTTGCTGGTTCAGGGACTAGACTCCTACTTCATTGTAGTATCTTGCCTGGCTCCTTCCCTTGCCCAGGAGCTACCACATATTGACTGTATATTATATTCCAAGAGCTTTTCCTACATTTTTCCTCAATTTCCTTGCAAAGTGGTTATTATTACTCCTATATGCATGAGGAAATCAAGGCTCAGAGGTATTAAGCAATTTACCTGAGATCTTACAGTGAGTAAATTCCAGATGCATCTTATAAACCTGACCACAGAACTCCCCCATCTTCCAGAAAGCACTTGTCACATTTTAGGAGGAGTCCCTTGAGAAAAATGTTATTGCCTTCACTAATTTTTAAGAATTACTCACAGGGTCTCATTTATATGGTTCTATCTCATTTAGATACCATTCTGACAGAAATCATCACTATATACACTTATAAAAAAAAGTTATTCCTACATTATATTTTATCAATGTTTATCTTTGTATAACTATTAATCCTACCTATTATAAATAACTTGGCAAAAAATGCTTGTTCCCCAAAGAATTTGATGGAGGTTTACATAAAAATAATCTTGATATCAGAAAGACAAAAGTTACTGATATAAAATGATTGCTTAAATAAGTACTAGGTCAGGAATATGTTGAGATTCATATTTAATACTTGTCATTATTAATTTCACCAGATCATTAGGTTTTGTCTGGTATTTCTATTGCATTCAAGTTATTTGGAAGGTCAAGATAAAATATTAAACCTAATGAAACAAGTAGGCACTGATTTGAATACCAAAATGAATCTTGAACTAAATACCAAGCACAGAGAGAAGAGGGGAAAAAGGAAAGATGCAGGATCAGAGTTAACCATAGATTTTTTTTTAATTTATATTTTATTTTTGGCTGCGTTGGGTCTTCATTGCTGTGCGCGGGCTTTCTCTAGTTGCGGCAAGCGGGGGCTACTCTTTGTTGTGGTGTGCGGGCTTCTCATTGCGGTGACTTCTCTTGCTGTGAAGCAGGGCTCTAGGCTCACAGGCTTCAGTAGTTGTGGCATGCAGGCTCAGTAGTTGTGGCTTGTGGGCCCTACAGCGCAGGCTCAGTAGGTGTGGTGCACGGGTTTAGTTGCTCCACAGCATGTGGGATCTTCCTGGACCAGGGCTCAAACCCGTGTCCCCTGCACTGGCAGGTGATTCTTAACCACTGCGCCACCAGGGAAGGCCCTATCCATTAGATTTTTCAAAAATATAAGAATATAATTTTGAAAAGGGAAAAATGGGCAGGGGGGGATTTTACTGGAAATTAGTCTGATTTATTTTTGGGAAAACAATAATACCAAATTAATATGCAACTACCAAGGTAATTAAAAGATATTTAAAATAAAGATATTATTTAAAGTTACATGACTTGAATATCATTATTCAATTTTGCCAGGGCTCACTATTTGATTGGAAAAATCCTATTGGTTTTGAGGGAAACAAAAAAAAAAAGGACAAGTGAAAGTAGAAAAAAATTAATAGAACCAAGATCTTCCCAAGCAAAGAAATAACTCCAAAAGAGTATCCCTCATTATGAAAGCACTAGTTTCTAGAGCTCCCAGAGGATTCTGAGTAAAACTGGACATAATTGCAATGCATTATAAATGTGTAATTACCATTTAAATGGAGGGAGAAACTGGTGAGTGAAATGAGAAAAAGGCATTTTCTTACAGCCAACCAGAAGCTGGCATTTTGGGCAATGATCATCTAATCTACAGAGTCAGGTTAACAAAGCTATTGTCATTCTGCCACTCACCCTCAGCCTTTTAACTGTTTGTTCTCCTCTACCAGGAGGAAACAGAAGGTTAAGTCTGTCTCCACGATTTTCAGTCACAAATTTTCTCATTAGCCTCTGGCATGCTCAACAGATAACTCAACAGCATGTGTTTACCAAAAAACACAAGCAACATAAACGCGTCTCTTTAATTCTCCCTTTTTATTGTTTGGGCACCCAATTTGTAAGAGTAAATGAAATTTTGGAATAAATTTCTATTGGTTGTACAGTCGTGTCGATTAGGGTCATCTCATCTCACCTACAGTCCAATGAAGACTTTCCTTAATAACATCCCTGTTTGTGGATTTGGCCAGGCAGCAACTTGGATGTGGAAAATACTGCCTTACTCCAAAAAGGCAATGAACATCCTTTTCAAAGAAGTTTAAAATTTGTCATGTAGATTTCAAAACTCTGGAAAAGTATCAAAGGTGTTTTTATTGGACAGCTGCATAATAAATGATAAAGGGTAAAAGATTTGTCAAGAATCCACACCAATTTCCACACAAATTAAGTGGAAAGACCCCTGTCACATGTATATTTCAGAAGTCTAATCTATTCCTTTTGGATTACTGCTACATTTCTCATGAGATTAGTTACTTTTTATGATGTGTTTCTCAAAACCCCTTTGGATTTATCAGGATGGCATATGTTGGCTGGATTAATTGTTGCTTCCATCTCAAAAAACTCAGTATTTAGAAATAAGAATATAAATGTGAAGGATGAAAAAATTAGTGAAAGGCTGTGCATACTGTGATCAACCATGTGACAAAAGTGATGGGATTATTAGTTACATAATGGTTACTTTATTCTAGCTTTCCCTTTGTATCTTCTTTTGGATATTTTATTTGGAATCTTTAAACACATTTGTTACAAGTCAGCGTAACAAGATAGGCAAACACCAGTTAGCCATTCAATGGTCTTTTTCATCATCTAAACCAGGGTTCCACAAACTATGGCTCACAAACCAAATCTGGCCCTCTCATGTTTTTGTAAATAAAATTTTATTGGAACACAGTCACATACATTCGATTATGTATTGTCTATGGCTGATTTTACACGACAGGTGAGTAGACCAGAAGACCCCAAAAGCCTAAAACATTTACTATCTGGCGCTTTATAAGAAAGTTTGCCAATTCCTGACCGAAGCTGTTCCATCTCCTAGTGTTCTAGGAGAAGTTTTATTCTCTGGCGACAACCTTCTACTTCACCATTTTCTGTCCCATTAGATCTGCTTTTTTCTACTTCTCCAAGACAACCATTTTTCAATTACCTTCTTTTCTTTATAAATCTACCATCTTCTGTTTGTATATTTTTCCCTTCTTGGTTACCATCACAATTAATTCTATTCCAAAATTTATTTAACCCAGAAATAAAGCCGGTCACATATGGCCCAATCTCTGCATAGGGTCAATCAAATAATAATAATAATAATAATTTCAACAACAATGGAAAGATATAATTGAAAGAAATATTAATGTTCACTTCGGTTGTAAAGAAAATGCTAAAGTGGAGAGGGAAGAGTGTGCTCTTAACAAGTAGTAGAACATTTCAAATCCTATCTTCCTAGCATCACTATTCTCAATATTCCCCCAAATGAATGACAGCTGCTGTGGTAGATGCCTGGACTTCCCTTTCCAGAAGAAGGCACTCATTCCTCCAGCTGCCAGGCTCTCTTTGATAATTGCCCTCAGTCAAAGGGAGCTGCTGCACTCAAAGTTAAGTCTCCTTTTGGAGAGCATCCCACATATAATGATAGTTGATATGAAGGTTTGGGCCCCTTTGCCTCAATTAGGGAGGCCATCTAGATTCCAGAACTCTCCATTAAATTTACTGAGGTCTCTGTTGTGACTATATGACAATTCAATTATTCCCCCTGCCCAAGTCTGCTTCTCTCTCTCTCCCTTATGTGTGTTATTCCTAAGAGCATTCTCCAATAAATTCTTGCAGGCAAAGCTCTGCCTTGGAGCCCACTTCCCAATTTAAGATAGTTCTCCCTTCAAATACTCTTTCCCTCATTCCATTCTCATCACTCAAACAAAGCCTTTCCTGAATCCCAGTCTTTCCAGCTCTTTATTCCTCTCTCCTCACAGCCCTGTTTCCTCAGAATCCTGGGTGAAAACTCTCAATAGAGTTCACTACCTTTTCTTTAAATATACTGATTAGATATGAACAAGAATAGAAAACTAGGTTCCATAATCTGTCCTAGTATATTTTTATGTCTTATTCTAAGATTTCAAAATATTGTTTTATAGAAGACAGTTTTGGGCTGGAATGTCAGGTCTATTTTTTTAAATGCTTCACTGTTTTATTTTTAACAGAATATGTAAGCAAAAAGCATTAAAAATTATAACTTTTACATTATGCATTTGAAAGTCTTTCTATGATTATTATATGGTCAACTGTATAGTAAAAGCTTTCCTGCAACATTTTCCCCCTGCAGTAGCATTTTATTCAAAATGAAATTCTCTGGTACAAAAGTTGGACAGCAAGGCAGCATATGAAGACATAAATTTTTTAAAAAAATACTAATATCATCAAGTTCTTCTTTGGTAAGTCTGCTCTAGAAGGAAGAGATGAAGGAAGTAAGGGAAAAGAAGACAGAAAGAAGAAAAAGAGAAAGAGGAAGAGGAAGAAAGACAGGACGGGGAGGGGAGGACAACCAAGATGAAACAAATCAAGAGGAAATCACTGTAAATTCATGAATTACTTTACATGGAGAACCTCTGAAGTTCTAGAATGATTATCTTTTCCGGAGAACAAATGTTTAACTTTCTGAAATTTCCAGCATTGGCACAAGTTAGAATAAACAACTCATCTTTATTATGCTTGAACTTAAAATTAAGAAAAAATGGAAACAAAAAGAATAATGTGAGGTGGGAAGAAGTTTAATACATTTTCCAGATATTAAAATAATTTATACATCCTCCATAATTAATTATGGTGTTAGGGAATGATTAGCCAGACAAACCAATGGCAGTGAATAGAATAAAAATATACTCAAATGTGTATGGAAATTTAATTTATGAAAAAAATTCCATCTCATCACTTGCGTAAAGATGGGCTTTTAAAATAAATTGTGCTTGATAGCCATTTGGAAAAAGATAAAATTGGAACTGAATCTCACACCATATATCATGCTTAATTCCTAATGGATCATAGAGCTACATGTTAAAAATGAAACTATTTTAGATTATTTTCATAGGATAAATTCCTAAAAGTGACATTATTGGGATTTAAAGAGTAAAAAAGGGTTCATGCTCTTGATTCATATTAGCAGACTAATTTTTAGAATTCTTTTTTTTTTTTTTTTTTTTTTTTTTTTTTGCGGTATGTGGGCCTCTCAGTGTTGTGGCCTCTCCCGTTGCAGAGCACAGGCTCCGGACACGCAGGCTCAGTGGCCATGGCTCACGGGCCCAGCCGCTCTGCGGCATGTGGGATCTTCCCGGACCGGGGCACGAACCCGTGTCCCCTGCATCGGCAGGCGGACTCTCAACCACTGCGCCACGAGGGAAGCCCTAATTTTTAGAATTCTTATACTAATTTATACCCCCAAATGTATGACAGTTCCATTCTTATTCAAGTCTAGACAAGAATGTGTGTGATGTGTGTGTCCTATTTTTAAAATATTTAATAAAAGATGTGTGGTATAGCTTAAGCTTTAGGAGCCCTCATTTGCCCTAGGCCTTTTAAGGTTCTGGGAATATGTGTTATCAGAGTCAAACATTTTTGTAAAATTAACAAAAAGAAGATTTAAAAACAATTTTTACGAGGGTCTCAAAATTTCATAAGCTTCAGGTCCCACAACACATAAATCAACTCCTGACAATTTTATTAGTTTGAACTGTATGAAATTGTATGTCACAAATGGACAAATCTAGAAATTCATCTCATTCAACTAATACACATAATTTTGGTGACTCATAAGGGGAAAAAATCTCTAATAACAGAATTACCAGGTCAAAGAGTACCCAAAAGATGTTTTAATAGACACTGTCAGATTGCCTTTTTAAAAGTTTGTATAGATACCCAATCCCTCCAACTGCAAATAAATGCACACATTTCCCTCACAACAGTGGGTGTTAACCAGCGTGACTACATGTTCTCATTTGCGCAAACTCCTGGTTTATAACTTTTCTCCCAGAATAATTATTAATAGTACCCCCTTTTACTCTCAAAATGGTCCCAGTTTGGATGACAGATGGTCATCCTAGCGTCACTGATCTTTTAAACTCTAATTTCTCTCCTGGAGATCATTCTGGCCTCTAGGGGCCTGCAGGCTTCTGGGAGTTACCTGCATTCTCCTTCCTCTCATTTCTTATTCACCTGCACTGACAACTTCAGGAGCCATACAATTATGGAGCATGCCTCTAGCTAGGGTCTTCCTTTCTGTGTAGGTGGATGTAGGAAGTGGCAATAAAAGTATGCCTGTGTGTTTACCCTGTTGAAAATCAAGCACCTGTGCGTGCACACAATATTCATATACACACGCGTGCACACATATACAAAGCCAAATTAGTCATTGTTTTCATACAAGTGACAGTCTCCAGCTGTTCACCATCAAACATGCCAGAGATACAGGCAAGAGGGTCCTAGCACTGGAGGAGGGGTTGGGCAGGTAACCTTCATATGCCTCCAAGGGCTGAGATTCTGTACTCCAGGAGTAACGATTAACATTTATTAAGAACTTACTGTCAGGGAAATTCTAAAAATTTTGCCCATAAAATCTCATTTTGTCCCTCAGAGCTACCCACTGATTTATTCACTATTACTGGAGAATATTAACAAATGAGTAAACTAAGACACAGACAGGTTAAGTTAGTTGTCCAATGTGACATACTTAGTAAATGAAGCCCAGATTTCAACTAAGGCAGCCTGACTGAGGAGCTGTTACAGCTCCATTTTCTGCTGCCTTCTATTACATGTGTCAGGCATTGAATATCAGTTTACATTTTACAGATTTATTTCCACTTCCTTTCTTAATGATTCTGATTACATTTCTGAAAAGTTACATAATAGGAGGGAGGGAAGTCATGCAGAAAATTCATGCAATATAATTTGAAAGCTTACCATTGAAGAAACTTCCTTCTTCTCTCTCTGGATGATCTAGCTTTTCAGTTATCTATTCATTATATACTATGAGAAGAGAGAATCAATTTACCTTTTCAAAGTCTTTCTAAGAAAAGTCAGTGATGACTTACCTAATTTTTAAAAAGTGCTTAACATAAAATATCTAGAAATAATCATATGATTTCTATTCTGATACTGCAATATTACTGCTATTTTAATATTTAGGGCTCAAATGACTTAAGGTATTATCAACTTGGGTATGAGTTTAACAAAGAGGAAAAGGGCAAACATTTGGTGGTGACCACAAGACTAGTTGTCTCTGCTGACAGAAAACCTGTGGATGCTCAATGATTCCCTAATCCCTTCAAATCATCTTCTGAATTCATTTTCTAGAGAAGTTTGGACCAAGGACCAAGAGGGGCGATATTACTATCACTCCAGGAAAATAACTCTGTGGGTGAGAGGCATCGTGGTCAAATGTGCATAGTGTATGACATTTTTCAGGTTCCATATTTTCTTCTTCCACAAGTCAGAAGTCTGTTTATACTGTGTCTCGAATAAACACTCCTAAGACTACCACATGCAGTTAGGGTATCAGTAACCTCCCAATTTGTAAGTCTAAAGGACACTCATACATTCAGACCCTCCTTTCTTGATCTCTATGACACCACGCTTCCACTTTCCATCTTCTTCTCAATTCCTTTTGAAGAATCTTGTTTCCTTTATTCAACCTTTTAATATAGGCTATCCCTTGGGCTTGAGATTTTTCTCCTGGGTGGAAAATAATCCTGCTTTCTGAATTTGATCACATTTTATTCCCTACAATGAATCTAGTGTAACTAACTGCTCTCAATCTGTGACTAGATAACGGTTTCTATCTGAAATGAATAAATATCCAACCCTGTGCTCTCTTCAAAGCACTTCTCCTGGTTCACTTTGCTGTGGAATTGAATATGGAGGGAGACAAGTTGAAATGCCGCATCGTCCTCTGCAGCCCTCTGGTGTGATTTCAATCCTAGGAAGCAGCAATCACCCTGTACTTCAGCTCCTCTCCTCAAATAGCTTTTTGAAACAGTTCGTGATCCTGTTACCATCAAAACAATTTCTACGTAACAAGATCTAGAAGTTAGCAATGGAGTATGTACATGCTTGACAGTTCATCCTTGCCCCTACAAGGTTTACCCTGCTTCTCATTCAGATTTAGTATCATGTCCCAGAGGCCCAGAGCAGCACAATAATATGGATATCCCCTGATGTTATTTTTAATGGAAATTATAGAGGACCTTGCAGTACCCTTTCATCAGTCAATACTTCATGGTTCAATTACCCAGGTGAACAAGGGGGCTATGGTTCTGACTTCAGTTGGGTTCCCAGGATCTAGGCCTGGAGGAGTGTGAGGATCTGCCCAGAGCTGTGCATGTTGAGCTGAAGGGAGCGAAGATCTGAGTTCTGGGTAAGCAGGAGCCTTGTAAGTACAGGAAGGTTTAAAGAATCAAGCTGAAAAGAGTGGAGAGAGGGTCAGTCAACTAGGTAGGATGAATTGATTTGGGAAAAGGCTTCAAGGATTCCTTAAAGCAAAGTGAAACTTTTGTTGAGTTGCTTTTGTGGAGTGGGAGTTGGGGTAACTGGGAAAGGTATTAATATCCAATTTAGGCTGGAAATTTTAAACTCTTCTCTATCAATATTATGGTTTTTACCCATCCTACACTAGCTACTGAGGTTATAAGAATGTGTTTTAGAAATGAGAACAGTGTTTCCTACTCATACTTTAATTTTGATGCCTGGGATAAGTAAGAGGAAGACTTCCAGCTGTGAGTTACTGAAAGGGTCTGGGGCACCTCATCAAACAAATTATAATACTTGCCAGGAGCAGTCCCACGAGGAATGTAAATCGTGTGTGGTCTTCCAGCAATATAGACTTGAGTTCTGTTCAAAAGGATGGTAAACTTAGAGTTAGTGAGGCTTATTTTCAGAATAAAGTTATAATTGGAATTATCTTATTAGATAGACTACATTTATGTAACTTTTTATTACCATTGCTTTATTACATTAAGTTCTCCTTTTATTTATCCACCAGGAGAATTAAAGTGTTTGATTAAGAATACAGTAATACAATTAAAATAAATGAAATATCAGTAAGTTAGCAATAGAATTAACAATTGCTTGTTTATTTCTCTGTGTCTTCTGTTAGTAGGATGTAAGCTCCACGAAGGCAAGGATTTATCTTTCTTGTTATAATTATGTCCCTAGTGACAACCACACTACTTAAGGCATAATAAATACTCAGTAAATATTTACTAAAATAGATGAGAGTCAAAGGAGGCAGTGAGTACACGAGCGGTTAAACATTTATGTTCTCTAACACTTGGAACTTTAAAAAGTGCTTTAACTTAAAATCATATCTGCTAAATAACAAGACTATTAGATCAGATGTAGTAATCAATCTTTTGATGCCCCATTAGTCATTCATTTTTTTTTTAATGAAAGATGGATGTTTCTGGAACCCAAGCAGCATCTTTGGATTATGAAATACAAGAAGCCCTTAATAAGACAAATTCCTCTAACAGAATGCAGTGCTCATGGAATTAACAAGGTCTAGGAGATCTCTAGAAGAAATCAAAAAAGAAGAGATAGCAGATGAATAGCAGAGCTAAACCAGAACTGAGGGCAGTTGTTGGCCCATGTTTGCAGAGATACTTCAGAGTTTTCCTTCTAAACTGCAGAAACTTCAGTGATGGATTATTTGCTCAGGCCCCTATTCTCTTCTGGGAATAATTAGCCACTTTACTGATAAGCACTATGCAAAAAAGTGATAACACTTATAAGAGACCAGGATCCTGGGGTGGGTTGGGGGGGAATATATATATATATGTAAAGCAACATGTTTGTCACAGACTCTTGCCACATATGTAATGTACCCTTACTGGTTCTTCCTTCTGGGTATATATTTTTTCTAAGATGTAAAGAATAAGGAATTATCTTCCATCTTACTCTTTCTTTTATCTTTATATGTTAATAAGAAAAGGATATAAGGTCTCATAGCCAGAAAAATACAAAGTCCTAGACAAAGAAGTGGTCTTAAGTAAGCAAACAGAACATTTGGCCAACACTTATCTTTTCATACAGGCACATTTTACTTACAGATGGGCCTATTAAAATGCCTCTGCCTCATCTATGGATCTTTCTATCTTGTCTCTGGGTCCTTCTTGAAAAAGGTATACAATTTAAAGAAAGAAAATAATACTGTGTTGGCCTGAAGGAGAATGAAGAAAAACAAACTTCTCAACGTGTATGGACTATGAAAATATTTTCCATACCTCTGTGAACTCCTTTTGAAAAAGTTACTTGAGAATATACTCCAGTAAAAGGGAAAAAAAATGAATCTTAAAAGAAAGGAAGATATGGGATCCAAAAATTTCTTCTCAGTAGAGCAGTGAAAAGAAACTAATTTTTGTAAATTATAACAGGAAGTCACAGGACTTTTAAAAAAATATCTATAAGAAGACAATGAATATATTTTACCAAATACTAGATGAGTAATCACAGTGATAGGAATAAAGATACCGGTGTCCTGTGTCCTTCTTGACAAGAAATAATGGGGCTTCCCTGGTGGTGCAGTGGTTGAGGGTCCGCCTGCCGATGCAGGGGACACGGGCTCATGCCCCGGTCCGGGAAGATCCCACATGCCACGGAGCGGCTGGGCCCGTGAGCCATGGCCGCTGAGCCTGCACGTCCGGAGCCTGTGCTCCGCAACGGGAAAGGCCACAACAGTGAGAGGCCTGCGTACCACAAAAAACAAAAACAAAAAACAAAAAAAAACAAGCAAAATAATAATATCCCCTAACAGCAAAATAACAAAAAAATATGGATAGTGCAAGACAAATTTTTCAGCTTTCATGATGGGGAGTTGATAGATACCATGTAAAGTTAAGAAATCATGAAAAGGAGATAAAACCATATTGTTCAAACACATGGAGGTAGCCAAAAAAAGAAATACAAATAGAATCATATTAAAAGGATTCTTTTTGGAGAGGAGGTGTCAGAGGTGGAGTGGGGAGTGGGAAAAACAAACTTTTTTTTTTAATAAGGTAAGGAGTTTACTTTTTAAATATTTATTTATTTTTGGCTGTGTCAGGTCTTAGTTGAGGCACGTGGGATATGCAGCACGCGGGATCTTTTGCTGCGGCATGCAGGCTTCTCTCTAGTTGTGGCACGCAGGCTCAGTAGTTGTGGTGTGCGGGCTCTCTAGTTGTGGCACACGGGCTCCAGAGCACGCAGGCGCAGGCTCTCTAGTTGTGGCATGCAGGCTTAGTTGTCCCGCGGCATGTGGGATCCTAGTTCCCCAACCAGGGATTGAACCCGTGTCCCCTGCATTGGAAGGTGGATTCTTATCCACTGGACCACCAGGAAAGTCCTGGAATAACCTTTTTATTTTATAATTTTCTGTACCTTTTGAAAATTTTTTCCTTATCATATGGATGCATATACTATTTTTATTACATAAAAAAGGTAAAACATTTCCTGATTACTAGCTTAGCATTCTCTTCAATGATACTATCCTAAAGTGCATTCTTACTAAGGATAAAAGGAACATACATCTGCAGGTAATATTGATAGATGAAGCATTGACAAATGAACACTATAATCAATACTGCAATGAGTAGAAGCATCAGGAATCCAAACATGTCAACTGAAATGTATGAAAAGAAAAGAAATATATTTTAAGCTAACAGAAGGTTAATAATTTCTCATAGTTTCATCGTTCCTAATATCATGCAGTCTGATTCTTAAATACAAATGCACTGGTCATTATTAAAAATGATACAGTAACATACATCATACGCTCCAATAAAACTACTCTTAATGCAATAATCACTAACATTTGAAAATAATCTGGGTTGCTAAAAAGAGGAAACATTTAATGTCCTTTATCTCCAGATAGGTAAACTATTAGGCCACAGGCTTATTTTTTCCTTTATTTTGTCTCTAGACTCATTCCAGGCAATATCTCAACAGAAAGAATAGATCTCTCAGGTTGCTGTTTCTATGAAGATAAAATAGTAGGTAGCAGGGGATGGTTTGTTGTTTGAGTTTCAGCAGTTCCTTATCAAAAAGGCAGCCAACGCTTGCTGGGAAAGCAGATTTCCAGCACACCTGTAAACTGTATCCCCTCTCAATACTATTTAACTTATCAGCCTGGTGTACCTGTAAAATGAAACTAGCAGGGCAGAAGATGAAGTAGGAGACTAGGGTTCCCCATTCATACTAAATACATGAAGTGTCACTTGCTATATATAGGTTCTTTGCTACAACTATGATTTAAATTTACCTGATGGTTTCTGAAGAAAACATGGATTTGTGAGCAAAATTTATATTTTTTCACTTCAATTTTTTAAAAAAAGCAAAAATACAACATTACAGATATAAAATTAAAGATTCTTTAATGATTGAGATGAGTTCAGTCCCAGGGAGTCATTGTTCTGAATGTCAATTCTCAGTATTGAACACATTAGCTGAGGAAATATAAGTTATTAATAATGCTATTGGGCTCAATATGTCCTCAGGACTAGCTTACAAGAAACTCCTGGAGTTTCTAAAACAACTTAAGAACACAAACCTCCCTTTACTGGGTTATGGTTATTGTACATCAGAGTACTTTAGAGATGAAATTTAAAGTATTTAACAATTGGTATGGTAAGGCACCCACAAATCAGAATGAATGTTGACCTAGTTTGAACCAACACTGGCTGGAAACAATCAGTATCAGTCTGTATCAGAGGAAACACCAATGAACAGACTTGCTATATTTTAATAAAGCAAATATAATAATTTATAATTCTTCAATTGTAGCAAATCACTAGTTTGCAAATCAATTGTAAAAAGTACAGGGCTTCCCTGGTGGCGCATTGGTTGAGAGCCCGCCTGCTGATGCAGGGGACATGGGTTTGTACCCCGGTCCGGGAAGATCCCACATGCCGCGGAGTGGCTAGGCCTGTGAGCCATGGCCGCTGAGCCTGCGCGTCTGGAGCCTGTGCTCCCCAACGGGAGAGGCCACAACAGTGAGAGGCCCGCATACCGCAAAAAAAAAAAAAAAAAAAAAGTACATAAAATTCAAATAAGGACAACTCACCACGACAGTTCAACCAAAATATAGAACTGAAATGACACCCGAAATATGGAAAACAAATTTTTTTTGCAAGCCCTTTCTTCACTGCACCAAAAACACTGTATTTGGAAAGAAAAAAAATAAAAGCAGTGTCCAAGTATAATAACCACAATCCCAGTAAGTTTCTAGTACTAGTTCAATAAGTATTCAATATATAATAGCCATCATCATCATCATCATTATATTATTATTATTTGTAGTTGATGCTGTTGGTGGTCTGCCGCTTTACCAGATCCACTTTACCAGGCCCATGCACACAAACCTAGCTGCAATGAGTGCTGACTGCCAACGGCTCAAGCTGCCCTTCTTCTTGCAATGATCTTGTGGATAGGGACCATCTTGCCTGTGGTCAAGAATTGACCTCTGTCAGGAATTAACCAGTATATGGGGTTCCAAACAATGGACATCCTTGCCTCAAGGCAGGCACAACTCTGCTACGTAACTTTTTGCCCCAGGGCTGCCCATGGTTCAGGCCAGTGTAGGCTTTGGCTGAGATCACATCTTTGCTTGGCTCTTGTCCCTTAGTTTCTCTGGGTCCCGTACTCCTTCATAGAATTTTGCTGAACAGCAGTCACTCAAGAAATCACATGTACCTGAATCACTTTCTCAGGCTCTGTAGTTAGAGAACAAAATTTAAGACATTATTTCACAAAGTAGTAATAATGACTTCAGAAGATAGGGTGTTTTTTGTTGTTGTTGTTGGTTTTTCCCCCTCTCTCTTTCTAACACTCTTTCCCATTCCCCTTGTCTGCAGCATTCACACTTTCCTCTGGGGATTCCTCTTCTGTTACATGTGGGCCTGGTGGTGCTCTCAACCAGCCTTGCTTTACCCCCTTTCCCCTTTTTGCTCACTGGTGGCCAGATGATCATGTGGAAATAGGAATATTGAATTCTAAGTCTCTTGCTGAAGCAAGCAAAAGCAAGGTACAATGGTGGTAACCACCGTGGAAGATAAGACTAGAACCTGGAAGAGTAAAAAAACTGAGGACAGAGTGGTAAAAATGGCTGTCACTTACATAGGACCTACCACGTGACAGGCACCGTTCTGAGCCCTTTATATATATTAGCTCATTTCATCTTCATGACAACCCTGTAAGCTAGGTACTGTTATATCCACTTTATAGAGGAGGATACTAAGGCACAGAGCAGTCAAATGACTCTCATAAGGTCACATACCTAGTAAATAGGGAAGCTTAGGTTCTAATGTAATCAATGTGGTTCTATGCTGGTAACCAATCCTATAAGACTGATCCCAGACCCCTCCCAATCACTTCTTGCTGTATATCCTGAGACCAGCAGGATACACATTCCATTGTAAAAAGTCACCCCTTAGACACTGCCTGAGAGCAAGAGATATATCACAGGCCAACTTTTGTTTCATGTTAACCAAGATCAAAGGTCAAATGAAGGCAAATTTAAGATTGAAGCCATTTTGGCTAAATGGATCCTGTCCTCTTAGACTACTGCTTAAAGACTGGAACTTCAAAGTCAAAGTCTACATTCAAGGATTACAGCCCAGAGGCTTCAGGCCTTGGTTATTAGATCTCAGAGTTTTTAGGAATCAAGTTCATGCCATCTAGCAGGGTTTTAAGGGAGATGAAACGCCAGAAAAAACCTGAACCTGTCAGAGAAGAGTTTGTGGTCACTTAGTGCTAAGCTGATTCCCTGGCCCCGATAACCAGGTTCACAGCACATGAGCTCCTGAAGCAGTGCAGTCCCCAGAAGAGACATTCTTCCCTGTGCCTCTCTCTGATAGGAGCTCAGAGAACAACGGAAAAGGGAGCTCCTTCGCAGGTTAAGCCTGGGGCAGCCAGATTGGTGACCAATAACTCACTGCTTGGCCAGGGAAACTCAACAGAGCATCTGCACACCACGTACATCTCTCTGACATTCCAAAGTTATAGCTGGGGGGCAATAACTGACAACGACTCTGGGTAAGTACAATTTTACTTGAGGGTTGGTTGCATTAATTAACAGGAGCATTTTTTTAAATGTAGGGATGGAGAAAATACTTCCTGAAAGGTCAAAGGGTGAAACACAGTAGCCTAAGGTAGTTTATTTTTTTACTCTCTGTCTGCCCAGATTGTGTCACCATCCTTCTTCCTATGGTAACCCACACCCTCTTACCTTTTCGGATCTCTTCCCCACCTTTATGTGGGTCTGCAGCTATCAGTCAGCTATGCTCCACCACTTTCCTCCTCCTGGAATCACCTGACCCAGGCAATGGCACTCAGAGTAGCCCATGCCTCTGGCTCAGTAACTAGTGCGGGACTGGACATAAGACCCAAATAGGGTCAATCAGAATCCTCTGTGCAATTGTATACAGGCATTGGGAGAGGTCTGCTGGGAGCCTGCCTCTTCCCCAGCTATATGGAAAATGTTCATTTGCCATAGAAGAAAATGAGGTCAATACCCAGAGTGAGGCAGAGCTGGGAGATGAAAAGAGAGAGAGGAAATGGGAATAACATCCTTTAAGACTCAGCTGTGCATGATGTCAAGGCCACACTGGACTTACCAGTTTTGTGAGTTAATAAATTCTCTTTTTTAATAAAGTAGTTTGAGTTGGGTGTCTGTCAGTTACCTCAAAAAGATTTGACCAATTCCTTTTATTTTTTTTAAGATTATTTTTTTATGTGGACCATTTTTAAAGTCCTTATTGAATGTGTTACAGTATTGCTTCTGTTTTATGTTTTTTTTTGCCTGGAGGCATGTGGGATCTTAGCTCCCCATCCAACGATCGAACCTGCACCCCCTGCACTGGAAGGTGAAGTCTTAACCACTGGACCGCCAAGAAAGTCCCTGACTAATTCCTTAATTAAGGCTAAAAAGTCTTCAAAGAGAAGAACTTCAAATTAACCAGAGGAACAGTAGAATATATTCAACATCTCTAAATTAGTAATGCGTAATTTAAGACAAATTACATGAATTTTTTTCTTGTAGCTAAGGAAGATGACCCATATAAATACAAAGCCATGCTAACCTCAGACCCTTAAGAGAGTGAGAAGTGAGAAGTCAGCTAACAGACTTTAGAATGATGGTTAATATCATTAAAATGAAAAAATGCAGAAGGGGGGAAGGTACATAGTAATGTTTAATGGTTTGTTAACATTGTATAAACTAAATGGTTTAATACTTATACTGGCCAAAAATATTAAATAAGTGTTATTGTGCAAAGAGGGATTTTAAAGTAGTGGACATAGAGAGGATAAAAAGAGCATTTACTAATTATGGGCAAATGCTAGATATAATGGAAGTTAGGTTACATTGATATATAAAGCATTGTTTTCTAGAGGTTGAAAATTTAACTGGCAGGTATAATATTTCCACTGTATAAAAAACAAATGTTTCTAAATGGAAGAATATTAGAATTTCAAAAGGAGTGGAACAGATCATAAATGTAATAGGAGTTCATAGCGAAAGTACTCACTTCTAGTTGATTGGTTAAGATTTTTTTCAGAGAATAGGAAGAATTTGTCTGAGCTTTGAAGAAAAGGTAAAATCTGTGCAGGAAGGAAGGGCTTTAGATACAGAAGCTATGGTAGAATAAAGAACAGGTTTCCACTGTGGCAGGAGTGAAATCCGTCGGCATGAAATTTTGTGGAATTATTTGGAAAGGTAAACTTTTCTCAGATTGTGATGGGTTTTGAACCAGACTAAAGAGTGTGTTTTTTCTTTTCTTTTTTTTAAATTGAAGTATAATTTTTTCAAACAAAAAATTGTTTTGTTTTTGAAGTACAATTTTCTAGAAGCAAGTACATGTTTGCACTAAACTTTTCCTTTATTTCTAGATTCTCAAGGAACGGTTTGAAATGCAGAAATACTTCTTAATAACCACTATTAGTCATTCCTACTATCAAAAAATTGTGTAAAACAAAGTTTGGCATATCTTTTAGACTACAACTGTAAACTGTGTGACTTTATAATGTTCCCAAGACAATTTCCTCACATAAAAGTTAACTTACTTTATTATTTTCTGTGCACAATTGACAATTTTTCCATACAGTACATGCTGCAAAAAAATTAAGTACAAAAATATAAATACAAAGCCTATTTATTGCTCAACTTTATATAAAATGCGTTTCATTAAGTCATTCCTGTTTCATGGCAAATGTATCCATACCCTGAGCATTTTCCTTTATTATTTTCATATGTCTAGACACTTTCTCATTGATACCATTTCTCACTAATCCTAACTCCTTACTTTCTCCTGTTACTCAGAAAAATATGAAATAGCATCATCCAACTTGGATTAGCCAAGTAAGTTCTAAAAATTAACTTTCCTCTCCTAAACTAACTCCCTGGTCCCAACCAGGCATCTAAAGCTACGCACCTGAATCAAACTGGGCTAATCCCACACCACACTCATTGATCCAGGGAGAAGCAATCTGAGCAAGTCAGCCCAATCAGAATCCTCCTTCCACGATTTACAGATTGGAACTTGAGGGTTAGGGGTAGTGCGGAGACTCTGTCTCCAACTTTTCAAAAATTTAAACAGGATTGTCTTTATGTAGTTATAAAAGTGACGCATGTTCAATATAAGAAATAAGTATACATAAAAAAATAAAAATCAGCTGAAATTCCACCATCCAGAGAAACTCTGATGCTTCATCTTACTTTAAACAAATTATTTCCATGATCTAAACTTGGATTTTGCCATCATTCCAAATGACTGCAACCATGAAATCTTAAATACCAATATTCTAGTCTCTGACTAGAATCTTCTCTCCTTTCCTCTCTTGTTTGCCTTTTGACATGACTCAGACCTTCACTCTTCTTGACCTTTCCATTGTTTTCCAAATCTGTTTGCCCCTCATGGCCTCATTCCCTTCTCTTTAGCCTGAACTTCATGTCAGTGAATGACCCAATCTGGGTCCATCTCAGAGATTTAGACTGAGTATTTGTATAACTAACCAGCAATCTTTCTTATAGTCTTTCTTGCTATTACTGAAGAACCAATGAGGGACAGCTGACCTACATGACAATGTGCTACATGAAGCAATAGTTTCTTTTCTTCTTTTACTCTGTTCCTGAAGAAAGAGGTACTAGCTATTTCCACAGCATTCTCAGGACCAGATTCTTCCTATACCCTCTTAAAGACCCAATTTTTTTGTGTATTTTTCTCTCCAGTCACTTCCTTCCTCTTGATTACATTTTCATAATTTCTGCAGCATCATTCTCTCCTAGTTCTCTTGGAACATCTCTAGCCATTCCTTTTTGAGTTTCCTGACTGGTTCCATTCCCTCTATCAATGTCTAAAATATTGTTATTACATAAAATTCCATCCTTGTTCCTCTTCTCTTCTTCCATGAGGGATCACAATTTCAAATACCTAGAGATGCCAGGCGTCAATGTATATTATACCAGATATCAAAACAAAAACTTTCTTTTTGATTGGCAGTGCAAAGAATTAATTAATAATTTTAAAAAATAGAACAACTGAATCAGACAAGCTGATTCTAAAGTTTATCTGGAATTAAAATTTTTTGATGAACAGCTAAGAGAAAAATTTGGGGGGAAGATAACAAGATTTCATATATTACTATTCTCTATATTACATCCTTACATTTACTTTGTTGATTTCTGATATAGGCATGTAAAATGAGTCCATATGGCTTTTAATTTGTTAAATGTTCTTTTTATTTCTATCACCTTTGACTGCATCTATTTCAAAACTATGTTGTTAGGTGAACAAAGTTTCATAATATGTCATCTTCATGTATTGTGCTGTACATCAGTATGGAATATCACTTATTCGTCTACTTAAAGATTTTTTTTTAAATTCGATGTTATCTAACATTAATATTGCTACACTTGCTTTATTTTTCATTAGCATTTGCAAGGTATATATTATTCCATCAATTTATTCTTTGTTGCTTTATTTCCTCTAGTCACACCCTGAAGTCACCCCTGTTTCTGTTTCTATATGAGCGGTTCCTTAAAAATTTTTGAGAGATATATTTTATCTTCTTCTTTCTATTGCTTAATCAGGATCTACATTCTCTACCTATATAAGGATCCTAATATGCTTTAACTTTCTTCCTTTCCCTTCCCACACCATTCCCCAGGTAGGAATCATCTGGAATTTTAATTATTATTAAGTCCTTATCAATTATTATTAGACTGTTAATGTATTTAAATTGCTATTGACTTGTAATCAATCATTTATAAACGTTTTACTGGTTTCTTTGCTTACTAATCTTTCTTGAATCCCACATTTCCCCTTAGTTTATATTCGTTTGCTGAATAATATCCATGAGTACACCTTTCTCAGAAAGGGTCTGTGAGTGACAGAAATCACTCTGATTATATATAACATAGGGAACTTAGTACTGGGAATCAGGTATGCAGGTGATAGAAGAGACTGAGAAATCTACCAGGGGAAAGACAATGTAGCCCCACCTCCCCCCAGATATCAGCACACGCTAGGCTAGAGGGCAGAGGAAGGAGGCAGCTTCCAGAGTCCAATACAATAAGTATATGTAGAGTCTGCATGACAAATATTCTTGGTGTGTTCACCATTACAGAAATAAACAAATGGGTACTACAGAAATAAAGAGAAAACCTGGAAGCCTTGCCTCATGTTCAAATTACTTAGCCTTCATCTCCTTGGAGAAATCTGCCTTTTCATCTCATTCTGATATCTTGACTTTGACATATGTTTCACGGAATCTATTTCTCATTTGGTGGTTCTCTAGCTCAGCACTTGTGGGGAAATTTTCATCTGTTCCTTGAGTTCTGTTTTCTTCTAGGACAGATTAGCTGTTTTTCTGCATGGGAGTATATATATACTCAATTATTTATTCTGTTAGCTATGCAGTGTTTGCATAGGTTCTATATTGTCTATTTTCATCTTACTAATGATTAGATAGTTCTGTTCAGACCTTCTATTTGTGTTGACACAGTAGAAGTGACATTTTGACCACCTTACCACTGTCCTTGAAATTTTTTTTCTGACAAACTACAGTTTTACTGTATTTTATGCTCTATTCACTTGGTCGTTCTCAGTATTTGACAAAGGGAGAGAACTCAGGTGAGTCTGTGCCAGACTGTGTTAGACTATCTGGGCTCTACACTCTCTTCTGAGGTTTTATCATTTTCCACTGCCAAGGTTCACGCTAGCTAATTGGAGATATATCCCATTTCCATACAGGGAATATTTCTGGATTGTAGATCTGCCCCTAAATCCAGTTTGTAGCCCAGGAACTTGTGTTTCCATCAGAGTCAGATCCACTGTTCAGTTTCTCTGTTTTTCTTATTTCTCCTCCGAAACCATTTCTCTGTAGATCTTCAGAACAGGTGAAGAACAGGACACCCACTCAATTTGCATGTCTCTAGATCTGGGAGTACTAATGAAAATTCTTGGAATTTAGTGACAGTCATTTCTAAGGGGTGATGGTGGCATTTGGAGTGTTACCATGCTGTGCTATTCTATTTTGATCTAGAATCTTCTATTTCTTTCCTAGTTTGCCACTTGCTTTTTAGGCCATACCCCTTTGTTTTCTGGTTGCTCCCAGTAAGAGAATTTCTCTACATTTTAGTATTTTTTAATGCATTCATTAGGTATTGGAAAAGAAGATTCTTAACCCAAAGTTCCAAGAGCAAACTACAACTTCTTGGGATATTGCTTACTAAGCTCTCAAATATAAATAAAACATCAGGCTTAAAAGCCTGGGGAATCAAAGCAACCCGCTTAGTAGGGGATCTCACTTGACGTGGTATTATTAACAAAGTTCTGTGGGTTGCCTGTGGGAAAGGTCTATCACTCAGACCACCAGCAGGGATGTAGGTGGAGATCTCAGTGAAAGGTTAGAATCCCTTTCGCAGTTTTGGAAGTGAAAGAATCGTAATGTCTAAGAAACCATATCCTTATAAAATAGGAAGGTTGAGTGCAAGTTCAAAGGGGAAGTTACCCCAGGCTAGGAAGCAAACACTCAGGGGAGGCCCAGGACAGGCTGACCAGGCTTTCCCTCCCAAAGGGAAGCTGTTTCCTCAGAAACACTGACTGGGTTCTTCAGCCCTAGAACTAAGCTAGCTAGAAGACCAGACTATGTTATCCATGATTCTTGATTTATTTTTGTTTACTCCCTTTTTGTTCTTCCTCAACATTTTAACAAGGTTTTTTGAAAAATTCTAGTATGACTCCAATTTGTTAGGGAACAAAAGGAGGGATTTGTATCTATGTTTGGCCTGTTTTTAGGCACTTTTCCTGGGAAGAACATGGCAAGGGATGGTATGAGAACGTTGTTCCTCTTGAAGTATGTATGGGAATGACTGAGAGGTTAAATGAGAGAAAAATGTATGGGAAAGATAAAACCAAAGGAAACAAGCCAGATCTTTTGATTCAGCCTCTCCTTATCCTCCACCCTCTCAAAGGAGAGTCTCATTTCAGTGCAAAGCTAAGAGCTTTGGGTTTGGATTTAGGAAGGAAGACACTCACAGATACTATCTTTTTGACTCTGAAAACCAGAAAGCGGTAATTATTCTGTCTTAGAGTCTTCATAAAAATGGCAGTCTTGGCTTTACAGGGCATTTTCCAAGTAGTTCAAATCCTGTCCTTATTCTATCTATACAATTCCAGTTTAGGATACTGAAGACATTATCTCCAGGTTCATGAATTTAACTCAGTACAGCTTTTAATGTTTCAGAATTTCTTCAGTTGGGGAGGGGAACAAAAGAAAGTCCCCAAACCAAGTAATTATTTCTTAAGATAAGACCCAAATTAAGTACTTTATTAACTAAAACCGTACAACACTCAGAAAGACTAGCTATGGCCATTAAGTGGGGTCTGATTAGAACAAAACCCAACACCTTATTCACAGCACAAAGCTTTGGGCTATAGGTCATGCAAAATGAAGGGGGTGGGGAACATGCTTTCCACATTTAAAACTGTTTTAATCCACTTTTCACACTTCAGATAAAGCAAATGAATTTGAGTCCAATTTAACTGGATTTCACCAAAAACGTTAAGATCCTTTAAAAATGTCTTCCTGCCAACACCAAAAGGCAACTTTAGAGATGAAAATCTCAGCCTGCCAGCGTGCCACAACCAGTAGGAAATACAACGGCGGCCGCACACCTGGGGCAGCAGCTTCTGGGCTCAGGATGGCTTACCGTCATCCATAGATTTTGGTCTGTGCTTGTTCTTGTGTCTGGAGACTTGGGAAAAACTATTCTCTGAGAAGCTGATAAACAGTTGGACGAGAAAGAGGGAGAAGAATACTGGCAGGAGGATTTGACTCCACGACTGCAGCCGGCACATGGCTCCTTGGCCCTGGGTTCCACCGGTTGCCGGCCAGTGGGATTGCGGTGGGCACCAGGTACCGAGCTGGACCCGCGGACCCACTCATGGACTGTGACCTGTCCCAATTCCAGCCCCTTCTGAGGCAGCCCCTTCCGAGCCCTGGACCCCAGCATAATTCGAAGAATTTTAGTACCCCTCATGTTCCGGCCAGAACGCGAAATGTTTGTAATGCAACCCTGGTCCGCACTGGCCTCGGGCTCGCGAGGGCCCTGACCACCGCCTACAGTTTGTCCACTGGTCTGGATGGAGGTCTATTTCCCTCCAAAGCCCACAGCTTTTCCCTGCTTGGCCGTTGCTTTTGAAGAAGGCCTGGATTCTAATTTCCACCATTCAATAGCTGGAAAGCAGTAGCAGCTTTCTGGGCCGCTTTCCTCAGATGTAAGGGAACCTACCATCTACCACGCACCATGGGAGTTATCGTGCGATTGATAAGTGATGAGGTCCTGAAACTCACAACTCTCTCAATCCTTGATCTTGTCTTTGACTAGTATGTGGCCCTGTGGCATGCTCTAATGTAGTTTCCCAAAGTATGGTGTATTTTCAGTGGTACGCAGATGAGTATCTTTTATTTTCATAGTTATGAATTTGGTTTTAATGTGTATGGGGAAAAATATAACTAGTAGTTATAATGATATAATGGCAACAATATATGCTTTTCTTTTAAAGTAAATCTATGTAAAAATGTCAGGTTTCAGAAATGTAAATAGTAGCATAATTTAAAGGGTAAGGCAAAATTGTGAAGGTGGTTCCAGAATGACTGAAATTTGAGCAACACTGCCTCATTGTGGACGGGGTATGGTAGGGAGGAACAGGGCACAGAGGTTTGTCCTTGCCCGGGGTCTATCTTGGTCTGTTTTTTAAGGCCGAATGATGGAGTTGTCCCACGGCACCTTTGACACATTGATCTAGACTGCACCCTGAGGACTATGGATCCAGTACTGACAATAAAGATGGTGAAGGGGAAGATGTACAGAGTCCCAGGCTGCCTTTTCCTTGCCTCTCTGTAATGCAGAGGACAGACAGAGCTATAATATGAAAAGTGCTCTTATAAACTGACAAAAGGACAAAAAGAAAAACAATAGTCATTTCAGAAGAAGAAACATGTTCCTGCTGATCCTTTTGGACACTGTATCAGACTGTCCCTGGAATCAAATTCTTCTATCATCTAAGTCAATAATTCCCCTTTTGCTTAAGCCAGTTTGAGTTACGTTTTCTGTCTCTTTGAGCATTCCTCAACAGCAACATATCAAGATTCCTCATAGGAGGACTTCCCTGGTGGTTAAGAATCTGCCTGCCAACGCAGGGGACACGGGTTTGAGCCCTGGTCCGGGAAGATCCCACATGCCACGGAGCAACTAAGCCCATGTGCCACAACTACTGAGCCTGCGCTCTAGAGCCCACGAGCCACAACTACTGAAGCCCGCGCGCCACAACTACTGAAGCCTGCGCACCTAGAGCCCATGCTCCGCAACAAGAGAAGCCACCACAATGAGAAGCCCGTGCACCACAATGAAGAGTAGCCCCTGCTCGCTACAACCAGAGTAGAGCCCGCACACAGCAACATTTATTTAAAAAAAAAAAAAAAGACCCCTCATAGGAAGGAAAAATGGTGATAACATATTTGTGATAATCGTTCTTAAGCGAAGTCCCTGTACTCCTTCCTGGTGCTGATGTAAATATCTGCAATGAGGAAAGGGAATATTTAAGTCTACAAATCCCGTGTATAAAGCTCAGTCTACCATAACAAAATACTAGACTGGTGGCCTAAACAACAGTTAATTTCTCACATTTCTGGAAGCTGGAAGTCCAAGCTCAAGGTGCCAGCAGGGTTTGTCTCTCCTGAGGCCCCTCTCCTTGGCTTGTACATGGCCACCTTCATACTGTGTCCTCATATGGCCTTTCCTCCCTGTGTGCACACACCTGGTGTCTATTCCTCTTCCCATAAGGACACCAGTCCTACTGGATTAGTGCCCCACCCTTACGACCTCATTTAACCTCAAAGGCCCTATCTCCAAATACAGTCACATTAGGATTAGGGCTTCAACATATGGATTCTGGGGGGCACATTCAGTCCCTAACAGTCAGGCATAGCACTTTTCCCTCATCACGAGATTCACTCTTTGTCCTTCAGAATTATTCCTGACAAAAAAATTCATTCCTTGTGCACATGCAAACTTTGTTGTTTTCTCTCTACTTTGCATTTTTTCCAAATCATCATCATTCTTGCCTTTATCAAAAGCAAATGTGTGCCTATTAAAATAGTTTTTTCAGTACTTTCACTGCTTTTGTGTTTATCGGGTAGAGAGTAAATGTTTGTAAAACATTTAAAAAATAGTAAAAAAAAAAAAAAACAACTCTTAGGGTTTGGTAACTAATTTCAACATGTGTTGCTGGGGGATTCCCCACACAACAATGCTCTGGACGACTGCTGGGTGTCCCTCAATTCAACTAAATTCTGATGCTGTCTACCCAGACGTAGCATTAGATTCTACAGGGTAAGGGTTTAGTCCCACACGACTGCACCCCTACCCCTGACACACTTCTGACACCAGCTGAAAGTCCACATTATCACCTAAGTTACTGACCAACCCACGATAAACTCGAGGTTCCGACAACCTTCTCCTCAGGTTCAATTAATTTGCTAGAGTGGCTCACAGAATGCAGAGGAACATTTTACTTTCAAAATCACCAGTTTATTTTAAAGGGACACAACTCAGGAGCAGCCAGATGGGAGAGATGCATAGGGCAAGGTATGGGGAAAGGGTGAGGAGCTTCCATGTGCTCTCCAGGAGTACCACTCTCCTTGCATTTCCTTGTGTTCACCAACTAGGAAGATCTTCAAACCTAGTCCTTTTCCATTTTTATGGAGGCTTCATTACATAGGTGTGCTTGATTCAATCACCGGCCACGGGCAACTGATTGAACCTCCAGCCTCTCTCTTCGGATGGGGCGGGGGGGGGGTAGGGGTAAGGGATGACTGGCAATCAGCCCCCATCCTTCAATGGGGGCTCCAAAAGTCACCTCATCAACATAACAAAAGACACCTTTATCACTGTCCTCACTTAGGAAATTTCAAGGGATTGACTGAAGTACAGTTGAGTTCCAATAGTATGTTAGTTTCAGGGATACAGCATAGTGAGTATTTTTATAGATTATACTCCATTAAAACTTGAGTATTTTTATAGATTATACTCCATTAAAACTTATCATAAAATAATGGCTGTAGGAAATTCCAAGGGTTTTAGGAGCTCTGTGCCAGAAATGGGATGAAGACCAAATATGTATTTCTTATTATAAATCACAGTATCACAAGAGCCAACAGACTCAAGAACAATGCACAGCCCTAAAGGACTGACATGACTGCTAATGCCATCTGTTGGTGGCAACAGAAATGACATGTTTATAGTCTGGATAATAGCTTTGCTCAGATCTATCAAAGTGTATACACTGAACATTTGAAGGTAAAGGAACGTCTATATTATCTTTCTTGACCTTCTGTATTTTGTTCTGTGTTAATCAAGGGCCCAGGAAGGCTAACTGAAGGGAATTCAATGAAGGAGTAACGAAAACAAATAAAGGATGGTGGAGCACACTGGGACATCAAAGGGAAGCTATTACCAGAGAGGCTGATATCCAGAGAGAACTGAAGAGAAGCTACCTGACAGGAGCTGTGGCCATAAGGTAGAGAAAATACAGTTTGGCTGAGTAGTGAGAATAAATACCCTGACCCCTCTTTTCTCCTACTAGCTAGGCTCCCAGAGTCAAAGAGGTAAAGAAACTAAGGTAATGCAAACTATAGAGGTCAGGGCAGGGCAGAGAAGGGTGGAGAATGGATTTGGAAGGTTGGCTGGTGAATAATCCACAGCTTTCCTTCACAAAATAAATAGCCCTCTCCTCTGATATACATTTATACACAAATATGTATTTGCATATAAAATCACCTCGTATTATGGATACTCATTTTATGTGTTTGGCTCCCTATACTAAACCAAGGTTGAATTCTTAAGTGTCTCATTCATGGCGTTAAGTATTCCATTATAGAAGGAACTCATAAATAAATGAGTGAATACTTATTGTCTGTCCCCGTGGCTTAAAATTTTGCTGGGGGAAAAAAGGGCAAACGTACCCTATTTTATGTTATGTCTTAATGCCCTCCTAAGTATAATAAGGACATCAATAACACAAACAGGGGCTTCCCTGGTGGTGCAGTGGTTAAGAATCCGCCTGCCAATGCAGGGGACGTGGGTTCGAGCCCTGGTCCGGGAAGATCTCACATGCCGTGGAGCGACTAAGCCTGTGCACCACAACTACTGAGCCTGCGCTCTAGAGCCTGCGAGCCACAACTACTGAGCCTGTGTGCCACAACTACTGAAGCCCGTGTGCCTAGAGCCTGTGCTCCACAACAAGAGAAGCCATTGCAATAAGAAGCCCATGCACTGCAACGAAGAGTAGCCCCTGCTCGCCACAACTAAAAAAAGTCCGCATTCAGCAATGAAGACCCAATGCAGCCAAATATAAATACATAAATTTATTTTTTTTAATTTTAAATTTTATTTATTTTTTTATACAGCAGGTTCTTATTAGTCATCCATTTTATACACATCAGTGTATACATGTCAATCCCAATCTCCCAATTCATCCCACCACCATCCCCACCCCCCCACAGCTTTCCCCCCTTGGTGTCCATACGTTTGTTCTCTACATCTGTGTCTCCATTTCTGCCCTGCAAACTGGTTCATCTGTACCATTTTTCTAGGTTCCACATATATGCGTTAATATACTATATCTGTTTTTCTCTTTCTGATTTACTTCACTCTGTATGACAGTCTGTAGATCCATCCACGTCTCAACAAATGACCCAATTTCATTCCTTTTTATAGCTGAGTAATATTCCATTGTATATATGTACTACAACTTCTTTATCCATTCGTCTGTCGATGGGCATTTAGGTTGCTTCCATGACCTGGCTATTGTAAATAGTGCTGCAATGAACACTGGGGTGCATGTGTCTTTTTGAATTATGGTTTTCTCCGGGTATATGCCCAGTAGTGGGATTGCTGGATCATATGGTAGTTCTATTTTTAGCTTTTTAAGGAACCTCCATACTGTTCTCCGTAGTGGCTGTATCAACTTACATTCCCACCAACAGTGCAAGAGGGTTCGTCTGTCGATGGGCATTTAGGTTGCTTCCATGACCTGGCTATTGTAAATAGTGCTGCAATGAACACTGGGGTGCATGTGTCTTTTTGAATTATGGTTTTCTCCGGGTATATGCCCAGTAGTGGGATTGCTGGATCATATGGTAGTTCTATTTTTAGCTTTTTAAGGAACCTCCATACTGTTCTCCGTAGTGGCTGTATCAACTTACATTCCCACCAACAGTGCAAGAGGGTTCCCTTTTCTCCACACCCTCTCCAGCATTTGTTGCTTGTACATTTTCTGAGGATGCCCATTCTAACTGGTGTGAGGTGATACCTCATTGTAGTTTTGATTTGCATTTCTCTAATAATTAGTGATGTTGAGCAGCTTTTCATGTGCTTCTTGGCCATTTGTATGTCTTCTTTAGAGAGATGTCTATTTAGGTCTTCTGCCCATTTTTGGATTGGGTTGTTTGTTTCTTTAATATTGAGCTGCATGAGCTGTTTATATATTTTGGAGATTAATCCTTTGTCCACTTGCAAATATTTTCTCCCATTCTGAGGGTTGTCTTTTCAATGTGTTTATGGTTTCCTTTGTTGTGCAAAAGCTTTGAAGTTTCATTAGGTCCCATTTAAATTTATAAAAATTTGTAAATTTATAAATTTATTAAAAAAAGGATCAGTCATGGCTATATACTAGGAATTAAAAAAAAAAACACAAACAGGATAATTTTTCCTGACTGCTGGCTATAAGTGTACATGAGAAACAAATTCAAATAGCAGAATCTAAGAGATTTTCCACCAGAATTTAGCTTTTAAAAATTAAATTTGCAATATTTAAAAAATAATAAGACCAGTTCACTTATCTTTGCTTTGCTTTTGGCTTTGGAAGTCCACACTTTTATTTTTTATTTGTTTAATTTAATTTTTTATTTTATATTGGAGTATAGTTGATTTACAATGCTGTGTTAGTTTCAGGTGTACAGCATAGTGATTCAGTTATACATATATCCAGTCTTTTTTCATATACTTTTCCCATATAGGTTATTAATGGAAGTGAATTGAGTTTATCTCCAATAGAAACACTGAAGTCAAAATTTATAGCATTTGAATGTTGTCTAACAGCTGAACTTTAATAACTAAACAGCCTGTTGAAGGCAAGCAGATGAAAAGTCCCCAGGATACTACAGATTAATTAGTGAGTACTGTCAAACCTGGTGTCTATGCCCCTTTCCCCCAAACACATAGAGAAATTATGTTTTGGTGACCAATGTTCTTTTGTTATTTTTATTTTTTATTTTATTTATTTATTTATTTTTACATCTTTTTTGGAGTATAATTGCTTTACTATGGTGTGTTAGTTTCTGCTCCATAACAAAGAGAATCAGCCATACATATACACATGTTCCCATATCTCTTCCCTCTTGCGTTTCCCTCCCTCCCACCCTCCCTATCCCACCCCTCCAGGCGGTCACAAAGCACCGAGCTGATCTCCCTGTGCTATGCGGCTGCTTCCCACTAGCTATCTACCTTACGTTTGGTAGTGTATATATGTCCATGCCTCTCTCTCGCTTTGTCACAGCTTACCCTTCCCCCTCCCCATATCCTCAAGTCCATTCTCTAGTAGGTCTGTGTCTTTATTCCTGTCTTAACCCTAGGTTCTTCATGACATTTTTTTTTCTTAAATTCCATATATATGTTAGCATAGGGTATTTGTCTTTCTCTTTAACATCATATCGGACAACGTTTACAGCTCAGTGGTCTGCAGGTAAAATGGCCTGAACAAAAGAACAATGGTGTTTTGGTGACCAATGTTCTTTTGTTCAGGCCATTTTACCTGCGGGCCACTGAGCTGTAAACGCTGTCCGATATGACGTTTAAGACAAACCCGCAACTGTACTCATCGCTTGCTGTCTAATTACTACAGTTGGCTTAATGACAGGGCTGCCATCAATATTTCAGTAGTATTGCAGTAATAGAGCAGATAGTTCTCCAAATGTCACATTCTTTTTTATGTGCTCAACCAGGGGAAAGAAAGCATGGTGGGGATTGATTTCTTGGTACTTTGTTGTTATAGAAAAAAGGAATGTTTATAATCTATTAGACATTTCTGAGGGCACGTATAACATGAAAAGGGCATTTCAAGGGAAAATGTACATTCTGATTGGTCATTGTTATTAAGTGCATTGTTCAGCAAATGTTCCGCGATATTGAGTTTCAGGCATCAGTTGAATTGTATTATGGTGAAATTTGTGATTAAGGTAAGCTAACTCAAAATGACAAGCCAAGGGCTTTTAAAACCCACATTTCAATGAAATCTGGCAGCACAAAAACAGCTGCTCTAAGTCTGCTCCTCTAATATTTCAAAGGAAGAATAGCAATGGATTTCTGATACCATATGTGCCAACTGCAGAAATTCTAGAACAGCCTGAGAGACCCTGGGTGAAAGGTCACACTCTGCCTTATACAGATGGCACATTTAATTATTAAAGAGCAATTTTAATCATTTAATCATTTCAAGCCCTGAAATGAAAGGTCTTCTCGGATACCTCGAAGCTTGTTGCAACCTAAACTCTGCTGTCATACTTCTATGGAACCAGTAAGAAGCATATGTGATTTCATATCCTAACTTGATTTACATTCTCATGTGAGTTGAATTTGTTTTGCGGGATCTAAAAGACATTTCTCAGAAAAAAAGAAAAAAAAAACTGAAGGTCATGTCTTTGGCAGAGAATTTACCTACCCCTAGCAGGAAAATTAAATCTAAATCCTTGCTTCAGACTTAAATCAGGCTCAGATTCCTCAGGAGGATGGCTGAATGGCCCCTTCTTTCAGCAGACTGTTTGCAGTTCTGCTGGAAATTTTTGCATCTAGCCTCGAAAAATTTTTCAGAAAAATCTCCTTAGCTTTTGTTCATATCGTTGCATATCTGGTATGCAATGTTCCGTCAATGTTAGGCCCTCCTCTCATCCTCTCACCAAATGCGTGCACGCACAGGTTTGCATGCATACATTGGAATTTAAGTTTATGTGACTTGGCAAGAACCATGGAATAAAATCAAGGATAATTCCACCAATTGATAAAGGCAAAATGAAATGCAAATCTTAGAATTAGCATGTCCATTAGATAAAGAAAATGATACTAGCACTGAACCAATAATAATAGCAAATATTTATTGATTATTTATTATGTGTCAGGCACTGTCCTAAGCTCTTTACATGTTAAAACCATAACAGTTTGATGGAAAGGTGTTATAATTATCTCTATTTTACAAATGAGGAAACAGGCACAGATAGGTTAAGATGTCTATAAGGTCATATGGCTGGTAAGTGGTGGAGCCAGGATGCCAAACCAGGCCACTGAAATTTCAAAACCCATGAGTGTGTCAATACTCTCCAGTTAAAGCCCACCAGGAACACATCTGTAGTTGAACAAGTTGGGTTTATTTCTTATTACAGAGAGGGAGGATGCACAGTATGGGGAAGCATGGGGTATCTCAGTGAGTGTGTGTTTAAAAGGACTTATTAAAGGATCTGGCCTTGGGAAGAGCTTAAGGAAGCAGGATTTTTCTCTGGATTGGATGCTATCAGGAAATGGGGGTAATTCTATGATTGGCTATCTTAATAAATCTTATGTAGAAAGGAGGAGATTAGAGAGCTGTAGGTGGTAAAGCAGCAGCAGTCACTCATATTAGCCAAGATAGGGGCACTGAAGGTCACCCAGAAAATAGGTAGAGGAGTCTGGATTTGAACCCAGGCAGTCCACTCTGGAGTCTCCACATTTACCTGCTCTACAGGCAAAGGCAACAGGAGCAGCAGCAGAAGCAAAACAGGGGTGATGGGAGAGAAGTTTTAGGAAGAACCTTGGCTATATCGTCAAGCCGAGTGTCAAAGTGGGAGACGAGCACCACAGAAGTCTCCTATGGTAGCTAACTGCTCTAACAATAGGCTGAAGTGTTTTGTTTTTTCTTAAGTCCCTTTAGGGTACCTCTTTGCTTTCCTGGAAGCCTTACAGTTCAGCCTAACCATAAGTACTCACCGAATGGGCTCTTCTCAGTTTTGAAAGCTCAGTCCCATTATTCATGTGCGTCATAAGGCTACTTCCTCTAAAAGGACTAAGGTCCATGCTGATGGCCTGATGTCCCCAGTGGACTTGATGGAGGCTCCCTTCCCAGCATCCTCAAGCCTATTTTCCACAGGAGTCATCTCCTTCTGGGGTCCTATATGCCTTTCCTGCAATTGCCAGGAGGTTCTGCCGGGAGACTGCTATATTAAGCTTTCATAAAAAGCAGACTAAGGAGGAATGAAATGGACATCTGTTGTGTGCTCCTGTACAGCGATTTTCCTCCTTTCTTGGGTAAGAAAACCCTGATTTCCCTTGGGAACTTCCCCAGTACGTGTAGTCCTGGAAGGACTTGGAAGTGAAGGTGACCTCCCTACTACCCTCCTTCGGCCACCAACACACATACCACCTGGCACAAGTCAGGCAAATCGGTCTCTCTTTTCCAGGGGTCTGGATCTTGAGTGGAGTGACACAGACAGGAATATGTGTAAAGCTGACACGTGGCAGTTATCTGCAGAGACTGTCCGTTCGTGCCTGTTACCCAGATCCCCAGAGCTGCCTTCATCCCTTTCCTTCCTGAAGCCTAACTGTTCAACATTTTCTTTGACTCTCTGAGCTACCTAGGATATTTCCAATAACTTTTTCCCTTAAGTTAGTCAGTTCCTATTGTTTGCATCCAAAGAATTCTAATGGACACACAGAGTTTATTAGACAATATTTTCTATTGAGTAAAGTTTGGGGGGAAATGTCCTTTAACAATGTCAGTTCAGGGCTTCCCTGGTGGTGCAGTGGTTAAGAATCTGCCTGCCAATGCAGAGGACACAGGTGCAAGCCCTGGTCCGGGAAGATCCCACATGCCGCGGAGCAACTAAGCCCGTGTGCTACAACTACTGAGCCTGCGCTCTAGAGCCCGCGAGCCACAAATACTGAGCCCGCGCACCACAACTACTGAAGCCCGCGAGCCTAGAGCCTGTGCTCCACAACAAGAGAAGCCACTACAATGAAAAGCCCGCGCACCGCAACTAAGAGTAGCCCCCGCTCGCCACAACTAGAGAAAGCCCGTGCACAGCAGCGAAGACCCAACACAGCCAAAAATAAAATAAATTAAAAAACAATGTCAGTTCAAAATAATAAGAAAGGACATACAGTTAAATCTCTGGCTTCCAGTTCACATGGAAACCAGACTATGTTCTCCCAGGAGACTCTTGCTTTATTAAGACTACTGATCATTTTGCCCAGCACTGATAGGTGGTCAGAATAAACGGCCACAAAGATAATGGGTCTTTGACCTTGATTTTCATTATGTGACTATTTTTCTTCTCAATGGGAACAGATGATGTTGACTTCACAGCTCTTCTCCAACTTGTTTTTACTGACAAACAAAAAGAGAACAGCTTTGTTTCATTCTGTTTACAGAGAAATGTGATTAGGAGCTTCATAAATCTAAAGACGATTTCTCCACAAAGTCCACTGTTCTATAAAAATCACAGATATTAAGTGGGAAACTATGCTCTTCCTGAAATAAAAGTCACCCATTTGCTTCCAATTCTTTGGCCTTGTGGTGCTCCACTTGTAGTCACACCAAGGAATAAAGCCTTTGGGCAACACAGCAAGAAAAGAACATGGTTATAACTATACTTCTAGAAAGACATTTGGGATGGGGACTAGAAAGCACTTCCTGAATATCTGCATTGGAACATATGCTTGTAGATACTGGAGACTGATTTTATTTTAGAAATCAGATATCCTTAGGAGCTCTTTATTCTGCAAAACAGCAGGTCACACTGAGAAATATGATCATTCTAAAAATGCTTGCCTGTTCTTATTTTCAGATGATTGCCCACATGGAAAATCCAAGAGAATCTACAAGCTACGAGAATAAATGAGTTCAAAAAGTTTTCTTGATTCCAAATCAATAGTGTTCTCATATGCTAGTCATAACCAATTGGAAAATGTAATTGAAACGAAGGTCCCATCTACAATATCATAAAAGCTAAAGGTATAAATCTATCAGCTTCAAATATCAACATAATTCCCAAAGCAACACTGAATGTAAAAAATAAACTGCAGAATGGTAGATACAAGATATTTATATAAATGATAATTTATCTTTTTACATAGATACAAAACATATTTAAAAATTTAAATGCTACAGTATTATATAAACATTTATGGATTAATGTAAAAATTTTAGGTTGCTGGTTACCTCTGAGCAGTGCAAGAAAAGAATGGGACGGGGGAAACATTCACTGGGACTTTATTACTTAAGAAAAAACCTGAAGCAAACATATGGTAAAATGATAAGGTGTGTTGTAGCTGGATGGTGAATATCATTATTATTTTCTTCAGGGGATCATCATTATTTACTATAACTTTATTTATATGTTATAAAAAATGTTTTTAAATGCCACTGTAATTGTAAGGAATAGGACAAAATTTTTTTTATTGTTCTCTTTTGCCAAGTGGAGAATCCAAGTATGAAGATGTGAATGGTTTTGTTTTCCTTAGGCACTTAACCAGCAATTTAGTCAGAGATGAAACATGCAACAAGTTGGAACCTACGTAACCAGAGTTGATGCTCTTTAGACAAATAACCTTCTAAAAATTCCCCTTATTGAGAAAATTATCTCTCCAGCTTTTTTAAAACAGAAGTGGTTTTCGTGGCCCTGGACTAGGGAGAAAAATGTCCTGAGTCCTGGTGCCAATTTTACCACTATTTGGTGACCTTGGAAAAGTTACTGTCTCTCATCCTCAGTTTCTTCTTTTGTACAATAAAATGCAGGCTTCTCACAGGCTTGCTGTGCAGAATAAATGAGGTAATGCAAATGTGAGACTGTTTACTGTTGTAAAAATGTTAGAGCATCCTGTGTACACAGTTTTCATTGACTCTCAGACTGAATGTTATGAAAAGCCATGTAGTTAAGACGTTGGGGGAGTGCAAACACAATCACTTTTGGGGGAAAAAGAGTAAACTCTGCCTAATATCAAAGGCTCGATATCAGGGGAATGATAATATACAAAGAAGATTTAATCCTAAGGATTCTCTTTAGAAGAAAGTGTACAGAGATGTTATTTTAGTGCTTTTTTTCCTAAGTTACTAGAGGATATTATTTGAAAAATTTCATTCTTCTCTTATCAGACTGAGATGTTTGGTAGAAATTAAGATGATTTAGGTTATTTTTGTTGGGATAAAGGCTATCCTCTGGGAGTTACTTTAACTGGAAAGAGAATGTCAACTATTTTTAAATTTTTATCTACAGATGTAGAAAGGCAGTGGTTAAAAGCAAGTACTCAGTAGTTCCACTGTCTGGGTTTGAATCCAGACTCTGCCACTTGTAACTGATGCCAACTTATTAACCTCTTTCCCTCAGTCTCTTCCTAAGTAAAATGGAGATGATGACGGTACCTAACTTTAGGCTATCGGGGTTTTAGAGAAGGCAATCGTACCTCTCCCCAGGGGTGGACCTAGGTTTTGTGGGGTCTGAAGTTTATATTTTTGAGGGATCTCTTTAAGAATATAAAATTATAAATACACAGTTATAGGGCCACAGAAGGAGCCCTGAAACTTAAGCTTTATTACCTTCGTGGTATATCTACCTCTACCTTTCTCTACCCTCCAAGCCAGGAACCAACTGAGAAAGTAGACACAGTTGGAGATCAAAATACAGCCAAACAATCCTTTATCTACAATTCAAAATTCGAAAAGTTCTAAAAACCAGAAGTGTTTTTGTAACTCATTTGGCAGCAAAATCCAACATCATCTGAACTCATTTGACAATAAAATCTGATCTGACTTAATATGATATAGTCTTAATTTATCCAACTCTGTGTGAGTATTCATACCTTTTATTGCAGAAATAACAATCGGTTTGACAATGAGGAGTTGTCCCAGAACCTATAAGTGAAACATATAACCTTTCTAAAATCTGAAAATTTCTCAAATTTGAGACCCACCTGGTCCCAGGAGTTTCAGATAAGGAATTGTGTACAGTGTCAGGCATATTACAGATAAAGCTGAATTGAGGAACACACTGGAACCCCAGGAGTACAGGGGCAGGGTTCTCCAGTGTGTACGGAGGGGCAGAGAACCCCCTGGACTAGGGAACAGGTCTCCCTGGGGAATGAGCTGCTGCTGCTTTTCCTTCTCTCAAACTTACCAACTCTCCCAAGCTCGTCCTGAGGAGGAAGGAGTTACATGAGGGGCACATTTGAGAAGCCCAAAGAGGCACTTCCAAGGAAGAACCTGGAGAGTGGAGAAGAAACATGGCAAACAGGAAAAAATGTCCCCCACTGAGAATAGGGTTATTGCGAAGACGAAATAAAACCATGACTTAAAGAGCTTAGCCTTGTTCCTGACCCATAGGAAGCCTCAGTACAAGCTGGGGGCACTGTTATCGTCATACATAAACCTCATGCACCGAGTAATGTCCCTTTGGCCTCACTCTCAGGATAGCTTGACCCTTCCCAACTCTGGTCTCTTTCTTGGAGGGTGAGGGAGCTATTTAGAACAGTTAGATCACCCTCAAAACAGTGACGGCTCTTAAGGGATAGATTTCATCTTGTGGTTTCATTTTTTTTTCTCCTTCTCTCATATTTTCTTTGTCCTGATTTCTTCATCCACTTATTTTATATTTTACTTTATCTGGTTACATTTTACTTATTTTTAAACTTTGTGTGTTTTTACTAATGATTTTAAATCCTTTCTGGAACAAGGCTGAGCATAATTATATATATAATTTTAAAAGAATTCAAAGAACGTCAAAAGTATTTGCTACTTATTCCACATAAAGTATAGATGAAATCAGTCACGTACAGAGGAGAAATCCTAGGATTAAGAGGTCTTGCATGACTGAAATTTGGTGGAGGAAATAACCTTCATGTCAGATATTTTTGTATCCAATTATCTCCTGGCTCCATGAACCAGAAATTTCTCCTTTTAAAACTATTAAGGAGTATATCATCTTATTTTATAAGAAATGCCTGATGAATCAAACTTCTTAATGATAAAATAGGTTGTTGGAGTAGGGAAGAGAGAGTGGACAGTGCTAGGCTTTTGGGTAAGTAAATCATAAGCTACACGAAATTACAGTTAATGTATCTTACAGAGATCTGTACACAGGAATTAATCAACTCTAGTATAGATATATTTTTTTACTTTTTATAATCACAAATATAATATGTGTCCACTGTAAAGTATTTGGGAAGTAGAAATTAGTACAACAGAAAGCAATAAAAATTACCCAAATCCTTCAACTCTGAGATCACTGTTAACATTTTGGTGTATATCCACCCAGTCTTTTTTCTTTACACAGACATTCTTCTATTTTCTAAAGTGGGATCATGTTTTACTTATCATTTATAACTTGGTTTTCAGTTAACTACAGATCCTAAGATATCTTCCCATGTTACTATTACTTTAAAATAATTTTTATAACATACATAATACATGTTCATGGTGATATGTTCAAGTTGTAGAAAACTGTGCCATAGAGACAAAAGTAAAATTCTACTTATCTCACCAATATCTCATGTGCACTCCCTAGAAGTGTCCACTGCTAATAGTTGTATGTGTGCACATGTCTAAATGTGTGTACTATATATCCTTTCAGATATTTTCTGTGCCTTTGCAGGGAAATAATTTTTCTACATAAAATGAATCATATTATCAATATTATTCTACCCTTTGCATATTTTTGACACCTTTTCTCATCAGTATGGATACCTACCTCAATATTAAGAGCTATATTTACATTTACCAATCTCCTTTACATTGTTCGGGGAAAACAAAGTTACCTACTTTACTAAAATACCACATAGATAAAAGACTAAATGTAAAAAACAAAACAAAAAACTATAAGTAACATACATGAGTATGTTCCATAACTAAACGTACACAATTTTTAATTTTTATCCTCTGGGAGAGGAGACAGCCTTTTAAAATATGACATAAAACAAAAATTATAAAGGAAAAAACTGATATACCTGACTACATAAATATTAAACCTTTCCAAAGCAAAACAAACAAACAAAAAAATCACAAAGTATAAATAATAAATGACAAACTGGGAAAAATATTTTCAATGCAAATTACAGATAAATGACTAATTTCCTCAATGTGTGCTGGCACTTCACTGATAAAGAAAAAAAAGGCCATACGAAATAAAAAACAAAAGAAAGAAAAAGGAAAAAGAGCCATAAAAAGATGAACTGCCCATTCATAAAGAAACGAAAATTAAAACAAAAATGAACTTTTGGTAATTGTCATTGTTGGTATGATGTGAAGAACTATGTATTCACAGTTACAGTAGGAGTATAAATTGGTGCAACCTTCTTTGGAGGGTGAATTGATAATATCAACATTCTAAATACACACATCTTTTCACTCAGGAATTCCATTCCTTTGTCTTTATCCCATATAATTAAGTATGTAAAAGGTGTGTATAAGAATATTTGTTATAGTGTGGTTTATATAGCAAGTTCTCACATTTAAATGAATTTAAGGAAAACATGTGAAACCATTTCTTAGAATTACTTAGAATAACCACTAGATGTCACAATTGTTCCACAAAAATAAAGCTATAGCCAAGGTAGATCAATCAAATTTGAAGGCTAGAAAGAACTTTCTATATATAGTCCTTCACTTTAAGATAATTGGTATGTATACATGCCACCCAGTGCAACTCTACAACAAGGACAATTTAATATATCACAAAGTACTTTGCAAAACAGAACATTTCACAAAGTGATCTTCAAATTACTTTTTTTTTTTTTTTTGGTACGCGGGCCTCTACTGCTGTGGCCTCTCTCGCTGCGGAGCACAGGCTCCGGAGGCGCAGACCCAGCGGCCACGGCTCACGGGCCCAGCCGCTCCGTGGCACGGGGGATCCTCGCAGACCGGGGCACGAACCCGCGCCCCCTGCATCGGCAGGCGGACTCCCAACCACTGCGCCACCAGGGAAGCCCCTTCCAATTATCTTTTTAAAAAATGTTTTTCTCATAAATAAGTCTCAATGAATTTTAATATGTTTTTACAAAATTTTAGCCCAAAATGCACTAAAATGAGGTAGGCTTATATGATGTGATTTGGGAGCTTCCAGGAGGAACTCAGGCTTCAAAGAATCTCACCACAGACATGCATAATACCTTAAATTCCACCACTGAAGATTAATTTTGAAGAGTTTAAGATTTTCCAATCTTTAAAAGTGTTAACTGTAAAATACCTCTGGATGAGGTGACCCTTCAAGTACTATTGCTGAATAGTTTTAAAGATTCATTGGGTTTAAACAAGAACAAGGCCCACTGTGAAAGAACCATAAAAAGAGTGCCTAGAAAAAGAGATGGGGTGGGGTGACAGCACACTAGAAAGCAGTGGCTCTTAGCCTGGGCTCTGCATGTCCACTCTATTGTCCTTTAAGCTAAATACAACACAATTCAGTGTGATCTTACTTCTGAGAAATGTGAATACTTTGGGGAACCTATGACCCTAGCTACCATTTGGCTTATCAAAATCTGTATTGTCACAGATATTTCCTAATGCTCTTATATCGAGCTGTATTATTTTATGTTGATAAGAAAATAAGCACAAATATATTAGTAAACAGATATCATTTATTTGTTTCTGTACTCATAAACTAACAGCTAAAGCAAATATTGAAACCAAATCCACATTTAGTTCCAATTAAGAAGTTCCATATATAAGCAACTGCGTGTAGACATAGGGCTAAATAAATGTTTGGCTTTAAAATAAGAATTCATCAAAGAAAGAAGCAGGAGATGCAAATTAAACAGGAAAGTGAATCAACAGTGTTAGGTGTTAACTTTTACAAATAGTTGCTCATTAATTTAGTTTTATATCAAATATAAAATACAATCATAGTAATGAAAAGGGCTAAGAAGATCTCACCTTGCCAAAACAAAATATGGAATATCAAACCTGAAGATGCAGCTGCTTTTTAAAAATCTTTCATTTGCAAGGAATTACATTAACAAAGTGATATGTGTAAGGGTATTTAGCTATAGATACCAGTCAGTTCCTAATACCTTCAGTCCATGGTGCTTTCTATAATTTTCAAAGCAGGTTTACATACTTTATGTGATTTTCTCCTATAGAATTACTTTTTTTGGATTGGTATAAAAAATACTAACAGCCTATTATCAATTTTCTCTATCCAATCTACGGGTCAAACTAAATTAAGTATCTTTAACCTTAGGCACTTCAAAGAGAGGAAAATAAGTCTGCCTATTGAGTTTGTGGACAAATTTTTTAAAGCTAGAGATAACATCAGCACCCAGGCCCCTAGCCACCTACCCCCCAGCTCAGAGTAGAACCCACTCACAGATCTGGCACGTGTCTCTTTCAGATGGACATAGTTTATAACTGATGAAATAGTAATACCTTTTCCTGGACCATGCCATGTTCCATTTTTCCTGTCCTAGAACTAAAGGGTAAGGGCTGCATCTTTATCCTAACATGATGGAAGAACAGTGTGGTAGCTCTATACTGTTCAAGGGACAGGTCTCTTTTTTCCCCTAATTTATTTTATGTCATATTATTGGAGAACTGTGCAAATACACACCCTTCTCTCTTATAGACCAGGGGTCTTCTAAGTGGGATGCACCCATGATGATCCACTAGGGCAGTGGTCCACAAATTCCAACCCAGCCAAGTCCAGCCTACCACTTTTCTTTTCTCAAAATGTTTTATTGAGGTAAAATACACATAACATAAAATTTACTATCTAAACCATGGTTAAGTGGACAGTGCAGTGGTATTAAATACATCCTAATGTTGTGCAACCGACACCAAGGGCTGAGTTATTTGTAGTGTCTCCTCCACCCACTCAAATTCCTGTCCATCAAAGCAGTGTCAACTTTTCACTGGGCCCCTTCCCCAAGTTAAGTAAGTTGTTTCTCATTACCATATTTGCCCCTAAAATTGTAGTAAAAGCCCCAACATTCGGTAAGAGTGAGCAGAACTTAAAGAAAAATCCATTGCACCCTCACAACCACCTTTTAAAAGAAGTAAGGTGGGCCTTCCCTGGTGGCACAGTGGTTGAGAATCTGCCTGCCAACGCAGGGGACACGGGTTCGAGCCCTGGTCTGGGAAGATCCCACATGCCGTGGAGCAACTAGGCCCAAGCGCCACAACTAATGAGCCTGCGCTCTAGAGCCAACGAGCCACAACTACTGAGCCTGCACGTCTGGAGCCTGTGCTCCACAACAAGAGAGGCCATGACAGTGAGAGGCCCGCGCACCGCGATGAAGAGCGGCCCCCGCTCGCCGCAACTACAGAAAGTCCTCGCACAGAAACGAAGACCCAACACAGCCAAAAATAAATAAATAAATAAATAAATTTATAAAAAAAAAAAAGAAGTAAGGTGGATGTTACTGGTCTCAATGTACAGATGTAGAAACTGAGAAACAGAAGCAGGGATTTTCATATGCCTGCGCAAGGTTGCCCACTTAGTGAGACAAGACCTGGAACTATAGAGATCTCAGCGCTCCTGACTCCACATCCAATGCTCTCTCTGCTACATCCCACTGGAACAAATTAAGAATTTCAAAACAGCAACCAGACTATTAAACCAAGGGTAGCGCCCTGCTGAGCACAGGGCCTCACGTGACTGCACAGGTCCCATGAAGCCAGTCCTGCCCTCATGACACAATTCCTTCCAAAAGCACAGATCCAGCGGGAGCTGGGGGAGCGCAGGGGGGTGCTTCTTATATGTCCTTGGTATAATTTGTCTCTATGCCATAGTAAAAGCATTGCTAATTTCTCTTGGCAGTGAGAGTGACTTTGCTTCTAACAAAAAATTCAGAGGCATCTGTAGAAACAAAAACAAATATATAAACACAGAAAAAAAAGGCTGCCAGTCTCTTAATAAGTGACTGACAATAGCAGGCTTTCTAAGTAAAGATGATTTTTCTTTTTTCTTTGCCATTTTTCTCTTTGGAACATCTTAAACTTTGATTCCTTTACTTCCTTAACAATCACATACTTTTGTTCTCTGAATAAACTGAATTTCTGTTCATCACTCTTTCATGGTATCACTTCTAAAAGCAAGAATTTCACTTGAGCTGAACTACAGATAATTCTCATTTACCACAAGGTGTTAGGTCTTCCTTAATTCTTGCTCTGTTCCTTGTCAAAGCTAGTTTAATTCCACTGGCATTGCGGTTCCACCCGGGGCGGGGGGCGGGGGGGAATTTACTAGTCTCTCCCTACTCCACTTTAGCATTAATGGCTTTCTCCACCTTAGTGCCTGACAAGTTGTACAGGCTGGGTGGGGAGAGAAGCAACCTAAAAAGAGTAGGGAAAGTTGGCTTCTGATGCTTTCCATTGCTGAGCCATCCACTGCCGCCCGCCATCCCCAACCCGGGTCTCATTTTCTCCTCTGAATCTCTTTTATTCCCCAACCAAGGAGCTCAGTGTCCTTAGGCTCCTGCCCTCTGGGCATCCTAAGCCACCTAGCTTGCCCCCTTTACAGGCCAAGTGTTAGGAAAGCAATCAGATTAACTTTACTGCACTGAAATATCAATACAATTCAGCTTCCCTCTCCCAACGCTTATCTCACAATTGCTGCCACAGGCTTTTATCTTGTTATTTGTTCTACCAAAGGGAGGTATTACTTGTCAACTCAACAGCCTAATGAGTCTATTTCCTCATCTACCTAGGAAACTATCAGTTTTATGTTCTTCCTGAAGGGCTGACCCCAGAAATAATTGGACAGTTAGATAAAAACAAATGATTTTTTTACAGGTATGGTTTAGTTGTTCCTGGTAACCAGAGAACAACATAACCACTATGTATATCAGATTGACTGTAAGTGCATTTAACATCTATTCCAAACTCCATGAATGTTTATTCTTCAGTTTATTTCCCTGACAACCAAGGCAGTCACTTATAACCTTACCACAATTAGAGAGAACTCTGCTCCCAACCTAAGCTCAGATCTTTCTCACCTCCCACCCCCAACATACACACTTCAGATTAGGCTCTTTTACCACATTTTGGCAAAAAATATTCAGCACTTTCCAAGGGAATCTGGGATCATGAGAGAGATTTTTTTCTGATATGGAGCAAGGAAATCTCACAATACCTCCTCATAGCATAAAAACAAATATTCCTCAAGATTGCCCCCCTGCATTTGCTTTATGCTCTTTGTATTAGTCATCTATTGCTGTATAACAAATTGCCCCCCAAACACAGCATCTTAAAACAACAATAAGCATTATTTCACACAGGGTGTGTGGGTCAGGAAGTTGGGGGCAGCTTGGCTGGGTGTTTCTGGCTTGGGATCCTTCAATCAGGTTGCAGTCAAGATGCTGGCCAGGGCTGCAGTGATCTGAAATCTGCTTCCAACATGGCTTTCTTACATGGCTGGCAAATTGGTACTGGCTGTTGGTAGGAGGCCTTGGTTCTTCCTAAATTAGCCATAGGGCTGTGTATGTCCTCACAACATGGCAGCTGGCTTCCCCTCAGAGCAAGTGATCCAAGATAGAGAGGCAGAAGCTACAACATCTTTTATGACCTATAACCTCAGAAGTCAGAGACTATTATTTCTGCAAAATTTTATTGGTAACACATGTCAGCCCTGTTCAGTGGGATAGGACTGCATAAGGATATGAATATCAGGAAGCAGGGATCATTGGGGGCCATCTTAAAGGCTAGCTATCACATTCATCATGCCATACAGGAAAGAGAAATTCCTTGAATAAGCTATGTAACCAATCTAGAGGTCCCTGAGAAGGGATATTCCCTATTATTTATTCTTGAATTTGCATTGTTACACATTACACTTGTGAGATATTGTGTCAATAATTGCTAAAAGTCTGATCAGCTGTGGACACAGTGAAAAAAGTCCTCTTTCTAGATAACTTGTGTGGCTGTGCTATGCCAGGCAGTTTGTTTTTCCTGGCTCTATATTCTTGGATGTACTCTTACCTGTTCTACTGCACAAGACCTACCACTCAGACTTAAAACAAGAGTTTAGACTCTGTTCTGAGAGGTAATTGCTGAATTATTTTAAGTAGAGGGGAGACTAGGTCATACTTGCATTCATTAGGTTCCTTCTGTTGTCTGTGTACAGGATGGGTTGGTGGTGGGGAGGGACACAGAGCAATACTGGAGGTAGAGAGACCCATTGAAAATCTATTTCAGAGAGTCCCTTTCTCACAGATAAGGTTTTACAGCTCTCAGCACTTGCTATAATTCCCAGTTTCCCAGGAGAGGAGGGCAGGGAGGGAGGGAGGGAGGGAGAGAGGAAAGAAAAAAAAAAAGGAAAAAAAACCCAAACTCTAACTTGTAGCATTTGCCCATTTCTGTGGCATCAATACTTCCACCATGGCCAATTTCAAACTACCAACATGATGTCATAGGGCGAGGAGTTGGGAAGAGATGTGCACAACCAGCCAGTACAACCGGGCTCCAGCATCCACTGCTACCTTCGAGCTGTTAAAGCAGAAGCAGCCAGGAGCAAGTTAGCAGGTCAAAACATGAGCCAAAGCCCTCGTTCACGTGGCTAGCAAAGGGAAAGACAGGCTTCCTAGGCGCCTGCTCACCCCAGAGGGGGACTGCCAGGACCCAGGGTCCCCACTATCTGCAGAAACCTCCTGGTGCTAAACTCCCCACCTGGACTGTCCAGAACACAGGATTAGCCTGAGAGTGAGGACAAGAAAAGGCACATGGGGAGAGAGGCAAAAATTATTTTTAAATTTAAATGAATTATCTGGATTTATTTACTACAAGTACCCTTTCAAACTGTTAAAGAGTGAATCTTGGAGCGAGGCCACTATATATAAAGCAGTTGATGTATCAATAATGCCTTTTCTCTTAATGAGAAGCTGTTAACTTTTTTCTATAAAGCAAAACCCTGGAGACATGAATCTATATTTTTTTTCTATAGAGGATTTTAATGAACAAGGACCACTCAAAATCATGATTACTACATTCCTGCTAACAGGACCCAGTCATACCGGGTTTTTCATACAAAATAAGAAAAAATTTCTCTCCTCATTCACCATCTCATTTTCTTCGTCAAAATTTGCTGAAGGATTTGTTTCACATAACAGTCTGGAAAGCTGGAATATTTCCAAACAAATTAAAACAAACCCAAATTTCCTGTTAATAGCAGATTTGGATATGACTATTAGGCAGGCTATAGTTGTGCTTTTTCTCTCTGAGTTCCACAGTCCTGCGGTGAGGTTTTAAAGGGCTCTGGCATGCTATGTCACTGACAGAGAACCTTCCTGGGCTGGAGGGTGGTGAGACACCCACCAGGGACAGGGAGAATGACCTTCTCCTAGAAAGGTTACTCCAGTGTGGGGGAGGGGAAAGAAGGGGAGAGAGCCCTTAGGCTAACCTATCAGTATACTTCAGGACTGAAGATACTGCTAAGCAATGAAATGGCACAGCTAATTAAGATCCCATGAGTCCTGTGGTTCTGTCACTTTGATTTACATCTCTTCTGCAAGGACCTTTCCTTTTTTCTTCCCAGAGAAACCTGACACAAGCTCTTCAAATTCTCTCCTAAAAGAGTTACTGTAGGAAATATTTTAGAGACAACTTAGACTGTAAGGTTTTATGCTTTTCTATTAAAATGAAGAGGTGTGAGATGAGGAGAGGTAGAGAAGGAGGCAAAAAGTAAAAGTGGAACTGACAAACTGCACGTTTCCTCAAGATTAGTCTCAAGCTATGTACTTTTAATGGAAACACCACAAAAGCAATGATCTGACCTTCTTGTTGCATCATATTAGAAGGTGCATGGTGTTGGTTTGTTGTACTGGTGATAAATTTAATCACTTGGTTAAGGCTGCGTCTGCCAAGTTTATCCACTAATAAAGTTACTACTTTTCCCTCCGAAATTAGTAATTTGCGGAGCAGTATTTTGAGACAATGTAAATATCCTCTTTCTCATCAAACTTTCATCAACTAGTTTCAATTCTATTGATGTTTTCCGAACTCCATCTATTTTTCCATATTTATTATTTGGTATTTTACTGTAAGAAACAACTTTTCTTTCTTCCCATTTGTATCAGTAGGGATGCATGGATTTTTGCTTTATTCAATGGATTATAACCCATTACTATTATTTATTTTGATGCTCAGATTGTCCCAGATTTGGCCAGTGGGAACCTCTTTAAGCCGGCTTCTGTGCAATTGGGTAAATCCCCATCATTCTTTGACCGTTTTCTTTACGGAAGACGCTGGGCTAATCTTGTACTTTCCCTACCCCAGGAGTAGAATCAGTCCTTTCTCCAAGGAGCTCTGTGTAGGGCGTATTTTTAAAACACTGGTCTTGGATAGTGGTTGCAAGGCATCTATATTTCTCACTTCTGGTTGGTAAATCAGTCTCTTGTGAATTTGGTTAGCATGAAGAGTTTCTCTGGCATTTCAGCCACCCTCAGTGAGACTGTGCAACCAAGGGGCAGACTCCGGACTGTGGTACGTTAGTATAATCAGCTATGGGGATGGCCAGCTTGAAGCAGCTTTGGATTTCCAGTGCAACGTACGGCTCTGGCATCTAATCTCCCACCAGAGAGCCTTGGGTTCAGTGAGGAGTGCTTGTGAATGCTCTCACCAGGAGGCAGAAAACTAAGAGCTCATTCCAGGCTCCAGAAATTGAGGTGACTTACCTGTTAGGACTGCTTTTCCTGTTAACCTCAGGTTCTGAAGAATAAGGAAAGATCTGCCACTTAACCATCTGAGAAATCCCAATCTCCAAGATCACAGGTCGCTGAAACACTCCATTGATGAGGCAAGTCTGGCACATTTGACTTTATTTGGTGTTTTTTTTGTGGAATGTTGAAATAGTCCAGTAAACTCCTAAGACCACTCTTAGAAATGAAGGGTCCTGATGCTCCTGAGATAATAATGCCAAGTTTTCCAATTCTGTTCCAATTGCTATTCTACAGGGCTTTAAGTGGTGCTGTCTTTTTCAATTTGCACATATTTGAGAAACATGTCTCGAAATATTTCAACTTAAAGCACTGACGAAATGAGGATAGAAACAGAAACTTGTAAAAATACATCTTTTAATAAACATCAAGTACAGTGCAGTTTTATCGAGGTTTTACATTGCAGTTTACAGCAAACATATTATCTATTATAGTGTATATTTATTTACAAGTAAAGTAAGCTCAGGGTTTTGTTTTCTCCCATGGTTGGATAAACCAGACCTGGTGGATCACACTACATTTAAGGTTTTCCAAACTTCTGTAAAAGGCCTTTAACATTAAGAGACTTGTAACAACAAAAAAAGATATCCCGCATCACAATGATAGACTGATGAATGCTCAAAAGTTATTAAAAAGAATGATAAATACTTGATTTCCTTTGATAGCTTTGAAGAATAGCTCCTGATAGCAAATCTGAAATATTAACAACAATAAGGGAAACTGTTTCTTTTGCCAAGTGAATCTATAATAAATACTAATTAGAGGCTACAGATTATGAAAAGAATCCGAAAGATTCTTACAGGAAAAGTTTAACATTTTATATACATGATCCCATGGACTAAAAACTGTCTAGAATATTAATGGCTGAGTCTGCTTTTAACATTGTTTATACAAAGAATGGTGGAACTCTTGACACTTTTGGACAACTTCAGTGAGAGAGGGGACAGAAATTAATTAGCAAAGGGGGAAATTAATATTAATCTCAAAATTCTACCTGCCGCTGTCTTGGAATGATCAAGACTCAGCTATATCAGAGAAGAATTAAAAGAACTGAAGGAAATCAGAAGCTATAGCTAAGAAAACCATAGTTTTGCGTGCTTTCAACTGATGGCATTTAAAAATTATACAACTGTATTTACTTGCTATATACATAAACTAGTGTTTGTAATTAGAAACAAAAGTACCATTTACATCCACAGAAGTACCAGAAGCATACTCAGATTTGCAAAAGAGGCACAATAATCTGTTAGCCATGCAACTAGCTGTCTGTGAATTTTGTAATGGGTAATAGAACAAAATCCCCATGAACATAGCACTAATGTGTAGCAAATTACATCAAATAAACAGCTCAAATTCGTAAGGGTAAACACCCAATATCCCTGAATTTCTAAGCATTCATCTCGGTGTTAACATGGTTTCCTCTAAATGTTACCCCATTAGAAGAGAGATTTTAAATATTCCTCCCTCTTTAATACATCGTCATACTTTCAGAGGTGAAAAGGGAACAATTTAATCTTTACCACTTTTGCCCATCCATTCTTATGAATCTGATATCATGTTATTACAGTGTCTAGGCTAATGTAGGTGCTCTAAAGGAGCTAACAAACTGAATTTCTGGGTTCTAAATATTGCTGGTATTGTACAATAAGCCTGTCTGCCAGAAAGCCATGTCTCTGGGTGAAATATATTCCTAGATCAATGATTGAGAAGTGAAGACCAGCTGTCACTGAAGTCAGACTGTTCCCTAATTGTCAGATAACAGTTTGATCTTCTCTATTAAATTAAAATTTCTTAGTAGATGGGACCAGATCTCATTCTTTGCATGTATCCTCTATAGCACCTAGTAAAGTGTTGGGCAAAGATATATCCGCAAGGAAATAATCAGTGATGGGGGCAGGAACTGAATCAAGGGTGAATGCAGTCATGGTGAAGTCATGCCTCACTTCACCCAAAAGGCAGTCACCAGAATGAATCTCTGATGTTGTCACTGAAGAACAGATGCTTGTCCCCTACCACTGTCTAAAGGAGAACTAACCACTCGGGCCTCTTTATTTCTTTCTCTTAGTCACTAAGAGATTATACGTGGGCATGAGTACCCCTTGGTGGATGATATCTGGGGAAAAGTTTTTCTGACTCAGAGGAAGCACCAATCCATCGCATGGCACACTTTAATAATACAACTTATAGAACTATTAACTTTTAAAATTATGTTAAATGTTATCCATACTAATAGATATTTTAAATGTTAGGTTTATTCTCTCTGACATCATTTAAAATACATTTTATTTTTAAACACAGGCATGAGGTAGAAGATAAGAACTCACAAAAGAAAGTCATCTTCAAAATACCGAACTCTATTCAATACATTTTGCCCCGAGAAAGAAGTAAGAAAAGTTACAGCCTAAGCTGGTAGACTGGCTACTGTTAAAATATTACCCTTACGTGAAAAAAAATTTTTATTTTGAAATTGCCCTTTTTTCCCAATTTAAGGTATTATAGCAAAAGGACAAAACACATTCTGAAATGCTCATAAGGATCGCTTATAAGAGCTTCTCTTAGAAATCATTTTTTACTATGTTGCTCTAAATCACCTCAATTGAGACACAGGTCCTTTCCACCGAAATAACTGATCAGATATCAACCTGGAGGTTAAAAATCCTTCTAGCATAAGAAGATAAAAGGAATGATTCACATTTAAATATTGTACTTTTCATAAAAACTAGCAGCACTTCATCCTACTAAGACATACTAATTTGGCTTCACTGACTGTGATCAAAGGAAAATGTATATAGGTCCAAAATAGCTCCTTGCACAAGGGAAATGTGAGGCTACAAGTTTTCTTTAGCAACTATTTCCCCACTAGGTGCTGTGTGAAACTACTGGAATGTCGATTTCTATGGCAGAGAGGCGGGAGCGTGCTGAATAGGGCTGTGAATATGTATGCATACTGGGAGGATGGGAGTACAGCGGTTGCCAGAAAGGAGAAGGCAAAGATTTGCATGCACAGTACCAAATAAACAGTAGAAGGGAAGTCGTAAACAAGCCCCCAGCACTAGCAATAGTGACATACACTGCATAGTCAAACATAAAGACTGGCTCGAACTTCCTGTTCAGATGGATATTATAAAAGATGACCCAGATGGATGGGGAGAGGCTCACAGTTCCTGCCAGGAAAAACAGCAGCCCGGCCACCAGATGGCAGCCGGCACTATTGACCAGACACTTGGCCAGTTTGATGTTGGGCACCGAGGACCTGAAGGCGGTGTTACACATTCCAATCAGGCAGAGCAGCAGGGCCCCCATTGCAATCAGGATGCTGAGGGGCAGGGCAAACTGGAGGACCCGCAGGTCCAGCTGGTCAACTGATGAGTACCAAGTAGTGTCGTACATCAGGCAGTCATTGCCCCCGTCGTACCGGGCACACTTCACCCACAGGCCTGTGTAAACAGTCAGGTTCTTCTCATTTCTGTTGAACGAGATCAGTCGTAATTTTCTCCAGTTGGGAAGCAGAGTCCCCGCAAAGAGGCCTGCTACCGAGGCGATTCCACACAGGAAGGAGAGGACCGTGGCTGCATGGACATCCCGACAGCCCATGGCAGGCAGGCTTGTGCAGTGCTGCCAGTCAGACTAGGGGGTGACACACAAGAGGACAAATCATGAGGGGACAATAGGAGAGCATGGTGCTGACTGGAAACACAACCAATGACATCAATGCAAACAGGGAAATTCTGTCCCTTGTCTCCCCTCCATGTACAATATCAATGTATATAAGCACACATGCATGTGACCTCAGAGCACAGCTGCACACACACACGATCGCTTACTACTGCCTGGGTCATATAGCAACTAAAGTCTTCACACATGAGTATTTTTCTACAGTGAATCAGAGGAACAACCAAAAGAATTTCAGATTCTCTTAACGTCGCATCAGGAATTCTCTCAGTTGTCCAAAATCACTCATTCGACAACCACGTATCAAGCACTTTGATGTGTCAGACACTCAAATATATAGGGTCAAAGCACTCATCAACCGTCAACTACAAACAACACAAATTCGGCTTCAAATGCTCACGCAAATGTAAAATGAGACCAGCATAAAAGACAAAGGCATAGGGGAAGAAGCACTACAGGGCAGCAGAGTGGTTGAGGGCAGACTCTGAGCCAGACTGCTTGGGTTCCAATCCGCAATTACTCACTTACTAGCCAAGTGACCAAAGTCACCTTGGGTCAACAATACTTCTGTGTGCCTCATTTTCCTCATCTGTAAAATGGGAAAAGTAACTGTGCCTACCTCACAGGGTTTTCTAAGTATTCAATGAGTTAATATAATGTCAAATGCTTAAAGTTACATCTGACGCCTTATAAGTGTGATGCAAGCGTTAACTACGTCTTAACACTCAGTGATCAGCTCAGTGCCTGGCATCCTGGAGCAGTTCAAAGAACATCTGTTGAATAAACGTTAAATTTAAAAAAAGCAAACATCTCATTCCTATATACCAGGCATACCAGAAAATCACAAAACATAAATAGACTCCTCTCCAATGAGTTACTCAAACGAAAAAGAGAACAAAGGTCCCTGAAATTATTCTACTCATCTACTTCCTGACTGGTTCAAGATGACGGGCATGCATTTCAGGTTATTAAACTATTGGTTATTGGTTATTATACTAATATACTATGATTGGTTAGTCTACTATTACTGCTCATATAAAATGAACACAGAGATTTCTGAAGTAATGACAACCTATCTCTATTAATGCTATTATAAGGAAAAAGAAAAAAAGTAGCCAGGCCTTTCATCTCAAATTAAAAGGCTGTGTTCTTTTTCTGTATATGACAAATTATAAAAACCAGTATATTATTCAGCTTTATTTATTCAAGAGTTTGAAACTCACTCTCCAAACACCACTCAAATGTATTTTCTCTGCCTTCCATCATGCCTCCTATGAGACAACAGAACAGACTATTTTAATTTACTATATATTTAATGCAATCACATGAACTAGGAATAATTTTACTAGCAGAAAACATACACGTATGTGTACATACCTATACACACACACATATATATAAGTGTACAATATAAAAATCAGAGTTTAAGCACAAGTGACCATTTTTTAAAGTCCTCAAGTTAAGCATAACTAGTTCTAAGTTTCTCTGTTCTTAGTTTACTACTTGTTTATCGTGTTGTCTTCTGTCAATATCACCAAAAGTAGTAATTGTTTAAGAAAATGTTATGGATGAAAATACTTCAGAGGAATTATGGTCCTAATTTATTTTTTTCCTGCAAATTTTAAATGCTTAATTTTAGCAACCAACCGACCACCTTAGTCCAACAATGGAAACTCTGGTGCAAGTTTGAGGATGTTTACCCTGGAAAATGCCACTACTGTTGTCAGTCTCTAGAATCCAGCTTCCTGTTGGTTTCTGCTCATTCGCCTGTCCCCCCAGTATACTGTAAGTAACCTGCACAGTGCCTGGCACAAGAGTCATTTTAGGAATATGTGAATAAATAAATACTGGGCCCCGACCCAAGGCCACAGCAACTCACAAAGGTAGGCTATTAATGACGCAGAACTGGACAAGGAAGTAGCCATTACTAAGCAATCATTCATTCAACAGGTATTTACTGAGTATCTAGCACATGCAAAACACTCTGTTAGGCCCTAGAGGGACACTGAGGCCATTAAGATCTGGACCTTGCCCCAGTGTGTTAACAGTCAGACTGAGGGAAAAAATATGCTGTTTTATAAGAACTCAAAATGCTGATAATGAAAGAGATGTCTGATTATTACACATCAAGTGATTATTGTTAGGTATTAAGCAAAGTGACCCAATAAGATACCTGTTCATAAAAATGTATCATTCAGTGTTAGAGAAAAACTGAGCAATGAAAGAGAATGAAGATTTAATCAATGTTGTGAAGACGTAAGGAAAAAGGTTCCCCCCGTTTCTTTCAAAGCTTCAGAACTCCTTCACATAACCCATACAAAGTCCTAACCCAATCACAATTCCTTCCTGCTTTCAGAGGTAGGGGACAAATACTTGGAGTATCAATGTAATTGAGATTTCTTCAATCAAGCTGCCCTGTACCCCTAATTCCTACAACGCAACTGAAATGAGAAACAAGATCAGTATGAATGACTTTGTTATTGATAAATAATTTCTGTAGTTCTTAGCCTACAGACTATCAAATGACACTAATAAACAGAGGTGGGTCAATAGTCAATATCTATTTCAGTATCAAGTATGTTCAAATTTATCCTGCATCAAATCAATACAAGTGTTATATCAGTCCCCTGAACTTGTGTCTGCTGAAGTATTCTTAGCTCAGATCCCAGAGACTAACGAACAGTCCTGTTTTATTTTATTTTTATTTATTTTTTTTTTTTTGCGGTACGCGGGCCTCTCACTGTCGTGGCCTCTCCCGTTACGGAGCACAGGCTCCAGACGCGCAGGCTCAGCGGCCACAGCTCATGGGCATAGCTGCGCCATGGCATGTGGGATCTTCCCAGACCGGGGCACAAACCCGTGTCCCCTGCATCAACAGGCGGACTCTCAACCACTGTGCCACCAGGGAAGCCCAACAGTCCAGCAAGTATTCCATGGCATTTCTCAGAAGGGAAATACTATTAACCTCTATTTAACTAAATTTCAGTCTCAGTGCTGGAATTAATGTCCTTGCTCTTTGTAACTTTCTTTGGCTGCTGTACTTTTTATACCCTGCTCTTAACTCCACATATGTATGATTTGATGGTAAGTAGCATATCTCACTAGAGGGATTAAGTAACAATTTTATAGGGATAGTTGGGAAAAGGAATATGTTTAGTGATTTAAAACTGAAAGATAATGCTGACTCTTAGAGCTATACCAATTAATTTCGAATCTGGTATAATTTTTTCAAATGCAAATCTGATCATTTCACTTCATTTCTTACCATTCAATAGCTTCCTATTGAAGAGCTTCCTCAGAATAAAGTTTTAAATCTTTCCCATAGTTTCCAAAGTTTTAAATCCCACCATTTGGTTCCTGCCAGATTCTCAGTCTCCTTATTGTGTCATTCTCCCACCTTACATATTACAGTCTATGCAGCCATACTGCTTTTCCTTTAACTTCTCAAATTTTGTTTTTCAATTTGGCTAAGGGCTTTTTCTCATGCTGTTTTTCCTCCTAGAACTTTCTTAATCCCATCCTATTCTTTGCTTAGCTAACTCGTACTCATCTTTCTGGTTTCCAGGGAGTCTGACCCTAAACCTCCTCTCTCTTCCCACACCCTTCACCTTCCGCCTGCCCCTAGTTACACCTTCGTACTTTTTCTCTGGTAGCAGTGATTATACTTATATTCCCTGTTCAGTGTTTATCTTCCTCACCAGACTGTAAATTTCAGGACAGAGAGCCTTCTGTTTTTTTCACTGTGTCCAACACTGGCACATAGAAGGCACTCAATTATTTGTTGAATGAATGAACAAACAAATGGAAGGTCCATGTGAGTATGGTCAGGACACAGAAAGTTAAAAATTTGCTCTAGGATCAGTTCCACTCATTTCATTCATTCATACTCTGTGTGTTGAAGCCTTCAAACTGCTTCTAGAATGTGCCCCTGCTCTCCATTCTTTATTGGCCAAAGCCTCTCATTTTTAAAAATAAAGTTCATTTTCTTCCCCCAGAAACTTCCCAAGAAAGATGAGGCCATTCCCAGGTATTTATATACAGTCTATGCTTGTAGAAACACATATCTAAGTTTGGCAACACTGGTTAACTTCCACAGTGGTTAGAGATTCGATCAATTATGGCTCTGTTGATTCTCATGTTTTCAACTTAACAGGTATGTTACATACGGGATTCGCCCCTTGCCACTAAGACTGGTTCATATATCAAATTAATGTTTGCTTATCAAAGTTAAACAATTTATTATATTTTTATTTCCTCTTTAAAATATTTCTCCCAATGAGGAAAAAAACATCTTTTTGCCATATGAAAACCCCTTATTAGCGACTGCAGCAAATGTGCAAGGCTAAGAACACAGTTTAACAATCTGAGGAGCACCCATGAACACTAGCTGGTTGACAGTCTTGAGCTGGGTTGTACATACAGATGTATCAGCTTGCTGTTTCCATCTGGGAGGCAGCTTGGTATTGTAACCCAGGCAACCCCAAGACTCATATGCCAGTCATAAACTACTATTTGCAAACTGGGAAAGTCACCTATGTCCTCTGCATCTTAAATTTCTCAAATGTCCCTCAAGGTAGCTGTGAGATCATAAATAGTAAAGCCCTTTGTAAAGCAGAATAGGGTCAGGAATTTAAGTCTGTAATGATTATTGGTAGGTTTATCTGAGAGCATTCTCTTTGAGAGTAGTTACTGACCAAATCAGACAAGAACTCTGTTCAAAACACCCACTTCACATTTGTCATCTAACTGTTCCACAATGACTTGCAGAGAAGTAGACGGATAAATTTTTGTACACAATTAAAGGTTATCAAAGATATTTCAAATAAAAATATTTTCAAAAGAATATCTTTCCTGTGGTTTGGAATAGAGTTCAAAGAAGTTTGGAGCAGGAATAGTGGCTAAGAGCTTAAAGAATTACCAGATCCACTATTATTATTTTTTTTTTTTTTGGTACGCGGGCCTCTCACTGTTGTGGCCTCTCCCGTTGTGGAGCACAGGCTCCGGACGCGCAGGCTCAGCGGCCATGGCTCACGGGCCCAGCCGCTCTGCGGCATGTGGGATCTTCCCGGACCGGGGCACGAACCCGTGTCCCCTGCATCGGCAGGCGGACTCTCAACCACTGCGCCACCAGGGAAGCCCCAGATCCATTATTGTATTGTTTCAGGAACAATTCTAAGGAATAGCTACGTAAGAATACATCTGTGATAGCAGCTACATTAATCCTTGGTAGTAACACTAGCAGTCCCTTCTACCGTAATTCTACCGTAATTTGGGTTTTCTTAGAAACTGTAGATCATCAACATAGCACTTGCAATGGAGGTCTGTCCTATAACTTTATTTTGTTAAACAAGAGAAAAAAGTGTCATCTGATATATGGTAGCAAAAGGAAGAGATATAATCAAGGAATGTACTTACTCTTTGAGGTACTTGATAGTTCTAAAACTTTAATCAACTTAGAAGAAATATATGCACATCTGAACACACAGCACAGATGATCTGGACCTAAAGAAATAGGAAAAGTACTTCAGATTAAAATGGTACTAGTTTAAAAACTCAATTTGAATTCACAGAGCATTAGGAGAAATAATTAGCAATCATCTGAAATCAATGAAATCTTAAACCAAAAAAGGTGGTCAATGAGTTAAAAAAAAAGGCAGTTTATTCTTAAATTCACACAATATCTATATGTGAGATACAGAAGAAAAAATTAACCCTCATTTTGTGATTCGAGAAGATAGGAAAAATGAGGATAAAAGTCACTTTACTATCCTAGAAATAGATGATCAATATTTAATGAATTTTTTAGATCCTTTCATGACTATAGTGAAAGAATGGAGGGCCAATGAAACACTGTGTGATTAGTTGTCTTGGCATAAAAGACATTCATGATGTGTTTTTTTTTTTTGCGGTACGTGGGCCTCTCACTGTTGTGGCCTCTCCCGTTGCGGAGCACAGGCTCCGGACGCGCAGGCTCAGCGGCCATGGCTCACGGGCCCAGCTGCTCCGTGGCATGTGGGATCTTCCCGGACCGGGGCACGAACTCGTGTCCCCTGCATCAGCAGGCAGACTCTCAACCACTGCGCCACCAGGGAAGCCCCCATGATGTTTCTTTAATACCTTTAAAAAGGATACTGACAACAAAACTAGTCCAAGCTGATTCGCACTGTGCCTACTAAGATTTGCATCTAGAATGTTTTTTTGAGTTTATAGCTCCACCAATAGCTCAACCCGCCATTTAAACGTTTCCATATATCTTTCTTAAGCATCAACAACTTCATCTTCAAATACTATTTACCTCAAATAGGAGGATGAGAAAGAAAACTTGTAAACACCTGAAAACTTCCTGGGTTAAGGCTGTATCACTAGCCCTACTACGCTCATTAAGTAGAATGATGTTCCCAACAGTCTGCACAGAAGTGATTTCAATCAGGGGGTTTTTTTGCTTTTGTTTTTGTTCTTCTCTTTTCCAGATGTATGTCTAGGTTGGTTTCAAGCACAACTGCTCAATCCAAAGTTAAGTGAAATCATTTTTACAATAGAAAACACACAACAGGATCTCTGAGCAATCATTTTTAAGTGGGGTCACCAAGTCTGGCTTTCTAATGTCATGACTAGCCTCTTGCAAAGCCTATAACACAGAACTTGGGCTTCAGAGGAAAGCAAATCAAGCTTCCAGAGAAGCCTCCCCTCCCCCACACCCTCCTCTCACTCCCTTTGAGCTGTGTCCTCAGGAGCACCAGAGCGAGCAGAAAAAAAGAGAGAGAAAAAAAAAAGAGCTTTCCAGGTTAGAACCAATGGAAAGAGACCGCAACAGTGACCATGAACGCTCTCAGAAAAACCCATCTCTGCAACACTGAGTGGGCTGAACAGTGAACAGGTCATCATTACACAACCAGCATGAGCTGCTGATTCAAAAATAGCAACCTGCAGCTCCACACCGCACACCCGGCCAAGCAAGCCCCAAGCCCCTGGCTGCCCCGACCAGACACCTAGACATTTTCATACTCCTGGGTCCAAAATAATTTTTTAGAGCTCTACCAAATACCTCCTCACTCAGTGTTCACGTCCGCAAATGTGGTCAGCATTTTTCAAGGCTAAATGACTCCCGTCGTTTAAGCAACCTTACACAAAATCCTCAGCTACTTATGCAAAAGACCCAGAAATTGTAACATTCTTGACCAGACCTACCTGTTTCTCACATCCAGAGCATTTTACTCGCCCACACTGAGGAAGCTCTTAGAGCGTCTACCTCTCCGCGTCCCAGGAAGTGCGTTCCCAGTGAGCCACACCGGAGGCTTCTGGGACTCGTAGTCAGGTTCCCTAAACCAGCATGTCCTGGATGACTGGGAGACTACAATTCCCAAAATCCACTGGGCCGGCAGTCCCAGGCAATATCCTGGGACCACCTCCCGCCCTCTGCTCCGCTTCCCACCTCCACCATTCCTCTAGCACCTTCAGTTCCGTCCAGATTTGTGTTACAGGTCTAAAAAACAGTTAAAGGAAACAAAACTAAAAATAGTTTTGAGTTGGGTCCCCAAGTAAATATTTCCCACTAAATGATTTATTTACCACTTTCAGTGGGAAAGGGGGAGGGTCAGAGTGTTTTTTTGTTTTTATATCATTTTTTTTTCCACCTGCTGTTTCTCAAGTAACTTTAATTCAAAACAATCAATATGCCATTGAGGCATATTTGGAGGTGGCCTTGCCCTGGGCAGATGCTGAAGTGTCATGATCACACATACACATAAATGGAGATAAAGTAAATGTGGTAAATATTGATAATCGTTAAATCTAGAGAGAGTAAGTATACGGGTGTTCATTGTACTATTCAAATTCTCTGTACCTTTGAACATTTTCAAAATAAAAAGTTTGAGAGAAAGCATCATAGTTTTAAATGAAAGTAAAGGATGGCATCCATCCCTATCCCACTCTGCCGCTGTATGACCTTGGGCAAGTTAAATAACCTCTTTGTAGCTCAGGATCTCATCTGTAATAATAATGTATTTATATCAGAAACTATGGTGAGGATTAAATGAGTTACTATACATAGACAGTATACGTGTCTAACACACAATAAGGACTTTACATATTTGCTATTTCCATTTGATATTTTTGTGTTGCTCTAGTAACGGGACTATGTGTTAGTAATGAAAAAGGCTACTATCTCTGCACTGCTACCACTTTCTCATCTTCCATACTGCTTCAGAGGATGTAAGGTGATTTAAGGCCAGAAGCAATCCGATCCCAAAGCCAGACCTAGAGATGTAACAATGAGAAAGAGGGACAGCATTGGGTGGTAAAAGGATCTCTGGGTACAAAAAGGCTCTGGGCTCCAGGCCACCTCTGGCAATAGCAGATGGATGATGACGATATGACACAGGATTCTTTGCTCTGAACTTCAGTTCTCTAATCTATAAAACTGAATTGAATCAAATAACTGTGTACAAAATCATTTTATAATTTATTTCCCAGTCATTGATGACTACCTTGTTAGCAGACTTTAGCTGAGATGTATATGTAGTTGATAATATGTTTTTTTAAAGCTATAAAAGGAAGGGAAGACAACCCTATTTTTAGACTTATTGATCAAGTTCAGGTCTATGTTTAGCCTGCCTTTGGTATGGAAAAGATGAAGTGAAATACTTACATGCCCTAGTGGGACTAGAATGTTGGAATATCATTCTCAGAAGTACTTTAGGTAAGACTTTGAGCAATTAACAATCCTGGCTTCCAAGTTCACTGCAATATACCGTTCATCTCCAAAATTCTACTAAGATTCTCATTTATTCTATTAGTTTCCTATTGCTGCTTCAACAAATTACCACAAACTCAGTGGCTTATAAAACACCACAAATTTATTATCTTACAGTTCTGGAGGTCAGAAATCTGACAGGGTCTACCCTGGGCTAGAATCAAGGTATCAGCTGTGTTTTTTTCTGGAAGCAAGAGCTCTGTTTTTTTCTGGAAGCTCCAGGGAAATCTCCTTTTCCTTCTACTTCTCCAGTTCCTGAGGACACCTTCATTCCTTAGCTTGTGGCCCCCTTCCATCTTCAAACCCAGCAATACTGGTTGAGTCTTTCAACATCTAAATCATTTCACCCTACATTCTTCTGCCTCCCTCTTGTAGCTTTTAAGAACCTTTGTGATTAAAATTGACCCATCTAGACTACCCAGGATAATTTTTCTATTTTATGGTCATCTGACTTGCAACCTTAATTCTGTAACAGAGCATTTTCAGATTCCAGAGAGGAGAAGGAGGACATCTTTAGGGGACTATTATTCTGCCTACTACAGTCACTAATAACCTCTTTCTGCTTGAATTCAAAGGCTTCTTTTTGGTCCTAATTCTCTTCCACCGGCTTCAGGTCCACATTACACAATTCAGACCACCTTTTTTCCCTAAACTTGTCTTCCTTGAATATGGAAACATCAACATTTCTACCTTTCTTCTAGTTTATCTGATTAATTCACTGTCCACCAGCTGCTTTCACTTCTTCACATAAAGATATTTTAACAGTTTCCTTACATATATTATCAATTAAAAAAATAATAGATAACACTGAATATATACCAAGCACTTTTTCATTTAATTACCATAACCTCATATTAATGACAAAGAAATTGAGATGCAGAAAGGTTAAATAATTTGCCCAAAGTCAAGAAGTCGTTAAGTGGTAGATCTTCCTAAAAGATGGCTGTCACTATTCAGAATTCTCCAGACTCAGGACAGTTTCCTATTTTTGGATTTCTGCCTCTAAGATCTTACTTAAATCTAACTGCTCATTGAAGCTATTCCTGAACTTGAAATGACCTCATACTATCCTCTTTGCTCACTCAAATCCTACCTACCTCCCCACTGCTCTGAATATTTGTATCTTCACTAAACTACATAGTAAACTACACAGTTCAACCTCAAATTGTAAATTAACTTGCACACACTGTTCCTTTTCCATGTTAGTCATATCTCACCATAGTATTTCTCCAACTCCATGACTGAAATTCAGCAAACTTAGGTTAACGAAAAAACCCATAAACTTGTTTTTAGACGAGACTGTCAAATAAAAGTAATAGATAACATTATAATTGGGAAGTTGGCAAGTATAGTTGGGAAGTAAATTTATACTATCAGTTGGGAAGTGTAGAAAGAAAAGAAGGGAAGCATTGTGGGTTGAATATGTCCCTCAAAAATTCATCTACTGAGGTCTTAACTCCCTCAGCATACATCAGGATATAACGTTATTTGGAGATAGGGTCTTTACAGAGGTAATCAAGTTAAAAAGAGGTCCTTAGTATTAGCCTTAATCCAATATGACTGGTTTCCTTAGGAAGAGGGGAAATCTGAAGACAACCTCACACACAGAATGCCATGCAAAGATGAAGGCAGAAATTGGGGTGATGCTTCTATAGGCCAAGGAATGCCAAAGATTGCCAGCTAACCACTACATGCTAGGTGAATGGCATGGAAGATTCTCTTTCCACAGCTCTCTGAAGGAATTAACCCTGTTGGCACCTTTATCTCCAACTTCCAGCTTCTAGAACTGGAAGAGACAGAAGATTTCTGCTGTTTAAGTCCTCAGTTTGTGGTACTTTGTTATGGCAGCCTTAGCAAGCTAATACAGGAAATAAGGGAAGAAGGTTCTGGATAAATCAAGCAGTGAGATGTCACTTTAAAAACTGTTAGGCGAGCGAGCAAGGGCACCTGTTTCTTGTTTTCGGTTCCTCCTGCTGCAGCACACAGAATGAGCTCCCCCTTGCTTGAAAAAAAAAACTGTTAGGAATGTGTCGTCTACTATAACATAGCTAGGACGACAGCACTTGTTCCTGATCTTTAATAAAGTTACTAGTGAAGAGGGGAGGGAGCCAGAAGGGGATGGAACTGTACAACAGAATTGGCTTAAAGTACAATAACTGAAGACTTTTTCCTGGAATCGCTTGCAGGTGTTTTAAATCTTTTGTCTTTTAACATGCCTATTACCCCTCCTCCCACCACCACTATTATTTGTATGGATTTTTTTTTTAACATCTTTATTGGAGTATAATTGCTTTACAATGGTGTGTTAGTTTCTGCTTTATGGGAAGCCCATATACCCCATTTTTAAAGAGAAACGTGTATGTTAAACATTTGATGAACGTGTTACAAATTTGGGATTATGACATTAATGGTTCTTTTGTGAGTTTTCTGGTTCATATTTTTATAGGAAAGGCCATGTGTGCTCAGTATTGTTCTTACTATTTCTCTTGACCCTGGGAGTAGTACCAGTTCACAGAAAGATTTGTTTTTGAAGCTGAGGCTCAATTATTATGCAGTACTCTTATTTCCCTCCATTAGGATTTGGTTGACCAGGGGCTTTTATTTACTCTATCATTTAATCATGCTTCAAATCCATCCAAAGCCATAAGCTTTTACTCAATGTCTGCTCTTGATTTAAGATATTTTCAATCTCCCTCAATTTGTAGCACACCATAAACAAATAAAACTGAAGGTATGTTTTAGCTTTATAATCATATCCTTTTTCTTAATATAAGAATATTACACCATGGCCTTTCTAAAGCCTTTTATATAGAAATAATACCAATAACAATGTTTGACAACAAATCAGAAAATGAAGGCACTGGTCAGAAGATACTAACAATTTCAGAAAAATGTATTGAAATAGGTCCCATTAACAAAGGAAGCTCTTGTCCTTTGCTTTCAACTTTCAATGCACTCAGAGTTTACAAAATAAATAGGAAAAAACTGCCTTGCTATATTTGCTCCAGAGTTAGTTGTAATATAAATTGCATATCCTGTTCTTCAAATTCCAAGTATTTCAAAGGAAAGGACATGATTCAGATAACACCTATGCTTCACATAGCTTGGTATCTGGGTACCCCAAAAGATTTCATTTCTATTATGAACACATTAATAATATACACAAAGGAGATTACTTCCTTTGAAGTCTTCCAAATACCCAACAACTATTAATTAAGCAACTGTCTTACAATGAGAAACAGAAAAATTTTTTTTTTAAATTAGGACACCCTAAAATTAGTGGTTATAGTCAGAAAAGGTAGTTGAAATTGCTGCTGGCTTCTCATCCAACTAAGGCAATGAGCCCATCTTTTACTCCTAAGTTATCCACAAGGAAATACTCCAACTTTCCAACATACATACTTTTCTTTCTCCTTTTCTCATTTCTATTACCTATTTGATTTTGCTTTTCCTTCAGCTGGCTTGTGACACTCAAGCTAAAAAGCTAAAAAGAGTCCTGTGATACTTTCCTTGTACTTGCTACCTCCGATCACAAAACAGGAAATAAATAGAACGCTTCCCTGAAATATCTCTAAGAAAAAAAAATAGATATTTTTCATTATTAAACTCTGCAGTAAAGATTGTAGCATGTTGTCTGCCAATATTTATCAACTATGTTTACCTCTTAATTCCCAAGGTATATAAACTTTTGTAAGGCAAATACTTTTTTGTAATTATAAAATATTTTAGATCACAAAAAGGTTAAAAAAAAACCCCAAACACTCATGTACCTACCATCCAACTTAACAATTTGGACTTCAAAAAAAAGTTGCCATATTTTTGAAATTGTCTTTTGTATAAAGTTTACCAATTTATATTATTCCTCATTTCATTTTGTTTTTTAAGCTATAACTTGTAAGTATACTTCTATGCTGTTGCTTTGAAACTTTTTTTTTTTTTTTTGGCAGTACGCGGACCTGTCACTGTTGTGGCCTCTCCCGTTGCGGAGCACAGGCTCCGGACGCGCAGGCTCAGCGGCCATGGCTCACGGGCCCAGCCGCTCCGCAGCATGTGGGATCTTCCCGGACCAGGGCACGAACCCGTGTCCTCTGCATAGGCAGGCGGACTCTCAACCATTGCGCCACCAGGGAAACCCTGAAACATTATTTTTAATGTACCTTAATGGTATTACAAATTTCTTGATGGAACTTAACTTTGTTAACTGAATATTTTATCTGAACTTTGCAAAAACCCTATGAAACCACTTGGAAAATACTCCACATCTTTGTGTACTTTTAGCAAGAAAAACAAATCTGTAGCTTTCATTAACCTTCTCTGACCTCTATCCTCACAAAGCAAATGAACACTGAGCTAAAAGAAAACATAACTTTACAGGAAAACTAACTGGATAAATCCTGAAATAAAACACCCTTGACCTAATTTTACCCATTATGAAAGCAGATTTTCCCTCTTGATTATATAATACATGTTTACCACTTAAAAGAAAACATTTATTTTACAAAAAGGTCATTTCGCTATGATAAATAATATGGATATATATTACAAAAAGAACAATAGGTTTCTGAAATTTTTTTTTTCATAGGTGAAATCTTCAGAGCACAGATCCAACCTCACAGTTGGATACTTGACAGTGTCTGGTAGCATAAATTTGTAATTTATGATGGTAAATGACTCTGAAATAGCAAGCTCTGCAAGAATGACTGGGACTTGGTAAAAATTTGTTAAACACAGTGTATTGATACCCTGGCCATTCAGTACTATAACAATTAAGGATACAATTAAGGATTCAGTACTACAACAATACTTTTTAACAAAAAAGTATTAAGGACAAAATAAATGGCAGTTAAAATATTTATTTCAAAATAAATCTTTAAGTGTTTAAAATTTATTTTTTATAAAATAAAAAAGGAATTCAGATTTTCTTCTTTCATTTAGAATAAAAATCAACTATCAGAAAAAGGTACATAGAGTACACTTTTGGTAAGAAGAAAATACAAATAATGGAACATTTTAGTGAGTTACATAAAATGTTTCAGTTAGTTGTGGAGTAGTAACCTGGGCAATACAGACACAACAAATAAGCTACAATTCCTCTTAGTCCTCAACACACATCTACTATCCTTTGCCTTTGCCTATCCTTTTCCTTTGCAAAAAATAAGATTATCATGTCAGAACTTCAGAAATTCACCTGATCAAACTGTCATCACACTGCTACTTGTTCATACTTAGGAAATAATAGAAGTGAAAAAGAGAAAAATGACACTCAAGTTATAAATGTAAAACATACCCAATATGAAACATGGTCACTATGATCAGTAAAGATGTTCAAATTCCAAATGCTTTCCTCACTCTTACTCCTTTGCTGTAAAGTGCTCTAATCCCCTGCATCTTCTGATGTTGAACGTGAGATCCATGAGGGCAGCAGGTCCTGTCTATTCTCCTTAACACTGTACCTGCAGCGCCCCGCACAGTGCCTGGCACAGGGGAGACACTCAATAAATAGCCGTGCAATGAAAAGAAACACAAGAAAAGCCAGTGATCTGGGGACTGGGATGGGAGGTGGGAGTGGGGAATAGAAAACAGAACAAATAAAAGTGAAATAACAATTGTAAGAAGTCACTCACATTGTCATATCAGAAGAAATTTAAGTAGAATGATAGTGCCATTTTTATTTAATACTTACAGCCACATGTTAAGGCTTCACTTAGCCTTAAATTCCAAGACAATTCCTAATAGTTTAAAAGTAGCACTGAAGAGTAATTTTTAGAAGCTCATTAACTTGCTCCTATTTTGTAAAAACCAAAAAACCTTGGAAAGTCTTATATAATGAACTCATTTAGGCAAAAAGATATATGCATTAAAAAATTCTGCAAGAACATGTGGTTTTCTCTGAGAACTGGAGAGCCTGATGCAGAAAGATGGGAACTTTTCTTTTTTACTTTATATGCTTTTGCACTGTTTAAATTTTATTTTATTTTACAATTAACATGTATATTTTATAATAAAATGCATTAAGAGAAAATGTATAATATGTAAGTATTTTTGAAAGTCAGGCAGAAATTTAGAAATTATAATCTCCTGAGAATATACTGATGATGGATAATACTGTTTAATATTGTACTTCCTATTTATTCTCCTTACTAAAATATGAAAGTAGACAGTGAAACGACTAGGACACAATAAAATGAGACATACATCAGTGTGTCCAAAGCAAGAAAAAAACACTCTTATACTTGGGGCTTCCCTGGTGGCGCAGTGGTTGAAAGTCTGCCTGCTGATGCAGGGGACATGGGTTCGTGCCCAGGTCTGGGAAGATCCCACATGCCGCGGAGCAGCTGGGCCCGTGAGCCATGGCCGCTGAGCCTGCGCATCTGGAGCCTGTGCTCCGCAACGGGAGAGGCCACAACAGTGAGAGGCCCGCATACCACAAAAAAAAAAAAAATACTCTTATACTTAAGAAAGAAAAATTTCCAAAAGCTGAAATCGCAAAGATCTATCTACTGATTATCAATGGTCTTTATTATCACTGAATATGTTCAAATTTAGGGTTTGAGGTTTTCCAAAAAAGAGAACTATTATATATTTAGTAGAACCAGGTACATGACAGACTTAAAGACAAACAAACAAAACCTAGTTGCTCATAAGGAATCCTTTATATAATTAAAAAAATGATCTCACTAGAGACATACGTACAGGAGTATTATAGGATTTTATTACAGGTGAATTGGCCATAAAATTATAAACTGTCTTTTTTAACCCTCAGTTACTTTTTTTTTCCAGTTACTTTTTTTTTTACTGTTGATAGACTTAAGTACAAAACATCTTTAAAAAGTATGGTTTTTGAATGATGGCATATACACCAGGTTAGTAACAACTAACCTTCTAAAAAGTATGTCTGTGGAAAAGCTTCCAAATGAATGCAATTTCAATATCACTTTTAACAGATTCAAGTTATATCTATTCTGGCACTAGTAACAGCATTCTTTGATGGTAGCTCACTATAAGATATTGTATTGGAAATACGTAAATTAAGCAACTGCTTCTTATGATATGCATCATTTTCCTGGTTGGTGTGTTCATCTAGAGATTTCCTTATACAGTTCTTTAGTTCACCAATTCCTTCTCCAGTAACTGCAGAGATGGGGATGATGTGTTGGAACTCCACGGTCCTCTCTGGAATCATGTTTTTTTCAAATAAATGCAAAAAATCTGAAACAAAGAACACAAAACTAGGCTGATTTTCACTGTCTCTGAAAGTAAGTCAAAACTATGCTAGAGGTTTGATTTTGGAACCAGTGAACCAAAAACTAAGCATTTTAAATTTCTTTTTTCCTTCTCTTTCTAATAAGGTCTCAGAACCTTTGGTTTTTACTAGTGACAATGGTAAGGTTCTTGGCACATGACAGTTACTTAATAAATATTTGTTGCATGAATATATTTTAAACAAAATTAAGTGTAAGTAAAAGATGAATCACAGAAGATGATTTACTTACAGAAGCAATAAATTTTGTTTTGGGGCGGTTCAATAAAGTAAGACAGCATAGATTTTCTGAAAGAACTTTCCTATAACATAACATCATTTGTGATTTGGGATATTCTAGCTTGCTTCAGCACACAGGTGGCCTTTAATTTGCCTAATGGCTTATCATCACTGGTGCTATGAGCCATACTAAAATTGAAAAGAGTTCAAGGAGTTCAATTCATCATTTTAGATGAATCCAATCTATCACCCCACAGTGATATAATGGCTGACAGCCATTATATAACTTTTCGTTCTTCCCTGCCACCAAGGCAACAGAAGTAGGGATGCCATACTGATGGGATGGATCAACACTGACATGAACTGGAAAGGCTGCCTAAAAGAGGTTAGCCAAACAAACACAGAGCTTGGATTCTGAGATTCATTTACCCCCAAGGAAGTCTGAGAGGCTAACTCAGGAATTATCACTGAGGGGACTACATTGTTTTATGATGGTCCAAAATAGCCGCAAACTCCTGAATTACCCTCCCTTGTGGTACCTCCTCTGAAAGTTCCCTTTTCTGCAAGACCAGCCAGCAAATAGATCTAATGACCTCATAAAGCAAATGACATTAAGGAATAAAGGTTTATTTATAAATATTCCAGAGAATATTTATATCCCAAAGTAACTTATTAACTCAAGGACAGCCCAATATATAAATTATACGGGCTGTGGGGTAGATTTTGAGAGGGGAGAGAGGATCTTCTGGTGCTGCCTGGTAGTCCTAGTACATTATAATTTAGTTTCCCCAATTTTTATCCCAAGGATAAAAAGAGAGATTAGGTCTATTTAAAAACATGTTAACTACTTACCTTCCACCCTACTTTCCTCATTTGTGCAAAAGGTCCTCTACTAGACTCAGAAAAATGAAAGCGTCATCACTGTACGACAGAGACTGTTCTGCAAAGGTCAATACTCAAAACTATGGAGAATCCCTTTAAATTTCTTTACACATAATGGTCCATTTAGGAACAAATTTCAAACAAATCCTTTTGGAGTAACAGCATCTATTATTCTGTACCACACATACATAGTGACTCAAGTTCTTTTTAGAAGATTAGTACTCTTCGGAGATCTACAGACCTGGCACTGCAAAGATACATACCTCTTTTTAGAACTACTAGCTCTGTTTTAAAATTCATGATGTACTAGGGGAATGAAGTTCTAGAACTGGTGAAATATGTTAACAGACTTCACAGGTAGATGCTGACTTTATTCTCTTCTGATCCAAATTCCATTAACTCTTTAAGAGCTCACTTTAAGTTTTACCTCTTGATGATGCCTGACATTTTCAGCTCAAATTAATCTTTCTTTCCTTCCGTCTCCTCTAACTTATTGTCCATATCACACATTCTGAAATGGGATATTATTTTTTACAGTGTTATTTAGAAGTTTCATATGGTATGTGTTCTTTCTTCAAACATACTTTTTTTTTAAGAGTAGCAACTCTCAGTTTTCTTTTCCACTGATTATAGTACCTAGCACTCTCTGCAAATAGCAGGTATTCATTAAATTGGCACTAAATGAATGAATGGGTTTACCTTTAGGATTCTGGAGTTGGTTCATCAGTACATGGAATTTATCTTGGGCATCTGGCAAGTCCATTTTATTAACTGCCAGGAGCACAGGTTTTGTCTGAAGTTCCTCTCTGTACAACTCCAACTCCTTTAAGCCAAAGAGAAAAACCAAATAATTTTATTAAAATATCTATATAAATGACCTATTTGGTAATGTCTTTCTTTACTTTATAGGCCTGGGTAATCTAGGGCCCATTCTCACCTCTGAAATGCAGTAAGTCCCAATAACCACAAAACTAATTAACAAAGAAAATGCAGAAAATGCTTACTAGTTAAGTCATATGTTAATACATTTTAGCTCATATGACATCCTAGAGACAGTTGTGATTTTGTGCCTAGAGCCAAATACAGATATCTGGACGTCTAGTAAGCACATAAATAAAATTCAGAACTAGATAGTGACAGCTTAATGCTATACCTGTATTATTCTTGGAAAAAGTTAAGTATGCTTAGAAATAAATCTTTGTGACTATGGATTACACAGTGGTTTCGTATATCTGACAAAAAGCATGAGCAAAAGAAAAAATAAACAAAGGGGACTTCATTAAAATTTAAAATTCTGTACTTCAAAAGACAACCTAAGGAAAGTGAAAAGACAACTGAAAGAATAGGAGAAAATATTTGCAAATCATGTATCTGATAAGGGATTTGTATCTAAATTATAAAGATCTCCTACAACTCAACAATTAAAAGACAACCCATTTTAAAAATGGGCAAAGAATGTGAATAGATATTTCTCCAAAGACATACAAATGCCTAATGAGCACATAAAAAGATGCTCAACATCATTAGTCACATTTCTCAACATCATTTCTCATTAAAGAAATGCAGGGCTTCCCTGGTGGCGCAGTGGTTGAGAGTCTGCCTGCCGATGCAGGGGATGCGGGTTCGTGCTCCGGACCGGGAGGACACCACATGCCGCGGAGCGGCTGGGCCCGTGAGCCATGGCCGCCGAGCCTGCGTGTCCAGAGCCTGTGCTCCACAACAGGAGAGGCCACAACAGTGAGAGGCCCGCGTACCGCAAAAAAAAAAAAAAAAAAGAAAGAAATGCAAATCACAACCACAATGAAATACCACTTCATTCCTACTAGGAAGGCTAAAAGAAAAAGACAATAATGAGTATTGACATTAAAGTGGAAAAATTGGAAACTTCATACATTGCTAGTAAGATTGTAAAATGGTATAATGCTGCAGTCACTCTGGAAAACAGTTTGGCAGTTCCCCAAAAATGTTAAACATAGAATAACCATATTATCCAGCAACTCCACTCCTAGGTATATACCCAAGAGAAATGAAAACATATCCACACAAAAACCTGTACACAAATGTTCACAGCAGTGTTATCAATAACAGGCAAAAAGTAGCAAATGAAATAGGATATAAAAGTCCTGAAGATAAACAACATCATGTTGTGTTAGAGAGAAATCATTGGCTGGATATAGAATGTATGGGGTGTGGCCAGGGGTGGGGGGAGGGAGGAGAACAATAGAGATAAAGTGCTTGGTAAGAACCCAACCTTGCCAGACCTCGTAAACCATGTTCATGTTAGACTTAACCTAACAGCAATGGGAGACCATCAAAGTGTTTTAAGCAGGGAACAAACATTTGCTTGGTTCTTTAACAAAGATCACTCTAGCTGTGATATAAAACATGGCCTGGAGAGAACTAAGACTGGAAGCAGGGAGACAAGCTGGAGGGACTTAGAACATTCTAGCAAGAGGGGTTGATGATTATGACAGTGTGGGTGAAGACAAGTAGTTGCATTTCAGAGAAATTTAGGATATAAAACTGTCAGGGCTTGATACAGGTGGTAAGAAAGATAGAATCACTACCACCGAGGTTTCTGGCTTACATATTCAGTAAAGTTCTGGGGGAGGCTGGAGAATTAAAAAAATAATAATAATAAATAAAGGAGTTCAGTTCTATACATATTACATTTGAGAAGTTAATGGGACATCCAATCAAAGATGTCCAATAGGCAGCTGATCTAAAACATAGCAAAATATCTGAGTATCAGAGAACCTAAAAAGTAGACTGAGAAATAGTCTAAGAAGTAGGAATAAAAGTTAAGCAAGATACAGTCTGAGACGTATGTAACAGGGATTTGGAATCAAGGAAGGTTTTAATGATTACACCACTTTGAGGAACAGGTGAACATCGCAAAACTGGAGACAGCAAGTTTAGATAATTTTTTAATTAACATCAAAGCTTTAAAAAGTAGAGGCAGGGCTTCCCCGGTGGCGCAGTGGTTGAGAGTCTGCCTGCCGATGCAGGGGACACGGGTTCGTGCCCCGGGCCGGGAAGATCCCACATGCCGCAGAGCAGCTGGGCCCGTGAGCCATGGCCGCTGAGCCTGTGCGTCCGGAGCCTGTGCTCCGCAACGGGAGAGGCCACAACAGTGAGAGGCCCGCGTACCGCAAAAAAAAAAAAAAAAGGTAGAGGCAGACTATATATTCATTCGAATTATCATACGTTATTCCATACAGTCCTATGTGCCTACGTATTAGACCAGATATAAAACAGAAAACCTACTTTTGAAAGCAGTAGTATGGTTTCAAAGGCAGTTCTGTACTGAGTTTGGGAAGAAAGCTGAAATCCAGAAACATCAACCTAAAAAAAAAAAAGGGAAAAAGACTGCTTTTAACATAAGAACAACAGCTATACAATTCTGTTTTGAAATGTTTTACTTGCTCAAGCTAAAAATAATTTCTCAATCTATACTCTACTGGTAATTTAGTAATTCGAAATGAGAGAAACTGATGTTTTAAGATAATTATAATTATTCTGATAAAACCACAATCATTAATGAGAAACTAGTACAGATTAAACAATTGATACCAATACAGACAATCTCATATATAACTGAACACCAGAAATGAAGTAGGAAATTGATCCTATATAATTTAGTAGTATATTGAAAATCTTAATGAATTAAACCTGCCAAGTATGGCGAAACTTTAATCTGACATAGTAAACAATGCCACTTCCATCCCCATATTATAAATAAAGATTACTAACTGTATCTGACCCCTATCTAAATAGATTTAGTGGAATAATATATGCTGCTACTTTATCTTTAAATGTTATTATTATAAAAAATTTCTAGGAAAACTAAATTCACTGGTTCTCACATTCATTTAAACATTACATTGATATGCATATGACTTACAACAAAAAGTAGTTGTTTAGTTCTTTCTATATGTTTGAGGAATTTGTGGCCCATTCCTTTGTTCATGTGTGCTCCTTCTATTAAACCAGGAAGATCAGCTACTGATATCTAACACAAAATTAAATGGTATGATAATAAAAAAAAATGAAAACCACAAATACAATTACATCCAACAATTTTCATGATATTTCAATTATAAACAGTTCTTAATTTGTGATTACCACTGCATCTCTGTAAAGTCAGGATACCTTTATAACAAAATAAATGTATTAAGAATCAAAGTCCTTTGTTATCAGAAATTAGTCCCATTTTTTACTTTAACAATCTAGGAATTTTATGGCTTAGTTTAACATTTACTAATTACATAAATTCTTTTTAGAATTCCATAAATTATATTGTTCAGTATGAACTTTTCAAAGAATTTCAATTTTCTAAATTCTTAAAAATATACAAGGATATTAATTCAGAAGACATTGACTTAGTATAGCTCTGTAGTTTTAAGTTTTATTCTATATGTAAATGGTTATTTGGTACCATTGTTTCTTTATTGTTCATATTCTACCAGAACTATTAACCACTCTTAAAAAGTAAGGGAAATAGTGTTACTATACTCCTTTTGGAGGTTATAAGAGTTACTAACCATTATTCTACACTTGTGGTTTTCAAACCTCACTGCACATCATAATTATCTAAGAAACTTTTCTAAACTACAGATGCTCAAGCCCTATCCCCAAGGGGTTTGGTTTCAAATCACTGGGGCCCAGGCTTCATTTATCATTGTTATTCTTAAGCTACCCAGATGATTCTGATGTACGGTAAGGGATGAGAAACACTGCTCTACACATACTGCCTGTGTGGTTAAAAATTTCAGTTTTAAAGAAAGTTGGAGCTATGTGACAAAGCAATGTACATGTAGGTCTCATGTCCTGAAATTCTCTTCAGAGGTTTTCTACTGATTTCCCTTAAAAATTACCAATAATGTTGTCTTTTCCTCTAAATATTGTTCTCTAAATTCATATTATCCTGTACTTATAATTTTAATTATTATTTAACATTCTATATAATTGTCGAAGTTTTAAAAAATTTTTACTGTTATACCACTATTATAAATATACATCTTCTATGTCTTTTGAATTATGTCAATGGATTATATGAAAGTATACTGATACATCATCACTTTAAGCCCATACTTTACATTAGGGTTCACCCTTGGTTTTACACATTCCATGGGTTTTGACAAATGTACGACATGTATCTAGTATCATACAGAATAGTTTCGCTGCCCTAAAAATCCTGTGTGCTGCTTGTTCAACCTTTCTTTCCTCCTAATCCTTGGCAACCGTTGACCTTTCTGCTATTTCCATAGTATTGCCTTTTTCCAGAATGACATATAGTTGAAATCATACAGTATGTAGCCTTTACAGATTGGCTTCTTTCACTTAGTAATACACATTGGAGGTTCCTTTGTGTCCTTTCATGGCTTGATGGCTCATTTCTTTTTAGTGTGAATGACATTCCATTATTGAGATGTACACAGTTTATTTATCCATTCACCTACTGAAGGACATCTTGGTTGTTTCCAAGTTTTGGCAATTATGAACAAAGCTGCTGCAAACATCCGTGTGCAGGCTTTTGAGTGGACGTAAGTTTTCAGTTTATTTGGGTAAATACCAAGGGATGCACCTGCTGATCATACATTAAACATTTTTAAAATTTTGTTACTTTCCTTTTTAATTTGTTTTTATTCTAATTATTCAAAAGTTCTTCCGTAGCAGGGAAAAATAAATTTTAATAGCTAGTTAAGACGAGGATCCTATTCAATTAAAAAAAAATTTTTTTTAAACAGTAAGTTGGAGTAAAATTACATCCATGAACTTTAGAAAATGTTTTTAGGAAATGAAAATCAATAATCAAATATGGCAGTAAAATACGGACTTGCAATGAGGACAAACTGATTAAGGCAATTAAGATACAATAAATGTTGTAACGACAAACTAGACCCAAACTTTAGAAGAACAAGAAATTATATTCTAATACAATATTTTTACTCTGATAGTGGTCAGCAGAATTGATTTGATCATGGTTTCACTTATCAAAAACAAAATCCTGCTACTTTTGCCCCTAACACCACAGAAACTCCCAAATATTATAAAATCTAAGCACTAAGGCAAGTACTTTCATTACTAACCAAGTGTCTTATTTTAAAAATACCCACCTGTTTGAAATCATTATACATAATTTTTCCGAGTTCAGGCTTTAATGTTGTAACTAAAAGAAAAACAATAATAAATTGAGGCTAGAATAAAGGTTTATACTCTCAAAATTGTCTTAGCGTCATGTATAAAATAAATAATATTTCGTTTCTGTGAACAACCTAATTCAGATTATGTTCTCATTTGTTGAAGTTAAAGGTATAATTATCTTTGCTATTTATCATATACTTGGAAAAGGACAAAATATAGATTTTTATAATCTTCGAAAGCACAGGTGTAACTTAATTAGTGGGCCTCAAAGTCCCTGTCTCAAACTTTAAGGAGCATGGTAAAGGTGCTGAGGGTGGGGGCAGAATTTAGGTTTCTATCACTTGGGCTGTGGGTGAAATCTCTCTATGGTCCTTTCTCATTTAGTTATCCTCACGCTTCATCAATCCTGCCCTAGCCTCCTTCCTAGGACTTTTGGCTTTTCTTCTTCTTTCCTTCTCAAGAATCCCCTGTATTGTAACAATAAATATTGGCCATGTGATTTATAGCAGTTAGTACAAAATTAACTCTACTTTATCAATTTTAGAATGGTTTAATTTTATTTTCCATGTTAATGTCATTCTGTGCCATTTTGTTTAATGATGGCAAAGATCCTATCATATTCATTCACTACTCTTAGTCTAAGCTTCCATTATATCTCATCCAGCTACTGCAATAGCCAGTTCTACTAACTGTTCTTTCCAGATCCATTTATGTCCCACACCAATCCATGTTCTACATTACACGCCAATAGATCTTTTTTGAAAAGCATATCTAATCACTGTTTTCCCTTGTTAAAAAGCTATCAACTGCTCTTAAGCCACAGAGATCAAATACAGCCTATATGGCCTATATCACAGGTCTCCACCTGCATCTCTAGCCTCATCTTGATTCCCTCTTCCCCTTACTACATGTTCTCTAGACAAACAAATCTACTCCCTGCCACCACAGAGTCTTTGTGTACATGCTATTTCCTTTGACTGAAAGACTCTCACCTCCATTGTCTGTCACCAATTAACTCATATTTATTGCTCATATCTCAGCCCCACCATCACACTTCCCCAAAGAAATCTAAAGCAGTCACCTACACTCTTTCATAGAACCATATTATATTCTCTTATATTCATTAGTGAGATATGTGCCTTCCCCCACTTGTCTGTAAGTTCAATAAAAATCAAAACAAAAGAAGTATTCACTTCTGCTTACCAGCCTTTGTAACTCCAGAATTTATTGTTATTGATAGTTCCTAGAAATAAATACTTGCTAAATGAATGAAAGAATTGATCTCTGCCTTCGTAGCATTTATCACAGTGTTTGATAAAGGGTAGGTGCTCATAAAATTGTTAACTAAACTGAATAATGATTATACAATAGACAAATAAATGCAACAAAGTGTCTAATAAGCAGTACTAGGAACTCTGCTGAGAGCTATAAAGGTTTCAAAGATTAATGGGAAATACATGTACTCTGTCTGCCAAGAGTTTTCAAACTAAGGTTACCCCAGTTATCATTTTTTTCACACTCAAAGAAAGATTAGTCGTTAAAAATTTGCCTCTACACATTAAAAAAACAAAGCAAATTATACTTACATGCATAATCTGCAATTGCAGGTTTTGCATGAGAAATCTTACTTAGCAAAGAGGATTTTCCAGCATTTGGGAATCTGAAACAAGAAAATAAATTTATACATTACAACAAATATCAGCATTATAAATACTTGCTTATCTCTGAATTCCTAACATTTCAAGAAGCAGACTTCTTGAATATTGCTGGGATTAAAAGTAGACTATAAATTTAAAATAATCTTGAAAAACTTGAGGAACAAAATATACTTATAGAAAAGGTAAAGATAAATTTATGGTGAACACTAAGGATGTTTCAGTATTGACAGTAAATAAAATAATGTGAAAAAAAACAGCTTGTAAATCATAGAAAAACATAAAGAAACTAATAAAAATACCTGCAATTCACTATCTCTAGCCAAATACTGACAAAATATTTCATATATTGTTTTTTGTATTTTTTAAAACAAACATTTTATATGGACATTTCACTAGCAAAGTAATGAATCCTATTTAGCCATCACCTAGCTTAAACAAATATTAATACATTCTTAATAATTTTTCTAAAGTTGGTTTCTTTAAACAGAGACCCAAATAAGGTCTGCATATTACAGTTGGTTGATGTGCCTTTTAAATTTCTTTTGGTACAGGCTCCCTCTCCAGGTTTTTCCCCTTTGCAATTTTATTTTTAAAGAAACTGGGCCATTTGTCCTGTAGCTTCTTTGCCATAGTCTGGATTTTTCTGCTGATGCCCATGATGTCAGTTAACATGCTCCTATAAATTGGTAGATATGAAGCCTTGATCAGATTCAGCTTTGATTCCTTTTTTTGCTGAAAGACTATTCACAGTTGGTCGGCCTCCTTTTAAACTGAATTATATAAGGTGAATGCATTTCAAGGGTGTAGTGCAATTTACTTAACTAATTTCTTATTGTTAGGCATTTAGGTGGTCTCAAATTTTTTACTGTTATAAATAACTGCAAAAAATACGCATACAGCTAGAAAGACATACACCAATGTTAAGTCACCTTAACATCAAATGGTGCGATTTTAACATTCAACTCTTTTTTTTCTTTCTGCAAATGAGCACTAATTATTTGTCAAGCTTTTTTTTTTTTGCAGTATGCGGGCCTCTCACTGTGGTGGCCTCTGCCGTTGCGTGCTCCAGAAGCGCAGGCTCAGCGGCCACGGCTCACGGGCCCAGCCGCTCCGCGGCATGTGGGATCTTCCCGGACCGGGGCACGAACCCGTGTCCCCTGCATTGGCAGGCAGACTCTCAACCACTGCGCCACCAGGGAAGCCCTGTCAAGCTTTTTTAAAAAAACTTTAAACGCTGAAGTGAACCTTTACATATACCTTTAATTTCTTTCTTGAGGTAAATTTCTAGATAAGGAAATACTAGATTAAACTACCTGGCTGTTTTAAAGGCCTTGATTTTATTGCTAAATATCCCTCAAGAAAGGCCCACACTACATGAAAGAAAGTACTAGGAATGGGGGCCACTTAAGAGATGATTTCCTAAATTTCATTCAGATATTTTCATTAAATTTATTCAACCAATGGGAATGTAAATTGGTGCAGCCACTATGGAAAACAGTATGGAGGTTCCTCAAAAAATTAAAAATAGAACTACCATATGATCCAGCAATTACACTTCTGGATGTTTATCCAAAAAAAATTTAAAAAAACACTAACTCAAAAAGATATATGCACCTCATGTTTACTGCAGCATTATTTACAACAACCAAGATGTGAAAGCAATCTAAGTGTCCATCAATGGATGAATGCATACAGAAAATGTGTGTGTGTGTGTGTGTGTGTGTGTGTGTGTGTGTGTGTGTCAGCGGTGGGGGGAGAGGGTTACAAAGTGGGCAAAGGTGGTGAAAAGATAAAAAAAAAAATCCAGTTGTGGGGAATTTCCTGGCAGGCCAGTGGCTAGGAGTTTGCACTTCCACTGCTGAGGGCTTGGGTTCGATCCCTGTTTGGGGACCTAAGATCCCGCAAGCCACATTGTGTGGCCAAAAAAAAAAAAAAAAAAAAATCTAGTTGTAAAAAAAATATCATGGGGATATAATGTACAGCATGGTGATTATAGTTAATAATACAATATTGTAGGTCTTCCCTGGTGGCACAGTGGTTGAGAGTCCGCCTGCCGATTCAGGGGACACGGGTTCATGCCCCGGTCCGGGAAGATCCCACATGCCGCAGAGCGGCTGGGCCCGTGAGCCATGGCCGCTGAGCCTGTGCGTCCAGAGCCTGTGTTCCGCAACGGGAGAGGCCACAACAGTGAGAGGCCCGCGTACTGAAAAAAAAAACAAATAATAATATAATATTGTATATTTTAAAGTTGCTAAGACAGTAAATCTTAAAAGTTCTCATCACAAGAAAAAAAATTTGTAACTATACATGGTGTCAGATGTTAACTAGATTTATGGTGGTGATCTTTCTGCAACATATACAAATGTCAAATCATTACACTGTACACCTGAAACTTATATAATGTTACACATCAATTATATCTCAATTTGAAAAAATTATCCAACAAATATTTATTGAGCACTGCCTTGGGCCAGGCAATATACTAGGCAGGAGAAATATAGCAATCAATAAGACAGACGTGATCCCTGTCTTCACAGTTTTCATTCAAATCAAGATTTTTCAAAACTCTGCCACATTTTCATTTGGAATAATGGTGCAATATTTTACAAATATTAATTTGGAATTCTATAAAAATGTATATGCTCTTAATGGAGATCTTTAAACAATTTTTCTCATTAAAATATTTCTATAATAAATTTAGAATAAAACTATGTGAGATTTCTTAATGACTCGTTTCCCCTAGAAATACAGTATTTTCTTATATCCTGTTACACTTAGGCTCTTGTAATTTTTTGAAAAGCAAATTGCAATCATTTTTGCCATGATTATCATTAGTTGGACTTGCTTATTTCTTTCTAATATCCTCATATTTTCATAACAATGATTAAACACAGAAAAATGCAAGCAACTATTTCCAAAGATATCAAAATATAAGAAGAAAAAGGAAGCTACCAGGTGAAGAACAGATACCTGAGATTTTTATTGACAAGTACCTAACGAAAATTTTAGAGGCTGAAATCCAACCTATGCAAAGACCAGATTTGAAAACAGCGGTACAAGTGTATTAGTTATATGATATCTTTCTTCTAATGTTCAGTTCATTCCTGAAACCGGCTAAAAGGACATCTGCTTATGCTGGTATTCACATTAGCAACTTTTTAAGAATAGTTACCTAATTTAAAAGCACTAGCATACATGTTAAACATTGTGCTCTAGAATCATGATGCTTGCTATTGACTAATATCAAGTCCACTTCTGAAAAGCTTAGTGTATCACTATATGTGGTCTCCAATAAGTTGGCAATGATGATGATAATAGCAGCTACCATTCATTCATTGAGCATTCATAAATCCAAGGCATGTATTATGCTGCAAATGCAATATCTTACTCAGCAATAACATTTTAAGGTGAGAACTACTGCCATCCACTATTAAAGATGAGAAAAAAAAAAAAAAAGGCTTTAGAGAGACTGTATCCAAAACCATCCAGCCAGCCTCCAGAGGATTTGAGATTCTAACCCAAACAGTCTCACTTGAGTCTGCCATCACCATCCCACTTCTATTCACTACTCAGCCTTGCTATGTTCTTCTTAGGCTGTAAAGGTGTCTCTATGGAACCTGAAATACATTTTCCTACAAAATAAGAAAGTGAATGGCTGGATTCTCAGTCTTATCCACAAAACCCTATTAAGTCCATAATGTTCCTAACAATATATATTATTACAGAACCTATGACTCATAACCCTCATAACTATGTTTCATTGAAAATATTAAATGCGAATGGCAAGCTTAAATGCCAGGATCACATCTTTCTCTGTTACAATTTCAGCAGGAATGAGGCCTCTGTGAACTCTAAGCCACTGCTAGTAAGACCTAAACAGGCATGGAAAGAGGTGAGGGATTCAGAGTGAAGAGTGTGGTAAAGAAGCAGTGAGATGCGGGAAGAGGAAGATGAAAGAGCTTAGAAAGAAGCTATGGAAAAGCAAGGCATGGAACTGGCAGCTGGAGTAGAGCGGCTGTTTCCCCTCCCTTTTCCCAAGGCCTTCCATCTGTCTATTGTGTAATGCTATAGTGGGACTTGGGAGAGGAAGACAGAGAGGGAGGGGAGACATGCAAAGCTGAAGTTTTCCCTTCCTTTATCTACTTTCTATCTTGCTATTTATCTCCCTCCATTTATGTGCCAGCACTGCAAACCCTATAGCTAAGTAGCATTGTTTGATGAAAGAATGGAGGCTGGTGGAAGAGGAGAACATTGGAAGGTCTGCAGCACCGAGAATGGACAGCTCCTAAACAGAGAGTGAAGGATAGGGAAACGGTCATAGCAAGATCCAGCTTAGTGCTCAATAGTGTGTAAAGTTGATGGTTGAGATCATCTGTACCGGCCTTTAGCCATCTGATTAATGATACTTCAATACCTCTATTAAGACTTGTAAGAATATCTTGGTCATTTTTCCCCTACTTTTTATTTCCTCCATACACTTTTTAATATGTGGCTTGTTTGGATTTCTAATTTTATTCTTTAATACTTGGTAACATTCTTTTGTATTTGATTGACTTTTCTGTGTTTATTTATTTTCTAACATTTCCACTGCCCTATTCAATTGCTATGATCTTCGACAAATGAATAGTGACTATGAAACTCTATGTTGGCAATATTAGCAGCATATTCTTTTTTTTTTAAGCAGCATTTTCTTAAAGTACACAAACAATACACAAATTCCATGAACTAGAAATAATGCTAGCCCCAAATTAACATTTATATTTACTTCCTATTCATGTACTATCTCTCTGAAAGTATAAAAATAAAAATATGAATGATACTTACCCTACCAAGCCTATATCAGCTATAAGTTTTAGATCAAGGTGAATTACTCGTTTCTGGCCTTTCAATGGTAAGAAATTTGTAAGTAATTTACCACCAAGACCTCCTTCAGCTACCAAAATTCTGTCTTTCTCTTTATTGAGTTCTCCTTAAAAAGAGAGATAAAGATACTTAAAGCAAAGATTAGTAAGTGGAGCTAATCACTAATGACATTTTTCTTTTAGAAACAGATGCCAGGAAATTCCAGTTTACAAATCTAAAGGGCTAAACGATAGCATCAAGTTTCTATTAAAAATCTGACTCCAAGAAAACACTTTTGCAAGTGGTTGAAAAAATGCTAGTTATTTGTTTTAAAACCGAGTAAATACTCTTACATCTTTAAAATAATTTTAAATCTAGCAGCTAATTCTGAACTGTTATATAATGTTTTTAAAAGCTGTTTTATAAACTAGCAGCTAAAATACTTAATGTTTAAAAAAAATCCTGAAACTTAAGAGGTGCTATTCCCCACAGATCTCAATTTTAGAAAACGTGCACATTTTTCACAACCTTAGAATCTACAATACACTTACCTATAATTTTACCATTTTCATCAGTTATTGAAATACCCAAAGGTACAGGAATTTCACAGTCTTTTCCTTTGGAGCCTTTCAGTGCACTAACTCTATAAAAAAATAAAGCTAAATTAACATAAAGAAAATCTGCTAGATTAAATGGTTGATGTTTCAAGCAAATACAATGGTATACAAAGAAGACTAGCAACCAATTCTTATAATGCAATGTTAAATGGCGAAATAATGGAGAAAAAACAAAATTATCCCTATTTATTTATTTGCATTTTAGACTACTGTATCTCAATAAAAATAATATTAAGTAATGATTTAAGTTACTAAGCTAACTACCAAAAGTCATTTTAACTCATAATGAACTAAAATATTGTACGTTTGAAAGGAAGAGATCATTGCAACATGAATAAACTAGAAAAAAAAAGGAAAATCCAGTGAATAACAAGGCTTTTTAAAAAATGACCTGAAATGAGAGTACTTTAATTATAGGAGGCTCATATGGCGATTCTTAAACTGCTCAAGAGAGGATAAAGTGGTACAAGCTTCTAACTAGTAATTCCACTTCTGGGAATTTATCCTAAAAAAAAAAATTGAACAACCATGTAAACTATTATATACACAAGGATGTGTACTGCATTGTGACAATAACAGTAAAAAAAAAACAATACCTAAATAGGTGAATGACAAAATAATTTATTTTATTTCCAATATATCTTTCCTATAATGCTTTTTCCTCCCCTTCATCCAGTTGGCTCCTATTGATCCTTTAGATTTAAGCCTCTACATTCTAAAAATTCCAACACACAATCGCAGTAACTGTTCTATTTAAATCTTTCTTAACATTTAAACGTTATACACCATCTTTAGCATACCACTTATCTAAACACAGAATAAGGTTGGAATCACAGCAACCTTAATTTTCAAAAGAAATTATAAAATGATGAAAAATTTTACTTTAGGATATAAACTGCAGTTATTTTCTACCGGTAACATCAAAATAATAAAACAACATTCTGATCTTAAAGCTTTGATTACTGAATTCTAATATAGGGCTCTCAAAATTTGCCCTGTAAAGATTATTCATAAACAAAAATGCTCAAAAGAAATTTAAGGGGTTTCTCCAAGCATTCCTTTACCAGCAGAGGATGCTGCTAGATATTTGGGGCAAGATAATTTGTTGTTGTTGTTGGGGGCATTCCTCACCCTGCGTTACAGGGTGTTTAGCCTATATCCAGGCTCTATCCTTTGCTTACACTCATCCCCCAAGCAAGCGACACATTCCATCCTCTACGACTGTGACAAAAAAATATACCCGAACACTTCCTTGGGAAGGGGAAAGAAAAAAGGAACAGAAAGCCTAACTTTTATACCAACACCTCCTAAGGAACAACAGAATGACAGAGGCCTGAGGAACCATAGACTGCATTTTGATGGAAGCTTTAAGAATTTTTTTTCTTCTTTTTCTTCACAATGAAAGAAAAAATTCTTCTCATATTTTGAGGTGAACATAATATGTTCCACAGAAAATAGCAAACATTAACAAAAAACAAAGGGAAGATTTTGCTGTCAGAGAGAAAATCAAAACAAAGTCAAAAGGAAAACATTCAAGAGATGTAGTAGCAAACAGGCTCTAAATTTTAAGTACTGCCTACAAGATGCTGGCAGAACTATGGGTGGCAGTGGGGTGGAGTAGCCAGTTAAGATTCTAGAAAGTTTCCTAAAGACTGTCAAAGATAATTTTAGAAGAAAACAGTGGGGATTCAGATCATTTTCTGGTTCTACAAAGGAAGTATAAAAGAATATAAACAGACACTGGGAGAAGAAAAGGATAAAAAGTTTAAAAACGTCAAAACATTCCATAGTACCTATCTTTTATATTTACTAGAGACAAAAATAGTAGATTTTTGCTCAGTTACAAATCCAGGATATTATTTACTTCAAATTACCAATTAAACTTTTATCTCAACTTTTTTTCTTCTTCCGGGGGCAATTAATTTCATACAAAACCATTCAGTTAAATACTTACCGACTGTTTGCTCCTTCTCCAGCCACAAACCGTTTCTGAGGATATTTATCTTTAAGTTGTTTTAAAGTCATTTTGTTATGGGCTACAACCCAGACGTCACCACCTTTTCCACCTTCTCCACCTAAGCGAGGGTAGCCCATTCCACCACTTCCTCCCCTGGTGAAGAGTCTCAGGTTATCAATGAAGTCTCCATACTTAAAAAGAGAAAGAGGACATTTGTATACCACATGTGCTTACCAATTTTGAATTCCTTTCTAGTTCTTTGTTGCCACTAAAACTCCTAAAAAAAAAAAAAATGGCTTTCCGTATGCCACATTTATTGTCTTTTCTTAGTTTACCTCCTGTCTGACCTCACTTTCCCATTAGATTAACTCTCTTAAGACCCTGTTTTTCACTATCAATTGTTGTCCTTCCAATCCTGAAGGTCTCTGACACTGGCCCTCTTTTCAATCTAGACTTTCCCCCCTGGGTGATCTCAGTTTGTACCAGTAACTATCACCTAGGTGAGATATTCTCTATCCCAGTTAGTTGGACATCTCCACCAGATGTGAGCTTAACAGTCTAAAGCAACTGAGAACGAGATCAGTATTTAACTTATATTTGAAACCCCTCAAATATATAACTTCTTAGGTATTGAAAGGATAATAGTCACCTAAATACATGTTATATAACAAAACCAAACTTTTCCCTAGGTAAATTCTGTTCCTCCAATGTTCTCACAAATAATGAAACGATAGTTTATCTACTCACTGAGACCACACGTGGGGATCTTAGACTATACCTGCTTCTCTTCCTGAAGCCCTACTATCTTTCCTTTTTTGGCACAACTAACTACCCTAGTATCTTGATCATTACATTAGCTCCTAACTGGTCTTTCAATGTCTAGTCATTCCTTCCTCAACACATCCTCTGTCTCACTGCCTGAGCGATTTTTCTGACAATGGATCTGATCTCTCAACATGTTTCTCCCTTACTCAAAAACCATTCATGGTTTTTTGCTGTTTATGAAATAAAGTCTAAAATTCTCAACGCTATATTCAAATCTCTTAACCTACCCTTCATGTTTCATTTCCATTCATTCAACCCCTCCTATATCCTCTTCCTCTCTTTGCTCTATGCTACACAATATACTGTCACTTCTCCATGGCATTCTGCTCATGCTTTTTCATCTACTTACAATGTCATTTGTTCTTTTCTATCATAAACCCACCTGAATGTCATATTTTCCGATGTCTTTAATTCCTTTAACCAACACTTACCATTGATTTTCCTGGGCTCTCAGTAATTGGATTATATCTCTATTATTAGATCTCTAGAAATCATACACTGTATTTAGGGTGTATTTCTGTTTCCCTCACTAAATCAAGAACTTCTTGCAGGTAAGATCCTATGTCTTAACCCCCTGGGCTGTCAAAATTCCTCACAAAGTAATTTCTTAAATTCATAATCTTCACATCTTTAATCATTTAGGATAGTTTTAAGTATCGAAAACATCTGGGAACTTTTTTCAAAAATGCATACACTCCACTGACCATTCTGATACTCTGGAGGAGGGGATGAGAATAGGGTAAGCCAGCACATTTATCAAAAGCTCCTTTGCTGGTTCTGATAAATCTGTCTAGACTTGAGATTGCAGTGGATAGTTACACAGCAAAGATTCAAAGCACAGCTTTTCATTTGAGTATGCAAATATAATCACGAAACAGAGTATTGTAAGGGTGGAAGGAATATAAAAAACATGAACTTAAGCGCTAGCCAGAGTATTTTTCTCTGGAGGCTGACGAACTTATGCTTTGGCTGGGTAGAGCTAGATCAGAAATGCATCACAGGTAAGTGAAGACGTAGATTCCCCTTGCAAACAACATTGACTGGAAGTGACTGTTATGGCAGTAAAGTTACACAGCTAGCATTTAAAAACGTATCCAGCAAAAAATGCAGTAGTTCATTTTTTTAGCTTACAGATTAGTTATCCTATATGCCCAAGTACTATCCTTCACAAGTCTCTCTTCTTCTGACCACCTATTTTCTGGAAAATAGAGGGTTAAATAAAGTAAAACTTTACTAACCATGGTATTACTAACCATGCCTTTCCTCCGACAAAAAGAAACCTCCTGTTTTTGAAGTTCCTTTCAATATGTGACACATTTTTTACTGCTCTAGATTTATCAGATTCATAGATTTAGAACTCAAACTCAAAAGTAATATCTCAATCTCGTCCTTAGTAATAAGGTAATGACCAAACCTGATGACAGCAGGTTTCAAAAAACATTGCTAGTAAGGATCTTAAAGAGGTTTTTAAATTTGAAAAGCAACTGTAAATTTTTTACAGAAACGATTCTAAAACCCGCACTGCACAAAAGCTGACCTAGTTTCTTGCAAGAAGGCAAGTCAGTTACCTATTTTCGTTTACTGATGAAAAGTTGTCTTCAGAAAGCTCTTAATAACAATGTACTCAACGAAAAAATATGTAAAAACAAGTTATGGATATTATTATTTAAAAGGAGGAAAATACACTATTTGAGCCAAAAGAAAAAGTCAAACCTACACTTCACATACACCGTATTGCATGTATAAACAGCAAGCAGTTACCCCAGCTCTTCATCCCACGTGCGCACAATTCCCTTGAAAAATCTCAAACCCTGTTCCAAACAACCGTCCTAACCATGCCCGGTAGACTAGACACGCCCTTCTCACCCCTACAGGCCAAGCCCGACTCCCTGAGGAGCGAAAAGGAGAGGACTATGGTAGGAAAGAAGCAGGAAAGAGGCCCCCAGGAAGAAAACAGTAGGGAGGGATGGAGGCGAAGGAGAACCAGAGCCCTCAGGTGGGGCTAGAGGCACCAGGTGTCGGACATCAGGCTGAGGGGCACCAATCACGGACCTTTCTGAGCAACACCCGACTGCAGCTCACCATGCCCGCGACGGTCGAGAATTCACTCCCGCGGAAGCTGTTCGCACCGAAGTGCGGCGCGCTCTTCTAACGTCACCACCACCCGCCGCTGCTATTTTGTATCCGCACGCTGCCGCAGGTTAGCCTCAGCGGCCGTAAGGCGCGCGCGCTCACGGAAACGTGCGCATGCGTTTTGCTGTGCCCCACGGGAAGGGGAAGGTGGTGTCTGTTAAGAAGCAAGCGGAGTGAAACGCTGAGGAAATGTTGAGCGGCAATGTGACAGGGGACAGTCAGGTGCGGAGTAAGTGCCTCAGGAATATTTTGAATAGGATGGCACTGGAGACTCTACTGCCTTGGAGGAGTTTTTACGCTAATTAAGGAAACCACAAGATACCTCAATCTTTACTCTCGGCGAAGCAGAGTGGAAAAACTAAACAAAACGCCTCCCACGGACAGTAAAAGCAAACTCGTAAAAGACTCAGAAATTCAACTGGGAAAAAAGCTGTTAATTCATTGACCAGCTGAGTAATATCCAGCAAAATCTTCCAAGAGACAATGAATTTAAAATTTGGGACCCAAAGGTCAGGATCTGAGATCTGTAAGAATTTCACTGTGTTCTGTGGGGAAGGAATCTTGTAACTGTTTGTCAGATAGTAGCTTCTAGGGGTCCGGTAGATACTATGGGTCATTATTCAACTCTCATTTGCAGCGCGCCTTTGTGAGAATTAGATTCCCTTTTCTCGAGCTGGGCAGGACCAGCAGAGTGACTGGGTCTCCGTCCGCCCCACCCACCCTGTCTCCCCCTGCCCTCGCGCGGTGGACAGAGGTACACAGCCCTGCTAGGCGGCCCTGCACTACGCTGCCAGCCTAATAATCTTTCTGAACTCAAAACTGAGAATCCTTCTCCTATTTCTACCCCTCACTTATGACAGTAATTGTTAGGAAATACACGGTGTAAGAACTATCCCTTTCAGTCTTGATTCCCTTCCTGCTACTGAACCTCCCTCTACCCCACCCCCATCAATAAAACTATAATTGTCACTTAACCTGTAATGATTAATTAAGCAGGAAATTAGGATGGGAATTCCCTGGCGGTCCAGTGGTGAGGGCTCGGCGCTTTCTCTGCCGAGGGACCGGGTTCAACCCCTGGTCAGGGAACTAAGATCCCACAAGCCACGCGGCAGGGGAAAGAAAGAAAGAAAGAAAGGGAGAGAGGGAGCGGGAGGGAGAGGGAGAGGGAGGAAGGAAGGAAGGAAGAAATTAGGTTGTTACTAAGTAGGTGTTTAGTTTAATCTTAATAACATTTGCTGCCATTTGGATTATTATCTTTACTAGGTCTTACAATCTCAGAATTATGCTGAGCCCAATCTGTTTATTTATTTTCTAAGGTTTATTTTTTTTATTAGTGAACACAAGCCCAAACTGTTTTCCTTGTCATAACATTTACATGGGAACATAATAACAGCAGATAAAAATAAATGGGAAGTTGATATAAAAACATCTCAAAATACTGAGGAACATTAGGTACTATAAACAAATAAGAAAACATAATATTTTTCTTGAACAAAACACCATCAGTGCCTGAAATATTTATTACAGCTCAGGTTACCAGATAGTAAAAGAAACATGAAATGTAAATCATCCCCTTTAAATGTTCGGCTAAAATGAACATGAGGTGAAATGACCCTGATGCATAAGTCATTACTGACAGAAACTATTATTACTTCTGCCACTGAATGGATAGAATGCCTTCCCCATGGCTGCTCAGATTAAAGTACAGGCAAACCATTAAACTCAGGCACTAGAGAATTTTGCATAATAAGCGATAGTCTCAAATGAGCCAGTGGCATACATACAATTTGATTTTTTTTAATGTTGTAAACTAGAGTTATTCTAATAAAAATAACTAATAAGCATTCTAATAATCATTTTATTTTGGAATAATTTAAATTTACAGGAAAGTTACAGATAGCCCAGAGTCCTATATACCCTTTACTCAGCTTGCCCTAAAGTTAACGTCTTATATAACCATTTGTCAGAACTAGGAAATTAATGTTGCTACAGTGCTCTTAACCAAACTATAGACTTTATTTGATCTCACTAGTTTTTCAACAATAACCTTTTTCTGTTCCAGGACTCAATCCTGAATACCACATTACATTTAATCTAATAAACATTTTAGTGTAGCTTATTACTTTAAGCATAAAATGAACAAATATAATTAAGAAGTCTACCACTTTATAATGCTGTTTTATAATCATCCCGCTTCTCTCTGTTAATATAGTTACTCAAGAGGTAATTTACCTCAGCATTTGCTGTGATATTAACTTTCTGATACTCTTCATCATCTGTAGTTTTGGTTATAATGATATAGGTTAGCAAGAAGTAATCATTAAATTGGATTTACTAGTACGTCCTAAGAAAATGCTTCTTCTCTGCAGTTCCTCTTCTGGAGCCACCCCAAGGATAGAACGCTGAAATAATTGGGGTTTTTTTTTAGTTCTTAACCTCCCTTTTCTGCATCCCCCACTCCCTTTCTTTTAATTGCCTCTTCTTACTACAGGTACTAAGTACCCTTCTGCTTTCCCCTCACAGTACCTATCAAAACTGGATCTCGGGCATAGCTTCGATACCTGCATTTTACAAGCTGATGTGATTTTAAGTCAGTGTGTTGATTCTCAGGGCATTTACTTTTAGTTTTTATCTCTAATTGTGAAATGAATAAAAGGCTCTAGCTTCTAGTAAAAAAATTCAAGCGTGGGTGTGGGAGATCCTTCCATGGGGGGGAATATGTGAAAGAAGCGGAGGCTTTTTGGTATCCTTTGTATAAGAGAAGGTAGCAGCTGACATTGTTTCTATAAGATTCAGTCTAACTTTAATTACTTTATTGATTCTATAACCCAACTTAGCAGGTTTCACTAGCTTTCATGTACAAAGAAAATAATACAACACAACGGTCTTGTTCACTATAGTCCTTTATCCGTATGATCTCCAGAGGAGTGTGGGGTTTTTTTTTCCCTTTAAACATACAGATTTAATCAGATCACTGAATTCAAGATCCCCTCAGGGGCTCAGCATGACTGCTGTATCCATGTCTCAGATGGGAACATTTATAAAGTTCCTTTCTTGGACATTCCATCTTTATATCTTATTGCCACCTTGATCTTGAAAAGATTTTTTTTTAAGGGGGATATTTTACCATCAACTATTCAGATGTCTACACCTTACCCTTTTTTATATTTCCTAATAGGTCCTTTGGCTCAATATGTACTCTCTGAATATTTGTTAGTTAATTTATTTTTTTTAGGAAAGACAATAGCTGGATTGCTAATTCCTATGACATATGAATTACCTGAAGTGGGGCATAAAGTTATTCTCACTCACAGCCTTATAATCCCCAAAACTAACGTCAAATATTCTTTTAGTTTCATACTGTTAAAAATATTGTTACTCTGAGAATCATTATAAATTGGGGTCTTACACTCTACGATAAAACAAAGTTCTCCTAGATGATGAAAGTAAATGGACTGAACGAATGAGAGCTATATACCATCTAAGTTCTTCATCTCTAAGTTAAAATGTAGTATTGTCAAAGTAAGGGCCTCAGATCATGTAATGATTGTCCTGAAACAAGGCCTATGTGAAGAAAAAAAAAAAGTGGATTTATTGCCTTTCTTCCTAAGGATCTATAGTTTCTTCATTTATTCATTCATGTAACAATTACCAAGTTCCTAATTTGTCCCACACACTCAGCTATGTGCTAGAACACTGCCTTGGTTACTGGAATAACTAAGTAAGAATAATTAAGCACAGTAGTTGTGTTAATGAAAGAAGCAAATTTTAATATTATTGATACCTGAATTCATAGTGAGTGGAAAAAACTTATTTCTATTAAACATGATTTTGCTTTGCTTTTAATGCACCCTGTTTTTAATTTGAAGGGTATCACTGAAAGGTTATTTTCTTAGAAATATATATATAGAAATCCTAAGAAATAGTTGAATCATGTTTTGAAGACCCCCATTGTCAACCATTTGTACTAGAGTAAGAAAAATGTTTTAAGGGGCTTCTGCTATACTATGAGTCACTGAGTGCTCTTTTTTTTTATACTTTCTTTTAATCATTTACAGGTATAAGAATGGCAGTGGAATTATCAGAAGGGCCTTTGATAATGATGCTTCCTGCTTGTCCAAAACAAGGGTACTCATGCAGCAGGAAAGTTGGTAGTGTATTGAATTCTCATTTACCTAAACCATTTTCTTTGTTACTTATTACTGATATTTCATAAAGCAGTAACCACTTACTGAGAAACAGAATTCTCAGATAATTTGAATAGTAATTCAAAATAAGGAAATTAATGTTTATATTAGCTTATTCCTGTATTATTTTGTTTATTACTACCACATCATAAATTAATCAGCTAAAATATTCTCTTCTAGAAAAAGGTATTGTAAGAATATGTAAATCATTGTCCTAGGCATGTGTGTTAGACTATCACTCTGTACATGGTAAGCTAAGCTACAGCTTTGGAATGAAACAGCATTTGTACACATTGCACTCATTATATAGCCTACTTGGACTCATGGCAGAGAATATACTCTGAGATGGTGCAGAACACATAACTTATTGGAGGATATGGTTGGAAATGAAGTTTATTGAGAACTCATTTTGTTCAAGAGTTTTATAGAGTATAACTACCAAATATAGAATGGATGGCTGGTGGGAAGTAGCTGCATAGCACAGGGAGATCAGCTCGGTGCTTTGTGACCACCTAGAGGGGTGGGACAGGGAGGGTGGGAGGGAGACGCAAGAGGGAGGGGATATGGGGATATGTGTATATGTATGGCTGATTCACTTTGTTATATAGCAGAAGCTAACACACCATTGTAGAGCAATTATACTCCAATAAAGATGTTAAAAAATAGTTTTATAGAGTACAAAATATATACAGTTTTTTGAACCTTTCTTAAGGGTCATAGACACTTAAAAGAGATATACTTTTAAAAAATTAAATCGGTAATAATTCCTTTTGACCTTTGAATTCATTTACTCATTCAGTCTAGTTCTTGCAACAGCACTAAATCTTTCATTTGGTTACTGCAGAGCTCCCAGATATTTTAGTATTAATTTCTTATATCTATTTCCTTATCTCCTATTCAGTCTTTAACTCACTAGAACTTTAATTCTGTTCTTACTTTTTCACAAAAATTGCAGTCACTAGGTCCTTTTCTCAGACCGTATTTTATTTGACTTGGAAATATCTATTAGAGAGGATATTAGATATATTAGATATACCCCATTTTTGTTGACCAAACTCAATGCTAACAAAGGAGAAAAAAATGAAGATATCAAAAGCTAATATAATCCATAGAACTTTTTATTCTGTGTAATGCTTTTACATACTTCTTAGTAAGAAAGGTTAGGCTCAAACCCTTGTATGTGACAGTACTTAGGCTGGGGGAAACCCACAATGTTTTGCAATTACACTAAGCATAGCGCCCCCCCCCCCCCGCCATCCCTTGACCTAACAGAATGCTAAGACAGTTTCTGATGAGTTAGAAGGACATGGCAGTAGTTGAACAAAGGAGAGGATAAGGCTATGTCTAGAGAGAGTAAAGAATAAGTTGTTTACTCTAGGGAGCATTATAGGATAGAGCTGGTATAAGCTTTATATGTGAATGATTTTTTTAAATTACTTTAACATCGAACAAATCCTAAGCATAAAACCGAATAAAACACATTTTTTGGCTTCCCATTATCTCTTTAAATTAAATATTTTACGCTTTCATTACATTTTACATTGAGCAAGCCCTAAGCATAAGACCTAATAAAACATATATATATATATATATATGGGGGGTTTTTTTGCTTCCCATTATCTCTTTAAATTTTTTCAATGATGGAAGCTTCCCCCCACCATTTAATTAGAGTTCTAAGATTTCCACTCACTCTTAGATAATAAGCATTCCTGAAGACACTTGAAGGCCCCAAACACTGTATGGATTCAGAAATTAGAGTGTTGGCTCCTGTATAATAATTGAAACTCTGCATTTAACTTGAGTTACATCTTTTCCCCTCTCTCAGCTATTGCTGGATTTAGTTGCCAGCTTGCTAACCTTGGCTTTAGACCTTTCCAGGTTTGGTTGGAGCATGAAAGGGAGAAAGAAAAAGATAATAAGAAAATCCTTACTTGAACTTTGGTGGGCTAGATATGAGGTCCTGGGATCAAGAAATATTTAGGGTTGACTCTTATAGGTGCTTTTGTGGGTACTTGGAAGAGTCCCATCACTGGAGCCTCTCACCTCGGGTTTCCTAATGGATAGATCTCTATTTGAGTGGTAGATTTAGACTCTCCTTGCCCTTGCTACCTCCAGAAATCGGGGTTCCTCATAAATCTTATCCTTGTGGATCACGCCCCTTGATCCCTTTCTGTAGCCCTGTTGGACTGAATCCAAGGTGAGCTCTTCCTCATATACTACCCACCTCCAGGCCATGGGAAACCCTCATGTAGACTTTACCTGGGCAAATTCGAGAGTGCAGGCCAATCCCCAAACAAAAGAAACTCTCCGCCATTACCATCAAAGCAGTTGGTGAGCCAATCTCTTGGCTGCTTGACTTCTCTGGACAGGAGTCAAGACTACAGTCATTTTGCCTCACCACTGCAGAGGCAAGGCAGTAAGTTCTCTCGGTAGGCTTCTCGGAGGCACATCCAAATGAGTATGAGGAAAGGGAACAGGCACTCTAATCCCTGCCCATCGGGGATGGAGGACCTGAGAGGTCCAGGAATTTTGTGAACGTTTCCTTTAAAAATCTGAATTTGGGTCTGGCACCTTACTTTGGTAAGAAGTATCTCCGTTCCCTTGATGTGTCAGCTGTAACTTGTCATTCAATATCCTAAGATATTCCCTTTTTGAAAAATAAGAAATTGGGGGCTGGAATTGAGTTTGACTAAAACATTAACACATTATTTTCTATTCTTTCTTGCTTCTCTGAGTGATCCAAACGTTGTCATTTCTCTTCTTAGTTAATTAATAATTTAGTTACAGGGAGCTGGAGAAGGAATTAATATGAATTTTTCTCTTTACAACTTTTGTATTATAATAACTGATATATATTTGGGGGATGATATTTCCCACCTCTTTTATTATTTTTCCCCTTCTGATATGTAAAAGAAATAATAATAATCCTTCAAGTAAACCTCTGAGGGCTGATCTTGGACTGTGAAAACTGCTCTCGTGTGCCATTCATTTCAAATTTGGACTTCTCTTTAGCTACTGTGTAAATTGTCTTTCCAACAGATAGGAATGATTGCATAACTTCATTAAGGAAATCATCTCACATGAGATGTCATCTTAGAAAATAATGTTAATATTATCAATCTTGCCATATAATATTTTTGACAGAAAGTTGAGTTCATTGAGTTATTTTGTCCCATCACACTCCATATACTTAAATACATCCAACCTCATTTCATGTCTTTTTTTTTTTTTTTTTTTTTTTTTGCGGTACTCAGGCCTGTCACTGTTGTGGCCTCTCCCATTGCAGAGCACAGGCTCCGGACGCGCAGGCTCAGCGGCCATGGCTCACGGGCCCAGCTGCTCCGCGGCATGTGGGATCTTCCCAGACCAGGGCACGAACCCGCGTCCCCTGCATCGGCAGGTGGACTCTCAACCACTGCACCACCAGGGAAGCCCACTTCATGTCTTTTTAAGTAGGGCCATAATTGGGGTCAAAGTGAATCACTGCCTTCTTTCTCATGGTATGTTTGGTGAAGAACATGACTGTGGTAATTTAGTACTGTGTCAAATCATCAGGAACTATGGCTCCCAGAATTCCCTTCCCTTTAGTAGTTTCAGTTTAGAGTTGGCCATTAGAGAAATTTGCACGAGATTTGGAAGGGAGAAGCAGCAGTCGTTACTCAGGAGGTTACTGCAGGGTCCCAGGCATTGCTCAACACATGCTTGCATATGTGCACACACCTCAGTGTGTGTGTGTATGTGTGGTTCCTGATGTTCTGGCTCACCTTGTTCACATGGAGCAGCACCCAGGCCCATAGCTTCTCTTATTCCTATGAGATCTCCTCCTTCAGCTTTTCCAGTTCCTGGGCAAGTAGCATGTGTAGCAAGGCCGTCAAAAGCATCAACTTTTTCTGCAGGTGGCCTGCATCCTTGGAGTTTGACATAATGAGTGACCAGTGTAGGTTCCAGTTTGTCCTTGTGGAAGAAAAATGTGCCCGTGCTCTACCCAACTGTCTGTCCAACTTTTCTTCCTGACTCTCTGACTTACTAACTTATGGTGACTTCAGGCCCACTGCCAGATGCAGGGGCAACAGCCTTCCACAGCTCTCTTTATGGTCCCTTGTTATTGGCTTTTCTCTAATCCTCCAGGTATTCACATTCACACCTGTATTTCCTCAGCTTCTCACACAATCGTGTAAGTTCTAATACCCATATTAGTCCCTTACTCCATTCTATTCATTGTGTTGTTTCCTTGGCTGAACCTCATCTGATAAAATGCCTATTTATAGAAAGGAGTGCAAGAGTTACCCTTAGCTGTACCTCAGTGGGAGAGCTCAAAACACCCAAGGTATAAGATGTCCCTTGGACATGGCAAAGAAGGAGAAGATATGTGTTTGGCCTAGTAGGAGAGCCCAGGAATGCTACAGACTAGCCTACACCTAGGACTGCCAAGGGATCTTAAATGTAGCAAGGAAATTAAAATGGAATCCAGAAATCTTTTCAAGTCTACCCTGTATATGTACTTATATTCTCAATGAAGTAAAATTAAAAAGAGAGCTAACTTTCAAAATGTGTCCTTTTCTTTACATATATTTTTCTTTACTAACAATTCAGTCTCTACTCTCTTTTCTGCTTTTACATAATTATAAACAGAAAAGAAAGGAAGAAGAAAAAGAAAATCCAGAGGGTAATATGTTAGGAATTGCCTAACTTTGCTTTCTGGAGATAACTTTTCAAATTCTCTTAAGAATTTGATGAAACTTGTGTATGCTCCCAACCTGAAGTCCCTGTGAATATATGCCAAAAATTTTCGTTCCACTTAAGGGCATTCAAGGCTCCTGCAAAACTCATCCATGTAAGCATAGGTAGTTTATGGACCCCAACTCCCACCACTTCCATAACATCATCTTTCCCCAGTTATCCCCATCTTAGTTATTAGAATCATCATAACTAACTGATGAAGCCCAAACCCTCAGAATCAACCTCAGTTCCACTCTTCCTGATTTCTCATATCCAATCCTGATTTCTCATATCCAATCCTGATTTCTCATATCCAATCCATCAAGAATCTAGTTGGCCAAACCTCCTAAATATTGCCCAGTTCCAATACCCTCTTACCATCTTCACTCTTACCTTTATTTATCCTCTGCCTGGACTGTAGTAAAAACCTCTCAATTGATTCCTGCTTACACCCTTGACCTCTTTGGTTCATACTCCACAGAGTAGCCTGTGGGATCCTTTGAAAACATAAATCAGATTATTTTCTTTTGTAGCTTAAAATTCACCAATATCTACTCATTGCTATTAGAGTAAAATCCAGAGCTATAAAGCCTCACATGACTTGGTCCCTGAAAATTTTTTCATGACGTTCTCTTGACACACTAAACATGTACCGAATTTAAGGCCTTTCTGCTAGCTGTTCCCTCTGCCTGACATCTTCTTATCTTCTTGGCCAACTTTTTCATATCATTTTAGTCCCTGCTGAAATGTCATCTCTTCAGAGGTGTCTTCCGGACCACCACGTCTAAGATAGTAGCCACCTCTTGGTCATCTTCTATTTTATTATTTTCATAACACTTGACACTATCTGAAACAATCCCTTTTCTTTATGTATCTGTTTACTTATTTACTGTCTGTCTCCCACCTCTAGGGCCTTGTCTACTTGTTTTCCACTGCAACTCCAAACCTAGCTCAGCACCTGACAAGCAGTGAGGGCTCATCAGATACTTGTTGAATGAAGCATGTGATGGCTTTATTTTGTAAAAACATTATGAAATTAGTTGATGTCACAATTATACTCCTAGTTTTTATAACATATGCTTATAGAAACATTTACTGTGAAGACATATATTGCATGCCTGAATTGTACATGAATCTGGATTGCTTGGATCGCAGTGATGAGAAGTAACAATAATCCATAATGCCCTTTTCCAACTGCTCTCTCAATGCCTGCCGTACCAGCGTACCATTCTTTCTGTAACTGTCCCCTTCAGGAAGCTGGTCCCTCATTATGGTAAATATCTAACCCCCTGAGCCCTAAAACTTTCCTTTGGCTTCTCTACCCTTAAATTCTCCATGGTGTTGCCTGGCCCACAGTAATCCCCAATTAGTCATATGTTATTTTTATTGGCTGTGTTTTTGATGATGTCCAGTTTACCTCGGGTCTTCTAAATGGTGTAAATAACACCCCCAAGCTAGATGTAGGGGGCCAAATGTGCTGTGATTCTAGCTAAAAATTAACAATAAGATACAGATTTAAAAACATATTTCCTCTAATCTCAAAAGGACGAAGCATCAAATTGTCCTATATCTCTGTAGAATTTAGAGGAATAATAGTCTACAAAGCAGTTCCAGAAAGCTTCTCTATATCTATTATTTCAGAATTCACAGGTGGATCTACACCCCAGTTACCCCTAAGAAAATCCTCCACATCTAATAGGGAAACTCCAATATAAAGCACACTATTCTTATTAGTGTAACAGAGATAAAATTATTAACTAATTGTGTAAGGAAGTCATAATTACTAATTTACGGACATTCATAGCCTCCCTCTTCTCCTTGACAGTCCACCTACACTTAAAAGAAAGGATTCTGTCTTTTTGGCCTCTTGGGGCTATTGTTTGCTATCCAAAATTCAATTATAAGTCTAAACAAATAAACAAAACAAATGAAACCAGAAAGGCTACATGGAGCTACATAATAATAAGCTACAGAAGAAGGAAAGAGAGAAGATAGAGAGGAAAGGCATATGGGGAAGCTGTCAGAGAAGTTTTGGAGGGCAGGGAACTCTGAAAAGTTAGAGTTTCTGGGAGTAGCTATGGTGCTAGAGAATATTAAGAGGAATGATGATGGTCTGAGAAGATTTTAAAGATGTGCTGTTTATTAAGAATGCACCAAGACCCCGAATAGACAAAGCAATCTTGAGAAAGAAAAATGGAGCTGGAGGAATCAGGCTCCCTGACTTCAAATTATACTACAAAGCTACAGTAATCAACGCAGTATGGTACTGGCACAAAAACAGAAATCTAGCTCAATGGTACAGGATAGAAAGCGCAGAGATAAACCCACCCACATATGGTCACCTAATTTATGACAAAGGAGGCAAGAACATACAATGGAGAAAAGGCAGCCTCTTCAACAAGTGGTGCTGGGAAAACTGGACAGCTACATGTAAAAGAATGAAATTTGAACACTACCTAACACCATATACAAAAATAAACTCAAAATGGATTACAGACCTAAATATAAGACCAGACACTATAAAACTCTTAGAGGAAAACATAGGAAAAACACTCTTTGACATAAACCACAGCAAGATCTTTTTTGACCCACCTCCTAGAGTAATGGAAACAAAAACAAAAATAAATAAATGGGACCTAATGAAACTTCAAAGCTTTTGCACAGCAAAGGAAACCATAAACAAGACGAAAAGACAGCCCTCAGGATGGGAGAAAATATTTGCAAATGAAACAACGGACAAAGGATTAATCTCCAAAATATACAAACAGCACGTGGAGCTCAATATCAAAAAAACAAACAATTCAATTAAAAAATGGGCAGAAGACCTAAATAGACATTTCACCAAAGAAGACATCCAGATGGCCAAGAAGCACATGAAAAGATGCTCAACATGACTAATTATTCGAGAAATGCAAATCAAAACTACAATGAGGTGTCACCTCACACTGGTCAGAATGGCCATTATCAAAAAAATCTAGAAACAATAAATGCTGGAAAAGGTGTGGTGAAAAAGGAACCCTCCTGCACTGTTGGTGGGAATGTAAATTGATACAGCCACTATGGAGAACAGTATGGAGGTTGCTTAAAAACTAAAAATAGAACTACCATATTACCCAGCAATCCCACTACTGGGCATATACCCTGAGAAAACCATAATTCAAAAAGAGTCATGTACCACAGTGTTCATTGCAGCTGTTTTTACAATAGTCAGGACATGGAAGCAACCTAAGAGTCCATTGACAGATGAATGGTTAAAGAAGATGTGGTACATATATACAATGGAATATTACTCAGCCATAAAAAGAAACGAAATTGAGTTATTTGTAGTGAGGTGGATGTACCTAGAGTCTGTCATACAGAGTGCAGTAAGTCAGAAAGAGAAAAACAAATACCGTATGCTAACACATATATATGGAATCTAAAAAAAAACAAAAAATGGTACTGATGAACCTAGGGGCAGGGCAGGAATAAAGACGTAGACGTAGAGAAAAGACTTGAGGACATAGCGGGGCAGGGAAGGTGGGGTGAAATGAGAGTAGCATCGACATATATACACTACCAAATGTAAAATAGTTGGCTGGTGGGAAACAGCAGCATAGCACAGGGAGATAGGCTTGGTGCTTTGCCATGACCTAGAGGGGTGGGATAGGGAGGGTGAGTGGGAGGGAGGCTCGAGAGGGAGGGGATATGGAGATACATGTATGCATATGGCTGATTCACTTTGTTGTACAACACAAACTAACACAGTATTGTGAAGCAATTATACTCCAATAAAGATTTATTAAAAAAAAAAAGAATGCACCCTCCCTTCTCCCTTTGACATTCCTGTCAGAAGACCTATAATACTTCTAATTATTTTTTGGTTACTGAATGTGTACCTGTTCTGAGTCATGTGGAGTACCGATGACCTAATCCAACCAAAATAAATGTGGTCTTCATGTTGTTAGTTTGCCTTTTGATTTTGCAGAATAGGTCTTTGTGCCTGGCATATTTTTCTGTTGCTGGACCGTGTTCTTTAGTATTTTGCACTGTTTTTCATTCTCTCTATGGTTCCTGCTGTACAGCATTCTCTTGCTCCTGCACTATGGGCTTACTCAGAGGGTGTATGAAGGGAGCTGCATCCCTCAGGGTATAGAGGCTTCCCTTTCCAGAGTACTGGTTGGTACATTCTATTTTCAATCCTTATAGTTCTAAACAGATTTAGCAGCAAAGGAAGGTTCTAGGAAATTATTTTATTCTTATACAATATTTGCAGTTTTTTAGACATTTCCCCAGAAAATACCATCTACTTCTCATTAGTTCTCTCCTGTTTAATTCAAATAATTATGTTTTAACTACCTTTTATAAATGGGTCATTTACTGCCCTGAATTCTCTACCTCATCATGCTGGAAAATAATCCAGATCTCCAATGTTTATTAAATATGGACATAAAGATTTAATTGTTTCAATAAAATGAGAAAAGAGGCACAAATAAAGGCCCCTGGAACCAATATTCATCTTTGTATCTCTCCGGTTCAGTGTGTGGCTGAACTCAGAGCAGGTGCTGGATACCAGTTTGAAGGAGAGAGAATTGGAAGGAAAGCTAGATGGAAGGAAACGTAGAAAGAAAGACAAAAGGGAAGGAGAAAATCGAGGAGGCTGTGAGGGGCACCTGGTGGGTGTACTTTTAAAAATGTGAAGAGCGTCTGAAGATGGAGTGAAAAGGCTGTCACACCTGGGAAATGTGGCCTGACTGACATTCACCTGAGTACTGGCTTCTGCAGGCCCACAATTGAGTGAGTGTTATTTGTAAATTTCACCTTGCCCACCTTGCCACAACATGGGATTCTCTTGGTCATACCCATTTATAGGACATAGTTATTAATTATTGTGCAGGACAAAGTGAGGTGTAATGTTATGTCTTTATATTTGTATTTAATAATAATTAAAATAAAATCAATAAAATATGTATATATTTGTATAAAAAAAGATTTGTTTCTTACTGAACATTGCATAGAGTTGGATTTTCCAGTAGAAAGGAAAGTTCGATTGTGGTAAATATGGAGATGTAACACCAAGAGCCCCCTTCAAGGAAAGACTTAGCTCACCTGCTGGAATTGATGTTAACAAGCAGCTTTTAGCAGTAGGCTCCTTCAAGAATTGTCTCAGCTGCAAGAAGCCGCACCCTTCTGGGGGTGGTCCTCCATTGACTAACAGAGGAGAGAATACAGGGCCGACCAGCTTGACACAATGTGAACAAATCTGACAGACCTTTCCAGCTTCAGCACTCCCTGTGGGGTTCTCTGAGGACTTCACTGGAAATTCATCACAGCTCAGCTTCTCTCTCTGCTTAATCCTGCTTCCTTCCCCTCTCTTCTGCAGGTATGGATCCCAGATTCTTATTTCTCTAAGAAATATTGTGCCCCCTAAATGCTATCACAGAACCTGCTTCCTGGAGAAGCCAGCCTATGGTAATGATCCTTAAAGCTTAAAAAATATTCTACTAGTTGGAAAGAAATGTAAAGCCTGAAGTTTTCTTCAAAATCTAGAAGTTATTATTAACTTTTGAGTACAACTAGAAGGTTAAAATGTTACTAATAGAGATCTTTGCTTTCAGAACATCTGCTTATTTACTTTTACATTATTCTCCATATTTTTCTTACATATAACATTTTTCCTATAAAAATTAAGCATCTTAATCCTTTCACTGTTTAAAGATTTTATGGTATAAGGACATAATTAACTGCAAATATCTCAGATGTTTGCTTTTATTTTAGTAGTATTTTCAAAACCCATAGTAATTTAGAATTTCTAGTGATTTGGATGGAGCATTAAATGCACAACCTATGAGAAAAGCAGGATAAAATTTTTAAATGCTTTAACGGGAATAAAATTTTTTATGATTTATTTTATTTTTAAATCACTCTTTTCCTTATTGCAAAGCAATACAGGCTCAAAGTTGCAAACAAAGGGGAAAAAAACACCCTAAATTCTATCATCCAAAGAAGTGATTATTGTTTGTTTTTGTGTGTATTATTTTAGCGTTTTTTTAACATCTTTATTGGAGTATAATTGCTTTACAATGGTGTGTTAGTTTCTGCTTTATAACAAAGTTAATCAGCTATACATATACATATATCCCCATATCTCCTCCCTCTTGGGTCTCCCTCCCACCCTCCCTATCCCACCCCTCTAGGTGGTCACAAAGCACCAAGCTGATCTCCCTGTGCTATGCGGCTGCTTCCCATTAGCTATCTATTTTACCCTTGGTAGTGTATATATGTCCATGCCACTCTCTCACTTCATCCCAGCTTACCCTTCCCCCTCCCCGTGTCCTCAAGTCCATTATTCATGTCTGTGTCTTTATTCCTGTCCTGCCCCTAGGTTCTTCACAAGCATTTTTTTTCTTTTTTTTAGATTCCATATATATGTGTTGGCATACGGTATTTGTTTTTCTCTTTCTGACTTACTTCACTCTGTATGACAGACTCTAGGTCCATCCCCCTCACTACAAATAACTCAATTTCATTTCTTTTTATGGCTGAGTAATATTCCCTTGTATGTATGTGCCACATCTTCTTTATCCATTCAACTGTTGATGGAAACTTAGGTTGCTTCCATGTCCTGGCTATTGTAAATAGTGCTGCAATGCACATTGTGCTACATGACTCTTTTTGAATTATGGCTTTCTCAGGGTATATGCTCAGTTGTGGGATTGCTGGGTCATATACTAGTGCTCTTTTTAGTTTTTAAGGGACTTCCATGTTCTCCATAGTGGTTGTATCAATTTACATTCCCACCAACAGTGCAAGAGGGTTCCTTCTTCTCAACACCCTCTCCAGCATTTACGGTTTGTAGATTTTTTGATGATGTCCATTTTGCCTGGTGTGAGGTGATACCTCATTGTAGTTTTGATTTGCATTTCTCTAATTATTAGTGATGTGGAGCGTTCTTTCACGTGTTTGTTGGCAATCTGTATATATTCTTTGGAGAAATGTCTATTTAGGTCTTCTGCCCATTTTTGGATTGGGTTGGGTTTTTTTGATATTTAGTTGCATGAGCTGCTTGTAAATTTTGAAGCTTAATCGTTTGTCAGTTGCTTCACTTGCAAATGTTTTCTCCCATACTGAGGGTTGTCTTTTCATCTTGTTTATGGTTTCCTTTGCTGTGCAAAAGCTTTTAAGTTTCGTTAGGTCCCATTTGTTTATTTTTGTTTTTATTTCCATTTCTCTAGGAGGTGGGTCAAAAAGGACCTTCCTGAGATTTATGTCATAGAGTGTTGGGCTTATGTTTTCCTCTAAGAGTTTTAGAGTGTCTGGCCTTACATTTAGGTCTTGAATCCATTTTGAGTTTTTTTTTTCTTTTGTGGTACGCGGGCCATTCACTGTTGTGGCCCCTCCCGTTGCGGAGCACAGACTCCGGACGCACAGGCTCAGCAGCCATGGCTCACGGGTCCAGCCGCTCCGTGGCATGTGGGATCTTCCCAGACCGGGGCACGAACCCGTGTCCCCTGCATTGGCAGGCAGACTCTCAACCACTGCGCCACCAGGGAAGCCCTTGAGTTTATTTTTTGTATATGGTGTTAGGTAGTGTTCAAATTTCATTCTTTTACATATAGCTGTCCAGTTTCCCCAGTACCACTTATTGAAGAGGCTGTCTTTTCTCCATTGTATATTCTTGCCTCCTTTATCAAAGATAAGGTGACCATATGTGCGTGGGTTTATCTCTGGGCTTTCTATGCTGTTCCATTGATCTGTATTTCTGGTTTTGTGCCAGTACCATATTGTGTTAATTACTGTAGCTTTGTAGTAGTCTGAAGTCCAGGAGCCTGATTCCTCCAGCTCTGTTTTTCTTTCTCAAGGTTGCTTTGGCTATTCAGGATTTTTTGTGTTTCCATACAAATTGTGAAATTTTTTGTGAAAAATGCCAGTGGTAGTTTGATAGGGATTTCACTGAATCTGTAGATTGCTTTGGGTAGTAGAGTCATTTTCACAAAGTTGATTCTTCCAATGCAAGAACATGGTATATCTCTCCATCTGTTTGTATCCTCTTTAATTTCTTTCATCAGTGTCTTATAGCTTTCTGAATACAGGTGTTTTGTCTCCTTAGGTAGGTTTATTCCTAGGTGTTTTATTATTTTCGTTGCAGTGGTCAATGGGAGTGTTTCCTGAATTACTCTTTCAGATTTCTCATCCTTACTGTATAGGAATGCAAGAGATTTCTGTGAATTAATTTTGTACCCTGCTACTTTACCAAATTCGTTGATTAGCTCTAGTAGTTTTCCGGTAGCATCTTTAGGATTCTCTGTGTATAGTATCTTGTCATCTGCAAACAGTGACAGCTTTACTTCTTTTCCAATTTGGATTCCTTTTCTTTCTTTTTCTCTTCTGATTGCTGTGGCTAAAACTTCCAAAACTATCTTGAATAATAGTGGTGAGAGTGGACAACCTTGTCATGTTCCTGATCTTAGTGGAAATGGTTTCAGTTTTTCACCATTGAGAACGATGTTGCTGTGGTTTTGTCATATATGGCCTTTATTATGTTGAGGTAAGTTCCTCTATGCCTACTTTCTGGATGGTTTTTATCATAAATGGGTGTTGAATTTTGTCAAAAGCTTTATTGAGATGATCATATGGTTTTTCTCCTTCAATTTGTTAATATGGTGTATCACATTGATTGATTTGCGTATATTGAAGAATCCTTGCACTCCTGTAATAAACCCCACTTGATCATGGTGTATGATCCTTTTAATGTGCTGTTGGATTCTGTTTGCTAGTATTCTGTTGAGGATATTTGCATCTCTATTCATCAGTGATATTGGCCTGTAGTTTTCTTTCTTTGTGACATCTGTGTCTGGTTTTGGTATCAGTGTGATAGTGGCCTCGTAGAATGAGTTTGGGAGTGTTCCTACCTCTGCTGTATTTTGGAAGAGTCTGAGAAGGATAGGTGTTAGCTCTAAATGTTTGATACAATTTGCCTGTGAAGCCATCTGGTCCTGGGCTTTTGTTTGTTGGAAGATTTTTAATCACAGTCTCAAATTCAGTGCTTGTGATTGGTCTGTTAATATTTTTTATTTCTTCTTGGTTCAGTCTTAGAAGGTTGTACTTTTCTAAGAATTTGTCCATTTCTTCCAGGTTGTCCTTTTTATTGGCATATAGTTGCTTGTAGTAATCTCTCATGAACCTTTGTATTTCTGCAGAGTCAGTTGTTACTCCTTTTTCATTTCTAATTCTATTGATTTGAGTCTTCTCTCTTTTTTTCTTGATGAGTCTGGCTAATGGTTTATCAATTTTGTTTACCTTCTCAAAGAACCAGCTTTTAGTTTTATTGATCTTTGCTATTGTTTCCTTCATTTCTTTTTCATTTATTTCTGATCTGATCTTTATGATTTCTTTCCTTCTGCTAACTTTGGGGGGATTTTTTTTGTTCTCCTTTCTCTAATTGGTTTAGATGTAAGGTTATGTTGTTTATTTGAGATGTTTCTTGTTTCTTGAGGTGGGAATATATTGCTATAAACTCCCCTCTTAGAACTCTGCTTTTGCTGCATCCCATAGATTTTGGGTTGTCGTGTTTTCATTGTAATTTGTTTCTAGGTATTTTATTATTTCCTGTTTGATTTCTTCAGTGATCTCTTGTTTATTAAGTAGCATATTGTTTAGCCTCCATGTATTTGTATTTCTGACAGATTATCTCCTGTAATTGATATGTAGTCTCATAGTGTTGTGGTTGGAAAGATACTTGATACGATTTCAATTTTCTTAAATTTACCAGCACTTGATTTGTGACCCAAGATATGATCTATTCTAGAGAATGTTCTATGAACACTTGAGAAGAAAGTGTATTCTGTTGTTTTTTGATGGAATGTTCTATAAATATCAATTAAGTCCATCTTGTTTAATGTATCATTTAAAGCTTGTGTTTCCTAATTTATTTTCATTTTAGATGATCTGTCCATTGGTGAAAGTGGGGTGTTAAAGTGCCCTACTATGAATGTGTTACTGTCAATTTCCCCTTTTATGGCTGTTAGCATTTGCCTTATGTATTGAGGTCCTCCTATTTTGGGTGCATATATATTTACAATTGTTATATCTTCTTCATGGATTGATCCCTTGATCATTATGTAGTGTCCTTCTTTGTCTCTTGTAATAGTCTTTATTTTAAAGTCTATTTTGTCTGATATGAGAATTGCTACTCCAGCTTTCTTTTGATTTCCATTTGTATGGAGATCCCCTCACTTTCAGTCTGTATGTGTCCCTAGGTCTGAAGTAGGTCTTTTGTAGACAGCATATATATGAGTCTTGTTTTTGTATCCATTCAGCCAGTCTGTGTCTTTTGGTGGGACATTTAATCCATTTACATTTAAGGTAATTATCAATATGTATGTTCCTATTACCATTTTCTTAATTGTTTTGGTTTTGTTATTGTAGGTCTTTTCCTTCTCTTGTTTCCTGCCTAGAGAAGTTCCTTTAGCATTTGTTGTAAAGCTGGTTTGATGGTGCTGAATTCTCTTAGCTTTTGCTTGTCTGTAAAGGTTTTAATTTCTCCATCAGATCTGAATGAGATCCTTGCTGGGTAGAGTAATCTTGGGTGTAGGTTTTTCCCTTTCAGCACCTTAAGTATGTCCTGCCACTCCCATCTGGCTTGCAGAGTTTCTGCTGAAAGATCAGCTGTTAACCTTATGGGGATTCCCTTGTGTGTTATTTGTTGTTTTTCCCTTGCTGGTTTTAATATTTTTTCTTTGTATTTAATTTTTGATAGTTTGATTAATATGTGTCTTGGCATGTTTCTCCTTGGATTTATCTTGTATGGGACTCTCTGCTCTTCCTTGACTTGATTGACTATTTCCTTTCACATATTTTCTCAGTCCCTTTCTTTTTCTCCTCTTCTTCTGGGACCCCTATAATTCGACTGTTGGTGCGTTTAATGTTGTCCCAGAGGTCTCTGAGACTGTCCTCAATTGTTTTCCTTCTTTATTCTGCTCTGCGGTAGTTATTTCCACTATTTTATCTTCCAGGTCACTTATCCATTCTACTGCCTCAGTTATTCTGCTATTGATTCCTCTAGAGAAGTTTTAATATCATTTATTGTGTTGTCCATCATTGTTTGTTTGCTTTTTAGTTCTTCTAGGTCCTTGTTAAATGTTTCTTGTATTTTCTCCATTCTATTTCCCAGATTTTGGATCATCTTTACTATCATTATTCTGAATTCTTTTTCAGGTAGACTGCCTGTTTCCTCTTCATTTGTTTGGTCTGGTGGGTTTTTACCTTGCTCCATCATCTGCTGTGTGTTTCTTTGTCTTCTCATTTTGCTTCACTTACTGTGTTTGGTGTCTCCTTTTCACAGGCTGCAGGTTCATAGTTCCCGTTGTTTTTGGTGTCTGCCCCCAGTGGCTAAGGTTGGTTCAGTGTGTTGTGTAGGCTTCCTGGTGGAGGTCACTAGTGCCTGTGTTCTGGTGGATGAGGCTGGATCTTGTCTTTCTGGTGGACAGGACCACATCCGGTGGTGTGTTTTGTGGTGTCTGTGACCTTATTATGATTTTAGGTAGCCTCTCTCCTAATGGGTAGGGCTGTGTTCCTGTCTTGCTAGTTGTTTGGCATAGGGTGTCCAGCACTGTAGCTTGCTGGTCATTGAGTGGAGCTGGGTCTTTGCGTTGAGATGGAGATCTCTGGGAGAGTTTTTGCCGTTTCATATTACATGGAGCCAGGAGATCTCTGGTAGACCAATATCCTGGACTTGGCTCTCCCACCTCAGAGGCACAGGCCTGACACCCAGCCGGAGCACCAAGACCCTGTCAGCCACACGGCTCAGAAGAAAAGGGAGGAAAAAAGAAAGAAAGAAAGAAGAGAGCAGCCAAACCAAAAAATAAATCCATCAATGATAACAAGCGCTAAAAACTATACTGAAAAAAACAAGAAAAAAAAAAGAACCCTAGGACAAATGGTAAAAGCAAAGCTATACAGACAAAATCACACAAAGAAGCATATGCATACACACTCACAAAAAGAGAAAAAGGAAAAAAAATATATATATATATATTAAGAAAAAAAAGGAGGAAGAGAGCAATCAAATCAATAAACAAATCTACCAATGATAATAAACTCTAAATACTAAACTAAGATAAACATAAAGCCAGGGATAAATTAGATGTAGAAAGCAAACCCCAAGTCTACAGTTACTCCTAAAGTCCACCACCTTAGTTTTGGGATGATTCGTTGTCTATTCAGGTATTCCAGAGATGCAGGGTACATCAAGTTGATTGTGGAGGTTTAATCCGCTCCTCCTGAGGCTGCTGGGATAAATTTCCCTTTCTCTTTGTTCGCACAGCTCCTGGGATTCAGCTTTGGATTTGGCCCCGCCTCTGCGTGTAGGTCACCTGAGGGCATCTGTTCTTCGCTCAGACAGGATGGGGTTAAAGTAGCAGCTGATTCGGGGGCTCTGGCTCACTTAGTGGGGGAGGGAGAGGGCAGGGTAAGGAATGCGGGCTGAGCCTGTGATGTTGCAACAGCCTGAGGCACACCGTGTGTTCTTCCGGGGGAGTTGTCCCTGGATCACGGGACCCTGGCAGTGGCGGGCTGCACAGACTCCCGGGAGGGGAGGTGTGGATAGTGACCTGTGCTTGCACACAGGCTTCTTGGTGGCAACAGCAGCAGCCTTAGCGTTTCATGCTCGTCTCTGGGGCCCACACTGATAGCCGCGGCTCGCACCCATCTCTGGACCTCGTTTAGGCGGTGCTCTGTATCCCCTCTCCTCGCGCACCGCACAATGGTCTCTTGCCTCTTCGGCAGCTCCAGACCTTTTCCTGGACTCCCTCTCTGCTAGCTGTGGCGCACTCGCCCCCTTCCAGCTGTGTTCACGCAGCCAACCCCAGTCCTCTCCCTGGAATCTGACCTCCGAAGCCCAAGCCTCAGCTCCCAGCCCCCACCTGTCCCGGCGGGTGAGCAGACAAGCCTCTCGGGCTGGTGAGTGCTGGTCGGCACCGATCCTCTATGCGGGAATCTCTCCGCTTTGCCCTCCGCACCCCTGTTGCTGCGCTCTCCTCCACGGCTGCGAAGCTCCCCGCCTCCGCCAGCCGCAGTCTCCACCTGCGAAGGGGCTTCTAGTGTGTGGAAACCTTTCCTCCTTCACGGCTCCCTCCCACTGGTGCAGGTCCTGTCCCTATTCTTTTGTCTCTGTTTATTCTTTTTTCTTTTGCCCTACCCAGGTACGTGGGGGAGTTTCTTGCCTTTGGGGAGTTCTGAGGTCTTCTGCCAGCTTTCAGTAGGTGTTCTGTAGGAGTTGTTTCACACGTAGATGTATTTCTGATGTATCTGTGGGGAGGAAAGCGTTCTCTGTGTCTTACTCCTCCTCCACCTTGAAGGTCTCCTTTTATTTTAGCTTTTGAAATAAACATTTATGTTAGATTTTTTGGTTTGCATAGGTGTAGATACTAATTTCAAACAGTTTTTAGATCCTCAATAAAACATATCTTTTAGGAACTTTTACTTTTAGCACTTTGCTAGCCAAGTCCTTTAAAAATAATAAAAAGTTATAACATTTCTTTTACAATATTTTAAAATATAGAATTTTGATTAACATTGACTGTGTGTAATGCCAATGAATTCAAACTAGTGATGTTTATTAAAATTAAGGAAATTGCCCGATAACATCTATCTTACTACAACAACTCAGCTCTCATGGTGGCAAGCCCCAATTCCAATAAATTCCTTATGAACCGGGAAACACCTCCTTAGGACTCAGTTTTCTTAACCTACAAAATGAGGGTGATGGAGGAATTCTGACATAAGTTGCTCTTGTCAGATGATGCTTCTACATATAACAATGATAAACTGTAAGTTTATCCTTAGAATGACCAAAAGTAAGCAGATTCTGGAGGGCCGTTGGCTGTTTGTAAGAAGGGAGATACTCAGATCCCTGTTTTCACAGTTTCTAGCCTAAGAACTGGCCTCAGTCTGCTCCCTGCAGGTTGGCTAAAGTTCTGCTGCAAAACGCCGGGTATTTTGGCTTGAAGAATGAGAGGTATGAGTTTGGGATAAGTATAGTTGCTGGAAAGTAAGTGGAAGATCCAAGGTAGGAGGGATCCAGAGAAGGGAATCCTAAAATCTTTTTAATAAATCTTCTGCTGATGCCTGAACCATGCCTGCTCAGGACAAACTTTAAGCAACCAAGCCCAAAAGATATAGTCCAATTAAGTCAATTGCATGCTAAACCAAACCAACCAAACATACAAAAAAACTAACTTTCTTTGGGAAAGTATTACAGACTCCAAGATGTCTGGAAAATAACATTTACAATGTTAAGGATACAACCTAAAATTACTTAATAAATCTTAAGAAATATAAATATAAATACTTAAGAAATATGGGAATGTGACTCATTTTTGAGACAAAAGACGATCAACAAAGATCAACCCGGGGATGCCCCAGATGTTGAAGCTAGCAGACAAAGATTTAAAGCAGTTACTATAAAACAGCAGTCTCCAACCTTTTTGGCACCAGGGACCGGTTTCATGGAAGACAGTTTTTCCTCAGGGGGGTGGGGGTGGATGGTTCCGGGATGATTCAAGCACTTTACATTTATTGTGCACTTTATTTCTGTTATTATTACACTGTAATATATAATGAAATAATTATACAACTCACTATAATGCAGAATCAATGGGAGCCCTCAGCTTGTTTTTCTGCAACTAGATGGTCCCATCTGGGGGTGATGGGAGACAGTAACACCCGAAGTGTGTTGCTTATATCCAGTCTACTCTGTAATCTTGTTTTGGTGGCTGTTGCTGCAGAAAACCCTGCTTCACAAAGATAGGATATTGGAAATGGAAGCAGGCTTTTCAGTGCTTTTGTGGCAGTCTCAGGATATTCCGTCTTGACTTTAATCCAGAACATATGGAGATTTGAAGTTGTCTCAAACATACTTTTAAGGCCACCATCATTTGCAATCTCAAGCAGTTGATCCTCTTCTAGCATGGACAAAGTCGATTCACCTGGCTTATTTACAAATGGGTTGCGGATCCATTCCTTCCCAGTTCGGGGGTCTTTGCAGTTGGGAAGTAATGCTCAAACTCTTTTGAAAGCTGAGACAGGTGATCATGCACCAGCTGGGAGAAAGAAGGCCCTGGTTGAGTCCCTTTCAAAATCTCTGCTAATGTTTGAAACATGTCAAAAATCCCAGTGTTCACTCATCACCCACATAATTTCAGTTTGGCTTTGAATGGAGCCACTTTATCTGCAGACTTGAACACAGTTGTTGTTCTCCCTTGAAGTGACAGATTGAGTTCGTTCAGCAGGTTGAATATGTCACACAAATAAGCAAGTTTTGCAACCCATTCAGTATCACTGAAATGTGTTGCCAGTGGTGACTGTTTTTCTAAAAGAAATCTCTGGAGTGGCTCTTATAACTCAGATACTCTGGCCAGTGATCTACCTTTAGAAAGCCACCTCACTTCTGTGTATAAGAGAAGACGTGTGTGCTCTGCGTCCATCTCCTCACAGAGCTGCGTGAACAGATGTGAGTTAAGGGCGTGTAGTTTAATGTGGTTGATAATTTTAATCACCTCCTACAAAACGTTGTTAAGTTCAGGTGACATTTTTCAGCTGGCCAGCATTTCTCTATGGATGACACAGTGCATAGACTCACGTTCAGAAGCAACCTCTTTGATCCAAGTAGTGAAACCAGAAAACCGTCCAGTCATGGCAGCCGCTCCGTCCGTGCATATACCAACACAAAATGACCAATTCAGTTTTCCTGATATGTAATCATTCAAAGACTTGAATAGTTCTGCAGCTGTGGTGTTGCTTGGCAACAAAAGAGCACAAAACATATCCTCCTGCACATCCTCCTGAAAAATATATCACACAAATACAAGCATTGTTGCCTTATTGCCAACAATGGTAGACTCGTCAACCTGGACTGCATACCACGGTGACTCATTAATCCTCTCTAACAATTGTGCCTCAATATCCTCTGCTATTTCCTCAATTCGTCTAGTTATGGTGCTAGCTGAAAGAGGAACATGTGCCACCTTTTGAACTGCAGCCTTTCCTAAAAGTTGTCCTTAGCAGCAGGCAGGATCAACTCTTCACCAGTAGTGAAGGGCTTCTTAGCTTTAGCAATGCAGTTAGCCACTAAGAATGATGCTCTCAGGGCAGACACATTTGATGAAGTGGTGGCCTTCAATAATTGCTTCTGTTCTTTGTGTGCACGTTTTTTTCTTTTGAAAAACTCCAAAGGCTTGTCTTTTAATGCAGGGTGCTTGGTCTCCATGTTGCAAAGCAGTTTTTAAGGTTTCATGTCTTCGTTGGATAGCTGGTTGCCACATATTATACAAAGCAGGCTTGGAAAATGTGAATCACCTGTTGCAATGAACCCATAATTTAAGTAGGACTCTTGGTATTTTCTTTTAAATGCAGCTTTCTTTTTGTTGGCAGTCTTAGAGTCTTCTATCTCATCACTGGGTCTTTCCCCCTTTTCAAAGAAGCTCTCCAGAGGTGTTTGTTTTTTACTCATTTTGGCTAGGGTTAACTTATGGGGTTACCAAAACTGTGAGTGAGACAAGTGCACAGTGTGGGGAAAGAGGCACAGATGGAAGTGATAAATAAAATAATGGGCGGGCCCTGCATGGACTAAAATAAGTGTCAGATTCTGACTTAAAGACTGCCTCCAGATGTAGCTTAATTGTCATTTGCCACTCACTGATAGGGTTTTGATATGAGTCTGCAAGCAATTGATTTATTATGGTCTCTCTGCAGTCAAACCTCTCTGCTAATGATAATGTGTATTTGCAGCCGCTCCCCAGCACTAGCTAGCCTCACCACCTCAGTTCCACTTGAGATCATCAGGCATTAGATTCTCATAAGGATTGCACAACCTAGATCTCTCACATGCACAGTTCACAGTAGGATTGCACTCCTATGAGAATCTAATGCAGCTGCTGATCTGACAGGAGGTGGAGCTCAAGTGGTAATGCGAGTGATGGGGAGGGGCTATAAATACAGATGAAGCTTTGCTCACTCACCCACCGCTCACCTCCTGCTGTGCAACCCTGTTCCTAACAGGCCACGGACCAGTAGCGGTCTGTGACCTGGGGGTTGGGGACCCCTACTATAAAACATATTCAAGGATGTAAAAGAAAATATGTGCATTATGAATGAAATATAGGATATTTAACAGAGAAAGAGAAACTATAAAAAAGAAACAAATGGAAATTCCAGAACTAAAAAATGTACTATCTGAAATAAAAACGTACCAGATGTATTTAACAGCAGAATGCAAACGAAGAAAGAGTCAGCAAAGCTGAAGATATATTAATAGGAATTATTGGGACTTCCCTGGCAGTCCAGTGGTTAGGACTCCACGCTTCCAACACAGGGGGCAAGAGTTCGATCCCTGGTCAGGGAACTAAGATCCCGTATGCTGCACAGTGAGGCCAAAAAAAGAAAAAATTAATTAATTAATAGAAATTATCTAACCTGAAGAACACAGAGAAAAAATATTGAAGTAAAAATGAACAAGCCTCAGGGACCATATTGAAAGCTCTAAGAATGTGTAATTAGAGTCCCAGAAGGAGATGAGAGAAAGGAATAATGGGCAGAAATAATATCGAAAGAAAACATGGCTGAATATTTTCCAAATTTGGTGGAAGATGTAACTGTACATTTTCAAGAAGCTTAACAAACCTGAAATGAGATAGAAACAAAGAAAACCACACTGTTGTATAATAAAGAATTTGGCTGGTCTTTGTCCCTAGTTCCTGGGAAATAACCTCTAAATCTCTGGAATTTCTTGGAGTGATAGAAATGTCTTTGTTACTCATGGTGAGCCTCTAGACCCACACCTGAGTTTATGCTAATGAGATGACTCAAAATGGGGGCTAGCCACGCCAGAAAGACCAACCAGGTAATTACAGGGTTGGGGCTTTTTAGTCATGTGATATGAGCCCAGCCTCTGAAGAGGGCAGAATTGGCTGGAGATTGAGTTCAAGCACATGGCCAATGATTCAATCAACAAAGTCTATGTAATGAAACTCCAGTAAAATCTCTGGGCACTGAGGTGAGAGAGCCTGACTGGTATTTATACCTTAATGTGCCTGGAAGTTGAGGCATTCTGAGGACACAAAAGCTTTGTGTGTGGGACCCCCAGACCTCACTCTATGGGTCTTTTCACTTAGCTGCTCCTGATTTACATTCTTTATAATAAAACTATAATTATAAATGTAGTACTTTCCTGAGTTCTGTGAGTCATTCTAGTGAATTATAATACTTCAGGGAGTACTTGGAACCCCTGAATTTGTAGCCAGTTGATCAGAAGAATGGTGACCTGAGAACTCTGGAATTTACATCTGGCTTCTGAAGTGAGGGTAGAATTATGCTCCTAACTTCTGAAATTTGACCTAATTCTAGCTGGTTAACATCAGAATTGCACTGCACACACCTAGGCACATTATCATCAAATTTGATAAAACTAAAGGTGTTTTGAAAGCTGTCAGAGAAAAATGACACATTGCATACGAGGGAACTATGATTTGAATTATTGACGACCAGAACGCAGTGGAACAACATCTTTAAAGTGCTGGAGAGGAAGGGAGAACAAGCCCACATCAAACCAGAATTCTACATCCAGTGAAAATGATCTTCCAAGAATGAAATGCGTTTTCAGAAAAAGAAAGCTAAAAGGATATATTGACAGTGGGCATGTACTATAAGAAATACTAAGGGTCTTCCCTGGTGGTGCAGTGGTTGAGAGTCCGCCTGCTGATGCAGGGGACATGGGTTCGTGCCCCAGTCTGGGAAGATCCCACATGCCGCGGAGCGGCTGGGCCCGTGAGCCATGGCTGCTGAGCCTGTGCATCCGGAGCCTGTGCTCCACAATGGGAGAGGCCACAACAGAGAGAGGCCCAAGTACCGCAAAAAAAAAAAAAAAAAAAGAAATACTAAGGAAGTTCTACACACTAAAGAGAAATAAAAACAGATGAAAATTCAGATCTTGACTGTGGGGGGGATGAGAGCACTGGAAATTATAACATTGTATCATAGAGTTTTAATGTATGTAGATGTTATACATTTGACAACTTTACCAAAAACAGGCAAGGGTGAGTAAATGAACTCCTACCTTGCAAGATTTCTGTATTTGACATGAATTGATTCAATATTAACCCTAAGTAGGCTGTTAAAAGTATATATATTGTGATCCTTAAAGCAACCACTAAAAAATAATGCAAAGAGGTAAAGTAAGGATCCTGGAATACATAATGTTTATACATATGCTATGTTTCAGCTAAACTAAAGGTAAACAAACCTAAGCTAAACTTTTTATTTCTTGTTCTTCTTAAATGATGACAACAAACTATTTCTATTAATGGTCTTTTTTCTCAGGGGTAAGGATTATATGATATTTTTTCGACTTCTCTCTTGAACACTTTTTCTCCTGTCTCAGAGTCAGTATTTTGTTCTTCTTTGTCTCCCGTGTTCCTGAAAAATATAATGTCTACTTTCCCTTCAATTACTCAGCAGTCAACTAGTGCTTGTTTTCTCTGCAGGGTACTTGTTTGTTTCAACTTCATTTCCTGCCCTCTTTCTCCCCAAGGTCATTGAATCACACTTTGATAAATACATTGTTATTAAGGATTACTAGAGGCAATTGCAATCATAGATTTTTTAAATTAATGTCTTTCATTATAATGAGTCAGAAAGTCAGTGAATTGAAAAATTATTCTTTTTGTGGGTATTCAGCATTAGTCAACATGTCCTTGCTGTCTGTGGCATGCTCTTCTGAATTCTCTGGGGGTGTGATTATGGCAGTATTTCCTGGAGAAACAAGCTGTATAAAGAAGAAATGGGATAAATAGATAGCTAGTGGGAAGCAGCCGCATAGCACAGGGAAATCAGCTCTGTGCTTTGTGACCACCTAGAGGGGTGGGTTAGGGAGGGTGGGAGGGAGATGCAAGAGGGAGGAGATAAGGGGATATATGTATATGTATATCTGATTCACTTTGTTATACAGCAGAAACTAACACACCATTGTAAAGCAATTATACTCCAATAAAGATGTTAAAAAATAAAAAAAAAAAGAAAAGAAACGGGATAAACAAAAGTGTGACAGAACTTCAGCTAAGTGACTGGAAGGTAGGAAGAATGGGGGCAAATGAATAGGCCACTGGCCTGACTAACCCAGGAAGTCTTCACAGGGAGCACTAGAGTTCTGAAAGACTTGGGTTTGCCTTGTGTAAAGCTGACAAAACTCCCTAAGTGGAGGGAATATCATGGATATGAAGTAGAAATCAGCTAAAGATATTTATTGAGTGCCGATTGTGTCATATGCCAGTCACTAGAAGAACAGGAAGTAAAGATAGTATTATTATAAACTAGTAGGGAAGATTACATGTTCTCATAGAAAGAAAAAAAAAGACAACCAACGTAGTAATAGATGCCAAATATTGTAGTGAAAACGAATACCTAATTGCAGAAGAAAGGCTGAATTAAATGGAAGGGACTTAGAAGTGGGATCAGTGCCTAAATCGACAGAGAAAAGGAGAGATATGATATAACTCAGAGATGAAATCTGGGGACAATGGGAATATTCTGGGAACAGAAGTATCATGATAGGGTGGTGATGAATATGTTGCTGCTGGTGAAGATGATTTTATTTATTTATTTTTAAAAATACTTATTGGTCATCCATTTTATACACATCAGCGTATACATGTCAATCCCAATCTCCCAAATCATCACATCACCACCCACAGCCCCGCCACTTTGCCCCCTTGGTGTCCAGACGTTTGTTCTCTACATCTGTGTCTCAATTTCTGCCCTGCAAACCAGTTCATCTGTACCATTTTTCTAGGTTCCACATATATACATTAAGATACGATACTTGTTTTTCTCTTTCTGACTTACTTCACTCTGTATGACAGTCTCTAGATCCATCCACATCTCTACAAATGACCCAATTTTGTTCCTTTTTATGGCTGCGTAATATTCCATTGTCTATATGTACCACATTTCTTTATCCATTTGTCTGTTGATGGGCATTTAGGTTGCTTCCATAACCTGACTATTGGAAATAATGCTGCAATGAACATTAGGGTGCATGTGTCTTTTTGAATAATGATTTTCTCTGGGTATGTGCCCAGTAGTGGCATTGCTGGGTCATATGGTAATTCTATTTTTAATTTTTTAAGGAACCTCCATACTGTTCTCCATAGTGGCTGTATCAATTTACATTCCCACCAACAGTGCAGGAGGGTTACCTTTTCACCACACCCTCTCCAGCATTTGTTGTTTATAGATTTTCTGATGATGCCCATTCTAACTGGTGTGAGGTGATACCTCATTGTAGTTTTGATTTGCATTTCTCTAATAATTAGTGATGTTGAGCAGCTTTTCATGTGCCTCTTGGCCATCTGTATGTCTTCTTTGGAGAAATGTCTATTGAGGTCTTCTGCCCATTTTTGGATTGGATTATCTGTGTTTTTAATATTGAGCTGCATGAGCTGTTTATATATTTTGGAGACTAATCCTTTCTTCATTGGTTCATTTACAAATATTTTCTCCCATTCTGAGAAGTGTCTTTTCGTCTTGGTTTATGGTTTCCTTTGCTGTGCAAAAGCTTTGAAGTTTCATTAGGTCGCATTTGTTTATTTTTGTTTTTATTTCCATTACTCTAGGAGGTGGATCAAAAAATATCTTGCTGTGATTTATGTCAAAGAGTGTTCTTCCTATGTTTTCCCCTAAGGGTTTTATAGTGTCTGGTCTTACATTTAGGTCTCGAATCCATTTTGAGTTTATTTTTGTGTATGGTGTTAGGGAGTGTTCTAATTTCATTCTTTTACATGTAGCTGTCCAGTTTTCCCAGCACCACTTATTGAAGAGACTGTCTTTTCTGCATTTTATATCCTTGCCTCCTTTGTCATAGATTAGTTGACCATAGGTGCGTGGGTTTATCTCTGAGCTTTCTATCTTTTTCCATTGATCTATGTGTCTGTTTTTGTGCCAGTACCATATTGTCTTGATTACTGTAGCTTTGTAGTACAGTCTGAAGTCAGGGACTCTGATTCCTCCAGCTCCGTTGTTTGCTCTCAAGACTGCTTTGGCTATTCGGGGTCTTTTATGTCTCCATATAACTTTTAAGATTTTTTGTTCTGGTTCTGTAAAAAATGCCATTGGTAATTTGATAGGGATTGCATTGAATCTCTAGATTGCTTTGGGGAGTATAGTCATTTTCACAATATTGATTCTTCCAATCCAAGAACATTGTATATCTCTCCATCTGTTTGTATCCACTTTAATTTCTTTCATCAGTGTCTTATAGTTTTCTGTATACAGGTCTTTTGTCTCCCTAGGTAGGTTTATTTCTAGGTATTTTATTCTTTTTGTTGCAATGGTAAATGGGAGTGTTTCCTTAATTTCTCTTTCAGATTTTTCGTCATTAGTATATAGGAATGCAAGAGATTTCTGTGAATTAATTTTGTGTCCTGCAACTTTACCAAATACATTGATTAGCTCTAGTAGTTTTCTGGTGGCATCTTTAGTATTCTCTATGTATAGTATCATGTCATCTGCAAACAGTGACAGTTTTACTTCTTCTTTTCCAATTTGGATTCCTTTTCTTTCTTTTTCTTCTCTGATTGCTGTGGTTAGGACTTCCAAAACTATGTTGAATAATAGTGGTGAGAGTGGACATCCTTGTCTTGTTCCTGATCTTAGAGGAAAAGCTTTCAGTTTTTCACCACTGAGAATGATGTTTGCTATAGGTTTGTTGTATATGGCCTTTATTGTGTTGAGGTAGGTTCCCTCTATGCCCACTTTCTGGAGAGTTTTTATCATAAATGGGTGTTTAATTTTGTCTAAAGCTTTTTCTGCATCTATTGAGATGATCATATGGTTTCTATTCTTCAGTTTGTTAATATGGTGTATCACATTGATTTGCGTATATTGAAGAATCCTTGCATCCCTGGGATAAGTCCCACTTGATCATGGTGTATGATCCTTTTAATGCGTTGTTTGATTCTGTTTGCTAGTATTTTTTTGAGGAGTTTTGCGTCTATATTCATCAGTGATATCGGTCTGTAATTTTCTTTTTTTGTAGTATCTTTGTCTGGTTTTGGTATCAGGGTGATGGTGGCCTCATAAAATGAGTTTGGGAGTGTTCCTTCCTCTGCAATTTTTTGTAAGAGTTTGAGAAGGATGGGTGTTAGCTATTCTATAAATGTTTGATAGACTTCACCTGTGAAGCCATCTGGTCCTGGACTTCTAATCTAATCCTGGATTTCTAATCTCATAGCATTGTGGTCAGAAAAAATGCTTGATATGATTTCAATTTTCTTAAATTTACTGAGGCTTGATTGGTGACCCAAGATGTGGTTTATCCTCTAGAATGTTCCATGCACACTTGAGAAGAAAGTGTAATCTGCTATTTTAGGACGGGATGTCCTATAAATATCAATTAAATCTATCTGGTCTATTGCGTCATTTAAAGCTTCTGTTTCCTTATGAATTTTCTGTGTGGATTATCTGTCGATTGATGTATGTTAGGTGTTAACATTCCCTACTATTATTGTGTTGCTGTCGATTTCCTCTTTTATAGCTGTTAGCAGTTGCCTTATGTATTGAGGTGCTCCTATGTTGGGTGAATATATATTTATAATTGTTTTATCTTCTTCTTGGATTGATACCTTGATCATTATGTAGTATTCTTCCTTGTTTCTTGTAACATTCTTTATTTTAAAGTCTATTTTATCTTATATGAGTATCACTACTCCAACTTTCTTTTGATTTCCATTTACGTGGAATATCTTTTTCCATCCTCTCACTTTCAGTCTGTATGTGTCCCTAGGTCTGAAGTGGGTCTCTTTTAGACAGCATATATATGGGTCTTGTTTTTGTATCCATTCAGCAAGCCTGTGTATTTTGGTTGGAGCATTTAATCCATTCACGTTTAAGGTTATTATCGATATGTATGTTCCTATTACCATTTTCTTAATCATTTTGTGTTTGTTTTTGTAGGTCCTTTTCTTCTCTTGTGTTTCACACTTAGAGAAGTTCCTTTAGCATTTGTTGTAGAGCTGGTTTGGTGGTGCTGAATTCTCTTGGCTTTTGCTTGTCTGTAAAGCTTTTGATTTCTCCATTCAATCTGAATGAGATCCTTGCTCAGTAGAGTAATCTTGGTTGTAGGTTTTCCCTTTCATCACTTTAAGTATGTCATGCCATTCCCTTGTGGCTTGTACGGTTTCTGCTGAGAAATCAGCTGTTAACCTTATGGGAGTTCCCTTGTATGTTATTTGTCATTTTTCCCTTGCTGCTTTCAATATTTTTACTTTGTCCTTAATTTTTGACAATTTGATTACTATGTGTCTCAGCATGTTTCTCTTTGGGTTTATCCTGTATGGGACTGTCTGTACTCCCTGGACTTGGGTGTCTGTTTCCTTTCCCATGTTAGGGAAGTTTTTGACTATAATCTCTTCAAATATTTTCTCAGGTCCTTTCTCTCTTTCTTCTTCTGGGACCCCTATAATGCGAATGTTGTTGTGTTTCATGTTGTCCCAGAGGTCTCTTAGGCTGTCTTCATTTCTTTTCATTCTTTTTTCTTTATTCTGTTCTGCAGCAGTGAATTCCACCATTCTGTCTTCCAGGTCACTTATCTGTTCTTCTGCCTCAGTTATTTTGCTATTGATTCCTTCTAGTATAGTTTTCATTTCAGTTATTGTATTGTTCATCTCTGTTTGTTTGTTCTTTAATTCTTCTAGGTCTTTGTTGTACATTTCTTGCATCTTCTCGATCTTTGTCTGCATTCTTTTCCCGAGGTCCTGGATCATCTTCACTATCATTATTCTGAATCCTTTTTCTGGATCCTTTTTCTCCACTTCATTTAGTTGTTTTTCTGGGGTTTTATCTTGTACCTTCATCTGGTACATAGCCCTCTGCCTTTTCATCTTGTCTATCTATCTGTGAATGTGGTTTTTGTTCCACAGGCTGCAGGATTGTAGTTCTTGCTTCTGCTGTCTGCCCTCTGGTGGATGAGTCTATCTAAGAGGCTTGTGCAAGTTTCCTGATGGGAGGGACTTGTGGTGGGTAGAGCTGGCTTTTGCTCTGGTGGGCAGAGCTCAGTAAAACTTTAATCCGCTTGACTGCTGATGGGTGGGCTGGGTTGCCTCCCTGTTGGTTGTTTGTCCTAACGTGATCCAACACTGGAGCCTACCCAGGCTCTTTTGTGGGGCTAATGGCGGACTCTGGGAGGGCTCACGCCAAGGAGTACTTCCCAGAACTTCTGCTGCCAGTGTCCTTGTCCTCACGGTGAGACAGAGCCACCCCCCACCTTTGTAGGAGACCCTCCAACACTAGCAGGTCAGTCTGGTTCAGTGTCCCCTGGGGTCACTGCTCCTTCCCCTGGGTCCCGATGCACACACTACTTTGTGTGTGCCCTCCAAAGAGTGGAGTCTCTGTTTCCCCCAGTCCTGTCGAAGTCCTGCAATCAAATCCCAGTAACCTTCAAAGTCTGTTTCTCTCGGAATTCCTCCTCCCATTTCCGGACCCCCAGGTTTCAAAGCTTGACGTGGGGCTCAGAACCTTCACTCCAGTGGGTGGATTTCTGTGGTATAAGTGTTCTCCAGTTTGTGAGTCACCCACACAGCAGTTATGGGATTTGATTTTATTGTGATTGCACCCCTCGTACTGTCTCATTGTGGCTTCTCCTTTGTCTTTGGATGTGGGGTGTCTTTTCTGGTGAATTCCAGTGTCTTCCTGTCAATGATTGTTCAACAGTTAGTTGTGATTCTGGTGTTCTCGCAAGAGGGAGTGAGAGCATGTCCTTCTACTCCACCATCTTCGAAGATGATTTTAATAAAAATGGTACATAGCGTGGAAAACATAGTTGCTTATTACTTAGGGATTGTTTTAGATATAATGATAATTAGATGGATTAGTTAACTTGACCTTAACCACCTGTTAAATCTAAGCTTCCACATGAATTTATCATGGCTATTTTTAAAGGTACTGTGTACTTTTGAGTTTCACCACTACACCTTCTTTTTGCCAAATGAAAAATATTATTTCAAGACCAATTCTCCAAGTGTTTGACCTATAGCAGTCTTCTGATTCTTCAGCTGTATCTTCTGTCTTAGTCTATTCAGGATAACATAACAAAATACCAGAGACTGTGTAGCTTATAAACAAGAGAAATTTATTTTTCATTGTTCTAAAGTCTAGAAGTCCAAGATCAGGGTGCCTGCATGGCTGGGTTTTAGTGAAGGCCCTTTTCTGGATTGCAGACTACCTACTTCTTGCTGTGTCCTCACCTGGTAAAAGGGTCTGGGGATCCCTCTGGAACCTCTTTTATAAAGCACTGATCGCATTCAGGAGGGTTCCACCTGCATGACTTAAACACTTCCCACTTGCTCTACCTCCTAATACCATCACCTTTGGGGATTAGAATTTCAACATATAAATTTTTTGGAGGACACAAACATTCAGACCATAGCATCCTCCCTTTAGTTCTGTGATATCATACCACCCTGGAGCTTGTATAGACTGATTGTTCTATCTCTTCTTCCTTCACTGATTCTATCTGCAGTTCATGGACCCCTAAATTTGGACATAGTCTTCCATCTTCATCTCAACTTTCTTTTATCAATGTATACTCTCATAGCAAAAGTAATTTTCTATTAAAACAGAGACCTTTCAACTTAAATTTCTAGCTAAATTTTAGATACTTCAGAAGATCCAGAATCAAATCTAATGCAACACATCCTGAATCAAATTTATCCTCCCCACTAGTCTTCCTTTCCATTTTTCATATTGTCACTGTCACCCCCATAAGGATACATGCCAAAAATGTTAGTTCTCTTTTCTTTCCATCTTGTATCAATATGACCAGTCACCAAGCTTTGTCTTTATGTATTTGAAATATGTCTTGTCACTATCCTAGAAGTTTTGACATGCATTATTTGACAGTAGAAAAGAATATACCTAACACATATTTGTTGGCAACTGTAATCATAAAGACTAGTAAATTTACCATCCATAGAAGCTCTCTGTGCGTTCTTCTACATCTCATTCCCTCAAACGTAACCACTCTCCTGAATTTTGTGTTAATCACTTCCTTACCATTAAAATTACATTATCATATATATGTATTTATAGAGAACATGTGGTTTCATTTTGCTTGTCTTTGAAATTTATAAAAATGGTATCTTCTGCAATTTGCTTTTTTCGTCTATAATGCATATAGCTGCAGTCTATTCATTTTCACTGCCGAATTACATCCCATTTTGTGAATGTACCATGGTTAATTTATCTATTCTCCTGTTAACCATTAGGTCATTATGATTGTTTCCATGTTTCTGGCTTTTATGAAGAGTGCTACTATGAACATTCCATTATAGTGTATGTCTCTTGGTGCCCATGTACAAGAGTTTCTTCAAGATCTTTCCTGGGAGTAAAAAGATTTATTGCAGATTGTGTGCTTGTTCAGACTCACAAGATAGTGCCAATTTGTGCTCTAGACTAATTGAACTAATTTACACTCCGCCTAGCACTGTGTAAGAAGAGTCCCTGTTGTTTCATGTGATGGTTAAGTATATATGTCACCTTGACTGGGCCATGGAGTACCCAGATATTTGGTTAAATAGTATTTCTGGGTATGTCTGTGATGGTACTTTTGGATGAGATTAGCATTTGAATTAGCAGACTGAACGAAGATGGCCCTCCCTTGCTCTCTCTGCCTGACTGTTGATCTGGGACGTTGGTCTTCTCTTTAACTTGGACTATGATTTACATCATTGGCTCTCCTGGTTCTCAGGCCTTTGGACTTAGACTGGAACTACACCACCAGATTTCCTGGGTCACGAGCTTGCAGACAGCTGATCATGGGACTTCCCAGCCTCCATAATCATGTGAGCTAATTCCTTATACTAAATCAGTCTCTCTCTCTCTGTCTCTCTCTCTCTCTCTGTCATCTCTCTGTTTATTTAGCCCATGTTTCTCTAGATAACCCTGACTAATACCCTTCATATGCTCACCAACACTTGATTTTGCTAGACTTCTTAATTTTTGACGACCTGATGGGTGTGAGTTCATATCTTATTATGGTCTTTCACTATTTGAACTTCCTTGCTTGCAATGAGGTTATGAATATACTTATTCAATCATTCATTATTTATGTTTCCTTATTTATGAAATGGCCCTCTAAGCCTTTTGCCTAGTTTTCTGTTGTGGTATTTGTCTTTTTCTTGTTGATTCCTTGGAAGATTCTTATATCTTGGATCCTAATTCTAATCCATTTGTGGTTATATGTGCTGTAAATGTCTTCTCCCAGATTATACTTATCTTTTATCTTTATTTATGGTGTCTTGTGATTAACAGATTTAATTTTAATGTAGTCAAATGTATTAATTTTTCTTTTATGCTTAGCACTACTTGTATTTTGTGTAATGCTTGCCAACCTCAAGATCAGAAAGTTATTCTGAATTTCTTCTTAAAGTTGTAATGCTTTGCTTTTCACATTGAAATTCTTAATCTACTTGGGATTGATTTTTGCGATTGTATGAGGTAGGAATCTACTTTTTTTTGGCCACACTGCAGAACTTGCAGGATCATCGTTCCCCAACCAGGGATCGAATCTGAGCCCTTGGCAGTGAAAGCAGAGTCCTAACCACTGGACCTCCAGGGGATTCCCAGGAATCCACTTTTTTTTTTTTTTTCTCTGTATGGATAACCAATCTTCTTAGCCTCAGTTAGTGAAAAAGACACTGTTGCCTTACAGATCTGCAATGCTGGTTCTGTCACATATAAGTCTATAAATGTATACGTCTGTTTTTAGGCTCTCTAATCTACTCAGTTGGTTAATTTCTCTTTTCCTGAGCCAATGACCTCCTGTTTAATCACCAGTGAGTCCCCTTTCCTTATTGTTATTCTTTAGGAAAAGCTTAGCTATTTTGGATCTTTTCTCTACCATATACCTTTTAGAATAACTTTTCATTAACCCTGGTATGATTTTGGTTGAAAATTTGTGTATTATTTTGGGAAGATAGATATCTTTAGACCACATATTAGCATTCTTTTTGCTGAAATTTTTTTAATGCCTTTCAAGAAAAAAATTCTCCATAAAGGATTTAATGTCCTCGTTGCATTTATTTCTAGATATCTTATATTTTTTTCTTATTATAAATAACATCTCTTTTCTAATTTATATTGTTTGTTTCTCAGGTATAGAGATGCAGTGGATATTTTAGATTGAGCTTATATTCAGACACCTTACAAAACCTTACAAAACTCTTGTAAAATAGTTTGTGGATATAATTTATTATTTAAAAAAACAAACACATACATAGCATTCTTACTATGTGTAGGCACTATTCCAAACACTTCACAAATATTTATTTAATTATCTCAACATCCCTATGAAACAGGTTTATTTATTATTTATTTATTTATTTATTTATTTTGCAGTATGTGGGCCTCTCACTGTTGTGGCCTCTCCCATTGCGGAGCACAGGCTCCGGACGCGCAGGCTCAGTGGTCATGGCTCACGGACCTAGCCGCTCCGCGGCATGTGGGATCTTCCCAGACTAGGGCACGAACCTGTGTCCCCTGCATCGGCAGGAGGACTCTCAACCACTGTGCCACGAGGGAAGCCCCAGGTTTATTTTTTAATCCCCATTTTACCGGTAAGGAAACTAAGTCACAAAGAGATTAAGTAACTGCCCAAAGTCACAAATTTTCATTTGAACCTAGAAGGTGGGATTTAAATCCAGGCAGTTGATCTCTAAGCTCCATGCTAAACCAATAGCTTTGCTGCCTCCCCACTAGACTGAAAAGTTCTGTTTCTTCCTTTCTAATCCTTATCTTCCCTCCTTTTTTTTTTTAACCTTTCTTTGAGAGTGTTGTTTTGAATGTTAACAAAGATAATCCTTGTCTTGTTATTAATTTAAAAGATAATACTTTTATTTATTTATTTATTTTTAACATCTTTTTTGGAGTATAATTGCTTTTACAATGGTGTGTTAGTTTCTGCTTTACAACAAAGTGAATCAGTTATACATATACATATGTCCCCATATCTCTTCCCTCTTGCATCTCCCTCCCTCCCACCATCCCTATCCCACCACTCCAGGTGGTCACAAAGCACAGAGCTGATCTCCCTGTGCTATGTGGCTGCTTCCCACTAGCTCTCTATTTTACGTTTGGTAGTGTATATATGTCCATGCCACTCTCTCACTTTGTCACAGCTTACCCTTCCCCCTCCCCATATCCTCAAGTCCATTCTTTGGTAGGTCTGTGTCTTTATTCCCATCTTGCCCCTAGGTTCTTCAGCACCTTTTTTTTTTTTTTTTTTTTTAGATTCCATATATATGTGTTAACATACGGTATTTGTTTTTCTCTTTCTGACTTACTTCACTCTGTATGACAGACTCTAGGTCCATCCACCTCACTACAAGTAACTCAGTTTCGTTTCTTTTTATGGCTGAGTAATATTCCATTGTATATATGTGCCACATCTTCTTTATCCATTCATCTGTTGATGGACACTTAGGTTGCTTCCATGTCCTGGCTATTATAAATAGAGCTGCAATGAACATTTTGGTACCTGACTCTAAAAGAGAATACTTTTAATGATTTACCATAGAAAGATGCTTGCTGTAGGGTTTTGGTGGATAACATTTGAGAGGTTAAGGAAATTCACTTCTATTCTTAGTTTACTAAGAGGTTTTTTATTGTTTTTTATCTTGAATGGGTGTTGCGTTTAATCAAGTGGTTTCTCTCTTCAGTTTGTTTTTGTGGTGAATCCACTAATTGATTTTCATATGTTGATCTTTGCATCCCTGGGATAATCCCAGCTTGATACTGATGTGTATTTTCCTAAATCCTGCTGAATTTGGTTTGATAATATTTTGTTTAGGATTTTTCATCTATCATCATTAGTGAGATACTCTTGTGACTTTACTCTTTTTCACACTGTCCTTGTTCCTGGGTCTCGGGACTGGGGAGGTGGGCAAGGTGAGGGCGGGGCCTTGAGAGCGGCCACACACTCTGCCCCCTCACTCAGTCTCTAGAAGGGGAGCGTGGTTCGGGCTGCAGGGCTGACTTCGAGCCCCCAGCGGCTGCAGCAGATTCCTCAGCGGCGGCAGCAGATTCCGCAGCGCCGCTCCCGGGGAGCCTGAGCCGCTTGGCTCCGGAGCGCGGTGCGGCCGAGACGGTTCCCTAGGTCGAGTTCAGGGCGCCCGGGGTGCGCTGGCGGCAGGTCGCAGAGCACCGCTTCCACCTGTCACCAGCCTGTAGGGGTGGGTTCGGCTGGGCAGGGGTTGGGAGTCCGCTCAGAGACCTCTTGTCCCTTCCAGTCAAGAGCCGCCCTCATCCCTCGAGGGAGCGCAGCGCACGCACGACATCGCACCCGGACGCTCGCCTCCGCTGCCTAAGAGAGGTACCATTCCCCGCGGGCTCCCTGTCTGCGTCCAGGTGACCCGACCCGGCAGGAGAGCACTGATGCGGAGGGTAACCTGAAATTCTTGAGGAATAAAATTCTCTGGTCCCACTCAGTCCTTTGTATTATAAACTGACCACTGTCAGCTCTGTTTGGGAAACCTGCACAATTTTCCACAATGTGAAACGACCCGACTAACCTAAGTTTAAATTTGTTTCGTTGAGTTTGTCTCTTTAACCTAACTTCTTTTTTTTTTGGGGGGGGGTGGTGGTTAGGGAGGAGTGGAGGACGGTGGTTTACGGGGAAGAAGGTGAGTACTGTCTTCTGGGTCTGTCCTCGCCGCTCCACTCCTCCGACCTGGCTGTCAAGGTTGTGTCAGGGACATTTCCAATGCCAGCCTGGAATGGTAGGGCCATTCAAAGCGAATTTAGACCTTGACTTCACCTATAGGCTTCAGGCCGATTTACTGAGCAATCAGTTTTCAGGGAAACTTGTGCAAAGAATCGTGAGAAAATACCTAGATTTTGCTGAATGTTATTGGTGCTGCACCATGTCATATTGGCTTATATCACTTTTCTTGTCTTCGTGCTCCTTTGTGTATGTATGTTAATCTTCTCTAACCAGCTCCTGAACAACCTGAGAAAAGTCAGGGATCCACCAGATATCAGTGTATAACAAATATTTTTTCAATGAATAAATTTCATCAGTAACTTTGAAACCTAAAATGGTGCTTGAGCATCCAACACTTGATAGATTGGAAAGCGTCAATTTAAAGAAAACCGCACACACCATTTTTTATGGTTACCTGTAGAAAGGGCTGCATTTTGATCTTCTTGGTTGAAATGTATTGTGGTAGGAGTCTTGGATAGAGAGACAGGAGACCTGAGAACTTGCTGAATCGTATCACTGAGAATTTTTCTAATCTGTGAAAGTAGAAGGTTGGAACACATGCTTTTTAGAGTTTCTTTCCGCTCCAAAGGTCTTTGATGAAATGAATGTATCACAACTTCATAAACGTGTTGGATTTCAGTGGCTTCTGAAGACTGTTTATCAGAATGTTGGTAAAGCTGTTTGTTATATCCTTTCGAAGGAAAGTCTGAGAGTCAGCAACTTAGAGGAAAACCAATAAATACATAGTAGGCAAATTTGACTTGATCAAAACCAAATATGTATTTATAATTTTTTAGGTTTGATAAAAACCAAATACATAAGTAGTTATAACTTTTTAGGTTTAAACAGATCATCAAGTAATTGAATAAATATTATTATTCAATTTATAATATTTAACTTAAAATAAGTTAAAAATATATCTTCATTTTTTTTTCTGTATAGAATATGAATTTTGCCACAGGAAGATGGTTCTACCTACCTCTGGGCTGCATGATGCTGATAAATCTGATTAACGCGGATTTTGAATTTCAAAAGGGGGTGCTTGCCAGCAACAGCCCAGGGATCATGGAAGACATTGATCTCCAGTGCTGGAATGCTTGCTCTTTGACACTGATAGATCTCAAGGAAATCAAGATAGAGCACACTGTGGATTCTTTCTGGAATTTCATGTTGTTCCTGCAAAAATCCCAGCAGCCTAGACATTATAATGTCTTCTTAAGCATAGCTCAGGATTTCTGGGACATGTATGTAGACTGCTTGCTTTCAAGATCCCATGGAATGGGCAGAAGACAGGTGATGCCTCCCAAGTATAATTTTCCACAGAAGATAACAGGAGGTAATTTAAATGTGTACTTAAGAGACTAGCAGTTTAGTTTTCTTAAAAATTCAATATTTAATCTTTCTGATTTTTAAAGTTTATCTAATAAGCTAACAAATTTTCCATATTTTTTCCTAATATGATCAGCTTTGATTTTCATTTTTACTGATTTTTATATTATTTAGAAACCAGAGGAGCTCTGATGTGCGAATACTAGATTCTAAATGATCTTGGAATGATATATTTTTGTAGATCATTAGATTATCATCTTATTTTTTCCCCATGAGTAGTTCATAAGAAAGCCATTTAGCCATGTAATTATTCATATTACATTTGTTGAAAAAAATTTTAAACATCCACATGTATTTAGGCTTTTGAAATTAATTGTTTCAATAGGGTTGTTTAAAGGGAGGGAATCTTAAGAGTTCATATTAGAACAAATGTTAACAATTTTTCTTCTCTAAACTTACAGGACTGGCTTTTACAAAACATGAATTTTACATTTAAGAGAACACAGAAAATACCTCAAGCAAGATGACACCAACCTGAAAATTTAACCCTGTGTCAGTATTTATGAGCTCGAATATTTCCTGTAGCATTTATCAAAATTTTTTCTAATTCTTTAATATTGATGAAGATTGTATTTTTGTTGATATGTAATTGTTTTATGGCTATTGAATTATCATTTCCATATTTTGGGGTATTTTGTCAATAATTTTTTACTTAGAAGGCATCTTTGTAAAGCTTTTTTTTTTAAAGAAAAAACCACTTAAAATGCAAATACAACATATTTTTTAATACAACAATCAGTGCAGTAAAATTGTAACCAGTTTTATCAGGTATCTTCTACATAATTTAGACTTCAAAACTGTGCCAAAACTAATGCCAGTATTATCCTAAAAAGTAATATTTAATCTTGATGTAGTGTACTGTGTGGCTTCTGATATATGTATCCCATCACCAAGCTATATATTATTTTTCTATGCATTAAGGCCTAAAATTTTGTTTTATGTTCTCATTTTTATAGTCCTCATTTAAAAAAAGGAATAACAAGCAGAAAAGCAGTTAATTTTATTTCTTATTTTATTTATTTATAAATTTATTTATTTATTTATTTTTGGCTGTGTTGGGTCTTCGTTGCCGCATGCGTGCTTTCTCTAGTTGCAGCGAGCAGGGGCTACTCTTTGTTGCAGTGCGAGGGCTTCTCATTGTGGTGGCTTCTCTTGTTGCGGAGCTCAGGCTCTAGGCACGCGGGCTTCAGTAGTGGTGGCACGAGGGCTCTAGAGTGCAGGCTCAGTAGTTGTGGCGCACGGGATCAGTTGCTCCGTGGCATGTGGGATCTTCGCAGACCGGGCTCGAACCCACGTCCCCTGCATAGGCAGGTGGGTTCTTAACCACTGCGCCACCAGGGAAGTCCCCATCTTAAACCTTTTTGATGGTACTTAGATATAATGTTCTGTTAAATCCCCCCAGTTTTGGGCACAAATCATGTCATTTGTATATAGAAAATTTTATTCTTTTTTCATCATTTATTCATTCAAAAAAATTCATTGAGCTTGGAGGTACACTGCTGAGCAATCCAGACACAATCCTTGACTCCCAGAGTTGTCATTGCTGTGGGACAAAGATGCAGCAGGAAATAATATAATTCAAAAGCACTATTATGATGTCAAAATATGTTTTTTTTCCAAGAAAGAGGAATTGTAGCCAACATAGGGTTGAGTGGGGAACAATATGTATTTCTCTTTTGCCCTATTCAAAATCATCAAACTAGATCAGACAGATCATCCAAAAAAAACAAAACCCCAAAACCCACCAATTCTTGCAGTGCTATTATGGTAAAGACTCAGTCAGTTTCTCAGTTTGGGGTTTATGCTGAACTCATATAGCTTAACTTATAACCAGTTATTTTCCAGAGCACTGAAAGCTGAAAAAAGACAGCGAATCATCTAATATTGCTCCCAAAATATTTCTTCATGAGGTGATACAATGGATAAAAATTGAGCATCTATGCTTAAAGTTCCTCTGCTCTTCCTATAGAATTTTTTTTTCTTTAAATAAAATTTTTACTTTAGAATAGTTTTAAGTTTGCAGAAAAGTTGCAAGGCTAGTGCAAAGACTTCTTGTATATGCCTCACCCATTTTTTCTTATTGTTAACATCTTACGTTAGTCATATGTTTGTCATAACTAATGAACCAATACTGATACATTTTAAATTAAACTTCATATTTTATTTGAATTTCACTAGTTTTTCCCCTAATGTCCTTTTTCTGTTCCAGGATCCTATCCAGGACACCACTTACAATGAGTTAGGCTCTAAGAAGATGTTTTTGATGACCTTGACACTTCCCGATGCTGGTCAGTTGTATTGCAGAACGTCCCTCAATTTGGGTTTGCCTAATGTTTTTCTCATGGTTAGACTGGGGTCATAGGATTTTTGGGGAAAACTACAGGAGTAAAGCACTGTTCTCAGCACTTCCTATCAAGGGTACATGCTGTCAACCTGACATAACACAGATGGCGTTGAACCCTGGCTGAGGTAGTATCTGCCAAGTTTCTTGGCTGTAAAGTTACTTTCCCTTCTCTTTCTATGTTGTATGCTTTGGAAGCGAGGCACTAAGCATTACCCACACTTTAGGGAATGGGGAGTTATGTTCCACCTCCTTGAAAAGGAAATATCTACATAAATTAAAATAAATACAAGCGATTATGAAACATGGTTGCCAATGAAACTAATGTAAGCCCACGTTATGTTGGCAGAAGGTGTGTAAAAATGAGAGGGACTAGTTTCATTATACCCTCCATGTGTCCTGTTACACCTGTAAATTGTTGCTCGGTTCTGTTGGTCTCAGTATAGAGGAATAATCACAAACTGTAGCACTTCAGAAAGGGCTGGCCAGGTTCATAGTCTGGAATGACTAAATAAACTGGATATTTGACCCAGAAAGACTGAGGGTGAACATTATAGTTTTTTCCTGTGATATGAAAGGTACCCTGTGTTTCAGAAGGCAGACTGAGAACCAGATGAACAAAAGTTGTTCAGCTAATTATTCACTGGTTTTCATCCAATATGAGCAAGCACTGGCTAACAGGGTCTAATCATGGAATGAACTCCTCCCTCATGTGTTAAAAATCTCATTACCGAAGAGTGTTGAAGCCACTTTCATCTGTGCTCACTCAACTCCGTTTTTATTTTCTTGACTTTCTTTTCGTTTAGTTTATTAGCAGAAGTCTGGGAGCTGAAATTTTGTATCAGTTGACTCATGGAAGGAAATATACTGCCCACCTTTCAGCCAGGCTGGATGGGAGAGGCACAAATCCCCTAGGGCTTAGAAGTGGTATGGTGGGAGCACAGGATGTGAGGAGAAATGGAGACGTGTTAGAATTAGTGACCCTGTCAGACAGAGGGACTGATTTCACTGGCTCGCTGCCGGGTAGCTGGAATTGTAATATGCGAACTTGGGTATTGTCTGTCTACCAAGTGCAAGTGTCTGGATTAAGCAACCTTACTACCCTCCATCTGTGTACATTTCTTCCTCTGTTAAATGGCTGCTAGGTAATAACCTGCCCTATTTTACCTTTCCTCTTCCTGATGGGTAAGAGCTACAACAGCAGGGAGAAGTTCTACAGAACTCACAGATTATTTTGACTGCAGTCAGTCCTAATCAGTCTGGAGATACCAAGTTGTACTACATACAAAAAATAATGTTCAGCCAAGAAATATCAATTCTGTTTCTACCCACTGGTTATATTAATGTAATAGTATTTATGCCTCATTTTAGAGAAAGTCTATCACTGTTACGAAGCACATACATTTGAACTACTTTAACATGTCCATGTTTAGCATTCCCGGTATAGTATTTTGTTGGCTGAACCTTCCCTTTGAGCTCAGGACTTTGCTGCCTTTGCAGAAGTTGAGGGGAAGGTTGCCAGGAGCTGAGGCCACCATCACACTTATTCAATAATTTATTTACTGAGGTGTTGGTTACAGTAATGAATGAGATGTGGTTTCTATCTTGTCTTTACGGAGCTTAGAATCTGAGGAAGGAACTTATAGTCTACAAATTGGAGTAAACATTCATTGCTTTTAGCCATGGACACTTCATCTCGATTCTACGTGTATCTCAGATGTAACTGAACGTGTATCTGGTGCTTTTTGTATGGGCATCTCATCGTTGCATGTTCCTACCCACATCCATTCTTGTGTCTCAGTAACTCCCCTTTACATGGAACCTTTGTGCTTAGGGCTGCCTGTGAAGAAGAGGAACAAATTATGCTGTCTACTATCTTCTTGGGGGTGGTGGTAATAGAGAAAGGGATTCAAGAGAGCACAAAGTTCACTGATAAGCTGATGCACATTATGTACTCCTGTGAGCCACAAGGAGAATGGGCAGCTGGGCCAGGGTGAGAGGCCGCTCGTAACTCATTCTAATTAGAACAATAACAACAATTGCAATTTCTCCTCTCATGGCAGATGCTACTATCCTCAGAGACAGAATAATGAAAAATTCCTGGAGGAATGTGAATTGGGGGAGGAGGGGTGAGGGGAAGAGGGAGGAGAAAGTAAGAGAAGGTGGGCCCAGTGGGGTGTTGGAGCCGTCTTTTATCTGATAATGAAAGTGGATTCTATGCATGTCTTCCCAACTCTGCATTCAGTAGCACCATGTTGGTAGCTTGAAACTGGTCATAGTGGGATTGGCAAACACTACAAATAAGGGTCTTTTCCCCTTGCAGAGCTGGTTGTTATACATTTAACCAGTACACTGCTGTGTGCACACTATGGGCCTAGAGTCTAGACTCAAATTCCAGTATATTTTCCTTTCTGAGAAAACAGATTCTTGTCTCTCCCAGCCCTGGACATGAACTCAATTTTGCAGCTTCCTGAGTGGAGAAGGGGGTTGACGGAAATGGATACAGGCTGTGGAAACCGCATAATGCCATACAGTGACACAGACACTTTGCTCTACATCTAGCATTAAGGCATCTACCTCCTATTTGGCAAGATACCTCCACCACCAAAAGAGTTTCTCCCTACTCCCCCTTTTCCTTCCCCATTAAGGAAGAGAAGTAGCATTAGAATTTATTTATATATTAAGAGTTAAAACATGTTTATTTTAGTTTTATTGTTTAGCTTATGAATAACATTTGCTTTTTATAGGAGAACTTATTTTACTTTGACCAACACATTTGTTGCAAATATTTTTGCTGCCCAGTATTTATATATACTTATAACAACATATATTAATAATATCCTGATTCCCTACTCCATCCATATGCTTTGGATGGGATTGGCTTCCTTCTGTCTCTGAGTGCAGGCAGTTCTCAGATCTGGCCAAAGTCGTGATGAATGGTTCAGGAGTGGGCATATGGCCAATCAGGGGTCCCAAGATGCAGAGACAGTTGCAGAGACTGTTGAGAGATAGGCATGCACTCTTTTCTACTGGATATCAACCTGGGAGAATATAATTCAGGAGCTGCTAGGGAAGGAGAAGAGCCTACTCACAGAGTTTCAGTTCCTAGATCCAACAATGCCTGTAGTTTTAATCAGTCCTAGATTTGATAGCCCCAGAGCCTGTAAAAGTTGGTTTTTTTTGTTTTTGTTTGGTTTTGTTTTTTGGCTTAAACCAGTTGGAGTAGTTCACATCAATTGAAAGAGTCAACTGATACAACATGTTTTACAATTTTCAGTTAAGAGAATTGTAATCTTTAGAAAGTAATTGATGATAACTCTTCTCACAGTATGTGTTGATATTTTCAATAAAAATACATTATATGTGCTTTTATTTTAATAGTATTTTACTAAGATATTTATTCTAAAATATTTGCTTTACATTTATATATACAGATATTTAACTAAAAAATTATAAGCAGAATTTATTTCAAAAAGTCTCCAGAGTATTTTATGCGGGAACGCTCTTCTCTGGCTCATTCACAGTTTTTACTGCTTTTACTCTCTGTAAGGCTCCTCCTCGAATAGGAAGTTTTTTAAGAGCAATATCTGTATCAGCCAGAGGTCCTCCCACTAATCGGGCAGGAGTGCTTTCCACTGTTACTACATCACCAGAGGGCACCTAAAAAAAGCAAAAGTAAATATTTACGAGTCCATTTACAAAATTTTTCACTAAGAGGAAAACCCACTCATCCTTCAGCTAACTTTGGAAGAGACACAAAATGTACATAGTAACTAGGAGACAGCATGGACTAATGGAAAAATAAGGGCTTTGGAGCCTTTGCAATCAGGGCCAAATTATGTCCATAATAGGACACCAGGAACACTGGAATATGGCATGGATCTATTTGCCAGGCAAAGGACGCACTGCACACTTTCTGTCAAAGAGATGTAGAGATATATTTTGACTAGTGTTTATAGCAGTTTCTTGGGAATCCTGGAGGGCTGGGTCTGGTCTAAACCAGAACTAGGCAAGGGTAGAGATAAATATGCCTTAACTATTTGATATTTGAACAGCAAAAAGAAAAAATATGAGACAAAACCCCATAGAAATAACACTCTTTGGGGATTAAATTTAATATCTACTAAGAAAAGTTATGGAGAAAAAAAAATCTTACTGTTGTGTGAAGGCCTTTAATATCTGTCGGGTGAAATACTGCATTTGGTGGATGCTCACTGTATCTAGAGGATTCTATACCTTTCTCTTGAAGTCTTTTTGCTTTCTGAAGATTTTTAAATTAGAAAGAAAATAAATTAATTGCTATTAAAGCATTAACTATGGTACTTACAATGAAGTATACAAAATATATTTAATTGTGTCTGTTTTATGCTTTATTAGTTAGCACTAGCATTTACTCATTTACTCATTTAGGCTAAGAAAATAGTTATTAACAAGTTATATCCTTTGTACATTGCAGAAAACACCTGAAAATGTTACTGAGATTTCCATAGGTACTGGTAATATATGACCAAGGGATAAAGCAGGTCCTAAGGAAATCAGGTTCAATTTTTTGTACATAATTGAATAAGCTACTAAATTTACAATAGATGATACATGTTTTCAAATTATTTTGCATAAATTAAATACTAATTCAGTACACTTAAATGTTTCAAGCATTCAGGATAATGCAAACTATATAATTTGCTGCAGTTACAGTCAAGCTCAATAGTTGAGGCACTAGAACAGGCTAAATTCGAGGTAACAAATTATCTGCATGGAGGGGGCTGATTTTAAAGTTGGGAAGAACTTTTAGTGACAAAGGGGAGACATGGTACCTTGAATAAGCTTGTTCTTAATTTTGGTTTTGCTATTTTAATGATTCCACTATTTTCGTGTGCTAATATAACATTTAACAATTTCATATCTAGAGGAAGAATTGTAACATTATATAAAAGTGTATCCCAAGTATTAATGAAAAAGTTGGGAAAAAAGTAATGAGATTTTGGAAATCTATGCTGCTTCTTACATATTTCAAGTGAACAATTAGCATTATAAACTGTTTAGATTAGTTTCCAGTTTATTGCTGAAGCAGGTTATCACATTTTCCCAAAGGGGTGTTTATCCCAAATTCCCACTTAAGCTTTAATATAATGTTTCTTTTGGTGGTCACAGAGGGGAAGCATCCTTGAAGGAGAGAGTAATATGGACAGTTGTTTTTTGTGTCCTTCACTCTGCTTCTTACAGAAAGGATCAGTAAATAAGAAGGCTCAGAATGGAAAGTAGGAGCACATTTCTCCTGCTTATTCCTGGCTAACTCTCATCTCTTTTATGGAAACCAGGAACACCATCCTTGCTTCGCTCCCCCCCACTGCTAAGCCAAATGAAACTCAGAGTGGTATCTTCTGTAACTGTGAAAAATGCAGAGTTTCAGTTAACGCCCTAAACTGGAAATGAGGATCAATAGTGTTGGTATTCCACAGAAAGATCAACAGAAAAAGGTGAATGAATAGTTATCCCTGAAAAAGTCTGTCAGAGTTGACTGTTTGTTGTGGATATTGTAATATTTTAAAAATCCTACCTTTAAAGTTTTAACATTTGATGTTCTAGCCAAGAAATTTTCCCATGATTTATTAGCCAATTCTCTTTGCTTGTGTGTGGCTTGTACCTGAAATAAGAAAGATAATTAAGAGTTCCAGTTTCTATGAAAGGATACCAAAGGGCTTGAATACTTGTATTTTGAAGGAAGACCTAGTTTTTGCCAACGTAAATTTTAAGGTCAACTAGCAAAAGGGTTAGAGTTTAACAACTTAAAAAACCAAAGTCTTAAAATGGAAAAAAACTCCTTCCCGCACTATGTGGCCAAGGTTTGAACTGCTTCCCATGAAACGTAATGCAAAACTGTTGCTATAAAAATACAAAATATGAAAATAACAATAATCCTTCTCAGCAAGACTGATTGTTTCATGTGATTATCACTTGTGAAGACAGATTATAACCCAGAACAAGCTACATAAATGACCCAAGAGCAAATTCACAGGAGAAAATAAAGAGTTTTCTGCTGCCACTGATAAAAGTTTAGGCAAGATTATATTGGTAAAAGTGCTTCTAATTTACACCTTCAGCAAGACAGCAATTTTGTGAGAGTGCTGAGTTTGTTGTCGTGATGCAGTCTAGGGAGGTAACTACTGACAAAGGACAAAGACTATGGTTCACAACAGGCTCTCCACTAAATATATATATATAATCCGAGGACACATGCCCTTGGTTGGTATATAATAGACTATTAAGTTTAAATTATGAACCTAAGAGTATTTAATTAAACAACTGCTAAAAAATAAACTGGGTCAGAGCCATGATAACAAATCAACGATAACCAACAAATCAGCAATAGCTAGCCCACACAGCAGAATCCTGCCAATTCAATAGAACGAATGAGGAGCAAGAACTTCTAACGGGGTACTCCACTTAAAAGCAAATGAATGGGTTAAACGGCAGCATCCTGGGAATAAAAACTCTTCACAAACAAAACTTTTAAGCAGGGAGTTATCTAAGAATTTATAGGTGGATGCTAAGTTCCACTAGACTGAAGATGTAGACATTTAATAGTAGATGTAAAAAGATCAGGCAATAGAAAACACTTTGGAAATCACCTTAAAGTGTTTTAAATACTTAAGTTTAATCATAAAAGATCACCAAGCAGAAGTGGAGAATCTACATCATCTTTGTATCTGTGGACAAGTTCACTTAAATAGTCACTTAACCTATTTGCTCAAAAACTTCTGATGTGTTGTTTCTTACCTGTGTAAAGCTTTGGGAAAATGGCTTATATTTTCCTGACAGGCTTTTTCTGATTAGCTAAAGTCAGAGACCAGATTTGTAGAGTGCTCACAGTATGTTTTGGCACTGAGGTGAGGAGAGGCTTGTCGGTGTGCCTATGATTGGCATGCTAGTAAGGGCCTATCACAGAGTGAGGGACGAGGGCCAACTTTCTCAATGAGGTTATACATACAGTCACAGAGAAACACCATTTGTCAGAATTTGCTAAGTGTATACATTTAAATAGACCACAATTTTTGGAACTCTGTTTGACCTTTCAAAAAATGGAAATGTCTCAGGTGTCTACCTTTTAAAATGTAAGCCTGTAGAAATCAAATTATAATGCCATAAAGCAGCACTGAGTATAGTAATTGAATTTCAAGCTATTAATTCCATGTTTTCTTTAAAAACTATACAAAGACACTGAAAGTAACTATAAAAGAAAATTACAAGGTAACTCTAAGTGCTGAAGCATTCACAAGTAAGGCAAATACAACTTATGGATAACTTCAACTAGTTTATACATTGAAATTATTTTCTTGTGCCTCAATGGCATCTGTGGCTTACTTTTGTATATACTTTTTGTTCATTTTGCACATCTTGGCATGCTTGGCTTTCAATCATCTCGCTTTGCAGAGAAGCAACCATCTTTCCAATATTTTCTGATGCTGTTATAATAGATTCCAAAATTTTTTTGTCTGTAGTGACTGGTCTTAACTTTTCTAATTTTATTTCTTCATATATTTCATTCCATATTTCTCCAATCTGTTATAGCAAAGTTTAAAAGAGTTTTAAAAAGTTAAATTAACCAAAAATAAATAATATAATTTTACATAACCTAAAATTTATTTGGGTGATCATTCCAAAGTTAACACTTAACTGAACCAGCTTCTCCTAACTTACTCCTTGGGAATAAGTTAAATGCATTGACAATGATTTGGGGCAACAGTTACATTTGAGTATTCAGAAGTAATTTACCTAGTGTTTTTCAATGATAGGTACTCACGGGTAAGGTTCCACTACCTAAGTGTAGTTTATTGCTATCATCACTGCCCTCTCCTTTATAGACACTGTTTTCACAGCTGCACAAGTTGTTGCTTTAGTCTCATCCTCCTGAAGTACAGATGCTTTCCTTCCTAAAGCCCTGTTTGAAGGCTAGGTCAAGCTGAATTTGTAGAACAATGAACATGGGGATTCCCGGGACTCTAGTACCCAGCCACCCTGAGAAATAGGGCCTTGTCCCTCACTTTCCAGCTAAGGTAATACTTGAATCTAAAACTCTTAGCATGTTGGTTTCATCATGCTGTAGCTCCATCTCATATTCTGGGTTATCTGGAAATTACTGTGCTTGAGTATGTTTAAATTTAGAGAAAAAACATACATCCAGAATATGGATAAAATTCAGCCTTGTTTTCCTTTCTTATAGAGGTTTATTCATTTACAGCATTCAAATACATAGTACTAATACTAGTAGAAGAGAATGTTTACTTGGAAAGACTTTCCTAAAATTTCAAAGGCATTTATTTACCAAAAAGTATATAACCAGCAAAGTAAGCAACTCCTTAACTGATATTTGATCATCATACAATGTACTGATAAAATAATACTTTAATAAGTATAAATCATTTATTTTAATAAGTAATAATTCATTCAATTCTACCTCTTAATACCCTAGCTCTTAATGCCCTCTAAAGAGAAGAAATTATATTTTAAAGATTCTGTTAGGCTTCTATGTCAGTAACTTCCATCTTCTTTTATAAATTAATAGTTGGATGAAATCTTATCCCATGGAAAATACCCAATCAGTTAATTGTATGTTCTTTGAATAGTATCAGATGTAAAATGAGAAATAAAAACTACACAGTTCATGGATGATTGCTCACAAATAAAAACAGATCTTTCCCAACTGATGTCTTGCCATACTAGATTTTAATAACAAGGTTAAGAAGGTACTCACTTTAAAATCAAGGTATCTATGTATGATACAGAGGGTAACAAAATCTTCAGCAGATAAGCCAGGTAAATTTTCAAAATCTAAAGGAAGTTTATAAAGAGAGATTTACTTTAACAGAGCAAGTGATTCCAAAAGGCATATATTTATCATAAAAACAAATGCAAATGATTGCTTTTGATTTCATCCTGATTTATGAAAAAGTTACTTCTGTGAGCTTCTGGCTTCCTCCTATAACAAACAGCTGCCAGGTCATCCTTATCTAGTCATTAGAAGAGGAATACTTTCTGTGCTGTGGTCAGACCATGATATTGTACTTTCACAATCTGAAGAGTGAGGACTTTTTCTTTAATAAGAAGCAAGGTCAAGTCCTCAGGTGATTCAGAATTCTAGTGTTTAAGCCTAACCATCTAAAACTAACTGCCTTTAATCCTGGCTGCACTCTGGAATTACCTGGGGAGCTTAAAAAATACTGATGCCTGGCCCCAAACCCAGAGCTTAAGGGAGTAGCCTGCGTATTGGGATAACAATAGAATATGCATTTATCTGTATAAAGGGAATTTGTTCATCATATATGAAAAATGGACTCCAAAGTGAAATCAATTTACAACACTCAGCAAAAAAGAGAGGCTCTTGTGCATTTGACGAGTAACTTCTTACCTAGTTTGCCCAACACAGCATAAATTTTTGCTCTGATATTCTCAGCAACATCCATAACTGCAATGGTTGGGCAGTTAGCAGGCAGTGGTGTGATTTTTTGCTCTTCTTGAAAACTAGTAAATAGAGGTTTCTTTGTATCTAATCATTGGATATCATGAAAATATAGAAAGGACAGATAAAAACTGTAGTAAATTAATACTTCATTTTAAGATTTTAGTCTAGACATCATAAAATATATAAAAATATTGTAAGAGTACAATACTGCCTGATACATGGTTACTCCTTTAAAAGCATAAATAATCAATAATTTCTTCCCCATTCTGTTGCAAAACTTAAAGCTTTCATTTTTAACTATTTATGTAAAATATAAAAATTTCACAAAATTACTTTTTTTAAAGTAAAACTTTCACATAAAAAACTTTTCTAATTTTGAGATCCAGAAATTGAACACTGTCAGTTTAACAATGATGTAATTTGCTTTTGGTTTCTATATATTATGCTATGAATATAAAAACTATTTTATGATGTTATAGATCAAAAGTTAGAAACAATAAAAATGGTTTGAAGGTAGAAATCATCAGAAGTTAAAGGAGAAAGTATTTTCACTTAAAAATAAACAATACTAACAGATGAAACTATAATAAGAATTGTAAGAGGTTTAGAAAATATAATGTAGCATTATAAAATAGATAAATGAAATATAAATTCTGGTACTATTAACTTCATTAATTTAGAGTCTAGTAATTAAAATTTATGACCATTGGATTTATTTTTATTTAAAAGTTTCTTCTTTCATATAAAAAGTAAACTGTATAAATATGAATCAACAGAAATGTACAAAATACAATAAAAATTGTTCTCAAGCACTCAACTTATGTCCCAAATTTTATTGGTAAATGAAATATTACTGAATATACTTACAAAAGCAGGTAACTCAAAGAAAGTTCTTTAAGAAGTATTGTTAAGTTTTTTATTTTCAATTTAAAGAATATAATCAAATACCATTTCCTGAAAATATTCTATAAAAATATGAACCTGCTACTAATTTACTTAGTATGGTGTAAGGCCCCATACTTTCCTAAGATTGCTTTTTAAAAATACGGATCTAATTGCTTTTACAAACAATTATAAATACACTTACCAACGATCTTCCCATGTTTATCACGTTTTACTCCTAGTTCTTTCTCTTCCTTTCTCCACAATTTAATTAAAAGACTAGCAGCTGTTTGATCCTTCTTCCCTCGCCAAGCATTGACATAAGCCACAGTTTTGGGATTATCACAAAATTCAACCATTATTCCAAGTATTAGATTACAGAATTTTTTTTGGTTCAACTTTTGCAAGGAAACAGAAAAAGAAAAATGTTGCAATTAATATTTAGAATTATTGTCTTAAAAAAGAAAGGAGAAACTTTTATATTAATCAGTTGGATTCTTCTAAATGACTGCCTTATAAAATTAAGACTCTAAGTATGATTTGTGACCATCTCCTATTAAAATAAATACCATTGTAATGAGTCCATTTTCAAACATTAGGGATTCTTAAAAAATAGAAAGAAAAAGATTCCATATAATTCTGATGTAGTCATAAACATATGTCATGAACAAAAATGTAATTGATTTAGCTGAGTAGGAAAAAGAGAGATTGTCAAAATAAGTGAAAATGTTCATTTTAAGTGGAGCAAGGTAAATGGTGCTATGCATAGGACTCTGTAATTACAGGATCTTTCCAGTTTACCTGCTTAATTAAAGTTTGTAAAGTTGTCTCATCCTAGCTATAACCTCATTGTTACTAAGATACCAACTGATGGTAACTCCAAGTGGCAGTCACATGTGAAAATAAATCAAAATGAGGTATAATTTTGTATTTTGAAACTCAGCATCCATAAAAGAGTATTTAAGCACTTAAGAAAAATTATCGTATTAAGCATATTTCCTCTGTTTTCCTGCAAACAGTTTTCAGCAAACCAAAATTTAGGTATAGAGAAGTCCAACCAGAGCAATGGCCTCCACACAGTAATGGTTTCTGTGTGAAATATTTTTGATTGATTAACTCCTACAGTATACTGCTAATAGAATATAGTAAAGGAAACATGTAACCTGTTGTCTGAATTGCAAACATTATCAGTTTCCTCTTTCATTAAATTAAGGGTAATAATATTACCTGCTTTAGAGAGTTATTATGATGAGTTATATGAGACTGCCTGTCACACAGTAAACGCTCAATGATATTTAACCTTTACTAGCAACTACCATTTCACACTGAATAAATATTTTAGCAGATTGTATTAAGCAGAATCCTCAATCAAATGAGTTTTTTACTCCGATACTTCACATTCAGGAGGAAGAGGCAAATGTCAAGGGTTGAAGTTTATACAGGAACTTCAGTAAAGAAGATTTGTAATTTGTAGTTAACTTGGTTGGTTTAATCCATGTTAAGTGCAATCTAATAATTACATTCATAACTATAGAAAACACAACAAAAATATCTGTCAGGAACTATTCTAACTAATGCATGTATATGTGTACACACACACACATAATCACTCACATAATCCTTCCACCAATGCATAAGGTAGATAAATGTTATCTCTGAAGAAATTGGTAGCAGAGATGTTAAATAATTTTTCAAAGTTACACAGCTAACAACTATTAGAGGCTTCAGTCAGACTGATTCCAACCTGTGCTCACAACCACTGTGTTATATGGCCTCTCCTACCAGCCTTCATGCCTTTCCATCCAAGAAACCCTGATGGTGAAGGAGAGTGGACACAAGTAAGAAATGTCTTTTATGTCTTCTATATAATATTAAAATAAAATATAATTGTTTATTATGTACATGCATAATATCATTCCTTGCTTCCAAATCTTAAGTATAAGTTAGATTCCAGAACGATATGCCAAATTAATGTTGTAGCTTTGAGAATCCCTGACACTGACCATGTGCCTCTGGGCATACTTGTACACTAGTCAGAGAAACACGGTGAGCTGTATGTCATTTAGGACTACATACGTCCTTCTGTATTATGTTCAATTTTCTGAACTTTCAAAGGGTTTCTGGTTATGACTCATTCAAGGTGGGTTATTTTTATTATTATCATTATTATTTACTTGTTTTTTGTTTGTAGTGTTTTATATCTAATGAGTTCACTCTCATCTCTAGTGTAAACTAATTTTCTTTCAGAGTTAAAAGGACACAGATAACTTTAGTATCTTTGCTAAGTCAAAGTAGGTTTGTTATTCTGTTAATAAAATCAAGAATGGTGGCAATCATAGGCAGTGACATAGCTAGAACTCTGCATGAGAATATCTCCCAGAGTTTTACTGAAACAAAAGTATACTTTCTCTTTCATATCATCTTAACTATGGACCCACTTAGAATTGAGGCTAGTAGGGGATTACTGTAAGGATCTTTGCCATTCTTCTCAGCTGCCTTCCTGGAAGGCTTAATATGCTCACTTCTGCTCATTCTGTAAAACAGTATATGACACACTAGATTCTTCACATTACCTACAAACTATACACAGTTTTTTAAAAATGCTGGTCTTTACTCCTTTGTCTAAGGTGACCCTTTTAATACTAAGAGAAGAAGCTAGAAGTTATTAATAAATGATTATTGATTTTTAAATAATCTAGCTGTTACTTTAAAGTTTCATGGGGAAAAACAAAACAAGACAGAACAAATTCTCGGCTGTCATGTGTTTGGGAACACTGACCTAAGTAAACTGGTTTCTTCACTGGAGGAATTTTCAGACTCTACTATGCCAATGCATACTATGAAACTCCAGGAGGGATTTTTGTTTAAAACAAATATTTGAACACTATTTGAGGGCACATTTAATCACAGAGTAGTGTTCTGTGATACTCAGTTTGGAAAGTTAATAAAGACATTTATTTTTTGTTTCACAATTGTTATAATCATACTTACTGCCATTAAATCCAAAAGGAGAAAAATGCCTTCCTTTTCAAGAAAGTAATCCTCTGAGGGGTAACATCCCAAAATGCAGCACCTTAAGTAAAAAGAAAGTTATTCATTTAACAAGGCTTTATTGTTCAATTCAAGTTGTGAGTCTATTTCTATTAAAAAATCTTCTCAAAGAATATTTTTTCTTCATTTCCTTAAATCAAGTAGTTAATTTCTTTGCTTAAAAAATTGAACTTTGGGGCTTCCCTGGTGGCACAGTGGTTGAGAGTCCGCCTGCCGATGCAGGGGACACGCGTTCGTGCCCCGGTCCGGGAAGATCCCACATGCCGCAGAGTGGCTGGGCCCATGAGCCATGGTCGCTGAGCCTGCGCGTCCAGAGCCTGTGCTCCACAACGGGAGGGGCCATGGCAGTGAGAGGCCCACGTACCGCAAAAAAAAAAGAAAAAAAAAATTGAACTTTAAAGAGACTTTGTCAGTGTAGTTTAATTTCAACTATTTAAACACTAATATTGTTTAATTATTTTTCATAACTGCCTATTTCTTTTCTGTAGATGCAATATTCTCCTCTGCTTTCCTGATATTAATTATTCTTAAAGGTCTCCCCTGTTGCTCTATTAACTTTTTCTTCAAGATTTATTCACTTACTGTCTATCTTTTACAGTGCTAGCATGCCTGAAACATTTGTTGTTTTTAATTACATCCCTTCTTTGCGTATGATATTATTTGCTGAAGTGCCTGCTGCTTAGGCCTGTGCAGCTCATATGGAGTGAGGGACTGAAGCTGCTGTCAGGGCTACTTTCACTGTTTTCCTGGGTGGGGGGTGGATATGGGCTGAATAGGCTGGTGCTGGTGGTGGTGTTGGTAAACAGAGCCTAATCTCCCTCTAGCCCTCCCAGGCCTTGCAAGCCTGCTGGGGTCAAACTGTATTGTATACCCTTCCTATTTAACATAGTATCTATCTATCTATCATTCAATAATAATGTGATAATTATTTAACATGGATCCCTCTTCAAAAAAAAAAAGAGACCCGGGCTTCCCTGGTGGCACAGTGGTTGAGAGTCCGCCTGCCGATGCAGGGGACACGAGTTCGTGCCCCGGTCCGGGAAGATCCCACATGCCGCAGAGCGGCTGGGCCCGTGAGCCATGGCCGCTGAGCCTGCGTGTCCGGAGCCTGTGCTCCACAACGGGAGAGGCCACAACAATGAGAGGCCCACGTACCGCAAAAAAAAAAAAAAAAGAGACGCTGTTTCTGCTGGCTGTTTTGTGACGGTGGTTGTGTGAGGGTCAGTGCATAAAGGCCATCAGCTTGGCCCCTCTCACTCTGGTGCTTCCAGGTTTTACAATCTATGGCTATGAATCACACTTTTTTTTTTCCCACTTTTGAAGTAGTACTGTCTGATGCCTATCATGGGCTGCCTTTAGACTCTTTAATTCATAACAATTACAAAAAGAGAAAAAAATAGAACATGCTTCTCTGTTCAGAAATTAAATAATATACTTCTAAAATTCACATAGATTGAAAAAAAAATCACACTGAAAATAGTTTGAACATAATGATAATACAAATAGAACATATGGAAACTCGGCTTACAGGAGATTTTACAGCCTTAGATGGATATATTAGAACAGAAGAAAGGTTGAAAACCAATGATCCTGGCATCTATCTCAAGAAATAGAAAAGGTTGAGATTGGTTCAAGATGGTGGAGAGGAAGGACGTGCTCTCACTCCCTCTTGCAAGAACACTGGAATAAAAACTAACTGCTGAACAGTCATTGACAGGAAGACACTGGAACTCACCAAAAAACATACCCCACATCCAAAGACAAAGGAGAAGCCACAATGAGATGGTAGGAAGGGCGCAATCACAATAAAATCAAATCTCACAACTGCTGGGTGGGTGACCCACAAAGTGGAGAACACATTCCACAGAAGTCCACCCACTGGAGTGAAGGTTTTGAGCCCCATGTCAGCCTTCTGAAACTGGGGGTTGGGCAACAGGAGGAACAATTCCTAGAGAATCAGAATTTGAAGGCTAGCAGGATTTGACTGCAGGACTTTGACAGGACTGGGGGAAACAGACTCCACCCTTGGAGGGCACACACAAAGTAGTGTGTGCATCGGGACCCAGGGGAAGGAGCAGTGACCCCACAGAGACTGAACCAGACCTACTGCTACTGCTGGGGGGTCTCCTGCAGAGATGGGGGCAGGTCTGTCTCACCGTGAGGACAAGGACACTGGCAGCAGAAGTTCTGGGAAGTACTCCTTGGCGTGAGCCCTCCCAGAGTCCGCCATTAGCCCCAAAAAAGACCCTGGGTAGGCTCCAGTGTTGGGTTGCCTCAGGGCAAACAACCAACAGGGAGGGGACCCAGCCCCACCCATCAGCAGGCAAGCGGATTAAAGTTTTACTGAGCTCTGCCCACCAGAGCAAAAGCCAGCTCTACCCACCACTAGTTCCTCCCATCGGAAAACTTGCACAAGCCTCTTAGATAGCCTCATCCACCAGAGGGCAGACAGCAGAAGCAAGAACTACAATCCTGCAGCCTGTGAAACAAAAACCACATTCATAGAAAGACAGACAAGATGAAAAGGCAGAAGGCTAGGTACCAGATGAAGGAACAAGATAAAACCCCAGAAAAACAACTAAATGAAGTGGTGATAGGCAACCTTCCAGAAAAAGAATTCAGAATAATGATAGTGAAGATGATCCAGGACCTTGGAAAAAGAATGCCGGCAGAGATCGAAAAGATGCAAGAAATGTATAACAAAGACCTAGAAAAATTAAAGAACAAACAGAGATGAACAATATAATAAATGAAATGAAGACTACATGAGAAGGAATCAATAGCAGAATAACTGAGGCAGAAGAACGGATAAGTGACCTGGAAGACAGAATGGTGGAATTCACTGCTGCAGAACAGAATAAAGAGAAAAGAATGAAAAGAAATGAAGACAGCCTAAGAGACCTCTGGGACAACAATAAACGCAACTACATTTGCATTATAGGGGTCCCAGAAGGAGAATAGAGACAGAAATGACCTGAGAAAATATGTGAAGAGATTATAGTCCAAAACTTTCCTAACATGGGAAAGGAAATAGCCACCCAAGTCCAGGAAGCGCAGAGAGTCCCATACAGGATAAACCCAAAGAGAAACACGCTAAGACACATAGTAATCAAATTGTCAAAAATTAAGGACAAAGTAAAAATATTGAAAGCAGCAAGGGAAAAATGACAAATAACATACAAGGGAACTCCCATAAGGTTAACAGCTGATTTCTCAGCAGAAACTGTACAAGCCACAAGGGAGTGGCATGACATACTTAAAGTGATGAAAGGGAAAACCTACAACCAAGATTACTCTACCCAGCAAGGATCTCATTCAGATTGAATGGAGAAATTAAAAGCTTTACAGACAAGCAAAAGCCAAGAGAATTCAGCACCACCAAACCAGCTCTACAACAAATGCTAAAGGAACTTCTCTAAGTGTGAAACACAAGAGAAGAAAAGGACCTACAAAAACAAACACAAAATGATTAAGAAAATGGTAATAGGAACATACATATCGATAATAACCTTAAACATGAATGGATTAAATGCTCCAACCAAAATACACAGGCTTGCTGAATGGATACAAAAACAAGACCCATATATACGCTGTCTAAAAGAGACCCACTTCAGACCTAGGGACACATACAGACTGAAAGTAAGGGGATGGAAAAAGATATTCCATGCAAACAGAAATCAAAAGACACCTGGAGTGGCAATACTCATATCAGATAAAATACACTTTAAAATAAAGAATGTTACAAGAGACAAGTAAGGACACTACATTATGGGGAAGGGATCAATCCAAAAAGAAGATATAACAATTATAAATATATATGCACACAACATAGGAGCATCTCAATACATAAGGCAACTGCTAACAGCTATAAAAGAGGAAATCGACAGTAACACAATAACAGTGGGGGATTTTAACACCTTACTTACACCAATGGACAGATCATTCAAAATGAAAATAAATAAGGAAACAGAAGCTTTAAATGACACAATAGACCAGATAGATTTAATTGATATTTATAGAACATTCCATTATACTTTCTTCTCAAGTGCGCAAGGAACATTCACCAGGATAGATCACAACCTGGGTCACAAATCAAGCCTCAGTAAATTTAAGGAAATAGAAATCATATCAAGCATCTTTTCTGACCACAACACTATGTGATTAGAAATCAATTACAGGGAAAAAAACGTAAAAAACACAAACACATGGAAGCTAAACAATACGTTACTGAATAACCAAAAGACCACTGAAGAAATCAAAGAGGACATCAAAAAATACCTAGAGACAAATGAAAATGAAAACACGACGATCCAAAACCTACGGGATGCATCAAAAGCAGTTCAAAGAGGGAAGTTTTTAGCTATACAAGCCTACCTCAAGAAACAAGAAAAATCTCAAACAATCTAACCTTACATGTAAAGGAACTAGAGAAAGAAGAACAAACAAAACCCAAAGTTAGCAGAAGGAAATAAATCATAAAGATGAGAGCAGAAATAAATGATATAGAAACAAAGAAAACAATAGCAAAGATCAATAAAACTAAAAGCTGGTTCTTTGAGAAGATAAACAAAATTGATAAACCATTAGCCAGACTCATCAAGAAAAAGAGGGAGAGGACTCAAATCAATAAAATTAGAAATGAAAAAGGAGAAGTTACAACAGACACCGTAGAAATACAAAGCATCCTAAGAGACTACTACAAGCAACTCTATGCCAATAAAATGGAAAACCTGGAAAAAATGGACAAATTCTTAGAAAGGTATAACCTTCCAAGACTGAACCAGGAAGAAGTAGAAAATATGAATAGACTAATCACAAATAATAAAATTGAAACTCTGATTAAAAATCTTCCAACAAACAAAAGTCCAGGACCAGATGGCTTCACAGGTGAATTCTACCAAACATTTAGAGAAGAGCTAACAGCCATCCTTCTCAAACTCTTACAAAAAATTGCAGAGGAAGGAACACTCCCAAACTCATTTTATGAGGCCACCATCACCTGATACCAAAACCAGACAGATACTACAAAAAAAGAAAATTACAGACCAATATCACTGATGAATATAGATGCAAATATCCTCAACAAAATACTAGCAAACAGAATCCAACAGCACATTAAAAGGATCATACACCATGATCAAGTGGGACTTATCCCAGGGATGCAAGAATTCTTCAATATATGAAAATCAATCAATATGATACACCATATTAACAAACTGAATAAAAACCACATGATCATCTCAATAGATGCAGAAAAAGCTTTTGACAAAATTCAACAACTATTTATGATTAAAACTCTCCAGAGAGTGGGCATAGAGGGAACCTACCTCAAAATAATAAAGGCCATATATGACAAACCCATAGCAAACATCATTCTCAATGGTGAAAAATTGAAAGCATTTCCTCTAAGATCAGGAACAAGACAAGGATGTCCACTCTCACCACTATTATTCAACATAGTTTTGGAAGTCTTAACCACAGCAATCAGAGAAGAAAAAGAAAGAAAAGGAATCCAAATTGCAAAAAAAGAAGTAAAACTGTCACTGTTTGCCAATGACATGATACTATACATAGAGAATACTAAAGATGCCACCAGAAAACTACTAGAGCTAATCAATGTATTTGGTAAAGTTGCAGGATACAAAATTAATGCACAGAAATCTCTTGCATTCCTATATACTAATGATGAAAAATCTGAAAGAGAAATTAAGGAAACACTCCCATTTACCATTGCAACAAAAAGAATAAAATACCTAGGAATAAACCTACCTAGGGAGACAAAAGACCTGTATGCAGAAAGCTATAAGACACTGATGAAAGAAATTAAAGAGGATACAAACAGATGGAGAGATATACCATGTTCTTGGATTGGAAGAATCAATATTGTGAAAATGACTATACTCCCCAAAGCAATCTAGAGATTCAATGCAATCCCTATCAAATTACCAATGGCATTTTTTACAGAACTAGAATAAAAAATTTAAAATTAGTATGGAGACAAAAAAGACCCCGAATAGCCAAAGCAGTCTTGAGGGAAAAAAACGGAGCTGGAGGATTCAGACTCCGTGACTTCAGACTGTACTACAAAGCTACAGTAATCAACACAGTATGGTACTGGCACAAAAACAGATACATAGATCAATGGAACAAGATAGAAAGCCCAGAGATAAACCCACGCACCTATGGTCAACTAATCTATGACAAAGGAGGCAAGGATATACAATGCAGAAAAGACAGTCTCTTCAATAAGTGGTGCTTATTGTGGTGCTTAAAACTGCACAGCTACATGTAAAAGAATGAAATTACAACACTCCCTAACACCATACACAAAAATAAAGTCAAAATGGATTAGAGACCTAAATGTAAGGCCGGACACTATAAAACTCTTAGAGGAAAACATAGGAAGAACACTCTTTGACATAAACCACAGCAAGATCTTTTTTGATCCACCTCCTAGAGTAATGGAAATAAAAACAAAAATAAACAAATGTGACCTAATGAAACTTCAAAGCTTTTGCACAGCAAAGGAAACCATAAACAAGACGAAACGACAACCCTCAGAATGGGAGAAAATATTTCCAAATGAATCAACAGACAAAGGATGAATCTCCAATGTATATAAACAGCTCATGCAACTCAATATTAAAGAAACAAACAACCCAATCCAAAAATGGGAAGAAGACTTAAATAGACATTTCTCCAAAGAAGACATACAGATGGTCAAGAAGCACATGAAAAGCTGCTCAACATCACTAATTATTAGAGAAATGCAAATCAAAACTACAATGAGGTATCACCTCACACCAGTTAGAATGGGCATCATCAGAAAATCTGCAATCAACAAATGCTGGAGAGGGTGTGGTGAAAAGCGGACCCTCTTGCACTGTTGGTGGGAATGTAAATTGATACAGCCACTATGGAGAACAGTATGGAGGTTCCTTAAAAACCTAAAAGTAGAATTAACATATGATCCAGCAATCCCACTACTGAGAAAACCATAATTCAAAAAGACACATTCACCCCAATATTCATTGCAGCACTATTTACAATAGCCAGGTCACGGAAGGAACCTAAATGCCCATCGACAGACAAATGGATAAAGAAGCTGTGGTAAATATTGACAATGGAATATTACTCAGCCATAAAAAGGAACGAAGTTGAGTCATTTGTAGAGACATGGATGGGTCTAGAGACTGTCATACAGAGTGCAGTAAGTCAGAAAGAGAAAAACAAATATCATTTATTAACACATATATGTTGAACCTAGAAAACTGGTACAGATGAACCAGTTTGCAGGACAGAAATGGAAACACAGATGTAGAGAACAAATGTATGGATACTAAGGGGGGACAGCGGCAGGGGCATGGGGGTGGTGGTGTGATGAATTGGGAGATTTGGATTGACATGTATACACTGAGGTGTATAAAACGGATGACTAACAAGAACTGCTGTATAAAAAAATAAATAAAATTAAATTCCAGAAAAACAAAAGAAATAGAAAAGGTGAAATTGAATGAAAGAAAAAAACCTACAGAAATTAATTAAATATAAAACAAAATAAAATAGAAATAATAATGCACACAAATTGATTCTTTAAAAAGACTAATAGGGCTTCCCTGGCGGTGCAGTGGTTGAGAGTCCGCCTGCCGATGCAGGGCACATGGGTTCGTGCCCTGGTCTGGGAAGATCCCACATGCCACGGAGCAGCTAGGCCCGTGAGCCATGGCCGCTGAGCCTGCGCGTCTGGAGCCTGTGCTCCGCAACGGGAGAGGCCACAGCAGTGAGAGGCCCGCGTACCAAAAAAAAAAAAAAAAAGACTAATAATATTGATCAACTCCTGGTGAAACCCATCAAGAAAAAAGCCAGAAGGAGAAGGCAGAAATGATTAATACCAAGAAAGGAAAAGAAAGCATCACTTGGTATCCTACAGACATTAAAAATCCTAAGAGGATATTACAAATAGCCTTATGAGAGTAAATATGAAATTTCAGACAAAATAAATGAGTGCCTAGGAAAAGACATCAGAGCCTATGCTAGAAAACCTTAATAGACACACACATATTAAAGAAATGAAATCTATACTTCAGAATCTTTCTACAAAGAGAACTCCAGGCACAGATATGAAATCTATACTTCAGAATCTTTCTACAAAGAGAACTCCAGGCACAGATGACTTAATTGGTGAATTCCACAAATTATTTAAGAAAGATATGAAAACAATCTTACACAAACTCTTTCTAGAAAAAATATTTCCTGTTTTCTGAGGTCAAAATAAACTAAATACCAAAACCATCCATGGAACATTAATAAAAAGGAAAATTAAACTCACATTACATGGTACCAAAAAAAAAAATCTAAAAACATTAGCTAATTGAATCCAACAACATAGAAAAAGAAATAATACACCATAACCAGATCAGACTTATTCAAGGCATACAATGTGATGGACCACATTAACAGAATAAAGGAGAAATACTATATGATATCTCAATAGAAGTAAAAGTGTTCGATAAAATGTAAAGTCCTTTCATGATGCAAACGAATAGACAAGAACTCCTCAGTTAAGTTCCTAAGAAAAGGAAAAAGATCCGATGCCCAGTGTTACTAATTAAACATTGGACTTATTACTTATCTCTTAGCCAAAGGGATTTGAGTTGTGCTGTAATAAAAGACACAGATAAATAAAATTATTTATCTTTATCTTAGTATAACTGTGAGGTATTAAATAAAAAAGGGATAAAACATCAAGTCATTTTCTGCAGTAACTACTGAATCCCAATGTACTGGTAGATAGTAAGGATGGTACTCATTAATATTCATCTCTAAATTTTTTACTATGCTTAATACAGCACTTTGGTCAATAAGACTTTGCTATTGAAACCTAAGATCAGGTTATCATTTTATCACTATATCCCTCTCTTCTCTGCAGTAAAAAAGAAACTAGATATTTGATTAGCCCCATTGTTTATGTGTATCTGGAAGAGAGCTGAGTATTCTAGCTCTCTATATAAACAGAGAATTTGCAGGGGATAAATCTAGTTACTTCATCTTATGGAAAGTAATATTCATCAGAGTTTCCCCCCACCCCATGTTTACTGAAGTATAACTGGAATTTTTTAATCTGCATATAATTATTATATATAATTTGGTGAGTTTCCACATACGTATATACTTGTGTTACTATCACCACAATCCAGGTAATAAAAATATTCATCACCTCTAAAAGTTTCCTTGTATCCCTTTGTGGTATTTTTTTTTTTTTTTTTTTTAGTAGTAAGACCACTGAACATACTAGATCCATGCACTTAACAAATGTTTAAGTACACACAACACCTTACCTTAATTATAGCCGCTATATTATAGAGCAGATCTATGGGCAGTGTTGTACTGCAGATCTCTGGAATTTACTAATCTTGTATGACTATAACATTATACCTAGTGAACGATAACACCTCATGCCTCCCTCACTCCATCATTCCACTGTCTACGTACTGTTATCTACTTCTACACTTTTGACTATTTTAGATGCTTTTTTTTTTTTTTTTTTTTGGCGGTACGCGGGCCTCTCACTGTTGTGGCCTCTCCTGTTGCAGAGCACAGGCTCCGGACGCGCAGGCTCAGTGGCCATGGCTCACGGGCCCAGCTGCTCCGTGGCATGTGGGATCTTCCCGGACGGGGCACGAACCCGTGTCCCCTGCATCAGCAGGCGGACTCTCAACCACTGCACCACCAAGGAAGCCCTTAGATGCCTTTTATAAGAGAAATTATGTATAAGAGATATCCTTCTGTGAATGACTTATTTCACTTAGCATAATGTCTTCTAGGTCCATCCATGTTCTTGCAAATGGTAGCATTTCCTTCTCTTTTAAAGCTGAGTAATATTCCATTGTATGCATATACCACATTTTCTTTATTCATTCATCTGTTGATGGACATTTGGGTGGTTTCTGTATCTTTGCTATTGTGAATAATGCTTCAGTGAACATAAGATCTCTTCAAGATCCTGATTTTAATTCTTCTGGATATATACCCAGAAATGAATTACTGGATCATATGGTAGTTCTAGCTTTCATTTTCTGAGGAACCTCCATACTGTTTTCCACAGTGGCTGTACCACTATGTCTTTCACCCCTTGGTTATGTTTAAGTATTTTATTCTTAGAAGTTGCAAATGTGATTATTTTCCTAATTTCCTTTTTTTGGAGTAGTTCATTATTGGTGTATAGAAATGCAACTGATTTTTATATGTTAATTTTGTATCCTACAAATTTACTGAATTCATTTATTAGTTCTAACAGTTTCTTGGTGGAGTCTTTAGTGTTTTTTACGTATAAGATCATGTCATCTGCAGAGATAATTTTACATTTTTCTTTCTGATTTGGATGCCTTTTATTTATTTATTTTTTCTTGCCTAACTGCTCTGGGTAGGACTTATAGTACTATATTGAGTAGAAGTGGTGAGAGTAGGCATCCTTGCCTTATACAGATCTTAGAGAAAAAGCTTTCAGCTTTTCACCATTCAGTGTGATATTAGCTGTGGCCTTTTCACATACAGCCTTTATTGTGTTGAGGTAAATTCCTTCTCCACCTAATTTATTGAGAGTTTTTATCATGAAAGGGTGTTGAATTCTGTCAAATGCTTTTTCTATATACATTGAGATAATTATGTGATTTTTGTCCTTTTGTGATATACCACATTAATGTGGTATATCACATTGACTAATATGCATATATAGAACTATTCTTGCTTTCCAGGGATAAATTCCACTTGGTCATGGTGTGTAATCCTTTTAATGTGCTGTTGAATTCAGTTTACTAATATTTTCTAGAGGATTTTTGCTTTCATGTTCATCAGGGATATTGGTCTGTAGTTTTTTCTGTTTTTTTTGGCCACACTGCATGGCTTGCAGGATCTTATTTCCCTGACCAGGGATCAAACCCAGGCCCATGGCAGTGAAAGTGCTAAGTCCTAACCCCTGGACTACCAAGGAACTCCCAATTCTTTTTTACGATGTCTTTGTCTGGCTTTGGTATTATGGTGATGCTGGCCTCATAAAATGAGTTCAGAAGTGTTCCCTATTCTCCTACCTTTCAGAATAATTCTTCTTAAAATTTTTGGTAGAAATCACATGTGAAGCTCTCTGGACGTGGGCTTTTTTGGCTGGGAGGTTCTTGATTACTGATTCAATCTCCTTATTGTTATTGATCTGTTCAGGCTTTTTATTTCCTCTTGATTCAGTGTCAGTACATTGTATATTTCTAGGAATTTATCCATTTCTTCTATGTTCTCCAATTTGTTGGCAGATGGTTTATAACGGTCCCTTATGATCTTTTTTATTTCTGTGTTATCTGTTGTGATGTCTTCTCTTTCATTTATATTTTTATTTCAGTCTTCTTTTTCTCTTTGTTTAGCTAAAGTTTTGTCAATTTTCAAAAAAGTTTTATCTCTTCAGAGAGGCAACTCTTGGTTTTGTTGAGTTTTTCTATTCTCTATTTCATTTATTTCTGCTGTAATTGTTATCATTTCCTTTGTTCTGATAACTTTGGGCTTGGTTTGTTCTGTTTTATAGTTCATTAAGGTGTAAAGTTAGAATGTTTGACTCTTTTTAAACATAGGGATTTTTCACTATAAACTTCCCTCTTAGTGCTGCTTTTGCTGTATCACGTAAGTTTAGGTATGCTGTGTTTTCATTTTAGTTTTTCTTGAGAAATTTTCTAATTTCCCTTTTATTTTTGTCTTTGACCCAATGGTTGTTCAAGACTGTGTTGTTTGATTTCCATGCATTTGTGAGTTTTTCTGGTTTCCTTTTGTTATTGATTTCTAGTTGTATTCAGTTGTGGTCAGAAAGGAATGATTTCAGTCTTCTTAAATTTCTCAAGACTTGTTTTATGACCTTACATGTGATTTACCCTAGAGAATGCTCCATTTGTGTTTATAAAAAAAAAAGAAAAAAAACTCTGTGTCTCCTCTGAAAACTACTCTAAATACTTCACTTAGGGCCACCAAATGTGTAGGTTTTTCCTATACAAACCAATTCTTCAATTCTCAGTGGACATTAACTGGGTGTCCTAACAATTCAGTTCAATTCAGAAACTATCTACCTAGGTTAGCATCAGATCTCACAGGTTAAGGGTTCAGTCCCACAAGACTGTGCTTTCCTTCCCAAACCTTAAATTCCGGTCCAGTTTGTCACCTGTGCTTCTGATAAAACAGCTATAGAGTAGCTCACAGATCTCAGGAAAATAGTTTACTTACTAGATTACTAGTTTATTATAAAATGATCCAACTTGGGAACAGCCTGATGGAGGAGATGATCAGGGCAAGGTATATGGGGAAGGGGCATGGAGCTTCCATGACCTCTCTCAGCACCTCCAAGTGTTCACCAACCTGGAAGCTCTCTCAATCTCATAGTTTAGGATTTTTATGGAGGCTTCATTATGTAGGTGTAATTGATGAAATCAGTGGCCATTGATGGTTAAACTCAATTTTCAGCCTCTCTCCCCTCCCTGGAGGTTGAGGGTGGAGCTGAAAGTTACAACCCTTTAATTAACCATATAGTTAGTTCCCCTGGCAACCAGGCTCCCATCCTGTGGTTATCTAGGGGCTTTCCAAAAATCACCTCATTAACAAACTCAGATGTAGTTGAAAGGGGCTTGTTATGAATAACAAAAGATACTACTTTCATCTTTATTACTCTGAAACTATTATAGGAACTGAGGATAAAAGAGCAAATATTGTAACAAAAGATGTTCCCATTGTTCTTATTAATTAAGAAATTATAAGAATTTTAGGAGCTCTGTACTAGAAATGGACCAAATACATATTTTAAAATTATAAATCACAATATCACAGTGATTAAAAAAATGTGTTTTCTGCTGTTATTGGTAGAATGTTCTACATACATCTGTTAGGCCCATTTGGTCTATAGTCATGAGGGTTTTTTTTGGTTTGTTTTTAAACTAATGTGTTGTAGTGTGGCTCTCATGAATTCTACCCAAATAGAAGAAATGTGTTAAGTGTTAATGATATAGGAAACTCAACTAATTTTCCCAAAGGCAAAATTTCATAAATTAATGTTAAGAAAAGTAGTATATATATATATATATATATATATATATATATATATATATATATTTGCCCTTTGGAATGCTAAAATGTTTGGGAAACAATATTGATTAGGAAATACCTAATCAACTGGTTTTCCACTTTTTAAGATAAGATGAGTGAGGAATTCAGCAGTCTTCAAGAATAAGAATAGTGTATGAGTAATAGTAGATGCTTGTGTTTTCCCAGGCCAGGGCAAAATGGAACACATTCAAATCACAAAAAACAAGGATTTAAGTTTAGATACAAGAATGGTTTTATATTTGAGTGATGGACAAGACTACTTTCCAAAGGATAGTGTCATTTCTGGACTACTGAAAAGAAAAAGGCTTATCTTTCTGCTGTAGTTTTGAGGGAAGAAAATTGGCATACATAGCTACCAAAAGAGGTAATTTTCTTTTACTGTGATTCTATCTAACATGGGTACAGTAATACTCACCAAATGCTGTCCAATGTACTAAAAAGAAGTACATTATAGCCTAATCCACTCTGTAACTTCTTGGGGTCTGTTTTCATTACATGAAGAATTATATCCACTCCTTCAGTTCCAAAAATTTCCTAAGAGATTTATTTAAAAGTATTTCTTGAAATAAATAAATAATCCTTTCCTTTCCCATTTCATCCTGTCCCCTAAAAGTTTTTCTACCAGAAAAATACAACATTTTTAGGAAAATAGTACTGTAATACAATTTTTCTTTTTAAAATTTGTACTCACTTGTTCTCAGGAATTTAAGACAAATTGCTGTAAAGCTAGTCATTTTAGAGAGGATATCAATCAACATGCCAGCTTAATGCCCCTTTATATTTTTTCCCTTTCTCTTTCTTTAAAAAAAAGTAAACCATAAGACTTATCCCATGGTTTTCTTCCACATTGTAATGAATGTAATCTAACATCATGTCAGATGAGTACTAGATAGCAACAACTAATTTAAGGGGTTAAAATTCTATCATGGAAGATTTTCCAATGTTCCCAAGAGAGAAATAAATTTATAAATAGCAGTTAAAACCTTTAATAATTTATGTGATGCTTTCACCAATTAATATTTGTCTGTTACCAAGTACCTTTCCTATTGTCTTGTCGTTCAGTTCTGGTTCCCAGTAAGCAAGACTATGAGTATTTTCCAGAAGAACACAGGCGCAGGGTGATAGAATATAAGAAGTTCCACGAAAGCTTGGAGCTAAGTATGTGTTTACTGTTCTTTTTGCCTCTCCCTCAAATCACTCTATTGAAATCTTCATAATTCTTAATTTTTATCTTTCCAAATCTATGTCTTGCTATTTAAGTTATTAATCTCTGAGACTCAGAGTTTGCTATGGCATTAAAAAGATCAAAGGGAATTAAGCTCTTTTTCTAACTTTTAATTTTAGGTATGAACCGAATTCAAACCCTAAACATCATTTATAATGGTACAGCCTCTCTGGAAAACTATTTGCCAGTTTCTTCAAAACATACACCTACCTTATGATCCATTAGTTGCACTCCTAGGTATTTATCCAAAAGAAATGAAAGCATTATGTCCACAAAAAGACTAGTACAAGAATGTTAATTAAATTTTAAACATAGTAGTCCCAAATGGAATCAACCTAAGTGTTTATCAATAAGGGAATAGAGAAACAAATTTTGTTGTATTCATACAATACTATTCAGCAATAAAAAGGAATGAATTATTGATACATGCAACAACATGGATATATTTCAGAAATATGGTGCTGGCTGATAGAAACCAGAACTAATAGAGTAAATAATTATGTGATTCCATTCATATAAAGTTAAAAAATAGGCAAAACTAATTTATGGGAATAGAAATCAGAAAAGTGGTTGCCTGTAGGCAAGTGGGGGCATGGCTGCTAAGCGGCATGAAAGAATTTTACAGGGAGATAAAAATATTCTATATTTGGGGCTTCCCTGGTGGCGCAGTGGTTGAGAGTCCGCCTGCCGATGCAGGGGACACAGGTTCGTGCCCCAGTCCAGGAAGATCCCACATGCTGCAGAGCAGCTAGGCCCATAAGCCATGGCCCCTGAGCCTGTGCGTCTGGAGCCTGTGCTCCACAACGGGAGAGGCCACAACAGTGAGAGGCCCGCATACCGAAAAAAAAAAAAAATTCTATATTTTAATTGTGATATTGGTTAAATGGATGTATATATTTGTCAAAACCTATCAAACTATATACTTAAGATCTATATACTTTACTGTATGTAATTATACTCTTAAAAAAGAATATTAAATCTTCATAAGATTAAAAAAACACCAACATTTATGGACATTTACTAAGAAAAAGTTCATAGTGTCATGTGATTGAGAGATCTGAACAAAACTTTGATTCACAGGCATACATACCTTCCTAGGAATATGATGTTCACAAAGACCAGATAAAATAAGTAAAATATCAGATTCAATTTCCAAAAGAATGGCCTCTTCCTTATCATTATACTTGCTTATTATATTTTTAAAGATTCCTGATTGAAAAAAGTTAAAGAATGTAAAGTTATTGAACATTGTATTTTTATTTTGATCAATTACTGTTCTGAAATTCTTTCTTATAAAATTTCAACTAGAAAAATTACTTTTAAAAGGGCTATTTTCATTGTATGTTTTCCTAGAAGCTGTAGACAGAAGATGATAAATGGATTCGTTGGGCTCTCAATACAATCAGTAGCCCCATATATATAGAATTTCTAGTACATAATTAATGGCGTGTCATTAAAAGAAGCCCTTAACAACCTGATACTTCACCAAGCAAACAAAACTGTTTGAAAATATGCAGTTTCATGAGGCAAAGATGTGTGCCTTTGCAAATATATGACCAAAATGCCTGATCATAGCTTGCCTCATCTCTTCTTGTCCTTGTGGTTAACAGGGTCAATCTTAAGCAAAGGTGGAAGACATCCCTAAGTACGTTTTCTATTCCTGTTACTTCTTTCTGCATTGTCTCCTTATGTCCACTCGAAGGCATCTTCAACAACTTAGGTAGCAATATTCCCATGTTCTTTAAAAGCTCTTCTTCCAATCAAAATTTTAAAAGACTTGAAAATAGCCACTTACACTGATGGAATGTCATTCACAATAAAATTTTGCCTCAAAAAAGGACTTTTCCTTTAAGCTTTGTATAAGGAACAAAAGTCATTTTTCCTCAGTTACTAAGGGATCACTGGCATTAGCAGGAAGGTGTGGAGCTATATTTCAAAGTAAAAGGACCATGGAAATCACAGCCTATTTCCACTGTTGGCTCTGAATTCTTGGTCCTGTTAGGATGAATTACAGCAGGTGAAGGATCAGAGGCTAGGAAGGCTAGGTGAGCATGCTGGAGGCCAGGGCAGAGGCATGCCATGGACAGAGGGCCTATGGTCCCTTATTAGGACACCTTCTAGGAATCCAACCTGGCTGGCCTTGCATCTGCTTCTCCTTTCTAGATTATCTCCTCTTCTTCCTACCTGTGTACAGGGATGTCACTTTCCCTGTTGTCTGTAATAAATGTTATGTTAATACTGAATTATTTTCTTAATATTTTGGTATCCTTTAACTCCCTACATTTACCTTCTCCTTGCTCTATTCTAACCATTGGATATATTTTTCAGATTTCCTCTTTCTAAAATAGCATTGCACATATAAATTCCCTAATCCAAACCACTAATAGCTCCCCATGCTTAAAGAGAATGAAGTTCAAACTCTATTATGGTATGCCATTCAAAACTCTTTCTAGCTTGGCCTCTGACTAGACAATTAACTTTATCTCATATTATTTGTCTTCATAAAACTTTGACTCCACTTAAGCTAGCTCTGAACACATCATCATGTATATTTTGGCTTCATGTCTCTGTTTATGCTGTCCCCTTGCTTGAAAGACCATCTCTCTCTCTCTCTCTCTCTCTCTCTCTCTCTCTCTCTCTCTCTTTCTCTCTTTCCTCTTGAAACCAGCCTTACCCTCACACCCTAACTCATAAAGATTCTTGTTAAGATTGCCCAGCATTGAAAACTACCCTGTGGCATTTACTCGCTGTATTACTCACTAGGTGCCTTACTAACAGTGCAGGGTAATGCATGCTATCTTTCTATGGCATACATCTTTCCTTTTGTTTTCATTAAGGCAAGGTCCTGAGAGTTCTGTTCTATACATGTTTATGACACCAGTGCCTACACAACAGGTGTATAAACATTTACATTTACAGTGCAATTACTATTTGTTGAGCTTATTTCTACTATAGAGCCTCTGTTAGACTCTGTAAGAGAAGGTTCCTGCCCCTAGGAACTCACATAATAAAGATCAGCTTCTTTCAAGTTAAAGGGAAAGGTCCTGAGAAGAAAAGAACCCTTGCTATTTGCTTTCCCTTCCCCACTTGCTACCCAGGTAAGATTAAGACTTCTTCTTGGATATATGGAAAACTGTATTCATCCATTTAGGCTGGGGCCTTCACACTGAGTTCTGTATCATGAAATGTGCACAGAAGTGATAAAATCTACTTTCAGGTTTGGTCATCCCCCCGTAAACTCATCAAGAAAGTGAATGTTTTTGCCTAGCCCCCTTTTCAGTATCCTCATTTTGCTTACTAGTATTATTATTAGAGGGCACCACCCCAATCCACTAATGATGGAAGAGCAGGCACTGAACAGGTAGAAGAGTTTTTGAGTAAGCATTTGTGATTAATTGACATCCAGCAAATGATATCACCTTCTCATAAGGCAGTCACTGAACATGGATATGACAAATATAGCTCTTACTTCTCAAAGTCAGGAAAGATTAGGGCCAGAGAACTATTTATTTTTTAAATAACAAAAGGTAGAAAGCTTTTGCTTAGGGGTTCTGAATTTTACACTGAGCTCGCATGTATGTATGTTGGAGATAAAGTGACTTAGCACAGTCAACTCTTTAAGCTGAAAATTAAGGATATCCTGATATTTCACATCAGAAAACCTATGTACATTTCTGTATACACCAGTGTACCAGTGTTCTGGTAATGTCAAATGCACTGGAAAATGTAATGTTATCCTCTTTTAAAATGACTCCAAAAGGCCTGGCCAAAAAGTGGTGATCTTACTCCTAGAAGAGTGAAATATAACACTAGCCCATTAAAAAAAAAAAAAGATAAAGATAATCCTAAATGAAACAGTATCTGAATTAAGTAAACAAATGTTTAAAGGATAAGTGATCATGATGTTTCAGTAAAGACAAACTAATTTATAGCAACAGTATGAAACAAAAATCAAGAAAATATTCAGGAGTTTGTCAGATATAGGACAAAATAAATGTGTAGAAAAACATTTCAAACAAAAGTTCTAATTTATAAACATTCTACTTTCATCAGGACACAAACATGTTACGTTTTTACCTATCAGTTGCTGAATTGCTCTCTTTTCACAAAGATCCTTGTGTATGGTCTCATGCTCAAGGTAGACCATGGCTCTCAAGAGTCTTAAACTGTAACGCATCTGGGCAAACTTGTTTCCACGGCCACCTGTACCATGAAAACTGTTCCCATGACTAAAGAAGGAATCTGTAGAGAAATATTAATAGTTACTTTACATCAAGAAATTTAGATTAGACATCTTTTATATCTATATAAGTTTAAAGAGATGTTAAAATTTTGTCATACTTTAGGGGTTTTTTTTAGAGATGTAAATATGATTCCATCCCCCTCCTCTTTCTATTTCCAGTACAGAAATATGTTTTTAAATTTTACTCAAATGTATCATTATTGTATGTATCTTCTGTAAGTTGTTTCTGTTACTCAATGTTGTTTTTTGTTTTTTTTTTTTTTTTCTGTACGCGGGCCTCTCACTGTTGTGGCCTCTCCCGCTACGGAGCACAGGCTCCGGACGCGCAGGCTCAGCGGCCATGGCTCACGGGCCTAGCCGCTCTGCGGCATGTGGGATCTTCCTGGACCAGGGCACAAACCCGTGTCTCCTGTATCGGCAGGCGGACTCTCAACCACTGCGCCACCAGGGAAGCCCTCAACGTTGTATTTTTAAAATTATTCACATTGTTACAAGTAGATCTAGGTCACTCAGTTTTAACTGCTTTCTACATCCAGTTTATAAATAAGTTTATCCATTCACTAGTACAAATTGCTACAATGAACATTCTAGTTCATGTCCTCTTGTTCCCACTGAGAAGTGTTTCGCCTGTGACACCAGAATCATATACCCACATGGAATTTTATTAAAGTTGCCAAATTGTTCCCCAAAGTGGTTATATGGATACAATGTATAAGAAATAGATTTTTTCCCAATCTATTAAATGTGAAATGGTAGTTCATTGTTATCTTAATTTGCAGAGTGATTACATTTCTCTGATTACCAGTGGGGTTGAGTGTCTTTTAATTTTTTTTGAAAATTTGAAATTTTCTCCAAAAATTTTGAAGAATTTTCTTGGCAATCTCTATTGTTTGCCTACTTCTCTACTGAGTTATTTTCTTTTTGATATGGAGGAGTTCTTTATGAACCTGAATTCTAATCATTTATCAGTCAGAGTGGTGAGTAAATGTCTTCCCTCAATTTATAGATTATCTTATTCAGATTTTGTAATACAGATATTTCTGTTTTACAGTACTTAATACATTTAATAATCTTTAATAATCTTTTTTATAGTTAAGCTCTTCTGTATTTAAAAAGTCTGTTTCTACCCTGTTATCATAAAGATAATTTCCCATGTTTTCTTCTAAGATTTTTACAGTTTAACTTTTTGCATTTAGGGCTTTAATTCATTTTGCAATTGACTTTTTTAAACAAGTTGAAAGGATCTAATTTTTATTTTTTCACACGGAGGGCCAACTGCCCGAGAACCAACCTTCTCTCATTGGTTGGCAGTATCATCTCTGATGATGCCAACCTGCCATATATTCCATTCCACTGGTCTATGCCTGGTCAAGTACCATACAATTTTAATTACTATAGCTTTATGGTCAGTCTTGATAAATAACAAGGCAAGTTCTCTTTCTTCGTTATAATATGTTTTCTTTGAAAGGTTCTTTTAGAAGTAGCTTTTTGTTTAATGCTAAAAAAAAAAAGTTCAAAATACTGTTCTCAGTAGTATGTATAGGTTTAGAAATGTGGATTCTGGAGCTAGACTGCCTGCATTAAATCACTTACTATGTGGCAAGGAACAAGTTATTTAACTTCTCTGAATTCTACCCACTGACCAACAGGGCTAATAATAGAACCTATAACTCCTAGATTTGTTGTGAGGCCTAAATGGTTTAATACTGCTGAGGGGGTTAAGGCCTATCACACAGTAGGTACTCAATAACTGTTAGCTATCAGACTTCTTCTTGTTAGGCAGCATTTCCTTTTTTTTGCCTTATAGACTTCTGTAAACATAAATAATATAAAGGAGAGACAGGAAAATTGTTTTATTTAATGCACAGTAATTTAACATGACTAAATTTAGTAACTCAGCATATTAAAAACTAGAGAATAAAAATAAGCTATAATTTTTTCTTCCTCATGGATGAGTGCTATTCTTGACCTAATGAAAATGTACCATACAAAATTATTTCCAGAGCAAAGTTACTACCAGAGAAGAATACAGTATCTTACTTACAATTTTTTTTTTAAAAAAGAATGTATTTCTTATTTCCCTTCTAAGAATTATGAGAATTGAAATGAAATATTCATACAAATTGGGGCTCTGCTAACTTGGCAGACTACATGTGGCTAGAGATCTAGATCTGAAGCTCCATGAAGGTATGGACTTCATTTATTTTGAACATAAATGTTTCGTTAGTAGCTAAAACAATATATGGTTACTAGTAGGCATTCAATAAATATTTGTTGAATGATTAATTAAAATATTACAGGACAGTATAATTATTGGATGGGCCTAATATAAAAATTTAAATCAGTTTATATGAATGATTAATTTTACTGAAAGGTATGCATCAACTATGCTAACATTTACTAATGTCTGACTATAAATGAAATCTCAGGCTTTTTTCCTTAAAACACCATTTAAACACATTAAGATCACAGAAGGCCAGATCTACTAGTTCTCCTTTTAATTGTATTTCTTTTTCTACACCGCCATTCAGTTGAAATATGTAGATTAGAATTTTGACAGGAATCTGAAAGGCCACTTACCTTCACTGTCACACCATTCTAAAAATGCAAGGACGTGAGCATTTCCCTGATACAACATGTACTCGTCTATTAAAAAAGGAGCCACTGATGACAAAGTGGCAATTGCGTGCAGTTGTAATTCTTCATACTGTGCTGCAGACCATTCAACTATTTTGTGTTTCTCAGGCTTTTTAACATAGGTAAACAAAGCCAAAATAACTTTACCATCAATTAATAGCTATGAGAAAGGGCAAAAAGTACTATGTTAGAAACATAATTAAAACAATTTTATTTAATATAAGAAAATTTAATAAAATATTTCCAATTTGATGTGTTATTGATGATCATTTCAAAATACTTTCTTCCTAAAGATTCCAAGCTATGTTAAGTACCAGAAATTAAAAAAACCCAAAACCAAACTCACTAATAACAACAGTTCACTATGATCCCCCTTTCTGGGATATACACTCTATGGCTGACAATAATATAAAATAAGTATTAGTTTTTTTAATCTATGCTGCTTATATATGCAGTTTACCTCCCGCTTACGATAAAACCACAGGAGTCGAAAATTTAGAGCAAATAAACTGGTGGTTATTTCTGTCTTCCTTACTTTTGTTTCTTAAAGGAAACATTTCAGAGACTCAATTGTATATATACTTTAAGAAGTCAATTTTGTCTGAAGTTATGATAATAGACTATGGCTATTTTTAAGCATAGGCAACAGAACTTATACAAATACTCTATCCAGTGAATACCAGTCAGGTCACAAGCCATAGTTAATTACACGCCAAGAATTTTAAAACTGTACTGAATCCATGATGTCAATAAAAATAAAACAAAAATGCAAAGCTATTATAATATGACAATCAAGTTAATATTATAGCTGATTCTGATTGATATATATTTTATGGTTCACAAGATAGTAACACACCATGTGCTATATTCTATTCAATTTTCTTTTCATCTGGCATTATTCTACAAAGATTTTTTCACAATAAATCTATGAATTTTTCTAAATTTTCTACTATTCCACATGGAAAGAGCACAAGATTTAGAACTGAGAAAACAAGAATAACAATTAGTTCTAGCACTGCTGTAAGTAGTAAGTGGATAATTTTTTTGAAATACTCTGTGAACTGCATATAACAGTACACGTATTCATTATCACTACCATTACTGAGCCACAAACACAAACATATGACAGAAAAAAAATTAGTTGATTCCATTGCTCACATAGTGCTTTAAGAAGCTTATCAGTCTTTGTGCCATTCGACTTTGTTGTCAAATAAAATTGGTTTATAAACTATAGTGTAAATGTTCTTATCTTTGTATCTGTCATTTTAATAGTTATATAGTACGCCACTATAATAATAAACCATATTCTATTGAATGATTTTCTATATTGCATTTCAGAAAATACATTTAGCTTCTATGGAGTGTACATTTTTGATATGAATAATAAAGTTATAACTGTAAAGACAGTTTTTTTCTGAGCATTTTTTAGTATATGCTTCAAAGTGGCATTACCAAAAAAAATTGTTTTTAGCTCTTTTAATCCTCATAATAATTCCATGAGATAGGTGTTTTCCCCACTTTGAAGTTGAGATAACTGGAATTTAGAGACTCTAAACTATGTATTCAAGATCCCATTGCTAGAAAGTGACAGCACTGGATTCCACCTGACTAAAGCCTTAACCACCATATTATACCACATTTATATTATCACTAATGAAACTGATAGAATGAATCCTCCCTTGGAACTTGAAAGAGTTTTAAGACTAAAATGAAATTTCAATTAATGCAGTAATAACTAAACTAATGGAATTGTTAGTAAGTAGTATATTTGTTTCTGTTGCTTTATAGTTTAAAAAGCCTTTATCTCAGTCTCACAACAGAAGGAGGAACTGAGCCTCAGAAAGTTTAGGTGACTTTGCCAAGGCCATACAGCTAGTAGGCAATAAGACAGAAGTAAAATTCATTTCCAGTGCTCTTCAAATTACACCATGCTTTATGTAGGATATAAAGTATTAAGATAATTCATGAGTAATAAAAATATGTACATAAGGAGGTTAGATTTGTGTGGAGAAAAAGCAGGTTCATACAGTTTGAGATGGGCAGCATAGAGATGAGCAATTTCCTCCAGCATTAAAATCATCCCTCATTACTATGGTCAAAGATAGACTATTAGGCTGGGTGGGCCTATATGGATTTTCTTTCAGTTTATGTTCTCTTATTCAGGAGCTCTAAATATATAAATAAATCTCCACGGTTTTCCTGCTTTTCCTTGGTTTATGTGGTTTAAATTTAGGTAAATTCACTGTTCATTAATAGATAAGAATTTTGAAAAAGTGAAATTCCAGTGAATACGAGTTTGTTACCTTCTATGGTAAATATATGGGCTGATGAAAGATTTGCAGCCGTGGCTTTTAAAAAGTTATACTACAAAGTGAGATAATTTTAATTTTTATTTTGATTACTTTTTACCTGTATAGTAGATAAATCTTTACAAAAGGTCACAATTATATTGAATAGCAATTTCTTCAACTCAAAATCTTCATAGGAATTAGAAAACTTAAGACCTTTCACCAAAGGATTTTGGCTTTTAACTGTGAGAGGGGAAAAAAAAGGCAGAGTAAAATAAAAGCTGAAATGATGTATGACTCATTAAGATGATTATAAGTTGAAAGTTTTATGGTTTTTACCTTCATTAAATGTTGCAAATAATATCAAATCCCTGGTAAAGCCACACTCCTAATATAAATACACAAAATAAACAGAAGGATGAATTAATTATATGGAAATTAAGTTACAGATGCCCATATTTACTTAATATATAGGTATTTTTTTATCAGACTCTCCTTGTCATTCATCTGAGTTCATAAAGCACTAATAATAAGGGATGAAAGAAAGAAAATAAAAGCATATAGCCAGATAAACTTGTAATTTATTTAATATTAAACTTACTTCTGTAGGTTCTAAAAAATATATTACATTATTCTATGAATATTTTACAAGATACTGTTTAAAATTTGGTAAGAACCCAAAACGTACTGCTAGAAGTAACTTATGTAATTCATTATCTATACCTTCAAGGGACGAAAGAAGGGAAGAAAACAGTTATTTTCAACAGCTTTTCTTCTTAAACACCCCCTGGCTCCCCACCCTGACCCCAACCACTCTCAAATATGTCAAAGGTTTGGTCAAGAGACAACAAACAATTCCTACTTAACATGAAAAGCCCTGAAGAATGACCAGAAAACATTTCAGCGTGAGGGAACTCATTCCTGACAGAGATATCCTAGTTGGACTTCGGACATTAGGGAGAATTTATAGGGACAAACCTTGGGCTTTTGAGTTGGCAACTATATATTCCTACTACCTTAAGATCCATATGGTTTCTTTAAAATGAGAAGATGTTATTCCTATTGACTCACATTCATGGAATTCACCTGAATGTTTGCAAGGATGCTAATGAGAATTTATTGACTGACCAGGGGCTTCCACAGAAACATAGGCCCATCTACACATTACAACCTTGACTAGGAAGCTATGTAGGACGTTTTCCCCATTTGCACAGTATAAATTCCTTGACTGTTTGGTGTTTTAAAAAATTTTATTGAAATCTAGTTGATTTACAATGTTGTGTTAATTTCTGCTGTACAGCAAAGTGATTCAGTTATACATATATTCTTTTTCATATTCTTTTCCATTATGGTTTATCATAAGATACTGAATATAGTTCCCTGTGCTATACAGTAGGACCTTGCTGTTTATCCATCCTAGATATAATAGTTTGCATCTGCTCATCCCAAACTCCCAATCCTTCCCTCCCCCACGCCCTCGGCAACCACAAGTCTGTTCTCTATATCTGTGAGTCTGTTTCTGTTTCATAGGTATGTTCATTTGTGTTGTTTTTAGATTCCACATATAAGTGATATCATATGGTATTTGTCTTTCTCTGTGTGACTTAGTATGATAATCTCTAGGTCCATCCATGTTGCTGCAAATGGCATTATTTCATTCTTTTTATGGCTGAGTAGTATTCCATTGTATATATATACCACATCTTCTTTATCCATTCATCTGTTGATGTCTTGGCTATTGTAAATAGTGCTGCTATGAACACAGGGGTGCATGTATCTTTTCAAATTATAGCTTCGTCTGATATGTGCCCAGAAGTGGGATTGCTGGAGCATATGGCAACTCTATTTTTAGTTTTTTGAGGAACCTCCATACTGTTTTCCATAGTGGCTGCACCAATTTACATTCCCACCAACAGTGTAGGAGGGTTCCCTTTTCTCCACACCCCCTCCAGCATTTGTTTTTTGTAGACTTTTTTTTTTAATATTTATTTATTTTGGCTGCTCCGGGTCTTAATTGCAGCACGTGGGATCTTCACCAGGGCATGCTGGATCTTTAGTTGCGGCATGTGGGATCTTTTTAGTTGTGACATGCAGACCTCTTAGTTGTGGCATGCGAACTCTTCATCATGGCATGCATGCAGGATCTAGTTCCCCTACCCCCGACCAGGAATTGAACCTGGGCCCCCTGTATTGGAAGCACAGAGCCTTACCCACTGGACCACCAGGGAAGTCCCTGTTTTTCTGTAGACTTTTTAATGATGGCCATTCTGACCAGTGTGAGGTGGTACCTTACTGTAGTTTTGATTTGCATTTCTCTAATAATTAGCAATGAGGAGGATGTTTTCATGTGCCTGTTGGCCGTTTGTTTGTCTTCTTTGGAGAAATGTCTATTTAGGTCTTATGCCCAGCTGAGTAAATTATATTTGTGAGCAAATTATAATACATGAGGAGGATCTCAACCTTCCAAAGGGATGCAAAGAATAACTGGCAGAGTGCAAGTATACTGGTGACCATAATGACATTACAATATAACTTGGCATTACAACAAAGTACATAAATGTTACAACATAGTTCAGGACTCCCTCCTCCCCCCACATCCACCACTTCCACAATTAGAATTAAAATGCAATTTGATTCATACTTACAATCATTGGTGCTCCAGGATTTTGAGATATAATTGTTGTGATCACTAATATGTCATTTCTAAGCTGACGATCATAATGACTAAGACCTCTTGTAAACAGATTTTTAAATACTTTCTTCAAAGCCCTAAAAAGTGAAGTCATATCTTTAAAGCCATATTTCTATGGAAATACCACCTAAGTGTCTACCAACAAAATCTCCCTTTTTACATTTTACTACTCATTTCAAAATATTTCTAATCTTTTCTATACAAATCTGCCTCTAGTTCTCTGAGGGACTAGATAAGAATCCCTCAGTCCAATCTATACCTGGTGGTCAAAGTGACTGCTCTAAAATAAAGATTCAATCACGTCATTTTCCTTTTTAAAATTACTGATACTTAAAGGCTTTTCTTTGTTCTTAGGATAAAGTCCTACCTCCCTACCAAGGCTTATCAGGCCTTTCACGTTACAGTCCCTGCTAACATTGTTAGCTTCATCTCTCACTATTCTACCCTGTACTTTTTGCTCTCACTATATTGAATTTCTTTCAAATTTTTTGATTTTGCTAAATTCTTCTTTCACTTCTGTTCCCCTGTCTAGGATGCTCTCTGCATGCAGAACTCTTGTGTTGCTAAATCACATTTATCATTCAGATACCAGATTAGGGTTTATTAGGAAGTGCTGATTAACTCTCCAAGTCTGGGTCAGGTTCCCTGTACAATGGACATTTGTTGCTTTATCTTCTAGGAGCCACTTGCCCTTCTTGTGATAATAGTACCCTTATGTTTATTTAGGCATTCACTCTTTACCCACTTTTGGTCTTGCAAAGCTGCCTTCAACTAAAAGGAAGCGAGTTAGAGCATTCCTTCTTTCTGTCACTGTAACTCACTCTGAAATGGGCATATGGCCAACACCAGACCACTAAGGGTCAACAGGGACTCAATTATAAGGATTTTATTTGAGCTTTTGGAATAGCAAGTCTTATCTTCTGCTTGGTTTGGGGTTGTGATTATGTGAAGCTAGACCTCGTAGGTCTTACCATATGGATCTTGAGACTAAAGCCAACACAGTGGAAAATAGTACAGAGGGATGAAGAGGGCCCAAGTCCTGATATTTGCTGAGCCTTGAATACAGCTGCACATGAAACCAGTTTTATCCTTGACTTTGTAGTTACATGAGCCCATAAAATTTCCTATTCGGTTTATATCAGTTGGGTTGGGGGTTCAGTTGCTTGCAAACAAAACTGTCCTGATCCACCATCTTCAGGAGAACATGAAGGACCTTGCAGTAATCTCTTTCATAACATTTAGTATGCTCTCTTTTAGTTGCCTATTTACTTGTCTCTCTCTCTTAACATAATGCAAATGCTGTGAAAGCAGAGACCATTTCTGTATTGTTTTCAGTTGTATTTCCACAGCCTAGTACTGAACTTGGCACAGAGCAGACAATAATTATTTGATGAATATATGAATAAGTAACTCAAAGGCTCACTCATATTTTATTGCTAATGCTTACTGTAGTATCTGGAAGACAGTAAGTACTCAAAAATAGGTTTACTAAATGAACAAATGAAATAGTTCTTTTAAATATCTAATTTTACTTTATACATACTCAAGGACATAATTTAGTTTTGTTAACAAGCTACTTTAAAAGCCTTCCACATAGAAAAAAAAAAAGACTTGTTATTGTGCAGATGCATTTATACCATGGTACAAAAAAAATGTCCTGAAACATAGCCATTACATAAATCAAAAGCCTAACTGAACATAAATTAAAAAAAAAATTAGTTATGTCACTGGCTATCGTTTTAAGGTTAAAAATTCCTATCTAACCACATATACTTACAGCAAACATTCCAAGTTACTAAGCTGTTGTATGATTTCTTCTTTTGAAGATTTTTCCAATAAGTTCCAAAGTATTTCGGATGAACGAAATAGAAGCTGTCCAGAGGGATCTGGGTCATTGAGGTGAGCACAGATTCCACTGGCTGCTTGTGCTTTCACCATTAAAGTACAATTAACTTCTGAAAATAAATTTTAAAATTATTTATGCTGTACAGCCTTGACATTACTAGATAAAAACAAAAATAGTTGAGAATGAAGTGTTCAAATATGTACAATAATATACAAACCAGAAGCTGAGAGATGTTGTAGAGTTTTAAGTAACCAAAGTTTCTCAACAAGTTGATTTTCAAACAACACCAATGACTGGACCATTGTTTTTGCCAATCCTCCAACTTCAGCCATTTTAATCTTATATGATGAACCAGCCTGCTGGTAACCTAACAACAATTAGTGAATAAGTATGTACAGTTATTTCACATAGTAATCATCTACATTAAACAAAAGAATGAGTAAACATTAAACAACAGCAACACCAGAAACTTTTAAAAAGTGTATGGCATGTTAAAATGGTATAGCACAGGGATTGGCAAACTTCTATAAAAGGCCAGGTATCAGTATTTTAGGCTTTGTAGGTTATAAGATTTCTCTCTCAAATACTCAACTCTGCTACCATAGCATGAAAGCAGGCATAAACCATACAAAAATAAGTGGGCATGGCTGTGTTCCAATAAAAGTTTATTTACAGAGGGCCAATTTTGGCCTGGGGTCCATAGTTTGCTGATCCCTGGTGTAGCATTTGAAATAGGACTGCAGAGTTGGAGGCATATCTTAAATTCTAAAAAAGAACAATATTTCTTTTCTCTAGATATACCTTTCCATAAAGGAAAATGGCATGATTACAAATACTAAATGTTTTCACTATTCAAGTCAATACATTACTTTAGTGCTTTCAAGGGACCATAATTACGTAATTTGGTGATGAAATAAGAGGTGAAAATATAATGCTGTTCTGATAAATGCTAGTGAAAATGGTATCTTAGGGAAGTTTGATTCTTGGCGACATGTCTTATAATAATTTCCTTCTGCTGTAGCGCCTGTGAGAAACACCACCTCTCCTTTGATACAGCTGCACAGGTACCTGACCAGCTACACTCAACTAGAGAGATTAAATACACATCAGAGGGTACCTGCTCACGTGAGACGCAATTTTCTCTCTTAGTGATATACTTATCTACCTCCCTGACTTCTTGACTTTTGAGACCAACTAGATTCTTTAACTTTGCCATAGTTCTGAGATGTCTGTCAGTTTGTCTTGTCTTTCTGAATTTGATCTTTAGCCCTGGACAAGGCCCTGTCCACTCCTGTGATGGGTTCTCTATGGTAAGGCCCTAGCTACTCACTTTAGGCATTTAAAAAATATAAAGAGAAAACCACAAGTTGCAGAATTTCACCATCCAGAGAGAACAACCTTAACATTCTGGTATATTTCTTTTGTTTTTTTTGATCTATTAAGCAGCTACTATGTTACAGATTATTGTAAATCTGGTATATTTCTTACTGATATTTTTAATGTATGCATATAACTTTAACAATATACTATATGCAGAATTTTACATTCAACTGCAGCCACTAAAGATTTTATTGTAAGCCTTTTCTCATTCTATATTTTCCCAAATAGTAATTTTATTTGCATAATAGCCTGTCATATGCATGGACCAACCAAAATGTACTTTATACTTACTGTATCTTTATATATTGAGTTTACATTTCTACAGAAGGATATAGTAATATTAAGGCTCATGGACCTGATTCCTGTCTCCAGGGCTACGTCTCTTACTATTGCTCTACTGAGGACTTTTCAGCTGTGGTCCCAGCTATCCTGCCATGCCCATCACCTGAAACCAACTGTGTGACAGCTAGTGAGAGCATTGCCTAAGATTCCCAATTTTCAGAGCCTGGTCAAATTAAGATCAACCTCACTTCTCTGCACCTTAACTCCTCTGTCATATTTTATATATCATTTGTCTCCCTTTCTTTCTATTTTAAAAAGACTGTGTATATATTGCCTAGGTTAACCCTAAACTTGTGCTCTTAATTCCATCCTCTCATGCCTTCTTTGGGAATTCCACCCTCCAATTTTCCATGTACTAGCTTCTTATTCCTCTGCCTATAGGGGAAAACTTCATTTTTCCCTATCCTAAAAATTATAAATAATAACAAAACCAAATATCTTTGATTTTGCTACCAGTTGAATTGTTCTCCATCTTCCTTTTTTTTTCTTCTCCATCTGATTTTAATATATAAGTCTGCATTCACTGCCTCTGTTCTCACAATCCTCTCATTCTTTAGTCCTGTATCTGCCCTGACCACTTTATGGCAATAGATCTGCCAAAAATGAACTACAACTTTTCAGATATCACATCAGTTGGCGTTTTCATTCCTCAATTACAGAAGCCTCTACAGTATTTGACACTGAGACCACTACTTCCTTCATCAAACATTTCATTCACTGGCACACAAGACATGGCAGTCTTTAGCTTTTCCTCCTCCTCTCTGAACCTTCCTTCATTGCCAGTTTCTTTGGATTGCTTTTTGTTTTGTTTTGTTTTTCCCCAGATCTCAATATGGGCACTCTCCATGTTGCTGTTCTTGGTCCCTTGCTGCTTACATGCTTTATCTCCTGGAAAACTCAAGCACCCTGATGGTTTCAATTTTCATCTCTATTTGGGTGAATTTCAAACCTGTATTTCTGGTCTCTGCTTTTAGTATCCAATGTCTACTATCTACCAAACACCTTCTCCTGTTTATCTCAATAGCTCAAATCTGACAGTTAATAATTTCTTTACTCATTTCTCTACTTCATATGTCCTCCCATTTTTCCCTATTCATAAGTTAGCTTTCTTTTCTACCAGTCTTATTGCCACCCATTTAAAGGAACATATAAATTAAAAATGTATTTTATATCTTCTCTCCTTTCCTAGATTGATTATGAATTACAGAAACTATGAAGGTAGGAAGTATGTCCTAAGTAACATTATATCCTCTACATTGCAAGTGCCCTCTATCTTGATACCACCCATTTCAGTGTGACTCATTTTATCATTATATATTATGATCCCTTAGCTGTAACATGCAGAACTCTTTTTCCAAACATGGTAGAGAATGTTATTAGCATTAGGAATTTAACATCTAGTTGGGTGGGACAGAGATTATGAATAATTATAAATGTTAGAAAATAATAATATTATCAACAGTATTAAATAACATTAATAGTAATAATTATAATTAAACTAACTTGGGTATGACTTTAAAAATTCTGTTATATTTAGCATCAGAAAAATCTAAAGTTGAAAAAAATACATAAATTTTTTTGTTTAAAATGACTGAAGAGTTTGAGACTACCAAAAGAACTGTTTTGATGTGTTGCATTTATTTATTTTAAAATAATTAATTAATTAATTTTTATTTTTGGCTGGGTTGGGTCTTCACTGCACGCGGGCTTTCTCTAGTTGTGGTGAGCGGGGGCTACTCTTCGTTGCAGTGCGTGGGCTTCTCATTGTCCTGGCTTCTCTTGTTGCAGAGCATGAGCGCTAGAGCTCAGGCTCAGTAGTTGTGGCCTAGATCTGGGATCTTTCCAGATCAGGGCTCGAACCCATATCCCCTGTATTGGCAGGTGGATTCTTAACCCCTGCATCACCAGGAAAGCCCGATGTGTTGCATTTATGATCCCACTCTGTCTTTCCAAGTTCAAAGAGAAATGAGAAAGACTGTTCTATTTTATAAAGACATAAGTTATTACTGAAAGACTATTGAAAACTTTACCTGTAATATGCTGCTTTGGTGGTTTTGCATGATAAAAGTCAATAATACACTTACAAATTTGTATCCTCAATTCAGAACTTGGTATTATCATCAAGTCACCTGCCAGAAAGATAAACAAATGCTATTCAATAACAGTGCCGTAAGTTTATTTGCAGTTTTAAGCATACAGTGTTAGTAACATGATTAAAAATATCATCAGAGATTCAAACTGGATAATGTAATTTTATACACACACACACACACACACACACGTGCGTGCACATGCATGCACAAAACACCCTGAATATCTATCGTTGTAACACTTGGCCCCTCAATCAACTCAGTCTCTCCTTCCCAGGAAGAAAAGAATGGTAATTAGCAGCATAAATGCTAGAACTAGATTGTCTAAGATTAAATCCTGGCTCTGCCACTTACTACCTGTATAAACTTGTATCTTTTAGTTTTCTCATCTATAAAATGGTATAACAATAGTTACCACTTTAAAGATTGCTGTGAGAATTAAATGCGTTAGTATGAGAAAAGGGCTGAGACTTTTCCTCCCTAACTAGAGAGTCAGTAATCTGTTGCCTCTCATAATGCATCCTTTGCTTAGAGAAGTTCCAAGTGAGCTTTGCTCCCTCAGTTTATTGACAGACTGGAAGACAGTGAGTTTCTAGGCAGTCTTTGCCCTGCAGGTTTTATGTTCAGGTTATTGTGGTGGGGATGGAGGATAGGGAATATTCCTTTTCAGTCATATTTAAACTACTTCTGAATTGGCTTCAGTCTATATTTCAAACTGGATTGTATCTGCTCTGATGAAGTCCTACAAGTATGATCCCTAAGAGAATCTGAAAATGATCAGTAGGATTCTGGAAATGATCCAGAATGTCCTCTGGGAGCCTGAGGACAACTGGAGTCAGGAATATCAGCTTCAGGACTGAAGCAGATCTGCTTGGATTCTCTGAGGGAAAGAGATAATTAGGTGTGCCTTGAAGACTTGTGTTTTGCATTAGGCTTTGCATAATGTTTATCTCTGGGGGTAGCCAGTGGGTGGGGAAACAAGCAGACAGGAGGGAGCACGTAGGAAAGGCTCACCCTAGCTTGAGAAGAATCTATCAGCAAAAGCTAGCACTTAAAAAACCAGATAGGTTCAAAATTATTCTCTTAATTTTTTTGGACCCATCCTTTGAAGTTGAAAACTCACTATGTTTTGAAAAAAATTAGGCAACAGGAACAACAAAACTTTTCTAATAAAACTATCCAAACGTTCAAGTTTATGGGAAATTCTAAGGTTTCTCGTCTGCTTCACCACCCTTTTAGTTCCTGTAGGTTTAGATCATCTCTCATAGTTTCCTGTTTATAATCTCAGGGCAGAGTACCAACTTTTTCCTTCATATGTTTCCAGAATCCTGTTCTTAATTCAGAAATATCTATCATTTAGAAGAAAAAGTAATATAATTTACTAGTACATAGTAGAAACTGGAAGTTACTAAAAATGAATAGCCTTTGTTCAAAACTTTGTACTACAATTATTTTAGTTTAAACTCATGGTTCCAGCAATTAAAAAAATGAGGGACAGAGCAGCAGTACTTACGGTAAGTAATCAGTGAAAGGAGCTCATTTTAAGCTAAGAGTTCATACTGCCCTCAAATGAGACAGTAATATGTTCTGTAGGCAGGCATTCAGCAAAGAGTAGACTGACACAGTAAAAAAGCTCCATGTATTTATTATACAAATGCATATTTACAAATAATAAGGGCAACAGAGATTTTTTAAATGTTATCAACCAAACCTACACTTTTTATCTGTTAATACTATCATATCCTCTTCTAGGTTGGCTTCTCACTGTAAATTTCCACTGATGAGAGATTCACAGAATTAAAGTTTCCCATTAGTTTCTAGTCTTCCTGCTCCTTAAGGTCATCTTACTGAACTCCCCATGTTTATTCTAATTTCCTTGATACCTTCACCCACTTTAGGCCATAATAATTCCTCCCAAAGTATCTACAGTTGAAGATTATGAAATTTATTTAGATATAAAAGTGTTAGTGTCTATGTTAAAAATTTTAAATGCCTTTTACTTATATTAGTTTCTATCATCTTTCAGTATGGAGTATAATGCTGGGAACATAACTATTCAGTAAATATTTATTTTTAATTTGTTAGGCCATTTGTGTATCTTTTATTTCTCCTGTACAAAGACCTAAATTAATAAGCATAAATTTAATGTGGGATTTGTTTTGGGAACATGCTGTTATGTCTCAGGGGCTGATTCAAGGCGCTATAGTGTTTGATCTCATTTCTAAAAAATTATTATTTTCTTTCTCTAGAAAACTGAGCAATAACCCAAATATGAAACCTGCTTACAATATTTTTCATATTTTTGTATACAAAAACACAGGCATCGTTATGTATATTATACTAAAGCTCCCAATATCCCACCATTTTATGATTTTATTTAAGACTTTAAATTATTTAATGAACAATTTGGCCCTTGCTAAATTGTTAGAATTGCTAACAATTCCAGCAATCAGTTAGGTTCAAGCAATGATTAGAGTTCAAAGATGAAAATATTTTTGTGATTACTGAAAGAGAGGAACACATACTTCTGATTTACAAAAAAAATGTCACCAAACATTTCATCAAACTAAATATATAACATCAAGACAAATAAGTGCAAATAAGTATCTGCCAGTCCTTAAAATTAAGGAACAAAAAATCCTGTTGGTATAATGAAACACCTGAGTAGAAGATAATACAAACAACGTCACCAAGCACACTGTGATTAATTCCTAACAAGAAAAGAGCCTAGATTTGGAGAAGAAGTATCCTTAGTGAAACTTTGTGCAAGAGCTATTTCCTTCTTGTCAGTAGGGCCTATCATCTCAACTCACCCAGAAGTGCAATTGAATTAGCAGTATCTTCAGCATATGTTATTTCATCCGATACTTTCTTTTTCAAAAATGGCAAGCTTCAATAAGAATGAAGAATATATGAGTTATGTTTAATGAAGTCCTTAATTGAAGCATTATTTGCAAAGTAGAAGAAAATTTCTTTTCTAAAGATTAAAACGAGGATAAATATCCTGTTTCTTTAGCCCTGGAGAATTAACAACTACCAAAAATATTTCTGTGTTTCTAACCAGTTGACCAAAATAAAATAAAATAAAACAAAATAAAATAGGTTTATAAAAATGAAGAGACATGGACATACAAGGCAAGGGTTAAGAAAGCCATATTGCAACAGTACATAAATAAAAAACTTAAGAATCTTCTTTCTCTCTGAGGGCAAAATAATACTAGATTATACCTGTACTATTAGAATTAGGAAGACATTGGAAAATCTGATACAAATTACAGATCTAGTCTCACCTATAACTTAAAGGCTGTTCAAGGGCTTTTTCTGAAGTTTTTGAAACTCCAGTTAATAGATCAATGGTCTATTTGTTCTTAAAAGTCAGTGACTTTTTCCTTATTAATTGGATCAGTTACCATCCATGAAATAACAAATATACTTTCTGAGACACTAAAGAATTTAACAAATATTAATTATATTAGAATTACATTTCACAGCTAATATAACCAAAGTTATCTGAAAATAATTTATTCACAAATCATAAAAGATAGGGCACTCGAACCTAGGTCATTAGTCTAAGTGTCAGAGGAGAGAGAAAAGTCACTTCCTAAACAAAAAATATAAACTATTTCAGCATTTCAGGAGTTCAAAATTTGAACTTTGTATCCTATTTAAAGATATTTAATATATCTTATATATAGGACTTTAAATTCATGTTTTTCAAGAAAAATTAACCAAATAGTTGAAAAAGAGCACTTGGAACTATCACATGTGGATGTATATAGGTCAACTGAAATTAAAAGATATTTCAAGGGCAAGTTATGAAAAGGAATATTTTATAAATACCATAGAGGTTCATTTCTGGTGTTTGTTAGAATTTTTCATTTGAAATAAATAACTTAATTACTTGATATCCAGCTCATTGTTGAATCTCTAAAGTGAAGAACTATAAAACGAATTGTTCTTGTCCTCAAATTTTTTCCTTTTTTACCAAAGGAAACAACCTAAAAGATAAAGCATCAGAATAGTTTTCCACCAAAAAGGTTATGAAAAAAAATAAGCATTATACTTCTGATGCACTGAGAGAAACATACTACTTAGAGGCCAAAACAGAAGGGTTTGATTTTATTTTTTAATTTTCTATGTTTTTATCTCCCAAAAATGTCCTGAAAAGAGAACCAAGTGAGGGTGTGGTGTGGAAAAATGCACGATGAAAGTAGAAATTAGGAAAGTATAAAGAAAAAAAAATGATGTAATTATGAAATATGAAGGAAAGTGAAGAGTGCATTTCAAAAGATTTCTCATATTATGCAATGAAACATTCAGTCACAGCTTTCATAGAGAACCAATTCTTGGTGGAGCTCTGTAGGAGTACTGATGTTGAAAGTAATGCTTGCAAATCTGGTGTTCTAAGACTTGCATAGCCTCAAAATCTGAAAGTGTTTTACATAATATCATCTCACATCAATATACAAATAATTTTCAGTTAGTACATTACAGTTCCTTGAGAGCATCAGAGCAATAATTTCTTTCTTTATTTTTCATGGTCTCTATTAAAAAGTAAGGTGTGGTAAGGGCATTCAATAAATTTTTTTTGAACATCTATTCAGATAACAAAATCTTAAATGTAATTAGTTACAAAATTGCAAATATTATTGCTACCAAATCTAAAAGTGAGAGATAAACCTACCACATATACATAGTCCTACTAATACTATTATTTATATATTAAAAGAAACTCACTATTTAAAAAGTAAATTGGTAGAAAAGTTTAGAAGGTTAAATTGTCAGAAAAATTTATTCCTTGTTTAAGAAATTTCCTCTACCATATTATATTGAAAACCAAAAACATATATTTTAATATATATCTTGATTAGCCACTATGTGGCTAGTTTCCCCAAATGGTTGAAGAAAAAATAGTACAGAGGATGGAATATATAAATTTTATAATTCTGATCTCTAATTTACATTTTGAAAAAAATATGCCAAAAATAATTTGGTGATAAATCATTCTTTATTCAAATTTGGAAGATCAAATAAAACATTTTGACTCTCATGTCTTTGAGAGTCAAATTTCTTAGAGAGATAGAAAAAAACTAGGCAGAAACTATTAAGTATTGTCCATAAATTTTCTCAAGGATTCTCTAAAAATATTATTTCTTTGTTTTATCTCATATTTATCATTCACTTGAGAGCAATTTATTATGAGAAAACATTCGAATATACTTACAGTTTAATCTCTTGTAGTCAGCAATCTCAGACTACAATAAAATAAAATGTACTACCTTTGAGATACCAGCTGCTGGAATCAAGTGATCAAGTGAAGTGTCCTGAGTTCTGTATCACTTTGCTATACCATAATGCATAATATTTTTGTAAGACAAAATAAAACAGAAAATACTGCATGCTAATATAAAACAAAGTTAAAAAAAAACTTACCCACATAATTTTAGGATATTACATGCAGGTTCTATAAAATGGGGCTGTTTTTTAATTTTTCCTGCACACAGATTCAGAATTTTAAATATCTGTGCTAAATCCCTTAGGGGCTTTAATATTTTTAGTTAAGAAATAAAATTAAGATTTTTATTAAAATATCCTTTACAGCACTTCTGTCAAGAAAAGTCTATAGAATTCCATCTATTTTGTTAAATGTGGTTTAATTATACCAATTTTGAAATCTAAAGAGGAAAACAGAACCATGTTTTTTTAAGGAATATTATTTAATTTTTGTATCAGTAACCTCTTATTCAAAATATTTTTTTCTCTTCTCACCACATCTTTAGAATTTGACTACCAACTACTACACCACATATTCAGTTGAACAATAACTTATTATTGGCAATGAGTAATAACACTTTGAAAACAAAACTAACTTAATGGCTCAATTATATCCTTAATCTCCACCCACATACAAAACATATATTGCTCGGGAATAAGCAACCCAAACCTACCTTACTTTTATGTGTTATTTTATTAACATTACTCAGGTGTGTGCTCTTGTTTTTAAGGTTTAAATTGGTTGAAAATTTTATTTAAGACTAGTTTATGAAAGCAAAATGTACCCTCTCTAGATCTTCAGGTAAAAGCACCTTTTATTTTACCTATTTAAAAAACCCAGTTGGTACATAAACAAATTTCACATTTTTTGTTTTGTTTTGTTTTTTAATACAGTTAAGGGGACATGGTAGCTGTGACTTGCACTTCTTGATTGAATCTGATCACTTCTAGTCTCTAGGAGCTTCTTAGAAAAAGATAGGAGAGCTGGATGTATTAGAAATACAAACCTCTGCTAACTTCCTAGAGAAATGATCCCTCTCTAACTTATGTTTGCTTTATGTGATTATAACCTCTAAACCCAGCCTACTAAAGGCATTCAGAAACAGTCATTTGCCACCAACTCTCTAGCCTGAAGAAGGAAAAAAAAAAGGGAGGTGTTGAGTTATTGGGTTAAGATAAGAAATCACTTGCTAGTAGACTTTCTTGGCTACCAGTAAACAATGCTTGATATCGACAAGCCCTCAGGTAACTGACTGAACAAATCCATATAAAACAAGGCTAAAATAAGGTGAGAAAAGAGATAAAATTATAAGGCACCACTTCCCTGAATTGGAGGCTTAAGACGTTTTGAAATCTTGGAACAAGATAATATTAGAGACTGCTGTCTTCTTGGGACCAGACTGGACAACTGTTAGAGATTAGTTAGATCAATACTACTGTTAAGTGTGGTCGGTGGACCATGCCAGTTCTGGAATTGTGTGTTACCAGTCTGTGGAAAAATAACTGCAGAAAGTGAATTTCCTGTGAAATTTCATTGCATTTTTACAATAGCATATATATGCAAAGGATAAAAAAAAAGAAACAACCCCCAACAGCAAACTGGTTCTTAATCACAGATAGTTTTGAGACATACTGGTTTCTACATATTCTGATCAGGGTGGTATCTTCATTGAGAATAACATATTTATAGAATGTTTTACAGATTATCAAGAAGTTGCTCATACATTATCTCATCTAGTCTTCCTAGCAACCTTATGAGGGGCTGTTATCCCTATTTTATAAGGGTGGAAAAGTTAAGAAGCTTATCAACAGTGCAAATACTCAGGTAAATTGGTAGAAACAAGACTTTGACTTGGCCCTGCTAACTGCATAAACTGTCTCTCTGAGTCTATAGAAACTGACACTATCTGCACAGTTAATATTGCATTATACTGTTTCTTCAAATTTATATTCTCTGATAAAAATATAATTTTGTAAAAAGCACAAAATGTTAGATATTTTCTGTGGTAAACAGAATAATGGCCTGTCCTAATCCCTAGAACTTGTGACTGTTACCTTCCTTACATGGCAAAGGGACTGTTCAGATGTGATTAAGTTAAAAGCGTTGACATAGGAAAGTTATCCGAGGTTATACAAGTAGGCCCAATGTAATCACAGAGTCCTTATAAGGAAAGGAGAGGCAGGAGAGGGTCAGAGAAGGAGATATGATGACAGAAGTAGAGGTGAGAGTGATGCTACTTCAAGGAAGGGCCCAGGAAGCCTAGGAATGCAGGCTGCCTCTAGAAGCTGGCAAAGGCAAGGAAATGGATTCTCCCCTAGAGCCTTCAGAAAGAACCAGCCCTGCCAACAACACCTTGCCTTTAGCCCAGTGAGACCTCCAGAACTATAAAACAAAAAATTTATGTAGTTTTAAGGCACTAAGTTTTTGGTAATTTGTTACAGCAACAATAGGAAGCTAATGCGTTTTCTAATAAAAATTCTCCCATTTCAGGATAACCAAAAAAACATACACATATAAGTAAAGGATACAAGTCCATTCTGATAACACTGCACCATTTTCTTGACAGATTTAAGTTGTTTTTCTTCTAAATCATCCTAAAACAAATTATCTATTTTAGTTCTTTTGTGTTATTAATTCTGTTGAGATTTTAAAATTTTTCCTTAGTGTAAAAAGAGAGTAGACATGTTATCAAGTAATTCTTAAATTACTATATTATAATGTAAGCATTAAAAATGTTTCATAAAACAGTGAAGGTAAAAATAAACTACCATTTATATTTGAATAAGAAACTGCGAATCAAAACTAGGTTAATATAAAAGCATTAATTGTTTCCAGAAATAATATTAATAATACTGAAGTATGTTGAGCATTTTTCTATGCCATGTACCATTTAGGCAAGGTATATACATATCATTTCATTAATCTTCAAAATAACCCTATTAGGAGGTACTTTTATTATCCTTCTTTTTCGGAATATGAAACTCAAGCTGAAACACTACGTAATTACCCAAATCACACAGCTAATAAATGGTGATGTAAGAAGTCAAATTTGACAATCTGACTCCAGAAATTGTATTTTTAACCTCTAAAATATACCCAATGTAATGGCTCAAACTAAACATCTTCAGCCAATTAAAACAAAACAAAGCAAAGCAAAACTCTGTATACTGATGCATTTTCATGACTGAATCACTTTTTTGTGTGTGTGTGGTACGCGGGCCTCGACTCTTACTGTTGTGGCCTCTCCCGTTGCAGAGCGCAGGCTCCAGACGCACAGGCTCAGCGGCCATGGCTCACGGGCCCAGCCGCTCCGCGGCATGTGGGATCTTCCCAGACCAGGGCACGAACCCACGTCCCCTGCATCGGCAGTCGGACTCTCAACCACTGTGCCACCAGGGAAGCCCCCATTTCTGTTCTTTTAACCTTCTTGTTTGTGAGAAACTGTGGCGTGTGTGTGTGTGTGTGTGTGTGTGTGTGTGTGTGTGTATCTGTGTATATAGACATATGTATGAACATATACATACACACACACACATACATATTTTGTCTACCCTTATTTAACAGCTAGTAGGAGCTCTACATAGTTGGGTTTCCTTTTTTAAAAACTGCAGATATATTCACAATTAAAAATAACTTTCACAATAATCATAGCCAACAAAAGATAAATTATTCTTATAAAGTCATTATTCTTAATGTGTTTTTTTCTTCTTTCTATGTAAAAATGTAGAGACTAAAAAATGTTAAAACAATGACTAAATTTTTGCACCTGCTAATCACAGGACATTGTTTTGATCTGTTATACCATGGTCAGCCCATTTCCCACTTACTGAAAGTATGCAATCTTCATCCTGTAGTAATTTTATAGTGTATACTGGCTTTTTAGGCATTCAGTCAATTCTTGGGTAACATCAGGAGAGTGTCATATGAACATGTATGCATATGCATTTATTATCCTTTCTCCTAATGCCTAAACTTCAATTTTGAGTCTTGTATCTTTATTTCCATTACATTCTGTATAAGAGTTCTCTCAAAATAAATTACTTATGACTGGATATGAGTATGTACATATCCTAATTTCTTATCAGGAAATTTTTAAGTACTACATCATGATACACTTTTTCTACCCTTGTGCCCATATCCTACTTGGTAATAAGCTATGAACAGAGGCTAGATCAGTCTTTCTTTACTCTTATGATTTCTTCTGTTTATATCCACCATGGATTTGTCCATCCCATGTAATCAAATCTATTCTTTTCCAGCCTCCCTACCAGGTTAAATATATTCATACTAAATTTAAATAGTTCTTCAAGATGAGACATATACTATTTGAAATGTTTTCAACAAAAGGAGAGAAATGAGACATATTTAGGGGAATACATGTTACCTTTCAGGGAAATCACAGTTTCTAAGTGAAATAGAGAAATTTTCTCTCAAAGCTTACTTTACCAGTCTCTTCGAGGAGTTTGATGACACAATTTAGGTCCATAGGCTTGAAAACACCCTAAAAAACATAAAACTCATAGTATTCTATGTCATGAGAAACAAGAAATCACATCAAACACACTATTTTTATATGGCATTATCTCTTAGCAACTTAAAAATATCTTATGAAAAAAGATAGTAAGGGATAATGAAAAGCAGATGAGACTTATAGGAGTAAATAAATTTTGGAGTGAACCCCCCCAAACCTCTTGAATTCTAGTATTACCTTACAATCTTTTTTTTTCATTTTATTTTTCTTTATTATTATTATTTTAACATCTTTATTGGAGTATAATTGCTTTACAATGGTGTGTTAGTTGCTGCTTTATAACAAAGTGAATCAGCTATACATTACATATACATATATCCCCATATCTCCTCCCTCTTGCATCTACCTCCCACCTTCATATCTTACAATCTTAATGTCTTTAAATTTCTTAGTCCTGAAAGGCCCAAGAGAGCATCTGGAATAATAGCACCTCCATGCTTTGGAAAATAAAACGATCTTATTCATACATATTACATATCTCATGCATACACATTACACTGAGTTTGCCTACGCAGATATACATAAGACTAGCTTCTAAACTACAGGTAGGCGATCGCCTTCTTGAACCAGGTATCCCCTCTCCCAGCAGTCTTACATCACCTGTAGTAGAAAACAGGAACTGCCAAGTTCTACAGAGTTTACATCTTAAATATTTCTTGAGCCCACTCCATCTTTTTTCTTTTTAATTATTATTGGAGTATAGTTGCTTTACAATGTTGTGTTAGTTTCTGCTGTACAACAAAGTGAATCAGTTATACATGTACATATATCCACTCTTTTTTAGATTTCCTTCCCATTTAGGTCACCACAGAGCACTGAGTAGAGTTCCCTGTGCTATACAGTAGGTTCTCATTAGTTATTTATTTTATATATAGTCATGTATATATGTCAATCCCAATCTCCCAATTCATCCCACCCTCCCCCTTCCCCCCTTTGGTAACCTTAAGTTTGTTTTTTACATCTGCGACTCTATTTTTGCTTTGCAAATAAGTTCATCTGCACCATTTTTCTAGATTCCACATACAGTATAAGTGATATTATATGATATTCATCTTTCTCTTTCTGACTTACTTCACCCTGTATGACAATCTCTAGGTCCATCCATGTCTCTACAAATGGCATTATTTCATTCCTTTCATGGCTGAGTAATATTCCATTGTATGTACATATGTACCACAACTTCTTTATCCATTCCTCTTTCAATGGAAATTTAGGTTGCTTCCATGTCCTGGCTATTGTAAATAGTGCTGCAATGAACATCGGGGTGCATGCATCCTTTCAAATTATGATTTTCTCCAGATATATGCCCAGGAGTGGGATTGCTGGGTCATATGGTAGCTCTCCTTTTAGTTTTTTAAGGAACCTCCATAGTGGCTGTACCAATTTACATTCCTACCAACAGTGTGGGAGGGTTCCCTTTTCTCCACACCCTCTCCAGCATTTATTGTTTGTAGATTTTTTTGATGATGGCCATTCTGACTGGTGTGAGGCGATACCTCATTGTAGTTTTGATTTGCATTTCTCTAATAATTACTGATGTTGAGCATCTTTTCATATGTTTTCTGGCCATTTGTATGTATTCTTTGGAGAAACGTCTATTTAGGTCTTCTGCCCACTTTATGATGGGGTTGTTTGTTTTTTTGATATTGAGCTGCATGTGTTGTTTGTATATTTTGGAGATTAATCCCTTGTCAGTTGCTTTGTTTGAAAATATTTTCTCCCATTCTAAGGGTTGTTTTTTCATTTTGTTTATCATTTCCTTTGCTGTGCAAAAGCTTTTAAGTTTAATTAGGTCCTATTTGTTTATTGTTCTTTTTATTTTCATTACTCTAGGCAGTGGATTGAGAAAATCTTGCTGTGATTTATGTCAAAGAGTGTTCTGCCTATGTTTTCCTCTAAGAGTTTTATAGTATCCGGCCCACTCCATCTTAATGATTTATTCAGTTCTCATTTCTCACTCAGTTTTGAAGGTTTCCTGCTGTTTGTTCTCCCCGCCTCTAGTCTTGCACCCTTAAGGTTCTACCCTCTGATCAGAACAATAAAACCCAAATCTGAACACAACACATCTAAATAATTCAATGACTCTCCACTAAGGCCTTTCACCCCCTCCTCTGTTTTCATTATGTTGTTACAATCCTATCTGTCTCCTTAGTTAACCTCCCCAGGTCCTTCAATACACAGTTCAGGTGTCACCTCCCCAAGGGAGGAAAAAGGATACAACAACTGTCCCTCCTGAGTACTCCTGTAGCACTTTGAATGTATATCCATCACAGTTCCCATCACCTTATTCTAAAATGGTTTACATCCTTATCTCCTATCCCAAAGTTTACTTTGAGGGAAGACTTTTGTTTTCTGGCATCCCCAGCACCAAACACTGGGTGTAACATATATAAGTTATTTGTAGGTAAATGGGGAAGGAAATAGAAGGTGTTATCCAAAGTTTAAGTACTTATGATAGTATAGAAATGTCAAAATTCTAAATGCAGTTTTGGCTATATTTATCTTGGGGATTAATGCTTTGCTGCATGGCGTTTTCTTTCATTCAAATGTTATATCAATACTGCTCACTCCTATTAGAAGGGTTAAGCTATCCCAGTCTCTTTTGTTTCCCTCTTCCCATCTCTCCTGCTTTCATACTTATTTCTACTTTAAAATAACTGTTTGAAAAGATGATGTAATAAAAAATATTCAAAAAGAAAAAAATCTTATTATCATCAAAATACATTTTTATTATTTTCTGCTTTATATATGTATTTTAATATTTTATTTTTTGTTTTTGTTTACATGTATAAATACATTACATAATTTCACTTAGTGTTAACACTACTGTATATTCTGATTTTTAAATCTATAATACATACCATTCCATATTCCTACATAGTCACCTTTCTACACAGTCATTTTTCCATTGCCTCTTAGGGCTAGAATTTCCTTTCCTTTTACAATTACAAACTCACATGTTCTGATCTCAAGAAATCTCTTTCAAAACCAATTTTCAGTTAAGCATTCTAACATTAAGTCTGCAGAATAAGTATCTGAGTGAGTTTATTTACTCAATATGATTTTTACTTCAAAAATTAACAATCAAAGAGGATTTACTCCCATAATTGCTGGGTGGGTGACTCGCAGACTGGAGAACACTTACACCACAGAAGTCCACCCACTGGAGTGAAGGTTCTGAGCCCCCACGTCAGGCTTCCCAAGCTGGGGGTCTGGCAATGGGAGGAGGAATTCCTAGAGAATCAGACTTTGAAGCCGAGTGGGAATTGACTGCAGGACTTCAACAGGACTGGAGGAAAAAGAGACTCCACTCTTGGAGGGCACAGACAAAGTATTGTGCGCATCGGGACCCAGGGGAAGGAGCAGTGACCCCAGGGGAGACTGAACCAGACCTACCTGCTAGTGTCGGAGGGTCTCCTGCAGAGGCAGGGGGTGGCTGTAGCTCACTGTGGGGACAAGGACACTTGCAGCAGAAGTTCTGGGAAGTACTCCTTGGCCTGAGCCCTCCCAGAGTCTGTCATTAGCCCCACAAAAGAGCCCAGGTAGGCTCCAGTGTTGGGTTACCTCAGGCCAAACAATGAACAGGGAGGGAACCCAGCTCCACCTATCAACAGTCAAGTGGATTAAAGTTTTACTGAGCTCTGCCCACCAGAGCAACAGTCAGCTCTACCCACCACCAGTCCCTCCCATCAGGAAACTTACACAAGCCTCTTAGATAGCCTCATCCACCAGAGGGCAGAGAGCAGAAGCAAGAAGAACTACAATCCTGCAGCCTGCGGAACAAAAACCACATTCACAGAAAGGTAGACAATATGAAAAGGCTGAGAGCTATGTACCAGATGAAGGAACAAGATAAAACCCCAGAAAAACAACTAAATGAAGTAGAGATAGGCAACATTCCAGAAAAAGAATTCAGAATAATGATAGTGAAGATGATCCAGGACCTCGGAAAAAGAGTGGAGGCAAAGATCGAGAAGATGCAAGAAATGTTTAACAAAGACCTAGAAGAATTAAAGAACAAACAAACAGAGATGAACAATACAATAACTGAAATGAAAACTACACTAGAAGGAACCAATAGCAGAATTGCTATTGAGGCAGAAGGACGGATAAGTGACCTGGAAGACAGAATGGTGGAATTCACTGCTTTGGAACAGAATAAAGAAAAAAGAATGGAAAGAAATGAAGACAGCCTAAGAGACCTCTGGGACAACATTAAACACAACAACATCCGCATTATAGGGGTCCCAGAAGGAGAAGAGAGAAAGGACCCGAGAAAATATTTGAAGAGATTATAGTCAAAAACTTCCCTAACATGGGAAAGGAAATAGCCACCCAAGTCTAGGAAGCGCAGTGAGTCCCATACAGGATAAACCCAAGGAGAAACATGCTGAGACACATAGTAATCAAACTGGCAAAAATTAAAGACAAAAATTATTGAAAGTAGCAAGGGAAAAACGACAAATAACATACAAGAGAACTCCCATAAGGTGAACAGCTGATTTCTCAGCAGAAACTGTACAAGCCACAAGGGAGTGGCATGATATACTTAAAGTGATGAAAGGGAAGAAACTACAACCAAGATTACTCTACCCGGCAAGGATCTCATTCAGATTCGTTGGAGAAATCAAAAGGTTTACAGAAAAGCAAAAGCAAAAGCTAAGAGAATTCAGCATCACCAAACCAGCTCTACAACAAATGCTAAAGGAACTTCTCTAAGTGGGAAACACAAAAAAAGAAAATGACCTACAAAAACAAACCAAAAACAATTAAGAAAATGGTCATAGGAACATACATATTGATAATTATCTTAAACGTGAATGGATTAAATGCCCTAACCAAAAGACACAGGCTTGTTGATGGATACAAAAACAAGACCCATTGCAGGGCAGAAGTTGAGACACAGATGTAGAGAACAGACGTATGGACACCAAGGGGGGAAAACTGCGGTGGAGTGGGGATGGTGGTGTGCTGAATTGGGTGATTGGGATTGACATGTATACACTGATGTGTATAAAACTGATGACTAATAAGAACCTGCAGTATAAAAAAACAAACAAACAAAACAACTAATACTAAACTTTCATTGGGTTATTTGCATGGAAATATGTTAATATAAATGTTTCAGACATTACATGAAATTTTAAAAAATCTTATATGTTCTGGTATAATATTATAAGTCATAATTCTAATTATTACTTTAAAATGTATATCTCAGAAATAACTAAATTTCCTTGTCAATTGCATTATTATGAACTTTCATCAAATCTTTAACTGTGGTCATTTTTAAGTCTTTTGTCATTTACAGACAGTTCTGGGTGTACTCTGATGCTTTTGCAAATACGTTCCTATAAAAGGGTTTCATCTTCAAGGAATTCATGGAAAAGACTGACAAGTACAGGTTTCTGGTAACTGACTGTACTGCTGAACTGAATGAATAAGCATTTTCAGAACTCTAATGGAAAACTGATGAACTCATAAAAGTGCTAACAAAAGATAAAGATGAAAAAAAAATTACATGGGACTGAGTGAACTGATGAGGATGATTATAATTTTTGTGACTTTATGTTTGAATAAAAAAAAAATCCCACAAGGACTCAGAGGCAAAAAATATACAAATCAATTTTCACTGCAAAGTAAAGGAGCTGTTACAGTGGAGTATTACTGGACTGAATGTCAATATTATGACATAGTATGAGTGTGTTTTGTGTTTGGTAATTGCAATCACTGTTGCTTTTGTTGTGGTCATCCATTTACAATGCTTGGTGTCAGTCTATTTATCTCTTGTAAAAATAAAATACAAGGTGTGTGTGAAAAAATAATTAATTAATTAACCCTACTGAAAAAAAAAAAAACAAGACCCATATATATGCTGTCTACAAGAGAGCCACTTCAGACCTAGGGACACATACAGACTGAAAGTGAGGGGATGGGAAAAGATATTCCATGCCAATGGAAATCAAAAAAAAGCTGGAGTAGCTATACTCATATCAGATAAAATAGACTTTAAAATAAAGATGGTTACAAGAGACAAGGAAGAACACTACATAATGATCAAGGGATCAATCCAAGAAGATATAACAATTATAAATATATATGCACCCAACATAGGAGCATCTCAATACATAAGGCAACTGTTAACAGCTGTAAAAGAGGAAATAGACAGTAACACAATAATAGTGGGGGATTTTAACACCTCACTTACAAGAATGGACAGATCACCAAAATGAAAATAAATAAGGAAACACAAGCTTTAAATGACACAATAGACCAGATAGATTTAGTTGATATTTATAGGACACTCCATCCAAAAACAGCAGATTACACTTTCTTCTCAAGTGCGCACGGAACATACTAGAGGATAGATCACATCTTGGGTCACAAATCAAGCCTCAGTAAATTTAAGAAAACTGAAATCATATCAAGCATCTTTTCTGACCACAACGCTATGAAATTAGAAATGAATTACAGGGAAAAAAACATAAAAAACACAAACACATGGAGGCTAAACAATATGTTACTAAATAATCAAGAGATCACTGAAGAAATCAAAGAGGAAATCAAAAAATACCTAGAGACAAATGACAATGAAAACACGATGATCCAAAACCTATGGGATGCAGCAAAAGCAGTTCTAAGAGGGAAGTTTATAGCTATACAAGCCTACCTCAAGAAACAAGAAAAATCTCAAATAAACAATCTAACCTTACACCTAAACGAACTAGAGAAAGAAGAACAAACAAAACCCAAAGTTAGCAGAAGGAAAGAAATCATAAAGATCAGAGCAGAAATAAATGAAACAGAGACAAAGAAAATAATAGCAAAGATCAATAAAACTAAAAGCTGGTTCTTTGAGAAGATAAACAAAATTGATAAACCATTAGCCAGACTAATCAAGAAAAAGAGGGAGAGGACTCAAATCAATAAAATTAGAAATGAAAAAGGAGAAGTTACAACAGACACTGCAGAAATACAAAGCATCCTAAGAGACTACTACAAGCAACTCTATGCCAATAAAATGGACAACCTGGAAGAAATGAACAAATTCTTAGAAAGGTATAACCTTCCAAGACTGAACCAGGAAGAAATAGAAAATATGAACAGACCAATCACAAGTAATGCAATTGAAACTGTGATTAACAATCTTCCAACAAACAAAAGTCCAGGACCAGATGGCTTCACAGCTGAATTCTACCAAACATTTGGAGAAGAGCTAACACCCATCCTTCTCAAACTCTTCCAAAAAATTGCAAAGGAAGGAACACCCTCAAACTCATTCTATGAGGCCACCATCACCCTGATACCAAAACCAGACAAAGATACTACAAAAAAAGAAAATTACAGACCAATATCACTGATGAATATAGATGCAAATATCCTCAACAAAATACTAGCAAACAGAATCCAACAACACATTAAAAGGATCATACACCATGATCAAGTGGGATTTATCCCAGGGATGCAAGCATTCTTCAATATACGCAAACCAATCAATGTGATACACCATATTAACAAACTGAAGGAGAAAAAATGTATGATCATCTCAATAGATGCAGAAAAAGCTTTTGACAAAATTAAACACCCATTTATGATAAAAACTCTCGAGAAAGTGGGCATAGAGGGAACCTACCTCAACATGATAAAGGCCATATACGACAAATCCACAGCAAACATCATTCTCAATGGTGAAAAACTGAAAGCATTTCCTCTAAGATCAGGAGCGAGACAAGGATGTCCACTCTCACCACTATTATTCAACAAAGTTTTGGAAGTCCTAGCCACGGCAATCAGAGAAGAAAAAGAAAAGGAATCCAAAGAAGAAGTAAAACTCTCACTGTTTGCAGATGACATGATACTATACATAGAGAATACTAAAGATGCCACCAGAAAACTACTAGAGCTAATCAATGTATTTGGTAAAGTTGCAGGATACAAAATTAATGTACAGAAATCTCTTACATATACACTAATGATGAAAAATCTGAAAGAGAAATTAAGAAAACACTCCCATTTACCATTACAACAAAAAGAATAAAATACCTAGGAATAACCTACCTAGGGAGACAAAAGACCTGTATGCAGAAAGCTGTAAGACACTGATGAAAGAAGTTAAAGAGGATACCAACAGATGGAGAGATATACCATGTTCTTGGATTGGAAGAATCAATATTGTGAAAATGACTATACTCCCCAAAGCAATCTACAGATTTAATGCAATCCCTATCAAATTACCAATGGCATTTTTTACGGAACTAGAACAAATAACCTTAAAATTTGTATAGAGACACAAAAGACCCCGAATAGCCAAAGCAATCTTGAGGGGAAAAAACGGAGCTGGAGGAATCAGACTCAGTGACTTCAGTCTATACTAGATAGCTACAGTAATCAGGACAAAATGGTAGTGGCACAAAAATAGAAACACAGATCAATGGAACAAGATAGAAAGCCCAGAGAGAAACCCACACACCTATGGTCAACTAATCTATGACAAAGGAGGCAAAGATATACAATGGAGAAAAGACAGTCTGTTCAATAAGTGGTGCTGGATAAACTGGACAGCTACATGTAAAAGAATGAAATTAGAACACTCCCTAACACCATACACAAAAATAAACTTAAAATGGATTCAAGACCTAAATGTAAGACTGGACACTATAAAACTCTATGAGGAAAACGTAGGAAGAACACTCTTTGAGATAAGCCACAGCAAGATCTTTTTTGATCCACCTCCTAGAGTAATGGAAATAAAAACAAAAATAAACAAATGGGACCTAATGAAACTTCAAAGCTTTTGCACAGCAAAGGAAACCATAAACAAGAAAAAAGGACAACCCTCAGAATGGGAGAAAATATTTGCAAATGAATCAACGGACAAAGGATTAATCTCCAAAATATATAAACAGCTCATGCAGCTCGATATTAAAAAAACAACAACCCAGGGCTTCCCTGGTGGCTCAGTGGTTGAGAGTCCGCCTGCCGATGCAGGGGACATGGGTTCATGTCCCGGTCCAGGAAGATCCCACATGCTGCGGAGTGGCTGGGCCCGTGAGCCATGGCCGCTGAGCCTGCGCGACCGGAGCCTGTGCTCCGCAATGGGAGAGGCCACAACCGTGAGAGGCCCACGTACCGAAAAACAAAACAAAACAAAAAAAACAGCCCAATCCAAAAATGGGCAGAAAACCTACATAGACATTTCTCCAAAGAAGACATACAGATGGCCAAGAAGCACATGAAAAGCTGCTCAACATCAATAATTATTAGAGAGATGCAAATCAAAACTACAATGAGGTATCACCTCACACCAGTTAGAATGGGCATAATCAGAAAATCTAAAAACATTAAATGCTGGAGAGGGTGTGGAGAAAAGGGAACCCTCTTGCACTGTTGGTGGGAATGTAAATTGATACAGCCACTATGGAGAATAGTTGGAGGTTCCTTAAAAAACTAAAAATAGAATTACCATATGACCCAGCAATCCCACTACTGGGCATATACCCAGAGAAAACCATAATTCAAAAAGACACATACACCTCAATGTTCATTGCAGCACTATTTACAATAGCCAGGACATGGAAGCAACCTAAATGCCCATTGACAGACGAATGAATAAAGAAGTTGTGGTACATATATACAATGGAATATTACTCAGCCATAAAAAGGAACGAAGTTGAGTCAGTTGTTGAGATGTGGATGGATCTAGAGACTGTCATACAGAGTGAAGTAAGCCAGAAAGAGAAAAACAAATATCGTACATTAACACATGCATGTGGAACCTAAAAAAATGGTACAGATTAACCAGTTTGCAGGGCAGAAGTTGAGACACAGATGTAGAGAACAAATGTATGGACACCAAGTGGGGAAAACCGTGGGGGGGTGGGGATGGTGGTGTGCTGAACTGGGTGATTGGAATTGACATGTATACACTGATGTGTATAAAATTGATGACTAATAAGAACCTGCTGTATAAAAAAAAAAGGATTTACTATATACTTATTTATCCTTGGTATTATGATTACCATTAAAATTGTTACATCTTACTATTAAATTGTTTAAATTATTAAATTTACTGTTACAAAGTTTTTTGATAAATTTTGCCTTTTAAGGTTTTGGGATTTAACAGTGCCATCTGCCACTACCTCAGTTGTCCTTTTTCTTCCTGTGTTCTCAGAGAAATAAATATATATAGTGAGTTTTTATTTTCCAATTTTCTGCAATATTGGCTTTGAGGGTTGTAAAAGATATTGAAATGTCAGAGCAAAAAATTTTTTTAATACCTGTATGTATTTTCAGAATTTTTTCCCCCAAATGAGCAGGTATAACTTTTCCAAGAAAGAGTGTATAAAGATTAAAGCATAGATTTATCTTGTATTATCTCTAACTTTATCTTATATTACTACTTCATGTTACCCTGTGTTTTACTTGCATGGCACATATTATATTTTTAAGGTTTCTCCCTCTCTCCCTCCCTCCCTTAGCCTTTTCCTCCTTCTATAAATAGTTATAAGCAGCTTCGACATTTCAGAAACTGTGCTAGGTGTGGGGAACGCATTGCCCTGATTTCAAGTACCTATCAATCTGGCTGAGAGGTGTGCTCTGGAACTATATAGATGGGGACAGAATGGTATGGGGAGGAGGGATGGGAATGGGAATGGGATGGGAATCTGGGACAGCTTCTGGAAGAAGTAATCTTCAAGCAGAGGTGAGACTGAGTAGGATTTGTGAGATGAACTGAAGGTTTGAGAAATGGAGCAAAGGAAGTAGCATGTGTGAAGGCCTGGAGACGAGAGAAAACATGGCATTTACAGGACTGGTGAGACATTCAGTAGGTTGGAGAAGATAGTTCAGAGGATAGTAGCTACAGATGATGCTGATAAGGTAAGTAGAGGTCAAATCATGAATAATAATGATGATAATAACAATAATAGTGATAGATAAAACTTATTAGACAAAGTCCATTTCTAGGTACAGCTGTAAGCACTAAATGAATTTACTAACTGAATTCTATGAGGTAGATACTATTATTAACCCCATTTTACAGAGGGCCTTGTATACTATGCTAATGATCATCAGAAGCTATTGAATGGTTTGAGAGACTGGATATAAAAACAGACAAAGGCCAGACTATATCTAGCAACAGAACTCTGTCCTACAACCTCTGTAGCAACCAACCTGGGGAGTCAAACCACAACTTCTGCAGCAACTGGCTCAGAAAAGTCAGTATCTGGTCAATGATTGTCAGATTCCCTATTTTTTACCCCAATTTGTCTCTCAGGGCCAACCAGAAAAAGACAAGTATGCTTCCCAAATCAATCACACAGGTTGCCTTGCTTCTAGCTAGCTCACTTCCAGCTTCCCCAAGGCAACAGCCTCCAACCAGAGCAATACAGAAGCCTCCCTTTTATTCACTGTAAAGCTCCCCTGCCTGTCTTGGGAGTCTCTGCTAAATGTAAGCAATGCTGGCAGATTCTCTTTCTATAGCAAGCTCCGAACAGCAAGCCCCTGTTCGTTCTCACTAGGGTGGTCTTCATTGATTTCCACAGGTTTTAACCAGAGGAATGTAACAATAAAAAAGATAATTCTGTCTGCTGAGACTGAGCTGGAAAGATCTAGACTGGAGGTGGGAGACCAGTCTGTGACTTCAGGCCTTGACTAAGGCAGTGGCAATCGGGATACACAACAATGAATGGAATGAAAAGCATCAAAGAGGCAGAATCAGCAGGACCTTATGAGTGATTTGATTTGGTGGGAAAGAGAAGGAAAAGGTAAGGAGGACTGTAGCTTGAGGAATTACATAAGTGGTTGGCACCATTTGCTGAGACAGGGATGCTGGAGGGAGAAGCTTGTGTTGAGGCTGGAGATGAGTTAAATTTGGGGCAGAGATTTCTAAGTCACAGGCTTAAAGTAATAATTGGAACAGTCTGGGTAAATGAGATCACACAGGCAGGGTGTAGAAAAGAGAACATACGGATGTAAAAATAAAAATAATTGCTGTTATTATCATCATAAGATGTTTATGGAGAAATTGTAAAAACATTTAACAAAACCTTTTAAGATCCAAAGCTTAATAAACTGCTTTGAAGAAAACTAGACCTCCACTTACATCAAGTTATAGAATGAACTTATTTTCCCACTTTACCAAGGAACATTTCAAAGGGGGAAAGTCCTGCTCCTTTGATACTTAGTTATAGGGAAAGGATCTAACATTTATTGTGGTCCATTAATGTGTCTGGTACTTTATACCTTAATTAATCCTCAAATATACCATATGAAGATAGATTATCCCTGTTGTTGAAACTGAGGCCCTGATATCTAACTTGTTAAGGTCACATAGCTAGTATATGGGCTAGCAGGGCTGTCTGATGCAGAAACACTGGTTCTTTGCACCTTCATTCTCTGCCTGACTTCTCAGCTGACCACAGAGGCTACTTCTAGCAATTACTCCAAAGCAGGGGTAGGCAATTTAAGGACACAGTCCATGGCAGTATTACAGATAGTGGCAGGATATGACATCAACTAGCAGATTGTGCAGGTTCTCAGAGGGAAAGCAAATTTGGGCAAGGAAGCTCAGCCATGATACTATGCAAGTGAAAATGAAAAACTAATCGCAATCATATTTATTCTACAAATATTACTGTGTGCCTCCATTGTGCCATTGTTCTAAGTACTGAAGATATGGTATTGAATAAACACAAAAAATCTCCTGCTTTTATAAAGAATTGATATGCTTTGGGGGAGACAATAAGTTATACAGTGTATTGCAAGATAATGCTCTGGAGAAACGGGAGTAGAAAGTGCTAGGATGCTTAAGCAGTGGTCGGCAAAAGACTCACAGAGTGGGTAAAATTTCAGCAGTCTTGAAGGAGGTAAGGGGACAAGCCATGGATAAGAAGGGGAAAACTTCCAGGCAGTGGGCATAGCAAGTGCAGAGGCCCTTAGGCAGGGTATACCTGGCATGGTTGAGGAGATGCTAGGAGGCCAGTGTGGCTGGAACACAGAAGGCTTTATCAGCTACTAATGAGGACTTAAATTTCTACTCTGAACTCAGAGTTGAGAGGGGAGGGACACGCAAGTATTAAGATATATGTTCTACACTTAAGGAGAGGGAGAGACAAAACAAGACACATGAAATAGTAACAAACATAAAACAACTGATAATTAGGTGAGAAACTCAGACCAAGGACTACACCCATTTATGAGAAGAAGGTCTGTGAGAGTGAAAATGAATGGAAAGTATGTCCTATTGGGGGTTACTTTATGGTGGAGAGGTAGGATCTAAAGGTAGGGTAAGATTTAAATTCAGAAAAGAGGGGAGGGCATTCATTCGATACATATTTAATATCCCCTCCTGTGTACCAGGTGTTGTGCTGGATGCTACTGGGGGATAATAGGGGACACTACAGAAAAAAACAACAGAGAAGGTTTCTGCCCTCATGAAGGTGGCACTAAGCAGAGTACATGGTACAGATAAAGTACAGACTATACATTGGGAAACCTCGCAAACAGGACAAGAAGTGGACCTGAGGCACTCTGAGGATGGCAGACCCCTTAGATACCATCTAGTTCAGTGGTTCTGAGGCTAAAAATCACTTAAAGGATTATGATTAAGTAAATCTAGGGAAGGACCCAGCTATGTACAGGTTTTTTTAAGAAAGCTCCTCAGATGACTGTGATGGTCACCCAAGTTTGGGGAACACTCATCTAGTACAGGCTTGTTTTACAGAAAAGGGAACAGGTTTAGAGAGTTGAGTGATCTGGTCAATGTGATGATATTAAGCGAGGGAAGCAATAAGGAGCTACTGCAGAAGCCTGAAAGAAAGAACAGGTGGGACTCAGAGGTAGCAAGGAGGATGGTAAAGTGGTGTTTATGGAGAATGGAGTGGGAAGCGAGGAAGAGGTGAGACCCAAAGGATGTGACATTAATCCAGAATTGACTGAGGCATTGTGGTGACAGGAAAGGAGAGCAAGTAGTTCTTTTTTTTTTTTTTAAAAAACAGAGTTTTAATTTTGTTTTACTCCTTTCTTTCCCTCTCTGCCCTCCTTTGTTTTTTTTTTGTGTGTGTTTTTCTTCTATATGCGGGCCTCTCACTGTTGTGGCCTCTCCTGTTGCGGAGCACAGGGTCCGGACGCACAGGCTCAGCGGCCATGGCTCACGGGCCCAGCCGCTCCGCGGCATATGGGATCTTCCCAGACTGGGGCACAAACCCGTGTCCCCTGCATCGGCAGGCGGACTCTCAACCACTGCGCCACCAGGGAACCCGCAAGTAGTTCTTTTAAAGCCCCATTTGGTACCATATCATCTGACCTGGCAGGGGGAGGGTTGGAATTTTTATTGTTGTTGTTTACTTTGTTTTATAATCTGAGTCCATGTAAAACCATCTCCTATGGCTTTCCAGGAGTTAGCTGCTATGAAACTGTCACACTGTACATACCATACTGCAGCTATGATACACTAAGTGTTGCTACTCTGAGTGGAAAATGGAGTCCTTCAACCAGTAGCAATGGCATCACCTGAAAACCTGTTAGAAAAGCAGAATCCAGGGCTCCACCCAGACCTACAGAATTAGAATCTATATCGTTTAATAAGTTCCCCAGGTGCTCCAAATGCACATTAAATTTTGAATAATCACTGCTCCAAAGGGCTTCTGATTCTTTATAATAAGAGGAACAACATTTAAATAAATAGGAAATAGATAAAGGGTGAACAATTTGTGATTTCTCAAGCATATGATGAAGCTGGCTTAATGGATTGAGGTAGACTCCACATTTTCACTTTAAGCTACTAGGATATACTGTACTGTCACTAGGAAGTGACAGTTTGGAAAGGAAACTGGAAAGGTTTGAAAAGATTGGAAACATTTAGAGTTCCAAGGCAGAGGTGTATAAAGGTTATCATTTTAAGTGGCGAAGAGCACTAGACTCCACTCCCAGTAAAGAAACTGAGTAACTCTCAGTTAACTTCTCGTGGCCTTAGGGTCCTCATTTGTAAAAACAACCACAAACAAAACCCAGGAAGGCTTAGAGACCATTTCTCCCAGCTCTAAGATGTCTTTATTCGATTTCCTTTCTTTTGGTAGAAACTGCCTTTTTCTTCAGTACTATAAAAAATGTTAATATCCCTAGAAGCAGTTATTAACAGGGTAGGAACTTTAATTAATACAAACTGATTTCTTCCCGGAGGAGAAACCTAGGCCCTGTAAGAAGAGGCAGTAATGAAAGAGGAAAAGAAAGGGAAAGGGAAGGGAGAAAATAAACACACATATACACAGGTATACTTGTTCTGCATTATTTGATACATTGTGGACTATTCTGGCAACAGCCTGTTAAAAGTATTTCCCCTTTTTTCTTCTTTTTAACCCACTCTTGCCTGCCTCCTATAACCTTGAGACCCCATCCCTTCTTTTTTTTTAATACCAAGTAAAGGAAGAATGACAGCCATCAGATACCAAATTCACCTACTCGTCAGTTTTGCCCCATGCCTGGGAGAACAGCAGCAGTGTTGAGCCCCCTTGCAGCCTTGGGAGTGAAGGGACAGCTGTTGTTCCTCAAAATCATCTGCACCTGGATTGGAATACGTCCACAAACCCGATTAGGTAAATTCCCCTAACACCTGCTCCTCCTCATGCAGAAGTGTTCTTTCTCTGTGGGTTGAATGTCTGGCCATCTTCAGAGAGTGCAACCCTACTCCCACCATAGAAGAGGTCCCCAGTCAACTAGCCTCTCCTAAGGAACTCTCCAAGCCTCCAGGATGTGGACGCAGGAGACAAGGTTCCTGACGCAGCCTGAGACTTGTGAAGCCTCAGCAGGAATTCCCATAGTAGCCCCACACCATCAGCGTGAGGAGGTAGGGCAAATTTCCTCCATAGAATTCACGTTAATTTAAGGCTTGATCATGGATCTCTGGGGAAGAGCAATGGAACCCTAGTATGAAACAAACGCCTTGGAGTTTCTAAACACCCTCGCTACGAGTGGAGATCCAAGCCAGGGTTCTGAAGTGAAACTTCTCAACAGAAATTCGAAAGAACTAGTTTTGTAAGACAAAGAGTAAACTAAAAACCAAATACAAGCACAATAAATCAATTCTATTCGATCCCAATTCTCTCCGACGCACTTCTAACCAGCTTCCAATTTCATATAAAAATGTTGCTAAATTTCTAATTTTAATAGTATTTCCCTCCCCTCCAGTGCAGGTTTTGGTAGCAGCAAATTTAAACACGGGAGGATTTACCCCTATATCAAGAACATCACACGATAACAGTGATCTACATATAAAAGCCCAGTGCAAACAAAGGGGTCATCAAATCCAAGTTTTCGCTAAGAATGTTTCCCTCCCTCTCAGGTCCTTCGTGGGGTCACACTTTTCGAAGAAAAGCCGCCAAACCTTGCCTACTCAGTTTACTGGGACGCTCCGGGAGGACCTCGAGACACGAGTCCCCAGACAGGTTGGTCGACGACAGCCAACTCCCCTCGCAGGCGGCGCAGTTCTCAAAGGGATCAGCTTTGAGCTTGGAACCACAGTCCCCCGGGCTCCCCTGGTTTCCCCTCAGGCCCCTGTTTCCTCCCTTGCTGCCCCCAGGCATCATCTCCGCCCACAGATCTCAACCCCCGCCCCCGCCTTCACACCCCCCAAAGCACAGACACCTGGCCATACCTGCGCTTCCTCGTCCTCCGTCACCACCCCGACTACCGGGATTTGGCGAGGGCTGCTGAACTTGATCGTGCTGCCGGGTGCCCGGGCCTGGGCCGTCGCCGCAGCCTCCGCTGTAGACATGGCTGTGCGGCGGAGTGAGGGGTGGGGGGGTGTCCTCCTGTCCTACATTGTGCCCGCAGCCGCGAGACTGCAAGAGGCCCCGCCACCGAGAAGTGAAAGCCGCCTGAGAGCCACTAGAGCCGCGAAAGGTCCCGGGGGTCCGGCCGTGGACTCGGCCACCGCGACGCCACACGCATCCCGCGGAGGCAGCCCACCGGCGTACCTAGGCAGCCTGCTTGCTGGCAGGTTGTTAACAAGCCAATGCGTTGCTAGGGGCGGGGCCAGAGGCTGCTGAAGCGCCAGCACCTACGGAAGCCCGAGGATCCAAACTACCCCAAACTCTTATCTGAACCTCTAAACTTGGAGGGGCTGGGTTTGCTTGCGTACCAAGGAAAGCGGGGGAAGACCTCGGTATGTAACAGTGGAGTGTTACCTTGGCGACATGTGCGTCTCAGTCTTTGTAGTTTGCGCTGGGCCTCCTTGAAACAAGCATGGGCGGGTGGAGGGATGAGGGATGGATGTGGGACGCAGGAATGATGGATGATGAACGGATAATGTTGGAAGCTGAAGCAGTTTATCTCACCCCGGAGAAGTGACTGGTGTCACCTACATTCCCCAGCCTTTTACCTCTTCTGTACTTCAGTGGCTCTCCCAGACAATTAAATAACCACCAAGGCATTGTACACAATGTTAGAAGGCTTTCGAGTCAAATTATTGAATCTAGAGCAAGTAAACCCCTGGAAGCCCCATTTTTCTCATAAGTTTTTCACTTTTCTCATCAATAGGATTGCCGTGAGAGGACAGAATGAAATGATAGTTTTGTAAAGTGGTACTTGGCACATAATAAGCAAGATGATCTGAATGACATTTCTGTCCCTACAAATAAAAAGAAATGGAAAACCTAGATTGGGCTTGGCAGCACTTGATGTGAATCACAGCCAAAGAAACCAAGTTTCTTTGAAAGAGTACTGAGCACTTCCAATCCCTATTTACTCAATTCTATTCATTCTTTGGCTTTCCTCAACTGCCCTAACTGAGGTCACAACACTTGTGGTAAAATTTTGTGGACACTTTCTTGTCCTCATTTTGGTGTACTTGTCTGTAGTATTTTACACTGTTGACCACTCACGCTTTCTTGAAACTCCCTAGCTCGGACTTCAGCATTCTTTTTGTTTTTGTTTTTTTATCTTTACAACTACTCATTGGTGCTTTTAGAGCTCCTCTCAGGCCTTACACCTAGAAGTGGTTCAGTAGGTCTAAGGTTGCTATTAACCCGAGAAAGTGCAAAGGGTGTGTCAAGTGTATTATTAACATAACCTTAATTGTTGTACATTCCAAGTATACTACATCAAGAGGAGACTAAAACCACTTGGATAAACACAGCGGAATCCTGTGAGAACAGCACCCAAGCCTAAGATGGTGGTGGGAAAGCTGATAATCTGATGATTTGCTATCCTTTGTGCGCTCATCTGGCATCTCAAGATGAGGAAGGACAAAGAGGAGGGATTGCCAAGGAAAATTTCCCACTTAAAGTGGAGCTTGCCTAGGAGATATCAACTGACTTTTGTGATTCAGCACAGTAGACTGAAGCTGATAAGGGTCCATAAATCTCAATGGCCCTGAGAAGTCAGACTCTCCTCACTGGACTTGACTGAAGACATTTCCCTAACGAATGAACAACAGGATTTATGTTTTATTTTAACCAACTGTGTACCGACCTATAGATTCATTCTGTCCCATATCCAGAGCACGAGTTTCCCATCCTTAATTAGCACTACTCCCATGAACTCCCCCTTTCTAGCACTTAAAAACTTTTGACTTTTCCCCATCAGTGAAATTCTTCATAGAATGGGTTCCCTTACCAGGAAGTTAATAGATCTAACTTCGTAATTTTTATCAGCTCTAATGGTTTTTGTTTTATCTTTTGACAGGTGAAAAGCAGCCGAATGGAAGTCCTCAAACACCCCACACTCAAGCCATCTGGACTGAATTACTTGCTGTTTTTCACAGGTGCCAAACTTCCTCCTGCATTACCTTTGCATATGTTGTACATGTGACTGTCTTCTGATGTGTAACTCCTTATAAGACTCAGCTCCTGTGACCTTTTCTAGGAAACCTTCTGCTCTGCTATGTTAGGTGCCACTTTGTCTGTCATTCTGGCTTTGTACTGACTGCATATTTGACCGGTATTTACTGGCTCAGCAGACTTCCTACTAGACTGAGGTTTTTTTAAAGCAAGAAGAGTCACATACCCAGGTTTGCATGCCAAGCCCTCAGCATAGTGTCTAGAGTAGTGTTTCTCAAAACTTAGTATGCATCAGAATCATCTGGAAAGCTAATTAAAAGACTCCTGAGCCCCACCTTCAGAGTCTGCTTCAGTAAGTCCGGGTGGGGTTCATGCGTTTGCATTTACAGTTGACCCTGGAAGAGTACAGGTTTGAACTGCAGGGGTCCACTTATACGCAGATTTTTTTTCAATAAATACAGACTACAGTCCCACACAATCTGGTGGGCTTAATCCATGGATATGGAACCTTGGATACAGAGGGCCAACTGTAATGTTACACCTGGATTTTTGACCGAGCCAGGGTCGACACCCCAACCCCACGTTGTTCATGGGTCAGCGTATAACGAGTTCCTGAGTGATGTTGGTGCTTCTGGTCTGGCAACCTGGGACCTCCTGGTCTAGATCATTCTAGGTACTCAATAAACATTCATGAAGGATTTCAAGGATTACTTTTTTATTTGATTTGAAACCAAATTAAAGCATTTCATAAGTTTACCCAGAGTAAGGTACACACTAAGTCCTTGCTACTCAGAGTGAGGTCCTTGAACTACCTACACAGCTATTACATAGGGACTTGTTAGGAACACGGAAGTTCTGGCCCTGTGCTGGACCTACTAAATCAGAATCTCCATTTTAACAAGATTCCCAGGTAATTAGTATACATGTTGAGAGTTGAGAAGCACTGCTCTGGTGTGTGTTGTATATTTTCATTAGTATTGTTTTGGCAGTCGCTGTAAAACTGGCTTTTTTTTTTTTAACATCTTTATTGGGGTATAATTGCTTTACAATGGTGTGTTAGTTTCCGCTTTACAACAAAATGAATCAGCTATATATATACATATGTTCCCATATCTCTTCCCTCTTGCGTCTCCCTCCGTCCCACCCTCCCTATCCCACCCCTCCAGGCAGTCACAAAGCACCAAGCTGATCTCCCTGCGCTATGCGGCTGCTTCCCACCAGCTATCTACCTTACTTTTCCATTTGTGAATTTTCCATGTCCTTTGTTTTCTTACTGATGATAATGTTGAGTGTATTTGTTTTTCTTCTTGTTAAATGCACCAAGCTTAAGCTTTTAAAAAGCTTTACCTGTTTAAATTAGCTAATGGATTTAGGTTTAATCATTATTCATTGATCCTTCTTTGCTATCGATTTTTGAAGGCTATAAGTTAAGAGCACAAGAGACATTATGACACCAGAACACAGAAGGAGGTAGGGGTAAAATGGCTAACTATTGAATTGGTAAATTATTTCAGCAAAAATATAAATTAATAGTAGAGAAATGTATGAGAGATGAATTATACACAGAGAATAGAAATGCTTCAATCTGGTAACAGTTCAGCAGAATTTAACATTTCTGTTAAATTACAATTTCTTAAAAGCTGTTGTAGACTTAAAGATTAACTACAAGTTTTAGTAATTTATTGACCTGTGCACCACTTTGTTACTTTTAAAAGTAACAAAGAAAACTAAATATATTTTTAACATAAATATGTTAAGAAATAATATTCTTCTTCTGATTTTTTTTCCTGATACTTGTTTGCACCCTGCCTAATTAGCAATATTTAGTAAAATTATAATTATTCATTAGCATGAATTAAGAATGTTTCTAATTACTATTTTAGATTATATATGAATTTGGTAGTTGCTAACCTAATGCCAGGTGTCCTAAATGTTCAAGCAAATGTTATTCCTTTCTGAGTCAGAGTAATTTGTTTTAAACAGAAAAAGTTTATAGCACATGTGAAATGTAATTATAGTCCTACTAGGTTGGATGTAGGGGAATTATGTAACAGAAGAAATACATAAAAGCTGGAATTTAATCTACTTTAGTGTTTTAAAATATCTTTGAGGTTGATTGTTGCAGAAACAATGCATAAAAAAGAAACAAAAGTAATTACCTCTTACTAACAGAATCATTAAGGTAAATTTGATAATAAGTACCTGGAACAGAAAACAAAAGAACAGCCACCCCTGAAGTCAACCATTCTACTAAAAAAGTGTACTAATAATCCAAGTTGCAAGTTATTATTATTATTTTTAACATCTTTATTGGGGTATAATTGCTTTACAATGGTGTGTTAGTTTCTGCTTTATAACAAAGTGGATCAGTTATACATATACATATGTCCCCATATCTCTTCCCTCTTGCATCTCCCTCCCTCCCACCCTCCCTATCCCACCCCTCTAGGTGGTCACAAAGCACTGAGCTGATCTCCCTGTGCTATGTGGCTGCTTCCCACTAGCTATCTATTTTACGTTTGGTAGTGTATATATGTCCATGCCACTCTGTCACTTTCTGCAAGTGATTTTGAAATAGGAAGCTGCAGGAGCTATTCATGTTTAGTGGAGCAACTAAATAAATGGTAATAAATAAGATTAATTTAAAAAGAGCAACTTTTATCTGATCAAAGCTTCAGTTTCATAACATAGTTCCAGTTCATAGTTCCATGAACTGAAAATGTTCTTGAGCTTTTAGAACTAAAAACTATTTATTGTGTTTACATGGTGGGTTGTTATAGTGAAGTACCCCCAGGAGAGAGCTGTCTTTATTGTGGAGCAGGACTAATCAGACAAGCTTATTCCAGTGACATTAATTATTCAAGTTCTGTAATTAACTTGACTTGTTTTGAGTCCATGAACCGTGTTTTAGTTTTTGAAGGCTGTGGGAACAAATACCATAAACTGGTGGCTTATGTAACAGAAATTTTATTTCCTCACAGTCTGGAAGCTAGAAGTCCAAGATCAAGGTGTCCAAGATTGGTTTCATTCTGAGACCTCTCTCCTTGGCTTCTCCCTTTGTCATCACATGGTCTTCCCTCTGTGTCTTAATCTCTTCTTATAAGGATACCAGTCATGTTGGATTAGGGCCCACCTCTATGACCCCATTTTACCTTAATTACCTCTTTAAAGGCCCTTTCTCAAAGCTCTCAGCCAGTCTGGATTTTGAGTCTGCAGGGCCCTGTGCCTGACTTTGTGAAAACCACCATTTATTTCATGTTTTATTTTCCAGTTGAAGAATCCACTACCAAAATTACTATGCTAGCCTAGGTTTCCTAGAGCCTGCCACAAACAACAAGAAACATTCACCTGCTGCCAGTTCATTGGGGGGCACTATTTCTGGGAAGCAGAAGGGAGGAAAAGATGGAAGTGAGGCAGGCAGTGGAGGAGGGTGTACAAATATAGGTGTTACTGAGCTGCCATAGCTTTTCAACAAGAGTGGTTAATTGCTCAGTCTTTTAGGATATTTTCATGGATTATTGCACTTTGGAACAGCCTATCTTGGGGAGATGAAGGGAGAAGAATTTATCTACCAGCTCCCTCTTGTGCTGCATCTCTTTGGTCAAAATTCACCCTCCAGGGCTTCCCTGGTGGCACAGTGGTTGAGAGTCCGCCTGCCGATGCAGGGGACACGGGTTCGTGCCCTGGTCCGGGAAGATCCCACATGCTGCAGAGCGGCTGGGCCTGTGAGCCATGGCCGCTGAGCCTACGCGTCTGGAGCCTGTGCTCTGCAACGGGAGAGGCCACAACAGTGAGAGGCCCGTGTACCGCAAAAAAAAAAAAAAAAATTCACCCTCCAAGTAGGGTTGCCAGATTTAGAGGGGGAAAAAAAAGTCCCATGCAATATTTGTAACAGAATTTTACTAAAAATGTTATTTGCTGTTTCTCTGCAATTCAAATTTGATTGAGTATCCTGTATTTTACCTGAACCCTACTCTCAGGACATTAACACCCACACACTTCCAGGCAGCTGCAGGGGGAGCCATAGCCTCCACAGATCCCGTGCTCAGGCACAAAGGTCAGTTTCTTTTCTTCAGTACAGCAATGTGGCAGGGGTGATGGTGGCGGCAGTGGCAGCAACAGCAGCGGCTCCACATGGGACCACAGGGCAGCTCCAGGCCACTGGCCAGGAGGAAAAGCAAGAAGTTGAGACAGTGATGGGGAGGGGCATGTGCAGGAGGATGCAGGTATGGCTGCATGGATGTGGGATGATAAATAACATAATTTTCTGTAAAAATGAGGCAACATTCATTAAACTATCTCGTTAGTGTCAGTAGGACCATGTTGCACAAGACACTAGGAATATAGTTGTAAGACAGAGTTCCTGCTATCAGGAACTTACAGAATATAGCTTGAATATCGTGTTCAGTCCTGGTTTAAAGATACTTAATAGGGCTTCCCTGGTGGCGCAGTGGTTAAGAATCCACCTGCCAGAATGGCCATCATCAAAAAATCTAGAAACAATAAATGCTGGAGAGGGTGTGGAGAAAAGGGAACACTCTTGCACTGCTGGTGGGAATGTGAATTGGTACAGCCACTATGGAGAACAGTATGGAGGTTCCTTAAAAAACTACAAATAGAACTACCATATGACCCAGCAATCCCACTCCTGGGCATACACCCTGAGAAAACCATAATTCAAAAAGAGTCATGTACCAAAATGTTCATTGCAGTTCTATGTACAATAGCCAGGAGATGGAAACAACCTAAGTGTCCATAATCGGATGAATGGATAAAGAAGATGTGGCACATATATACAATGGAATATTACTTAGCCATAAAAAGAAATGAAATTGAGCTATTTGTAATGAGGTGGATGGACCTAGAGTCTGTCATACAGAGTGAAGTAACTCAGAAAGAGAAAGACAAATACCATATGCTAACACATATATATGGAATTAAAAAAAAATGTCATGAAGAACCTAGGGGTAAGACAGGAATAAAGACACAGACCTACTAGAGAATGGACTTGAGGATATGGGGAGGGGGAAGGGTAAGCTGTGACAAAGCAAGAGAGTGGCATGGACATATATACACTACCAAACGTAAAATAGATAGCTAGTGGGAAGCAGCTGCATCGCACAGGGAGATCAGCTCGGTGCTCTGTGACCACCTAGAGGGGTGGGATAGGGAGGGTGGGAGGGAGGGAGACGCAAGAGGGAAGAGATATGGGAACATATGTATATGTATAATTGATTCACTTTGTTATAAAGCAGAAACTAACACACCATTGTAAAGCAATTATACTCCAATAAAGATGTAAAAAAATAAAATAAAATAAAATGTATTAAATCTGTAAAAGAATCCACCTGCCAATGCAGGGGACACGGGTTCCAGCCCTGGTCTGGGAAGATCCCACATGCTGCAGACCAACGAAGCCTGGCACCACAACTACTGAGCCTGCACTTTAGAGCCTGCGAGCCACAACTACTGAGCCCATGTGCCACAACTACTGAAGCCTGCGCGCCTAGAGCCCATGCTCCACAACAAAAGAAGCCACCACAATGAGAAGGCTGCACACCACAACGAAGAGTAGCCCCCGCTCGCCGCAATCAGAGAAAGCCCGCACACAGCGATGAAGACCCAACACAGCCAAAATTAAAATAAAATAAATTAATTAAAACAAAAGATACTTAATAAATGCTAGTGAAATGAAATACTTTTAAGAATACCATCTCATTAGATGGATGTTTTTCTAAATGTCTACTTTGGCAAAAACAAACAAAATTCCCCCCAAACCCAAAACTGTTACATGCAATTGCTTTCTGGATGCTTCTGAAAAGAAACAGTCAGAAAAGTATTAGATGGCTTCCACCAAATATTGGAATTATTATTCAGTAAGAAACAAAAATCCATTTGTATATAACATTTCAAAAAAGAAGTTAAATCACATTAAACAGTACTTTTTTATTTAGATGTTTATAAGGCAGATCTATGAGAATGATATAAAAACATGGCATAAAATTTGATAACGATATTTTACAGATTACAGAGTTTTAGCAAATATCTATTACATAGTTATAAAGAAGACAGTATTTTCCAAGCAGATATAAAATACCTAATGAAAGGTCAAGGCAGGAAAATAAGTATAATTAATTAACAATGGAAAATCAATTCTAATGTGAATTGCACATTATCCTTTAAAAACTTTTAAAGGTAAGAATTATTGCAATCTAGTTGATTCAAACAGTGTTAAACGGCATCGTGATAAAGAACTGAAGGCTGGAATGGATTAGTTTTGATTTCATAAAAAGAAACCCAAATTTACAATGGCTTAAATACAGGAAATGGCAGTTGAAGTAGTGAAGTAGTCAATATCTTTTTAGTTTCTAACATGTCGTCCTTAGGCCTTGGTCTACTTGGATATTTGCAAGGGCTCCTGTTATATCACAGTTTGGCGGGAAGATGGAGGAATAAGATAAAGGAACACATGCTGCTTTTCTTTGAAGAGACTTCCAAGAAGTCACTCATTTGTACCCCTACATATCGCTGGCCAACACTCAGTCACACAGGAACACCTAATGGCAAGGGCAGTTGAGGAATGTAATGGGCAACAGCTTTTAAAGTAGGGTAACTAGACATTGAGAGACAACTTCCAGTCCCCATTCAGGCTGGATATCTGTAAAGCTATGAAAGACCTTTAAAGAAAATCCTAAGAGAATCTTCCTTGGAGGTGGCAATTTGGAAATCATAAAGAAAGAACCTGCACTGGTAATTTAATTTAGCCCATCTAGCCATTAGGAGAATCCAAATAGTCTGCCCTAATTTTGGATGACTGTATGTTGTTAATCCAATGATTTGGAAAGTTAAAAAAATCTGAGTACAGTAGTCTGCACCCCCCTTATCCACAGGGGATATGTTTCAAGACCCCCCAGTGGATGCCTGAAACCAGAGATAGTACCAAACCCTATATATACATACATATGTTTTTTCCTATACATACATATCTGTGACAAAGTTTAATTTATAAATTAGGCACAGTAAGAGACTAACAACAACTAATAATAAAATAGAAAAATTATAACAATATACTGTAGTAAAAGTTATGTGAATGTGGTCTCGCTCTCTCTCAAAATATCTTATTGTACAGATTTAATGCCTTTTCCATCTTAATTAAGCACTTGTCACACACTGTGGCTGTAACTTTTGCAGCATGAGGTCCAATGCAAAACTAGCTTGAATTTCTTTTTCCTTCTTCATAATTTCATGGATAGAAGAATCTTTCTTACCATAAATCTTAGCAACCTCAGCATACAATTTTTTTTTTCTTATTAAGTCAAAAACTTTCACCTTTTCATTTAGAGGAAGCACTTTACAGCTTCTCTTTGGCATATCTGAATTGCTAGCCTCACTACTCTTGTACTTTGCGACCATTATTAGGTAAAATAAGGGTTACAAGCACTGTGATACCACAACAGTCGATCTGATAACCAAGACTGCTACTAAGTGACTAAGGGAAAGGATACACTGAACAGAGGGATAATTCACCTCCCGGGTGGGTGGGATGGAGCAGGAACTCCCGAGATTTTACCAAGCTACTCAGAGTGGCACACAATTTAAAAGTTATTCATTGTTTATTTTTGGAATTTTCCATTTAATATTTTCAGACCATGGCTAATTGTGAGTAACTGAAATCACAGAAAATGAAACTATGGTAAGGGGGGGACTACTGTGTGTACATGTGTTAAGCTGAACTAAATGTTTTTTGGTATCATATAGACAGAATCTCTGAATATTAGCACTTTATAGTTTTCTTGCACTTAAAAAAAAACTGAAGAACATATTCATCCCTATAAAATTCACTGTTCAAAGGTATGAACAAATTGTGTTTCCACTAAAATTATTACAGTGTCATTTAGAGCAATTACATATACTCATTTAGAGCAATTACATATACTGAAGATGTATCAGAATTTGCTTTACTGACTTATGAACAGCTGAGGATGGAGCAGCTCATTTTCATGACAACACATCGCAAATATAAATCTTAACACTAGACTCAGGTTATTATACTATGTGTGCTTTAAGTCATGAATTTACAAAATAATTTCAACATGACATTTTAGGCTGTTTAAATACTTATTTCAAAACAGAGATTTTATAGACTGACACAGTTTCAGTGTTCATAATACTCCTAAAGAAATATTTATAAGTTACATTGATGGTACTTTATTTAAAACATCACATAAGAATCTTTAACTTTCACAAATGAAACTTTTTTGGAGGGGAAACCTCTCTGTAGAGAATTTATTATGAAATAGTTTAATGGCAAAAGGCAATTAAAAAGAATTAAGACTTTTACATGTTACATAAGAGATAAACAATAAAAAAAATTGGATATGATATATTCTTAAAAGCCCTTTTACACAAATAATTTGCATAATTTGACTGTAAGGATTAATATACATTGAGTTACTATTATCAAATTAATTTTAAAAGTAAAATTCCTTAATCAACCCAAGATTACGCTAATTTTAAGAAATTAATCAGGTAGTTTAACACTGGAGCTCATTAACCAATCCCATATGTAGCACAAAATATTCCTCTCTGATAAATACCTATAAATATAATTTATTCATACTTTAAAATATTTTAAAATTTAAATAAAAATCTCTGCATGTAGACAGTCTAGGCTAATTTCCATATATGCTTTGAAAAATATATGCTAGCATGAATATATTCTTATTTAAACATGATTTAAAATATTCTTAATAGAGGAGACATGGAATCTGCACACAAAAGCTAGGTAGCATGATTCAGTCAATGATTAATTTCCTCTTAGGAAAAAAATTACTTAATTATTTTGCATAGAATTAAAACTAGGTATATTTTCTACATTCTTATAATTTTCTCAGGGGGGCTTCTCAAAATACAGTTAAGGAAACAAAAAAATCCCACTACTTTAAAGTTCCCACTACTTTCTCACATCTAGCAAGAGCAGAATTCAGTCCTACTTCTGAGGCCAGAGTAATGATTTTTAAAGAATGATTATGAGAAATAATGATTAAGAAAAATAATCAGGTAGGAAATAGTAAAATAAAGCAATTAAAAGTCATTTAAGTAAAGCAGTTAAAAGTCAATATTTTTTTGCATTTTTAGAAAAGCTTTTGAACACTTAGGATTATAATGAATATATTATATTTATTCTAAAACTTCAAAACTATTTCCTCTTTGTAGTACTGAAAAGGAGATATCACCATTTCAAACAACTGTTACATCTTATATACATTTTCATAAACTTTGTTTTTTCATATTTTCAAAGGCCCCACTTATCTGTAATAGTGATAATTTTATTTATCTTATTGGTTAATTAATATATACATGCAACAATATACTTCAGTAGTCATCTAACTTTTAAAAATATTTCATTGTATTTTCACGTTAACTGGTGCAAGTATGGGCTTAAGGGAGTGGAACTATAGGAACAAGAAAATATTAAAAATATGCTCTTAATTTCACTAGTCCACTATATAGTTTATAGGTGTTTAAGTTATCACCCAACTGAATCCCTACTGAGAACTAACAAGTAAATGATTATCAAGAGGGAAAGAATATAATTAAAATAAAGAAAAAAGAAAAGCTCAAGTAAAAAGTGCAAGCTACTAAAATTCAGCAAGAGGACATCAGAGAATCATGAGTAGTTTACGAAACTGACATGATGCGGTACTAGGGAAAGAGCCATTGGTGGGAAAGGTAGCCTCCACTAAGTAAAAGTCCATTTATCTTTGGCAGCTGGATTCAGTAGAACCTTACTGGGTAAGTTTAAAAATGTTATAATTTCAGGAAGAGGAATACATATAATTGTATCTGTCTGCAACTTTCTATTTTAATAAGCAAAGAGCAAACGGAAAAAAAACATAGGGCCTTCTAACCAAAGTATGAACAAAATGCAATTTTAATGTGGAATGTCAGCACTGAAAACTTTCATGAATAATCTGTATGATTCTATGTCTCTAGAGTACATTTATAATTAACTGCTCATCTAAATATCCTTCATGCTTGCAAACTGCTCCCTAATTAGTGGCTGAGCAGGCAGGAGGATTTCTCAAGAAGAGAAAAAGAGATGACCAACTCTACAGGGACTTTTTAAGATTCTGTAGGACCTCAGCCATTCATTAAAACTGCTGTGGTCCTATCTGCTGTAGTCCCTCACTGCACAGGGAGGCCTATGGACTGCCATGGATCTCCCGGGTCCTGTCCCAGGCAAGATCCTCTCCTAGGGTAAGTGTGGATTATCCCACAGGCAATGATAAATTTATGATTTTACTATTTTCATATATCTTTTGACACCCACAACGCACTGTAAAGAATGTCAGTGCCTTTATATCATAGAGGAAGCATCTAGATTGGTATGCATGGGGATGGGGCAGGGGCCATACAGCCCAGAGGCTAAAACTGTAGCCTCTGAAATATGACTGCCTGGACTTGAATGCTGGCTCTGCCACTCACTAACTGCATGACCTTGGGCAACTTTTCTATGCTCCAGTATCCTTATATGTAAAATGAGGAAAATAACTACCTCTGTCATGGGGTTGTTGTAAGTACTGAATGGGAAAACACAAGTAAAATGCTTAGAACAGTGCCTGGCAGGTTATAATCCATCCATGAATGTCAGTAAAATCCTGTACCATTTGGAGTATGACTGGCTAAGGTGCAACAGCATAGATCAGCTGACAACTCCTTGTGTGTAAACATAACACTTTCCCTCTAACTAGAAACAATTATAAGATTCCCAAGATTGGTACTAGGTGAGAAAGATCAGTTTTGGAGGCCAGATGTTACTGTCTTCTCCCTGATCAGTATATTAATATGCAAATAAAACTGCTCTGTAACAAGATAAAGAATAAAATCTTTCATGAGGTACACATTATCAGTATATAGTTCATGTCTCCAATGCATTTTAAACATAATTTCAAGTTCAGTTTGTCTCTTTAATTTGTGTTTGTTTATAAATCACATTGGTTCATACAATTGATTACATTCTTCAAACCCGATCTTATGAAAGAAATATAGGGATTTTAACCATGCACCCTTTCCTAGATACTAATGTAATGTGTCCTTTCTTAAAAAAAATGCATGGTTATGCATTTCTATTTCTTAAGCTAGATAATAATTAAAACCTTACTGAAGCTTCAGAAAAGAAATATATCTATTGAATTATATTAAAACTTAAAGTTCTGGGCTTCTCTGATGGCGCAGTGGTTGAGAGTCTGCCTGCCAACGTAGGGGACACGGGTTCGTGCCCTGGTCCGGGAAGATCCCACATGCCGCGGAGCGGCTGGGCCCGTGAGCCATGGCTGCTGAGCCTGCGCGTCCGGAGCCTGTGCTCCGCAACAGGAGAGGCCACAACAGTGAGAGGCCCGCGTACCACAAAAAAAAAAACAAAAAAAACCTTAAAGTTCTGCTGGTGTGCAAAGTTTTTTAACATTATGTTGTATCTATATTATTAACTACAAATATTTCTGCCGGATTATGGAATAAAGTTTGTTAAAATAACAATAGCCTTACGATTGTACAAAACAAAACAAAACATACCTACATTTCAACAATAAGTTGACTATAAAAACTCATATTGGCAAAATGTGACATTAGTGAAAACAAATTTGAAGAAAATTCTACCACTAATTCAGCTGAGATTTCACTGAAGAGGTATCAGCCCATAGCAGTTTGACAGTGCACTTGCAACTGAAGATAAAGGAAGTCATAAAAATAATGGCATGAGGAGAACTTTATATGGCATCAGGGAGCACCATTTATCATCACATTACTGTAACCCTCTCTGGTGAGAGATGAGGAACTGCTCCTCCAATACCTTCTTCTAGAAATTGGCTCTTTTCCCAGCCTTTTTTAATTCTCTTTAGCTTTTGGCTTATACATGGAAGGAGTAAAATGATCTTACCCAGAATTACAATTGAGGGCAAAACAAGAGCAAGAACAAAGTTTGGCGGTGTATAAAATCTGTAGTACTCTTCTTCAAAAGCTCGTTTCCATCCATAAATTAAAACATGGAAAGTACTTATGAGCAGAGCAACATAGCCAAGTGTAGACTTGAGATAGGGGAGGAAGAAAAAGAAACAGAATAAGAAGGAAATTATTCAAACTCATAAATTAACCCATCCAGATATACCAAGTTTATATTTTGATAACACTATTTTATCTTAAATTACTGAGTTATTCTTTGTTCTCTACTGCATTAAACAATTTTAGTATTTTCATATATTTCTTATATATTTATATGTACTTTTTTTACACAAATAAGGCTGTATTGCATATAGCCTAATATTTTGATTATTTATCACATCCAGAACCTTTGCCTCATGTCATTAAATATGAAAACATGACTTTAATGCTGTATGATATTCTATTGAATGGATGTGCTATAATTTACCTAACCATTCCTTTTTGTTGATCATTTACTCTGTTTCCTACTTTCCTCAACTATAATGTCACTTTAAGCCCTTTTCTATATTTTGGTTTATTTCCTTAGAATTGATTTCTAATAGTGGGATTACTGGTCAAAACATCTGGGTTTTCCTTAAGGATACTGATAAAAACTGGAAAACTCCTTTATAAAAGTTATCCACATTTCTACCAGTTGTGTTATTTTTTTTAAATGTGTGTATGTGTGTATATAATACATGTATACATACATATATACACGTGTATATAATAAAATTAAATGCTGAAGAGCATTCTCATAAGTATACACACACATACATACTAGTTGAAGATAAATATGAAAAATCTTACAGTATTAATATGTAACATAAAAAGCATTTCAAATGGCTTTATCAACCATATTATATAAGATTATTAAGAGCACTTTGTTAAACAGTTCACAGGTTAAAATCAAAAAGTTCAGCATTTTGGGTTCCCTACGTTATGTTTAATTGCTTATTTAAGAAATGGTCTATGTTACATAAAATGTAGTACTACATCGGCATAATAATGTAACTTCTAACTTCACTGGGGAAGGATCAACTCTCTCGCAGAAAACTGTTCTGCTTGCAATTACTCATCTAAATTTATAATGATACTTTGCACCTGTCTAGCACCTTTTATCAGTGGGCCTTCTATTTCTTTTCAGGTGTGATTAAACTAGCAGTTGGGAAAATATTCACATTTTATTTCCCTCAAAAAGGAAAAATGAATTTAGACGAGGGATATGCCCTTAATTTGAATGAGATTTTTAGATCACTTAAAAAAAAAACTCAAGCGAAGAGGCAAAAAACAAAACTAAAAACAAACAAAATTTAGTGTACCACCAAATGACACCCATCCGCATATTGTGCTATAAACCATTTGGATACAACCAATACTGATTTTATGGTAACTTAGGTAGGGTCTCAGTTTCAGTTATATATTTTTAAAGTACGCAAATGTATTAAATAGCTATTACTGGAGAAAGTGAAGTTTAACTTGTCAAAGAACACAATGTTATCTTGAAACCCCTTTGTAGACACTCATATACATATGTATACAACTGATGTACCAAATACATATACTAACAAGAATGATAAGGCTGGTTGCTTGCCATAATCCATTAACTACCACTTGTGTTTGTATGTGTATACACATTTCCTTTAAAGTATTCAAACTGAGCTTCTCTCCACTTGAATTATGATGAATGAGACTTTTCTAGACAGATCAAGATGACTCAAAATATAAAGTAAGTCTTCATTCATTTGCCCAATAATAAATTGACTTTGGTATTAAACTTGATCTAAGCTCATTCCTCCCCCACTTTTTTTTTTTTTTTTCTTTTTCAAATAACCTTTATCTGTAACATAGTAGGCAGTACTATCAAAGCTTTCCAGTAAAGTCCTGTACTGGTCTTTCACTTGCTAAACCAGAATGGTCCTAAGCTGGCCTCTAGCAACACACATTCCACGAGCTAGGTGCATGAACAGCAGTCCCAGGGGCACTCTTTTATTAGCAGCATATTTAAAATCCAACTGTACTTAACTGGAATTAAAAATCTATGCCACCCAGTCCCTCACCAAACAAACTCCACATACCTGAATGAAACTGAATTCCCTCCAGTTTAAAGCATTGCTCACTGAAGGGATGGAGGTGACCGCCAGGAGGGAAAGTAAGCCAAGGCTCATTATACCAAAGGAAATATACATTTCAACTCTCCAAACTTCTTCCTCGTTCCAAGAGTTTTCAATATTTGCATGAACCTAACAAGAAAGCAAACGTTAATTTCCTTTGTTTGGTAGAATATTAACTGATTCAGCACAGAGTTCACTCTTGGCCTAACAATATGTCATATATTGACATAGAACATTTGAGTTGCACTAATTCAATTTAACAAACTGTTATGGAGAACCTATTACTGGATGGTATTGTTCCAGGTGTGAGGGAAAGAGAAGGGAAAGTTAAACAAAAAGAGGGCTAAGACTCTCTCCTTCCTCACCCACATGTGAGAAGGGTGGGTAAATCTGTCACCACATTTGTAATACGTCATGGTGACAGGGACTCTGGAGTCCCAAGACCGTGAAATACTGAGTGGTTGGTTCCAGAGGGACACAAAAGAAGTACTGGCAGTTAGACTTAGTTTTCTGGTGCTTTTATAAGTTAGTTTAAACTTGGTTGCATATTTTGGGTACACTCTGGCCTTAGTTCAATTTAGAATCCAGGCAGGGAATTTCTAAACTATGTCTGTGCCTTCCTTTCTTACTTGAAGATTATTTATATGTTGATTTACCTCTTCTTACCTTCTTTTCCCCAGGAAGCTGAGATTTCCCTGACGATAAAGCCCTAAGGAGTGCAAATACTTACCCACTTGAATGGCCTCATTAATATACTTTCCAACTGTCCAGTTGCCTCATTCAGTACTTTCCCTTACATTGATAATGCACATATAATCAAGCCAGAGTTTAACTCTGAATATGTTGTATTCTGCATAGGGGCTACTTTTAGAATTGTCTATTTACATGCAAACAATATAATTAGAGTATAAATCAAGGCTTAGATTCCTTGGGTTAAAGCTTCGGTTTAAGTAATCTATTCATGGAAAACATTCTAACTTAACACCAGCTTAACTTTTTGTCCAATTCCAGGTAACCAAACATACTTGAACTGAAAAAAAAAAAGAGAGAGAGAAAAGCTATTTCTTAGCCATTAGTTCCCTGAAGCAATCATACCAACACCCTGAAAAGAGCCACAGAGCTTCTCTGTGGATAAAGGCTCTTATTATCTCATTTGGTGTCTATACAACAATACAGAATAACAGCATACTCCAGTATACCTGGAGATTACAACCTGAATCTATCTACAAGCCCTCCCAATTCATCCCTTTGTTCCATGAGTATGTTTTTTGAGTGTCTACAATGTGTCAGGCACAGTTCCAGGCATTAGGCATATATCAGTGAACGAAACAAAGATCCCTCCTCTTGTGAACTTACATTATGATGAGAGAAGGCAGAGAACAGTAAATAAACAAAGAACACAAAGTGTCTTAGAAGGTGGTAAATACTATTGAACAAAGAGAAAGAAGAGCAGGTAAAGTAAGAGGGGCTGAGAGTACCAGGGTTGAGTCAGAAGCAGGTGGTAGAATGTAAATTGGTGTCCAAAGGAAGGCCTCGCTGAGGAGGAAGAAATTTTCACATATTGAGGTATAGGGAAGTCATTCTGGCTTATACACGATTTGGCTTGAAATTTATGCTAATTAGAAGAGCCTGTCTTACGGCCTGTCAAACATACATTGTATATCAGCTTTACCATTAAAGAGAAGAACGTTGCTCATCATCAAGTTATACAAAGGGTTCAGTCACAACCCACTGTCAGTTGACAGCGGGCCCTGAGGGGAATTCAGGAGGAAAAAAAACAGGATGAGGCTTTCTGTGCTTTCAAATACTGGCCCCTAGGTCGTTAAGATGCATATCTTAGGAAGAATTTCAATGACCCCAGATTCTTGCATCTTCCCATATATAGGAAAGCACTAAAATCATTAACTTGAGATATCTGTTCTTTGTGATTAGCAGTAATTCTTTATCAAAGATATATGTTTGACTACACTTATTTCCTAGCCAAAAAATTCATATACACACTGGCTCCTTCCCTGCCTCTTCAGAATAGTCCCCTCAGAGCTACTGAGAGGTTGTCTTCAGTTGGGCGCAAATAAAACTCTCTTCTATTCTTATTATTGATTGCTTATTGATTATTTGTGTCAACAAACTGAAGACATGAAGGAGGTGAGGAAGCTGGTGGAGTAGATATCAAAGCCTTAGTATTCATTTAAGTGGTTATTTTTAGAGAGAATGGCTTAAAGAACACCAATCTAGTATTTTTTTTCAAATTATTTTAGGTTTTATTGTTGAAACAAGTGTAAGTACTGGATGCTACATACTTGGACCATGATGCCTTGGTTTCTTATAAAATGCAAAAGCTCTTACACATTTGTTTAGTACACACACACGGTCCTCTGCTTTCACTGAGAAATGCTACATCAGAGAGCTTCAGTGAAACCCCTTACATTTGCTGAATGGAAATTGAGGAAAATCGTAGTCTATTCCATCATCAAGCCCCTTCTATGAAGCTCTCCCAGAGATTTTCTTGAAGAGCTAAGTGCTAGAAAAGGTTCACCTGAGGAAGCAGTATCTTTCCTGCTTTATGATAACAAAAACCTTGTGTGTCTCCTGATCTTGACTTCCTATTCTGTTTTATATTTTCACTAGTTCTAATTTCATTGTGTATGTTTACTGAGAACTGCCTTATTATTTCATGGAACATAGACAATTATAAAATAATTAACTGATGCTGAAAGTAATCACTGCAATTGTAACATTAAAAAAAGAAAACAAAACCCAGCTCTTTCTGCAAAGAAAGGGATAGTAGCAGCTTTTATTCTAAATGATTCTGAATTAGCCGCATAATTCTTGTGCAGAAACATTGTTTAAAGAACAATTCTTTCTCTTCCCTAAATATACCAAAATTTCTATTACAAGATATGTAAAGTTTTATTTTACACTGTTTTAAATCTCACGTTTTACAAATTCTAATAATCACGCATTTTACTAGCATCAGATAAATATCAAGCACGTCCCATACCTGCTGATAAGCCATGTTGAGAAACAAGTATCTTTCTGACCTTCTCATTGGTAAGCAGAGGCTGTAGGCAACATGGACTGAAGCGAAGAAAAAGCTTAGTAATCCTAGCTGTTTTCTACACTGTAACCAGGTCTCCAACCAAGGTGGAAATCTCCTATACTTGGTGCCATAATAAAGCTGATAGGCAGCTGCCAGGAGACCTGCCAGGTACACCAGGGACAGCAAAGTAATGGCAACTATGGGCAAGGTTTTATTCACAATTTCAATAGGAATCTTGTAAAAGTCACTCTGCTGGTTTCTAATATATGGATAAATCACATCTCTGACAAAAGAATAAAGAAAGAAAAACGTGGCCAGGCTTATGGCTACCACCACTGGCCCTCTCCAGAGAGTAAATAGTCGCAGGGGTAAATTTTCAATCTCCCTGGCTGATGATAATGATCCCAAGTCAACGGGAATGAAATTCAACTGACGGGCAAGTTCAATAACCTGTTGTCGAGCTTGAATATTGTTGCTGCATATATAAACCTATGGAAGAAACAGAAGACTCATCATTACTATTATTGCTTATAAAAATGGTAACAATCACACGTTCCATTTAATCCACAGAGCATCACTTATGATGACCCTGCGTGATGCAAAAAAATTAAGGAGATAAAGCATTTATTAATCTATTTATAGGTTAAAATAGTATCATAAAAACAACAAAGTCCTTGCTACCATCAATGACATGAAAAGAAAATGCAGAAAAATCTAGCTTGAACCTGGGAATAGAAGTCCTCAGGGGAAGGGAGGCGGGAAGAGAGAAAGGTTTCTGGATCACCAGATTCTGAGCAGACAAGGTAAGGTCTTCCCTCCAACAGTCTAGGTGGAGTTTGAGCTGCAGGCCATGCCCCTCCCCTGTCCAGCTCTCTCACTCCTGCAGGGAACCCGGTGGGGCTGGCTCTCCAGGCTCTGGTGGACAGTACTTAGTTCTAGGACTGTAGTGATTCTGCCGAGTAGAGTGATTTCAAGCATTACCCTTTATGGCTATTCAGCAAGGGAAAAGATAAGCATGGATTCTGAATGGTTGAATTTGTAATTAAAACCTCTAAATGATATCATGATGCTATACTATTTATAAAATTTAACTTTTGGCTTAGGAACCAATTCACCAAAACCATGGATAATCTCAGGTATATTATTATTTCATTGGTCAGAATTATGAAATTCTTTCATCTTTAAATGAGGATAATTTAAAGTGGGGAAAAATAGCATTAATAGGCTTAGTTAACTTAAACAGTAAAGTAACTGCCATTTTCTAAGAGCTGTTGCCTCTATAGGAACTCTAAGATGGGATTGTGATCAGTGCGGATGAGGGTGGGCTTTCAAACTACCAAAACCTCTTAGATATTGTAATGTAGTTGAGAATTCACAAATATTTGCTGAACACCAAGTTCACAAGTTCCTGGCTAGAGTGAGCCAGGATTAGAGTTAGAAAAATTTTGCTATAAAATCTCTGAGCTATGTTCAGGGAAAACAAATTCCTAAATGTATCCCTGAGGATGTTTATATAAAGACTCTGAAACAGACCACACTTAAATGCTTGCCTACTAAACCTAGTTACATAATGGTGAGAATGTAGAGCTCTTAGGATTTTTAATTTTATCTAACGTTAACCATATAAATGACAAAGTCTATACTATTATACAAATGTTCATGAACTTCTAAAATGGAGCAGGGAAGGTGGAGAAATATATACCAAAGAAGTAAGGAAAAGCATTCTCAAATTTATTACAAGTGTGACAATGGTGGATTAAACTGTTTTTACTTCACTGGGAAAAAAACTACAAATTATAAAATTTTATAATAAACCAAAAGAATAAATCAAACATTCATAAAGCCACAAGGACTACAAAATACAAATGAAACTCTTTCTGTAGCTCACATTGAACTTAATCTCTTGTTCTATAATTTCTTTTGTTGAATAATTAAAATTATCACAAATATGGGCAAAGGATTAAATTCAGGTTTATCTCTAATTTGCTAGATTTGTATCCATTGCCAAGCCTTGGTTGATATGCAAAAGAAAAACAGGATTCAGAAATACTCTCTAGGAAAGTAAGAAAGTATACATTCTTCCAAATTAAACACTTGAAAATGAATAGTTATCATGACTCTGATATGCAGCATATGGTGATGTAATACTTGAATTTATTTTCTAAGACATCTAATCAACTGTCTTTATGGACAAAAATAAAAGTATTTTATCATCATGCTTCATTATAATGCACAACCACAATTTTGAAAGATTTTTAAGGTGCACTATTTTACGTGTTTACTTATAAAAGCTCCCATTCCACAAAAGCATTGATGGAGCTCCCCATCTGCTTTATTCTCAAACTGAACTAAACAGAACTCATAGATTAAAGGAGAACCTGAGAAATCCAATCTGCTTCTACCTTCCCCACGCAGATTGAAATCTACCCTTAAAATAAAACAAACTGGACTATTTAAAATTCTATGAATAATCTACATAAAATAAAAGGTACTTCTAAAGCATTCTTCTTCAGGATCATACTACATAGCAGGTCGCTCAGAGATGGGATACTGTTTACCAAATAGCTTCAAGGAAGGAAGAAGGGAGGATGGAAGGATGGGTGGGAGGGAGAGAGGGAAAGAAAAAAGACATGATTGAGATTGTTTTAATATTTGAGGAAGCAAGGAGATGGCCCATTATTCAACTGCCAACCTTGTCTTTTTCTTGAATTAGCTGATTATGATAGGAATGTTCCAGTTATTTTCTCAGCTTTTCACATCATTTTGGGAATAGAAATGTGCCCTTACAAGGTCAGGACACAAATCTTCAGGAGCTCATACATAGTTTTCAAAATGATAATCATTGGAGAGTGTCAAAATTCAGTTTTTAAATATATGATATTTGTTTTAACTATTTCAGTACAAAATACCATCTAACTAAGAATAAAAGTTAAAAATACATACTTGTCGGCTGGCATCCTTTGGTCCTAACTGAAGTGCCCAAGCTGAGATAACATTAAATCCTTTCACAATCAAGGAGTCCGGGAATAATGAAGCCAAATATTCTGCATTGGATTCTGGGTATTGGTTTATCCTCATGTTATTGCTCACATCAATCAGGATTTTACCCACAAGCAGATGTCTCAGGTCCCACAGGGAGGTGTAATGTTCTCTATGTATAGCAACAAATATTATGTTTGTTTTTATTAGAGCATCTTCATGGTGAGTAACATCTACTACATGAGGAAAAAATTCAGAAGCAAACTTAGGATTTCTGCTTCCTATGACCACATGATAGCCACATCTAATAAGTCGAATGGTCAGGGATTTAGCAAAATCCCCACTTCCAATTACACCTACAGTGACCTTCCTTGCATCTTTGATACCATTTATGCCATTAGGCAAAAACGTTTCGCTAAGGCTCTTGGGGCTTCCCATCATAGAGATTGATTCCATGATACGGACTCTTCTGAGATCACCAGGGATATCCTAGGGGAGAGAAAATAAAATGCTCATCAATTACCTATTAGCAAACATGAATACACTTCTAGATGTTATAACAACATCCCTTGTTTCTAGAGGCAAAATAGTTTGGCAAGCTATATAACCTCGAACACTGCAAGACACAATTTGTAAGCTAAAAATGGATCTCGAAATAGAAAAATGACCTGTCACAAAGTTGATGCGCTAAAGTGGAGCTTCTCAAATTTTAATGCGTACTTAAATTACCTGAGAATCGTGTTATAATGCAGATTCTGATTCAGTAGGTCTGGAGTGAGGCCCAAGATTCTGCATTTCTAATAAGGTGATGCCAATGTTGCTGGTCTACGGGCCCCTCTTTGAACAGCAAGGCTCTAGAGTGCAAAAGGAAAGAGACTGAAGTTTTCAGCAAGGGAGAACTTTTTAAAAAACACAGTTCTAACAAGTGTGATCATCCAGTTGCTCAGCAGACCAGAGGCAGCAAGTCAGAAATGCCACTAAAGGTAGAGAAGGACTATGACAGTTCATCATAGCTCACAAGACAACAGAAAACAGAAAAACAATAATAAAAACCAAGAACTTATTTATAACCCCAAACTGTCTACAGTCATTTGTGTTGGGGTCTACCTCAGTAGCTAGTGAGGGACTTTATTACTAAATGAGAGTAAGCTAAATCAGCTACTAAAGAATGAAACCTTGCACTTAAATAATATTTTCAGAAAAGTAGGCATCAAAATACAACAAAGAATTAATTAAATACAATAGACTTCTATCATTCACCCTATGTCCTATTAACTTACCATAGAGAAAGATAGCTTCCCTGTGTAAAGGGGGTTAATAATGTGTTGATGGTCTTAAAGCACACAGTACTTTTGAAATCTTTTTCTTCCCGTTTTTTGGTTTTTTTTTTCCCATTGGTTACATACAACATGATGCAGTTATTTTTGCTGGAAAAATCTGTCAAATTGTTTTCTGAGTGACTAACACCTTATAGGCTCATATTTGTTGTAACTTGCTCGAGCACACCAATCAGATCACCATGAATCAGTGTCACTGTTGGGTCTGGATAAAAAATACTCTTCCATTTTATCCGCAATGCACCATTTCCTTTATGCTAACAGCAGATATGGATCACTTCAGAGAACTTAATGGATTTTACAGGAACAGGTGGAATGTTTTAAAAAACATTTTTTTGGGTTTTTACTAAATGAAATTTGAAATTACTGGAGCAAGGAAAATCCAACTTTTTACCCTAGAACTGGAGCATGTTCAATGACTCCAAATACATCAGTAAATTAATCTTTAAAAAGATAATAATAATATTACCTAATACTCATATAGCATACACTATGTGCCAGCTCTGTGCTTTACAAATTAACTGAGAGAATCCCCACAACTACCCTATGAGATAGGTACTAATACTGTCATGCCCATTTTGCAGATGAGGAAACTGACACATGCAGAAGATAATTTGTACAAGGTCACAGGAGAGAAACTAGAGGAACCAGGATTAGAACCCAGGCAGTCTAGCTAAGGTATGTGTCATCTGGGTGCATGTAAGGAATTTAAGGAAGATATGGGGGCGGGGGCAAGGTGGAAGAGTGATGGTTGTGTTCATATTAGTGTATTCTCCTTCTCTGGTGATGTCGTTGCTCCTTAGCATTACCTACTCATCTTAATGTCTAACTTGGATATTGGGAAAGGAGAAAACTCACTATTTTTTAATCTATTACATGTTTCATTTCATACTTTTCAAGATATAAGGGGTGATAATTATTTCTTGTCCCTTGGAGTGACCCCATACACCCTGAAAGGCAGGCAGGGGTCAGAGGCACCAGGTTAGTACAAAACTGTCAACATCTTGGAGATATTGTTGGCCACTTGGAGAATCAGGAACAGTTAAAGGAATCAGAAGTAATTAAATCAATGCTCATTTCATTAAACAATTCAAGGTGAACTGACCAACCTACCCCTAGTCGTATACATTATCTAAGGGTAAAAAGAGTTAACTAGACTCACACACCAGAAACCACGTTTCCTATATCCCAGTCCCAAGTTCTTCTGAGTAGAGACTGTAGCATCTCCCCATACGTAAGAATTTCAAAATCTTTAAATATAAGAATCATGATATCAAGACCTTTTCAAATGAAAAACAAAAACAATACAGTATCACTTATCTGCTTATTTTACAAAGCAAGTTCAAACCCCTTCTGCACATCAGAATGTGAATAGGTTAAAATACATTAGGGCCTAATAATGTCATCTCTGGGTACCTCATTATACCCTGTATTTTATACATATTAATAAGTGACTCTGTCCTAACATGTCTGGGCCTTATTCACATTGTATTTCTAATGGCAAGTTCTAACTGAACCCTTTAATATTATGACTGTGCCTACAAATAGAAGTTGGACTAAAAAATGAGACTCTTTTCATCAAAGTGTTAAGGAATGTAAAAGCATTCATGAGAGGAAAAAACAAAAGCCAACCTTTAACGATCGGAGAGGTGGATTATTTGTGTATTGCTGAAAGCATATAATAATACCATGTGCTTGTGTGCTATTTCATAGTTCACAATATTTTCACATATATTACCTTATTTAATTCTCAGATGGCTGTGAAGTACATATTATGCCCATCTTAAAGATGAGGAAACAGAGGCTTAGAGAACCTTAGCAATTTATCAAAGACAGTACAGTTGGTAGTTAACACAAGGCTTCAATATGAGTCTTTTGACCTCTGCTCATTCTAATATTGCAGTGCAAACTTTGTATGGGGAATCTTAAAACTGTCTAGATCACCAAATGTCACCCATTAACTTTGTTCTCCAAAAGAAATACTAACTCTAAATAGTTCAAGCTTAGGATAGTTTTAGGTAAATCCAAAGCTATAAGGTTAGGAATTCTAGCTACCAGTCAATTGTTCAAATCAATCAATCAACAATAAATCCAATTTTTAGATCAAAACCAACCAAAGACCTAAATTTATTAATACTACAAAACAAAACATGATTGGTTGATGGGTATCTCTTGGAGAACCCCCAGATAGCAACTCATTTTCTTTTGGGGGCTCTGCAAATACTGTGAAGGTGTGTACTGCTTCAAGAGGGAAGGGAAAAAGAGCCGAGAAGTATGTCCGTATCCTGTGGAACCCATCCGTACACAGACTTAAAAGCAATGCATCTCCACAAACTATGGGGGCTGAGACACTGGGGCAAAACCTCATCAATCACTTTACAATTTGCTAAGACATCATTTTGGATCACTTGATTAACAGCTGAGTTGAAGTTTACAATCATGATATCCATTAAAAATGGGGTTATAAGAAGTGAATTATGTCAACAGCTGAAAAAGGTTTACCTATTTACAAAATAAGAGTAATAAGCACCTTACATTGTACATGTCCACTGACAAGAAGTGATGCAACTATAATCTAAAGGCAGATCTACTCTGCTGTGATCCAGCGTGAATTTATCCAGGCCACTGTGTGCTTTGCACATAAGAGATAAAGAAGAGACGCATGGTGCGTACACTTAAGGAGTTTACGTTCCAGTTAGGAAGAGACAGTATGTACTTGGAATAAAAAGCAGAAAAAAAATCCTCATATCAGCATATAATTAAGAACTAGACTGTATGATCAGAGCATAGTTATTCTAGAAAATCAGGGAGAGAAAAATATCACATGGTGTTCCCTTACCTCAAGTCATTCTATATATTTATGAATTGTACTTGGGAAATAATCTCTAAATTACACAGAATGTCTTCAAACCAGGTTCATGACAGTACACTACAGGCTTATTCTAGCTTAAAACCATAAGGATCCAAAATTAAATTTGGCTTTCTGTGACCTTACTTTAAAAGTGCTAGGGTACGTAAAAAAAAAAAAAAAAAAAAAAAGTGCTAGGGCACTGGTTCCCAAATGTGAAGCTATCACTGGTCGACAGCAATTAAAAAGTATATGGATACAATAGGGAGTTTTTCATAAAATTATTCAATTTAACAAATTGTCCTTTATTCTGAGAGTATCTCTTAACTACTGGTCAAAATGTCCTTTTTTCATAAAAGGATAGTGATAACAGCTGTTTGAGTTGGCAGTCCTATATAGATCCTCTCCCTCTCCTTTTTATTTTACTGGTCTGACATTAGGAAGCTCTCTATATAAAGTACACCTTAAGCCTGTTGGAGAGAATCTGGGGAGGGGAGAAAAGCACCTTGGAACAAACTCCCTGATGCTAGAGATGTCTGCTTAATCCTCACATGAAATATCAAATATCCCAATCTAATTTTCTGTGACTAAATTGTGATTCTTACCATCATGATCTTTGGGTTGCAAAAAGATATTCCCTACATTCTCAGCATTTAAATAAACATATAAAACCCATCTGTTTATAACAATAAAGTATTTCTTTGAGGGAAGAGGTGGGGTTTTTTTTTAGGTTTTTATTTTTTGGAAGAAATTCTTAAGTCCTTTAGACAATGCCAGAAGCAAAGCTGCAATTCTGCTTGAAAAATTAGAATGTGATTTCTAATTTTTTAAAGCATGGTCCCTGAACCAGCGGCATCAGAATCACCTGGGAACTTGTTAGAAATGTAAATTCTTAGGACCTACCGGAGACCTCCTAAATCAGAAACCCTGGGAGTGGAACCCAGCAATCTGCATCATAAAAAGCCCTCAGGTGATTCTGATGCACATTAAAGTTTGAGAATAACTGTCCTAATATAATGCAGTCCAATCACTATTCGCTATTTGAATATTAAAATCCACTTAAGTCAGACTATTAAATTCTTCCCCTCAGTTGAAACTTTTGCGTAATCTGTATGCATCCTCATTTAAAAATCATTTTCCAAAAATTACAAAATAGTAATTTTATTAAAACTATGCAGATCTATTCTTTGAAATTCTGTTTATAAACTATGGTAATTACAAATGATTCATTAATATTTCATACTTGGATCTGAGTGTCTTTTTGTGTTAATGTTTTATAGAACCAAAAGATTTTCAGAAAATAGCATTAAAGCGAAAGTTTGACTAACTCCAAGCCTTCCAGACTTTTCAAATAACCAGAATTTTAATGAGATATTCAAAATTACAAGTAACTTCCAAGGTATTTCCTAGGCTTAGTATGTATTCAATATATACGTTTATATGGGTATGATTTTATGATGTTTCTAGGTCCTAAATCATCAAAACAAAACTTTATATGTTTATTATGTTGCAATTGCTAGGGTAAGAAAGCAGTCTAGTTCATGGTAGGAAGATTTTCAACAAAAAAGCGTTCTGGTTAAATTTAGGTTAGTCTAGAAATTCAATTTTTAAAATGTATTACTCAAGGACTTCAGTTAATAAAAAATTTTAGTATCTTCTTCAATAAATTAAAGCAACAACATCCCAAGACCTCCCCACCAACCCACTTTTCTTCTGTGTTTAGGCCAGAGAAGAAGCTATACACGTCCTTCCATCCACTTCATAGTATATATAGCCTGCTACGTCAAGCACAGCCATGTCTCCTGTGCACGCCTGGGCTTTCATAGCACGGCAATTTAACATGACCAGGGGGTATGTCTAAAATGAAGCTGGGAGTAGCAGGTCTCATAATGGCTGAAATAATTTCCCCATCTTATAACCTTGTTGCAGATGGTACTCTGAGATAAGGACACCTATATTTATTGGCTAGCAAATACAAGTTTTTCTACATTGCAGTAACTTATTCATAAACAAATAATCTTCTATGATGGGCCTGCTATTCTAGCCTCTACACAAACCCCTTTCCCTAATTTCAATACCATACCATAAACAGTTTACCAATGGCACCAATGCCCACTGGGTGCTATGAACTTTAGGGGTCTCTGATGATTGACATCAATTTAGAAATCAGTCCACAACCAAAGGTCATAATGATACTCACCCATCCATCCCCAACCATTCCCCCATCCAATGTCTCACTGAGCCCTATCCACCAGGCATGCAGCTAGATGTTAACACTCCAATGATACAAAACAGGCAGTGGCTTCCTGGCCATCCAAGCAACATGATGATTAAATTATGAATATTGAAGCATATATAACAACTAAAAAATAAGTTTTATTGAGGTGAAATATACATATCATGAAATTTACCCATTTTAAATGTATAAATTAATGATTTTCAGTATTTACAGTTACGTAAGCATCTCCACAATCCAATTTTAGAATATTCCCACTAGCAGTAACTGTTATTACTCAAATTTTAATAAAACCTGCCGAGAGTATACGCCTCTTTAAAAAAAAATCCTACTTCCCACAATGTCCTGAAAGCCCCACTGGCTTTTATACACACAGCAGATTGTGACTTCAATTTTGCTGACTGTGCTGGATGCTATGGGAGTACCAGAAGGTCCCACTCACTGCTTGGGTTAAGTGGAGAGGCAGAGCCTCAGTCTCAGAGCTGCCTCTTCCCACAACAGAGAATGACCTTCTAAAGCAGCGGTTCTCAGCTCCAGCTGCACCCTGGAGTGACCTGAGGAGCTTTACCACATAGTGATACCTAGTCACCACCGCCCCTCCACCCAGATTTTTATTTAATTGGTCTGGAGTTCAGCCTGGGTATCAGGATTTTTTAAGAGATCCTCAGGTGTTTTAATATGCAGCCAAGATCCAAAACAACTCTACTAAAAGAGTTAGGATTCAACCTCATACTTACATTGGTATTTGGAGATAACAGATGTGGCTTTTTGATCCACAGTTACACTCCTTTTCACACTGTTGTTTGTAATAATGAAAAATAACCCTAGCAAGAGACTAACAGCTGCCCTTGAATGCTGGAAGCTATAGAATATGCATGCAGCCCTTTCCCCTTTCTCACGCAGGCTCCGAGCTATCTCAGAAGGTCCACTCACTATTTTGCAATTTCCTCTCTTCATTTTTTGGAAAGGGCAGTGCCATTCCTTAAAATGTGTCATCCCACCACACAGCATACTTTGTTCCTGTTAGCTCATAACATTCAAAATTCAGAATGTTCCTGTGAGGCTGTCTCTTCTTTCCACTTGACGAGGGGCTCCTCTCCTCAGTTCTCCAGGCATCAGAGGTTCTGCTGACCTGAGCAGACGAGAATTTCCAGGTGGACCAACTATCAAGCTTTAATGTGGGTATGATCATCTAGAGATCTTGCTACAATGCACATTCTAATTCTCCAGGTCTGGGGGGGGCTTGAGAGTGTGCAGTTTTCCCAGGCCCCCAGGTGATACCCATGGTCCTAGTTCATGGGCCACATTTGGACTAGCAAGGCGCTAGAGTTTCTGTACCTTTTGTTTTGATCTTATTCACAGGTAATACAGACTACAAAATTGAAAAGACTATGACATTTATAGAAAGTTTTGTTTATGTGGTGTCGAGGAGAAAGAATAGGCCCAGGCTTCTGAAATCACCTTGTTTTCTGAGTCTTAGTTTCCTTTGTTAAATGGAAAACAAAAAAGTTGTACTTGACTCTGCATTCCTTCCCAACACTAAAATTCTTTTGTTTCCAAGAATTATAGCTAGATAATAATGGTAATTGCTAGCTTTTATTTAACACTGTGACACTTCTACTTTATGAGCTCCATCTAACAGTGTGATTTAAGTAGCATAAGGGTTCTTTGAAATTTCAAGGTCACAGTTTTCTTGCGTGGACATTTGACTTGATGTATGCATTTAAATCTTAAAGTATATTATCAAGCTAAGAGAATTCCATTACACTCAGATACATGAAATCCTAAGATTTTCAATTTAGAGGAGTTTCCTTGACATTCCTCTGGCTGAATGGCAGCTGTTGTGCTATATTAATTTTATAAAACAAAACAGAATTTGTTTCACATATAAACATCTAGAGCATTAATTGTTGGATAACAGTAACTCTGAAAGGGCTGTCCTCAGAGATCTTGATGACATTCACAACCTGCTGATTTGGATGTGTTATCAAGAAAATGTAATCCTCCAGGGCCATGAGATGAAGTTAGTGTATTTTTGACTTTGAAAGCCACATCTGAACCTTTCTTCTTCTGTCCTGCAAACCCCAAGCTCCTTTGAAGCCCACGGCACCTCGTAATATCCTCTCCCTATACTCACTGCTGTCATCTACTGACTTCTAGCTTATTCATTATCACTAGTGACTTTGGCCCCCAATACATACAAACTCTTCCTCTCTATCCCAGCAGTTGTCATCCTTGTCTACTACTTCATCAGTCAAATGGATGAAGCATTCAACCTCATGGCTTCATTTCCTTCACTTATTCATCTAAGGCAATGAATCTTTGCCTCCACCATACCTCAGATATCTCCAAGCACTATCTCTTAGCCTTCCAATAACCTTAGTCAAATGTTCACACTGATAATTGCAGATGGTAGAAGAAATCTGATCCACTGACTATATTCTCACTCTCCCAGTTTCTTTATCCATCCTAGATTCCACAGTGTATATTTATCATTACTCACTTAAAAAGATCGACTCTTGTTACAGACTAAATGTTTATCATCCCCTATCCCCCAACAGTTCATATGTTGCAATCCTAACCCCCAATGTAATGGTATTAGGATGTGCAACCTTTGGGAGGGGATTAGGTCACAGGGTGAAACCTTTATCAATGGGATAAAAAGAGAGCCCAGAGAGGTCTGGGCTCTCTTCTGCCATATGAGGACACAGTGAGAAGTTGGCTGTCTATGAACCAGGAAGTAGGCCCCTACCAGACTGAATCTGCCCTTGCTCTGATCTTGGACTTCCCAGCCTCCAGAACTGTGAAAAATAAATGTTTATGGTTTAAGCCACCCAGCCAATGATATTCTGTTATAGCAGCCTGAACAGATTAGGACAACTCTCTTGTTCTCCATCACATCCACTTGGCAAAACTCAAGCCCTGGAAGAACCCAGCTATCCATTTTCACTGTATCTGTATCCAAGTTGGTGAAGGCTGCTAAAGAAAAATCAGACAACGCAGCTCACCTTCAATTCACAATCATTAACCTCACCTATCAAAGGACAGTCTGTCCACTTCTGTCCTAGAGACCATCCCTTTTCTCCTCCCAAGCAGCTGTGGTTATGATCTCCTCACAGACATCTCAAACTTAACAGTTCAAAACAAAACACTTTTTCTACCCAGAACTGTTTGCATTCATCCAAATTTCCTCCTCTCAGTAAATGATATCATTACTCATCAGTTGCTCAAGCCAGAAATCTGGGAGTGATCCTCCAGTCCTTGTTTTCCCTCACCCTTGACATAAATAAAATCCAACACCAGGGCTTCCCTGGTGGCGCAGTGGTTGAGAGTCCGCCTGCCGATGCAGGGGATGAACGTTCGTGCCCCGGTCCGGAAAGATCCCACATGCCGCAGAGCGGCTGGGCCCTTGAGCCATGGCCACTGAGCCTGCGCATCCGGAGCCTGTGCTCTGCAACGGGAGAGGCCACAACTGTGAGAAGCCTGTGTACCGCAAAAAAAAAAAAAAAAAAAAAAAAAATCCAACACCAACTTCTGTTTTCCAAAATATTTCTTAAATCCCTCTCCAATGACATCAGCTTAATCCAGGTCTCTCTCATCTCTCACCTGAACTCTGCAAACATTTTCTCATGGTCTCTCTACTTACTCCTTTGCCTCTTTCCAAACCATTCTCTAGGAAGCAGCTGAGATCACCCTAAATTGTAAATCAGATGATGTCTTTCACCTCCTTAAAAATCAGTGGCTCCCTGTTGCATTTTGAACGGCAGTCACCTTCTTGACCTAAATGAACCTGACCTGAAGACTCTGAATGAACTAGCTAGTCTTAGCACAACTCCTTTTTAAAAATATTTTATTTATTATTTATTTATTTAGGCTGCACCAGGTCTTAGTTGCGGCACAGGAGATCTTCGTTGCAGCATATGGGATCTTTTTAGTTGCGGCTTGCGGACTCTTTAGTTGTGGCGTGCATGTGGGATCTAGTTCCCTGACCAGGGATCAAAGCCGGGCCCCGTGCATTGGGAGCACGGAGTCTTAACCACTGGACCACCAGGAAAGTCCCCCAGCACAACTCTTCAATGTCATCCTGTATGACTGTTATTCCCTATGGTCCAGCCACAGCAACCTTTTCTTGAAGTAGAAAAGACCAATCACTTTCCCATCCTGTGAACACTGCACATCCTATCATGTCTCTTCAATACGATGATTCACTCCAGTTTTGTTCTGTTTTGAGCCCCTGTTAGGTTTCCTTTCTTATGTAACTGTTCTTTACTCATTACTATTTCCCCCACCAGAAAATAAGCTCCTTGAGGGCAGAACCATGTTTGTCTTGTCCATCGTTGCCTCCACAGTGCCTGGCACATAGTATACACGTAAGAATGCAATAAATATTCTTTGTTGTCAAATGCATCCAAAAATGTCAGGACCAGAAGAGCTGTAATAGGTCTCTAGATAAGATCCCTCATTTTGCTGATGAAGGCTTGTGGCCCGAAAGCGGGTGATATGTCAATGTCATGGTTAAGTCAATGTCATGGTTACTGGCTGAGCACAGACAGAATAAATGCATCTCCTGATGCCCTGAATGCCCTTTATTGAAACTGCAGTATTAAAATATAATTACGCTCATTCACTTCAAGTCTATTTTCCATGTCACTAGTACAATAAAAAGTGACCTGGATACAGTTTTTCATTTCCTTTCTGCACAATTAGCTCAATTCATCATTATTAATACTGTCTCATTCCCTTACCCCTCCACCCCCCCAATGACTGACAAGCTAAGAGAAAGAAACTGCAGCCATTCCAGTTATGTTTCTAAATATGCTGCAAAATCTCTAGGACGGGTGTTTTTCTTCTGTAGACAGCTTTTAAGCTTTAAAACAAGAGAGAGCTGTAGAGTAAAAAAAAAAAATTAAAAAAAATACAGCCTTAAAATAAAGAAAGAAAAAAATAAATGGAGGTCAACACGACGAGGAAATAATAAAGGTGAAAAAAGTGTATGGGGTGTGATGGGGTACTGGTTTGGAGAGAACTAAAAAGGTTCCCAGCACCAGGGCTGTTAACAGGACTAGAATCCAATCAAAGTCAAGAGGGTGGCAGTGGGGCAGGAGTTCGAATTCTACTTGCACTTCCACCCACAGCAATGAGTGATAATTAACCATGGCCTGGAATAAGTTTTTCCATCTAAAAAATGTACGGCCTGAGGAGTAAAAACTGACATCAATCCTTCTCCAAGGGGTGGGGAAGATAATAAATGGAAATCTCTCGACAGAAATTCTCTTTATCTCCCTGCTCTATTTTAAGAGCAAGATTTTGGGGGCATAATTTTGAACAAGTTTTGGCTGTGGCTGAATACGGGGTTCTGATAATTTAGGACACTCAAAGAAGAGGCGAATTACTTTCTAACACTTAATGGCCTAAACACACCACGGTCACATCACTGGGTAATAAACAAAATGACTACTAGAAATACTTAGATTTCGAAAAGCAGCGCTGCCCGATCTTCAATGAAATGCCCCGCATGAACCCAAAGTGGTAAGGAGACTATCAGGGAGGCTAAGGTAACCTGGCCGTCCTCTCCCTTTGGGGCACATCCTACCTGGGACAATGTCTCTCCTGGCCTCCTTTCTCCTGGGCCCAACCAACCTCAGGACTTTCTGGGAGCTCGGGGAAGTAGGGGGCGGGATCCGTGGAAGAGACACGCTTCCCACTCCCCGCCTCTAGGTACCAGGCGATCCAGGACCCCAGCAGCTCAGGCGGACGCCGCAGACGGCGCGGAATCCAGGGTAGGAGGGATGCAGTGCTTGGCGCCGACCGCATCTGGCCCCCCAACTCCGCCCCCGCCACCGCGTCTAGAGCTCTCCCCAGCCCGCTCACCTCCGCGCCCTCCGCGCCGCGTAGGGGCGGGCCTCGCAGCTCTCCGCGAGCAGCGCCGACTCTCCAGGGGCCTCGCCGCGCTCTAAGGCCTAGGAACCGCGCCTCCGGCCCGCGGCTGCACACTGGCTGCCGCGGCGGTCACGCTTGGGCAGCTTCCCCGCCTCCCCAAGCTGGATCGCGCAGGACCGGGGAGGGAAGGAGGAGGAGAGAGGGCGGGAGGAAGGGCGGTGCGCGGAGCCCGGCCTCGCAGGACGCGCCGCTAGGGGCTGCGCTCAGTGAGGGCGCAGAGCGCGGAGCTGGCCCCGGGACGCCGAGTGGAGGGCCTACCGGGCGAGGTGGGAGTGCCGAGGAGCCGGGGAGGAGTCGGAGAGCTCGGAGCGGGGGCGGGGCAGGCGTGGGGAGAGCGCGGCAGCGCGGAGCGCCGAGAGGGCCAGCAGAGGGGCGGGGAGTCTGGGCGGCACGGCTCCAGCTTCGCGCTCCCCGCCTCCACCCACCCCCAAACCTTCTGGGAGCTGCCGCGTATCCGCCCTTGGCCTGCGCCTCCCTGCAGGGCTCTCCCAGGGTTCCTTTTGAAGCCTCTCTAGAACAGTTGAGCCCACTTTTCTCCTCCACTACGTGAGTGCTGTGTGGTCGCCTTTCCACTCTAGACTTTGCTTTTTATTACACTCCCACCCCCTTCCCCACTCAGTTCCTGACAAGTCTCCAAGAAACTGCGCTTTTTATCCTGTACGTGTTCTTTCCCTCACCTCTACCCACCCAAATCATCTTTTGGATGGACTGCGTCCTTGGAGTAAAATGTTCAGAAATGCCCTTTCGTGAACCACATTTAGAAACTCCCTGGGATAGGAGAAGCCGGCGGGCTGCATAGTAGTTAGTTAGCTTTGACCTTTACTCTAGCTGGTGGCGCTCGAGCTTTGGTGTTGGAGAAAAGACGGTTAGGCCTGGCGGTCAGGATACCTGGGTTCCTGAGAAAGACATTTAACTGCCAGGGCCGCAATGGCCTTGAGTGTTCAGAGGATTCCTGAGCTGTAAGGCCACCTTTGGTTTGGGGAGTATGTAGATTTTCTCCCTGCAGATTGCCAAATAGTCAGGTATCCTTTATTTTTTGTGCTGAAGATGTAAGCAGAAGCAAGAGCTCTTTATTCTCAAATATAAAATCAGTTCACTGAAGATTCTCAAATTTGGGGAATTTGTTTGCATGCATTAGTGAATCCCCATTTCAGCAAATTTAAGTTTAAAAAAAATCTCTCCCGGTGGTTTATTAACCAGGAAAAAAAACTCTTGAAGTCGGTCTTGGATCGATCTTGGACACTGCACTTTCCCCTCTGTAGTCTATAGAGAGATTAACCTTTGCAAATGCTGCTTTGGAAATACATTCTTTGTTTGACTTGACATGTGTCCCCTCCCCCCCCAACAAATATTATCGAGGTTTGAAGTTTAGACAAGCTACCTTTCAATGGTGTGTCATGATGTGGCAGCATTGGCATCTGGTAAAATTCTTTGCTAAGTGGAAAAAAATAATTAAATTTTATATCAATTTTTATTATTTTTGTTTCAACACTACTCTGAAATAATGAAATTAGCATCTTTATAGCACTTCTGTAGGACAAGTGGAGGAAATTCATGAATCTTAGTAGTTGATGAAAAGTAGCTTTCCTATGTTCTTAAAAAATACAATAGCATTATATCAATCTCACAAGAGGTTATTTAAAAATAAAGCATTTTTTAACCTAAACTATAAATTATTGTATAATACAGGTAGGAAAGCTATATATTTTAAATATTTTTAGTAACTGTCATAACATGGACTATTAAAAAAAAATCAAGTTGTATGTGAAATCACTTATCCTAAAAGAGAATCAATGAGTCAATAATTTGCAATTTCCAGAAGGAATGTCTGCTCTTCGTACTTGAACTATTAAAATAAGAAGACATCCTCGAAGGAAAATCTCGTGTCACCAAATGTGTTCCACAAAATTGTTGGTATTTATGCAAAGCATGATTCCTTTCAACAACTTCTTCCATGGTTACTGTCATTTTTACTACAGTTTTCAGTTGGAGTTTCAGAGTATAAAAATGATTTTGCAAGATTTAACAGGTCATGATGTGCTCTCTGAGAAATCTCTTTAGTTCCCTGAAGTAGTAATGGGTTCCACTGAAGTGCAGCAATAATTTATTAAATGGATCTCTAGTGGCCTAGAGGTTTTTATTTTTTTTAATAGATCTTTATTGGAGTATAACTGCTTCACATTACTGTGTTAGTTTCTGTTGCACAACAAAGCAAATCAGTCATATGCATACACATGTCCCCATATCCGCTCCCTCTTCAGCCTCTCTCCCACCCTCCCTATCCCACCCCTCTAGGTCATCGCAAATCACCTATCCCTTTGTGCTATGCTGCTGCTTCCCACCAGCCAAATATTTGACGTTCCGTAACGTATATATGTCAATGCTACTCTCACTTTGCCCCAGCTCCCTCCTCCCACCCCATGTCCTCAAGTCCATTCTCTACGTCTACCTCTTTATTCCTGCCCTGCAACTATGTTCATCAGTACCATTTTTTTTTTTTAGATTCCATATATATTTGTTAGTATACGGTATTTGTTTTTCTCTTTCTGACTTACTTCACTCTGTATGACAGACTCTAGGTCCATCCACCTCGCTACAAATAACTCAATTTCATTTCTTTTTATGGCTGAGTAATATTCCATTGTATATGTGTGCCACATCTTCTTTATCCATTCATCTGTTGATGGACACTTAGGTTGCTTCCATGTCCTGACTATTGTAAATAGTGCTGCAATGAACATTGGGGTACATGTTTCTTTTTGAATTATGGTTTTCTCAGGGCATATGTATCCATTCAGCCAGTCTGTGTCTTTTGGTTGGTGCATTTAATCCATTTACATTCAAGGTTATTATCGATATGTATGTTCCTATTACCATTTTCTTAATTGTTTTGGGTTTGTTTTTGTAGGTCTTTTTCTTCTCTTGTGTTTCCCACTTAGACAATTTCTTTAGCATTTGTTGTAACACTGGTTTGGTGATGCTGAATTCTCTTAGCTTTTGCTTGTCTGAAAAGCTTTTGACTTCTCCATTGAATCTGAATGAGATCCTTGCTGAGTAGAGTAATCTTGGTTGTAGGTTTTTCCCTTTCATCACTTTAAGTATATCCTGCCACTCCCTTCTGGCCTGCAGAGTTTCTGCTGAAAAATCAGCTGAAAACCTTATGGGGATTCCTTTGTATGTTATTTTTTGTTCCCTTGCTGCTTTTAATATTTTTTCTTTCAATTTAATTTTTGTTAGTTTGATTAATATGTGTCTTGGTGTGTTTTTCCTAGGGTTTATCCTGTATGGGACTCTGCTTCCTGGACTTGGATGACTATTTCCTTTTCCATGTTAGGGAAGTTTTCAACTATAATCCCGTCAAATACTTTCTCAGTCCCTTTCTTTTTTTCTTCTTCTTCTGGAACCCCTATAATTTGAATGTTGGTGCGTTTAGTGTTGTCCCAGAGGTCTCTGAGATTGTCTTCAATTCTTTTCGTTCTTTTTTCTTTATTCTGCTCCTCAGCAGTTGTTTCCACCATTTTGTCTTCCAGTTCACTTATTCGTTCTTCTGCCTTGGTTATTCTGTTATTGATTCCTTCTAGTGTATTTTTCATTTCAGTTATTGTGTTGTTCATCTCTGTTTGTTTGTTCTTTAGTTCTTCTAGATATTTGTTAAACATTTCTTGTGTTTTCTCAATCCGTGCCTCCATTCTATTTCCAGTATTCTGAATCATTACTGTCATTACTCTGAATTCTTTTTCAGGTAGATTGCCTATTTCCTCTTCATTTATTTGGTTTTGTAGGTTTTTACCTTGCTTCTTCATTTGTGACATATTTTTTTGCCATCTCATTTTTTTTTTTTTTTTTTTTTTTTTTTTTTTAATGAGTGGGATTGTGTTCCTGTCTTACTGGTTGTTTGGCCTGAGGCTTCCAACACTGGAGTTTGTAGGCTGTTGGGTAGAGCTGGGTCTTGGTGCTGAGATGAGGAACTCTGTGAGACCTTATTCCGATGAATATTCCCTGGGGTCTGAGGTTCTCTGTTAGTCCAGTGGTTCAGACTTGTAGCTCCCACCACAGGAGCTTCAACCAGACCCCCAGATGATGAACCAAGATCCCACAAGCCACATGGGGCAGCAAAGAAAAAAAAAAGAACAGTAACAAAGTAAAAAATAAAATTAGACTAGGAAATTAACAGATATGTTAGAAAGAATATAAAAATAAAAATATAGATGAATCAACAACCAGAAGGTACATCAGTATCACAATAGTAAAAAAGAGGAGGAGGGAAAAGAAAAAAAAATACAGAAAGAAAGAAAAAAAAAGGGGGGGATGGCCTTGGCTGTGGAGGGTGGGGCCTAAGCAAGGGTGAAGTTTGGGCAGTGGATGGGGCCTATGCTTAGGACTTTTCCAGCCCTGTGGGCTGTGGGGGGTGGATCTTAGGCTCAAGGAACAGAAGGGGCCCCAGGCGTGCCCCCATCCCTGGTCTCAGAGGGCGGGGGACCTCCTCTGGGAGCCCAGCAGGCTTCCTGGGTTCGAGTGGGCGGAGCAAACGCCTTCTGCTCCTCTCCCGCTCCTCTCAGCTGTCTCCTACCTCCTGCCTTTCCTGATCTCCCTGGCCTCCCTCCTATGCCCCCAGGACCCACTTGGCCTGGAGGGGGGTTTGGAGGGTAGGGGACCGGCCTGGGAGCTCAGCAGTCTCCCCGGCCCGAGTGGTCCAGGCGATCGCCCTCCGCTCCTCTCCAGCTCTTCCTGGAGAGTGCCTCCTGCCTGCCTCTCCTGATCTCCCCTGCCTCAGAGGCGCCGATCCTGTCTGACCTACAGTTCTCCTCACCTCTCAGTCACCCCACATCCTACCGGTTCACTTGGACGTTCCTCCCATCTCCTTGGGCATCAGAGTCTCCCACCATTGGCCGGCAGGCACCCTAATTGTGGGGAGATGCCAACTCCGTGTCTTCCCACACTGCCATCTTGACTCTGCTGCTGGTCTAGAGGTTTTAACACAAATTTTTCTTTGAAGTTATTATACAATTGAATAACTTTAGAGTCGTAGTTTCCAAAGTGTGTAACTTCAAGCCCTTGTCCCTCAAGATGCTCCTCCAAGTAATACATTCACCACAAAAGTATTTATTGAGCTCCTGCTGTATGCCGTGGCTGAGGCACTAGGAACAACGGTGAAGAAGAGAGATATACTTACCTGTCCTGTTAGAATTTATAGTTCGGTGGAGAAGACAAATTAGTAAACAAGTGCAAATGAGGTTTACACAAATTTGTTTATACAAGTAAAATAAATGTAAATCATGATGAAAATAACAGACTTTGAAGTAAATAATATGAAGAACCTCTTCCTTTTAGAGATTCACAATGCATATTAGTGGATTAAAGGCTCTGAGGACTTCTACCTAAAAACATTTGCTTAACATCTTCCCAACAAATTCCCAAATTTTTTTTAGCACTGAATCTTTGTGAGCAATGCTATTAATAAAATAGAACCATATTTGTGGAACAGTGCTTTTTGAAACCAAAGAATCCAATAAACATAAAATTCTGTTAACATTACCTTACATTTTTTGCCAAAGCACATTCACAGATTTTAATAAATTTGTATGTATATAATCTGTTTGAAATAGATTGAAGATAAAATTATATACAAACATGTATACATATATTAATAAATTTTAATAGATTTATAAGAATATATTTTATAGATTTTGTCTGAAGATAAAATGATGTAGACACATTTATAAATCTATTAGAGTATATGAGTATATATCTGTATAAGATAGATATTTTGTAGCTAATGTTGTTTCATGAATGGATTTCTATATATCAACATAGTCCAGATGCTTATAATTATTAGTTGCTCTGTAGTCCGTAATATTGGTATAGAATTGTTTTCTTAACCCTCAGCTTTAGGATAATACATTTTCTGACTCTTTTGCTATTGTAACTAACACTGCCTTAACTTCTTTGAAAAATTTAGTCTCTGTGATATTAAGTGGAGGGAATATTTCTGATATCAGTATTTTATTAAACATTTAAAATGTATATTTTTTAATGATAAGCTTCAAAATTTCAGTAGAAGCAGATTTGATTCTGGATCTCATAGATGACCACTTTATAACTGAGTACAAGTATGCAATTTCAGAACCCATGTTTTTTGCATTTATCATTGCATTGGTGCCTAGCAGTATCACCCTGTCAAAGCCTAATGAGAGAACTCACAGCTGAACAATAAAAAGACAAATAACCCAATTATAAACTGGACACATGATTTGAATACATATTTCTCCAAAGAAGATATGCAAATGACCAACAAGAACATGGAATGATGCTCAACATCATTAGTTCTTAGAGAAATGCAAATCAAAATCACATGAGGTATCACTTCACACCCACTAGTATGGCTATAATCAAAGTCAGTATTATAATATTAAGAGTTGATGAGAAAGTAGAGAAATTAGAATCCTCATACATTGATGATGGGAATGTAAAATGGTGCACCTATTTTGAAATAGTTTAACAATTCTACTCCTAGGTATATACCCAAGAGAATTGAAAACATGTCCTTAGGAAATCTTGCACTCAAATGTTCACTGCAGTATTATTTATAATAGCTCAAAAGTGGAAACAACCTAAACGTCTTATCAATTGATAAATGTACAAATGAAATGTAGTATATTCATATAATAGGATATTATTCAGACATTATAAAAATAAATGAAGTACTGATACAGACTACAACATAGATGAATCTTGAAAAATTAGTTCAGGTGAAACCTGCCAGACACAAAAGCCCATATATTTTATGATCCCATCATATAAAATGTCCAGAATAGGCAAATCCATACAGACAGAAAATAAATTAGTAGTTGTTAATTTACTGGCTGATGGAAAAGGGAATGGGGAATGACTCCTTAATGGGGAGGGGATTTCTTTTCGATATGATGAAAATATCCTGGAATTAGATAATGGTGATGGTTGCACAACTTTGTGAATATACTAAAAACTACTGAATTGAACACTTTAAAAGAGTGAACTTTATAGTATGTGAATTATATTTCAATAATAAAAAATAGTATCAGGAATTGTCTAAAAAAATTTAATGAGCAAATATAGACTTAGTTTCTAACAAGGCATTTGCTTCTAGCGAAGACCAAATAACATTAATTTGTGCTCTTCCAAGGTATATTTAGCAGTTGACAGAAGAGAAAAAAGGGATGGGAGAAATTAGTCACTATCCAGCTCATTTTAACTAAAACTTTTTTTATTACATAAATTACAGGTATACAATATAGTGGTTCACTATTTTTAAAGGTTATACTCCATTTGTGATTATTATAAAGTGTCAGCTATATTCCCTGTGTTGTACAGTATATTCTTGTAGCTTATTTTATACCTAATATTTTGTACCTCTTAATCCCCTACCCCTTTATTGCCCCTCTTTCCTTCCTTCTCCCCACTGGTAACCACTAGTTTGCTCTCTATATCTGTGAGTCTGCTGCTTTTTTGTTACATTCAACAGTTTGTGGTATTTTTTAGTTTCCACATATAGGTGATATCATACAGTATTTGTCTTTCTCTGTCTGGCTTATTTTGCTTAGCATAATGCCCTCCAAGTCCATCCATGTTGTTGTGAATGGCAAAACTTCATTCTTTTTTATAGCTGAGTAGTATTCCAGTGTGTGTGTGTGTGTGTGTGTGTGTGTGTGTGTGTGTGTGTGTGTGTGTGTGTGTGTACCACTTCTTCTTTATCCATTCATCTGCTGATGGACACTTAGGTTACTTCCATATCTTGGCAATTGTAAATAATGCTGCTATGAACATTGGGGTGCATGTATCTTTTTGAGAGCTCATTTTAAGTATGTTAAACCAGAAGATCTATGAAGTTTCAGTCAGTACCACACTCACATTACAAGCAGCAATTTAATTTCTGTCCAACAATATCATTCTTCATACTCAGTTGTCTGTGAACTTTTTGTGAAACCCAGGTCTCCACTGACCAGTTGTGTCTTGAGTTCCCCATCTACTAAATGAATATAATAGTGCCCACCTAATAGAGTTGTTGTGAGTTTTAAATGAGTTGCTATATGTAAAGTGCCTACTACCCATTAACTAGTATATATGTTAGATATTACTTAACAAACTCGCACATTTGTTTTGGTTTCATAGTTACATACATGTTCTAATCGTAAGAAATTTACACAAAGTTTTATATTTGAACGTAATCATGTAATTTTTAAAAGAGAAATGTAAGTCAACAATGTGGCCATTGAGAATTTTTCCCCCTTCTTTTTTCTTTAAAAGGAGTTCATACTTTACTCAAATTTGAGAATCACTGGTCTAGAATAAACTTGGGCTTTTTTTCTCTCTCTGTACACCACTTTGTACCCTCTAATACATCACAGGCATCACTCTGCAGTCTTAAAAATTAATAAGGATCAACCATACTCAAGCCCAGTTGTCTTGTTAGTAAGGTTTTAGTTCAAATACTACTGGGTAAGTGAAAAAGGTAGCATGTTGCATGCAAATTTGTGGACTAGGAGTTAGAATGTCTTCAACGACTTATGTAAACCTTTAGCAAGTTGCTTAACCACTCTTGGCCTTAGTTAGAGTGTCTTTGAAATAAAGGCTGGCTTTCAGGAATTCCCCGGTGGTCCAGTGGTTAGGACTTGGCGCTTTCACTGCCATGGCCTGGGTTCAATCCCTGGTCAGGGAACTATGATCCTGCAATCCACATGGTGTGGCCAGCAAAAAAGATTGGCTTTCAAGTCCCTTCAAGGTCTAAAATTTTATGACATTTTCAGTATACCTACTATTATATTATGATAAGTTGTTATGTACACCTAGTACTTAAAAACGAAATGTGCCTTTCAAGGGGCCAGACTTTCATTTGGTATCATTCAGTTGGGAGTTTCTAGGTGTTGTTCTGTCCTTTTCTCATTGCCTGGTATCAGTTTGAATACACACTTAAATTCCCCAAAGTAGCAGAAGAGAATATAGTCAGAAGGACAAGTTATAGTGATTACTTAAAGATTGTAAAATTAACTGGAAAATTCACACTTGGCTGCGTAGGATTAAAGAATCATTCCTGATTTTTTTCCACTTTTTTTAACCCATCATATTCTTTTGATGCTCTTTTGGGCACCTTTACCAGCTCTATGTCAAATGTTGTAGAAAGCACTTGTGGTAGCTGGTCTCCAAAGATGGTCTCCCTTGAATTATACCTTCTAGTATTCATACTGTTGTTCAAGATTCCTGGGTTGGCCCCATTTAACAAATAGAGTACAGTAGTGGTGATGATTTGTAATATCTAAGTCTGGATCACAAAAAAGCCTTGTAGCTTCTGCCTCGGTCTCTTAGAGCTCTTGTTATAGGCGAAACAAGTAGCCACTTACAATTTACCTTAGACCACCATGCTGTGAGAAAACTCAACCCAGGCTCATAGAGAGGCCATAGGAAGGGACAGATGCCTGACCAGCCTACCCAGTTAAAGTATAAATCATGTGAGTGAAGAAGCCATCCTGGATGTCCAAGGCAAGCCTTCAGATGACTTCAGCCCCATCAACCACCTGAGCAAAAGCATGAAAGTTTCCAAAATGAGAATCACCAAGCTGAAGGCAATCAATTTACAAAACTGTGACAGAAAATAAGTTGTTTTAAGCTGTCGATTTGGCAGAAATTTGTTATGCAGTGATAGATAAGCTTGTTTAAGGACCCAAAAATGCTCATTTTCTCTTTTGATCAAGAATATCTACTTTAGGGACTTCCCTGGAAGTCCAGTGGTTAAGACTTTGAGCTCCCAATGCAGGGGGCATGGGTTCGACCCCTGGTTAGGGACCTAAGATCCCACATGCAGCACAGCTTGGCCTAAAAAAAAGAAATCTACTTTATATCCCTCTCATACGAACTCTTTTAAATAAAGTACAGCCATACTTTTTTTCAGTAGACAATTTCCTTCTTTGTTCATTTTAAAAATTTTTTATTTATTTTTGGCTGAGTTGGGTTTTTGCTGCTGTGTGGGGGCTTTCTCTAGTTGCAGTGAGTGGGGGCTACTCTGCGTTGCGGTGCGCAGGCTTCTCACTGCAGTAGCTTCTCTTGTTGCAGAGCACGGGCTCTAGGTGGTCAGGATTCAGTAGTTGCAGCACATGGGCTCAGTAGTTGCAGTGCTCAGGCTTCAGTAGTTGTGGCACACAGGCTCAGTAGTTGCGGCCTGTGAGCTCTAGGGCGCAGGCTCAGTAGTTGTGGCACATGGGCTTAGTTGCTCCACGACAATTTCCTTCTTTGTTTCATTATTAAAAAAAAAAAATCACAAAGACATTATTTCACAGTTTCATGTCATTTCATCATCTTTTTGATGTCTGGTTTAAGATACATTTTCCAGGAATAATTGAGTCATCATCAACATTACGAATCCTATTGTTAACACCCATGAAAGAAACTTGCTTTAAGAAACAAAACCCAACTGCTCTTTCTATAAACATAAATGTTTGACCCTTATGACTGTAAAAGGATCAGAGAAGATTAGGAGTGGGAGAGATATTAAACAGGAGTCTATTTTAATCTGTTTTCATTATTTTTGACATTGTATTTAACCTAGGTCATTTATTTTAAAACACATTTAAGTAAAATTGAAATGTCATTTAAAATGTTGGAATTTTATAACTCTAAATCCAACTATCTCTAAAAAAGAGATTGCCATTTATTTTTATACAAATGTTTTAAGAACTGACAAAGTGCTTATAAATAACAAAGTGTTTTATAATACTTAATTTCATACAGTACCACCAAAATAAATTCTATTTAGGTCAAAGTGTTAAAATTTAAAGTTTTATTTTTAATAAAACGTAAGTTGAGGGGGAATGTTTGCTATAAGTTTAAAAGATTGATGTCAAATATTTAAAATAGCTCATACAAATTCAGAATAGAAGCAAAAGTTTAGGCTCCAATAAATGGACAAAAGAATTGAATGAACATTTTAATAAAGAAGAAATAAAATTGTTTAATAAACAGAGACACTGGGAAAGATACAATCTACGGGCTTTCTATAATCTCTTTATTCTTTTCCTGTTTATTAATTTTGAGCAATTAAGTATTCACCTCTCTAAGCAAGTCACCAAAGGTTTTACCATTTAAAGGGCCTTTTTAAAGTTTGCAATACACTTTGTTAAGGCAAAAAGTAAGAGGTAGGCCATTGGCTTAAAAATGCCAAAGACGACATTTCTCTTATTTTTATTATGCAATTATTTAATAAAGGAGTTACCAGACTTCCAGTATTCAGTATATTTATATACTGGGCCTATTGTTTCCTAGATTATTCTACTCCAGTAAATTTACCCATTTTATGAGCATCTATATGTTTTGAGTCATCTTTTCCAGAAGCATGTCATTAAGAGGGTTCATGTTTATTTTTAAACATTAACTAATAACTTTTATTTTTTGTGTTTTTTCAAACTATTGATTTATTCAACAAATATTTATTGAATGTTCTTTTTGTGTCTCTCTAAGGGGCTGGGGACACAACAGACAAAGCAGATCCCCGCCTTCGTGAAGCACGCATTGGCGTCTCAAATATTTAAACCACGAATTCACCAATGGAGTTTGAGTAGTTAGAAAAGAAAAGAATTCCAAGGATTGAGCTTTGGAACATTCCAAAGTCTGGTGTTGAGAGAGATGAGGAGTAAAGGACAAAGGAAATTAAGATGCCACTAATGAGGTAAGAGAAAAAGTGGGACCGTTGAGTGCCCTGGAAGCCAAGTGAAAAGAATATTTCAAGGAAAGGGGTGTAATCAGCTGTGTCAAGTGCTTTTGTGTGATCAAGTAGGATGAGAAATGAGAACAAGATTTAAAATGTGAGGGTCACTGATAACTTACCCCGTGGGAGTTGGTTTAGAGAAGGGGAGAACAGAAACTGGAGACAAGTCAAAGAACGGGCCAATCCAAGTATAGACAACTCTTCTTAAGACTTTTGCTGTAAAATAAAGAAGAGAATTGGAGTGGTGACTGGAAGGAGAAAACAGGGTCCAGAGCCAGGAACATTTTATGATGGAAAAAAATTGTATACATAGGCTTATGGGGACGATCCCATAGAGAGTAGAAGATGGATGATGCAGAACATAGAGTGGAGAGTTGCTGGAGCCAGGTCATTGAGAAGGCAAGAGGGGATGGATTTAGTGCACAAACGGTGGACTTGGCCTTTGCTAGGAGGATGAACAGTTTATCCTCAACAGAAGAAAATGTGCTATCGATGAGTCCAGATGCAGTGAAGTGGCTAGATGTTGTGGATGAGTTTGGGGAAGTTCTCCCCTGACTGCTTCTTTTTTCTCAGTGCTATAGGAAGCAATTGTCTGCTGAGGGTGAGGATGAGGGAAAATGAAACTTCGGGAAAGGCATGAAAAATGGGACAGATAGCACATAATAAGAAGGTAGAAATAGGTCTAAATGTAACAGTAATCACCACAACTATGAATGGAATAAACTTTCCAATCAAAAGGCAAAATTTTCAGACGGGATTGAAACAAACATTTATGCTATTTACATGAGTCAGATGTAAATTGCAAGAACAGAGAAAAACTAAAAATTAAGGATTCAAAAGGCGTACCTGTGAGATATCAAGTAAAAGAAACATGATCTAACTATATTACCAGGTAAAATGACTTTAATGAGAGTTATTACATAATGATAAAATATTCAGTTCACCAAGAAGATAAAGTAATTCTAAAATTTATGTCTCTAATAATGTAGCCTCAAAACATAATATGACAGAACCACAAAGAGATTTTTAAAAAATTTACCACCACAGTAAGAGATTTTAGCACAATTTTTGAGCAATTGAATCTTTAATTAAAATCTTTTTATAAAGTAAAACATAAACAGCAAACAAATAAAATCAGGCACAGGAGGCTTTCCTGGTCAGTTATCCAAACATTCAAAGAACAGACCAATCCAATATAACACAAACTCTTCCAGAAAACAGATGAGAAAGAATGTTCCCCAACTTGTTTTATGAGGTTAGCACAACCTTGAAACCAAAGTTAGTAAAAAACAGTACAATTTTATTTTTTAATTTAATGTAAAAATTTTTTAAAAATGAACAAACTGATTTGCTTGATAGCAAATTTTAAAAAAGATAATACATTATGATTAAGTTTATTACAAGGATGTTAGATGATTTAACATTAGAAAATATATTACTGTATTGTAATTCACTATACTAGTTCAAAGGAGAAAATCATATGATCATCTCAATAGATGCAGAAAAAGCATTCTGCATAACTCTATTCATAAAAACAATTTAGCAAACAGAATAAAAGGGAACTTTTAAAACTGAAGCATAGGGGCTTCCCTGGTGGCACAGTGGTTAAGACTCCACCTGCCAATGCAGGGGACACGGGTTTGAGCCCGGGTCCGGGAAGATCCCACATGCTGTGGAACAACTAAGCCCTAGCACCACAGCTACTGAGCCTGCGCTCTAGAGTCCGCGAGCGACAACTATTGAAGCCTGCATGCCTAGAGCCTGTGCTCCGCAACAAGACACGCCACCGCAGTGGGAAGCCTGTGCACCGCAATGAAGAGGAATCCCCTCTCACCGCAACTAGAGAAAGCCCGCGTGCAGCAGTGAAGATCCAGTGCAGCGAAAAATAAATAAATAAAATAAATAAATTTAAAAACAAAAAAACCCTGAAATATAGTTGATTTACAATATTGTGTTAGTTTCAGGTGTACAGCAAAGTGATTCAGTTATATATAGAATTTTTTTCAGATTATTTTCCATTATAGGTTATTATAAGATATTGAATATTGTTCCTTGATACAATAAATCCCTGTTGCTCGTGTATATTGTATATAGTAGTGTATACCTATTAATTTCATACTCCTAATTTATCCCCCCCTCCCTTTCCCCTTTGGTAACAATAAGTTTCTTTTCTATGTCTGTGAATCTGTTTCTGTCTTGTGCATAGATTCATTTGTATTATTTATTTTTATTTTTTTATAAATGTTAACTCCATTTCTTTTTTTTTTTAATATTTATTTATTTATTTGGCTGCACCGGGTCTTAGTTGCGGCACGCAGAATCTTCATTGCTACATGCGGGATCTTTAGTTGCGGCACGTGGAATCTTTAGTTGCGGCATAAGAACTCTTAGTTTCAGCATGTGGGATCTACTTCCCTGAGCAGGGATCAAACCTGGGCCCTCAGCATTGGGAGTGCAGAGTCTTAGCCACTGGGCTGCTAGGGAAGTACCTGTATTATTTTTTAGATTCCATAGATAAGTGAGATCATATATTTGTCTTTCTCTGTCTGACTTACTTCACTTAGTGTGATATTCTGTAGGTCCATCCATGTTTCTGCAAATGGCAATATTTTATTCTTTTTATGCAATATTATATGTATATTATATATATATGCAATGGAAAATATATATATATCACATCTTGTTTATCCATTAATCTGTTGATGGACACTTCAAATAGTGTGCTGTAAATAGTGCTGCTGTAAACATTGGGGTGATGTATCCTTTCAAATTATCATTTTCATCTCTTCTGGATATATACTCAGGAATGGGATTGATGGATCATATGGTAGCTCTATTTTTAGTTTTTTAAGGAACCTCCATACTGTTTTCCATAGTGGTTGCACCAATTTACATTCCCACCAACAGTGTAGGAGGGTTAAAAGGAAACGTTTTTAACCTACCTTTGGGCCTGCGCCCAGCACTTCCTAATGTAGTGTTGAAAGCATGTCCTTAAATAATGAACAGGACAAAGATATCCTCTATTCCCATCACTGCTCAACATTGTACCTGTAGTCCTAGCTTGTGCAGTAAGGAAATAAGAAGAAATAAAAAGTATAATGATTAAAAAGGAGGAAACAAAATTGTCATTATTCATAGATGAAATACAGTTGACTCTTGAACAACAGGGGATGGTCAAGGGGGTTAAAGGTGGAGGTTCCACTTCAACACAGTGGGATGTAAGCTCTCTGTATCCATGGTTCCTCATCTGTACGTTTAACCAACTGTGGATCATGCCGTATTATAGTATGTACTTATTGAAAAAAGAATCCATGTGTAAGTGGACCTGCACACTTCAAATCCCTGTTGTTCAAAGATCAACTGTAATTTTACATAGAAAACCCGAGAGTCCACGGATAAAGTATAAGATTTAATCAGAGTTTAGCAAGATTGCTAGATAAAAACATCAACATACAAAAGTCAATTGTATTTCTATGTAGCAGCAATGAATAGTTAAATAATGCAATTAGGAAAGATACCATTTCTTATAGTAACCCCAAGCACCAAGTACCTACTAATAGTTAATGAAAGTTAAGCAAGCTCCTTATGGAGAAAAGCATTAACTGTATTGGAAAAGGAATTAAAGAATATCCAAATGAACATAAAGATCTTCCATAATCTTGGCTAGAAGAACTCAGTATATTAAAATAGCAATTCTCCCCCAATATATCTATTTTTTCAATGTGATTCTAATGGTTGTCCCATCAGGGTTTTTCATGGAACTAGACACATTAATTCTAAATTATCATGGAAGAGCAAGAGGTCAAGAATAGTCATGAAATTCCCAGAGAAGAAGAACAATATAAGATGATTTGCTGTTTCAGATATCAAGGTTAACATAAAGCTGTGAAAATTGTTTAACACAGGGTTAGGCAAACAGACCAAGGGAATGGAATAGAGAACACTGAAACTGACCCAGGCATAGAGGAAAAATTTGATTTGTACCAGCGCTTGTATGTCAGTGGGCTGTTGTTTATGTTAATTTATAAAACATCATTTTTTGAAAAAAAAGAAACTGTACTTTCCTCCACAAAAATCAAGTCTAGGAAAAATGAAAGACTTACTCTGAAAGGAAAACTTGAAAATATAGGAAAATATCTTTAAAGAGGAAAACATAGGAAAATATCTTTGTAACCTTTGAATGAGGATAGATTTATTAAATAAGACACATATAAGAAGGTGAACCAAAAGAGTAAAAAATTTATCCATTTTACACTAATATTAAAACTCCTCATAATCAAAAGAAACCATGGAGGGACTGAAAAATATTAGTTGCATTGCAAAATGGTATTTGCAGTGTGTAAGCAAATGATTAGTATCCAAAAATAAAAACTGTATGAATTAATAAGAGCAGCATCCATCCAAAAGAAAAATGATCAAAAATATGTGCACAGTATTCAGCCTAGCAATACCATTCCTGTTATATGCCTCCAATACTTTTGTCTCTGAACCTATTTACACTCTTAAAAATTATTTGAAGAACCCCAAAGGATTTTTGTTTCTGTGGGTTGTATCTGTCAACATTTATTTATAAATACTTATTTTGTTTCATATAACAATAATAGATAATGACATGTTAATGTAAATAACATTTTTATGAAAAATAACTATATTTTCCAAAACAAAAGTGAGAAAAGTGACATTGTTTACATTTTTTCAAATTTCTTTAATGCCTGGCTTAATAGAGCATGGTGTCTACCTCTGAGGATGGGGGTGGGGAGTCAACTATAACAAAGAAGGGCACTTAGGAGACCTCTGAGACACTAGGATTTTATTCTTAAGCTGATGTCTGCTGCATGAGTGTTCATTTCATTAATAGGATTTTAACTACGCAGACATATTTCATACAAATTTTATTTAAATATGATATAATTTAAAACATATATTTATAAGGTAATACAAATCAGTTCAAAATGACCAAGCAATATTAGAAACACATTGGCTTTGAAATGGAAAGTGAGAGCTTCAGGTATGGTTTGATCCGGAGTCCATATCTACAGCTGGGGAAGAGATCATTTTCCTTCAGAGCACAAAGACTACATTGGGAAAGGCTGAATACCAGAATGAAGAACCACTGAAAGAGGAAGAGTCTAGGCAGGGAAAATTAGTAAATGTCCAGAGCCACAAAACATAAAACAAGTGCCACAAATACTTCAGTTAGCATTTCTCATCTTGCACTCAACTTTTAAAATGCTTGTTTTTCCTGTTTGACTTCTGCTAACCTGGATTTCTAGCTGGAATGAAACTTATTAAGAGGTATAATTATTTTATAATATCCCTCAATTATTTTGTACCTGTAACAGTCCAACTTATGCTTTAACTTTTTGCTCAAAAGATATTTTGATTCAATAATAAGCACTCCTTTTAAGTGTGGTGACATTCTGACTGAGAAATAGTGTTAAAAGCTTGTTAAAATAGTGACTGCTGTGCCTTGTATTCCAGATATTTTTACAAGTCATAATTAGGATCATATTGACTTTGAATGTAATTGCAACTTTAATTTATTTTGTTATCTTATTTAATTTTTCATGTTTTTCTAGTTTTAATACTGTTATTATAATAGACAACTTTCCCAAGCTAATTATTATTATTATTTTTTAAACAAATTTATTTATTTTATTTATTTATTTTTGGCTGTGTTGGGTCTTAGTTGCTGGGCATGGGCTTTCTCTAGTTGAGGCGAGTGGGGGCTACTCTTTGTTGCGGTGTGTGGGCTTCTCACTGCGGTGGCTTCTCTTGTTTCAAAGCAGGGGCTCTAGACCCATGGGCTTCAGTAGTTGTGGCTCGTGGGCTCTGGAGCACAGGCTCAGTAGTTGTGGTGCACGGGCTTAGTTGCTCCACGGCATGTGGGATCTTCCCGGACCAGGGTTCAAACCCATGTCCCATGCATTGGCAGGCAGATTCTTAACCATTGTGCCACCAGGGAAGCCCCCAAGCTAATTATTATTATCAGAGTTTATCATTTCTTTTGAATAATTGTGGATTTAAATAATTTAAAATTTCCCCTTTAGGTCCAAAAGTTTTAAAGAAAATTATTCTTTTTCAAAATTTTTAAATTGAAGTATAGTTAATTTTCAATGTTGTGCCAATGTCTGCTGTACAGCAGACAATGTCTGCTGTACAGCAATGACTCAGTTATACACATATGTACATTCTTTTTTTATATTCTTTTCCATTATGGTTTATTCCAGGATACTGGATGTAGTTCCTTGTGCTATACAGTAGGACCTTGTTGTTTGTCTATTCTAAATGTAATAGTTTGCATCTACCAACCCCAAATTCCCAGTCAATTCCTCTCCCACCCACCCCTTGTGGCAACCACAAGTCTGATCTCTATGTAAAGAAAATTATTTTTGATAGTAATCTCTCAAGACCTTAAACAGATTAAATGCTATGTAATTTAATGTTTTGTTCATGGCTCAGGGTCATTAGGAATGTAAATTACTTTGTAATAATTACAACAATTTTAAATGCAAGTAGCTGTTTGTTTCTATACTTGAGATTATTCTAACTGGTGAGTGTAAATTTTTTATGTTTTTTAAAAATTGTATTGTTTTATTGGAATATAGTTGTTTTACAATGTTTTGTTAGTTTCTACTGTACAGTGAAGTGGAGTTCCCTGTTCTATACAGCAGGTTCTCATTAGTTATCTATTTTATACATATTAGTGTATATATGTCAATCCCAATTTCCCAATTCATCCCACCCCCCCTTTCCCCTCTTGGGGTCCATACATTTGTTCTCTACATCTGTGTCACTATTTCTGCCCTGCAAACCAGTTCATCGGCACCATTTTTCTAGATTCCACATATATGCGTTAATATAGGATATTTGTTTTTCTCTTTCTGACTTACTTTACTCTGTATGACAGTCTCTAGGTCCATCTACATCTCTACAAATGACCCAATTTCGTTCCTTTTAATGGCTGAATAATATTCCATTGTATATATGGACCACATCTTCTTTATCCATCTGTCAATGGGCATTTAGGTTGTTTCCATGACCTGGCTATTGTAAATAGTGCTGCAATGAACACTGGGGTGCATATATCTTTTTTTTTTTTTTTTGCGGTATGCGGGCCTCTCACAGTCGTGGCCTTTCCTGTTGTGAAGCACAGGCTCAGGATGCGCAGGCTTAGCGGCCACGGCTCACGGGCCTAGCCGCTCCGCGGCATGTGGGATCTTCCTGGACCGGGGCATGAACCCATGTCCCCTGCATTGGCAGGCAGACTCTCAACCACTGCGCCACTAGGGAAGCCCCCTATATCTTTTTGAATTATGATTTTCTCAGGGTATGTGCCCAGTAGTAGGATTGATGGGTCATATGGTAATTCTATTTTTAATTTTTTAAGGAACATCCATACTGTTCTTCCTAGTGGCTGTATCAATTTACGTTCCCACCAACAGTACAAGAGGGTTACCTTTTCTCCACACCCTCTCCAGCATTTATTGCTTGTAGATTTTCTGATGATGCCCATTCTAACCAATGTGAGGTGATACCTCATTGTAGTTTTGATTTGCATTTCTCTAATAATTAGTGTTGTTTAGCATGTTTTCATGTGTTTTTTTTGCCATCTGTATGTCTTCTTTGGAGAAATGTCTATTTAGGTCTTCTGCCCACTTTTTGACTAGGTTTTTTGTTTTGGTCTTTACTCTCAACATGAGCTTTAATTTTCTGAAGCTGTTAATATGCCAGCACCTAGCAGCAAAACTTTTCTAAGTTGCAACAACTGAAGTGCTACAAACTGATAAACTAGTTAAAAGCGTGAGATAACCATGTCAAAAGTATCTGTGAATAGGCTTTGAGTAAAGTTCTCACAAAAATGAAGTACTTGAATTTTAGAGCAAATTTTTTTAAATTTTATTTATTTATTTGGTTGCGCCAGGTCTTAGTTGCAACAGGTGGGCTACTTAGTTGTGGCTCACAGGCTCCTTAGTTGCGGCATGCAGGCTCCTTAGTTGTGGCATGCGAACTCTTAGTTGCGGCATGCATGTGGGATCTAGTTCCCTGACCAGGGATCAAACCCGGGCCCCCTGCATTGAGAGTGCAGAGTCTGAACCGCTGTGCCATCAGGGAAGTCCCAGAGCAAAATTTTTGATACCCCTTTTATTTTTTATTTATTTATTTATTTTTGCGGTACTCGGGCCTCTCACTGTTGTGGCCTCTCCCATTGCGGAGCACAGGCTCCGGATGCACAGGCTCAGCAGCCATGGCTCACGGGCCCAGCCACTCCACGACATGTGGGATCTTCCCGGACCGGGGAATGAACCCGTGTCCCCTGCATCAGCAGGCGGACTCTCAACCACTGCGCCACCAGCGAAGCCCCCGATACCCCTTTTATATCACAACAGTTTTAAAATTTTTACTTATAATTTTCCTTCTTACCAAGTTTCTAGTTATCTTTTACATAGTTAAAATTTCTAAGGAATCCTATGAATATGGATTGTTTTATAATCAGGAAAGAGTACTAAATATGAATGAAAATGCTGAATTATTTCAGTTATATATGATTTTACCACTGTAATGTTTAAATTCTATACTTCCTGCTCATAATGTTGACTTTAAGCTTTATTAATTCCTTTCTAAACTATCTGTGATTTCTGTTTAAAAAGATTCTGTTTTTAATTGTCTATATCTTTTTCTTCAAAAATTATTTTCGTGATTTTTTATTTCTCATTTTATATTAAAACTGTTTTGTTGGTGCTCTGAAACTTTCAAAAATCTCCATTGTCTGTAGGACAAAACACAGACTACCAAAACTCTTCTCTAGTGTATTCCCAAATTACCTACCTTCTTTTACCAAGCATATCCCTGTCTAAGCTCTCTTTTCACATCCTATTGGTCTAGAATATGTCATTTTCAGTCCTATTTCCTGGTGAGCTTCTACTAAATTACCTGCCTGTACTAAGTGATCCACTGGTTAGATCCCTTTTCTTTATGAGACCTTTCTTGAGTTCTCCCAGCCCACACAAAACTCTCTCTTCTCTAATTATGTATGACACATTATCCTTACTACGGACGTAGATCTTGCATGCTGTTTTGGGTTGGCACTCTTTCTAGAGTAACCTTTGGATGATTTTATATATCTATAACACTTAGTTCAGTGTTTATCCATAATACCTAGAACACTGTCTTAGTAGCTACTTGGTAAGGATATAAAAATGGGTGGGTTCTTTTCATTTAGAGTACACACCAGTAGTCTACCTGGGAGAGTTCTTGTCCTTTCATGATGAAGTGGTGTGGGTTCCCTTTTGGCGAGGAATCCTGGCAGGCAGAATACTGTGAGTACACGTTTCTACCAGGAAAGCAAAATACAGACTGCGAGCCAAAACTCAAGTAATTCTGGCCAAAGACATAAATAGCCAAATTCCTTCAGAAATAGTTTCCTAGAAGCCATTTGCATTGACTGTGCTTTGCTCCAAACAGCCTCCTTTAAAAGTGTAAATCTTTAAAACTGTGGTGAATCTAATCATTGCAGATTGATAGCTTGGAGTAGTAGTGTTTAACTGTTGACTAAAATCATCTAGATTATTGCTTCCGTAATTCAATACAGTTTGGAAAGTCACAATTCATTTTCTGCAGATATGTGGTTGAAAGTACACATCTTTTTAGAACTGGAGTACCTTCTAATTTCTGAACAGCCTTTCCTCAAGTGTGGAATTTGTTGAACCTAGGGTGCAGAAGGAATTAAAAAAATATGTGAGTGTCATTGTATAGTGATTAAAGAGTCAATGGAAACAGCATTTTTCCTTAATGTGTACATTGATCAGAAAGTTGAATTCCTAAACTGGGTTAAAGACATTCATATCTTTAAATACCCAGAGGTGTACAATCAAAATCAAATAAACAAGTGTTTATTAATTGCAAACCAAGCCTTACATGGGTTGAAAAGAAATCTAAGCCATAGTCTTTGTTTCTTAAAGTTTGCAATCTAAATAAGTAGCTATAGGTAGATAATGTGTTATTTATTGAATGAATTCATGATAGAATAAAGCAGTACATCATACTTGCCAAAGAATGATACAACAAAAATATTATCACCAGAGAGAAAGGGAGAGGAAGTTCCTTCAGGCTGGATGAGTATAGAAAGCTGTATGAAAGTAAACTCAAAAGTTGTACTTGAAGAATGGGTGGACTTTGAATAAGGGAAGAAGAGAGAAAAAGACATTCTTGGAGATAAGGAATGAGAACAATGTGAACAAGGCCATGGAGTCAAAGCCATTTTAGGAGGAGAGTGAGTAAATTGGTTTTTCAGAGAGGTGAAAAATTATAGATTAGACTAGGAAAGGAGTTTGGAGTCAGATTGTAGAAGAGTGTGAATGCCAGACTAAGGACTAAGGACTTACCTTATAAGCAGTGAGGAGCTATTTAGGGAAGATTTTGATAAAAGAAACAGCTTAATCCAAGTTGAGTTTTAGGAAGATTAATTTGTTAGCCATGTGCCATTTGAAAAGGAAGGCAAAGAGGCTTAGAAGACTAATAAAGCAGTTCAAGTGTGAAGTCGAACAGAGGACATATGTAATTTTTCTGTCCAGCATCCCCTCTTTTCTGATTCAGTGGTTTAGGTGGAGATGACACCATTCTCCCTCACGAGCTATAGGTAGGCAGATGACCCTGATGTGCTCAATTAAAGGAGTCCATTCCTCTGGTCATAATTATTGGTTCATGAACGGGCACACACTCTAAACGAAGCCAATTAGCATTATCTCTAGTGCTTTTTTTCCTAGACCTATCGGGAAAGATACCCACTTCTTCAAGGATCCTAACATTGTCAGTGGTCATCTTTCCTGCCACATTGTGTGGTTGCCAGCCTCCAAGATGGTCCTCAGTGTTCCCTCCTGATGGTCATGACCTGTATAATCTCCTTCCATATTGTATTAGAGCTGGTCTATATCAGCAGTCCCCAACCTTTTTGGCACCAGGGACCAGTTTCGTGGAAGACAGTTTTCCACGGACCGGGGTGGATGGCTCCGGGATGATTCAAGCACATTACGTTTATTGTGTACTTTATTTCTACTATTATTATGTTGTAATATGTAATGAAATAATTATACAACTCACCATAATGCAGAATCAGTGGGAGCCCTAAGCTTGTTTTCACTTGCCACTCACTGATAGGGTTTTGATATGAGTCTGCAAGCAATTGATTTATTATGGTCTCTCTGCAGTCAAACCTCTCTGCTAATGATAATCTGTATTTGCAGCTGCTCCCCAGCGCTAGCATCAGCGCCTCAGCTCCACCTCAGACCATCAGGCGTTAGATTCTCATAAGGAGGGCGCAACCTAGATCCCTCGCATGCGCAGTTCACAGCAGGGTTCATGCTCCTGTGAGAATCTAATGCTGCTGCTGATCTGACAGGAGGTGGAGTTCAGGAGGTAATGCGAGCGATGGGAGATGAAGCTTCGCTCGCTCGCCTGCTACTCACCTCCTGCTGTGTAGCCTGGTGCCTAACAGGCCATGGACCGGTACCAGTCCATGGCCCGGGGGTTGGGGACCCCTGGTCTATACGATGAATGAGTATACAGCAGAAGTGATGGTATGTTATCAGTGAAACTGGGTAGGGACAGAAGCTATAGATTCCAAAGTGGAATCAAGTCTTGGTAAATCAAGACAATTTTTAGATGGAAGGGAACACAGAGTTTTTTAGTTTGACAAACAGTTATATCATTAACAGATGTAGCAATGTCTGGAAAGGGGATTTGTTGTTGTTGTGGGAGATGGACAGGAGGAGATAAGGAAATTATTTTCAGGTTGAGACTCTGGATAGCAGCATTAGGAACAATGGCTGGTATTTATAGAAATAGATTGTCTCACAAAATAGTGAGTTCTCTGTCACTGTATGATTCCTTATTGAGAATGTTAGAGACTGGACTTATTATAATAATATAGCATCTAAAGTCACATCCAAGCAGATGATTTGATTTCTATTAGCTGTTAGACACACACTCAAAAGAAGGGATACTAAAAATAAGTGGAGACGATAGCCATAATCTCTCCTACCATAGAGCTCTTAACAGTTTTTTCCCTTGTTTCTCACTTGTTGCATCAGGTGAATTATAATCTTTGTTGGAGCGTACCGAGTTCAGTAGACAGACCGGAACCAAGATCAGGGGACTCGTCACAGCCATCTCTCAACTTTGCAAATTACTTTGGTTCCATTCTCACTTGATTCTATGCTGTATAAAACTGGCCATCTCAGAAAATACTCAGAAAAACAGAGAAAAACAAAAGATACCCCAGCAAATTGACAAACCTATATGTCTTCTTTCCATTGGAAATGATTTTATGTCCTGTAAATATCTTTCCTATATTGCTCAATACACTCAAATCCCCCTTTTCGTTAATTTTCTTTTCTTTTTAAAAAAATTATCATCTATTCCTTTTTTCTGAAAAATTTTCCATTTTCTTTAACATAACCCCAAAGCAAACAAAATACATTGCTTGGAGAAAATAAAACAAAAATGTAGAACGAGGAAATTAGACTAGACATTCTGAAGATTGTCTAAAAGGAATTCTGAATTCTAAAAGGAATTCTGAAGATTCCTTTTAGCTCATAAATGTAAATAGCAATCCTAAGTATTGATATTTTGTATTCAACAGCACTGAACTCCTTTAGTAATAGTTAAAATTTTTTTTAATGACACAATTATACAAACTATGTTTCTCAATACTTTTTCATCAGATTGTTGTAAAATTCTGTGAACATTTAAAAGGCATTTATGGGCTTGAAAAAGCTAACGTGCTTCTCTATTAAGCATCTTATTCATAAGAAGCCAAATCTTGATATTCAATAGGATATGTGAAAAAAAGCAAACAAGGAAGTGGGACAATGAGAAGAAAACAGGTTCATCAGATTCTTGACTCGTTCTCAGCCTCCCTTTACCTCTCACCTTGGATTCACTGAGTACTTGTTCTTTCAAGTCTGGAAAAATCTCTCCTGCTTGTGAGATCCGGTAGATGCCTACTCTGGAGATTTATTGTTTACTTTGCTTGCATCCAGTTGAATATTTTAATGAAAACTGGAGCCTTCCTTAGAAAATATTTGTTTTGACAAGTGGGAAAGGATTAACAAAAGCATTGATAATTTGAGTGATTTTATAAAACCACACAGCAGAGTTTTTCATCACTGGAAAGACACTTAACATATTAAGGTTTTCTTATGCCATCTAGGAACAACAGAAAGACCAAGCTGTTGCAATTTTCACTCATCAATTATTTGATGAAAGCAAGGGAATTCCCAGACAGCCATTTTTAAGTACGCCGCAAGGCTAAAGGGGCTATTTGACTTTTAAATTCTGTTTGTGTAAACAAACGCAAACCAAGACCCAAATCGTGGGTCAGTTGACCTCAAAATTTTCCCTTCTTGATATTGTTCTTTTCCTCTGTCCCTCCCTGCAGCCTCCCTCCTCTTATTGACAGTTCTTCTTACCATAAGCTATTATAATATAGAAGGTATTATCTTTCCAGATAAAGGCAGAATGCCAAAGTGGGAGGCAGAATTTTGGCAGTATTCCTCTGTCCCTCCCTGCAGCCTCCCTCCTCTTATTGACAGTTCTTCTTACCATAAGCTATTATAATATAGAAGGTATTATGTTTCTGGATAAAGGCAGAATGCCAAAGTGGGAGGCAGAATTTTGGCAGTATTCCGAATTTTCTGAAAGACAATGTTCATTCTTCTTCCTTTATCTCCTTAGAAGTGAAAAATAAATCTCACTAGCCTTAATGGAACAAATTTAGCTCAGCTCTCAACAGACAATGTGTTCTTTTTTTCTATAATCACTTCAGGGGGAAGATTCCTGAGCCTTCATTGTACAAGACTGTTTAAAAAATATTTTTCTCTTTCTTTTGGTATGACTTGTGCAGTATACAAGTGTAACTGAGTAATAAAATTTTAGTTTTCATGTTACAAATCTGGTTGCCCTAATTTAAAATTATATGTTGAATGATGAAAATTAAGCATTTAGTTGCCAAGGGAAAAAGGAATTCTATCTTAAAATTGTTTAACTACACAAACTTGGTGTCTTTACTACTCATATTTTCCATCCAGAAAGTTGTCGGGAAAACCATTCCCCCTCTACTAGAGATATTGCACAAACGTAATGAAAATCTAAAATAATTTTGGTTTTCACTGCCCTTTTCTTATGAATTAGTCACAGTTTCTGTGTTATTCTTTGAAAAGAACCAAAGGATGGATTTTGTCAAAAGATTACTATGAAGAAGGAAATGTGGTTTGGGATTGACTAATAGAAATATGAGAAGAAGGTAAGATACTAGCTATATGAAAACAATTGGCCTTAAAGAAAATTCAGAAAGACTTGATTTGCCTTGTACAGATAAAGACATTTTATTTTATAGCCTATGTGATACAGATTTAGGAAACTTTAGTAGGTATGGCATTTAGGTACGCCTAAAACTTAGACACTAACCGACTATTCTGTATTTGAATTTCAAGTTTTTAAAACAATATTCAATGAATTTTACACTAGATTTACTTTTTGGTAGATTAAAAAATAATTTTTTAAAAAGAAGAAATAGTGTCTCTTAATTTGAAAGCATGTCTCACTATCTTGACTAGTCCATGGGATTTTAATGATTATTCTGGGGTTGCTTTTGAAGAGGAACTACTGCTAGAGATATTGCTTAACTTTTATCCATAATGTCCAGGGATCTGAAAACCAAGGAAGTCATGGTGGTGACTGATGGGTGTGTCAGACTGTTTGTGTCTGTCCCAATAGAATGAAGTATTTAGTATTATAGTCATGGAACAAGGTCCAGATGTGAGTTTTCAAGTGGCTGTTTTCCCAACACTATTACACACCTCACCCCTTTGGTAACCTGAAGCAAGATCAGATTTACTGCCTTTGGCTGGTGAGCTTGTTAAGCCAAGAATGAGGATTTCTGCAGAGAACAGAGAGATTTGCTCTGTTGTGAGTCTCTGGACTCTTCACCAACCCTTCCAGTGGCACAAATGCACACCCTTCATCACAAAGGAGACCAAACACAAGAGTGTAGAAATTTCGATCAGTGCCAAGCTCTCAGCATGACACAGTGGCTACAAAATCAAGGAGCCTTGGATCTCAGACCTTGTTCTGCCACCTACAAGTGTGTGATTCTGGAACAGCCTCCCCTCTCTGGCCCCAGTGGTGTCTACAAAATGAGATTCATGGAGGATTTATGTTATGAACTTAAGCTACATATTTAGAATTACAGAAATTATTTTGGATTAGGAATATGTAGACAGTAGAATGTGATCTTATAAACTCTGCTTCTTATGTGAGATGGATTTCGTATGAAAAGTTGCGTGATGGGGTATTAACATTTTGGCACCAGTTCATTGACAGCCAGGACAAGAATAAGTGCCTTATTCCTGCCAGAATGTGAGGCTTCATGAGGAAAGTGATAATTTTAGTAGCCTTAGTTCATTATTAATGACATCCCTTCTGGCAATACTATCTACTGCCTAGCTTTTTTCTAGAGCCAAATTTTAGGAATATGTGTAACCACCCACTCTCTCTTCAATTGCTTGGAACCTAGATACTTTTCCCTAAAGTAATTAGTCTGTTTTTTGTCTATGGAAGGTTTTGGGATTTTTTTCCTTATCCTTGGTAGCCTGAAAATTCACCAAGTTTGAATAGGTATAGATTCCTGAGCTCCCTCACTCCCTAATTCATCTTAGAAAGCCCTTTGATCTGAAGTCTAGTGTTTTTCTGTAGCTCCAGGAAATTTTCTTTTATATTTATTTTCACATTTCCATTCCATGCTTCTGAGGACTTACATGAGAGGTATTTCAAATCATCTAGATCTCTTTTCCATGTCCCTTAACTTTTCTTTAACATTTTCCTTTTTTTTTTTTTTGTACTGCATTCTGGGAGGAGTCCTCAGTTTAGTCTTTTAGTTCTGGAAGTTGGTCCTTAACTATATCTGTTATGGAATTCAGTTCCTCTACTAATATATTTTTTTTCCTTTTTGAATCCTGAATGTAAAGAGTTGTCTAGGGCCATACCACCCTGAATGTGCCCGATCTTGTCTGAGTGTAAAGAGTTGACTTAATTATAACACCTTACTTCATAGTGCAGTGTTATCATTTGTCCAGGTAAGAATCTTGTTTCACTCATTTATTTTTCTAAACTTCATCCCTGATTTGCATTTTCATTTTCCCCACCACTGTTTCTATTTAGTATATTTGATATGTGTTCTTAAATATGCATGTATTCTTGCATGCCCAAAGGTATTTTGTTGTCTTCTGTGTGTGCTTTTCTCCTATATTATACAATATTGTGCTATGCAGTTTTAAAAATTTTTGGCAGTAATAGTTTTAATTCCTAAGAACTCGAATTGTTCTCTTTTTTTTATAGCAGTCATATTTTTGCTCATGAATGTACTATCGTCTCAAATCTCTCCAAATATACGTTATACTTATTTTAAGGTCTTATTCTGTTGTCCCTATTAATTTTCTGTAGATTTTAGTTCTGTTATTTGAATCAGATGATCCTTCCCAATAGGGTTCATTTTCCTTAAATACTTGGTGACGATTATCTGTTCTTATTGTTGGTAAGTTCTGTTTCCTTGGCCAGATGAGAATCCCTGTTTACTTGTCTTTTAATGCATGTTCCACTTTTGCTGCTAAAGGAAGAGCACAGTGGAATGTGGGCCCAGAGTGCTGGTGTATTAGTTTCCTAGGGCTGCCTTAACAAAATACCCCAAATTAGGTGGCTTTAAACAATAGAAATTTATTCTCTCACAGTTCTAGAGGCTAAAAGTCCAAAATCAAGGTGTTGGCAAGCCCATACAATCTCCAAGCCCTAGGAGAATATCCTTCTTTGCTTCTTCCAGCTTCTGGTAGCCCTAGGCACTGCTTGGCTGTGATAACATAAATCCATGCTCTGCCTTTGTCTTCACATGGTCATCTTCCCTCTGTGTCTATGTGTCTCTTTGTATTCACATGGTGTTTTCCTCTCTCTGTCTCTGTCCTCTTCTTATAAGGACATATAAATCATATTGGATTAAGGGCCCACCATACTTCATTAGAACCTTATCTTAACTAATTATACCTTCAATGACCTATTTCCAAATAAGGTCGTGTTTTGATGTACTAGGGATTAGGACTTCAACATATCTTTTCGAGGGATACAGTTTAACCTGTAACGGTGGGTAAGTAGCTTGTTCACTGAGTAAAAGTGGGCTTCCCATCCTTACCTTGCACATTGTCCCTCTCCATTCCCAGAAGCTACTCTGGGAGTCTCTGATTCCAGAACACCCAGTTTAGAGACCTGTACATGACAGTTTACCCTAGTGGCAAATGCTAGAGTCAGGATGCCCTTTTTTTCCTGTCCTCTGCTGTCACTGTGGAAGCCTTGCTTGACTCTGCTTCTCAGGCCCCAGAACTTAAGCCAGGAGCCTTTCCCAAAGCCTTTTAGCTTGGTTTGTAAATGACGTGCAGCCAGCTGCACAGATCTTTGCTCAAAGGGTTACTGGCTAGATCTTCTGACTGGTCCTTTAATGACTCATCCAATGATTTCTCCAGGACTGATTTGGTCTGATGAGCTCAGAGCATAAAACTCATTCAGGATTTTCTTAGGAAATTTTGCTTCCTTTTGCAATAGCTTCTACTGGGATCTTGTGTTGCAGTTTCTCCTACTCATTTCTCTGTAAATCTGTTTTCTCCCCTCCCCCAAATACTATTTGTGTACTGGAAATTCCTCACATTTTCTGGTCCACTGATGCCATGCTTTCCTGTTTTTTTGTTATGGATCCTTCTTTAACCATATCTTTCCTTTAAATGTCAGTGGTATTTAGATGGGAAGGAGATACATGTATGTGTTTACTCTGTCGTAAATATATGGTGTAAGGTATTAGTCTAAACTAGGGATAACTAAACTTTTTCTGCAAAGGACCAGAGAGTAAATATTATAGGCTTTGTAGGCTATAAGATCTCTGTTGCAACTTCTCAACACTGCTGTTTTAGTGCAAAAGCAGCCTAGACAATATGTAAATGACTGGAAGTGGCTGTGTTTCAATAAAACTTGACTTACAAAAATAGGCAGTGGGCCAGGTTTGACCTATCCCTGAAACCAGTGGTTCTCAAACTTATCATGCATCAGAATCTCTAGAAGGACTTGATAAAACATAGATTGCTCTCCTCACCTCCAGTTTCTGACTCAGTAGGTCTGGAGTGGGGGTGGGGTGTCCCAGAATTTGCATTTTTAATAAGCTCCCAGGTGATGCTGATACTACTGGTCTGTGAACACACTTTGAGAAACACAGATCTAAATAACTTCTGTTTCCTAAACACCACCATCTCAACCATTTATTGATAATACAACTGTGTTCCTTGTTCATTTGTTCATTCATTTAACAAATATTTTATTGAGTTTCTCTTAGTGCCAGGCTCTGTTCTAGGTTGTGAGAATATTGTCATAATAAGACAATGGCTCTGTTCTCGTGTGTGGGGGAACTAGACAACCAGACAAACACAAGTACACCTATAAAAGATATAACATTGGATAGTAATAAGAACTTCATAAATAAAGCCAAGGGAAAGGGGAGAGTGGTACAGGAACAGAACTATTTTAGATAGGATAGTCAGGGGAGATCACTTGGAAGAGATGCCATCTGAATATAGATGTAATGATGTAAAAGAATGAATCTTGAGAAAGGTAGAGCATTCCCAGCAGAAAAAATAGCAAGTATGAAGGCCTTAAGGTAGAAATGAGTTTGTGTTTGAGAAAAAGCAAGGGGACCAGTGTAACTGGAGTGATTTGCGTAAGGTAAAGAGTGGCAAGAGTTAAGTTCAGAAAAGTGGGCACGGTGCAGATGTTTTAGGGATTTGTATCCCATAATAAAGAGTTTGCATTTTATCTTGTGTTATGGGAAGACATTGGAGATTTCTGTGCAGAGGAATGACATGATAACATTTACAGTTTTGAAGCATCACGTTAGGTGGGAAATACTTTGTGGGAGTGGTGGTGGTGGCAGGGGATGAAGATGAGGGTGGGAGCAGAAAGACCAGTTAGGAGGTTTCAAGAATTCTAGGAGAAGGACTATAGTTTTTTAAACCAAGATGATTTTAATGATGAGACACAGTTGGATGCAGAATATATTCTGATGGTGGAACCAGTAGGATTTGCTAATATATTTGATGTGGAAAGTGAGGTAAAGAGCAGTATTGAAGGTAGCTTTTAAGTGTCTGTTTTGAGAAGCTGGGTGGAGATGGGTAGGAAATTAAGATTTCATTTTTAGAACTTAATGTTTGAGATGCTTTTTAGACATTTAAGTGAAGTTGTCAGGAAAAGAGATGTAATAGTCTGGAGCTCAGATGAAAGGTCAAGGCTAGGGATATTAGTTTGGAACTGATCAACATACTTCTGATGTTTTATATTTAAGGCCATAGACTGAAGGAGATCACCTGCATTGTGGGTGTAGATAGAGAAGAGAGGGGGTCCACAAGTTAATGCTACTAACATCAAGATGATGGGGAAAGGAAGAGGAGCCAGAAAAGGAAACAGAGAAGGCATGTCAGAGAGTATGGTTTCCCAGAAGCCAAGTAAAGAAAATGTTTCAAGAAAGAAAGTCATCTCAGTTAAATGTTACTGGGTGAGCAAGTAAGATGAGGACTGAGACTTGATCACTTTGTGATCTTTTTTTTTTTTGCGGTATGCGGGCCTTTCACTGTTGTGGCCTCTCCCGTTGCGGAGCACAGACTCCGGACACGCAGGCTCAGCGGCCATGGCTCACGGGCCTAGCCGCTCCGTGGCATGTGGGATCTTCCTGGACTGGGGCATGAACCCGTGTCCCCTGCATCGGCAGGCGGACTCTCAACCACTGCGCCACCAGGGAAGCCCCACTTTGTGATCTTGACAAAAGAGCCTGCAGTGGAAGAGTGATGGATAAAGCTGTTAAGAATAGAAGAGAAAATGGAAGAAGAGGACACAGAGACACTGACTACAGTCAGCTCTCTCTATGGATTTCTGCTTCTGGCAGTGCTTGCCTAAGTTTTATATATGAATTCTGAGAACAACTAGAAAAGCAAGACTAATTACAAAATCTCTTTACCTGAAGGTATTGGATATCTAACAAAATGGTGAAAAACATTAAGTTTTGGAAGAGGACAGAAACCCAGAAGGGTAAAACCAACAATGAGGTCTACTTTTCCATTAGGAGATTATGAAGATGTAGTTGAGAGGCTGAGAAAGTGAACAGCACCTTTAACAGATTCAAGAGACTAACAGGCCAAAATATGTAATCCAGAGTGTGCCAACGGGGAGAACCAAGTAGTCATCTTCCACGAGGCTTTGAGTTGGAATCCCAAGAAGCTAACTCTTGGAATAAGTGTGAATCAGAAGTAGTTCAAGTTTGGCAGGGAGTGAAGCCCAGCTTCAAATAAACTCAGTCCTTAAAACTGAATTAAGGAAACCTCACATTGCTAGTGCCCCTTAAGTACTTGCCAGAAGAAAACATAAATTCTTGAGTAAGATAACATCATTCTAGGCCTCAAATTATTTTACAGTGTCTTAATATACAGTGTTTGACACTCAATAAAATAACCAGTCATATTAGGAGATTAAATGACATGAGTGAAAACAAAGGGAAAAAAAAACAAAGCCCTAACAGTAGAAACAGACTCAAAGGAGCATCAGATAATGGACTTATCTTTAAGATTCTTACTTTGCTCATGGAGATTAAGGTTAGATTAGGAAATCTGCCAGAAAATTGGAAGCTAGAAAAAAAAATTGAAATTTCTAAAGCTGAATTTACCTGAAATTAAAAACTCAGTGGATGGATTTAATAACATTAGACACAGTTGAAGATAGAATTAGTGAACTAGGAGATAGGTAAAAATGATTATAAGAATGATATATAAAGAAAAAAAGGAATGGAAAATACAAAGAAAAGGTTATGAAATAAGAGCATGAAAATGAACAAATGAAGAGTAAATCAAAATGGAGTCAGGAAGCCATGAAGGGAGGGCGCTCATGCACATATCACTCACCCCAGCTTGCAGACCCCAGAAGGAAGAAAGAGATTTCCTTCTGATCCAGCAACAAGCTTCCCACTTCTTGCAGCCAATTAAAAAACAAAACAAAACAAAACCCGCCACAGCCCTCCCCAGTTTCCTCCTAAAGCATAATAAAAGCTGACCTTCCCTTTGTCTCCTTAGATTTGCTTATGGCTTTTTATAGTTTGCTTGTCCCAAATTGCAATTTCTCTGCTGTTATAGCGTTTGGCTCATTTTAGATAGTTAAGACCTTGTTATTTCATTTTTAAGGTTGACAGGAAATAGAGTGTGAATATCTAGCATGAACAATTGGAGTCTTGGAAGAAGCAAGGGAGAGAGAAAATGAGACACAAGCAATATTTGAAAAGACAATGGCTGAGAATTTTCCAAGCTTGTTCATGAATATCAAATCACAGATTCAAGAAACACTACAAAATCCAACTAAGATAACTGAAAGGATAAACCACACTTAGCCTAACAATAGCAAAAGGACTGAAAACTAAGCCACAAAGAAAAAAAAAAAAAAAAACTAGCCACAGGAACCTCATGAAGTTTTTTATCAGAAACAATGGAATTTTCTACAAAGTTTAGAAAGAAAATAACTGCCAAGCTAGATTTCTAAACATCTAAAAAAAATTTGTCAATAATGAAATAAAGACATTTTCAGACCAAAAACTTGTGAAGAAAAGAATTTTTTCCAGCAGACATGAATTATGCAGTGAAAGGAACACTAAAGATTTTTTTTTCCAGGTAGTGGAAAAAATGAAACCAGACGGGAACTAGGAGATGCAGAAAAGAATAAAGAGCAACCAAAAGGGTAAATGTGTATAAATCTAAATGACTGTATAATACAGTAGTTATAATTTCTTTTGGGTCTATATATATATAGAATTAAAATACACAACAACAGAGAGAAACAAGTTTCTCACATTGTATTAGGAAAGGTAAAAGTGCCAGTTAATCTTGGGTTTTGCTAAATTGTGTGATCTCTAGAGTAACTTCTAAAAATAGTAAAAAAAAAATGTATAACTGTTATAGAGGGGAAAACTGGAATAATCTCAATCAGAAAAATGCTATATAATAAAGACATTAAGAACATAGAACTTGGTGAGGAAATAGGTAGCACACAGTAAGATGGTAGAATGAAGTCCAAACATGTCAATAATTACATTAAATATATATGGCCTAAATGCTGTCATTAAAAACAAATATTACCAAACTGAATTTAAAAATGACAACTATATGTTGCTCTCAGAAGACATACCTAAAAATATGGGAAAACAGAAAGGTTGAAAGTAATAGGATGGGAAAATATATGCTGTGCAAGTACTAATCCAAAGAAAGTTGAATAGATAAATTAATATCAAAGTAAGCAAATATTAAAATTTTGTTTTAAAGTTTTACAGAGAAATGGGTCAAGAACTAAAGGGAGACATTGATTCAAAGTATTTTATTTACTTATTTTTCAATACTGTGTATTAATGGGAATAATACAGCAGAGATGGGTAAATTGATGACATAGGAAGGATGTGTATAAGCTTTTTAAGTAGAAAAGGGGATCAGATTTAATTCTTAAATGGAAGAGTTGGCCTTGGGGACAGGGACAGTGTTGTAATAAGTGGAGGTTAAGGGTACCAGATGCATGTACATTGGTGGATACATTTGCTGGTGAGAAGATGAGACAGTTCTTTTCTGATTATGTCTATTTCCTAACAAAAATTTACCGGTTGAGTGCAGGAGACAAGGTTATTATTGGTTTGAGCAGAGGGAAGGTATAATACAGCAGTTTTAACAAGAGGAAAACCAAATTCACTATGGAAATATACAAAGATTAGACAGTGTAGAGAGTTCGCTTAAATTTTCTATCATAAATTTAATGTGAGGCTAGTCAGTGTGGTAGGCAAGTCCATCTTCTTCAGTGAGGATGTAGAGTAGGTGAAGGGTTTAACCTGTGATGAGGTGAAGTGAGGTAAGACGTGGACACAGTTTCTCTTCATAAATGCTAATCTTCCCAGACTAAAGGAGACCTTCACGGCTCCCTCTGTCCTCTTTTATATGTATTAGGAGTGAGGTGGTGAGTTTTTGTAGCACTGGTTCTGCTGAAAAGTACCTCTCAGCAAACTCTGTCTGACCCCACAGCTGGTTGTTCTCTGAAATTAGAATGAGGACTATTTAGCACTTTTGTTGCCAGCTGTGGGTCTAATTGTCAAATTTGAGAAAATAGGAAAGAACCCACTTTGAACTTCATAGCATTGCTACATCTGTCTGCAGAGACAGAACAAGCAGATACACTTAGACTCTTGTGGGATCCCAGCTCTAGGGTCTGGGAGGACAGATCATTCACTTGATGTGCGGGTTATATCAGCATCCCCCTTCTGCTGTCAGTATCTTCCCCTTTACTTAAGAGACTTTGAGTAGGTTTTTGTGCCTTGCAAATAAGCAATCCCTGACAAAAAGATCCATTTCCTCATCTGTATAAATGAGGAAGGGTTTTCAAATCATGTACCATGGAGCTCAAGTTGTCACAGGGGCTTGTGAGCGGGGTGAAGACAAAACAAGAAAGAACATCTCCTGGTCCTGTGAGCCCACTTCCACTCTGGCCCCTATTACATGGTGGGCTTTTGTTAGGAATTTCACTCACATAAGTTCTATTTAAAAAAATGAAAATTATTCCTACTCTTCCAGCTCTTACACTGTATAACTAACTCACCGTGTAAATCCATTATTATTTATCTTTTGTGATAGTACAACTTCAACTTACGAGGGAGATCTGAAATCATTTCCCAGGTCATGTGCTGGGGTACGTGCCAGTTGTTATGGCCGGATCATCACAAGCCTCAAGCTTCAATTCCTGGTTCTCTGACTCTCAGAAAACCTTGTCCAGTGAGTCACTCCCTGGTTCAGTCGAGGTGCAGGAGGGGGCATTCTTTCTAAGAAGATCAACAGCTTCCTCATCATTACCATTTTGGCACCTATGCTCTTTTCCCTTTTTCTCTTTCTTCAGTGTTGTTCTAAAGACAAACATTTTGCTGAGGAAGCCTCATTTCAGTGGGGTCATGCCTCTGGGTGAGGGATTAGTGAGCTCAGGTGATCTCATCAGTCTCTTCCAGTTGAATAATTTTATAGCTGCATGAACTGACAACTTGTCCTTGGCACAGTTCAAAGGGGTATCCATTAATAATTCTGGGAATGTCACATACTCACTGGCAATAACTGTGAGGCCTCCTTGACCAGCTGAAGTAATGGAATTAGCTGAGAAGAAGAAGGTAGTGGACTTTAGCCTCAGGTCATGTGTAATGGTCACAAGTCAGTGATTTATTAATTTATTCAAGCATAGGATTATTTTCAACAAATAAGAGATCAAATAATTTATTACCTCTTCAAAGGGGCTCTTGAAGACATCTGGAAAAACTGGCATAAAAAAGGAGAACCTAACATTAAATCCAAACTGGAAATTTTCTAATACTTTTACCTTGAAGACCAGTTTTAGAAAAAGCAGCTATTATACCTTGTTCATGGAAAAAAATTCTAGCATTAATGTTACCAATTAAAATTACATATTTTTGTTATTAATTCAAATGTTTAAGTTTAGAGATCCCATGCTCATTAGGCCATAATTTCTTACAGGCTTCCTTAGAAGTCTATGGTCTGAAAATCAGATCAGAATCACAAATTTCTTTTTTATTGTCTTAAAACAACATTAAATGTAACTCATTATTAAAACAATAAAAGACATCATTTTCATAGTTTTATTTTTTTAACTGAAGATTATAAGATCCCTATAGAGCAATGCTTAAAGAAAATAAACCCCAGCAGCCTTCATTTTGAGCAGAAAGGAAGCTCTGTTTGAGTAAGGAAGGCACTGGTCTCCTGGCCAGCAGTTTTCTAGGTGTTCTTTGTGCTCCAGGGAGACCCTGTGTGACTGTTCTCCATGACTGTGTTAAAAAAAACACCTTATCAAAGGAGCAGAGAAATACCTTCCTTTTTCTTTTCACTGCCACAAACTATATGTGTTTCATAATTATATTTGTGTATGCTGAAACAAAATAAAACACACGGCATTCCTTAACAACTGTGTTTTGTAAACAGCATACAATGCACAGAATACTCATTCTGTTTTTGCTATGGTTAAAAATCTGCTTCTCCTGTAGAATTCCCTATCCTGTTTAATGGCATCATTCTCTAAGTCATTCAGGCTAATAGAATTCTAAAAGTCCCATCCTAAGCCTTTCTTCTTCTCACTTCTCATGGCCTATTGGTCATGAGTTCCTGGAAATTCAATCTTCCTACCATGTTTCATTAGCTCTCCTCTTTTATCCATCCCCCCTCTGCAACAACCTCTGTTTGGGAACTTAGTGCCTCTGTCCTGGGATACTGCTCTTGTCTACTTAGATATTCTTCCAGCCTTCCAACTTGCCTTCACCCTTTGTACCACTGCTCCCACTGCCCCTGACCCCTATCAAATCTATCTTCTGGATAGTCTATAGATAAATCTTTCTGAATTGCAAATATGATCATGTTAAGCTCCCATTTAAAGTTTTTCAGTGACTTCCCTATTCCCTAGAGAACAAAGTCCAAATTTAGTTTCATGTCATACAATGAACTTGTTGATCTGTCTGGCCTGTGTCCCTACCTAATCTGGTATTTCCTTCACCTGCTCTATTCCTGAATGTTAGTCCTTCCAATATATTCCATCCCATCATTTTACACCTCCATGCTTCTCACTATGCTACCTATCTTCCCATTCTAGCTGAAGGACACCTGCTTATACTTTAATCCCCAGCTCAAATAGTTCTTTTTTGGATCAACCTCACAGCTTCCTGACTTTGCCCTTCTAAACAGAGCTGGTCATTCCCTCTTTAGTGATACCAGTAAGCTAGAATTCATTGCTGTACTAAAACTTGTCTTCCCTATGAGACTGTGAGTAGGAACTAGGTCATTTCTATCTTGATATATCCTCTGTCTAGCACTGGGCCTGGTATATGGGAGGTGCTTTATACATTTTCATTGAGTAACAGGAAATCTAAGCTTGTACTAGAATATAATATTTATTCTTTTTAAGACAAATTTTATAGTTTTCTTCTGCTCATAACAATATTACCCAACAATTGTTAAAAATTCAGAAAAGATACAAAGAGTGAATGGTCTAGTTTTCAACAGCCCCTGAGTACAAATTGAATCTAGATGTTTTTATGCTTTACTTCTAAGGCCCTTGTAGACTCCCTTTCTCCTATCACTGGGAATTCTGTGTTTCAGAATAGGTCTGTTGTCACTTATTACCATGCTAACAGAGACAGGACTTCAGTGACCAAGCCAGAACTCAGATGTTGTCTCTACATTGACGTGCCACTTCAGGTTGGAACCCCGTTCCCAAGCTGCAGCCTCAATGCTATCTTAGTGCCAGGAAGGTTGAAAGTCGAGTTCTCCCTCTTAGAACTGGAGATGCTAACATTTTGCCATCTTGCAATGCAGTTGGGAATGCAGGTACTTGACTGCTGCATAGCAGAGCTGGTTGACTATGGTATGACATGTGTCAAGCTTAGTTAAGTGCTCCCATAGTTACATCTCCTTGCTGAATCTGATTTGCAATTCTAGAACCCCAGGGCTTCGGGGCCGGCAGGAACCCAGCCACACAGCGGGAGGTGAGCGAGTGAAGCTTCATCTGCCGCTCCCCATCACTCCCCATCACTCGCGTTACTGCCTGAACCATCCCCACCCCCAACTGGTCCGTGGAAAAATTGTCTTCCATGAAAACGATCCCTGGTGCCAAAAAGGTCGGGGACCGCTGGTCTACTCTATTTCCAGTTGTGTACCCTAAACACTATCTGCAGACATGTATCTATACGTCTGAATCCCAATAGTGTATAAAATTCAAATTTATGCTCCAGAAGGCTTCTTAGCCCCCGTGTAATAATGAATAATCATCCTTTGTAATTGAACAAAAAGTAAAAAAACTGAACTCCACTCAGTGAATGTTCTAATTGTTTTTCCTAATTTGTACCATTAGTATTAGCTCTATTATCTTCAATCATAATAAATAATTTATCTGTATAAAAGACAAGGTTTGCGTTAGTTTTGCTAATTATGGAAAACCTCTGAAGTATAGTTGGTTGGGTTAGCAAGCCCTGATAGTTGATGTATAGTTTGCTCTCTGATGACCTTTTTCATGGTATGCTTTGGCCAAGGTATTAAGGTAAGTTCAACCGAGTTGTACATAACTCAGATGTAGAAAACTGAATTTACCTTTTCTCCTGGAAAACCTGAGTTTTATTTTGCCTGGATGTGTATCTGATCTTATTCTATTGCTTTACTTGTGTAGTCATAAGCCATGTGTTTTTTGAGATGGGTGTTCCATTATGGGAAAATGAAAGTTCTTTAACAATAGTCATAAACATTGGATATACTAGTGTCGTAGATTCAGATAATAACTTTAAAAAATATTGAAGTATAGTTGATTTACAGTGTTGTATTAATTACTGCTGTACAGCAAAGTTATTCAGTTATATATATATATATATATATAATTTTTTTAATATATATTCTTTTCCATTACGGTTTATCATAGGGTATTTTTTTTTTAATGGGAGTTTTTTTTTTAAACATATCTTGGATATGACCCCTTTGTAGCAATATTCTCTCCCACCCTGTAGCTTGCATTTTCACTCTCTTAATGGTATCTTTTGACAACTGTTTATTTAGTTCAATTTATCAAACTTTTCCTTAAAATCATAGGGTATTGAATATAGTTCTCTGTTCTATACAGTAGGACCTTTTAATTTGTCCATTCTATATAAAAAAGCTTACATCTGCTAACCCCAACCTCCCACTTCATCCCTCCCCCAACCCCATCCCCCTTGGCAATTAGTAGTCTGTTCTCTATGTCTGTGATTCTGTTTCTGTTTCCTAGATAGTTCATTTGTGTCATATTTTAGATTCCACATATAAGTGATATCATATGGTGTTTGTCTTCCTCTTTTTGACTTACTTCACTTAGTATGATAATCTCTAGTTGCATCCATGTTGCTGTAAATGGCATTATTTTGTTCTTTTTTATGGCTGAGTAGTATCCCATTGTATATATGTACCACATCTTCTTTATCCATTTATCTCTCGATGGACATTTAGGTTGTTTCCATGTCTTGGCCATTGTAAATAGTGCTGCAATGAACACTGGGGTGCATGTATCTTTTTGAATTATAGTTTTGTCCAAATATATGCCCAGGAATAGGATTGCTGGATCATATGGCAATTCTATTTTTAGTTTTCTGAGGAACCTCCATGCTGTTTTCCACAGTGGCTGCACCAACTTATATTCCCACCAACAGTGTAGGAGGGTTCCCTTTTCTCCACACCCTCTCCAGCATTTGTTATTTGTAGACTTTTTAATGATGCCCATTCTGACTGGTGTGAGGTGGTACCTCATTGTAGTTTTGATTTGCATTTCTCTAATAATTAGCAATGTTGAGCATTTTTTCATGTGCCTATTGGCCATCAGATAATATCTTTTTTTCATGGTTCATGATAACTTTTAAGGAGTGGCAAGGACTGGTATTTCAAGGCCTTTTATTATTTATAATGCTATGTAGTCTGACAAATGAGATATGATTATTTTTTATGCTCAGCTTTACTAAACATAGAGAATGTGATAAAGGTTATTTAACTTCTCGCTTTGAAACACATCTGCAAGGAAATACACATATTTCAAACATCACCCATAAACAAAGAGATAGGTTAAGATCCTCAAGTGGTCATTTTATTAAACAAATACAAATTTGAAGTGTTTATGATAAAATATATCAATATTGGACAAAAATGTGTGTAAACAGCAATTCTACAACTGGGAAGACATCTTAGTTTTGTTAATGTTGGTGACATCCTCCCAACCGTGTCTAATCTTCAGTATCTTCTTTCTCAAGCATGGCAGGAGTAGTATGGCTTTGCATATCAGGACAACAGTAGGAAGGAAAACAGCTATCATAAAATTTGGAGGTGTATACCATACAAATTGTTTTATATCTACCCATTTATTCCAGGCAAAAACCAATGCATGTATTGTGCCCAGCAGAAGGGAAACAATTCCTAGTTTGCTCTGCAAAAGAAAAAAGAATTATCTTGGTGAGATTGGTTCATTTAGAGTTTATTCCATCCTATATCATCTAGATCTGTTTTGTTGCTTGGAAATTCTTCCATTCATCTCCATTTGTTTTCCTATTACGTTTCTCGACAATGTCCACTCATGTTTCCACTCTTTTTACATGTGGGTAATGCCTTTGTCTCCAGGCTATCTAAGTTGAGAAAATTCACAACCATTCTCCTTTTGGTCTCAGAAAATCGATAACATTGCCTTCCCTTTCTCCATGCCTTGTTCTTCTCTCTTATGACATTTATTTTATGATGCTTTGTCTCTTGTGCATTTGCCTTAATTCTGCTTATCAAGAGACACCTAAAATCAGAGACTCTGTCTGACTCATCACAGGATCCCTGCAGAATCAACACAATGCTGTGCACATTTCAGGTGCTCAATAAATATTGGTGGGTTGACTGCAGATCAGTGCAAAAATCAACTTGATATTAGTGATCTTTATCAATTACAAAGGCAACTAAAGTGATTGTGATTTTGGTATATTAATACTAAAGTGAATGAGCTTGGTCTTTGTTAAAAAAAATCAAACATTTTGATAAAGTGGAAAAATACCAACAAGTATTTCAATGTTTGAACGAAACATAGAGATATGGAGATGTGAAGAAAAATATCAGCTTGCGTTGGGACACTTGGCACCATCCAGATAAAGTTACTTAAAAAGAATTGTTCACCTATGTAGTTTTACGGAATTCTGGCAATAGCTCTTCTAGATATCTTCTGACTTCTATTCACTTTACAGGAAATGTTCACTAGGTTGTCAGAATGAATCCAACTCACAGTTATTCAGCAGTAAGCCCCAATGAATACAACCAAATAGCTAAGTTTATATTTTCAGATATAAATCTCCAAGGTAAATCATAAAGTAGCCAGTACTTAGATTGTAAATGAAAAGTTGCTAGGTTATTAATTGAAGAATATATGTAATTAGTTGAAGATTAATTTACCAAATGTGTATTGTATACATCTTATGGGCTAGGTATTGTACACAGAGTGGAATGGGTTGGGTTGTCAAGATACAGCGCTTGAATTTGTAATTAAATCTGTAAAGTGATGCACAGCATATGTGTGACAGGCAGAGCAATGTAAGAAGAGAGTTATTTAATGAGGAACAGACAACTCCAATGGCTATCAAGCTAAACCTACAAAATCAGCAAATATTGCACCTGGAAAATGTGGCACCATCTCTAAACCACATTCAAATAATTCAGATGGAGACATTCTTTCCAGCTTAATCAGATGTCCTGATAAGGTGTCTGTTGGAGTACATGCATGGATGTGTACAAAGGATAGTGATGATTAACTGACTTTGTGGGAATTTCCAAAGATGTCTACCCATAAAAGTTAAAGCTATGTATATAATTTAAAAAATCTTGGCGGCGCTTAGGACTGAATTAAGTTTAGTCCTTTGAATCTTGTCAGACCTGGATCCCATTGTTCTTTCTAGGGTGTAATCTACCACTAGGAAGTTAACCTCAGTAAATCTGAGGCAGTTTTGAATTCCAGGAATATTGAGTAACTTCAAGTGAATAAGCTACATAAAATGTAACTTGGAAAAAGGAGCTTTTAAAATTAGATATTACAATACCTTTGGTAGATAAAACTCCATATTTCAAGGAGGAGAGTACAAAGTTGTGTAACTTAAAAGGCATGAATAAAATCAGAGGATAGGCAAAATTTTTTTTTTTACTTTTGGAGAACTAAGAAAACAATATTGAATTTCTAAAATATCGCATTTGTTGTTATTAGATAGACAGCTTTGTTCAAAGCTTGTCCAACAAGCTTCAAATGTTAGAAATAATATTTTTCTTTGAGTAATGCCTCTTATATATGTCTAGAAAACACCTCTCCTGTTTATCAGCAAGAGGGAAAAATGATAGGAGAGCACATTTTTAATTGGAACAAGTGTGAGATCTTTGCTATTGGAAAACCATCTATTATTTTTTATGGGGTAAAGTCAATATACTTGAGGATATTATAAGCTTAAAAAGAAGATTTACCTCTCTGAGGGACCAGAGTTTTTTTAATATATAATTTACCTGAATATAGTGAAATTCTCTCCATGTCAAAGAGTCGCTCACAGATGGAATAGATGTCACAGCCAACAGAGCCAGTATTGCAAGTGTCACAATTCCTAGAGACACGTAAATTTCCATTCTCCAAACGTCATGCTCGATCCAGGCATCTTCTTTATTTTGTTGGACCTAAGAGAGGGTGAAAAGAGGAAGGAAAAAATGCAAACAACACTTGTTTCCAGTATAAGAACCTCCTTCTATGCTCCCTCTACTATGGAGGACCTGATGACTAGGGGCCTCCACAAATTTATGACTTTATTTTTGCATTTCTCTAAGAGTAATGACATAGGAGCTATTGATCTTTTTCCTTGAACACAAAATTTATATAATCTGTTTTATTAATTTATATAATAGTTATTTGTTGGTTAGAATTGTCATATGTGTGTATATATGGTAAATAAGCAGAAAATAGGAACAATTAGCATAAAAAAGAAATCTTCTGAGGGTGGTAGAAGATTGAAATGTGGCTCGGTCCATGAACAAAATACTTGTTTATGTTGTTAAAGTTGTAGTTTACTATTTTCACCTTAGAAAACTTTCCTCAAAGTAGAATTATACAACCAAGCCCCAGTGAAGAGTTATAATAAAAAAATTTAAAAAGCAGATTACTTTCTCAATACAGAGTTTCAACAGAGGTTTGGGGTACTGATATTAAAATAAGAAACAGTTAATTTGTTAGGAGACTTAGACTTTTTAGTTTAGTGATATTGTCAGTAATGTCATCCTACCTGTTGATATGCCCAGTTTAGCAACTTGTATCTGTAGGATCGTCTCATTGGGTAGGATAAGCTGTAAACTGCATGCAGTACAGCAAAAAAGAAACTGAGAAGACCAAATTGCTTTCTTGTTACCATCCACCTATCCAACCAATGTGGAAATTTCTTATACTTGGTTCCATTATAAAGCTGCACAACTGCTGCTATCACACCTGGCAAATAAACCAGTGCCAAGAGGGTGATGGAAACCATTGGCAAGACTTTGTTGATGACCAGGATTGGAATTTTATAAAAATACTGTTGATGGGAAGTTACAAAAGGGTGAATTATTTCCCTCAGAAGAGTGTAAAGAAAAGTCAGAGATGATACGATAGCAGCGATTTTAATTGGTAAACGCCACTTTGGAAAGAGTTCCTGTTTGTGCTGAAGCTCTGGGGGGCAATCAAATTCATCACAATGGGTTGCTTGGTGCAAGTGCAAAAGCACAGGTCTTTTCGGTGCACTGGTCTCTCTTGAATCCTTATTCTACAAAGGAAAGAAAATGAACATCTTAAAATTGAACAAAACAATGGGATGTCTCTCAAACTAATTACTTACTGCTCATTGTACTTATCAGTAAAAAGGGACATTTTGAACCTTGCTTTTGGATACTGGTTAGTGGAAGGTGGCATAGACTATGTGGCAATGATCAAAGGTATACTTAGTTATCCTACCTTACTGGGGGTTCTCCATAATTTCTGTTACTCATTTTTCTTTAAGTCAAAAGAAATACGTGCTTCAGATACCTCCACTAGAGCTCAGACCATTGTGTTTCTGTCTTGAAAGTGTAAAAGAATGAGATAATGCAACTGGGAAACAAAAACTGAAGAACTTAAAAAAAAAATCCAGCAATCTTTGGTAAAAATAATAACACTTGTAAGTAGTCATAGTTGTATTTGTTTTATAATTTCTTTTGGTTACTGGACAACCCTCTGCAAACTCCATTCATTCAAGTACAAAGGAACAGGAATAATATAGTCATCACTATTAGATAAAAATATGTAATTTCCATCTTGTAGTCTTTTTTTAAATTAATGTTTATTGGAGTATAGTTGATTTACATTGTTGTGTTAGTTTCTGCTGTACAGCAAAGTGAATCAGTTATACATATATGTATATCCACTATTTTTTAGATTCTTTTCCCATATAGGTCATTACATTACAGAGTATTGAGTAGAGTTCCCTGTGCTATACAGTAGTTTCTTATTAGTTATCTATCTTATATATAGTAGTATGTATATGACAATCCCAATCTCCCTATTTATCCCTCCCCCCATCATGTAGTCTCATATTCATAAAATAGCTCATTTGTATAAGTACTAATAGATGAATAGTCTATTAAAATGGTACAAAGGCTATATAAGTAGTTAAATCCCACAGGGATGATTTATTTCCTGAGAAAGTTATATTTCTTTACCCAGTTGCATTTCTAGGTAGTCAACAATTCAAAAGAAGTTTGCACTGAATATTACGTCACTTCCCCAACTGACTGATATACCAGCAAATTAAAAAAAAAAAAAACCCTCAAAATAAGAACTTATAGCAGAGTGTTTCATATTGTGTTACTTTATGAATAAATTCACTTTCTCACCCAATATGTTATTCCTAATTTCTTATAGCTCTAGATGTAGACCCATAACATTTTAATGCTCAGAATGATGTTAGTGATTATCTTGTTCATTTCCTCATTTTATGCAGAGTAACTTTAATTCGCATAGTTCTGTATAAGTTTTAGTGTTTAAAAATGACCTCTTGGGCTTCCCTGGTGGCGCAAGTGGTTGAGAGTCCGCCTGCCGATGCAGGGGACATAGGTTCGTGCCCCAGTCTGGGAAGATCCCACATGCCGCAGGCCGGCTGGGCCCGTGAGCCATGGCCGCTGAGCCTGCGTCTCTGGAGCCTGCGCTCCGCAATGGGAGAGGCCACAACAGTGAGAGGCCCGCGTACCACAAAAAAAAAAAAAAAAAAAAAAAAAAAAATGACCTCTTGCCATTTGACTTTTACTTTCAGTAACAAATCACTTTTACATCCAATGCTTTTTCCAGTTACTCCATTTAGAAGGGAGTTGAGCATTATACAGCTTCTGCCACCTCTTCATGTTAAAACAATCAATGGATATCAATTTTCTGGTTATGGGTGAAGAATCATGGAACAGCAAGTAAGACTTGAAAAATGAAAATGATTTTATTTTATGCACACTTATTTTAGACAGTATGTACTTGTACTACCTTATTTTTCCTATTAAGATAATTAAGATAAAATAAATACTTTCTGTTAAAACTGTAGTTGAGATCAGTTAGAAAGGTAAAAAGAGTTTGGAAGCAAAATTTTCCACCACTTGTTCAGTCAAATAATTTAGTAAGAAACATTTAATCTTGATGTGGGGCAAAAGTGTGACAAATGATTCTTATTCTAAAGTTGAATTTATTTAGTTAAACAGTGAATCATCAATTAACTTGATGATCTCTTGGTAAACTGCCATGGAGCCTATGAAAAAAACAGTTTACAAAACTACTGTTATATGGGCATTGATGACTTTTTCAAAAAACTTAAACCCACAGAATGTTAGAAAGAGTTGGAAGGGCTTTGGAGATGATCTGGTCCAACTCTCTCACTTTATAGATAAACCAAGACCCAGGATTTTCAGTGACTTATTCAAGGTTATTCAGCTAAGTCCATGACAGTCAAGGTACAACTCCTCTCATAGCCCACACTGCCCTTTAGCCATCACAGTATCAGTGCCAGGAATCAGAGTAAAGATATCAGCAGACTAGGGTGAAAATCACTTTTATAACACTAGGAGATATAGAACAGCATTTGAATTATTTATAGATTTTAATTAATTAATTAATATTATTATTTTACCAAATAACCATCTTCTTCTCGATTTCTCCTGGACTTCATTTTCCAAAGTTCTTCTTGGTTTGTGATGTCTTGTCTGCTCTCCATTAATTCTATAAAATAGTATGGCCTCAGCCACCTGTGCAAATAAAAATAATTATCTTCTTCACATCTATGCTATTTATGATATTAATGTTTGATAGGGCAATATGAAAAATTTACTCATATAAGGGCTAGAGTGGCAGATAAAGTGCAATTTAAAATATAGACTGATTGACTCATTTAACCTCACATTATAATCTATAAGAATTCAAACAAGGGCCCTTGTGTCAATAGTGTTTTTCTTTGTCCAACTATCAGTGCAATGAATGACCCAGGTGTCTATATGGAATTCAAAGGGTCAGATGTTGCCTTTTATTTTAGGAGACTTTAACTCCAGGTGCTCATTCGGAGGAAAGTCAACTCCCCTCAAAGGTAAATAGAATTAGGAATGTAGTTTTTTGAGAATAACAATGTTGTCAGTGGAGGTTGGAGTTTGCTGATATAAGATTATATTTCAGGAAGTTGTGTTTAATAGACTTTTGGGGTTGACACTGGAATCTGAAATAATGGTGAAATGATTTTATGGGGAAATGTACTCTGAGTTTCAGAAAATGAACAGAATAGACACTCTCGGTAAGGTGAATGCTGATAGCAGCATAAAGGACTGAAAGGTTGTGTTTTAGGAGTGCCATTTTCCCATCGGAGTCACAGCCTGATTTTTGTTGATAAGACAAGCGTTGCTAGCATATTTAAATATGCTAGCATATTAACCCTGTGGAAATTATTTTGTCACACTTCCTGCCCGATAAAAGAATCTTTTGCTTAACACTGTCCACAGATCCTCATTTGGGCTTGGTGTAACATTTTTTAGGAAAGGGAAACATATGATGTCACAACATTATTCACTGTTTTATTAGTTCTAAATTTATTTCCAGAGGAATACATTGCCAATTTATTCTTTATGAAATCCAGTAAGAAAACAGATTAGATATATAACAATTTGATTGACAGAAACATTCCAAGTGTTTCTGAATTTTAGACCATCTGTAATACTTTATTAAGTGGAAAGTTGTTTCTAGCAGTTTAAAACACTTAAAACATTCTCCAACTTTTAAAGTTTTGATCTTCACAGAGAATAAAGAGGAGTCATCTTTACATAATGCCAACATGTGCCTTTGTTGAAGTGCTCTAAGAACATTTTCCATACGTTACTTATTTCAAAATTTCACAATATTCATGCTGAGAATATTTTTTTTGGTCTGCCCACATTCTTTTCCCACTATTTTATGGTCTAAAACATTTCCTCCATCCAGAGAAATGCCCTCCTTTGGCCACAGAAGTGGGCATATGACTCAGTCTTGACTAATGACAGTTCTCTATTCTGCTCATCACACTGATTGCCTTAGGGATGGCATACAACTCTAGTCGAACCAATTAGATCCTTCTCTGATGTTTATATTTGGAAATGAAAGATAAAGAGAAGATGTCTTTAATATTCTGTTATATAGGGATGATAGAAGCCTACCATGCTTTCTTCTACATGCTGTAAGGAGGAAGATGTCTTCAAAAGGACAGAAGAAAGCCAACACACAGAAGCCTAAGCAAGAAATGGGGAAAGACACAGAAGAGTCCTGGCATATTTAAATGTTTAGAGTTTCTGAGACCAGATCCTGAATTTTTCAGTTACACAAGCCAATACAATCCCTATTTTGCTTAAGTTAGTTTGAGTAAGGTGTATATCACTGGCATTTGAAAGAGTTGAGTAAAGCCTATGCCAATCTTCAAGTATCTATGAACTCTAATCTATGACTGGCATTGAGGAGGAAAAAGAGAAATGAGATTTCGTGTCTGCTCTGGAGGGGTTTTACAGTCTATTTGCTTAAGAAGTACTATTCCAAATCATTTGGTGATTTAACCAACATTATTAATATAGTAATTTGGGGGTGTGGATATGACTAGGAATACAAGTTTTACTTACTGTAATCAAATACAAGAAATAATTCATCATGCTTGGGAGATGTGTTAACTGTGAGTTTCAGGATGGCAAAGATGTTAACATACAAATCTACACTTTTTCAATATTAAGTCATTAACTATACTGTGAACAACCAGGTAGGCAGTGGGAATATAAAGTTAAATGACATGGAGACTCTGCTTTCAAAAAGCTTAAAGTCTAGGAGAGAAGGCAGACATTTCAAGAACTGACTGCATGGTAGTGCAATGCATCGGAAAGGAAGACAAAGTTTTATGGACAGATGGTGGCGTGGGAAGGGTGAGGGCTTTCTTCAGGACCTGGTCCTGGAGCATCTAGCAAGTTGGTAGTATTTGCTGATTGAGGGCCACTTTGCACAGAATCTGGGTGAAAAGCCAGAGTGGCCCTGGAGAGGTATCCAACCATTCGTCCGCATGGTAGGGAGACCATACTGAAGAGCAAAGCCAAGGAAAAACCCCAGGCAGTTAGGGAGCTTGTTGACTGTGTCACCCACAGTCCACCTTGTACCCTGAAGCCAAGAAAATAAAATATCAGTAAAATAAAATATGTTGGTTTCCCTCAGACATTAACCAAATATATAATTTAAATTCTACAATAAAATCTTTTCATCAACAAAAACAACAGGAAACAGCACAGTATTCAGATGTTAGGAACGCCAGAATTTGATCCAAAGTTCTCTTTCGTCTCCATTAAAAAGCAAAGCCTATTTCTGATGTGACTGTTCCATTTTGCTGTACCAGGACCTGACGTTCCTGCTAAATATTGACACAGTCCAACTGACTTATGTTTATGTTGAAGAATTTGGAATATGAAGACACTCAATGACCGGGATACATGGTCAGTTGCATTGCATTTCCAAATCTTCTATACTTTTAACTGCAAACTTACTTTACCACATTTAACTATGAGAAGGGGAGATGTTTTTCTTCACTGGGCTGTGTTGTTAGGCCTTGCTTCCTTCGTGTGCTAAACGAATGACATTTTATTCAATAAGGATTTTTTTTTTTTTTTACAAAAAGAACAGAGTCAGGAATTTGCAAGTGTTCGTAAATTTTATGTCTACAAACTCCGTCCAGTGGATTTCACACCTGACACATATAAAACCTTGATTGAATACTTGGAGGAAACCTGAATCCTAACTGAGATCCTGAAAGAGTCGGACTAATGTTCCAAGGACTTAAAATGAAAACTCTCTGTTACTAGGAAACTTGAAGACGAGTTGCACGGTTTTTAGTAGTACGTACCAATCATTCATCAATACTATGCAAACTCGTGGCGATTTTGCCAAGTTGGAAAACTTGCCATCAGAACCCAACCTAAGGACAAACTTAATAACTCATCATATCCCCTGAGTCCCCAGAGAAAAGGCTTTCCTGTGAGTCCCCGGCTCCCAGCCCCTGGACAAGCCACAATGGAGCGGTGTGCTCCGCGGAGAGCTCGCTGGAAGGCAGCGTGTCCCAGAGCAGCGCGCAAGAGGCAAACTGAGCTGCCCTCGCCCCGAAGCGCCACTGCTTCAGTCCTGGGAGGGCTCGCAACCCCCTACACTCCTCCCGATGCTGGGAGCCGGTGCCCGGCCTCGCAGGGACACCGAGCGGCAGGGAACAAGCAGCGAGCCAGAACGATTCAAGGGACTCACCCGTCTCTCGGCGTGATCTGACGGTAAGTCGCGGCCCCAGCACCGACCCGGAGGTGCCCAATCCCGCTCGGCGCCCGAACCTCCAGAGCGCGAGCCTGCTCTGCCTGGGCAGACTCCGCCTCCTTGTCAATTGTCCGTCCGGCGCCACCTGCCGGTGCCGGGCGTCCTCAGGGCTCCTGCTTGGCTGGACAGTCCTGGGAAGGTCCCAGAGCCGAACCTAGGATTTCCCTACGTAGCCATCCGGCCGCTCCCGGTTTTCTTTCAAAGAGCCCTGTCCTCTGTCTGAGGTCTGCTCTGCACCCTCTCGATCCTCTCGATATTCTCCTCTCCTCTCCTCCTTTTCCCTCCCTGCCTCCCTCCCTTCCGTCCTTCTCGCCTACTTTAATCTCCCAACTAATGAACATTCGTGCAATTCCTTAGAGCAGTGGTTCTCAAACTCTAACATGTATTTCCTGTAGGGCTCATTAAAACACCGATCTGTCGTGTCCACCCCCCCCCCCCAAAGCCCCTCTCCTCCACCTCGCCCACGTTTCCTGTTTAGTAGATCCGGGATGGGGCCTGAGATTCTGCATTTTCTAACAGTTCCTGGGTGATGCTGAAGCAGTCTCAGATCACACTGTGAGAGCTTAGCTAACTCATTTTAGAGCTTTAGCGCTTAGCGAGCTCATTTTAGAGCTTTAGAGCGTAGCTAACTCATTTTAAACTTCACAGCAGCTCTTTGAAGCGGCTGTAATTTACAATTTCCAAATCCGAATCTGAATCTCTTTTGCCCCCTAAATTGTCGAAATCTTGTATCTTAAACCGCACAAACCCTGTCCCCTAGCTGAATAAGTCCTTAAACCGACGTTCACTCCTTCCCTTCCCCACCTCTGATATTAAAGCCGCCTTCCCATACCCTAACCCCATCAAGCACTACAAACCTAAAGTTGAGTTACTGTCACTATTTAAAAGTTTAAGGTTGCTTTTAAAATATGAGGGGTATGGAGAAAGAGCGAATGTGAGCAAGGGATTTACTCCTCTGAGTTGGAACCAGCCTCAGGGTAGAGCATCTGAGACCTGAATTGCAACGTCTGAGGATTTGGTGTATAACATCCCCAGAACTAATCTGATTAGGAAAAGTAAAGGAAAATAAACTCTCAGCTGCATTTTCCTTGATTATCTTTTATTCATAGCTAGGGCCCCTAGGACTGTTCATATTTTAATATGTAATTTTCTGTAGTCATTGACTGTCCACAGGGTAATGTTAAAACCCCTTGAAGATTAATTTACCATGGACTGATGCCTTGCGGTAGAAATAGAATCCTACACTTTTTATTTCTAGCAAAACTAGAAAATAATCATTTTTAAAAGTTTTAGGAAAAAAATCTCTGTGTTTATAGAACAGATTATGAAAATTAGGACAAATTGCTAAATATGTCTAAGCATTGTTGAATTTTAAAAATGATGAAGGTTTTAAATCATCAAAACAATATGATTTTATTTTTTAAAATTTGATAGAACAAAGGTCATTCACTTTTTTATAATTTATTTTGCATGTGATGAGGGCAAGGAAGTTAATATTATATTAATATAAGTTGGCTAACTGTAGCAAGCTTCACTTAAAACTGCTTTTCCTGTTTAATTAAAACATTTGGAATCAAGCCCCAAATACGTCTGCTTTATAATTAGACCAATAATTTTATTTCCACACTTCTTCCGGAAGTTGTTTTGTTCAGTGTTTTAGTGAGGTGAATAAATATAGTATGTTTCAAAGGAAAATGATTGAAAATGTGAGGTTATTTACTAATTAGTTTGTAGAGTTTATAAAGGCAACAGAACATTGGATTAGAAAACCATAGTATTAAAGAACTTTGATTGAGTTATCAGGAGTTAGTATTGCAGACCAAATTTCTGCAATTTTTGCATATATGTGATCTGTGATTTGGGTATGAGATGAAGGAAAAGATTTTTTTTTTTTTTTGAGAAATTCAAAGCCAGAGCATCTGAAAATGCTCTGAGTCAGCCTCTATAGCACATACTTTATAAAACCAGTATGGCTTGTGGAAAACAACGCTATGCTATTGCAAATATCGAAAAGCAGATTGCTAGTTTCGGTATGACTTGCGAGAACTAGAGGATTCTAAAATAGGAATTCAACTGTGAGTTACTAACCAATTTGGATCATTCAGAATATTTTGTAATAAACTTAAACTCTAGCAAGAAAGCATATTAGCAAAACAGTTCTTCAATCTTATTTAGGGTCAAATACTAAACTAGTGATTTCACAGTAACATATCATGGGGAAAATATAATTTAGAATCCATGAGTACTTTTACTTGACCAAAAAGCAACCTAATCTTAGAATTTGATGGGACTGCCATTTAAGAGGTAAATGGAGTATAGTGGTGAGAGAGAGAAAAAATGATCACACTGTTAAAGTTAATCAAAATGATCAATAGACAGTAAATTGTGCACGGATGACAGGAACTGTATTTAGTTTTTCTCCTTCGGAAATCAAACTGACTCCTAAGGGCACAGTAATTCAAACAATGTTCAACGGTATTTCCAAGTCTACCTCTTACTGTATAACAATGGTCAGACTTATTTTAAGAGGAGGCAAAATTTACCTAAAGTTCATGGGGAAATATTTTGTCCAAATGATTGTTTTAGCACAGACATGGTAAAGCTCTACTGGCCTAATTTTCTGATTCTACTAGTCTCATATGATAAATTCTCTTCACTAGTTCAAAATCTTCTGGTAGACTAATGCTTAGAGTATGTGGTCAGTTAGCCCCCAATGTCTGTGGGTGAAAGTGGTTGGGGGCAGAAAGAATCCACCCCCAGGACTGGAGGTTTTTAAAAAATTCTTCCATGTATTTCCCCCCAGCTCAAGCCCTTTATTGCTTATTCACCAACACAGTTAACAGTCAACATCTGTTCTAGGCGGATTTTAAGAATTGGTGGTTTATTTCAAGGCTCACAGATCCATTTCTGCCCAAATACTGCTTAACTATGATGCTCAAAATTCTGTGACAAAATATATCCTGTTGTCTTTAAATCTGTTGTAATCTATGAAAAGGTACCTGCAAATGGCATCACATTAAGCCTTACCAGTTATTTACATCCTACTATCATCGAATATTTCAGTACTTTTTTGAAAGTATGTTCTGACAGAGAGAGTGAAATATAAGGGTGTTGAAGATGGATACTGGAAGGCTGTGAAGGGGTTATACCTTAGGGAAAAACAGAAGCATTGGAGCCAAGAGAACAGATTTCACCACCTTCACAGTATTACTTAACTAGGCAATTTCTCCTTTCCCCACATCTCCATATCAAACGATACATATTGGTGAAAAAAAGTATCTTCTTTAAACCACTCTATCTTGGTCTCCTTTGTTATAGTAGCTTAGCCCATACCCGAGCTTGTTTGATATTATATTACAGCACTTTTCAGAATTAGCCTGTATTGGAGATTTTTGGGCCCCTCCCGTCGCGGAGCACAGGCTCCGGACGCGCAGGCCCAGCGGCCACGGCCCACGGGCCCCGCCGCTCCGCAGCATGCGGGATCCTCCCAGACCGGGGCACGAACCCGCGTCCCCTGCATCGGCAGGTGTACTCTCAACCACTGCGCCACCAGGGAGGCCCCTGGAGATTTTTATATGTGTTTCTTTTACCCTCATTAAGCTGTGAGCTTTAAGAGAGCAGAGACTTTGCCGTTTTTACCTTTGTATCTCTTGTAATTTAGAGATTGGTGGAACAGACTTGTATATATTTGTGGAATGTGATTTTACCCCTGGAAATAATATGGTGGGAAAAATTTTTTTTTTCCTTTATCCATTCAACCACTGATGAACACATAGCCATTCATCTATGTTTGCTATTACAGATAATGATGCAGTGAACATGGAGGTGCAGATATCTTTTCAGCATAGTGATTTCATTTCCTTCAGGTATATACCCAGAAATGGAATTGCTGGATCATATGGTAGTTCTATTTTTAATTTATTTTTTATCCTGTTTCCATAGTGGCTGTACTAATTTACATTCCCACCAACAATATATAAGGGTTCCCCTCTTCTCCATATCCTTGCCAGCTGGCATTTTTTTCTTACTCCAAGTTTAATCTTTTATCAGTTTGATTATGAAGTAATTTTGGGGAAGCCTTCCAGAAGACTATTTGAAATGTGAATTTACACTCAGCAAAGCTAATGACAAATCTCACCTTATTATCTTGAGATGTTAGCTGAGGATACTGTATACATGCTATGTTGGGGATGTATACATGAATAGGGTGTGTGATCAGTAGTGGGAGAAACCTTTGTTGGCAAAGGGGAACATGGAAAAATTCAGTAGGAGAAACAGGAGCCTCAGATACTTCTTCCTCTGCACTCTCCGTATAGTGTATTCAGCCTTCTTTGCTAGAGTGGAAACTGCTGGAGGGCAGGGATCATTTCTTTCCATTTGCCTCCTCAGACTTAGTAAGAACATAGTATATAGTGAAAAGCTGATAAATACCTATTGAATGAAGAGTACCTTGGGGAGAATTTAAGTTGGGGCAAGTGGTCAACAATGTCAAGCACTATTAAAAGTCAAATGAAATAGGAAATAAAAAAGAGTCTGGGCTTCCCTGGTGGCGCAGTGGTTGAGAGTCTGCCTGCCGATGCAGGGGACACGGGTTCGTGCCCCGGTCCGGGAAGATCCCACATGCCGTGGAGCGGTTGGGCCCGTGAGCCATGGCCGCTGAGCCTGCGTGTCCGGAGCCTGTGCTCCACAACGGGAGAGGCCACAGCAGTGAGAGGCCCGCGTACCAAAAAAAAAAAGAAAAAGAGTCTGTTGGGCACATGAAAAAAATGCTCAACATCACTAATCATCAGAAAAATGCAAATCAAAACCACAGTGAGATATCACCTCACACCTGTCAGAATGCCTGTCGTCAAAAAGACAAGTAATAAATGTTGATAAGGATGTAGAGAAAAGGGAACCCTAGTACACTGTCAGAATGTAAATTGGTGTAGCCACTATGGAAATCAGTATGGAGGTTCCTCCAAAATTAAAACTACCATATGATCCAGCAATTCCGCGCCAGGATATATATCTGAAGAAAACAAAAACACTAATATGAAAAGATACATACACCCTGATGTTCACAGAAGAATTATTTACAGTAGCCAAGATATGGAAGCAACCTAAGTGTTGGTCAACAGATAAATGGATATAGAAGTTGTATATATTTTGGGTTGGCCAAAAAGTTCGTTCGGGACTTTCTGTATGGTCTTACGGGAAAGATCTCTCTATCCACCATCTATCTATCTAATCTATCTATCTATCATCTATAAAATAATTCATGGAGTCAAGACCAGCTGAAGGGATGGAGGGTAGGGACTTCGAGACTGCAAAAATCGAGGACTTGTTCCCTGCCTTCAAAGAGTACAATATTTATTTGGGAGAAATAGGGAGGCAAGATATATGAATAATTCAGTTCACTGGGAAAAAAAGTGCAAAGCCACTCAGAACCAAGTACTGAATAATAAAATAAAGGCTGGGGTGCCTAAAGTTCACAGAAGCATTGGAGCAATGATTTGGGCTCAGTTGGTGAGAGGAGATGTAATGGAAGAATGAATGTTTTGAACTTGGCCTTAGAAGAGTGAAAGATTTTTCTTTGGGGAAAAGAAAGGGAAAGACTTTGTTTTCTTTCCCAAACCAGAAGTAGCATATATGGATTAAATTTTCCTTTGGTCTAGCAACATATTTATGTCCCGGAATTAGCTTTATAAATCTAGTAGTTTTCCTCCCCTTGACCTACTGCTCGTTTGAGTTAAGCAAAAGATTTCTAACACAGCGTATTGGATGTGATTCCTTAGTTCTTCCGAAGGATTTCTCCTAGGCGAGCTCCTAAGGGTGTTCACCTTCTTCAGACCTCTAGCCCTTAGGAGAGAGCATGTCTCAGAGTAGCTGGAGCTCAAAGAAAACGTATTGAATTGAATTCTCCCACTCAACTCTGGGTATAGGTCTGTCCTTAATCCTCTTCTGTATTCGGGTTAGTTTCCCCTGAAAGCCCTCATTTCTGTCTACACACTTCCATCCAGCTCTTTTCTGATCATGTTTTAGTCAGTCGTGTAACACGCCTCTTTCTCGATTGATTGGCAGCTGCAGAATCCTTAAGGACATACCTTCACAGGGAGAGTGCATAGTTGGGATAAATCAATAAAAAACACAGAGATAGGTTTGTGGACGACAGAGCAAGCTTTGTGCACTGTTTCTGTCTGAAACAGGGTAGAGTTTTTACAATCAAGGAAACTATTCATCTTTTCAGTATTTAAGGGGGGGCTTTGGAAAGGTCAGATTTCAAAGCTTCTGTGGAACTGGATTCAGTGGTGGGCTGCTGTGCTATGTGGCCACAAGGTGGCGCCAGAGCCCTGTTCAGGAAAAATGCACCGTTCAAGGGCCTCTGGCGCTGCTGCTTTCTGCTTACATTGTTTTAAGGACTTTCTCAAACTCACTGGAAAGATTCTGTACGTTCAGACTCACTTCTGTGCGTGTTCATCTTTCTGTTTATCATTCATGCGTTTGTTTTTGTGTATATATGTCCTTGAATCTTTGTATAATATCCTTTTTATCTATATTTACATCTGTACCTAATGTTTATTGAGTGTTTACAATATCAAGCATTTCACACAAATTATCTTCCCTTTATTGAGGTATAATTGTCATATAACATTATACCAATTTCAGGTGTACAACATAATGATTTGATATTTGTATATATTGCAAAATGATCACCACAGTAAGTCTAGTTAACAACTGTCAAGTATAGTTACAAAATTTTTTTTCTTGTGATGAGAAATTTTAAGATCTCTCCAGCAGTACATAATACAGTATTATTAACTCTAGTCACCATGCTGTACTTTATATTACCGTGGATTATTTATTTCATAACTGGAAGTTGGTATTTTTAAACACCCTTCACCCATTTTGGGTACTTCCTTTCCCCCCAGCTCTGGCAACCACCAATTTGATTTCTCCTATCTGTGAGCTCATTTTTTTTTGTTTTTTGTTTTTTGGTTTTTTTAGATTCCACATGTAAGAGAGATCATTTGGTGTTTGTCTTTGTCTGTCTGACTTATTTCACTTAGCATAATGCCCTCAAGATCATCCATGTCACAAATGGCAAGATTTCATTATTTTTAATGGCTGAGTAATATTCCATATGTATGAGAGAGAGTGTGTGAGTGTGTGTGTGTGTGTGTGTGTATTAGATTTTCTTCATCCATTCTTCTGTCAATGGACACAGTTTGTTTCTGTATCTTGGCTATTTTAGATAATGCTGCAATGAACATGTGCATATATCTTTTTGAATTAGTGCTTTCTTTTTCTTCAGATAAATACCCAGAAGTGGAATTGCTCGATTATATGGTAGTGCTATTTTTAATTTTTTTGAGGAACCTCCATACTTTTTTTCCATAGTAGTTGCACCAATTTATATTTCCACCAACAGTACGTGAGCATTCCCTTTTCTCTACCTCCTCACCAACACTTATTTCTCATTTTTTTGGTAATAGCCATTCTAACAGGTGTGAGGTGGTATAAATTATCTTATTTAATCCTTATAAAACCTTTGAAAACAGGTACTTTTATCATTTGCAAATGAGGTAACTGGGGCTTAGAAAGGATAAATATAAATAACCTGCTCGAGGACACAAAGCCTTTTTACCCTTTACACGTAATGCTTCTCATAGGTTAACTTTCACAGCATCTTTGTGAGTTTAAAGTATATGCATAGAGAAATAAGAGCAGTTCAAGTAAATTGATTAGAAAGGGAAGAAAGCCCCTGTGCCCAAAATGTTTGTCTTTGGTTCCTGACCTGTTGATTATTAGTTTTCGTGAGTGTGGAGATCTTGTCCTTGATCAAGGTGGATGTATCCCACCCAAACTCCCGATATGGCGGAAGCACAGCTGAGATCTATGAAAGTTACTGGAGTAAAGCAGCTGGAGTGATCACTCCCTTCCCAAAGCAACTTTAGCAGCCCCACTTCCGTCTCAAGCGTTACGTAAAGGATTTGCTTGAGAATCGTGAACAGCAGTCGTGAGCTGAGACATTCTGAGAAGATCGATTATTTCATCCTTTTGCTCTTGTCACCGTGGCCAAGGACTTCATTCAAGGTGTTTAATGATTGTTCTATTACACGCACTAGAATATAACGGTCATAGGTAGAGGGAAGGAAAAACTATCTTTCTAAGTCTCAGGCTCATGATCTGTAAAATGAGAAAATAATTTTACCTCTTTCATAAGGCAGTTGTCAGGATTAAATGAGATAATGAATGTCAAGTGTATGGCACAGTGAACATTACTCTTATTGCTGGAGAATAATGGATGGTAGTGTTGAATGAAGATGGGGAATTGGCAGAAGGAGAAGAGAAAGGGCAACGAAAAGGAAGGAAGACAAAATTTACTGAGGGACCGAGCGGCAAAGGAGGGGAGGCCCTTAGTTGCATCCAGAGACTGAAAAATCTGTTAGTTCCTCAGTCCTGATTACCACCAGCCAGAAAGCCATAGAATTTCTGGCAGGAGACTTAGAGATCATCTAATGTAACCATGTTATGAAAGAAAAATGAGTTGTGGGACTTATTCAAGGTCAACTAGAGGCAGCTCCAGGACGAGACTCCAGGACTCCTGACTTTGGTTCTGGTGTTGTTTTACCACTCTTCACATTGCTTTAGGTTAATCAGGGTGTTTGCAAGCACGAGGCTGAGACAGTCCTTGTCTGTATATAGGGGCTTGCTTTAGAGCCTTGAGTTGCTGAAATACAATGTCATATGGAATTGAGAGAGGGCAAGGTATTATAAGTTTAAATCAAAAGGACAACGTACATGGAGTCTTAGTTCTCCTTGGCATAGTATCCTCAAGTTCATGGTGCATTCAATACATCTCTTCCTAGAAAGGCTACATGTAATGTGATACTTTCCCCATTATGAGAGAACTATGGCTCCTTTTATGTGTGACCTCTTTAAGATGCTTTCTATTATCTTTACTTATGATATAACCTTATGGAGACTTATTTCTCAGTAAGCTCCCAAATATGAATAGCAGTAACTTGACTTTATAGGCTAATATATTTTCAATAGAGTTGTGCTTTCTGAGATTTCCCTAGAGAAAATCTTACTTTTGTAGGTATATTAGCATCTATCTTTTATATACATGGCTACTGGACATAAGCAAGTAGAAAGTAGTTCATTGGATGGTTTCTGAAATTTTAGAGGCTGCCAAGATGGAAGGATCCTTTCCTTTAAAATTACATTGAAAAATTTCCTTTGTAGTCCCACACATAGAGTAGCTCTACCATTTTCTTGGTTCATTTTTAATGCTGCTAATGAGCTTGTTCATTTCACTATTCAAATAAATATCTTAAAAAAATATTATCCCTTCCCTCCCACTCTCATATACACACATCAATATGGGTGAAGATAAAAGTTGGAACTATGATAATGCTATTTCGAAACATTATATTTACTGTGGCTTCCAATGACAAAAGTGCATATTTATTGAATGAAATGTAGAAGTTGTAGAACAGAAAGAAGAAACTAAGAATGAGTTTGGTTCTGGAAAATTTTCTTCACTCTTTGCGGATGGTCCCCTCCTTGCTCTTTTCTTTGCTCTGCTTTCATGGTCCTATGAGGACCCAGACCTTTTGTTGTTTGTTTGGTCTTGTGGCTCTGCCATTCCCGAGGGGCTTGGAATCCTCCTCTGGCATCTCTGAACCTGGCCAAAAGACGGGGAGGGTCACCTTGGGAGGTTTTAATGGGCCAGGCCTAGAACTGGGATGCATCATTACATTCATCGCCTATTGGCCAAACTCAGTTACAGACTGTCACACCTATATGGAAGGCAAGTTGAGAAAAAAGTAGTCTAGCTGGTACCCAGGAAGGTTTTATGAACATTCAAGAGACTTTTGTGATTGTTTGCTCTGCTGGCACTTAGGATCTGTCTCATAGTCCTGCTATGTAGAGAATATATCACCCAAGGCAGACAACCCATGTGGTCACTGTAGCCAGTTCCAAGTGTGATATTTCCAGTCCTTTTATGAGGACGTGTGATCTATTGACATGTGAACAAGGAAGAAAAGTTATCTGCTCTCCCTACCCACTTAGTGATGGTGGAGCAGGGACAGGATAAACACAGAGAAAACTCTACTGGGAAAAGAAAAGGATGGCAGACTTACAGCAATCTCTGGTCCACAGATTCTGAAATTCTGTTAAGCAAGCGTTCTAAAGGCTTTCTAACCTGGAGGTGGAAGAAATTCCTTGCTTGGCCCTGATTGTGCTTTCAGAGAGGAATTTCCTTGATCAGTGTTCCTCACGGCCCTGGGCTCTCCTTCTGGGAGGTTGTTTCTCAGCCATTACCCTTTATGCTCACATCAGACACAGACTTCGGTGAGTGTGCCTTTTCTGGGAGTGTGTGTAGCTTCCATTGTCCCTTCCTTCCTGAGGGCTGTGTTAAGACTTTTCCAAACCAGCCTTCTTTAAACCAGCCTCATGATTTCTTTGTCAATTCCACCAAAATTTTGATAGTTTTCAATCTATTTATATACTTTCAGTAAGCTCCATGTGTCGGTTACCATGCACATAGATTTCCCCTGCACATAATTCTTAAGCTTTCCCTGTATGTCTGTTCACTCTCATATCTCTCAACTTAGGGGTGGATGCTTTGAGTTAGGGCTCAGTGGGGAAGGTGGCACCCTTATTTTTTTTATTTTTTGAGGTACGCGGGCCTCTCACTGCCGTGGCCTCTCCCATTGCAGAGCACAGGCTCCGGACGCGCAGGCTCAGCGGTCATGGCTCACGGGCCCAGCCGCTCCGCGGCATGTGGGATCTTCCCGGACCGGGGCGCGAACCCACGTGCCCTGCGTCGGCAGGCGGACTCTCAACCGCTGCGCCACCAGGGAAGCCTGGCACCCTTGTTTTGATGTCTCCTGCAAGGCTGAGTCACTTTGCCTAGCTGAAATGTCTTATTGGACTTTGCTGCTTAAGGTGTTTTAAAATCTCCTCTCTTCATATTTGGGGAAAGAAGAAACAGATTTTCTAACCCTGTAAAGCATTTTGACTCTGTTCATTCCCTTCTGTTATTGCTTGAAAACCAGACAAATTTTTGCCTGAGCTAATCTCTTCCGTGTAATACTTCGCGGAAGGCAGGCCATAGTAGCCAGTATATAACACTTTCCAACCACTTTCCCTAGAGCTACAGACTCGTATGCAGTGGCCTGTCTTTCAAGTTGTCAGACAGGGGTTTTATCAAATGTTTTGTCTGGCATTACAGGGGTCTCTAGCCTTCTAGACTCTCATGATTGTTTACTTGAACCCCATGTCAACCCCACATATTTTAGGTTTTTTGGGTTTTTTTTTTGGTTGTAAAAGCTACCCACTTCAGAGTAATAGGTTCTGTGTAAGTTATTCTTTATCTTAATAAAGAACATTAGCTGTTATAGCAAATTCCCAGATCATAATGATTTAATACTGTAAAACTTGATGCTTTGCTCACCCAAAGTCTAATGTGATGTTCAGCCTATGGCTTTCTATATGGTTATTTAGGGAGCCAGGTTATTTATTTATTTAGGTCAAAATGTATCCATCCAACACACAGCCACATGGATACAGCTTTGTGTTTTCAGACAATAGCCACTTGAGAAAAACCTGAGCTTTCTCTCCCAACTCTTCCATTCAGCCTGTGTCCTCATGTTGAGAAACAAAGGGACATTCTCCAACATCGCCATCTTCTCTTCCCTACCCTTGAGGAGTTGAATGGGGAGAGCTGGCCTATAATCAGAGAACTTGCAATACCATGTGGGGAGGACAATAAAAGTGATGGGAACGAAGTCCTGGAGAGCAGAAGTGTGAGCACTAACTGCCTCAATGGCACTGCCTTCTCAGAATTCTTGCATTTGCTTCAAATGCAGACAATTCTAAAGCAAATTATTGCCATTCAAGAAAGAGACAGTTCAGGCTTCCCTGGTGGCGCAGTGGTTGAGAGTCCGCCTGCCGATGCAGGGGACACGGGTTTATGCCCTGGGCCGGGAAGATCCCACGTGCCGCAGAGCGGCTGGGCCCATGAGCCATGGCCGCTGAGCCTGCGCGTCCGGAGCCTGTGCTCCGCAACGGGAGAGGCCACAACAGTGAGACGCCCACGTAAAGCAAAAAAAAAAAAAAAAAAAACAAGGAGACGGTTCAAGAAAAAACCAGGCTACCACATTGCACAAGTCCCCAGAACTTACTCACCTTTTAGTTGTAAGTTTGACCAACTTCTCCCCATTTCCCGCATCCCCCAGCCTGCTAACCACCACTCTAGTTACTGGATCTAGGAGTCTGGCTTTTTTAGATTCCACCTGTGTTATTATCCAATATTTATCTTTCTCTGGTCTTATGTCCCTTTAGGAAGCCAGGTTAATTCAATTTTATGGCCTCGACGTTTATGCTGGATCGGTTTCATCTGGTTGGCCCAAAGGGGAAAAACGTGTGGGAGGGCTTAGTGGGAGAAACACATCATCCCGCCCCCTGTTCTAATGGCTGGGATTCAGTCACATGGGTGCGCCTCTTTGTGAGTGAACGTAGCCTACCTGTGTTCCCAGAAGGAAAAGGAAACTGGCTTTGGTGAACGTGTAGCAACAATCGCCTCATCTTTTGTTTTACCTCATTGAGAGGCTAAACCTCCAGTCTTCTGCAAAGGTGAGAGAAGGGCAGTTGCCTGTCTGATTGGAGGTGAGATCTGTTTAATATACCCTTCACCTCACATAGTTACCTTTTTTTTCTTTATGATGAGAACTTTAAGGTTTACTTCCTTAACTACTTTCAAATAAACAATAGCGTGTTGTTGAGTGTAGTCGCCATGCTGTACATTAGACGCCCCGTCACCTCCTCGTCCCTGGGAACCACTAACCTACTCTGTTTCTGTGAGTTCAGCTTTTTTAGATTCCACATATAAGTGAGATCATACTGTGTCTGTTTTTCTCTGTTTGACTTATTTCGCGTAGCCTAGTGCTCTCAAGGTCCACCCATATTGTTATAAATGGCAGGATTTCCTTCCTTTTTATGGCTGAATAATAGTCCCTTGTGTATATATATTATACACATATATATATATGTACCACATTTTCTTTACTCATCCATCAACGGACACTTGGGCTGTTTACATGTCTTGGTTATTGTAAATAATACTGCAATGAACATGGGAGTGCAGATATCTCTTCAAGATAGTGATTTTATTTCCTTCAGATATTTACCCAGAAGTGGAATTGCTGGATCAGATAGGCTGGGCTTTGTAAGCAGGTAGGTTGCTGGTTGTGCTCTGCTGTTGGATGAGTTCACTGGCCGGGCTCTCTGGTCAGGCAGGACTTCCCAGCTGTATCCTGTAATTGGGTGATGCTGGAGACTGTGCTCTGGTCAGTTGGGCTGTGCTGCTGTCCAGGCTCTCTGGTCAGATGGGGCCACAGACTATGCTCTGTAACTGGGTGGGGTCACTGGCTGTGCTGTCTTCCTGGTGAAGCTTCTGGCTGTGTCAGCAATCAGTTAGGGCTGTAGGCTAGGCTCAGCTGATGGATGATGTTGTAGGCTGGGCTCTGAGGCTGCCCAGTATCACTGTTCAGGGTCCCTGGTTATGTGGGGCCAGAGGCTATGCTCAACGATTGGACAAGGCTGCTGTCTTGGTCCCCTGCCTGAATGGGGCTGCAGGACGGGCTTCACGGCTGCCCAGTGTCTCTGGCTAGGCTTCACGCTCAGGTGGGACTGGGGGCTATACTTAGCAATTGGGGAGGGGCTGGGAATTTGCTTCCGTACCTGAGCAGGGCCATAGAATAGGCTTCAGGACAGGTGCAGCCCATTGGCTGGGGACCCAGGTCAAGCAGAATTGCCAATCAACTTCCCTGGCCAGACAGAGACCCTCGTTTGGCTCTGCTGATGGATGGAGTTGCTGGCTAGGGTCTCTGCTCAGGGGCAGCTGCCAGAGGAATGTGGTCCTCCAGGGTCTGAGTGCTGGTTGCTGTGAACCCCACTGCCTTTCTCCGTCTCCATCGGATCCCCACTGGTCTAACCCCGCAGATGGTTGCAGTGATCCTTGTGAGGCGAGACCCAAGTGGGCCTCCTGAGAAGTGTTCCAAAATGCTGGGGCAGTGAGATATCCACCTTGCACTCTCTTTTGCTACTGGAGAGACCATAGGCCCAGGGGGGCCTCTTGGTGTGATGCTGTGCCAGCCTAAGGGAGGGGCAACGCAGTCGAGGTTAAACTGCGCCTCTTACCCTGCTAATGTGGTCCTTGTTGACCTCTGTCACTCAGGGAGGTTCCTCAGCCTCACCCCCAGGTTCTGGGATTCTCCTGATGGTGTCTAGTTCATGCATAGTCAGTAGTTGGTCTTCTTGTGAGGGGGACTGAGGTTGGAAATGACCTGTGTTGCCATCTTGATATCACCTCCCCTGTTTCTTAAATAGATTTTCTTTACTCTAGGCTCCCATTCAACTCTTCTTCCAGAGGTTTGTGTTATCGCCAATTTTGATTCTTTTGGGGATATTACAGTGATAATTAGTTTGTTTTTGGCTTGCTTGCTTTTTTTTCTAATAGATCTTTATTGGAGTGTAATTGCTTCACAATATTGTGTTAGTTTCGGTTGTACATCAAAGTGAACCAGCCATATGCATACATATGTCCCCATATCACCTCCCTCTTGAGCCTCCCTACCACCCTCCCTATCCAACCCCTCTAGGTCATCCTGAAGCACCGAGCTGATCTCTCTCTGCTATGCAGCTGCTTCCCACTAGCTAACTATTTTACATTTGGTAGTGTATATACATCAATGCTACTCTCTCACTTTGTCCCAGCTTACCCTTCCCCCTCCCCATGTCTTCAAGTCCATTCCATATGTCTACATCTTTATTCCTGTCCTGGAACTAGATTCCATATATATGTGTTAGCATACGGTATTTGTTTTTCTCTTTCTGTCTTACTTCATTCTGTATGACAGACTCTAGGTCCATCCACCTCACTACAAATAACTCAATTTCGTTTCTTTTTATGGCTGAGTAATATTCCATTGTATATATGTGCCACATCTTCTTTATCCATTCATCTGTCGACGGACACTTAGGTTGCTTCTATGTCCTGGCTATTGTAAATAGTGCTGCAATGAACATTGTGGTACATGTCTCTTTTTGAATTATGGTTTTCTCAGGGTATAAGCCCAGTAGGGGGATTGCTGGGTCATATGGGAGTTCTATTTTTAGTTTTTTAAGGAACCTCCATACTGTTCTCCATAGTGGTTGTATCAATTTACATTCCCACCAACAGTGAAGGAGGGTTCTCTTTTCACCACACCCTTTCCAGCATTTATTGTTTCTAGATTTTTTGATAATGGCCATTCTCACTGGTGTGAGGTGATACCTTATTGTGGTTTTGATTTGCATTTCTCTAATAATTAGTGATGTTGAGCATCTTTTCATGTGCCTCTTGGCCATCTGTATGTCCTCCTTGATGAAATGTCTATTTAGGTCTTCTACCCATTTTTTAACTGGATTGTTTGTTCTTTTGATATTGAACTCCATGAGCTATTTGTATATTTTGGAGATTAATCTCTGTTATTTCATTTGCAAATATTTTCTCCCATTCTGAGGTTTGTCTTTTTGTCTTGTTTATGGTCTCCTTTGCTGTGCAAAAGCTTTGAAGTTTAATTAAGTCCCATTTGTTTATTTTTGTTTTCATTTCCATTACTCTAGGAGGTGGGTCAGAAAAGATCTTGCTATGGTTTATGTCAAAAAGTGTTTTTCCTATGTTTTCCTCTAAGAGTTTTATAGTGTCTGGTCTTATGTTTAGGTCTTTATTCCATTTGGAGTTTATTTTTGTGTATGGTGTTAGGTAGTGTTCTAATTTCATTCTTTTACATGTAGCCATCCAGTTTTCCCAGCACCACTTATTGAAGAGGCTGTCTTTTCTCCATTGTATATCCTTGCCTCCTTTGTTGTAAATTAGGTGACCATATGTGTGTGGGTTTATCTCTGGGCATTCTATCCTGTACCATTGATCTATATTTCTGTTTTTGTGCCAGTACCCTACTGTCTTGATTACTGTAGCTTTGTGGTATAGTTTGAAGTCAGGGAGCCTGATTCCTGCAACTCCGTTTTTCTTTCTCAAGATTGCTTTGGCTATTCGGGGTCTTTTGTGTTTCCATACGAATTGTAAAATTTTTTGTTCTAATTCTGTGAAGAATGCCATTGGTTGTTTGATAGGGACTGCATTGAATCTGTAGATTGCTTTGGGTAGTATAGTCATTTTCACAATATCGATTTTTCCAATCCAAGAACATGGTATATTTCTCCATCTGTTTATGTCATCTTTGATTTCTTTCATCAATGTTTTATAGTTTTCTGAGTACAAGTCTTTTGCCTCTTTAGGCAGGTTTATTCCTAGGTATTTTATTCTCTTTGTTGCGATGGAAGTGGGAACGTTTCCTTAATTTCTCTTTCTGATCTTTTGTTGTTGGTGTATAGGAATGCCAGGGATTTCTGTGCATTAATTTTGTATCCTGCAACCTTACCAAATTCATTGATTAGTTCTAGTAGTTTTCTGGTGACATCTTTAGAATTTTCAAGTATAGTATCATGTCATCTGCAAACAGCAACAGTTTTACTTCTTCTTTTCCAATTTATATTCCTTTTTTTTCCTTTTTCTTCTCTGATTGCCATGGCTAGGACTTCCAAAACTATGTTGAATAAGAGTGGTGAGAGTGGATATCCTTGTCTTGTTCCTGATCTTAGTGGAAATGCTTTCAGTTTTTCACCATTGAGTATGATGCTTGCTGTGGGTTTTTCATATAAGGCCTTTATTATGTTGAGGCAGGTTCCCTCTCTGCCCATTCTCTGGAGAGTTTTTATAATAAATGGTTGTTGAATTTTGTCAAAAGCTTTTTCTGCATCTTTTGAGATCAGCATATGGTTTTTATTCCTTAATTTGTTAATGTGGTGTATCACATTGATCGATTTGTGTATATTGAAGAATCCTTACATACCTGGGATAAATCTCACTTGATCATGGTGTATGATCCTTTTAATGTGTTGTTGGATTTTGTTTGCTAGTATTTTGTTCAGGATTTTTGCATCTATGTTCATCAGTGATATTGGTCTATAATTTTCTTTTTTGTGATATCTTTTCCTGGTTTTGGTATTACGGTGATGGTGGCTTCATAGAATGAATTTGGGAGTGTTTCCCCTCAGCACTTTTAGGAAGAGTTTGAGAAGGATCGGTGTTAGCTCTTCTCTAAATATTTGATAGAATTCACTGGTCCTGGACTTTTGTTTGTTGGAAGATTTTTTTTTTTTTTTTTTGTGGTACATGGGCCTCTCACTGTTGTGGCCTCTCCCGTTGCGGAGCACAGGCTCCAGACACGCAGGCTCAGTGGCCATGGCTCACGGGCCCAGCTGCTCCGTGGCATGTGGGATCTTCCCGGACCGGGGCACGAACCCGTGTCCCCTGCATTGGCAGGCGGACTCTCAACCACTGCACCACCAGGGAAGCCCTGTTGGAAGATTTTTAATTGCGGTTTCAATTTCATTACTTGTGATAGGTCTGTTAACATTTTCTAATTCTTCCTGGTTCAGTCTTTGAAAATTGTACCTTTCCAAGAATTTGTCCATACTCCGTGGTTGTCCATTTTATTGGCATATAGTTGTTTGTATAATTGTTTGTCTCTTATAATCCTTTGTATTTCTGCAGTGTCAGTTATGGTTTCTGCTTTTTCGTTTCTAATTTTATTGATTTGCATCCTCTCCCTTTTTTTCTTGATGAGTCTGGCTAAGGGTTTATCAATTTTGTTTATCTTGTCAAAGAGCCAGCTTTTAGTTTTATTGATCTTTGCTATTGTTTTCTTCATTTCTATTTCATTTATTTCTGCTTTGATCTTTATGATTTCTTTCCTTCTACTGATTTTGGGTTTTCTTTGTTTTTCTTTTTCTAGTTGTTTTAAGTGTAGGGTTAGATTGTTTAGTTGAGGTTTTTCTTGTTCTTGAGGTGAGATTGAATTGCTATAAACTTCCCTCTTAGAAATGCTTTTGCTGCATCCCATAAGTTTTGGGTCCTCATGTTTTCATTGTCATTTGTTTCTATGTATTTTTTAATTTCTTCTTTGATTTCTTTAGAGATCTCTTGGTTATTTAGTAGTGCACTGTTTAGCCTCCATGTGTTTGTATTTTTTACAGTTTTTTTCCTGTAACTGATTTCCAATCTCATAGCGCTGTGGTCAGAAAAGATGCTTGATACAATTTCAATTTTCTTAAATTTTCCAAGGCTCGATTTGTGACCCAAGATGTGATCTATCCTGGAGAATGTTCCATGTGCATTTGAGAAAAAAGTGTATTCTGCCACTTTTGGGTGGAATATTCTATAAATATCAATTAAATCTATCTGGTCTATTGGATCATTTAAAGCTTGTGTTTCCTTATTTATTTTCTGTTTGGATGATCTGTCCATTGGTGTAAGTGGGGTGTTAAAGTCCCCTACTATGATTGTGTTACTGTCGATTTCTCCTTTCATGGTTGTTAGCATTTGCCTATGTATTGAGGTGCTCCTGTGTTGGGTGCATAAAGGTTTATAATTTTTATATGTTCTTCTTGCGTTGATCCCATGATCATTATATAGTGTTCCTCTTTATCTCTTTTAACAGTCTTTATTTTAGTCTATTTTATCTGATATGAGTATTGCTACTCCAGCTTTCTTTTGATTTCCATTTGCATGGAATATCTTTTTCCATCCCTTCACTTTCAGTCTGTATGTGTCCCTAGGTCTGAAGTGTGTCTCTTGTAGACAGCATATATATGGGTTTTGTTTTTGTATCCATTCAGCAAACCTGTGTCTTTTGGTTGGGGCATTTTATCCATTTACATTCAAGATTATCATCAATATGTATGTTCCTATTACCATTTTCTTAATTGTTTTGGATTTCTTTTTGTGGGTCTTTTTCTTTGCTTGTGTTTCCTGCCTAGAGAAGTTTCTTTAGCATTTGTTGTAAAGCTGGTTTGGTGGTGCTGAATTCTCTTAGCTTTTGCTTGTCTGAAAAGCTTTTGATTGCTCCACCAAATCTGAATGAGATCCTTGCTGGGTAGAGTAATCTTGGTTGTAGGTTTTTCTTTTCATCACTTGAAGTACATCCTGCCACTCCCTTCTGGCCTGCAGAGTTTCTGCTGAAAAATCAGCTGATAGCCTTATGGGGATTCCTTTGTATGTTATTTTTTGTCTTTCCCTTGCTGCTTTTAATATTTTTTCTTTCAATTTAATTTTTGTTCATTTGATTAATACGTGTCTTGGTGTGTTTCTCCTAGAGTTTATCCTATATGGGACTCTCTGTGCTTCCTGGACTTGGGTGTTTCCTTTCCCATGTTAGGGAAATTTTCAACTATAATCTCTTCAAATATTTTGTCAGACCCTTTCTTTTTTTCTTCTCCTGGGACCCCTATAATTCGAATGTTGGTGCATTTAGTGTTGTCCCAGAGGTCTCTGAGTTTGCCTTCAATTCTTTTCATTCTTTCTTCTTTATTCTGCTTCTTAGCAGTTGTCTCCCAGCTCACTTATTTGTTCGTCTGCCTCAGTTGTTCTGTTATTGATTCCTTCTAGTGAATTTTTCATTTCAGTTATTGTGTTGTTCATCTGTTTGTTCTTTAGTTCTTCTTGATCTTTGTTAAACATTTCTTGTATTTTCTCAATCTGTGCCTCCATTCTGTTTCTGAGATTCTGGATCATCTTTACTATCATTACTCTGAATTCTTTTTCTTTTTGTAAATCATGATACATGATTTACAAAACATCCATCTGCTTTCCAGCTTCCAAAATTTTGTTGCTATTATGTACTCTTCCATTCTCCCTGTCATTGTGGGTTTGTGATTTATAATAAATTTCCTGTGAATTCATTTTAGTAAGCCTTTAGGAAAGAGCAGGAGTAAATATATGTGTTTCACCCACCATTTTGTTTTTTCCCATTGGCACTTTTTCCTTGATAATTTTCTTGGATATCACTTTCTACCTTTAGAGGGAATGGTTGAATACATTTTGATAGGTTAATAGCATAGATATACATCCAATAAAAGTATGTTAATTTATTTCCATGCAACTTGGAGTGATTTCTGATGTATTATGTTAGAGAAAAACCAGAGCTGGTCAGTAGTTAAAGCAGTAAAAACAGATTTTATTCAAGAACGATTGCAATAGGGGAAAAGAGACCTCAGTAAGGAAATTCCAATTCCAAATACAGCATGAACAAATGGGGATTTATAGCCAAGGAGCAGGGTGGGGATTAATGAATGAAAAATTACTAAGGGGAAACATTATGGGTAAGGGGGGGTTCTGGCTGAACCAACTTGATAGGATTCTTGCTGAAGGTAGGCCAGGGTGGTCAGATATTGGAGATGGGGGTTGCGGAATGAGATCAGATATTACAGTGATCAGAAATAAAGTGTGTGTATTTGCTCTAAGCTGACCGAGCAGGATTCTTGCTAAAACTGGGTGACACAGGTCCAATAGGACAGACCCTGAAGCTCAAGGTAAAAGTCTCTTTGAGAAGAGGGCTTAGAGGAGCCTAACCAAAGAGTCTTTGTCAACTTTTATATTATTAAATGAAGGGGTGTGTGTATGTGTGTGTGTGTGTGTGTGTGTGTGTGTGTGTGTGTATGTATGTGTGTATGTGTATGTGTGTGTGATTATATGATGCAGAAAAGGATTTTAACATTGCTTACCTGGCTGAAGAAAGTTTGTAAATGTTGGTTACCTGGCTGGGGAAATGAAGCATGTATTTGGGAGGAGAAAACCATTTAAAGAAAGGAATGCACAAAAATAGCATGTCACATTATTCCATTTATTTAAAATTTATAGTATATGCAGCTATATGTCTAAAGACGCGCTTGAAAGAATCCTTAAAATATATTAATTGTGGTGTGGCAGATAAGAGACCAAGAATTTCTTGACACCCCTCCCATCAGGATGTGGACATCTATGAACCCTCTCCTTGGATCCGGACAGGCTCCATGATTGCTTTGACCAACAGAACATAGTAGAATTAAAGTTCCAGCAGTTTCCAGGGTTAGGGTGCAAGACAGTGGCAGCTTCTGCTTTCTTCTTTTGGAACACTTCCTCTTGGAATCCTAAGCCACCATGTAAGAAGTCTGACAAGCCCGATGCCCTAAAGGAGGAGGTACCATGTGGAAAGAGAGGTCAGGGTGCCAGACATGTGAGTGAAGAAGCCATCCTGGAAGTGCAAATATATCCAAAGACATACTTGAAAGAGTACTTAATAAGATGTTAATTATATCATCTCTCCACGCTGGGATTTAAGATGATTGACTTTCCTGCTCATGCTTTCAAAAGAGGTTGTATAGTGTAATAATTGAAAACATTTATTCTGGAGCCAGACTACTTGGGTTCCAATACCACGTCTGTCCTTCACTAACTATTTGATCTGGGGCAAGTTAACCCAGCTTATGTACCTCAGTTTTCTCATCTATAAAATGGGGATAATAACAGTAGCTGCCTGATGAGATTGTTGTGAGGATTAAATGAAATAATTTAATCCTAGAGAACTTAGAATTCATATAATGAACTGTCATTAGCAATAACTGTGTTGTTCAAATTATTTTCACCAAGCCTGTGAAAAAAAAGATACCAATGTGGATATATACGCATACCTCAGAGATATTGCAGGTTCAGCTCTAGACCACCACAATAAAATGAATATCATGATAAAGCAAGTCCCACAAATTTTTTGGTTTCCCAGTGCATATAAAAGTTATGTTTACATCATACTGTAGTCCATTAAGTGTGCAATAGCATTGTCAAAGAAACCAATGGACATACATTGATTAAAAAATTCTTTATTGTTGAAAAATGCTAACTACCATCTGAGCCTTCAACAAGTCGTTATCTTTTTGTAATAGTGACATCAAAGATCGTTCATCACAGATCAGTAATAATAGAAATGAAAAAGTTTGAAATATTGTGAGAATTACCGAAATGTGACACAGAGACATGAAGTAAGCAAATGCTGTTGGAAAAAATGCCAGTGATGGACTTGCTCGATTCAGAGTTGCCACAAACCTTTAATTTGTAAAAAATGCAATATTTGCAAAGATCAATAAAGTGAAGTGCAATAAAGGGAGGTGTGCCTGTACACTTTTCATTCTGTTACAAGAATGCTTGTAAAATTAGAAAGAAAACAATAAATGTCATTAAAAAAAAAAAGTTCTGCAAGAAGTTAGGAGAGCTCTCCAGTTCCTGTAATTTATGTCTGTTGGAAGGCTATAGAGTTTAAGAACTCTTTGGTTAGATCCCATCTCACCAAAGTTTAACTCTAGTTTATAGGGAAATATTTTTTATGAAATGGAATTTAAAACAGTGAAGGAGATTTATGAGAAAGTTAGAATTCCCTCCATGGCTCCATGTAAAGTAAAGCATTAGCTGTAGATTTATTTCCCTAAATATGTGTCAGTGCAAGTAGACTAAGTGGAAAGGAAATTCTCCTGATGATACAGGCCAAGAAAACCCACTCTTAATGTATTTTGGATTTGAATTATGCACACTGACTTTTTACATTTATTTGAATGCATTTGTTAGCTGCCCTACAATCTTCACTGGCTGTATTGAAAGGCCCAAATTATGTGCTAATACAGTGCGTATGACCTAATTCACAGGAATCGTTAAACTACAGACGGAGTTTTCTCCATGATATTTTAATGTCAGAGGATAAACTATGTTGTTTTATCTTCTTGTCTTAAGAAGTTTAATCTTAGTAAGTGTGGGTCTAGATGGAGGATGACAGGAATATTGGAAACACACTCAATTTCCTCTTTCCTAAACTAGCTTCAAATAATCTGTGGTGATTCTGGGTCATCATTTAATTCAAATGGGAAATACATTTGAGTGTCTATTCTGTGTAAAGCATTCTGTACAATTTATTGGAAGATTTAAAGATTCAAGAGGATTTTAAGCCTAGTTTTGGAGGCAAATTATATGTAATTATACAAGGCAGTATAAGAGCTATATTATTTTATTTAATATGTATGTTTATGATCTAATTCTGTAAAGAAAATTTCAGGAGTCAAAGTCTGTAATAGAATCAAACTCCACAGTATCGTGGGATTGATCCTAGAGAATGAAATTAATTTTATTCAGGAGTATTAGGAAAGATAGTTGAGTCTTAAGGATAGCCAGGGTTTCGATTAATAGAACAGGGACCATGTAAACAAAACTGTGCAAGTATCTAACATAATTAGTCAATGGCATAGAGTCTGTTTGGGCTACAACATATGAAGACAGATAATGTGGCTCCAAGTATGATAGATCTCTGGGAACTCACATATTTAAAGGTTTGGCCCTAGGTTTTCAGATATACCCAAAGATTAGCTTAGATCAGCAGTCTCCAAATTATCTTACTTAGAAAGCTAGTTCAGCAAAGTGTTTAGAGATATTCCAAGGAAAAAAGTTTTGGATTAAAGAAGTTTTGGAAATCCTAGGCCAAAACAATCTGGACAATATTCTTTATTGCAGAACTTTTCAGAGCCTTTACTATGCTAGTATACAGACGTAAACTACCAATGTGAGTTCTTGGCTTGGCATTTTAGGTGTTTTGGAAACATGGGTTTAGTTCACTTTAAATTCTGACTATAATCTAAGTTCCTTTTAACCAATGACATCAAACGCTTTGTTTCTTCCTTCCTTCTTTCTTTTTTCTCTTTCTCTCCCCCCTTCCTTATTCCCTTTCTCTTTATTTAATTTTTCTTCTTTTTAATTTTTTCTCTTTCAAGAAATTTGTATTAAATTATAATTTGAAAAACATCTGTGACCACAGTGCTGTGTTAATTTAAAAACAAAATCTTTTGTGCACCTCTTTAAGAAACTGATTCTAAAAATACAGATGAAAGTAAGTATTCTCCCCTGTTTTAACTCTACCAACCTTCTGGCAGTGGAACATGGCTTCCCTTATATTCTTGATTTAATAATAGTTCTTTCTAATTTGGGAAGGATAGCTTTATAAATTTTTTTTTTCAGTTTTAACCTAGAATGCAGTTTCTGAGTGATGAGGAAAAAAATGGGATAATTGTCTGCCAGGCAGATCAGCTGCATCACTCTGTAGGTCAATGGGTGATATGTCTCAGCCAAACACACTAAAAATAATTCTTTTAGTTGCTATCAGCCTTGCTATATGCCATGCACTGGAAATTAAGTATTTTTCGTCATTGTCACTCAACTCACGTAAGAGGTAGAGCTAGAATTAAAACCCAGGAATTTTAGATTTCAAAACCACTACGTTTTGTTGCCTGCTGCTATGCAAATTAGAACTTCTCAGTAAAATCACCAAAGGAAGGCTACTATCCTTTAGGTTTTTTCTGATAAACTGCACAGTCCAAGAACTATGTGGCAGACTCCCATCCAGCATTTTAAAGTCATTTCTTTGGTAGTGATGGCAAACAAGCCATGAGATAACAAACAAACAAACAAGCAAACAGAAAGCATAGAAACAAAACAAAGAAATGAAAAATATTATAAATAAATAAATCATATCTTTTGAGATCCAACAATAATGACATCATTTTGTGTACAAAGGACAGAGATATAACACCATAAACTTTTGTGGGGGTCAGAATTCGCCACCTCAAAATGTCTCTTTGGCATGTGGATTATTTCAAGCTGAAAACTATCAAGGCCCAAAAGACTCAGGAAGAAACTTCAACCTTGCCCCTAACTGAGTAAAGAATGAAGATAGAGACCCTGTCCCAGGAAGGGAGCCATCACCACAGATAACTGTAGTATGAACTAGGTGTGTAGACAGGGAGGAACTTAGCTAAATCTGTTTGTTAAAACTCCTCTCTGGGGTTTCCCTGGTGGCACAGTGGTTAAGAATCTACCTCCCAATGCAGGGGATACATGCTCGATCCTCTGGTCCGGGAAGATCCCACATGCCGCGGAGCAACTAAGCCTGTGTGCCACAACTACTGAGCCTGTGCTCTAGAACTTGTGAGCCACAACTACTGAAGCCCACGTGCCACAACTACTGAAGCCTGCGCACCTAGAGCCTGTGCTCCGCAACAAGAGAAGCCTGCACACCGCAATGAAGAGTAGCCCCTGCTCGCCGCAACTAGAGAAAGCCCGCACACAGCAACGAAGACCCAATGCAACCAAAGGAAAAAACACAAAAGAGTAGCCCCCACTTGCTGCAACTAGAGAAAACCCACGCGCACAGCAACAAAGACCCAATGCAGCCCAAAATAAATAAATTAATAAAATAAATTAAAAACAAAAACACCTCCTCTCTGTGTCCCATTGTGTCTGTGTGGCCCAGCAAACATCTGTTTACTGAACATCTGCTTCTCCCTCTCCATGTCAGTGGCCTTCCTCCCCTTCCAAGTCCCAAACCACTACCTCCAACATCCTCTTTTGTCTTTGGCTAAAGATGGTAGTTAAGGAGGTTTCAGCTATTTTGGTGAGTTGAGTTTTTCCTGGGTCTCTCCCATGTATACATGTTATTAAGCTCTCGTTTGATTTTCACCTGTTAATCTGTCTCATGTCAATTTAATTTAGACCAGCCAGAAGAACCTAGAAAGGGTAGAGGAAAATTTCTTCCTCCCCAACACTTTCAAGTTCACATTTAAATTAAAAACAACAAAACAAACAAACAAAAACCCTTTTCAGATTACTACACCCTGCAAAAAATTTAGGGGAGTAGATTATTTATTGACTGTGGCTAATTTAAAGACTATTGGTAGAGAACATTATGAAATTTAGAAGATGTTTTTCAGAAATGAATATTGTAAAGTTCTAATTAAGTATAAAATAGCAAAATTAGAAACGAGTAACATTCATTTGTGAGAGAAAAAGAATGCACGGGATATAAAGTAGTGTAACATAGAAGAAAAATCTTTAACTGGAACAATGGGAGGCATAAAATCCTCTTTGATGAAAGTTCAGTGGAGGCTCCTGAGTGCACCCAGGCTGTAGCAGGACCGGAGGTGTAGAGAATCAGCTGACGTGTGAAATTGTTTTTTTAATAAATGTGGAAATGCTTGAGGTTGACATTTGTTAAAACCTATTCCACTACAATGGTATAATTTTTCATAAATACACAAGAAACCAAAATGTCAAAAGATGAAGCAATCTTCTCTTTTGGAGCTCTGCTGTTCTCACCCCTACTGTGACTCTTTCATTTGGAAGTTATTCACAACAAAAGGACAAATCTCTCATTTTTGTGGCCATAAGGGGATAAGAGAGAAGCTATTTGAACTGTAAAAGTCCTTTTTCAAAATGCTTACTTTATAATAAAAATGGCACTTTAGTCTGAAGAACAGTTCTTTTTCACATTTGCTACCTAATGCACTACACAATTTCAGTTGATCACCTTGATGACTTTAATTATTAAATATGAAATAAATCTCCCTCTTCTCCATTAGGCTATTTAACTTTAATTTTCATAATGAAATGGAGTAGGAAAGGTCAAAGCCTCCCCTCCTAAAACCCAAGTAAAAAATTTCATTCATCTTTTAGGCAAGAATGTCTTTAACAAAACATCAGGTTACATAGTTGCTCAAGGAGATAGGTTCTAGGGGGCAGCATAGGACCTAAGGCCCTCTGGAAAGGTTTTCCAAGAATTAAATATTTTCCACTCTGACTCTTTTATTTCGCTTGTTCTTCTCCCTGGAAAATACTGGCCCTCCAGACCCTGAGGTGACACTTTGCTGCTGGGCTGTAGGGGTGACAGAATCCTACCATGTGGTCTTGAAGTGTACCATGCATATGTGGGGAGACATGGTGGGGGAGAAAAAAGAATTTTCCCGCTACCCTTCTAGGTCCTTGCCTGAGACCTTCCTCTGCCCCGTGTAACAAAAGACAAATTAACAGGAGAAAAAAACAGACATTTAATAACATGTATTCTTCTTGTATACAAAGGACATACCCAGGAAAACTGAGGAACCCCCCCAAAATGGCCCAAGCCATCACCTTAAATGCCATTTGCAGCTGAAAGCAAAAGATGTTGGGTGAGGGAGAGCCAGGTTTTCAGACAAAGCACAGTAAACAAGGGTACGCTTACTCTGCAGATTTAAGTTGCCTTCTCCAGTGATAAGAGTATCTGTAGGGCTTCCCTGGTGGCGCAGTGGTTGAGTGTCCACCTGCCGATGCAGGGGACACCGGTTCGTGCCCCGGTGTGGGAAGATCCCACATGCCGCAGAGCGGCTAGGCCCGTGAGCCATGGCCGCTGAGCCTGCGCGTCCGGAGTCTGTGCTCCGCAAAGGGAGACGCCATAACAGTGAGAGGCCCGCGTACCACAAAAAAAAAAAAAAAAAAAAAAGAGTATCTGTAGATTTAGTCATCCTCCTCTTCCTGGTACTGAGAAGGAAACACCCTTACAAATGGAGATTCCCCTTATAAATGTAAATTTCTCTTACCAAAGGGTAACTTTTATTTGGTTTTCAGAGCTTATCTCTTTTCTGCTTTTTTTTTTTTTTAAAAAATAATCAGCCTAAAATAATCCTTATGCACATTTTGTGGTGACAAATTCTGCTCTCCTTCAAGGTCATCAGAGAGTAGATCCTTCCTCAGGGTCACATGTATCACTAAAATGGTAACATTAAAAAAAATAGTATGTGCAATAAAATGGAAAAGTTCTTTGTCATTTAAGAACTTCAGAGATCCATATAAAGCAGTAGTTCTCAAACTTTCAAAGTGCGCATCAGAATCACAGGAAGGGTTTGTTAAAACAGGTCTCTGAACTCCAATCCCAGAATTTCTGATTCGTTGAGAGTGGGCTGGGGAAGAGACTGCATTTCTGAGGATTCCCAGGTGGCTCCTGCTACTGGCCTGGGTACCACACTTCGAGAGTCCTAATAAGTGAGCTTGCTTCTGGCCAAGCATTGTGGCCAGGCTTAGGCCTATAATGGCTTCTCTTATGTCAAGAAAGCCATGTCTGGTTCTCTTCCTCCGGGGACTCCCTACCCTGTCTGCCTACACCGTGACTCACTTATGTGCTTTAAGTGGGTTTCAAGTGAGCTGAAATACAGACTACCTCATCTTCGTGGTAGCAAGTGGCTTGTAGAAGGGACAGAGCTACAGGCCTGTTGCCTCTGGCCGAGATGAGTTTTGTCTGTGTATCCCATTGTGCCGTAGAAATATTATTACTTTCTAAATGTGCCATGACATGAAAAAGTTGGGGGTGTACTCAATTCTACAGAGCGTTGTTTCCAGTAACTTAATTCTATTGGGAAAAAACCTCAGTTGGCATAACTTGTCTTTAGAATAGAATATTTAAAATGAGGTAAGGAATCCTGGAATCATTTCCCAAACACTTTACAAGGAAGGAGAGAAAGAAATCAGGATATTTGCTGAGCAGGTTCTTTGTGGCAGGCACGTGCCAGGTACTTAACATGTCATTACATTTAGTTCTCACCACAACCTAATGGGATAGGTATTATTTCACTCTTTTACTTCACCGAACCAAGACTTAGAATACATAAGTAATTTGCCCAAGGTCACAGAGCTGGTAAGCGAAACCAGAGGGAAAGCCAGTATCTCTGACTTGAAGTTCCAAGCTCTATCACATGGTCTCAGGGATGAAGCAAATGGAGAGGCCCTTTCTTTACATCATCTGAAATTGGATCAGCTTCAGAAAAAGTTAAGCCAGGTTGAGGTTATATCTAAGTTCCCAATGAAAAGACAACAAAGGGAAGTATTGCTTTATTGGCTTCCCCAATTTAGATAATTTAGGTTTGCAGGGGGTTATCTAGGTAGATACCAGGCCTCTTTGTGTGTGTTGTGTATGTGTTTCCTTTCTGATGTTCAGCTGCCGCTGACGCCTGTAGTGTGTCATACCTTCTGGCTGTCTTATGCAGGCACAGTGAAGTGATGAGTTGGGCAGTTATGAAACAGGAGGGAAGGAGGCAGGGCACAACCTTTGAAAGAATGACATAGCCCGAGGACATGACATAAACTGATGAGAACCAAATGGGTTCAAGATGGCGGACAAGTCGACTTCCACTAGACCTTGAGCCTCAGTGTACGCTCACTGTAACACATCAGCAAGCTAAATGACACACCCACAGGCACCATGACAGTTCCAAGACCGACCATAAGGATCAAAAAGTGGGTGGTGGCCCGATTCCTGGAAATCCCTGCTTCTTCCTGAAATAGCTGGAATACTCCTCCCACTCATTAGCCTATGAAATTACCCACCCCTATAAAAACTGACAACCCCATACCCTGGTGCCTTTCTCACCTTCTGAGATGGCCCACACTCTGTGGAGCGTGTTTCTCTCTAAATAAATCCACTTTCTGGGTTTCCCTGGTGGCGCAGTGGTTAAAAATCTCCCTGCCAATTCAGGGGACACGGGTTCGAGCCCTGGGCCGGGAAGATCCCACATGCCACGGAGCAAGTAAGCCCATATGCCACAGCTATTGAGCCCACGAGCCACAACTACTGAAGCCCATGTGCCTAGAGCCTCTACTCCACAACAAGAGAAGCCACCGAAATGAGAAGCCAGCACACTGCAACGAAGAAGTAGCCCCCACTCGCCACAACTAGAGAAAGCCTGCATGCAGCAATGAAGATCCAACACAGCCAAAAATAAATAAATAAAATAAATAAATTTATTTTAAAAAATCCACTTCTTACCTATCACTTTATCTCTCACTGAATTCTTTCTGTGATGAGACATCAAGACCTCATTAAGACAACAAGCTTCATTAAGTCCTGAAACCAGGTGTGTGAGCTCAGTTGGAAGACTGGGTTTTGGCCGGGTTCGAGTCCCAGCCACTTGGGTTCAAGTCCCAATCTTAGGTGCATGGTTTCAGTTATACTATAGTGGGTTTGAGGACCCAAGTTTTTTTGGGGTAGATTGCCTCTGTCCTCTGCATCACTTTGTGGAGACTCAGTCTAGGGACCCTTGTCTGGAAGCCATCTCTCGTCGCCACTGAGACTAGTCTTCTCTGGGTTTAGACTCGTCCAACCTTTCATTCTTGCCTACCTTGTTTTCGGACCACATAATTTCTAGCTCGTACCACTCTTTACATTTAATATGCATTCCCATTTTACTTGAGCTTCAACTTATCACTTATAATGTTCAAAAGGCTCATTAATTTCTTTTATTGTGGCTCCCCTCTCATTTATTTCCTGTTTGAAACGTGCCCCATTCACAATGGAGTGCCTAAGTGTTTTAACTGGATGCTTTATTAATTACTTTTGCTGATTTTCTTCAATTACTTTAATTAGTGCTGTGCTGTATTATTTTTATCTCGACTCCTCAAATTAAAAGTTCACCTTTTGATATATTGAATATGTACGCAGAGAAGGAAATCACTTGAGAGGAATTAAGGCTTGTAGCTGGGAAATTTACTGTGATTAAAAACATGCAGGACCTTAAAGGGCTGCCATTTGATAAAAGGTGAAAGACTCACATCCAGAGAGATTAACAGATTGGCTGGTAGCACTGCTATTGGAAACAGAAATCATCCAGACCCGGGTTTGCAACCTGGATTTTAATGACCAGTTCTGTGATCTCAGGCAACTCACTTGACGGTTTTGAACATGTTTCCTCATCTAAAATGTGGGGAATAGTAATAATGCAGGGTCGTTGGAATGATAATTAAAGCATTGGCATCAGTATAGTGTTTGGTACACATTAGGCTTTTAATAAATAGTAGCTATTATGATTGCTAGCCATGATTCAATTCTGTGAAAATGTATTTCCCTCTTACTGTCCTTTAACTTACATAACTTCTAGATTCATGGTGATAAAGTATAATTTTCAAAAACCTAAAATTATGATGCTCATAGAAATATAAAATGAACATCTGCCAAAGATTTAAATTAACTCTTTAATGAGGCAACAAATAATAATCAGTATAGAGGCTGCAAAGAACAAAGAGTTTTATTTGGGGTCTTAGGAATTGCAGTTTGGGAGACAGATTCAGATAAAACTAAAAGACTGTTCTGGGGAAGAGAAAGAGTCAGGGGCTTATAAGGGCAAAAGCTACAAGGTTGTTAATGTTGTCTTGTAAGAATTTTGACTGGCTCTGATGCAAAAAAGAAATATTTGTCCTTGAGAGATAGGCTGTCATGAGTGACTTAGGGCAAGGGTCTGATGAGTATCTTGAGTTTCTGGAACATTGTGGAGAGGTTCTGGGTGCCTCTGTTAAGACAATAAGTGGTCAAAAGTTCAGATTCCATCCTGGCTGAGAAGTACATAGTCCCATTTCCTCAATGGCCTCCTGCTCTTTTAGAGGGCTCTCCTAGCAATACTGACTCCATTTTGATTTTCCTTTCACAGAGGGAATCAGTGACATGTTAAAACTGATTCAAAGAGAATTTGATGTGCAGAAATTTATATTCTATTCGTCAAAATTTATTTGCATGTCTAGGAAAAAGAATAATTTGAATTACTACAGGCTGGAAACATTTATATTACTTTTCAGTTTTCTACAAGCTAACTTCTATCTCTGAAAAGTTTTAAAAATAGTCTAGTCAATCAAAGACAATCAAAGGTTTACATCCCCATGGGATCAGACAGATTCTCCCCCTGGAGAATCTACTAGACAAATGACCAACATTCCATTGGAAGGATACCCAGTAATCTCTTTTACTGTTTTTCCAAGTCTGGGCAATTTGTCTGATAGTGTCACCCTTCCCCACTTGTGATCATAAATTATTTTGATCACATAAAATGTGTTCTCATTAGGTTTTGCCTGATTATTGACATAGGGTGCTGGAAGACTATTACTTATCCATACAGGCCTTGTTGAGTCTGCTTTGTACATTTAGATCCTGTAAATATTATGAAACTACAGAGGCCACAGAAGTCACTTTGATTTTGAAGTTTTTGTGATAGATCTTAGATTGGACTTTTGAAAGGATCTGTTATTTTTTATTCTAACCCAGGATGAGGAAACAAAGTCCAAGAAACTATCAGATTTCACCTAGAGGACTGTAAGGGAGGGAAACAAACAAACAAAAAACCCTTCCGAGGTTCTTGGTGAGACCTTCCTGCAATAAAAGGCAGATTAATTGGAGAAAAACAGAAGTTTAATAACATGTACCTCCTGTGTAGGTGGGACAGTCCCAGGAAAACTGAGTAACTCCCCAAAATGGGCCAAGCTATCACCTTAAATACCATTTTCAGCTAAAGACAAAAGAAGATGTTGGGGGGCAGAAGGAAAGGGGAGCCAGGTATAGGAGGTTGTCAGGCAAAGTAAACAAGCGTATGGGGTTGTTATGCAGATTTAAGTTGCTGCCTTTTCCATTGATAGGCAACGCCCTGACAAATGGAGATTTCCATTATAAATGTAAATTTCTCTCACAAAAGGTTAACTTCTACTTGGTTTTCAGAGCTTCTCCTGTTCTGTGGTTTCTTAAAAATAATCAACCTAAAATAATCAATAACCCTTATGCCAAAGAGGCATATTTGGGGTGACAGATTCTGCTCCCTTTCAGTACCTATAAATTTGAGTGAATTTCTTCTTTAGGTCTCCAAAATTTGCTAAGGTTCCTAGCTTGCCAGGAAGAGACCTTCCTTTCCCCCTCTGAGGCCAGTTTTCCTGGGAGGACTTTATAGGCGTTAGATCATATATAAAGTCAAACGTTTGGGGTTATCTTGGGGTACAATTAAAGAGAAAAGCCTGCTTTCTTAAAGTGTCTCTCACAAAAGGAAACCAAAGGTCATCATATTAGAGCTCTGTGAGATTTAGTAGTCATATACTTGGTGTTTAAGAAGCACCTGGGGTTTTGTTAAACACACAGATTCCTGGGCCTTACCCCTATGGATCCTGATTTTGTAGATCTGGGGTGGAGCCAGGAGTCTGCATTTTAACAAGCACCCAGGTGATTGGAGAGAGTAGTCTGTACACCACACCTTGTAAAATACTGCCCCAGGCCAACCTCCTGCTTTTAGGCATGAAGAAGACACTTCAGCCAGAAGTTCTGAAGTGACTTGTTGGACATCACACTGCCGTTATGGACTTTACCTCCCTCTAAGCCTCAGTTCCTTACTCAATAAAGCAGGAGTGGTAGTCTCTTCTGTTTGCAAGGGTTATTGGGAGAATTACATCTGATAGTACATGTAAAGCACTTTGCATAATGCCTAACAGATAATAGGTTCAGGTTAATGCTCAACTACTATTTTCAGCTTATTGTTATTATTTATGGTAAATTATTTCCCTACTAGAACTGTATTTACCTCTAAAGCTTCCCAAGAGCACTAGGGCCATTTGGCATCGACTGGCAAGGTGTCTCTGGGGAGCAAGAGCAATTCTCCAGAGCTGTACAGAGAGAGCCCCTTCCCCAGCTTCAGCCACATGCTTCCTCCTGCCGCTGTGGCCCCAGGTGACTGAAATAGGACTTAACTGACCCCAAGTTAAGGCCGTCCAGATGGGAGCTTTTCCTTTGTCCTGCAGTGGCCGTGAGGAAGGAGGTCTGTTGTAGACACAGCGACTTGTTGGATTAGATGGTAAGCAGACAAATCAGTTGTTGGGTGAAATGCTGATGAAAATTGAGTAACAAAAACTTGTTGAGCACATAAAAAAATATCACTGCATTATAGACGGTTAGTGCCGAAAAGAACCACAGCAAACATCTTGTTCAGCACCCTCCCCTCCTCAGTTAATAAGCAAGAAAAGTACTGGCTGGAGACAGAGCCGGGATGAGGGCCCAGTTAATTCCCTTCCTGACCAGAAATAAACAGACACATAGTACCTGCCTTATAGTACTAACAAGAGGGCTTCACAGCTCAGTCAGATTTTAATATGTAAGCCCAAGTCCATAACCTTGTAATAAAGTCTGGGATAAAAAAAAAAAGATACCCTGAAAGTTTTATTTAATTTATTTTTTCTAAATGTAAAATAATCATATGGTATTTGTGATCATATGATCATGGGAAGGCACAATGAAGAGTTGTCAGAGGAGATTTTGTCAAGCTTTAAACATAGGATTATGGGTTCCTGAGAAACAACACTTGATTTTCCATTTAATCAAAGCGAAAATAAAGTGTATTAAAATAAACATAAAAGAAAATAACTGGAGTTTAAGGAAACTTAGCTCTTTCACAAGTGAGAAAACTTTTGTTCCCAGTGTTTTGTTTTTGTTTTTTAAATTAACCAAGTGTACATGCCAACATAAAAACCAGAAAATTATTCTGGTAAGAAACAGAATTTCTGCCATTTAGGCAGATTTATGAAAGCTAAAGAATCATCTTTCAAATTGTAGCTGAAAGTGCCAGGAAACAAACCCATCAAAACTGAGCAAAATTTGCTAAAAGTTTAGTACATTTTATATTTTTTTTCCTCCAAACTCAGGTGATATAAACCAAGCAAATAAAATTCACTTGCTTCAACTTTTGTCTTTTACTATGTTTTTTCATAGTCTGGGACAAACTGACATTCTATTTTAGGACAGAACAACTCTTTTTCTTCTCTTGAACAATAGAAACACTTGCTCAGCTGTAGTTCTCTATCACTCTTGTATAGTATAGTCTCAACCACCTGTGACATTATAAGCTTTAATCAAAATAATTAATTCCCATTGCACAGAGAAAGCTGAGAGGTAGGTAACTGAAAACTGTTAATACAAGCATTTCAGCAGACTATGACTAGCAATATACATCACACAACTTTCTTAGCCACACACAATACCTTTACACATTAAAGTACCCAGAAAGAACATGTCCATTAGTATGACATAAAGATACAATCACTCTATAGCTTATAAAATAAAAATTAATAGTATATAAACTTCAAATTATGGTTAGTAACCAAGGTTTCAGTATATTATCTTACTTAGAAATTAGGTAGGTATCTGAGATTATCTCTTAATTAAATTAATATTGTCTCAAGGTTTTAAGTTAACTAAAGATCTTAGAAATTATCTTTAAGTGGACCCATTACAAATCATAATTCCTCTTGATATAAAATGTTTGTCAGAATGTTTCAAATTAGTTTAATATATTTTTCATAATTTTAAACATAATGTAGGAGTGATGTTGGGAAGTTCATATTAAATAGTTTTTTCATGAGGAAAAACCTAAGTCTTATAAAAAAGAACATGTTGCTGAATGGATGAAGGGATAAAGAAATTGTGGTATATATACACAGTGGAATATTATTCAACCATAAAAAAGAACGAAGTTTGCCATTTGTGACAAATTAATGGACCTCGAAGGTGTTATGCTAAGTGAAATAAGTCAAAGACAAGTACCGTATGATTTCTCTTACATGTGGAACCTTAAAAACAGACAAACAAAAGAAGCTCCTAAATATGGAGAACAGATTGGTGGTTGCCAGAGGTTGGAGAGTCAGGGGTGAGGGAACTGCATGAAGGGGGTCAAAAGGTGAAAAGAAAAAATAGGCAGTTGATGTAAAATAAACATAGAAGAAATATAAAATGTGCACTTGTTTTATACTTAACTCTGATAAATTAGAGAGCAGACATAGTGTCGTCAAAAAAACAAACAAGCAAACATATTATTAAACCCATATAATTAAACCTTAGTTATGTGAGCTTATGTGATCTTGGATTTTTAAACTATTTCTGAGCTAGCAGTGTCCATAACAGGAACTTTTTTCCTTAAATGTCCAGCACATTAAAATTGCTAGACGTTCAATATCCTTATTGTTTTGTGAATTATGGGACTATTAGAAATGATGGTTGCTTAGATGATCTTGACAGCTAACTGTATAAACTAATTAGAATGAAACTCCTTTAAATTAAGAGACATTAGGATCCAAATTATTATTTTTTTCATAAGTTTATTTATTTATTTATTTGTCTGGGTTGTGTCTTCATTGCTACGCTCAGGCTTTCTTTAGTTGCGGTGAGTGGGGGCTACTCTTTGTTGTGGTGCATGGGCTTCTCAGGGCTTCTCATGGCAGTGGCTTCTCTTGTTGCAGAGCATGGGCTCTAGGCATGTGGGCTTCAGCAGTTGTGGCTCACGGGCTCGGTAGTTGCGGCTCGCAGGCTTAGTTGCTCCACAGCATGTGGGATCTTCCCAGACCAGGGCTTGAACCCATGTCCCCTGCAATGACAGGCGGATTATTAACCATTGCACCAGGAGGGAAGTCCTAGGATCTAAATTATTAATATATGTGGAGGTAGGAAAACATCTTGTACCCAAATAATAAGAGGTCAAGACTTTTCTCAATTATAGACATATAGATATACCCAGATATGGATAGCTCATAACCTAACTTGTACGACTTCAGCCAATGTTCACAAATAAACAGAGAAAAACAAAAACTCTCTGGTCCAGATCTCAAAGAGCTTTCTTCTTCTCAGTGGGTATGAATTCTGAATTGGTTTGTATTCACAAATAGACAGAGACAAGTAAACAAAAAAGACTAACAAATCAGATTCTCTTTTACCTCTCACTTAACAGAAAACATACCACCATCATCCACGGAGAGAATTCACCAAGTGGTTAGACTATACACCAAATTCCCAGTCATGGCTGCTGTCAATGAGAAATAACTTGACTGTGTACAAACCAGAAACAAAAACAAAACACAATTCAGTAGAGAGGAAACAAAAATCTTAGAGAAACCATCAGCGAAGTTAAGTTTCTATTGTCCCTAAGGATTCATTATAGAAGCCAAGGAAAGATGTGCCTGGGTTTAAACAGGCCATGAAGTTCACTTCTCTGGCAGCACAGTTTCCCCGGCTCCATCAGGTCAGTCCAGCTGGGCATCTCAGTGGGTGATTTGCAAAAGTACTAAAGGATAATTTCCAAAAAGGTGAAAATATGATATTTAATAGAAATAAAATATAAACATGTTCAAATATTTTATTTAACTCATTAACGTTGAAACCAATAAGAAGTACAAAATACATTTGCATTGCTGTGAACAGCAATCATTTGCATTTTTGTAGAAGGAGACACTTGAGTTACTACTAGTTTTTTTTTTAAGATTTAATTAATTAATTAATTAATTAAATTTATTTTTGGCTGCGTCAGGTCTTAATTTTGGCATGCGGGATCTTCGTTGAGGCGTGTGGAATCTTTCGTTGCGGGGCATGGCTCTTTGTTGTGGCACGCAGGCTTCTCTCTAGTTGTGGTGTGCAGGTTTTCTCTCTCTAGTTATGGTGTGAAGGTTTTCTCTCCCTAGTTGTGGTGTGCAAGTTTTCTCTAATTGTGGCACACAGGCTCCAGGATGTGTAGGCTCTGTAGCTGTGGTTCGTGGGTTCCAGAGCACGTGGGCTCTGTAGTTTGCGGCATGCAGGCTCTCTAGTTGAGGTGTGTGAGCTCAGTAGTTGTGGTGTGTGGGCTTAGTTGCCCCACGGCATGTGGGATCTTAGTTCCCCGACCAGCGATCTAACCTGTGTCCCCTGCATTGTAAGGTGGATTCTTTACCACTGGACTACCAGGGAAGTCCCACTATTAGTTTTTTAATAAGTTAGCTTCTATCCCTACAGAATCAATCAAAGACAACCAAAGGTTCACATCTCTATGGAATCTGAAATCCCCAGAGTGTTTACTAGACCATGTCCAGCATTCCAGTGAAAGTTAAAGCTCTTGCTCTTTTCCAATACTTTGACAATTTATCCTGACATTGGGAAACATTAGTGATCAAAACTGACAGAGATTTATGCCTTCATGGAACTTGTACTTTAGTTGGTGAAATAGATAATACTCAATGAAACTAACAAATTAATAAATGTTTAGGAGGCTTTAAGTGCTATGGAAAGACAAAAAGGTGAGAAGGGTAAGCGGGATTGGAGTTCTGGGTAGGGGAGAACAGGTTAGAGTATTAGAGTGGTCCAGGTAAGGTCCTTGGTTTGAACAAAGACTTGAGAGAGATGAGGGAGTTAGTAAACAGATATGGGGCAAGAGTGTTCTAGGTGGAGAGAGTAATTAAAACAGAGTCCCTAATATGTGGCTTGTACAAAGGACAATGAGGAGGCTAGTGTGACTGGAATGGAGTGCATGAGGGGGAGAAGAGGTGCTATAGAATTAACATTGTGTCTTCCCCAAATTCATATGTTAAATCCTAATGCCCAATGTGATGTTACTACGAGGTGAGGTGTTGGGGAAAGGAGAGACCACTTCTGTTATGTGAGGACACAGTGAGAAGACAGCCATCTAAGAACTAGGAAAATGACCCTCATCAGACACTGTATCTGCAAGCACCTTGATCTTGGACTTCCAGTCTCCAGAAATGTAAGAAGTACATTTCTGTTGTTTATAAGCCACCCAGTCTATAGTATTTTTGTTATGGCAGCCTGAACAGACAAGGACAGAAAATTCATACTGAGTGGTAGGTGCTGCTGTACTAGATACCTACAAATGTGAAAATGGCTTTGGGTAGAGGCTGGAGAAGTTTTAAAGTGCATGCTAGAAAAAGCCTACATTGCTGTGAATGGATCGTGAAGGCCGATTCTGATGAGAACTCAGAAAGAAAAAGGAAAGGTGTAGTGAAAGCCTAAATCTTCTTAGAGAATACCTAAGTCATCCTGAACAGAATGTTGATAGAGATATGCATGTAAAGGCCATTGTGATGTGGTATCTGATGGAAATGAGGAACGTGTCATTGGACAAGAGAGAAGAGGCCATCCCTGTTCTAAAGTGACAAAGAACTTGGCTGAATTGTGTTCATGTTCTAGTGCTTTCTGGAGGGTAGAACTTGGAAATGACGAAACTGGATATTTAACTGGAGTTATTTCTGACAGTTTCGGTATTGATAGCGTTGAAGGAGCAGCATGGCTCCTCTTGACGGCTTACAATAAAATGTGAGAAGAGAGAAATGGTTTAAAGACAGAGTTGTTAATCAAAAGAGAAGCAGGACTTAAAGATTTGGAAATCTCGGTCTATTCATATTGCAAAAAATGAGAAAGCATGGTTGGAAGAGAATACTAAGGGTGTGGCCAAATGACCATTTGATAAGATTGGTATGGATCAACCATCTCAACAGAAGCTAGGAGCTGCTGTCCAAGAAAATGGAAGAGTGATTCTGAAGGCAATTCAGAGATCATCAGAGCTCTCGTGCTCATCACAGTTGAGGGGGGTGTCTGTGGGGGAAGGACCTTCAAAGGCCTGGGAGGCAGAGTGGTTTCAAAGGAGTGGCCGCTGGCATCTTTGGGATTTTGGTTCATGTGGCCTGGCACCACCTCACATCTTGGGACTTCATTTCTATACTTTGGTGCTGTGGCTCCTCAGTTGCCCCAGGTGCCACTCTGGTGGACCCTGGAGTTGCCTGGGCTGTGCCCAGCAAAGCCATGGGGGCATGGCTGCCTCTACCTAGATTTCAAAGGACAGGAGTTACCATCAGAGTTACCAGTTTGGGACCCTAGCCTCAGAAATCTGGAGGGAAGGACCCAGGGAGAGAAACACCGTAGGGGGCAGGGTCACCCAAAGGTGTAGGATCAGGCCCCAATCAATCTAGAATGTGGGATTCTCTGCTCCAGTGTGTTCAGAAGGCAAGACCTCCACCCCAGTGTACCTGGGAGGCAGATCATTGAGCCAAAGAGGATTATTCTTGAGCCTTAAGTTCTGATGGAATTTGCCCTGTTGCATTTTGGACTTGCTTGGGACCTGTCACTCCTTTCTTCTTTCTGATTCCTCCCTTCTGGAATAGGAATGTCTGTCCTATGCCTGTCCAACCACTGTATTTTAGAAGTACATAACTTGTGTGATTACTGGAGAGCAATTTGCTTCAGGATGAGTCATAATTTTAGTCTCACCCATATTGTTACTGGAAAACTGGGTTCACCTCTTGGTGGGTGTGAAGCCAAAAGGCACAACCAAGCCAAAGAGTGGGAGAAAGAAGGATTTATTACTTGCTGCAAGTAAGGAGAACACTGAGGATCTTTCCCAAAGCAGTGTCTTCCCAAAGAGCAAAATTGGGAAGTTTTAAGCTAAGGGTACATGCATATTCATGAAGGGGGTTTGGGTGGTATATGCATATTCATGGGGGGGCTTGAGCAGAAGAAAATCCAGCATAGAATTGGGGCAAAGGTGGCCAGAATCCAGGCTTTAGTTGATTGAAGTCATGAGGGTCAGAAAATGTCAGCATCTTCACTCTTAGTTTACAAGCAGTCTGAGATCTCAGCATGTAGTTACCATCCTCCACCTGGGTGAGGGCCTTAGTTCCTGAAGAACTCAAAGATGTGTATCAGATTGTTATGTATATCCCTTGAGGAGGAATTAGGACTCTGTTTTATTACCTAACTATTGTTTCTTGACCACTTTTCCTTTGTTCTTGCATTCCCTTAAGATGATTAATCACTGAGACCTGTTCAAGGGCAAGCATTGTGGCCAGGCTTAGATCACAAAAAATGGCTTAGGCCAAAAATGGCTTCTCTCATGTCAAGAAAGCCATGCCTGGTTCTTTTTCTCCGGGGACTCTCTACCCTATCTGCTTATAATATCTGATTTAGATGATATCTAGATTAGACTTTTGAGTTGATCCTGGAATGAGGTAAGACTTTTGGGGGCTATTGGGATGAAATGAATATATTTTACATGTGAGAAGGGACTGAATTTTGGGGGGCCAGGGGTAGAATGCTGTAGACTGAATATTTATTTTGCCCCCACAATTCCTATGTTAAAATTTAACAACCAGTGTGATGGTGTTACGAGGTGAGGTCTTTGGGAGGTGATTAGGTCCTGAAGGTGAAGCACTCATGAATAGGAGCAGAGACCTCAGAGAGATACCTCCCCTTTCACCATGTGAGGTTAGTGCAAGAAGATGGCCATCTATGAACCAGGAATTGAGCCCTGCCTAGATACTTAATCTGCTGGAAACTTGATCTTGGACTTTCCAGCCTCCAGAACTGTGAGAAATACATTTCTGTTGTTTATAAGCCATTCAGCCTATGGTATTTTTGCTATGGTAGCCTAAGTGGCTAAAACAGGAGCTGATAAGGTTAGAGAGGAAAAGGGAAGCCAGATTGTGTGAGGCCTCATGAAATATTTCAAGAATGTAAGCTTTTATTCTGAGTAAAACAGGGATCTTTCAGGGTTTTAAGCAGAAGACTGATGTGATCTTACTTACTTTTTAAAAGTATCACGATGGCAGTTGTGTTGAGAATAATAGATGGTAGGAAGGTGAAAGCAGAAGCAGAGAGTCCTGTTGGGAAGTTATTGTAGTAATCTGGGTGAGAGATGATACTGGTTTAGCGTAGGGTACTAGTAGTAAAGATAATGAGAAATGGTAGATTCTGGATATATTTTTAAAGTTAGAGCCTATAGGCTTAGCAGGTAGTTTGCATTTGCATGTGAGAGATACAAAGTAGTCAAAGATGGCTATAAGGTTTGGGGCTGAATACATGGAAGGATAGAGTTGCTGTCCATTGAGATGGAGAAGGCTTCAGGTAGATCAGATTTAGGTGTTGTGATAGATTATAAAAGTGGCCACAAATTCTTTTCCCCCTTGCATGAACTCCTTTACAATGTGACATTGCCTCAACACTCTTTCTTTACCCCCTGAAATTTGAGGCATCCCGGCCGACAGCCTGCCATCCTCCAGACGTGCGGGAGAGGCCAACGGACCACAGATGCATGAGATCATCCAGCTGCCACATGTCCAGACAGGTCGTAAGAAAGCTCAGCAGATACCAGGCAAGCTGGCCTAGACTAGAAGAACTACACAGCTGACACACAAAATCATGAGTTTAAGTCACTGGGTGACTTAAGACAGAAATTTATTCCTCCACAGGAGCTAGAGGTCTAAAATCGGGTATATACAGGGCTATGCTCCCTCTTAGTGCTTTAGGGAAGAATCCTTTTTTGACTCTAGTAAGAGTCTCTGGTGACTGCTGGCAATTCTTGGCATTCCTTGGCATGTAGCAAGAAATCACCCTCAACTGCGCCTCCAGCACCACATGGCCTTCTTGTATGTTTCTCTGTGTCTTCGTATGAACTTCTTATACTCAATAGCAGTAGTTACTGGAGTAAATGTTTTAACTAAAACATTTGCAAAAATGTGTTTCCAAATAAGGTCATATTCATAGGTCCTGGAGGTTAGGACATCAACAATATCTTTTTGGGGGACACAATTCTTAAGCTAGCATGTTTCGCGGTAGTTTGTTACATAACAAACTCTAATACAGTGGTGGGAAGTGAGGAGTTCAATTTTGGACACTTTGAACTTGTATTACCTCTTTCCCTAGACTCACTTCTAGTTATAAATTACTTCATATTTCACTGAGAAAAGAAAACAAGCGGAGGAGAATTTTCACAAGCCCCCCCATCTGATTTACCTCCCTATAAGCATCAATTTTATATACTTTGTCTCCTCTTAAGGTACCGTTAGTGAACTATCTGTGTTCCAATCTAAGTCCAACCTCTTCCTTTTTTAAAAAAAAAAATTTTTTTTTAAATGTTTCGTTTATTTATTTTTGGCTGCGTTGGGTCTTTGTTGCTGCGCATGGGCTTTCATCTAGTTGCAGCGAGCGGGGGCTATTCTTTGTTGCGGTGCGTGGGCTTCTCACTGTGGTGGCTTCTCTTGTGGAGCACGGGCTCTAGGCACCTGGGCTTCAGTAGTTGTGGCTCGTGGGCTCGGCTCAGTAGTTGTGGCTTGTGGGCTCCAGAGTGCAGGCTCAGTACTTGTGGCGCATGGGCTTAGTTGCTCCACGGCATGTGGGATCTTCCCGGACCAGCACTCGAACCTGTGTCCCCTGCATTGGCAGGCGGATTCTTAACCACTGTGCCACCAGGGAAACCCGATGTGGACAATCTTTAAAGTATTTACTGAATTTCTGTTTCTGTATGTTTTGGCTTTTTGGCTGCGAGGCATGTGGGATCTAAGCTCCCCAACCAGGGATTGAACCCACACCCCCTGCATTGGAAGGCAACGTCTTAACCACCGGACCACCAGGGAAGTCCCCAACTTCTTCCTTTATGTACCTACCTCTTGCCTGTTTAAGGACTTCACTCCACCTATTCTCCCTTTCTCTCCTCCATCATCATTTTTTCCACCTCAATCAGATCATCCCTATCAGCATAAAAATATGCTATTAAAAAACCATGCTATTATTTCTTCTATCTTAAAAAAAAATACCTCTCCTGACCCCCACTCCTGCTGTCAACTACTGCCCCATGTTTCTGCTCTCTGTTACAGCAAAATTCCCCAAAAAGAGTTGTTTATATTCTGCCCAATTGTCTTATGGGCCCACTAATCATACTTTTGCCCCCTTCACACACACAGAGCATTCTATTGAAACTGTCTTCTCAAGGTCATTGTAACCTCCACATCACCAGTCATTAATTCCCAGTCCTCATGTTACTTGACTTATTGGCAGGTTTTAACATGGTTTATCTTTCATCCTTGAAAAACTTTCTTCGCTTGGTTTCCTGGACACCATACACTCTGCGGCTTTCATGTTTTCTCTTTCTCATGCTCCTTCACTAGCTGTCATAGTCAGTTCTTGCTGCTATAGCAAAACACCATAGACTGAATGGCTTAAACCACACACATTTATTTCTCACAGTCCTGGAGGCTGGGCAGTCCAAGATCAAGGTGCCTATGGATTCAGTGTCTGGTAAAAGCCCTCTTCCTGGTTTGTAGACAGCTGCTTTCTTGCTATGTATCTTTACATGACAGGGTGGGCGGGGTTAGGGGGGCACGGTTGGAGAAGGGAGAGAGAAGAAGGGAGAGAGAGGAAGGGAGAGAGAAGTAAGAAGTGCTCTCTGGTCTCTTCCTCTTCTTATAAGGGCACTAATACCATCACAGGGGCTCCACCCTCATGATTTCACCTGAACCTAATTACCTTCCAAAGGCCCCACCTCCTAATACCGTCACACTGGGGATAAGGACTTTAACAGATGAATTTTGTGGGAAACAAACATTTAGTCCATAATACTCGTTTTGTAGAGGTCAAGGGCTTTTTTGGTCTGTACTTAATAAAATGTTACCTGAGTTTAAAGCCATTTCCTGGCTGCATCATAAAATGTAATCTGTATGTAATATTTAACTCTCCCATATCTGACTCTTTTATTCAGTGTTCCTTGTCCATTTACTCAGTGATAGGATCATGATCTCTTTGTGCATCTACTAGGCAATGGGGAAAATGGTAGCATTTAATTTACGTTCTGTACATTTTAAATGCTTGGAATTGTGCTTGGGATAGTATGCACTCAGTAAATGTTAGCCATTATTTATTATTATCTATAGGCAAGAAGGGCTAAGATGGGCTTACTAACACCAAACACAAGATTTATACAGATATATCAGTCCAGGTCATGAGCAGGCCAGAGGGTGACTCTTCTGTGAAAAGGCCTTTTCTTCAAGCCATCAACAGAGTGGGGTGGGGGGAGTTCTTCCCTCTAGGTTGAATAGGCAGTTTTGGTTGTCTCAATAACTAGGAAGTACTTCTTTTTTTTTTTTAACCAGAAATTTTCCTCTCTATTTGCATAAATACACACATACATTTTTTGCATAAGTGGTATCATACTGTAGATTTTCTTCTGCAATTTCCTTTTTTTCCCACCAGTATAATATATACTGAAAAGCTTCCATATTAGTACATAAAATTAACTTAATTCTTTTCCACTGCTACATAATAGTCCACTGTATAGATACACCGTAAATTATTTAAATAGACCGCTTTTGATGTAAATGCAGGTCCCTTCCATTCTTTTGTCTTTATAAACAATGCTACAATGAATAACCATATACATACACCATTTTGCTTCTATGCAGCTATAGCTATAGAATAATTTCTAGAAGCAAATTTACTGGGTCAAGGTTATGTGCTTTTGTAATTTTGATAGATATTGACAAATTTCTCATCATAGAGATTATAAAAATTAATTATTCCATCAATAATATATGAAAGAGCTTTTTTCCCTCACACAATATATGATGACACTTTATAATTCTTGCCACCCTGATAAGATAAAAATGGCATCTCATTGTAGTTTTAAGTGGCATTTCTCCTTGATGAGACAGTCAGCACCTTTTTTTTTTTTAACATCTTTATTGAGGTATAATTGCTTTACATTGTTGTGTTAGTTGCTGCTGTAAAACAAAGTGAATCAGCTATACGTATACATGTATCCCCAAATCCCCTCCCTCTTGTGTCTCCCTCCCACCTTCCTGATCCCACCCATCTAGGTGGTCACAAAACACCGAGCTGATCTCCCTGTGCTATGCGGCTGCTTCCCACTAGCTATCTCTTTTACATTTGGTAGTGTATACAGGTCAATGCCACTCTCTAACTTCATCTCAGCTTACCCTTCCCTCTCCCTGTGTCCTCAAGTCCACTCTCTACGTCTGTGTCTTTATTCCTATCCTGCACCTTAGCTCTTCAGAACCATTTTTTTTTTTTTAGATTCCATGTATATGTGTTAGCATACAGTATTTGTTTTTCTCTTTCTGACTTACTTCACTCTGTATGACAGACTCTAGGTCCATCCACCTCACTACAAATAAATCAATTTCGTTTCTTTTTATGGCTCAGTAATATTCCATTGTATATATGTGCCACATCTTCTTTATCCATTCATCTGTCGATGGACACTTAGGTTGATTCCATGTCCTGGTTATTGTAAATAGAGCTGCAATGAACATTGTGGTACATGACTCTTTTTGAATTATGGTTTTCTCAGGGTATATGCTCAGTAGTGGTATTAATGGAACGTATGGTAGTTCTATTTTTAGTTTTTTAAGGAACCTCCATACTATTCTCCATAGTGGCTGTATCAATTTACTTTCCCACCAACAGTGCAAGAGGGGCCCCTTTTCTCCACACCCTCTCCAGCATTTATTGTTTGTAGATTTTTTGATGATGGCCATTCTGACTGGTGTGAGGTGATACCTCATTGTAGTTTTGATTTGCATTCCTCTAATGATCAGTGATGTTGAGCATCCTTTCATGTGTTTGTTGGCAGTCTGTATATCTTCTTTGGAGAAATGTCTATTTAGGTCTTCTGCCCATTTTTGGATTGGGTTGTTTGTTTTTTTGATATTGAGCTGCATGAGCTGTTTGTATGTTTTGGAGATTAATCCTTTGTCAGTTGCTTCATTTGCAAATATTTTCTCCCATTCTGAGGGCTGTCTTTTCGTCTTGTTTATAGTTTCCTTTGCTGTGCAAAATCTTTTAAGTATCATTAGGTCCTGTTTGCTTATTTTTATTCCCCTTTCTCTAGGAGGTGGGTCAAAAAGGATCTTTCTGTGATTTATGTCATAGAGTGTTCTGCCTATGTTTTCCTCTAAGAGTTTTATAGTGTCTGGTCTTACATTTAGGTCTTTAATCCATTTTGAGTTTATTTTTGTGTATGGTGTTAGGGAGTGTTCTAATTTCATTCTTTTACATGTAGCTGTCCAGTTTTCCCAGCACCACTTGTTGAAGAGGCTGTCTTTTCTCCATTGTATATTCTTGCCTCCTTTATCAAAGATAAGGTGACCATATGTGTGTGGGTTTATCTCTGGGCTTTCTATCCTATTCCATTGATCTATATTTCTGTTTCTGTACCAGTACCATACTGCTTTGATTACTGTAGTATAGTCTGACGTCCGCCTGATTCTTCCAGCTCCATTTTTCTTTCTCAAGATTGCTTTGGCTATTCAGGTTCTTTTGTGTTTCCATACAAATTGTGAAATTTTTTGTTTCAGTTCTGTGAAAAATACCAGTGGTAGTTTGATAGGGATTGCATTGAATGTGTAGATTGCTTTGGGTCATTTTCACAATGTTGATTCTTCCAATCCAAGACCATGGTATATCTCTCCATCTGTTTGTATCCTCTTTAATTTCTTTCATTAGTGTCTTATAGTTTTCTGCATATAGGTCTTTTGTCTCCCTAGGTAGGTTTATTCCTAGGTATTTTTTTCTTTTTGTTGCAATGGTAAATGAGAGTGTTTCCTTAATTTTGCTTTCAGATTTTTCATCATTAGTGTATAGGAATGCAAGAGATTTCTGTGCATTAATTTTGTATCCTGCCACTTTACTGAATTCATTGATTAGCTCTAGTAGTTTTCTGGTAGCATCTTTAGGATTCTCTATGTATAGTGTCATGTCATCTGCAAACAGTGACAGTTTTACTTCTTCTGTTCGGATTTGGATTCCTTTTATTTATTTTTCTTCTCTGATTGCTGTGGCCAAATCTTCCAAAATAATAGTGATGAGAGTGGGCAACCTTGTCTTATTCCTGATCTTAGTGGAAATAGTTTCAGTTTTTCACCATTGAGGACGATGTTGGCTGTGGGTTTGTCATGTATGACCTTTATTATGTTGAGGTAGGTTTCCTCTCTGCCAACCTTCTGGAGAGTTTTTATTATAAGTGGGTATGCAATTATGTCAAAAGTTTTTTCTGCATCTATTGAGATGATCATATGGTTTGTTACTTCAGTTTGTTACTATGGTATATCACATTGATTGATTTGTTTATATTGAAGAATCCTTGCATTCCTGGGGTAAACTCCACTTGATTATGGTGTATGATCCTTTTAATGTGCTGCTGGATTCTGTTTGCTAGTATTTTGTTGAGGATTTTTGCATCTATGTTCATCAGTGATATTTGCCTGTAGTTTTCTTTTTTTGTAATATCTTTGTCTGGTTTTGGTATCAGGATGACGGTGGCCTCGTAGAATGAGTTTGGGAGTCTTCCTCCCTCTGCTATATTTTGGAAGAGTTTGAGAAGGATAGGTGTTAGCTTTTTAAATGTTTGATAGAACTCACCTGTGAAGCCATTTGGTCCTGGGCTTTTGTTTGTTGGAAGATTTTAAATGACAGTTTCAATTTCAGTGCTTGTGATTGGTCTGTTTATATTTTCTATTTCCTCCTGGTTTAGTCTCGGAAGGTTGTGCTTTTCTAAGAATTTGTCCATTTCTTCCAGGTTGTCCATTTTATTGGCATATTGTTGCTTGTAGTAATCTCTCATGAGCCTTTGTATTTCTGCAGTGTCAGTTGTTACTTCTCCTTTTTCACTTGTAATTCTCTTGATCTGAATCCTCTCCCATTTTTTCTTAATGAGTCTGGCTAATGGTTTATCACTTTGTTTACAAACAACCAGCTTTTAGTTTTGTTGATCTTTGCTATTGTTTCTTTCATTCCTTTTTCATTTATTTCTGATCTGATCTTTATGATTTCTTTCCTTCCGCTAACTTTGGGATTTTTTTGTTCTTTCTCTAATTGCTTTAGGTGTAAGGTTAGTTTGTTTATTTGAGATGTTTCTTGTTATTTGAGGTAGGATTGTACTGCTAAAAACTTCCCTCTTAAGGCTTCCCTGGTGGTGCAGTGGTTGAGAATGTGCCTGCCAATGCAGGGGATACGGGTTCGAGCCCTGGTCTGGGAAGATCCCACATGCCATGGAGCAACTAGGCCTGTGAGCCACAACTACTGAGCCTGCGTATCTGGAGCCTGTGCTCCGCAACAAGAGAGGTTGTGACAGTGAGAGGCCTATGCACAGCGATGAAGAGTGGCCCCCACTCGCCGCAACTAGAGAAAGCCCTTGCACAGAAATGAAGACCCAACACAGCCAAAAATAAATAAATAAATAAATAAATTTAAAAAACAAACAAAGAAACAAACAAACAAAAACTTCCCTCTTAGAACTGCTTTTGCTGCATCACATAGGTTTTGGGCCATTGTGTTTTCATTGTCATTTGTTTCTAGGTGTTTTTTGATTTCCTCTTTGATTTCGTCAGTGATCTCTTGGTTATTTAGTAGCATATTGTTTAGCCTCCATATGTTTGTATTTTTTATAGTTTTTTTCCTATAATTGATATCTAGTCTCATAGTGTTGTGGTCAGAAAAGATACTTGATATGATTTCACTTTTCTTAAATTTAGCAAGGCTTCATTTGTGACCCAAGATATGATCTATCCTAGAGAATGTTCCATGAGCACTTGAGAAGAAAGTGTATTCTGTTGTTTTTGGATGGAGTGTCCTATAAATATCAATTAAGCCCATCTTGTTTAATGTATCATTTAAAGCTTGTGTTTCCTTATTTATGTTCATTTTGGATGATCTGTCCATTGGTGAAAGTGGGGTGTTAAAGCCCCCTACTATTGTTGTGTTACTGTTGATTTCCTCTCTTATGGCTGTTAGAATTTGCCTTATGTATTGTTTGAGGTGCTCCTATGTTGGGTGCAGAAGTATTTACAATTGTTATATCTTCTTCTTGGATTGATCCTATGACCATTATATAGTGTCCTTCTTTGTCTCTTATAATAATCTTTATTTTAAAGTCTATTTCGTTTGATATGAGAATTGAAACTCCAGCTTTCTTTTGATTTTCATTTGCATGGAATGTCTTTTTCTGTCCCCTCACTTTCAATCTGTATGTGTCCCTAGGTCTGAAGTGGGTCTCTTCTAGAGAGTGTATATATGGGTCTTGCTTTTGTATCCATTCAGCCAGTCTATATCTTTTGGTTGGAACATTAATCCATTTACATTTAAGGTAATTATCGATATGTATGTTCCTATTACCATTTTCTTAATTGTTTTGGGTTTGTTATTGTAGGTCTTTTCCTTCTCTTGTGTTTCCTGCCTAGAGAAGTTCCTTTAGCATTTGTTGTAAAGCTGGTTTGGTGGTGCTGAATTCTCTTAGCTTTTGCTTGTCTGTAAAGGATTTACTTTTTCCATCAAATCTGAATGAGATCCTCGCTGGGTAGAGTAATCTTGGTTGTAGGTTTTTCCCTTTCAGCACTTTAAATATGTCCTCCCACTTCCTTCTGGCTTGCAGAGTTTCTGCTGAAAGATCAGCTGTTAACCTTATGGAGATTCCCTTGTACGTTATTTGTTGCTTTTCCCTTGCTGCTTTTAACATTTTTTCTCTGTATTGAATTTTTGATAGCTTGATTAATATGTCTTGGTGTGTTTCTCCTTGGATTTATCCTGTATGGGACTCTCTGCGCTTCCTGGACTTGACTGACTATTCCTTTCCCATATTAGGGAAGCTTTCAGCTATAATCTCTTCAAATATTTTCTCGGTCCCTTTCTTTTCCTCTTCTTCTTCTGGGACCCCTATAATTCGAATGTTGGTGTGTTGAATGTTGTCCCAGAGGTCTGAGACTGTCCTCAATTCTTTTCATTCTTTTTTCTTTATTCTGCTCTGTGGTGGTTATATCCACTATTTTATCTTCCAGGTCACTTATCCGTTCTTCTGCCTCAGTTATTCTGCTATTGATTCCTTCTAGAGAATTTTTAATTTCATTTATTGTGTTGTTCATCATTGTTTATTTGCTCTTTAGTTCTTCTAGGTCCTTGTTATGCATGTCTTGTATTTTCTCCATTCTATTTCCAAGATTTTGGATCATCTTTACTATCATTACTCTGAATTCTTTTTCAGGTAGACTGCCTACTTCCTCTTTTGTCTCGTCTGGTGGGTTTTTACCTTGCTCTTTCTACTGCTGCATATTTCTTTGTCTTCCCGTTTTGCTTAACTTACTGTGTTTGGGGTCTCCTTTTTGCTGGCTGCAGGTTTGTAGCTCCCGTTACTTTTGGTGTCTGCCCCGAGTGGGTATGGTTGGTTCAGTGGGTTGTGTAGGCTTCCTGGTGGAGGCGACTGGTGCCTGTGTTCTGGTGGATGAAGCCGGATCTTGTCTTTCTTGTGGGCAGTACCGCATCCAGTGGTGTGTTTTGTGGTGTCTGTGAACTTACTATGATTTTAGGCAGCCTCTCTGCTAATGGGTACGGTTGTGTTCCTGTCTTGCTAGTTGTTTGCCATGGGGTGTCTAGCACTGGAGCTTGCTGGTCATTGAGTGGAGCTGGGTCTTAGTGTTGAGACAGAGATCTCTGGGAAAGCTCTTGCTGATTGATATTACATGGGGCCAGGAGGTCTCTGGTGGTCCAGCGTCCTGAACTCACTCTCCCACCTCAGAGGCTCTGGCCTGACAATCCTCCAGAGCACCAAAACCCTGTCAGCCACACAGCATAGACAACTGTGGTAAAAATCTGACTGGTATCTTGGATTTTCTTTGCTGGGTGATCTATGCAAGCCAGGTTCCCTTTTTCAGAAACACAGGAAGCCAAAATGCTGAGACATCTGAGGTTTTCAGCAAAGACAGGGCGTATCCACAAGGCAGCCAAGGAGAAGACAGGAGAACAAATCTCAAATCTGGCTCCCAGAAGACAAGAGGCTGGGGTATTTTTGGGATAAAGAATAATGCAGCAGGGCCGTCTGAGGCTTACGGTATGTCAGTACCTTTTCTTATACACAAGAGTTCTTTGTATTTCTAGGAAGTACTTCTGGTGTTTGGTGGGTAGGGAACAGGATATAAAGTCCTGTAATGCATGAAAAATTATCCCTCCCAAAATCTCAAAAATGCTCACATTAAGGAATGCTGTACTAGTCGTAATGTATGTTTTTTTTAAATTTATTAAAAAAAGTTTTTTTAGAGAGTAGAAGGATCAGAGGAAAAGGGTAAAGTATGGAGTAAAATGAGTCTGGCAAGTAGGCAGGAACTATCTCATGCTGTGTTATAGTATGATATATGGTTGAGAGTGGCTGAGATCTTATATTCTCTGTACTTAGCCAACTATCTAGAGCAATGGTAGAGAGGAAGGGGCTGGGACAGGATGTCGAGATCTTAATTCCATTGCATTAATAAGAAGCTAAGGCAGTTCTCAGGAGAGAACGAGGAGGTTGGGACATTGAGGAAGAATGTTATACTAGTAGTGCTCCCTCCACATAGAAAGAATTTGGGAATGGGAAATGAGATTTTTCTCCATGTTAAAATCAGGTGAATGTTGCCTTTATTTTCAAACAAACATTTGGCCATGTTTATATCTTGGGTTACAATTTTTATAATTGCTCCACTAGCTTTGTTAAATGCTTTTTATTTTTTTATTTTTCTTTTTCTTTTTGGCTGCGTTGGGCCTTTGTTGCTGCATGCGGGCTTTCTCTAGTTGCAGTGAGCAGGGGCTGCTGCTCTTTGTTGCAGTGCACAGGGTTCTCTCTGCGGTGGCTTCTCTTCTTGTGGAGCATGGGCTCTAGGCCCACAGGCTTCAGTAGTTACATCACTCGGGCTCAGTAGTTGTGGCTCACGGGCCCTAGAGCTCAGGCTCAGTAGTTGTGGCGCGTGGGCTTAGTTGCTCCGTGGCCTGTGGGATCTTCCTGGACCAGGGATCAAACCCGTGTCCCCTGCATTGGCAGGCGGATTCTTAATCATTGCACCACCAGGGAAGTCCCTAGCCTTGTTAAATGTTACTACAGAGATGTTTGAGCCCATCTCAAAAAAAAATTGAGAGTGATTTTGTTTTTTCCCAGTGGATGACTTGATCTTTTTCCCCTTGTATTTCCAATATATTCCTTCTTTATTTTTGAATTTTTACAGCTTTACAGATCTATGAACTGATGTTGAATGTTTGGGTCTATTTTTTTTCCTGGGGAGTGGTCTGCCCTTTGATGTATGGATTCAGAACTGTTGTATTTTTTTCTTGCATTGTATCTTTTAACAATAGCAACGTTTCATTTGTTTGGTCTGCTTAAAAGGAAATTTATTTACATTTATATAGGTTCTTTTTAGCTGTTTTTGATGTAGCTAAACAAAGAATTTCCATTTCTACTCTTGTTTTCCTTGTTACTTTTTGGGATTTCCAAGAGGGGGAAAGGAAAAATTTGACACTATGCCACCATATTCAAAGTGGATGATGAGACCCAGTGCAGCTAAAAAAAAAAAAAAAAAAAAGCCATATTTCAGATTCAAAGTATACAAAGAAGATATAAAATATTCCATTTTGAATTCAGTTTTCTTGTTTTGGATTTTTGTCTGTGAAGTAATGCTTACCCAAGGAATTAGAATGAAGCTAAACATTTTGGTTTTAACTTTTCAGCCTCTGTCAAGGAGATAAGAATGTTCTTTCACAAGTTAAAATATATAGTAACCATGAAATGACAAAAAATAATAACTGTAAGTAAATGTCACTTGACACTTTGATGGTTTCTTGAGCATTGGATTTGTATTGGAGTAATCTTGTATATTGGAGGGTTCCCAGTGGATGCAAATCAGAACAAGGGAAAAAATTGAAAAAAAACCCCACAAATATATGGGAACCACATCAGAAATTTTCATTTGGTAAGTCTGGGGTGGGCTTTAGGAATCTGTATTTTTTTAAGAGCATCTCAGATAGTTCTACCGTGCTATAATGTATATTAAGCAATGTTGTATATTATTAACAGATTTTAGAATGTTTTTCTCCCTTTTAATTGCTCCTTTAGAGCAATTCTCCACTAGTGTACCAGTATTAACAGTGGGGAATACTATGGGGATGCATTCTTGGCATGGAATGCGTCTTTAGATCTGCATATAAATCTTTGTGTATAAGTGTGTTGGAAGGTCTGTGCCACTGGTGGACCACAGTGCTGTTGAAATTTTCCTTATAATTTTCTGCCACAGCTGTCCTCTTTGCTGTGACATCATTTCAGCTGCCAAAGAGAGAAACCCAGGTTATAGGTAAGAACAGACAAAGGAACAACTGCAATTTGGGGGAAAATATTTAACAACTCAAAAGTAGTTTTTCCCCAAAGTAATGAAATGTAGTTCTTCAAAACACATGAAATAGCATGAATGAGTTTCCTCTTTAACATCATATTTCTATAGAATTTCATAATTGGACTTGATTTATTAGATTAGCTTTTTGGTTTATATAGTCTTCCATTATAATAAATCAGGTAAAATGTTCTAACGTGAATGTTTTCTTTTTATCTCCAGGAAACCATAAAAACGGTTCACTTTATTGCAAAATGTACTGAAAAGATAATTATATCACTTTATACTTCAGATAAATTGTTCATAAAATGATTTAAAACTGCTTTTAGTGATAAATGCTTATATCTGATGATGCAAGGAAATGGGACATTGTAAGTGGAAAATAAATGGTTTTATATAGTCTTAAGGATTTTTTTATTACATCTGTCATATTATAAAGTGGTTTACTTCTTTAAATGTTGCTTATAAAACATATATATTGTGATTTTACTATAATGCTTTAAAAAAAGCAATTTGATTTTTACATACTTACCTCTGATAAGAACAGCTTAGGAAATCTAATTCTGCCTCATATGTTAAACATTTCCTTTATTTGCTTGAGCTGTAAGGAAATGTAACTTAAAAAATGCCTGTAATGCTGGAACATTATGGTAAATATAATCTCGGAAGAAACTTCTCTGGAGACAGGGAGGTTGCTTGACATTTTCTTGGTGATTTTTTTGTAACCATAATCTCTGAATCCCTGAGTATGGATGGTCACTGAACATTTAGTTGTAATACTGTTGACTATAAACTAAATTGAAAAATAAATATGCTCTTTCTGGTTAAAAATAATAACTAAAAATGTAAAATTATAACTGTATAGGTGATTCCTTAAATTTCTGCTTATTTTATCTCAAGATAAAGAAAGAAAAAGCAGTGTCTTTTTTGGGTAGGAATATCCCACAAATTATTATTGTAATTACATTCCCTTTGAGAGAGTTAAAATCATATTGCCTATGTATTAAATGTTACACTAATATATTTTAGTTTGGAATGTGTTCTGGGTAAGAGATAACTTCATCCTGGTCAGTGAAACCTAGCCAGAAAATGTTTTCACTTTCTAAACATGTATGTTTATATAAGAAGGACTGCATTTTTCCTCTTGTGCCCTTACCTGCTGATTCCAATGTGTATGTCAACTGCACTTAGTTTGAGTGTAAACATCACAAAATCAGGGAATTTACTTCCTACAGCTCCCCTTTTCTCTCTCCTTTAACGTGCTCCCTACCAGGATCTGTCTACTTTTGTTTACTCTCTGGTCCGCAGGTACTTTTTTTGTATTATGTATAATTTATAGTAGCTTAAGCCTCCAGTAAGGTCTTCATTCAACACTAATTTTCATCTTTTCTCTCTTGAAACCCTCATTCTGATCTTATTTCCATATGGTTGGAATACTTTCTTGAGTAATTTCCTCAAAAAGGGTATCCAGGTGCTATGTGTTCTTTATATGTTGGTTTGGCTTAGATTGGGGAAGTTTTCTTCAATCTCACCTTTGATAAATTGCATCTGATCTAATAATTCTTATTTCTTTTTCAGAAAAATCAATTTTAGTTTTAATCTCCATTTTCCTTCCTTTCACTCTCATCCTTTTATTTCTTAACTTTCTCCCTCTGCTTTTTGTGAGATCATTTCAAATTTGTACTCATCACTTATTCTATTTTCCTCAGTTTCAATTCTGCAATTTTTATCATAACTAAAATACTGTTTTATTTCTATCTTAATAGTCCTTTAATACTAACACTTAAATTTTATTCTTCAGATCCCTTTTGGCTATCTTTATGTTTAACTCCATTTTGTTGTCCCCTTGGATTTCTGTTTCTTTTTCTTAGCTCTTGTGCCTTTTAATTTGTTTGAGAAAGTGGAATCGTATTTAAACATTTTCCTCCAATTCCTGTAGTTAATAATATTTAGAGGTATGCTTTACCTTTTTGAATGTTGTGTTGATACTTTTTTACTTGATCTTTATTATTTTTGCTTAAGCTATTTTCTAATTGTCCTCCCTTTATTGTTTCTTATCATAATAGCTGTCTTTTATTGAGTGCCCACTCCAGCTTAGACACCGTGCTGGATATTTTTATATGTCATTGATCATTATTTCCATTTAATGGATGAAGAAGCTGAGGCTTAGAGTGCAGAAGCTAGGATTAAAATGCATTCCATGTGGATTGAAAGACTGTGCTTTCTCTACCATCTCTGAAATGAAGAGAGTTCTTTCTATATAGGATGTTTATAAACAGTCAGAGTATTTGGATTACAATCTGCTAATGTGATGTTAGTTGAAGTCCACATAAATTCCCCCCAGAAACAGGGTGGCTGTGTAGTTCTAATTCCCAGTGTTCAGCAGTCATCTATCTTTGCTGGTTGAATGAAGTTTGGGTTATTCTCCTACCATCTCTGCTTAAAAAATTTAACACTAGGAAGCAATGCAGGACCTGTATAGCTGCCTGGGCTTTTTATTTATTTCTACCTGAAGTACTTTACTAGTGGGTTTACATTACCGCAGAGGCATATGACAACATAGGGCTTCCTTCTCTGTTTTTGAGCTGCTGTTTATTGCAGTTGGAATTGAGATCTGGTCTGTGTCTGCAGAAAGATAAACTGAAGGCAGAGTTAAGATCCACAACTCTGGCTGCTTCAAAATACAATGTCCACAATTCATGTGTCATAAATTGTGTTTCTCAATAAGTTTGATCAGTGATATTGGTAAGGTATAGTTATGGAAAAGTTCTGGTTTCTGGCAATAGGTTGACTATCAGCCTTAATTTTGTTGTTTTTCATCTTTTTTTTTTTTGGTATTTCTAATAGATAGAAAGGGTAACAGATTACATCGGGGAATGAAAGTCAAGCGACATTTTTAATTAGTATCTCCAGTAGTTATTTTTGCAAATAATGCTTTTTTTCTAAATGTGATCTTTTTTTTTTTTTTTTGCAGTACGCGGGCCTCTCCCTGTTGTAGCCACTCCCGTTGCAGAGCACAGGCTCCGGATGCGCAGTCTCAGCGGCCATGGCTCAAGGGCCCAGCCGCTCCGCGGCATGTGGGATCTTCCAGGACCAGGACACGAACCCGTGTCCCCTGCATTGGCAGGCGGACTCTCAACCACTGCGCCACCAGGGAAGCCCTAGATGTGATCTTTTGACTAATATATAATCTTCTGGGAATCTTACGCTTATATCATTTCATACATTAAGGCCGAGAGGTCTTTGGGATTGTGAGAGATTCTGAATTGATGTTTTCTCTTTTGCTAGTCCTTTGAATTAGATTTAGGAAAAATGGTAATGGCCTTTGTTTTTCCCATTATCACTGGCAAACGCATATTCCACCAAGGTGCCCTGCCTTCTTGTACATTCTCTCTCTCATCCAGAGCTTTGCCTTCTGAGTTTCACTCATATTTTTAGGGTTGAGTATTTCAAGGAAACCATTAAAAATACCTGTGATTTCAGTTGTTTTCTTATACAGTGGTGCACTCATTTTACCTAGTTTTCAAACTGTAGATTTCTCAAAAGCCTTTCTACACAGAGTGCTTTGAAAAGAACTGAGAAAATACATATAGGATTTAGGAGGGAGATATTTCCTGATTGGTACAAATGTAATAGATTTGGTGAGAATATGTATACAGTATGTATTTTTCAGTATAAATAGCCAGCAGTGGTGGGCAGTTAAATATTTATAATTTTAACTTTATATTCAAGGTGAAAAAAACTCATTCTCAGAAGAGATAATAATAATGTCTTCCATCCTGCTGCAACAATTGTGTAAATTACTCAGCTAAGTTATGTAAAGCTCAGATTCTTGTGACCTGTAAAGTGCTAATTCAGCTCGATTTCAAAGTGTGGCTTGGGATCCCTGAGTTTTTGAGACCCTTTCAGGTAGTTAATGAGATCAAAATTATTTTTATTATAATACTTAAGTATTATTTCCCTTCTTCACTTCCATTCGCTCACAAGTGTACGTAGAGTTTTCCAGAGGCTACTTGATGTATGATGTTGCAGTAGATTGAATGCAGAAAATCTAGTTGCCTTTGGTTAAGTCAGATGTTAAAGGGAAGAAAAAAATATAAAATAATGCCACTTGTGATGGACTAGAAAAATGGTCTGTCAAAGATGTCCATATCCTAATCCTTGGGACCTGTGAATATGTTACTTTATGAGGCAAAAGGGACTTTGCAGATGTGATTAAATTGAGGATTCTGAGATGGGGAGATTATTTTGGATTATCTGGGGTGGACCCAATGTAGTCACAAGGGTCCTTAAATATGGAAGTGGCAGGTAGAAGTGTTAAGTGTCAGAGTGATGAGATGTGAGAAGGACTCAACAAGACATTTTCCAAACAACCAAAGCACTATTTAAACAAGCAGTGGCCTGTACTGCTCATGACATGCTAAGCACTGTGCCAAGTATGTGCAGAGGAGGAACCTGGGCATCTTACGAGTAGGCAGATTCAGATTCTGTGGGTTAGGAATGAGGCCTGAGATTCTACATTTCTGACAAGCTCCCAGATGATGCAAGTGCTGCTGGTCCTGGAATCTCAGGTTGAGTAGCAAGGTTCTCTGTAGATGAATTAAAGTAATCCTCTCTATAATCTCAGGAGATCTTTACTATTATTACCCCTATTTTATTTTATTTATTTATTTTTAAATTTTATTTTATTTGTTTATTTTTGTCTGTGTTGGGTCTTCTTTGCTGCGTGCGGGCTTTCTCTAGTTGTGGTGAGTGGGGGCTACTCTTGGTTACGGTGTGCAGGCTTCTCATTGAGGTGGCTTCTCTCGTTGCGGAGCACGGGCGCTAGGCGCGCGGGCTTCAGTAGTTGTGGTGCACGGGCTTAGTTGCTCCGCGGCATGTGGGATCTTCCCGGACCAGGGCTCGAACCCGTGTCCCCTGCATTGGCAGGCGGATTCTTAACCACTGCGCCACAAGGGAAACCCACCCCTATTTTAAAGATGAAGAAATGGAGGTACAGAGAGTAATTTGCCCAGGGTTACAATGGCTAGGAACGCAGAACGCAGCCCTTGTTCTAAGGATTCCACCGTACAATCTCACTTTGCAAGTTTAAATGCAACAGAGCAGGGTATTATTTCATTTTACTATTAAACCTAAAGCACACAATACTAAACCACAGTATTCTAGTTAAAACAGTATTCATAACATGAAAGTTTTACTAGTCATAATTGGAATTTTTATTAAACATTTGAGAATTTATATGATTTTATTCCATGCATGCAATACCCTCACCCCCAATATGCAATTTTAAAAGGCTGCTTGAAGCACGTGGTCAGGCAGTTGTTCATAATATCTGCTACACTTCCCAAATAACTTAAGAATGGACCGTGCACCCAGGGTGTGTGTGTGTCCAGGCTGCGTGTGTGTGTGTGTGTGTGTGTGTGTGTGTGTGTGTGGTGGTTTAAGGGGGGTTAGTGTGATGAATCGGGGTCTAGGGTACAAATTAGAATTCTCGTAGTCAGAAACTAGTTATCTAAAGCCTTGCTACTTGAGTATGCTACTTTGAAGTTTGGTCTGTAGACGAGCAGCATCCCTAGCCCTTGGGAACTGGTTAGAAATGCAGAATCTTAAGTGCCCCTCCCCCCCCCCAGGGCATCAGAATGTGCATTTTAACCGGAACCGCAGATGATGGTATGCATTTTAAAGTATGAGACCACTGCCCTACATCCCAACTTGATTTAGATTCTTTCCAGTACCAGAGTCTCTGGAGGGCTGCGGCCTTAAAGACAACGAAGGCCGATAGCGAAGGCGGACAACGAAGGCAAACAGTGCCTTTCCAGGCGGACATTTGATTTTCCTCCCAGGTGCAGAGCGGGGTTTGGCAACGCCCCGGCCCTCCGAGCCCGCTAGCGGCGCCTGCCTCCCGGGTGGGACCGCCTACAGCCCGCCCGCGACCGGCTCTGCTTAATTTACACCACGGACCCGGCGCCCAGCGGCAGGCCGCACGTGGGAACCAGCCGCCCGCCTCCGGTGCAGGCGGGGGAAGAGAAAAGGCCTCGGGCCTTCCGCCCGGACCCTGGGTACCGTGGGCTTGCACCTTCGACCCGAGGCCGTCACTTTCAGCCCCAGTCTGGGCGGCAGTCCAGCCGCCCACCAGCGCCGCCGCCAGCAGCAGCAGCCCGGCCTCGGCGGAGGCAGCGGAGGGAGGGCGAGCCCCAAGCAGCCCACTGCAGCGGCACCTATAGACCCAGTGTCTGATGTTCTGGATTTCTGACCTCCATAACTGTAAGATAATGGATTTGTGTTGTTTTAAGCTACTAAGTTTGGGGTCATTTGTTATAGCAGCAATAGCAAGCTACTACAGCGTTCACTGAAAGCCTCTTTTTTTTTTTTTTTTTGTGGTACACGGGCCTCTCACTGCTGTGGCCCCTCCCGCTGTGGAGCACAGGCTCCGGACGCGCAGGCGGAGCGGCCATGGCTCACGGGCCCAGCCGCTCCGCAACCTGTGGGATCCTCCCGGACCGGGGCACGAACCCGCGTCCCCTGCGCCGGCAGGCGGACCCTCAACCGCTGCACCACCAGGAAAGCCCCTGAAAGCCTCTTTTAAAGGCCTTATTAATCCTCTGCTCTACATCCTTCAGTTAACGTCCATTGCTTTCAGAAGAACATCAGGCTCTCTAGTCTATGAGGCCTTTTGTCATTAACCATTAATTAAGGGTCTCATCTATTTTGATTCCCTAATTTCCATCGTATATGCCACGCATACAAAAGTATTGCTGTTATCCAAAGTTGCCAGATTTTCCATGTCCTTGTTCTTTTGCACACACTGTGTTCCCTGCCAACATGGTCCACTTTCACTCCTTTGTTCAACTCCTACCTATGTCTCTGAACTCACTTTTAATGTCATGTCCTATGCACAGCCTTGCCCCAGCCCTTCAGGCTAGGTTGCCTCTTTTCATAGTCAGTACTTGCCACATTATTTATATATATATTATATTGCCAATCTTCCTGTCCAGCTGTGAGCTACTTGGGGATGTAATGATGTCATATTTGTGAACCTCCAGCATCTAGTACATTGCTTGATTTACAGTAGTCCTCAATAAGTGTTTTTTTCTGATTGCTCAAATGATTGATGATTGCCCAATCTCTCACTAATAGTTTACTTATTTCTATGAATTAGCTTTCAACTATGATTCTATCATATACTCACCTGAACTTTGCACTATCGTGTTGTTTCTCTTAGCTACCCTCTTATTTCTCTCTCTCTTTTCCTGCCAGATAACTTGGGGAGTGAGTGATCTCCATAGGTGGTTTTAATTTTCTTCATCTCATGACCTCTTAACTCCTTCACATGTTACTTCTATTCTATAGTATTGGCTTTTCTTTTTCTAAGATCCCTATTGATCTCTTTCTCTGTATCTTTTTTGACCTCTCTGATAACTATGACAAATCTTTCCCTCCTTTATTTTCCATGTGCATTACTGCTCATTTCCTACTTCTGTGTTTTATTTTTTTGCTAGTTCTTTTTTCTACACCTTAATTCTGGGAATTCCTCCAATGTTAAAAGCTAAAGCCCTGGTTCTTCTGTCTATGCAGTTAGTATCTTAAAGTCCTCATCCACTTTCATGGTTTCACCACTATTTACAAAGATGGGTATGTCTGTAGCCAAGATCTACCATAGTCCTGTCCATACAGTAGCTACAGTTGAGCCTCTGCCATTATCATAAAGACAGGAACTGACGTCAGTCAATTCTTCATAAGTACAGTAATGCTCCCTCTTTACTTGCCTTTCTCTGTCAGTGACCTCTCCGTTATGCTAATTTTTCAGGTTAGAAATGTTGGAATCCTTTTTCATAATTTCTGTTTTTATATTTTTATTTTATCTGTTATCAATTTATTTTTTCTTCAAGCTATCTCTTAGATTTGTCCTTTTTGTTGTATTTTTTTCTCTCTGACCACCACCCTGATCTAGGCCCTCAACACCTTAAGGGCCATCTAATTCTATTCCATGCCTCTAGTGTTTCTTTGCTTTAATTAACCATGCATCCCAACCCTCTTCTCCCTAATTTACAATGGATCTTACCACCACTTTTGCCTCTAACGCCCAACTCATCCAGTGCTTTTATGTCATCCTCCCACACAAGAAACTACGGTCAATCTGCATTGGTTATTACAACATGCCCTACGTGGTCTTCTTAGGCCCAGCTAACATTCAGATTCACTTTGACCATCAGAGGCTACGTTAACACCAGCCTACTCGAAAGGAGTAAGACACAGATTGCCATAGGGCAGCAGGTGGTCTTCCTCTTCAAAGGCAGTTGTAGCAATCCAAAAGCTCAGGGGCAAGGAGCTATCTGGTTGAGAAGTCTTATGTCCTACAGGTGCAAATTGCTCTTGCAATAACCCCACAGTCATAGCTTCCAGGGTCCTTGCAAGGACATATCAGTTAAAATAGTCACCACATTCAGGGAAATCCAAAATATGGCATCTACACCAGCTCTTTATAGTTCATTTATATTTCCTCCTAGTCCAGGCTCATTTTTGCTGTAAGCACTGTTATGCAATAATATAGTGAACATTCTACCTTTATTAGGTTATCAGAGGAATAGTGATAGCATGTTAAGTGAGGGTTAGCATCTCATGCAGAAGGGAAAGAATTTTGTTAACTTTTTGTCCAAAGTTACCAATCAAGTTGGAACCCCTCAGACTCATTACTAAGATCATTCATACTCTATCCTGATCCCCTCATTTATTCAAACCTCTTTCCTGGTACTCCCCTGATAGCCTTTTCTGACTCCCTCACCTAATATAGTAAGAGTAACAAATATTTTCTTCCTTCATTATATTCCACAATTCAGTGCCTACTATAATTCTAAGCAAGTAGAATCTATTTAAGAAATAGCCACAGGGCTTCCCTGGTGGCGCAGTGGTTGGGAGTCCGCCTGCTGATGCAGGGGACGCGGGTTCGTGCCCCGGTCCGGGAGGATCCCGCGTGCCGCAGAGCGGCTGGGCCCGTGAGCCATGGACGCTGGGCCTGCGCGTCCGGAGCCTGTGCTCCGCAACAGGAGGGACCACAGCAGTGAGAGGCCCGCGTACCGGGAAAAAAAAAAAAAATAGCCACAGAATCTCAGACTTATGAGTAGCATTCCAAACTGATGGCTGGATTTCAATGTTTTGCATTGATATAAAATAAACACAGAAGTAAACAAAACACTTTCTTTGACTCATTGATGAATTGAGAGAGCACTGTTGCAAAAGTTTTTTTAGAGGTGAAAAAACTCACACCTTAAAGTTAAAAAAAAACGAACCCTCCAACCCAAACACTTAGCTATACACTTAGCTTTTTCTTAAAAGAAAAAGCACAATGATAAAATGAAAACTGAAGTTGAATCATAAAATTGCTTCGGTTTCCTAAGTGTAGGAGAGGCTCACTTGCCCCATGTGGAGTCAGGGAGCAGTGAGGCCAAGCAGAGAATGTGGAACATCAGTCCTTAGGAGACAGGAGGCAATGGATGTGGTTCAGGCTGACTGGCTGTATGACTTCTGTCAAGTTAATTACCTTTTTCTGTGTTTTAACACATGTTCATGAATGCATATAGTGATATTTTCCCATTATTTACCTGAAGTAATATGGTCAAGATTAATGAAGTGATATTGTGGAATGTCTGAAGTTACATGGAAGAGAAACTCAGCAGAATTATAGGGTATTTTAATTTTTCCCACTGGGGATCAAGGAGTAGAGTAAGGAGATAGAGATTTACAAGAAGGCTACTTTTAATTGTGTCTACATGGGCCAATTAGAACAGAAATCAACACTTTTTGCTATGGATTTGATCAATGTAGACAAGAAATTAAATTAACCCAGGCTGTTCTGTTGTATTATTTCATTTTTCAGTAAAAGGATTTTGGATCTAAATTATTCTTATACTTGCTTTCTTTCCCCCCAGTTTTACTTTTTTTGGTAGAAGAATCAAGAGCAAATCCTTGATCCCTTTTTAGGTATAAGATTGAATATCTTAAAAATTATATTTTGGACGAACAATATGGGAAAAAGTACTTTTAATAATAAAGAACAAAATAGAAAATTTTGTGAGCTACACATCTGATGCTTGTGTTGCCAAGGTAAAAGCCAAAGTAGACGGACAAGTTGAAAGATGTGTATATCTTAAATCAACGCCCAACCTAAATTATATTCCAAGTTAAAAATGCATACTAGGGCTTCCTGGTGGCGCAGTGGTTGAGAGTCCGCCTGCTGATGCAGGGGACACGGGTTCGTGCCCCGGTCCGGGAAGATCCCACATGCTGCGGAGCGGCTGGGCCCGTGAGCCATGGCCGCTGAGCCTGCGCATCCGGAGCCTGTGCTCTGCAACGGGAGAGGCCACAACAGTGAGAGGCCCGCGTACTGCAAAAAAAAAAAAAAAAAAAAAAAAATGCATACTAAAAATGCACTTGATATATTTTAGTATGTGTTTTTGAAAGGAAGTAATTAACATACAGTAGGAGCTGATAACTGTCCTTTTTTATATAATGAATTTTCTCAATTAATAAAAACAGAGAAGAATGATACTTAGTATGGTGTTCTACAGTTATTAGCTATAGTCACTGGAACGTAATTAGTTCAATTTTCTCTTCTAAAAAACTTGAGCCCTGTTCTTCTCTCCCTTGTTCACACCAGCCTCAGTAAGTAAAAGTAATACAGTAGACAGAAGTGCTTCTCAGATTGCCTTTATTCAGTCTGTGGAGTTTATTACCACAGGAGGTCATCAAGTCAGTTATAACAGCTGGATTCAAAATGAGGTTGGGAGAATTTTTGTAACCAATACATTTATATACTAAAGCAAGTGATTTAAGAGCTTTATGCTTTAGGTCATAAGATCATACTTCAGTTCATAAAATATTAAACCATGGAATTGGAAAGGAAATTTTCTTTGTAAAGTGTCTTTGAAGACCTTTGATAGAGGCCACTTCTGGTGTCTTATGATAGACAAAAAATGACCTAACAACAAGGGAGCGGGAGTGTCATTTGATGGCAAGTCCAACATTTATGTGGTGCTGTAATCAAATACAACAAGCAAAATGTCAAGTGAAAATTGAAGTTCTGCTTGGCTGTGTCTATATAGAGACAAAATGACTGGTTAAAAAGGGTGAAAATTCAGTTGAACAAATTATTGATATTATGGAGACATGACAAATTCTTGCTTTTGCTGAGCTCAGCTTAAAGAATATGAATTCAAGTAAACTTGCTTGTACGTATAAGTATAGCCTAAATGGATCAAAATAGCAGAATGATTCCATTTTTAATATAAAAATATCCCACTTTTATTGGTTTAGTTGAGGTATTCAGATACAACTTTCTAGTTAGAATAGTTTCATGCTTCCTCTGCTAGCTAGACCAATAATGCAATTCTTCCTTCCTCAGAGTAAGTAGCTTGACCAGGAATTCGATAGTTTTAAATCCAGTGCAATGCCATTTATTCCTCAGAACTCCTGACTTCTAGAGAAGGGTAGGACATTGTCTGGGTTTGGGGACTATGGGAGTCTAAAGTCTTGAAATGGAAAAGCTTTTATATTGACATTGACAGAAAAAAAGTCTTCCTTTTTGGTTGCACTTTGGATGTACAGAACCGTTGTGGATCAAAATTTGTAATGTGTTATACTATATAATGCAAGTGAGTTGTCTTTGATCTATACTTAGGAAGTGCCAGTAAGTAGACAGAGAACTTTCTTCACTTTCTCCATGTTTAGGTCCTGCTCTCTATTTAAAGTGTGGAGACTGCTAAGCAGACACATGTTTTGGTGGCTGATTCTTCATAATATTTCTGTTCTCTACATTTGCTTTTTATGTTGCCAATATTGCTTATTTTCTGAGTTTGATTCTCAAGGATAGGTATATGCTCTGTTGGCTTGGTTTTTTCTTTTTGTTTTGTTTTTGGGTTTTTTTGTGGTACGCGGGCCTGTCACTGTTGTGGCCTCTCCCGTTGCAGAGCACAGGCTCCGGACGCGCAGGCCCAGCGGCCATGCCCCACGGGCCCAGCTGCTCCGTGGCATGTGGGACTCCCCCAGACTGGGGCACGAACCTGCGTCCCCTGCATCGGCAGGCGGACTCCCAACCACTGCGCCACCAGGGAAGCCCTGTTGGCTTGGTTTAATGTTGGGCAGGAATGGAGCTAATGGTCAGAGAAACACAGAGCTTTAAATTGTTTTTTATGTCTATCCAATAGCATTTATGCCCCACGCTCTAATTGTACAAAGCTTAGTAGTTCCAGAGAGACATAAAGTAAGTTGTTCAGAACAAGCTAGTATGATTGTTGATTTTATGTGTCCACTTGACTAGATCGTGGGGTGCACAGATATTTGGCTAAACATCATTTTGGGTGTGTCTGTGAGGGTGTTCCCAGATGAGGAGTAAAGGAGATGGCCTTCCCCAATGTGAGTGGGCATTATCCAATCTGTCGATGGCTGAATGAAACAAAAAGGCAGAGGAAGGGAAGAATTTGCTCTTTCTTCCTGACTCTTGAGCTCAGACATTGGTCTTCTGCCCTTGGACTGGGGCTTACATCATCGGCGTTCCTGGTTCTCAGGCCTTTGAACTTAGACTGGGACTATACCAAAGGCTTTCCTGGGCCTCCATCTTGCAACTGGCAGATCGTGGGACTTCTAAGCCTCTATAATTGTGTAAGCTGATTCCTCATAACAAATATCTTTATATATTTATGTATATCCTATTGGTTCTGTTTCTCTGTAGAACACTGACTAATACAGCTAGTCAGGGCAGAGATAAGACTTAATTGTGAGTCTGCTGCTATTCATCACACCATGCCTTTGAAAATGCCTGGCATGGCAACTAATGGAAAAGAGGTGGGCAATAAATGTTTTTGAAATGATGAATGAATACCTAATAGTTTAAGAAAACATTCTGACTTTACTTGCACCGAATAGACAGGGCCTAATAGTAGTTGCAAATCTTCATTGTTCCATTGCTGTTTGTAAATTAAAAAAGCTCTCTCCTCCCATTAAAAAAAGAAAAACTAAAGAAAAACTGAAAGCCAGCATCATCGTATGCCTTTCTCTTGTGTTCGGTGTTAATTTACTTATCAAAACAGAGATCGTAGTCTCTGATGAATCTTTTATAGGAACTCTTTGTACTTATATATGGGCAGTTCTCGGCACAAGTGAGTAGGAAATTTGAAAAAACTGACCACATTCTGAAGCCTTTAGGCACATGAAGTTTATTGACCATATCTGCTAGATCTTTAGAGGTAACAGATTCAGTCATTCTAAGCAACGTCTTGTCTTGAGCACAAGGGATAGAGCAGTGCTTCTAAACTGTACTGTGCATACGAATCACCTGGGAATCCTGTTAAAATGCAAATGTTATGATTCATAGGTCTGCAGCTGGCCCTGAAACTCTGAGTTTCTAACAAGCTCTCAGATGCTGCTGAAGCTCCAGGTTTGGGGTTCACGTTGAGTAGAAAGAAGCTAACTCCTAGAGAATTTGACTGTCTGACTCTTGTTTGATTCTCTGATTTGCCTCTGGCCTTCTTGGTATTTTGTCAAAGATCTTATACGCTAATAGTGGGACCCCATACCCTGCAGTATTTAAATAAGGCTGAAGACTCTTACTGGTCTTAAAGTTACCATTTTCTCCTCTGAGCTATGTGAATGATGGCCTCAGTCTTTTTTTTAGTCTTTGTATATATAGATCCAGAGTCATGTTCTGTCTCATTCTATGATTATTTTGTGGAATGATATCAGGATTTAGAGGAAAACCTTTTAAAAACATAGATAAGCAAGTATGTTTGGAAATATGGTTCACTTAAAGACTTGTAGTTTAATTTAGAGATAAAAAAGGAAGAGGGTTGTTTGATCTAAAGTGACTACCATTGGTAGCCATATGGGTAGTATCACTGAAAGTTACCCTGGAGCAGAAATTTACATTTTCATTGAAATGACATCCACATACATACACACATAGACACACACGTGTAAAGAAAAAAGAAAGAAAAACATTTTAACCACAAGGTGGCAGTAAGATACATATTTAAAAAAAAGGGAGTTCAAATAAAGATTTCAGACAGAACTCTGAGGAAATTGTCAAAATAAATAGCATTTCCTAATGCAGTAGTATGCAGAAATGCCTCAGCAAAGCTACTTATTTGTGGCATTCTTGGATAATCACAGTCTAAATTGTAAGCTGTATAAGCTGGATGGATATCTTCTGGGGTCCTCAGTGAACATTTGCAGAGACAATTTTCAATTACAAAAACAATTGCATTGTACTATTTTTTATTTATTTTGATTCCATTTAACCAATGGTTAGTTTCAGAAGTTACCTGTAAATATTTCCAAGATGTGAACTCTGGAAGCCTTGAGGAGTTGTTAATTCCACATGGCCTACTTAAACTGCCTTTTTTGTATAAAGAATAAATTTATTAAAAGTTTTGTAAATGTCTTACTGTTCCACTCTTTGTGACACTGCATCACATTATTTTAGTGTTGAAAATATGCTTCATTTTCTTTAGCTTTTTTATCTTAGTCATGAAGACATCTGTACTGTCTACTAAAAACCACATTGATTCCGTTTTGAGTACTGTGTCAACAGTTCATAGGAAAGCTAAGTTTATGTAAGCAGTTAAAGAAAGGTGAAATAAGTATTGCAATGAGACATTCTTTTCTCTTGGGAAAAAGATTGGAAGGGTCATGGTGGAGGATGTTGGGAAGAGTTCTCTGAAGGACAAAGAGACAGATTGAATTATTCAGTACCTGTTTCTGTTCTTTAAATCACTTTTCATGAGGTGATGCTATGCTCTACGTATCTTCAGAACTTGAAAATACTGTCAGACGCCAGCTACAAACCAAAACTTTTGGCAGCCAACGGATGATGGGAAAAGGAAAGATGTTCTGGCTAGAGTAAAGGATGGAATTTCTTCTAATTCCTGTCACTGGCAGGACGCCTGCATGTCAGCTGTTCTGGGGCTGGAAATCAGTCAGAGTGAAGCTGGGGCCAAAAAGCCACGGAGTGACCCGCTGGGCAGGTGTGCAGTGGCTCTTGCTCAGGTACCCGCTATGCAAGGCAATAGGGACTGTACTTCTGTTTGTTTTAGACTCTGCTGAATGGTTGGGTAGCATCACATATATTATATATCTAAATATGAGTGAGATTCCCTTAAAATCATTGCCCAGAAATCAGGGAGTAGTCTTTTTGGAATTTATGAATACTAAAGACTTCAGGTTTATGAAGTCTGCCATACTAGAGTGCCCTTTCAATTACTCTATTTTGAGTTAAAAAAACACAGTTGTGTTTTTTGAAAGAACTCAGCAATATCCATCAGTGCTATATTGGCATGCTTACAGTGGTTACCGGACAGAATTAAAACATAAGAAGAGAAAAAAATTTAACATAGACGTTACATCCAGGGGGTATTATGTCACAATCTGAAGTGATGCTGGAAGTTTATGTTGATGTGAGCTTGAAACCACTGACAAGGGGGGAGAAGTGCTGAAATTGTGGTGTGTTATTTTGCTGTGATACAGAGGTTAAGGAAGCAATGAAGCCATCAAAACTGAAGCTGCATTTACATACAAAACATAAAGACGCCAGTACAAAACTGAATTCAATGCATGAGGGATCAGACTTCGAGTAAAACTGTCATTGTCATTTAGTTGACTATTACTGCCATATTCAGAAAAGGTGAATCTTTTCTGGAAAAAAAAGTCCAGTGGCAAAGTTTGTTTTGCCATCCTTAAATTAGGTTGTAAAATAAGTAATGCAAATTTTACTATTTTACTTTCTCAATTTAGCTGGTGAAGTTAAAATATTAATTTTAAAATAAGATTGATAAAAAGTGAAATCATGGTAGCCACAGCCCTATATGCCTACAAGGCCACCATCTTTTATGATACCAATGTGGGGAGGATATGCAGCATACAATTGACAAATGGACTCTATTGGATCCTTATCTATAAGCCTGAGTAAATAGTATGTCTTGATCACAATGGACACCAACTTATGATTTGGAGTGGCAGCAGACACCACTATTATGTCTCTAACCAATTACAAATGTGTGTTCCAGCATCATAATCAGTGACTGCGGGGACTCATGTCATGGCCAGAGACATCCAGGACTTGGAAAAAATACATAATGTGGCCTGGGTTTTCCATCTACCTTATTACATTCTGAAAATAGGTGTCATGTAAATGCAATGTTAATAGATCAACTAGCAATTCACATGCCATCCTTACAAAAGCAGGATTCTATTCCTAGCTGAAGCAATCATGGGAGTCAAACAAACCCAGAGATTGCCTCTAGGAAGAGGGCATAGGCAGGGGAATACAGTGCACGTAGCAACATAGAACAGCAAGAGACTGATTTCCTAACAGTGACTGACACAGTGGGGACATGAGGGGTTAGATGTAGCTGCCCTAGATGTGGGCCCAGTTCATTCAAATGCTAATTCAGATACAATTTAGTTACCTTCAAAGTTTAAAATGTATTTTTCTCCAGAATTGCTTAGACAGTTTATGAGAGGCTTTGGATGACTATGTGAGTTGTTATTAACCTTGATTACAGTGAGGAAGATACCTCATAACCAGGGATGAACACCTTTAGATTGGAAGCAGATAATTGTCTTGTCCAGCCAATACTTTTCCCCAGCCTGTGGGTTATGCAAGGGGATGGGAAATCCTATACTGTGGGTTAGGAGTGAGGGGGAACCTGGGTCCTACTGGTGCCAAGATGCTATTGTCTCCCTGATAGGGGCCTGAGAAAGAAAAAGATTATAGCTTGAGCCGCTGGCAGCACAGAATGGATGGAAAAATGGGAGGAAGGCATTTATTGACAATTTGAGGTCAAGAGAAAGATGGGAGAATAAGCTTGTTTCCTCGGTCAGGTGGAAAGGTAGAGTCTGCCAGGATTGTCACATTTTCCTTCTTGTAGAACTCATGCTTCTCTTCCTATGTTTGGGCATCATGAATGCTTGCTTTATTCCTCAACCTGAAAATACTTCCACATTTGGCTCAGAACCCAGGGGCACTCCTATATTCTTTTTTTTTTAATTATTTATTTTTGGCTGTGTTGGGTCTTCGTTGCTGCGTGCGGGCTTTCTCTAGTTGTGGTGAGCAGGGGCTACTTGTTGTGGTGCGCAGGCTTCTCATTGTGGTGGCTTCTCTTGTTGCTGAGCATGGGCTCTATGTGTGCAGGCTTCAGTAGTTGTGGCACGTGGGCTCAGTAGTTGTGGCTTGCGGGCTCTAGAGCAGAGGCTCCGTAGTTGTGGCGCACGGGCTTAGTTGCTCTGTGGCATGTGGGATCTTCCGGGACCAGGGCTCTAACCCGTGTCCCCTGCATTGGCAGGTGGATTCTTAACCACTGCACCACCAGGGAAGCCCCTCCTATATTCTAACACTAATTATGGGAACCCTACCATCATAACTTTTTTAGTCAGGTAAGGCTTCAATCATGTAAATGTATGCCACATTACCCAATTTTAAAATTTGAGTTTTCTCATATGCTCTTACAGCATATTACCGGGCACCACAGAAGGAACTTTGTAACTAGAGCTAATTCTCAGCATACAAGGTGCCCATATATCCAAGAGAATTGGTACTAGATGGGTGTTCTATCTTGGGGCACCAAGTCTAGTATACTGTCAGGGTTCTCGTTGGGGTTAGACTTTTGTAGATTGTGCACCCCAAAGCCCTGGTAAATGCTGTCTTGGGTGGTCCCCCTTGACCTCACCTCTGATCCTTGCCTATACTTGCTTAGGAAAGTAGGAAAGGAAGTTGCCCTGATTTTGGTTATTAGTTGGCTGAAGAGGCACGTTTTGAGCAGTTATGTTATGAGCAGTGTTAAAAGAGACACTGGATACTTCACCATGGTCCATTTGTTTTTGAGATAAAAGTCTTCCCCCTATGAGATGCTTAATACAATCTTGAGTGAATTTACCTCCAAACTAAGAAGAACAAGCATTAGCAGGGATGACTTCCAGTGATGACAGCCTGATTGAGTCTTGAGATAAATTATTCCTTGATGGGAAGCCTACAGTTAACATCTACCATGAACTGTGTCCTCATAGTCTTTGAGCTCACAGAAGCTGCTGCTAAATGAGGAGGTACCATTTTCATCAGTTTGTTTCAACTGATTGTCATTTGTGTGAGGCATCTCTCATGCTGAATCTTTATGCAGGGGCCTTTAGGGTGAGTGAGCTTCCTCAATCTTCTTCTGTCTCACCTCATCTCCAAGCCATCAACAGTTCCGGTTGGCTCAATCTTGAAAAATATATTCAGATTCTGACTACTTTCCACCAGTTCTACAGAAGCCGTTCTTTTCTAGGCCATCATCATCTCTCCTGGTTTGTGGTCACTCCCCCCTCCCCCCCGCAGACTCCTCTACGGTCTATTGTTCACACAGCTGCAGTGGTCAGATCAGGCCACTTTCCTGCTTTAATTCTCCAGGGGCTCTTCATCTCACAGTAAAAACAAAGGTTTCAAGGCCAGAGGGTCGTTGCTATGGAGCCTTTGAAACATTCTACAATAACAGGCCCTCCTCTCCCTGCCCCAGGTCCCTTCCTCCCTCCGCTCCAGCTCCTACGATAGCCCTGCCGTTTCTTCAGTGAGCTGATTGCGCTTCTGCTCTGGGGTCTCGTTTCCTCTCTTGGAATGATCTCCCTCTCACCCTCGTATCCACATGGCTTGCTCTTTTCTTCCTTAGGTCTCTGTTCAAAGGTCACTCTATCAGAGAGAACTTCCCTGATGACCCTATTTAAACTTCTGCTTTCATTCCTTATCCCTTTCACCTGTAGCTTTAACATATGATGTGTTTTTGTTTAGTTCTTCATTTATTTATTGTCAGTTTTTCCTCCATTAGAGTTTAAGCTACATTTTTTTAAATCAAGAATTGTCTGTTCTGTTCCTGCTTAGGTTTCAGTGCCTAGAGTAGTGCCTGGCAAATAGTAGGTCCTCATTAAATATTTGTTGAATGAATGAATGAAATGTATAGCATGTGCTGTCCAGTTCATCACCATCTCCATCATTGCATATCATCTTGCATAAGTCTGTTTCACTCCTTTACATTTCCTTCCTAACTCTTTGTAAGTATTTGAATTTGTGACTCTTGGCCTATAGCTTAGAAAAAAAAAGACCAGTTTAGGAACAAATGAACAAATATCTAACTATCTAGATAACATCTCTCTGAGAAACATAAAAACTTCTGTTAACACTATCTCCCTGCCTCTTCCCATTTCCCTACATCCCCTTTCCCCGCCCTCCCCCGAGATAGGAAGTCCAGATCTCAAGAACAGAGGCCTTACTTTCTTGGGAAAGGAGGAAGACTCATTCTTTCCAATGAGTCTACAGTTGTGAACAAAGTTTAAACTAATTCCACTGAGATGGAAATGGGATACACAATACATATATTTGTATAATGTTGAATAAATCATTTTTGAATTATGTGGAATTGTACATAATTCAGAAATTATCTTCATTTCAGATCAGAATGATTTTGCTTGTCTGTGGCTGTTAATACTTTGTTTTTTTGCCTTACCCCTCACTGAGTAGTTAAAAATATATAAGGACTGAGGGAAAGGAAATTACTATTTAAATGAACTTTTCTGGCAATCTTTTAATCAATTTATTAAGGTTTAGTTTAATATATAAGGAAAGGCATTTATTTTAATTGTTTAGTATGAGTCTTAATAATTGGATACACATGAGTAATCAATTGTATCCAAATTAAGATATAGAATATTTCCAGTAGTCCAAAAAGTTTCCTTGTGTCCCGTTGTAATCATTCCTCCTTACGTCCTGTCCCAGGAAACCACTGAACTGCTTTCTGTCATGATAGATTAGTTTTACTTACCTTAGAATTTCGTGTAAAATGTGTATAATATCTACTCTTTTATGTCTGATTTTTTTTTTTTGGCTCGGTATACTTTTGAGCCTCATCCATGGTTTTATATTTACCAGTAGTTTGTTCCTTTTAATTGCTATTAGTATTCCACTGTGTGAACATACCAGTTTGCCTATTCATTCACCTGTTGATAGATTTTGGGATGTTTCCAGTTTTTGCCTCTATTATAACTAAAGCTTCCATGAACATTTGTGTACACGTGCTTGTTTTAATTTTGGGGAGATAAGTACTTAGGAATAGAATTCCTGGGTCATCTCGTGAATATGTTTAATTTTATAAAAAATTCTGATTTTAAATTTTTTGTAAAGCGAGAAGTTTGTAATTTATCTGTTTTTCATTGTGCTCATATTTTCATAATTAAGTTACTTTCTTGTGGGAGGGTGAAGACTCAAATGTGGCAACTGCATTTATTGTCAATCACGCTGGTATAAAAATTCAGAAATAGCAATTAAACGGGAAAATTTCCCTTTCCCCAAAACTCTGTGGCTGGATGATGGGCCCCTCATGGAGCTGCTGAGAGTATTAAATGAACCTAGACATAAAAAATTGCTTACCACAGTGCCTGGCACATAGTTCATGTTCAGTGATGCTAGTTGTTGTGATTATTATCTGAGTTTGTTAATAGGATAGGAGAGAAGACATAGCCCACGTGCTATAGAAGTTAAACTCTGACTTTGTACTATACTGTGATCACCTTTCCTGAAAAGCTTACCTCACAACACCTGTAGTAGCTTATTCACCTGCCTTATTGGCCAGTAATGTGTGTTCATCTACACTAAATACACGAAAACAAGTTCAGAGTATCAAATCATAGAGAAAGGTAGAAGCCAATAATGTTGCAAACTACAAAATGTGAAAATACAATAAGATCAGAATCACAAGGTGAAAAATTATAATAATTTACAGCTGAATGGGTACCTTTGTAAAGACTTACCCATTTTCTAAAGTAAGATAATTTCATTAAAACCTATGACTGCTTTTAACTTTGGCGAGGTCAACCTTGGTGCTTAACCCTTTTCTCTCTGATGAGAGAACCATGCTGACAGGATACAGTGAGCTTCACTTTTCTGCCTTTATTTTTAAGTCTTTAAGACTCCTTAATCTGTGGGAGGCACTGTTAAACCCAGAGGTGAAGAGAAGAAAAAATATTCAAATTTTTAACGAAGTTACATTTTTTACAACAAAGGGAAACCCTTCTGTAATGTGTATTTTAATCAGAAGTACAAACCACTTAGTCTTGTTGTCTTGTTCTCTGGCAAGTGGTCTTTGTGAGAGCCGTTGCTGATCTCCAAACTCAAGATACCTAAGGTGTTATGGGCAAGCTCTGCTCCCAGTCAAAAAGAGTTATTGGATATCTCTAGTTTTCAGCACAGAGGAAGACCTTCTGTGTAATGTTTTCATTTCTCATGAGAAGTCAAGTCAGAATTAAACTGACTTGATAGAGATAGGTGTAATGATTCCTTCCAAAACAAAGCTGAATTGAGCTCAAAAGGATTGCAGTGGTTAGTAGTCTCATTAACCAAGTGCCGTTTGAAAAAGGCTTTATTTCTGTAGTGAACTTCACTGAAGATTGTCAGTTGGTAAAACGCATGTGTTGTCTACCAGTGTTCTTTCACCACATAATCTGACTAAAATTTGAGATAAGTAGAAAACAGAGTCACCTCCTTTTCACCCTTTTGGTGAGGGAGGGATTCGTGCCCTAGGTTTATAGGGATGGCTGAACACCCAAAACCCAACACTGGACAGATGATATTGACAACCCTTGGAATTAGTGATGTGTTATGAGGAAGCCTGGACTAGCCTTCCCAAGGATGGAAAAACACAGGGAGGGTGAGGCCCATATGAAAGCCAGCACCAACTGCTAGATAGGAAGATATACACATATCCACAATCTGGTAGAAAAGGACAGGGCCTTGTCACGCAGGGCCTTATAGGGATTGTACCCAGGAACAGAGTGAAAAACCAGGGACTGTGGGTGGCAGGCTTTGTAGTACCAAGAGGGTGAGGTGCCTCCTGATTGCCGTGGGAAGGTGTCCTTGGCTTGTTTGAAGAATTCCACAGACTGGCAGAGAGCTGAAACTTGCTGCTCAGGGATAAGCAGGAACTGTGCCTGGTTCATTCGATAAAGAGGGTTGTTTAACTCAAGGACCTTATGCACAGGAGCAGAGTGGGAAGGGGAACTTGTGGTTAGGCCTTCGAGTCCCTCCAGCTTTCACCAGATATCAAGGCAGCACATAATATTTAATCTTAATTTTAAACCTTATATAAACACTATCCAACAAATATTTAATAAGAGCTGCCATGTGCCAGAAGCACATATGTGTTCTAGAAGCTGAGGGTAATGAAGACGAATGATATATCATCTATGCATTTGAGAGGTTTACAGTTTGAAAGAAAGAGCCAAACAGGTAAATAGGTAAGTGCTAAATGAGCTGTAGTAGACATAAAAAATAGAACCTAAGGACACAAAGAAGAAGTAATCAATCTTATCTAGATAAGTTAAGGATAGTTTTCCCAGCAAAGTACTGTTTTCTCTTTTCTTTATGAATAAGGAAAATTATAGTGGAAGATCTCCCAGAAGATATTCCCTTATATATATTTTTGTCAATGAAAATTTTATACTGAATGCCAATATCTAAATCAGTTCTCATTTAGGGGAATTTGAAAGCTGATTAACTTAGGCAAGTCATCATTCAGCCACTGGGGTTGGGGGGGGGGCCAGGAAGCTCATGGCTGCTGCAAGAGTCAACAAAGTAATTCTAATTTAACTTCTCTTCTATGTCCCTTCTCCTCTTTTTCCTCCTTCTCCTCTTTCTTCTTATCTTCCTCCTTCTCTTCTTTTTCTTCTTCCAGGATGTGGGGGAGAGTCATAACTGGATAGGCATTAATAGCTTTTGCCTCATCTTCTCCTGTCTGACCTGTCATTGAGTCCTGTCAAGTCTAAATAGTTCAAAATATTTCTAGAGTCTTTCCACTTCTCTTCATGTCTACTGCCAGCACCTTAGTTTAGGTAAGTGAGGCTCTTTGCCTGCACCCCTGCCCTTTGGAGGGCTGTACATATCACAATCAACTGAATAATGTGCACAAAGTTTCCTTTATTAGTTCCTCTGGTGCTCAACACAGGCACAGCATAATCCTTAATGCTAAATGTCTAATCACATGGTTAACTTTGTTCCTTTCCCGGGGAAATACTTCTCCACAAATCTTATCCGATATTCATTAAGCCAGTGATGACCACATACACACACACACACGCATACACACAAAACCCTGTGAAGGTTTGTGGGGTATGTGTCTACCCATGTCACAGATTTAGTATATTCAAAGAGTTGTGCAGCCATCATCTCAATTTAAGTTTAGAACACTTTCATCATCACAGAGAATTCCTGTACCCATTAGCAGTCATTCCCTGTTCTCTTTCCCCAGCCCCACCCTTCTCCTTGTGTACTAGGCAACCACTAGTGTACTTTATTTCTTTATAGATTTACTTATTATGGGCATTTTGTATAAATGGAATCATATAGTATGTGGTCTTTTGTTACTGGCTCCTTTCGCTTAATTGCAATAGATTCTTGCACATGCTGTTGTTCTTCAGTAGGACTGAGTGTTCATTTCTTTACTCATGAAATAGGAAATTCCTCAAACATAGGAAGGGTATTCAAAAGGTATTAAGTAGCACCAAATATGACAAATTTCCATTATATGTGGCTTGTCACTTCTTTGGGTCTCAGCTTACATGGCACCTCTGAGAGACCTCCTTCCACGTCCTAGTTAAAGATAGACCATCCCTGTTATTCTATCTCCAGACCCTTGCTTTTTAAAAACACTTATGATAACTTGAAATAATTTTTTTTAAAGAACTGGTTTTATTTTTTTATTAGTTTTTAAAATTTATTTATTTATGGCTGTGTCGGGTCTTCGTTTCTGTGTGAGGGCTTTCTCTAGTTGCGGCAAGCGGGGGCCACTCTTCATCGCAGTGCGTGGGCCTCTCACTGTCGCGGCCTCTCGTTGCGGAGCACAGGCTCCAGACGCGCAGCCTCAGTAGTTGTGGCTCACGGGCCTAGTCGCTCCACGGCATGTGGGATCTTCCCGGACCAGGGATTGAACCCGTGTCCCTTGCATCGGCAGGCAGACTCTCAGCCACTGCGCCACCAGGGAAGCCCTGAAATAATTTTAATTGTCAGTCAGTCAGTGTGTATGTGTGTGTGTGTGTCTGTTTCCCTCCATGTCTATCTTGCCATCATTGTTCCTCCAGTGCTTCAAAGTAGGCACTCAATTTTTGAATGAATGAATAAATGAATGAGTTATTGAATGATTAAAAAGAATGTAATAGGAGGCACATGCTTGATGGGGAGTGATGATGATGAATTCAACATGGAGATTTTAAGTGTGAGCGAAGCTATAGGACATCCAAGTGACCATATCTTCTGGGTAGCTGCTAAACAGAGGTTACACACACATTTCAAACTAAATAGTGTAGAAGGGCCTATAGGAAAAGGTGATATTCTCTTGATCTACGCCACCCTCAGTCCATGTCACTAGAGATGAACATTTTAAACTGTGTTTAACTCCTTTAGTGGCAACTGCCATTGTCTGTATCTTCAGATATGATGCTGTATTGCTCTTTCTTGATTTGTCAACTTCTGAATTATCTATTGCTATGCTACACGAGCCTTTAGTCCATTTAGTCTGTAAGGTGGAAAAATTTCCATCTTTCTTTCCACCTCCTCACAATAACTGTATCTTAAAAAGATTCTGTTTGGTACACTTATAAGTTTAAACAAGTTGCTTAAGTCTTCTGCTTTCATGCACTGTAAACAGTTCCTCTTGCCTCCCAAGTTGTAACATAAAGATGTCTCTGTGTCTAGCCTTCCTTCTGCCTCCATTTCCTAGTTTCTGGAAGTTGTACTTTTAGTTTTTCATAGTCAAGCTTGATAACCTGTACATTCTCCTGTCATATGTTCTATTGGCTGCTCGAAATCGTGTCACATTTGAATTAGTTTCATGTCTGAACTATGTTGCTTGTATCATTTTTACGATTATTCCTGGAGAAAGTGATTCCGTTTTTTTTCCCCTGATGGATGAAAAAGAATGTGTCTCTTTACCATATTGCTAACATCTTCTAGCTTCTTTCTTATTCTCTATACTTCTTATTTTATTTTTTTGCGGTACGTGGGCCTCTCACTGTTGTGGCCTCTCCCATTGCAGAGCACAGGCTCCGGACGCGCAGGCTCAGCGGCCATGGCTCACGGGCCCAGCCGCTCCGCGGTATGTGGGATCTTCCCGGACCGGGGCACGAACCCGTGTCCTCTGCATCAGCAGGCGGACTCTCAACCACTGTGCCACCAGGGAAGCCCTCTATACTTTTTAGAATCGATTATTTTCTTTTCCTTGAAGCCACTGATTTCAGTGGCTGCATAAACCATGGCTTTTTTGTACAATGTTTAGCTTTTCTGGCGCTTTACACTTCCTCCCTCCCCCTCTCCCTCCCTCCCTCCCTTCCTTCCTTCTTTCTGCTTGTAAAGGCAAAAACTTATATTGATGCAAAATTCCCTCAAGTAAATAAAATTTCAGTTAGAAATGGACTAAATTCTACAGGTATGTAAATTATGTTACAGAGGTAAAATAATAGACTTCAGAACTTGACTATGGCTTATAATTAACATTTAATTATATAATAAATTCCATAAATAAGGATGTCTTTACAGCTTACATGGTTCCAGACTAATCAAGCATTGGTCTCCAATCCTAGTGCTTATTATATTATAATCAAAAGAAAAAGATGAGCAGAGAATCTTCCTGACAAAATTCCTGCTAAAGTGAAAGCCATAGCTGCAAGAGGGAGTGCAGAACTTAATTCAGGTGCTGTTTTCTGCTGAGATATGAGTAGACAGTGTAGGTGATGACCTGATCTTTGTCATTTATTAAATATATGGAAATAGTTAGAAGCTGAAAAACAGGCAGTTTACTCTTACAGGCAAAGTATGAATAATTAGATATCCCATAGATAAATAAATTTATCAGAGTCTGTTTCATTTTGGCAAATAGTATTTAATGGTATAAAAGATAAATTTATGAAACACATACGTATACACTCACAAAGTCATGTATATAAAAGGCCTGATTGGCACCGGGACGAAACCAACAAAAGGTTCGGTAATGGTGCCAGCATAACCATCCTTATCACATGCATGTGCCCCATTATGTGATGATTAAACCTTTCCATTTATCTCGCTTGCCACAATTGCATTCCAAGCAGAAATGAAGGATACGAATTATGCTTAGGCAAGGGGAAAAGCTTACATTGAAATAATTATGACAACTTACAGTGTACAGTGTATAGAAAGTTTGCAAAGTGCTTTTCACATAGATTTGCTCATCTGCTTTCCATAACAGTCCTGAGAAATGCATGTTGCTGTATTAGCTCCACTTTATCGCTGACAAAACCGGGGATCAAAAAAAGTTGTTATGTTTTTCAAGGGAACTGCTGATAAGGAGTAGAGCAGGATTCCAACCCAGGAAATACGGCTGTCAGTCTCCTCACTACACCACAAAATTATCTGTTTATCACCTGTTAATGTTTATCATGCAGACTGTATCTGCATTGTAAAGGAAAGACACCGGATACGTGTAGGCATCCAAGTTACCCATACAAGGTGTTGTTTAGACCGCACCATCCTTTCTAAAGGTCAAAGTGTAGTAAGGACAGAAGACCTGACCTTCAATCCTGGCTACTGCCAGGAATGTCTATGATTAACGACAACAATACTGTCTGCATATAGTACTCGTCACCACACTCAGATAAATTCTGGGAAATATTAATACCCAGAAAAGCTTTGAGATGGGAAAGAAGTCATAAAATTATTAAAGCACATGCCCACTGCTTTGCTTCAGTGGTGTTTATGGGTTGATTGGATGCAGTCTTTTTTTTTTTTTTTTTTTGTGGTATGCGGGCCTCTCACCGTTGTGGCCTCTCCCGTTGCGGAGCACAGGCTCCGGACGCGCAGGCTCAGCGGCCATGGCTCACGGGCCCAGCCGCGCCGCGGGATGCGGGATCCTCCCGGACCGAGGCACGAACCCGCGTCGCCTGCCTCGGCAGGCGGACTCTCAACCACTGCGCCACCAGGGAAGCCCGGATGCAGTCTTTTATTCACTGTATATTTTTTGAGCAACCACTGTGGGTCAGAATATAAACAAAACAACAGTACAACAAAATGAATAGAGATTGTGGTCAATAATATTAAGGAAATAAGCAGAGAAAGGCAAAGTGTTTTTAAATGAAAGGGTCAGGAAGGCATCTCTGGGAAAGATGGGCTGGAGCCAGCAACATGGGGACCCAAGGAAGAACGTTCTGTTGGGGACACAGAAGAGCAAAGGCCCTGAGATGGGGAAGGGGCTCAGCGTGTCCTGGGAAATGACCAGACTCAGTGGGCAAGGAGAGAGAGAGAAGGATGTGAGAGTGGAGAGGTTGCCAGGACCTTGAAGACAACGTAAGAGATTAGATTTTACTTTGAATGCAGTGGAAAACCACTGATGTAGTTTAATCCGAGGTGACATGCTCTAATTTACATAGGAAAAAAAGGTTACCTGAGCTCCTTTTTCTAAGGATAGTTTCTCTTTCAAATTATGAAGAAGTGGTTTCTCCTTTGGAAGTGAAAGTAAAAAATTTTAATAAATTATTTACTGAAGAATAGCATACTGAAAGTAATGCACACAGATCTTAAGTGTACTCATTAATTAATGTTCTCAAAGCAAGACACCTGTGTAAAAAGCTCCCAGATCAAGAGATAAAAAGACATTCCCAGCATCTTCGAAACCCCCTTCTGTTTCCTCCCAGTGACTTCTCTCCTGACCTCCCCAATTAACCACTATTCTGACTTCCTTTATCATAGACTAGCTTTGTCTGCCTTTATACTTTATATATGAATAAAATTGTACAGTATGTACTTTGTTGTGACTCTCTCACTCAGTATGCACAATTCATCCAACTTGTTGTGGGTAGTAATTTGTTCTCATTGCTGTATTGTATTCCATTTTCCAACTGTACCACTGGAGTAGTTTCATAATTTTTCCATTCCACTCTGATGGACATTTGTTCTTTTTTTCCATGAGAATCGAACTGAATCGTGCTCTGTTGCATGGCAAAGTCTTGATGATAAATGTCTTATTAATATTTAAGGGAGTTGCCTCAGTTCAAATGAAAAGAAAATTAAAGCTTATTATTTGATATGGACTCTGTTTACAAATATTAGTACACATTTGATGGCAACATTGATGAAAAATTAATTTATCACATGTCAGGCACTGTGCTAAGTGTTTAAACATAGTATTTCATTCACTTCTTACAGGCACTATGTGAGCTATGTACTACCTCTATCCCCATTTCCCACATGAGGAAATTGAGACCCAGAGAGATAATTTGTCTCAGATCAGAATTTCATCAGAGAAACAGATCCAATAGGATTTATATGTGTGTATATACATGTGTATTCATACACAGATTAGATAGATAGATAGATTGCAGGGATTGGCAAGGCAAGGCCTAAATCTCTGTAGGGAGACCATCAGGAAGGAGAAGCCAGAACTTTTGGGCATTGGCTGAAGCTGCAGTCCATAAGCAGAGTTTCTTGTTCCTTGGGGAAACCTCAGTTCTGCTCTTAAGGCTTTTCAATTAATTGAAGCTGGCTCACTGAGATTATCTAGAATGATCTTCTTTATTAAAGTAAACTGGTTATAGACTTTAATCACATCTACAATATACTTTCACAGCAACCCCTAGTTTGATTTAATCTGGCTCAGTTGACACATAAAACTGACCATCACGATCATATATAAACTAGTAGATAGCTGGACTGAGATATAAATCTAAGTCTGTATGATGTTAAAGCTCAGGATATTGGTTTCTATGATCTGTTTAAAAAACTGTTCTAGGCTGAGGACACAGCATGCTCTAAGATTCTGGGGTGGAAATGTACTGGGGATAATCCAGGAATGAAAAGAAGGTAAATGTGCCTGGAGCACACAGATCTGAGGGAAGCAAGAGATAAAATAAGACTCCTGAGTTTGGTAGACTTCTAACAGGGTCTCTGCCAAGTACTGGTTGTGGAATCTTGGGAAAGTTACCTAAATTCACTGTTATTCTCCTTTATAAAATGGGTAATGAAACCTATTTCCTAAGGTTGATTGAATAAATACATGTAAAGTGCTTGGAATAGGGCCTGGCATATATATCTCCATCCATCCATAAAAATATTTATATTCATAGAAAAGTAACCAAAAGTGATTATTTCTGGGTGGTAGAATATGGGTAATTAATGTTTTTCTTTATTTCATTATTTTCTCAATTTTTTACACCTTGAAGTTAATTGGAACAAAATTGCACAGAAAAAGAAACGGTGATTCTACTAAAGACAGCAGGCAGGAAGTGTCCGTGTACCCAGTCTTTGCTCAGGCTATACAGAATATAACTTCTAGCCAGCTCCCAGATGCTTGGTGCATTCTTTTATCTCTGTCATTATATCGTCCTTTCAATCAGGAAATGTTCCCTCCATTGTCTTTTTCCCAAATCCCTCTATCATCCTTGCGTTCAAGCATTATATCCTTTGTAAAATATTCCCTGACATTTTCCCTTTTTCCCTCCTCAAGAGCTGTGAACATCCTTCCTAGTGGTCCCATAGCGCCTAGTACATATACAAGGGTGGCCTTAAAGTCTGGAAACACAGGCAATATACATAAACATTCATCAATAAAATATTCAAATACATATAAAATAATATCTGTTTCCAGACAAGATGGGCATGCTTTATATTAAAATATTTACTACATTCTGTTGTAATTGTTATGTTGTTCTTCCCATACTGTGGCCGTTCTGAAGGCAGTTGCTTTGCCTTTCTCGTCTCTGTGCTGCAGCCTGCCTTTTACAGTGTCTAAGATGAAGCTGGTCCTTGGTAAATATTTACTGAATGATTGAATTATCTAATTGGCTTAAAATGTATTTTTTAAACAAAATGGTGTTTACTGTTTCTGTTGTTTATTAGTATTTTACAAATAGACTTTGAAACATTCTGGTCATCTCTTACCTTTTTACCTGGAGGTGCCTAATCTCTGATTTTTCCCTCTGGTTTTGGCTATGTTGGTTGAACTTCTCATCTCTTTTTGGTTTCTTATATCTGTCTTGACGTGTCAACAGCAAACAGAATTGAACGCATTATTTCAGCTTGGGTATGCGGCTCTTCTGTATAAAGGTTTTGCTTCTAAACTTTCATAATGATGCTCAAAGTACGTGAATTTAATTATGCTTAATGCCCTACTACCTGCACTCAAAGAACATTCCAAATCATGTTTATTTATGATGGTGTATATGAAGCTAGGTTCTATGTTCTGGACAACACTTTTAAGCTTTTATCCTAATTTTTCTTTCAAACTTTGTGGTAGTTGCCCTCTACTGCAATGTAGTTAGCAATTAAGTCTAGAATTTTGTGTATTATCCTACAAATAGTTAGTTTTGAGAAATACTTAAAGTGGAATCTTAAAAAAATGTTTGTTTGAATATATATCTTTTGATCTGTAACACCAAGTGGGTATTTTTTCACCCATTCTCGAGCAGTATCTCCATCTCCAGTCCTGGTAGCGTGTTGTAAGGTTTGGGGTAATGGTGTGGTTGACTGCTATATCATTATGACTTGGCTTGCTGCATTTTGAACTCATGTCCAATTTAATTGTGTGACTTAATAATGTTGAAAACCCTGGTAATTTCTTGATATTTTGATACTCATTCTGATATCTAATCCAAGACAATGAAAGATATAGCTAGTTTTTTTCAAGACATTTTCTTGTTTATCTGCACGGTTCTGTTATTTTTGAGGGGGAAATTTTTATGCAGTTGGTATTTGTCATGGTTTTAGTTATTTCTGAATCTAAGGAAGTACTTAGTAGGGTATGCTGTGCTTGAGAAACTTAATTATTTACTTGCCTTTGATGTGTTCTGCACTTAGTAGCTAACAACTGAGTGGATCCGCAAACCTTCATTTGGACACTAAATTTTCACCAGAAAAACACTGAACACTTATTTAGGTTTCATGGAATTTCTAGTTGAAAAAATAAATTCACACACCGAAGTTGTTCCAAATACATATAAAAGTTTTCTAATAACTGTATCAAGAATTGGTTTTTTAAATTCAAACTAAATTAATTAAATTAAATTTAAAATTAATTAGAATTAAATGTAACTTTACATTAATTAAAATTAAATAAAATTAAACATTAAGTTCTCAGTTGCACAACCATATCTCAATACCCACATGAGACTGGTACCTACAGTATTGGACGGTGCAGGTTTGGAGGGTTTGCTATAATTCTGTACAACTTCACCTATTGCTTTCCTAGCAAGATTTTAACTTCTATATATATATATTTTCTTTTTACTTATTTGGTATGTAATATCACTTTTCCTTTCAAGTAATTTCAAGTCAGAATGATCACACTCTGTTTCAAGCAGCATTATGTTCTTTGCCTTTATAGTTTCAGGGTCCTTCAAGTCACCACCTGAAAATGCATTCATAGAGCTGGCATACGCTATCAATTGCTCATGAAACTGTACTTATACTTGGGAATGACATTTTCATCTACTCACTAGATGACTAGTTATGCTCCCAATTTGGGCGCATACATGCTTGCACTGTTTGCATATGTATTCTGGTGTCAATTGCATACTCAGAATTTCCAGAAGACTTTAAAAGGCCAGTGTTAGATAATTTTTACAGATGGCATTTCTCAAGCCTTCAGGCTTTTTGATACATTTACTTATAATGAATGCATGTACTGACGGAGATTTAGTGTGAAATTTACTTTGTACGTTTGTACCATTATTCTGAAATGAGTCCAATCTACCTGTCATGTTGATTGTTGACTGAGGGAATTTGTGTGTGTGTGTGTATGTATGTGTGTGTTTTAAACTTTGCACTTTCTTTAAACTAAAACAATCTCCTTTGATCCAGGGGATTCTAGGTGTCTGTATGCTTGAAATCTGTGTGTGATTTTATTCTAGCAGAATAATTTTAAAGCCTTGTAGATTGTAAAAATACCAAGTTCAGATGGATTATACATTTATTTATTCTTTCATTTATCATACATTTATGGGGTACCGACTGTGTTCAAAGTAATGCATTCTCTAAGGGGGAATTCATGACCTCTCTCTGCAAATAAATGATATTTTTACCAGCATATTCGTTTATCTGTTGAAATATTAGCCACTTGGCCACCTCGGCCAGGAAAATCTTCCTGCTCTTGTCAGAATATAAAGTGATGTAAAAACACATGAAAAGGAAACAGTGTAATTGAGCTTTATTCATCACTCTGTCACAAAATTATTGACCGTCCATGGACAAATCACTTACCCTTTCTGTTTCTCAGTTTCCTCATCCACAAGGATTATGAAAAATGTCTTATTCACCACACTAGCCAATTTTAAGGGTCAATTGTAAGGATCAAATGAGCCTTGCCTGTGACTGAATGGTTTATCTTAGGACGAAGAAAACATAGTGCCTGGACTTGAGGTTGAATAGAGGGATTTCTCACAGGTTGGGTGATTAAATCTGTAGCAGCTGCAGCAGGCCGACCAAAAGGTAGGGAAAGAGGAAACCAATAGAAGCACAGCTATGTGCAGCATTAGAGGAAGGATAATGAATTTTGCACATTCTGTGCCCTGTGTTTCCCCTTGACTTTAGGTGAGTTGCAAAGAGTATCTTGACTTTTGTTCTCTGGGCTTCCCAGAAAGCAGATTTTCAGGTAAAAGCTAAAGTGAGTGCTTTATTGGGGAACATTATCCTAGGGAGTAGAATTGGCAGGTACAGGGTCAGCAAAGCAGGAAGGAAGATGCACTATAAAATGAGCCATGGCTATGGGTGGCTGTTGCTCCATCCCATGGGACCATTGGAAAAGATGTACGACCTGTCTCAGGACCTTATCTGTCAGCTCTTATCTTCTAGTGGTTGAAGGTCACCCCATGAGGTGTTCCACTCCTGAATTTCATGAATGGTTGCTGAGCAGGTCCTGGCTGTCCTATGCCTCAGTGCAGCACGACTCAAAGTGTGATCTCTGGATGGCAAACTGTCAGCCCATGATAAGTACAAAAATCGAAAGTAAGTGGTTAGAAACTTTTATAGCATTTTGATCAAGTAATTTTATGTCTGTTGAATTAGTAAAAAGTTTGGGCTTGTTTTTTTGTATGCTTTTGTGTTTTACATTTTATCAGATCTCTTTATGTTTGGCTTAGTCGAAGACATCTGGGTTCCCATACCTGCTTCTGAATTCATGTGAAAAGTGGATCCTATATCTATCTAATAGATAATTATTCAGCATGTGCCATGTGCTAGTTGCTGTGATAAATACTGATGTTACAGGCACGAATAGGAACCCTTTCTCCTCCATTTGTATTTCAAGGTTTAGAGGGAAAAATAAATGAAAAAAACCAAGAAATGACAATATAGCATGTTCTAATCAAGGCAACATTCTGAGGGACTTGGTGGGAGTGGTCCTTTATTCCTGGCAGGAACTGGGTGTGATGCATGGCAGATTCTGGCTCCTTAGTTGCAGCATGTGGGCTCCTTAGTTGTGGCATGAGAACTCTTAGTTGTGGCATGCATGTGGGATCTAGTTCCCTGACCAGGGATCGAACCTGGGCCCCCCGCATTGGGAGCTCGGAGTCTTATCCACTGTGCCACCAGGGAATTTAAATTTAAAATTTTAAATAAGTAGAAGGGTTGCAATTATGGTGAATTAGAATCATTCACATTTTACTAGCCCAAGGCTGGTGGAGTGAGCCACAAAGAAGAATTTAAGAAACAAAAAAGGGATTAAAAAAAAAAACTACTGGAAAGAAATGCTGATGAAGGTAGTAGAGTAGGGCATAAAGGCAAAGATTAAAGAAAGGATAATCAGAAAATTATCACATAAAGGAAATACCAGAGATGGCCTGGACTTGAGGATAAGGACATTAAAAAAGACGTTTAGGAGGCTACAGGGATTTTAAAAACTAGGACAAGACAGATGTCATGTATAATTTATTACCTGGAAAACTGTTAGTTAGAATGGATGTAAAATTGCAGGGTAGGAGACTCAGGTGTGGATAAAAGGTGCCCCAGTGGAAGTTAATGTGCTAAAGCAATATGCTTTCAAAGTCAGTTAGTCAAGATTATTGAGAATAATGGGAGGTGGACTGGACAGCTGTGGTTAGAATTTATGGGCTTGTAATAAAAAAGTAAAAGGAAAGTCAGAACTTTTTCTTATAGCAAAAATGTTGAGGCTTATAAATGTTAGAAAATAAAGAATAGAGGCGATCTGGCCTGCAGGTTAAAACACATTTGTAGAAAAGAAGAAAGGGAATAAAGGTAAAAAGAAACAATGACCACTGAAGACTCTTAATGTAACTGATCAGGACCCTATGGGGGTCTCCCCCACCCCACACGCCATGTCCTCTGCCTGCCTCTTGTTTGTATAAAAGGCTTTAGTCTCCTAGATGTTCCCCAAGTTCCAAAGAGCAGATTCAAATAGTTACTAACTAGGAAAGTGAGGGAACACAGAAACAAAGGAAAAGCAAACACAGCACAATCTTTTTCATGATTGTTAGCTTAAACTAATGTCTTGGTTTATGACCCCAAACAGCTGAGATTATGTCCTGTGGCTTCAACCAGCTGGTCCCAAGCGGACTTAAAATTGATGGCACTGGGAGGGTCAATTAAGAACTGAAACTCCTGAACCATCACGAAGGCTCTAAGTAAATAATAAAATGCCTCAACCATTGCTTTTGTTCTCTCCTAGAAAGAAGGGAGGGATCACAAGACCATGATTTACTAGTTTGCTTTGCGGGAACACATAGCTCAATCACAAGCACCAATGATGCATAGAGGCACAAGATGGTGCTGGGTTGTCTGCAAATGAGGGCTTTTCAGGAAACTGAGACCACAAAGACGCTCTCCCCTTTACCTTTTTTGTTTTTAAAAACCTTGCACCCGGCCAGCCAGCAAGATGGATTTCAGATGAGTCTAGGTCACCCATCTTCTGGGTTGGTACCTCCTCAACTAATAAACCTTTCTCTGCTCCAAACTCCGACATTTTGGTTGGTTTGGCCTCGCTATGCGTCAGGCCCACAACCTCAGGTTTGACAACAGTAACTTGTAGACTTATTTTTACTTAAAAAATTCTATTGTCATAAAAAACTCCCTAAGAGGTTAATTTTCAATGTTTTCATTATAAAGTAATATATTCTCCTTTTTAAACTTCTGGGAAATGTAGGAAAATCAACCATAGTTCCACCATTTAATTTTAACATAATTTTGCAGTTTTCTTCATTGCGTGCTTTTCTTTATTTTGACTTTGGCAAGATGTTGATAAAACCATCTAATTAGGTTTTATTTGATCATAGGACAAAGTTTATAAATACAAATACTTTGTAAAATCTTTTTGTAAACAAAAGCTATGAGGGTCAAATGGAGCTATATTTAAGTTGTTTCTCATAGCATAACCACGTTTGCATAAAGCTTTATAGAAACTCTCGTGTGCTCACTCTTGAGCAAGTTTAGCTTATTGTAGCAAACAAGGAGGAATTTTCTAGTCTGTTCTGGTAATGTCTTAGTCCTTTTGGGCTGATATAACAAAATACCATAGGCTGGGAGGCTTATAAACAACAGAAATTTATTTCTCACAGTTCTGGGGTTTGGAAAGTCCGAGATCAAGGTTCCAGTGTGATCGAGTGAGGAGCCTCTTCCTGGCTCAGAGCCTTCTTGTGTCCTCACATGGTGGCAGGAGGCAAGGGAGCTCTCTGGGGTCTCTTTTATATGGGTATTAATTTCATTTATGAGGACTCTGCCCTCATGACCTAATCACCTCCCAAAGGCCTCGTCTGCTAATACCATCCTCAATGGTATATTAGGGCATTAGGATCTCAACATATGAATTTGGGGGGGGGGACACAAACACTCAGACCATAGCAGGTGGTATGTGTGGAGCAGTTTTAATGTTTCAGCTGAGTTCATGGATACTTTATGGAAAATCAATCATAATTCATATATTATCCTTTTATCCTGTCTTCATAGTCTTGTTTGATAACAGCTTTTAGATCTACGCTTCCAAAGAAAGAAGGGACAGATCAAAAGTTCATCAACTCTCTGATTCTAGTATAAAGAACTGACTCCAGTTGGGATGGGAATCATCTCTAAGCTCTGATCTCTTATTTTAAGAGCTCTTTTTATTTTAAAATAGTCATGTGCTTGTCTCTCCACCCTCCACACTGCTCTTTTCCCTGAAGAGAACTAGATTCATGTAATCATACCCTATGTACACTTTTTAATGTTTGTCTTTTCTTAGGATAGCTCCACTTGAGCAGAAGTTCAATTCTTTTCTGAATTCTCGTTTTAATTCCTAGTGATATGCATATTGTAAGATCTGAATTCAGTGTGAAAGGAGTTATAATGGGTGGCACTACTAGACCCATTCTTATAATATTCTATGCATTTTATTTTGAATCTACTGTATTTAGCATAGGGTCTGGATGTGGCAGGAACATAAGATATTTACTGAATGAATAAGAGTTGTAGTTTTCTCTTGTGAAAAATACTATTCCCAAATAAAGGTCAAATGAATTTTGTAGAATTTTTCCTTTGAGATTGAATTCTGGACTATGCCTCTGACCCTGTTCCAGAGTTAAATTTCTAACAGGGTTTCTCAAACCCTAGTGTGCATTAGAATCACCTGGTGAACTTGTTGAACATGCAGCCTCTTGGGTCACACCCCATAGATAGTCTCCTTCACTAGGTGTGGGGTCTCGAGCCATCCACATTCTCAGCAGCTTCTTGGAGTGTTTGCGTAGTAGGTGGTCATAGGACCGCACATTGTAAAACACTGTTCAAAGTGTAGGTTCAGGAAAACTCAGGCAGATCAACTTAGATCTGTGTTTTCCTTAACTTGGCTAGGCTCTACCTATTTCAGGCAGCTATTCCAGATGGCTGGTTTTAGGAAACGGTCTTAGGGTGGTCTTTCGATCATCAGTCTAGAATGAATTCTCAAAGACTGTCTTGTCTCAGTTGCTTGAGTAGAAATGAGCGGCCTGTCATATAATCTTGTCAGGAGTAAATCTCCGTGACATCAAATCTACCTGATGAAACAGGTGACCGTTGTTTTAAAAATAAAATTCCTTAGCAACATTTCATTATCATATTCTCATAGAGGAAGGACTAGCCAACTACATAAAAGAAACTGGCTGGCTGGCTAAGAATAGACTGACATGCCTTTGACAGATCAGTGCTCCTGCCATAAAAATCTGTGGTTTGCACCTTGTGGTCACGGCTGGAATTGCCCTCAACATTTTGCTGAAGAAGTGGGGTCTCCATGGTTGCATTTGCTTCCTGTGCTCTCTGGGTCTTACTGGGACTCCTGGATCCGAGTTCCTAGGTGCTTTCTATCCTAAGTAGCTAACAAGGCAGCCTCCGTTCTGTGGCATCATGCTGTTAGTGTCAAGAGGTACGTGCCTGAAAGGGGAATGAGGGTAAGCAGTCTGGCTGCTGGGAATTGCCACTTGCAGCATATAGCACTTTGTCACTGAGTGATTAAAATTTCCTCTGTGACTTTTGCATTAAGACAGAAAAGAATACAGAAAATCTAAAAAAATGTTAATGTTATTTAGGACTTGGTAAATAAACCTATTCTTCTACATGCAACTACAAGAATAAACATTCAAACTCCAATTCCTCAAACAACTAAACAAACCAACTCCCCAGTCACCAACCTTTCAAATGGAATAATATAAGTATGGAGAAAAATGATTACTATATACATGAGTGTTTTGAGTTATTATTATAATCCGGAGACCTAAAAAGTTTAATAAGCCTAGCTGTACTGCCTTTAACTGACTGTCAAATTCTGTAACTCGATTGGTGGAGGACGGGGGGGAGACCGCTCACCTCCTTTCATGTGGAGGGTCACCATTAGCACATCATCTCTGGCCCGTCTCTATATCTCCGTTCCCAACTCCCTCTCTTTTGGTGAATGTGGGAGCAGAGATGGGCATACAAAACTCAGTCTCTTCCTTTATTTCTTCTTTAAAGGCCAGCTGCTAGTGAAAATTGCATATTCTGGGTCAGTATCTCTGTACTAGGAGTTTTCAGTTTTCATTCTGTAAACGAGATCTGTGATTAGTTAGTGCTATCTGTGACTGGATGTCCTATTGGGAAGTCTATTGTTGCTAAGCGTCTTAGCCACGCTCTCCAACTTGGTCTTGGGTAGACATGAAGATGTGCTCCCCAGAGCCCCTGCGAGGAAGGACTTGCTGTCCAGCTGTGAAGGGGGCAATGGGCAGAGTGCCTCCAGCTGTGTGTTCTTTTGGGGTCTGCTTCAGCTGCGTGGAGCCAGATGCCTTGCTCACAGCCATGCTTTTCCCAGGGAAGCCCACACTTGGTGAGTGAGCTAGGTGGGCGTTTAAAGACCCAGATCTTTCAACCCACTCTGGGATGACTCTCATGGGCAATGTTTACTCCACAACTTCCTGCCAGGTTGGCCACATTTTCTTTGGGTCTGCATCACAGTGTGACTTTTTCCTCTGCTCAATCCTGCTTCCTCCCCTTCCTTTAATCCCTTATATACATCTTGAACTCAAATTCTATCTCAGTGTCTGCACTTGGAGAATTCAACCTGTGACATGGCATCATTTGGTTATAAAGGTTTTAAATATCTTCCTGCCTTAATTTTTGATTTTCTTAGCTGGTTCAGAGCTCAAGTAGGGAAACAGTGGTGCCATTTCCAGGCTCCCATAGGATCCAGCAGTAGAAATAACTCAGTCTAGGTGAGGACAACTTTTATCCCGTCTCTGTGTAGCTTAGAGGAGTAGATAATATGGATGATATTAGGTGGTCCCGAGTGGAGTTTCCTGTGAGTAACTGACACTCTGGATATACCATCAGAGGTTAATATATTTTCTGACTCTTATAATGTGACTTCCTCTACTGATACATGTAAAACAGAGTGAAACAGCCTTATTTTCAGAGAGACATGAAACCTAGTTTATGGTTACATGGGTTTCCCAAAAGAGAAAATAAATATTCCATATTACCCAGGAAGAGTTAAATAACCCCAGTCTCTATTGAATACATATATTCATTCTTGGCTTAAAGCATAAATGGTTGTCACTATTCTGATTTCTTATAAACAGAACATTGGGTGAATCATCAAAATAGTGTGAAAAACACTTCTGTAAATAATCCCTATCCTTCATGTGTATTGCCATACCAAGGTAGCGCTGAGTTAGTAATCGTGAAAAATTAACATTGACTTCCACTGAAAATAGAATAAATAGAACATGACTTAGTAATACAGCAGAACTAGTGTTTTAATGGTGATGCTATCAAAATGGGCTATTTCATATAAGATTTTTCTTTAGAATGTAGCATGCATTCTCTTGCAGATTAAACTTGTGATCATAACTGGATACTTTATCAAGGGAATGGGAACAGAGAGTATTTATTATCTGGGGAGGTCCAGCTTTGGGAAGGTTTTACTTGGAAGAATTGGGGAGCAATCAAATGCATGTTTAATAAACTAGATCAGCTAATTTTAACCCCGGAACTCAAAAGAATGACAGATATTACAACCAGATAGCACTCATATTCAGCTGGGCTTTTAAGTTTGTTTAAATCAGTGGTTTTCAACCTTGTGAGAATATGAAAACATGTCCTATTAAATAAACAGAGAAAGGGAAAATTGGCCTTACTGAAAAACCAGACTACAGTGTTTGCCCAAAACCATAAATACACCATGTTTAGAACAGGGCAATGACTAGGCCAACACCTTAACCCTGAAAATGATTAACACCCTGTTCTCATTGCTAACAACCTTGCCTTCTGAGTGATCTCGATTCTTTAGCAATGACGGCCCTGCTCTAATCTTTCTGCCTGTTGGATGGAGATGATTGAGATACCGAATCACTGAATTTCCCCCATTTCTTGATGTCATCCAATCCAGAATGGTCTCCTGCTTCCCTCAGCTTTCCTTAAAATCACCCAGTTTGAAGCTCTTCCAACTTCCCGAGACTCTCATAAGGGTCTCCCATACGGCAGCAAGCTAAGTAAACCTGACTTTTCTTGATCGACTACAGGTGTTTTCTTGGTGTCTTTGTTTGATGGGCTTTGACACTTGGCTGCACATTAAAATCACCTGGAGAGCGTTTAAACCACTTGACATTTGGGCTGTACTCCTGACCAATTAGATTAGAATTCCTGGGGTTTAGGGCTGGGCAGCAGAATTTTAAAAAGCTTCTCAGATGATTTCAAAGTGCAGCCAAGGTTGAGAACCACTGGTTTCAATGACTATATCAGAGGAGGAGAATGCCCCGCATAATAGCTGCAAGTCACTTGCAGCCCTGTAATTTCAACCCTGATATTATTTTATATTGGCTCTGTTTGTGGATGCTTGTGAAGTTGTCTTCATCTGTTGAAGGGCGGGAACTTGATGAACTGGAAGAAATGCTTTCTTGATGATATTCATGATTAGCCTGGAAGAAGGTAAAGAGTAATGTTGACAACACTCATATTTGGTTCTTGGAGTGAAAGCAAATGAGGTTATTTGAAAAGCTCTTCAGTATGACTGGAATGGCAAGAAGTATATATAGTATTCTCTTTGCACATTACCTCAGCTGGACCATCTAAATGTTAATGTTATGATTTAACTATTGCTTCCTTTAATTTGTTCTTTTAGTACTGATGGTTAACCATTTAAATATGTTTGTTTCTAAGTATTTCTGTTAACAATGTAAATTCATTTCTCCTTCAGGGCAATAGTAATTATGCCATAGAGGTTAGGAGGAGCAGCTGAAGCATTTATATTGATAGCTCTGTAATATAATGCTTAATTAACTTGTGTTTGCCATGTGTGGGATTTAATGTAGTGGAGAAGAATTGGTGACAGAGGCAGAAAAACGAAACAATCAGTTCCATAAAATATGCCTTCAGCTAGAACATTAAGATAAAACCAGACAAACTTTAACTTTTTCTTTTTTAGACCTGTTTAAGACTTAAGGAACATGCTTGTTTCTGGAGTATTGGACTCTTCTGAGTCAAGCAACTTCATAGATACGGCCTTTCTTGATTAGGTCGTTCAGATTTAGAATATCTGATATTTAGTATTAAATATGATTTTTATTAATATTTGACCCAAGTCAGTTCTACCTGTGCTAGGAGGCAGACTGAAGCATGTGGCACTGCTGCTGGCCGAGCTATGTTCATGCTTCCCCTGGAAGTGTCAGTGTCCTGCCAGCTCAGTCCACAGGATTTTCAGTTAATCCATCACGGCTGCAAGAGACGAGGAAGCCATCCTTGCTTATAATCTTATTCCAACAAGTAAATTTTATCTTTTTCACCTCTGAGGTTCAGAATAACCCAGATTTAGCTTTGCTTTGTGAGGACTGGGTTGGAATTGAGGATCAGTTGATTAAATTGACGTTTGGATTGCTAATAGTTGTTGTGGTCTGGTTAAACTGGATTCTTACTGATGTACACCTTTTTTTTTTTTTTTTTTTGCGGTACGCGGGCCTCTCACTGCTGTGGCCTCTCCCGTTGCGGAGCACAGGCTCCGGACGCGCAGGCTCAGTGGCCATGGCTCACGGGCCCAGCCGCTCCGCGGCATGTGGGATCTTCCCGGACTGGGGCACGAACCCGTGTCCCCTCCATCGGCAGGAGGACTCTCAACCACTGCGCCACTAGGGAAGCCCGATTTATACCTTTTTTAACTGAAAATTTCTACCTCTGTTTCTCTCCATTGCCATAATATCTAAGAATCTATTTAAGCCATGCTGCCTCTAATTTCATGAGCTGCTCAACAGATGACCATGACTTTATGAGAGTGGTTGAGTAATATAATGAAATGAACCAATCAACAGTCTGATACATATTACTGCAAACTTGGTTAGCTGTTTAAACTAATGCCTGTAGGAAATATTACTTTTATATAGCTAAATTGAGTTTTCTTTGTGTGGTTTTCTAGTGTTAGTTCTCATGTGTCTATAAGGTGTGTTGCTGACAATACATGTTGCTAAGACCATGTACTTTCATATTCTCTAGCTTCTCTTTATTATTTATCCCTTTCCAAGAGTCTAGGCTCTCAGAATTAGGTTCTTGATGTCTAGGGTATCAAAGGGCCAAAGAGAGCCAGGCACACTGGGAAGTGAGGCTGGGACTGCCAGCCTGGTAGCCTAAGCCATTTAAAAGAATGAGGGTGAGGAACTACTTCAGTGGTTCTCAGCCCTGGCTGCATATTAGAATCTCCTGGGGGCACTTTTAAACATTGCTTGCTGGTGCTCTGCCCATCCCCAGAGAATCTGAATTAAGAAGTCAGGGTGGTGCTTCCCTGGTGGCGCAGTGGCTGAGAGTCCACCTGCCGATGCAGGGGACACGGGTTCGTGCCCTGGTCAGGGAAGATCCCACGTGCCGCGGAGCGGCTGGACCCGTGAGCCATGGCCGCTGAGCCTGCGCGTCCGGAGCCTGTGCTCCGCAACAGGAGAGACCACAACAGTGAGAGGCCCGCGTGCCGCAAAAAAGAAAAAGAGAGAGAGAGAAAAAAAAAGAAGTCAGGGGGATAGGGCTGAGGCCCAAAGATTATCGAAGTTCTGTGCTTAGGCATGACAGCTCCTGGATTCAGTATTGGGAGAAGCCAGGGTCTCCCATCCACAGCAGACCCAAAGTCCTGTGTGACTCCACGTGGTAAAGTGGGGAGATCACCGGCCTGAGAGTCCAGGAAACCTGATTCTTAAACAAGCGTCACCACTAATAAGCCCTGCTATTTTCAGGCATATCATTTTAGCTCTCTGACCTTTAGTTTTCTCATATATAGTTAAGAAGTTTAACTATGGTCCCTTTTTAGAACTGAGTCTATGATTTTAGCTTTTCATTAAAAAAAAATCTTTGCATATGTCTAGCATGTATACTAAGAAAAAAGCCCCTCAAATAATTTATATATTTGAACAGAGGTGCTACCAGGGCTAAATTAATCTAGAAGGTTTAGAATAATTTAATTTAAATTTATAATCAATATTTAAATAAGTTCTAACTTTGGTAGAATTAGTGATCCTAAGAGATGAGATTCTGGAGGTATAATCTTGAATTTTATCTATTCCAAGGAGAGTGGGAGTTAAAATAAATGATCACATAATCCAAATGACTATTCCATGAAGTATATGATATTACAGTGACAGCTTTTGCAATTATAGATACTCAATTATAGATGATTTTTAAAGTTGGTTTCTTCAGCATCTGAATATATTTTAAGAAATTTTAGATCTTTTGCTTTTCATTGTAGAGAAGGAGTGGAGGAGGGTGCTATTTAGGCCATTATATTAACAGTCATTATGCATTTGCATCAGAATTTTGTTTTTAAGCAATGTCTTTAAAAACAGAAGAGGCAATTTGACCTTTTATTTTGGAGAAGGACGGGGGTGGGACTGGTGAGTATAGTTCTGCCTTTCTTTCTCAAACAGAAGGAAAAAAAACCTTTAAAAATAACCCACCAATTTTCAGCCATTATATTTTAAGCCACAGGAGCTTGTGACTTATCTTTCATCTTGCTTCTGTCACATAACCAGAAAAATTACACAGCGTCTCCCAAAGGAGAGGTCTAGCAGGGAAGCAATTCAAACAAAAATATATTATAGAAATGTGATTGTTCAGTGTGTCATTATAACAGTTATTCATCTTTGTCCCTTAATCTACAGTTTTCTCACTCCTCTCCTCACTTTATCTTTTATGTGTCTGTACCTTTTCATGGGTGCATGTAGCAGGAAGAGTGGCCATGAGACAATGTTCAAGGAATTTATTGGACTTAAATGTCCCTGAGTAGTATCTACAACACCTCTGTAGATAGAAGGGATTTGAATTTGAATATTCTCCCTCTCCTTTTGATTTGCCTCCCTGGAAGCAAAGCTAGCTGTGTTCAGGATTAAAAGGACTTTATTTTAATACTAGATTATAATAACATTTGCCCTTCTAAAAGGTGAGCAGTGTTCATTCAGGTCAGCCATCACTGTAACACACATTTTAGTACTTGCTTTCTTATAGGACCATATTTCCAATAACAATAAAAAGGCATCTATTTGACATTATCATGTAATAATAGTATAGAATATTTACAATCTGGAGTGTATTAGAAAATTAGGAAATAATGGTACTCACTGCATCATTTATTACTGTGTAAGAAACCACCTGAAGCAATAGTCATTTTTCCCTTTGTGGGTAAATATTTTGGGCTGGGCTCAGCTGGGTGGTTCTGCTGGTCTCTCTTGGGTTCACTCATATGGCTACATTCTATGTTTCTAGTGGGACTACATAGTATAAGATGGCTTCACTGACATGTCTGGCAGTTGCTACTGACTATCAGCTGGTTGGCTAGGGGTCTTAGTTGAGATGACTCATTTCTGCTCCGTGTGGTCTCTTATCCTCTAATTGACTATACTGGGTTTCTTTGTGGCAATCTCAGGGCAGCATTCCAAGAGGGCAAGAAAAGAAGCTGGAAAATCTCTTGATGCTTAGGATTTGGAGCTCCCACTAGGCCTGCCCAGACTCACGGGTTGGGAAAATAAACTCCATCTCTAGTTGGGAGGATCAACAAAGTCACATTACAAAGGGACATGCATACAGAGGTTTGAGGAATTTTTGTAGCCATCTTTGCTACAACCTACCATAATCTGCTCTCCAGCAACAGTAATTCACGTCTCTTCCACGTGAAAATACACTCACTCCTCCCACAAAAGTCTTATATCATCCTTGAAGTTCAGCATTTCATCATCTAAATCAAGTCCAGATGTGGGTGAGGTTTGTTCAGTACAACTCCTTGGTTATGACTCTTTTTGACACAGAAATATGTGAACTAAGAGGATAAGTATTTTTTAACTCTATACACACATACAGTGGTAAGACTGGACAAGGATAACTGCAGTAGACATTTGCATTCAAAAAGGTGAAGAATGGAAACACACAGCAGTCATCTGCCCATGGAAATTCTGAAATCAGTACATGTTGCCCATTTTCTCTATTTCAGGAGCCAAGAATGTTCCTTGATTAGAGACTAGGTTAACCCCAGTGAATTGATTCCTAAGTCCATTGTTCTCAACTCTCGGTTCAATCCTGTGAGATCTTTTCTTTTTTACAAGAAATAGTCTGTGTTCATAGCTGAGTTGTTTTCTCAGCCTGCTTCTTGCCCATAAAAAGCTGGAAGCCCATTAGTCCCTTTTCATTTGAATTACTTAGTCCTTTTTAGTACAAGCAGGAGATGCTTTTGCTACTACAACTGTCTTAAAAACTTTGTGCATTTCCTATAAATCTTATCAGGGTTTACCCCCCACCCCCAACCCCGCCAAGTCACACCATGATTCTCTTTAAGACAGATCTTTATTTCTGTGTGTCAGCATGTTGTGGGACAGTGCCCTTAATATTGTTAGAAGTTCTTTGTCTATCTGAGAGAGTCTATCAGGTTCCATCTTTCTGAGGTCAAAGAAAGGGTTTTATACCCACACCTTTGATTTGGTCTTTGCTTGAGGCTATTTCTTAATTTTGGAATCTTTTGCCAACTGGATAGCCTGGGGATAAGAAATAGGCTTATTTTCCAACCTAGAAACTTTCTTTAAATTCTGCTTGCAAACAATAAGTTCCTTCTTACATTCTTTCTTTCCCCCCCCCCCACTGACATGTCATGTGAAATTAGAAACACTCGATGTTCTGACTTTCAACATGCTGACTAGTGATCTCTTCAGCCAGACCAATAAGTTCATTAGGCACATTTTCTAACTTTCAAGTTATTGTATTTTTTATCATGCAATGGTATGGTATGGTATTACTATTACGATTTATCATATTATACATTTATAATGATTTATACAGTCTACCACTGTATAAATGACAAACACTGTATAAACGACATACACTGTATAAATGATAACTGTGAAGAGATGACGGTGCAAGTGTAGACACATAAAAAAGAGTATATTCTGTTCCTTTGGGTGATGAAATATGGAGATAAGTGATTCAAGACAGTATAAAAACTGTGCTAGAAACAAATGAGCATGTATCTAACTGTCCATTTTTAGACAGAAAATTATGAAAAGGTGTCACTCCTTTTCCCCTAAAGTTAAGATTTTCAATCTATCCTCTTACTACACACCTTTGGAATAGTAGTTCCTGATTTTTTCCAGTCATTCTCTTTCTTCTCAATAGCTTAACATAATATGGTTCTTCATTATCTCATTATCTCTTGGTCTAGTTTTCCATGAAGCTAGAGAACCTTCTTCTAGAGTTTCTAAATAAGTTTATCATTTACTTTTAATAATTGAGCATTAAAATTATCTTCCATGTCTTTTTTGGCCACTTATCACATGATTTATTTTTGTTAGTCACTCTTGGGAAACACCAATTGACATTTGTTTATTGAGGTTCCATGAGATAATGAATTTACTGGCTTAATGAAAACACTATGTTTTCATAGCTAGAGAGAAAAAACACCATTGAGACAGTTTTTTTGTTTTGTTTTGGATATACTGTATACTTACACGCCCTATTCAACATGAGACTTCCAAAAGGTTATGCATTCAAAACAGGGTTTCAAGGAGACTAGACTAGAAATAAGGAGAACCTGTAAATAAAGTAGAGTAGAGACTGAAATGAGAAGGAAAGAAAGAAGGACAAGGCAAAGTTGAAAACTGTGATAACAGGAAGTGGGAAAGATTCTGAATAAGCTTTGATGGTAATTTCGTTTAAGTGCAAGGAATTGGGGAGGGAGTAAGTCAGTTTTATTTATCCTTTGGCAACAATATACATCCTTTAAAAATGCTCGTACTTTTGAGGATGATTAAAGCAATTAATGTTGAACTAAAATACCTAATGTTACATCTTAGCCTTGTCTCTGTATTAGTCTCTGTGCTAACAAGCCTTCACGTTGGCATCAGAGCACTGACACATTGAGATGAGAAACTGAAAAGTCAGCTGCTCTCTTGGAATATAAGACACTTAATCCTTCATTTTCTAGCCTTGCAGCTTAAAAACAGTATTTAAGGTGAGAGACTGGAAAACTATAAATTTTAACTTTCTAGTAAAAGTAACATTAAGTCTGTTGCAGTCCTAGAAATGGTTTATTTGGAATCATTTATTATGTTTGATGAACTCAATGAAAACCATGAGAGGGGTGCTCTTTTTCTTTCCTCGCTCTTCCATAATGATATTTACTGTTTGCACAGCGATCATTCAATTTTCAGAGAAGCTCACCACCTTCTCCTGCTGATGAAATTCCTGTTTGGCTTCACTGTCAAGTCTGTCGGATTAAATTAACAAGTTCTGTTTGTTTAGTGGGAATGACCTGCACCAACCTTCAGCTTGTAAAAAATAATAATCTCTTCAATGATATATTGATTCAATGATCTTTATCTTCTTTTAAAGAAATGTGCAGTGAAAATGTTATCTTCCGCTTGCTGGAATCTGTAGGCCTTCATTGCTTATTTTAATATATTGGAGACCTTGATCTTCCATATCTAATAACTCCTTTCTCTTTGCTGTTTTTAATGATTCCTGTTCTTCTAAAGGATCATCAAATCTTGATTACTCTAAGGAAAGACTTTACTGTGATCTTTTAGTCTATAAAATGTCCTTGGAAATTATCTACATCTAAGGGCCAATTAAGGAAGATTAAAACCTTTCTTTTTTAAAAGTGAATCCAATTTTTATTGAATTACTTTGTTCCATGCCTCTTTTATTTGCTTTATAGCTACCAGCTAAGAGGTTTTGCGAAGTTTTTGAAGAAAATGAATTAAAAATTTTGATATAAAATGACTTGAATGTATAACAAGATTTTATAAATTTTTCATGGAACCTAAGCCATTGCAAGCATTATAGCAAGCATTAGAAAATTAAAATGACATTCTCTGAATTTCAATAAAAAAAGAATATCAGTGAAATAGTTGCTGAGGGGAGAGTACTGTGGAAAAACAGCAACAGTTGATACATTCCAGGGATTAAGCTATGGTATATAGTTTGTGTATTTTCTTTTTTTTGTTAACACCTTTATTAGAGTATAATTGCTTTACAACGGTGTGTTAGTTTCTGCTGTATAACAAAGTGAATCAGCTATACATATACATATATCCCCATATCTCCTCCCTCTTGCATCTCCCTCACACCCTCCTTATCCCTCCCCTCTAGGTGGTCACAAAGCACCGAGCTGATCTCCCTGTGCTCTGCGGCAGCTTCCCACTAGCTATCTCTTTTACATTTGGTAGTGTATATATTTTCATGCCACTCTCTCAGTTCATCCCAGCTTACCCTTCCCCCCGCCCCGTGTCCTCAAGTCCATTCTCTGCATCTTTATTCCTGTCCTGCCCTGGGTTCTTTAGAACCTTTTTTTTTTTTTTTTTTTTAAGATTCCATATATATGTGTTAGCATACGGTATTTAATTTTCTCTTTCTGACTTACTTCACTCTGTATGGCAGACTCTAGGTCCATCCACCTCACTACAAATAACTCAATTTCATTTCTTTTTATGGCTGAGTAATATTCCATTGTATATATGTGCCACATCTTCTTTATCCATTCATCTGTCGATGGACACTTAGGCTTCCATGTCCTGGATATTGTAAATAGTGCTGCAGTGAACATTGTGGTACATGACTCTTTTTGAATTATGGTTTTCTCAGGGTATATGCCCAGTAGTGGGATTTCTGGGTCATATGGTAGTTCTATTTTTAGATTTTTAAGGAACCTCCATACTTTTCTCCATAGTGGCTGTGTCAATTTACATTCCCACCAACAGTGCAAGAGGGTTCCCTTTTCTCCACATCCTCTCCAGCATTTATTGTTTGTAGCTTTTTTGACGATGACCATTCTGACCAGTGTGAGGTGATACCTCACTGTAGTTTTGATTTGCATTTCTCTAATGATTAGTGATGTTGAGCATTCTTTCATGTGTTTGTTGGCAATCTGTATATCTTCTTTGGAGAAATGTCTGTTTAGGTCTTCTGCCCATTTTTGTATTGGGTTGTTTGTTTTTCTGATATTGAGCTGCATGAGCTGCTTGTAAATTTTGGAGATTAATCCTTTGTCAGTTTGTTCAATTCAAATATTTTCTCCCATTCTGAGGGCTGTCTTTTCATCTTGTTTATGTTTTCCTTTGCTGTGCAAAAGCAAAGTTTTAAGTTTCAGTAGGTCCCATTTGTTTATTTTTGTTTTTATTTTCAATTCTCTAGGAGGTGGATCAAAAAGGATCTTGCTGTGATTTATGTCATAGAGTGTTCTGCCTATGTTTTCCTCTTAAGAGTTTGATAGTGTCTGGACTTACATTTAGGTCTTTAATCCATTTTGAGTTTATTTTTGTGTATGGTGTTAGGAGGTGTTCTAATTTCATTCTTTTACATGTACCTGTACAGTTTTCCCAGCACCACTTATTGAAGAGGCTGTCTTTTCTCCATTTTGTATTCTTGCCTCCTTTATCAAAAATAAGGTGACCATATATGCATAGGTTTATCTCTGGGCTTTCTATCCTGTTCCATTGATCTATATTTATGTTTTTGTGCCAGTACCATACTGTCTTGATTACTGTAGCTTTGTAGTACAGTCTGAAGTCAGGCAGTTGGATTCCTGCCGCTCCATTTTTGTTCTCAAGATTGCTTTGGCTATTTGGGGTCTTTTTTGTTTCCATACAAATTGTGAAATTTTTTGTTCTAGTCCTGTGAAAAATGCCATTGGTTGTTTGACAGGGATTGCATTGAATCTGTAGATTGCTTTGGGTAATATAGTCATTTTCACAATGTTGATTCTTCCAATCCAAGAACATGGTATATCTCTCTATCTGTTTGTACCATCTTTAATTTCTTTCATCAATGTCTTATAGATTCCTGCATACAGGTCTTTTGTCTCCTTAGGTAGGTTTATGCCTATGTATTTTATTCTTTTTGTTGCAATGGTAAATGGGGTGTTTCCTTAAATTCTCTTTCAGATTTTTCATCATTAATGCATAGGAATACAGAGATTTCTGTGCATTAATTTTGTATCCTGCTACTTTACCAAATTCATTGATTAGCTCTAGTAGTTTTCTGGTAGCATCTTTAGGATTCTCTATGTATAGTATCATGTCATCTGCAAACACTGACATATTTATTTCTTCTGTTCAGATTTGGATTCCTTTTATTTCTTTTTTTTCTCTGATTGCTGTGGCTAAATCTTCCAAAACAATGTTGAATAATAGTGGTGAGAGTGGGCAACCTTGTCTTGTTCCTTATCTTAGTGGAAATGGTTTCAGTTTTTCACCATTGAGGACGATGTTGGCTGTGGGTTTGTCATATATGGCCTTTATTATGTTGAGGTAAGTTCCCTCTATGCCTACTTTCTGCAGGGTTTTTATCATAAATGGGTGTTGAATTTTGTCAAAAGCTTTTTCTGTATCTATTGAGATGATCATATGGTTTTTCTCCTTCAGTTTGTTAATATGGTTTATCACATTGATTGATTTACATATATTGAAGAATCCTTGTATCCCTGGGATAAACCCCACTTGATCATGGTGTATTATCCTTTTAATGTGCTGTTGGATGCTGTTTGCTAGTATTTTATTGAGGATTTTTGCATCTATGTTCATCAGTGATAGTGGCCTGTAGTATTCTTTCTTTGTGACATCTGTGTCTGGTTTTGGTATCAGGGTGATGGTGGCCTCATAGAATGAGTTTGGGAGTGTTACTCCCTCTGCTAAATTTTGGAAGAGTCTGAGAAGGATAGGTGTTAACTCTTCTCTAAATGTTTGATAGAATTCCCCTGTGAAGCCATCTGGTCCTGGGCTTTTGTTTGTTGGAAGATTTTTGATCTCAGTTTCAATTTCAGTGAAATTGATTGGTCTGTTTATATTTTCTGTTTCTTCCTGGTTCAGTCTTGGAAGGTTGTGCTTTTCTAAGAATTTGTCCATTTCTTCCAGGTTGTCCATTTTATTGGCATATAGTTGCTTGTAGAGCTCTCATGATCCTTTGTATTTCTGCAGTGTCAGTTGTTACTTCTCCTTTTTCATTTCCAATTCTATTGATTTGAGTTTTCTCCCTTTTTTTCTTGATAAGTCTGGCTAACGGTTTATCAATTTTGTTTAGTTTGTGTATTTTCAAATTTGTTACTGGTCTGCATCCCCCTTCCCACACCCCTCTGCCTCATTATTTCATTGTCACAGATAAGGTAAGTGAGGAACAAAGAGATTAAGTAACTCACCTAAATCACATATAGAACACAGGGGAACTGAGATCTACCATTTGACCTTCAGTCAGTTTAGCTCTAAAGATCATTCCCTTCTTAACATATTCTGTCCCTGAGATGTAATCACTTCCAAATTCTCAACCTTCTTCTCTACTTTCTGCACAAAAACATGACCCATGATTCTGCATATCCCATAATAACCATAAGATAACATAGGTTATTTGGGAAGTTTTCTCCCCACTGAAGTTCTTGCTTACTGGATTTATCTTTTAATCCATTCGGAGTCTTTTATGTAGTTCAGTAAAATTCAACTCTCTGTTGTCAAAGAAAAGGTGAGATAAACCATTCTCCTCAATTCTGTGGAACTCAAGAAGGTGACACTGGGAGTGAGAGTGAAATGGAGGTTGTGTCTCTGCTGCTTTATCAGTCAGTTTCAGCTTCCCAAGTGTGAGCACCTAGATGAGCTGAAGGTGCATTGGATGGGTGTTTTTTGTACAACATCACCCCTTGCTGCAGTCCAGGTCCTTAATCTGGGGCTCCGTGGAAGAAATCATGATCTGTTCCAGTGTTGGAAGAAAGCTGTCTGATCTGTTTGTTTGTTTGTTTGTTTTTAATTTATCTGTTTATTTATTTTTGGCTGCATTGGGTCTTCATTGCTGTGCATGGGCTTTTCTCTAGTTGTGGTGAGCGGGGGCTACTCTGTGGCAGTGCACAGGCTTCTCATTGCAGTGGCTTCTCTTGTTGTGGAGCATGGGCTCTAGGCGTACAGACTTCAGTAGTTGTGGCACATGGGCTCAGTAGTTGTGGCTCACAGGCTCTAGAGTGCAGGCTCAGTAGTTGTGGTGCATGGGCTTAGTTGCTCTGCAGCATGTGGGATCTTCCCGGACCAGGGCTGGAACCCATGTCTCCTGCATTAGCAGGTGGATTCTTAACCACTGTGCCACAAGGGAAGTCCCAAGCTGTCTGCTTTGGATTTACTGAGAGATTATGTTTGCAGACTGGACCTATTGGGCAGTTAAAGGCTTTGTGAAGGATAATTGTGACTGTATTGTTTTTTCACCTGTGTGCTAACAGAGAAAGTATTATCTCCATCTACCGAGCCCTTCCTGCCTTCCCCTCCACTTCTCTCCTGCTTCAGTGCCCACCTTGGTGTATGATGTTCTCAGGTATGGTACCTTACCCCACAACCGGTACTAGTTGGCTTTCCCATCTGAGGTCCTGCCATAATTTGTTTTTTAACTGAGAAACACATTTACTGAACTTATAAGACAGAAAATAAAGAAAGCAAGCTCATTTAATACTGGTAGTCAAGGCAGTGAGTTTATTTGCAAAACCAAAGCAGTTATCATGGGTTTGAAAGGAACACCTTAACCAGCAGAACTTTGTATACGCACAACCCGCACTGATTCACAGATCAGATTAGATAGATAAATTGCTGCTACTGCTTTACCCACAGTATAATTAGTCCTCTGTTTCTCATCCGTGAGCAAATTGTTTGATTGTCCAATCTGAATATCCAAATTTACCTGCAGTGCTTGCTCCTGGATATCATGAAACAGTACCATATTTTTCTCAGTCATGATTTCTTGGCTCCCCAGAAGACATTTCTCTCTTTCTTGTTTGCCATCCCTGTCATCCTGATTGTCTGTGGGCCAATCTGATGTTCTTGATTTTCTGTTGCCCCTTTTCCTGATTCTCTGTTGCTTAGAGTAGTCTACCACTCCCTCTCCAGGTCTCTGACCATCAGGGGAAGGGGCACAGAATTTGGTCAGGCCATCTATGAGGCCTTTCCTTTTCTTGTTGAACTTCAAGGGAACGTTGGCATCTCGGTGGACATCCAAGCTGCCTATTCAGTGTAAATATCTTTCTTCTGACGACAATGCTGATTGGCTGGAGAGAGTGATATTATGCGTCTGACCCCTTCCAGGGCCTGTTTGAAATTTGCTGAAGGCAACTTTTGACACTATGTTTTGTTTCTTTAATGTCCTAATGGATTTTTTAATGTCCTAATGGATTAGTATAGTGCCGTTTTCTCTGTGCCACCTTCTGTAGAAATTTTTGTCCTTTTCCCCTAGGTTGACCTATTTGACATGGCCACACGCCTTTTGGCATCCCAGTGAACAGCGGATCACTACACTCCATGTGAAAAATCTTGGTCACAGGAGTCATGAAAGAACATGTTATCTGCATTTTTGCCCTCATCTTGACAGGAGCTGCGTGGTTTCCCCTCGAGGTGTGGCCGCCGTGGTTTCCCCTCGAGGTGTGGCCGCCATGGTTTCCCCTCGAGGTGTTGAAGCCCTCACTTCTATCCATGAGTTCTGGTGGGAAACTTGAAAAAGGTTGGATGACCGCTGTTGCCACAGTTGGCACAGGAGATGAGTGCCTCTGCTCTTTTCTCTGTTCTTTTGTACCAAGACTGAACCCCACAACCTATACCAACTAGCCTTTCCCTCTGGTCCTGCCACATTTTTAGTGAGCGGTGAACAGGTTTCCATCTCTGGAGGCATCCCCTGACTTCTCTTTGTCCCAAACTAACAAAAAAGAACCTTTTTTGTTACTTTCAGAGACAGTTCTACCACTTCCTGTAAGTTTCTCTTTTCTCCCTTGGTCTTACTTTTTTCAAAGAATCTGTGCCACATATCTTCCCTGAGGCAAAGAAGTACAGGCTCCACTTTCTCTTTGAGTTGGGGAAGGGGAGGGGGAAAAGATAGGGGGAGGAACAAAAATTCAGATGTTCAAAATTTGCCTGCCATAGTATTTTGCTCAATGGCAATGTTTCCCTATCCTAGCTGTGGTTTTCTGGACTCAGCATCGCTCTCTTTCTTGTTTGGCGTCATACAGAATGAATAAAAGCATCTTTTCTACTTTGAACCCAACTGGAATAATGTTCTTCAGTGAAATCGGTCTGCAGGAATCTCCTGAATAAAATTTTGTTGACTCAGAATCAATCCTAGGTAGATAATGGTGATACCAAGCACAGGACCCTCACTTTGTGGCATAGGCTGCAGTAGGAGTTGAGGAAGGGATTTAGGGAGAGTGGCAGTTGGACAATGGGTATCCCTTTGTGGTGTGCCTCTGACATGGGTCTAGAACTTTGGTGATGCCTTTCTTAACCAATTGATGGTTATTGCCTCGGATGGATTTCAAGGCTTGGATTTGCCTTTCGTTTGTTAAATTCTAAGTACCAATATTGCCTCTTACTGTCATTAATAAGCTCTCAGTACTTTTCTTTTTCCTTTTAAAAGTTAGAGTTTCATAATCGTGCACTGTGAGACAGTGCTGAGGTTATTAGCACTTTTCTAAGGCCTGATTTATAAATATTCTTCCACTATCTCTCAGGTTATCTACAAAAGAATTTCAATAATTCGACCTTTCTATTGTACTTGAACATAGCTCTTGAGGGTATTTCTTTTTTCTCTGAAGTGAGTAGTAGTGTTTTTTTTAATTTTAAACCATCATTTTCACTGACACTACATCAGCATCAAAGAAATGATTTCCAGCAAGTTGTGTGTTAGTTGAAGTTTCCAGCTGATTTTTGCAGTTCTATCTTGCAAATCAAGGTGGAGGAGCAAACAAACAAACAAAATTGTTGTAATACAGTGAATCTGAAAGCAAAAGGGAGCTTATAACTGGGGCTGTGTCCTAACCAATTGATTTGGGACTGACACTGATGAAGGACAACATTCTGTAGTAAAGAGTGATGCAGTAACTAGCTATTACTCAGATAGCGGTGTTTTTGTACTTTATCACTGTCTGTGAGCAATGACAAGGATTGAGGTGGCTTTCCAAAGTATGCCATAACTTTTGTAGCTATGCTTGGCCTTGACCAAGCCTTATTATGGGTTGGCTGTTTCATCCCTTCAGAGAGAACTAAAATATACCTGGACAATGTCCTATGATTAATTTTGGTGAGAGACTTTCACATGAAAACAAAACACAGTACAATAAAGTAAAATAAAAATGACCCAATGTATGAGATTATCAGAAGGAGCTGTGATGCATTTTGTTTTTCTTTCTTAAAAGGAGAGATTGGGGCTTCCCCAGTGGCGCAGTGGTTGAGAGTCCGCCTGCCGATGCAGGGGACACGGGTTCGTGCCCCGGTCCGGGAAGATCCCACATGCCGCAGAGCGGCTGGGCCCGTGAGCCGTGGCCGCTGAGCCTGCGCGTCCCGAGCCTGTGCTCCGCAGGGGGAGAGGCCACAACAGTGAGAGGCCCGTGTACCGCGAAAAAAAAAAAGGAGAGATTGACTCTCAGAATTTGGAGATGGTGACATAGACTGCCATGGGTTTGATTTGTGTACAAATTATTTTTTTAATCTGTTTTGGGATAAGAACTTTCTACAGGTAATTCAATAAAAGGTTAAAAGTAAAATGACAAAAAGCTGTTAAAACCTCCTACTCCGGCAATGCTACATTAGAACCTTTTCCTCTTCATTATTCCTAGGTGTCTTTGCATTCAACATTTTAGTTTCAGTGCTTTCTCCCCTTTTCTTGCTGTAATAATATCTCTGCCCTCTTTCTTGGTTATTTGACATGTTCATTTCTCTTGGGAATGATGTTGCTTATTTCACCTCAACAGCTACGAATTTTACTCTTTCTACCATACTTTACCTTCCATATACTTTTGCCTTATATTTCAAGCAAGAAACCAATGACTACCTAATGTATGTGCACTCTGTGTTTCATACTGTATATATTTTAGATATTTCACATAAGTGATTTAGTGAAAGGTGGATGAGGCAATTTTTCCCGTGTTTTAGTCTTCACGGTGAAACTGAGCACGTATACCGTTTCCTACAAATTATCATGAATTTGTTGACAAAAAATCAATTATAACTCTGTCTCCTGATTCTTAAGTCTGTGTATTTAAGCTAATGTGACTCACAGAATGCTGAGTGTGAAGTGAACAAACAGTAATATCTTTCGTGACTTACTGCCTGGGAAGATGGCAGAAGATGTTACAGTGGTACATGGAGCTGCCACGGAGCCACACAAATGGAAGCTACCACTCTAAACAGGTGTAACTTTCTTCACAAAAATAAGTTCTAAATCCCCATTCTGTCTTGTTAGTGCTGGAAAAATGTTGCTTCTGGAGGGAGGATATCACTGTTATAAGGGAGAGATGCATTTGGAACCCTCAGTCTACAGAAGCACAGAACTTTAGCACCATGCAACCTACGCAGGGTTAACAAGAACAGAAGGATGTAAGTTATCTGGTATAAGTTCCTTGAATTTCTTCTCTCCACTCACTTCAAATATATTCTGGCTTGACTTTCTCAATTTTTTCCCCACCTAGGCTTTCCGAAGTGTGTTATGTTGGACAGTCAGTATTTAAGATTTTGTGGTGGAGAATCAGGAAGAAAAGGGAAACTAGACAGACACTTCAGGAAGAAGTTTTGTTGTTGTTGTTGTGGGGCAGGAGTGGGTTGGAGCATAATCCTTACATGAGAGCAGAAGTGGAAGAGGAAAATGGTGATAAAAAAGATGTTGATAGGATCCTCTTTCTTTTCCACTGTGTTTGATAAATAGAAATAAAAGATTTGTTATTTTAGTTTGAAACCACTTTTGGTGGCATGACCCGTGTTCTGTAAGGATGACCCCAGTGTTCTCCTGCACTATGTGGGTCAAAGCATAAGCTTGTGTTACGTTCATGAAGGCATGGACAGTCAATACAAAGAAGACCTGGACCAGACTGCTGCATGCCTTGAACCATAGTAGTTCATTATTTTCACCATCTCAGAGAGGAGAAACTTGAGGCCAGTATTGGTCAGTTAATGTCTGCCTACTATTGGTTACCTACTGTGTGCCAGAGACTGTGTTAGGCAATTAACATGACTGTGCTGGTAATCCTATCAATAACCGTGTAAGAAAACAGAAAACCGCCTCAAGAGCATAAAGTTCTAAAAAGGTAAAATGCAGAAGAAAAATGCTCAGTAAAAAAATTAGTCAATGTCAAAAGTAAAAGTCTCCTTTGCGTTTACTCTTTTTTTAGGCATTGCCACCAGAGTTAACTGTTTCGTGTACTGAATGAAATATATAGTTTAATTCCACCTCTGTCTAGAAAATCCCCAGACCTATGCTTGTTTGACCTGTATAGGCAAAATATGATTCTAAAGGAAAGTAGTCTTTTATGTACATAATCCATTTGTGCTTGAGATAGTTTTGGATATTGGATAATGCAGTTGGAATGTGAAATAAGTTTTCCTTGAGTGCACCTTTCTAAGATTTAAATGTCATTTTCCATATATGTGTTGGTGAAGGTCCAGTCAGGAAAACAGGAACCACACTAGGTATTGCAACAAAGAAAGTCTAATCTAGGGGATTGGTTAAGTAAAGCTGAAAGAGCAAAATGAGAAAGTCCAGCCATAACAACTCTAGAAAGTAGCTACCATCCAAATGGCTGGAGCATACAAAAAAAGAGGTTAGGATTTTCTGAATCTAGAAGAGTACAGACTCTGTACATTGGGGCTCAGATTACTGAACAGGGGTCATGACCCACGTACTGCAGGTCATCTGAGAAGGGTGCAGTGAAGCCAGTTCCAGGAATGCCAATGGCTGCTGTTGGGATGAAGAGCCAGTACCGGATAACAGAGAGAGGAACAGGAAGGAATGATTCCCTTTCCCCTTCTCCTGCCTTCCAGTCTGTCCCAGAGAATACCACTACAGGCTGCACCAAACAGGGAGCAAGCTGACGAAGGACAAAAGTAGTTTTCACAGTCTTAGCCTCAGGATTACAAGAGTATAGAATTATAGATTTGGAGCTGAGAGATAAGAGCTTTATAACCAGCACAATATTTATGATCATTTAAAGGTATTTCTGAATTTAGAGTTTTAAACTTTAAATCATAGCTTAGGTCTGAGAGCAGTCCTTATAAGTGGCCAAAAATTTGACAGAAGGTAGACAGGGTGTGGAAACCGATTTAATTGGGATATAGCCTTTACTAGTTACACCAAAATTATTCTTTTTCCAGGAAATGGTGGGTCTAATGCCTTCAAGTATGAATTTGCTTAATGGTGAGAATGTTTCTACCTCTTAGGTTTAGCTTATAATTAAATGACTTGAAAGGTGTTACTTCTTATTGTCAATTCCAATGCCAAGATTTAGAACAATTTTAAACACATTATATACAGAAAATAATTACAAATATGTGGTGGGATTTGTGTTCTCGTGAACCTAGAATCCCATTTCTATTTTTGTAATCCAGTGCTCTAAACAAAGGTGTATGGCCCAGGGTTTTCCTGGGTGGCTAAATCACACTGTGGTGGTCTTATTGCAACATTGTTATGCATGTGAAATCAGTGTAACATTAATTTTATCCATATAAATATCTGTATCAGGAGTAGCCTTCAGTGAGAAATGTCAGAGGGAGAAAGTACGTGTTTGGTACTTTCCTTAATAGCAGTGTGTAAGAACTTTAGTACTTTTCACCTGTTTTTCCTATGCTGTTACCGAGGCCTTCAGTTTTTCAGTGAAGGTGCGATATGTGTGTAGGTGACAGCAGGAGTGGAGAAGGATCTTAGTTGGCTTACTGATAGTATTGGTCTGCTTAAGCTGCCATAACCGTATACCACAGACTGGCTGTTTTAAACAACACAAATGTATTTTATGACAGTTCTGGAAGCTGGAAGTTTGAGATCATGGTGTCTGCTTAGTTGGTTTTGAAGAGGACTCTCTTCCTGCCTTGCAGATGGCTGCCTTCTTACTGTGTCCTCATCTGGCTGTTCCTCTGTGATGCAGGAAGAGAAAGATTGAGCTCTCTGGTGTCTCTTCTTATAAGGACACTAATCCAATCAGATCAGCCTCTCCCCTCCCCCACCCCACTGCCCCCATGACCTTATTTAACCTTAATTACTTCCTTAGAGGCCCTATCTCCAAATACAGCCACACTGGGGGTTAGGGTTTCAATATATGAATTTTGGGTGGACACAAACATCTAGACCATAACACTGATGAATTCTGCTTCTTTGGTATTCTCAACACAAGCTCTAGGTACCTCATTGCCTTCATTTGTAAAGGTCAAGGGAAGCACTTAAAATTACCTAAGAACTAATGGAGAAAGTTATATCCTCTGCAGTTAATTTCTTTACTGATAACTGCAGTGTCTGCTCTTAATTTTTCTCTAGAGTAATCTCATTTTACTTTTGATTCTTATTACTGAATTTAAGTGAAACTAAAAGGTAAATTCATCTTGGGCCATATAATATTCTCTTAGTATGTGATATAATTTTAAGTAAAACATTACTAGCTTAGTATTTAAAAAGACATTGCTAGTTTTATTATATCTTAGTTTTCCCTTAAATCAAGCCTCCAGTGGACAACTGGGTGTTTGTGTGGAGTCCAGAGGAATATTGTATGTCTTTAGGATATTTTTGCTTAATCTATGACTTGTGGTTTAGAATCATAGGGCTGTACATAGGCTGCATTGTGAAAGTCAATCTGCCCCACTCCAGAGGTGTGAGAAGCTAGACATAGACATTCTTCCTTACCCACCACACTCTAATAAAGAAATTATTGTGAGTGGAATATAAAAATATATTCTAAATCTTATTTGAATATTCTTTTGATACTTAATCTATATTAGAACATAAATTCAAATTGCTTGCTGTGTTTTTACTTGTGAGGCTTATAAGCATGCCCAGAGGTTATTTAACCCAATGCATAAATGAAATATAATTTAAATAAGTGCAATAAAATGCCTGATTTTCTATCCTCTGTTGGGAAGAGCAAATTGATCACTGGACAGTACAATGAGTAAAATATCTACTAGAACCAACGCATCCTCAAATTTGCCTTTTAATTGAATAGCATCCTAAGACATTATTCTTCTATGAAAAGGAGAATTTACTGAAATCTCAAGAAAGTTCAGTGTCACCACCTTCCAACTCTGTATTTTTTGAGTCTATTGAAGAGGAGACTGAAACTGAAAATCTCACTTTTGAAAGTTAATATTTTTTGTAAATTAAAGTGCTACTTAATAATATTTGAAATAAAATATGGATACATATTATGTGCCAGAGACTATGCTAGGCACTTGGGATTTTAAAAAGGTGAATAAAATAATTATCAGGTATTTATAATATATGAACTATATATGTTTCCCCAAATTTTGTAAGATGGTAGGACTACTAAGATAATAGAAGAACATGCTTAATAAAAAACAGAGGTAATATGGTGGAGGGAATGATTAACCAAGACTCTTAGGGATGGAGGGTCCAAAGAAGAGCTTGACAGAGGATACAATTCCTGTTATTATCTACTGATACTCAGCACCTGTTGCCTCCTCTTCAATGTCCCTATACCCTAGCGGTTTGGAAGGCTAAAAAGCGGTTGGAAGGCTAAAAAGTATAGAGAAATGCTCTAGTGAAAAATTTGCGAAGCAGGAGAGAATGGAGTCATTTTTCCTTTGGCAGTGATGGCTGCTGACATACAAAGATCCAGCAAACATTGTTTTTTATAGTGATCAGACTCCTTGTTTCACTGCCAAGTCATGACCCTTGACTGTGGGGGCAGCTGTGACATAGGCAGTAGTTCTTATAGCTTTCTGACCTCTGACTGTCAGCAGCAGCTCCCAATTTCTGGATCATACCTGCAGTGTTGTGACCTGAAAGCTTATTGGTGGCCCTGACTTGAGTTCCTCTAATCCTTTCAACAGTTTCCTTGGCATTTCATTCCCTGCATTAAATGCCTTCCTGTCTGACATACTTGGAGTGAATTCTGTTTCCCAAATTCAACTCTGACTGATACAAAGGGTTTGGAAGATCAATAGGAGCTCACCAAGTAAACAGAGGAAGAAAGCCTCATTCCACTCAAAGCAAAGAGAATGAACAAATTAATGGTGTGCATGAAACGCTATGGTATGTTAATATGGGTCAAAGTAAGTCATTACTGCTGGAGTATAAGGAGGTCAGAGAGAGCAAATGAGGTTGGCAAGTTAAAAAGAAAAGAGATAATGACGTGAGTTGTATGCTTTCCTAAAGCTGGTTAGGTACCGTTGAGTTAATTTAACCAGGGAATGGTGCTATAAAGGCTATATTTTTATGTAGCCCCCTCTCATGACGCCATGGAGGATGAACCTGGGAAGGTGGTTCAGATAGGAGAGAAGGCCCAGGGAAGCATGTGAAATTAGAGATTATCAAAGAGAAAATTTGATTCAGGCTTAGGTCTTTGAATTAAGTTATTATTATTATTTTCAAGGAAAATGTTCTTAAGAAAATGCATTGTGCTAATTTGTTTTCCAACTGCTTTCCATTATAGAAAGAAGTGAGGTTTCAGAAAAATTTCCTTATTCATGCACAGAGTACATCTCCTTTCTTTGCTATCTAAAAGAATCTCCAGCCTCACATATTTTAGACTTTCTGAAAAAATATTTTAAGTGGAAAAAGAGCTACTCATCTGTGTAGAAGGGATATTTTTGTCTTCCTTTGATGTTCGCATCAATTTAAATGAAAATTTCTTTTTAAAGCATAAATACATTTATCCAAACTTCTCTTCTTGTAAATTATTGTAGTACAGGGTGGGAAGAAGCAAGATAATAGGAAAAGAAGTGGGGTCAGCAAGGAAGGATGCACTCGGGACTGGCATGGTCAGTCCTGGGCACACGGAGCTGCTGGCAAGCTGTTGAAGGAAACTGTTTATCTTGCTTCATTTGCTCACTCCACACCTTTTCTTCACCGTTTTCTTTTTTTCACACAGTGCTCTCTTGGAAATGAGCCTCTGACTTCTATTCCCCAGCCCAAGAGAAGCTGAACAGACAACACAGAACATTAGGACACCTAATGTTTGTAAAAAAGTTTGAAAACTATGCATGTCTTTAAACAGGCAAACAAAAGCAAGGAAACATTTTTCTTTTTATAGAGTCAGGCTCTGTGTTCAAACTTCTAAAGAGGAGGCAGTAGGAACTGGTTTAAATTTGGATAGGTGTCTTAGTTCCGGCCACTATAACAAAACACCAAAGACTGAGTGGCTTATAAACAGCAGAAATTTATTTCTCACAGTTCTGGAGGCTGGAAGTCTGAGATCAGGGTGTCGGCGTGGTCGAGTTCTGGTGAGAACCCTCTTCCAGGTTGCAGACTGCTGACTTCTCAGAGTGTCCTCGCATTGCAGAGAGCACAGGTTGGAAGCCAGTTCTCTCCTGACTCTTATAAGGGCACTAATCCTGTTTATGGGGGCTTTCCCCTCATGACCTAATCTGTTTCTAATTACCTTCCAAAGACCCTACCTCCTAACACTACCATATGAGAGGTAGAGTTTCAACATATGAACCTTGGTGGGACACAAACATTCAGTCCATAAAAGTGGGTCTCTTCTGCACCCTTGACAAAATGGACCTTGAAGAAAGAATATTCTCTTTTTTTAGGCAAAACATATCTGGGCTTTTGCAGAGAAGTAAAGTTATTTGCCAATGGACATTTGTCTATAAATGGGCAATTCTACATGTAAACTAAAATGTAGTGCAGGTGTGTTTTCTAGATAAACATCATTTGTTGAATAATCCTTCATTTGTCAATTAAAAAATTCCTAAAAGAACCATTGTAAAGAATTAGTGTCTTTATACTGTGGAATGAAAATTATTCATAGTTTTCTAAATTATCAACTCAAGCATAAAGAAACATTGAAGAATAATTATTGTATAGTAGGGTTCTGATCTTAATTTTATTTTTTTCTTTCTATGAGCATTCTTTTTTTTTTCTTAAATTTGTATTGGAGTATAATTGCTTTACAATGTTGTGTTAGTTTCCACTGTATAACAAAGTGAATCAACTATATGCATACATATATCCCCATATCCCCTCCCTCTTGCGTCTCCCTCACACCCTTGCTATTCCATCCCTTATGTGGTCACAAAACACCGAGCTGATCTCCCTGTGCTATGCGGCTGCTTCCCACTAGCTATCTATTTTTCATTTGGCAGTGTATATATGTCAATGCTACTCTCTCACTTTGTCCCAGCTTACCCTTCCGCCTCCCCATGTCCTCAAGTCCATTCTCTATGTCTGCGTCTTTATGCCTGTCCTGCCCCTAGGCTCTTAAGAAGCTTTTTTTTTTTTTTTTTGCAGTACACGGGCTTCTCACTGTTGTGGCCTCTCCCATTGCGGAGCTCTGTGGCTCTGGACGCACAGGCTCAGTGGCCATGGCTCACGGGCCCAGCCGCTCCGCGGCATGTGGGATCTTCCCGGACCGGGGCACGAACCCGTGTCCCCTGCATTGACAGGCGGACTCTCAACCACTGCGCCACTAGGGAAGCCCCCATTTTTTTTTTTTTTAATTCCATATGTATGTGTTAGTATATGGTATTTGTTTTTCTCTTTCTGACTTACTTTACTCTGTATGACAGACTCTAGGTCCATCCACTACACTACAAATAACTCAGTTTCGTTTCTTTTTATGGCTGAGTAATATTCCGTTGTATATATGTGCCACATCTTCTTTATCCATTCATCTGTCGACGGACACTTAGGTTGCTTCCATGTCCTGGCTATTGTAAATAGAGCTGCAGTGAACATTGTGTGGTACATGACTCTTTCTGAATTATGGTTTTTTCACGGTATATGCCAGTAGTGGGATAGCTGGGTCATATGGTAGTTCTATTTTTAGTTTTTTAAGGAACCTCCATACTGTTCTCCATAGTGGCTTGATCAATTTACATTCCCACCAACGGTGGAAGAGGGTTCCCTTTTCTCCACACCCTCTCCAGCATTTGTTGTTTGTAGATATTTTGATGATGGCTGTTCTCACTGGTGTGAGGTGATACCTCACTGTAGTTTTGATTTGCATTTCTCTAATGATTAGTGATTAATGATGTTGAGCATTCCTTCATGTGTTTGTTGGCAAAGTGTATAACTTCTTTGGAGAAAAGTCTGTATAGATCTTCTGCCCATTTTTGGATTGGGTTGTTTGTTTTTTGATATTGAGCTGCATGAGCTGCATGAGCTGCTTGTAAATTTTGGAGATTAATCCTTTGTCAGTTGCTTCATTTGCAAATATTTTCTCCCATTCAAGGGTTGTCTTTTCATAAACCATTGTTTATGGTTTCATTGCTGTGCAGAAGCTTTTAAGTTTCATTAGGTCCCATTTCTTTATTTTTGTTTTTATTTCCCTTTCTCTAGGAGGTGGGTCAAAAAGGATCTTGCTGTGATTTATGTCAAAGAATGTTCTTCCTCTAAGAGTTTGATAGTGTCTGGTCTTACATTTAGGTCTTTAATCTATTTTGAGTTTATTTTTGTGTATGGTGTTAAGGAGTGTTCTAATTTCATTCTTTTCCATGTAGCTGTCCAGTTTTCCCAGCACCACTTATTGAAGAGGTTGTCTTTTCTCCATTATATATTCTTGCCTCCTTTATCAAAGATAAGGTAACCATATGTGCATGGGTTTATTTCTGGGCTTCCTATCCTGTTCATTGATCTATATTTCTGTTTTTGTGCTAGTACCATACTGTCTTGATTACTATAGCTTTGTAGTATAGTCCGAAGTCAGGGAGTCTGATTCCTCCAGTTCCGTTTTTCTCTCTCAAGATTGCTTTGACTATTCGGGATCTTTTGTGTTTGCATACAAATTGTGAAATGTTTTCTTCTACTTTTGTGAAAAATGCCATTGGTAGTTTGATAGGGATTTCATTGAATCTGTAGATTGCTTTGGGTAGTATAGTCATTTTCACAATGTTGATTCTTCCAATCCAAGAACATGGTATATCTCTCCATCTGTTTGTATCATCTTTAATTTCTTTCATCAGTGTCTTATAGATTCTTGCATACAGGTCTTTTGTCTCCTTAGGTAGGTTTATTCCTAGGTATTTTATTCCTTTTTGTCACAATGGTAAATGGGAGTGTTTCCTTAATTTCTCTTTCAGATTTTTTTTATCATTAGTGTATAGGAATACAAGAGATTTCTGTGCATTAATTTTGTATCCTGCTACTTACCAAATTCATTGATTAGCTTTAGTAGTTTTCAGGTAACATCTTTAGGATTCTCTGTGTATAGTATCATGTCATCTGCAAACAGTGACAGCTTTACTTCTTCTTTTCTGATTTGGATTCCTTTTATTTCTTTTTCTTCTCTGATTGCTGTGGCTAAAACTTCCAAAACTATGTTGAATAATGGTGGTGAGAGTGGGCATCCTTGTCTTGTTCCTGATTTTAGAGAAAATGGTTTCAGTTTTTCACCATTGAGAACAATGTAGGCTGTGGATTTTTCATATATGGCCTTTATTATGTTGAGGTAAGTTCCCTCTATGCCTACTTTCTGGAGAGTTTTTATCATAAATGGGTGTTGAATTTTTTCGAAAGCTTGTTTCGTTAATATGGTGTATCACATTGATTGATTTGCATATAATGAGGCATCCTTGCATTTCTGGGATAAATCCCACTTGATCATGGTGTGTGATCTTTTTAATGTGCTGTTGGATTCTGTTTGCTGGGTTTTCTTTTTTTTTTTTTTTTTGCGGTACGCGGGCCTCTCACTGTTGTGGCCTCTCCCATTGAGGAGCACAGGCTCTGGACACACAGGCTCAGCAGTCATGGCTCATGGGCCCAGCCTCCCCGTGGCATGTGGGATCTTCCCGGACCGGGGCATGAAGCCGTGTCCCCTGCATCGGCAGGCGGACTCTCAACCACTACGCCACCAGGGAAGCCCTGTAGATTTCTTTTTTTTGTGACATCTTTGCCTGGTTTTGGTATCAGGGTGCTGGTGGCCTCGTAGTATGAGTTTGGGAGTGTTCCTCCCTCTGCTATATTTTGGAAAACTTTGAGAAGGATAGGTGGTAGCTCTTCTCTAAATGTTTGATAGAATTCGCCTGTGAAGCCATCTGGTCCTGGGCTTTTGTTTGTTGGAATATTTTTAATCACACTTTCAATTTCATTGCTAGTGATTGGTCTGTTTATATTTTCTATTTCTTCCTGGTTCAGTTTCAGAAGGTTGTGCTTGTCTAAGAATTTGTCTATTTCTTTCTTCTTGTCCATTTTATTGGCATAGAGTTGCTTGTAGTAATCCCTCGTGATTCTTTGTATTGCTGCAGTATCAGTTGTTATTTCTTCTTTTTCATTTCTAATTCTGTTGTTTTGAGTCTTCTCCCTTTTTTCTTGATGAGTCTGGCTAGTGGTTTATCAATTTTGTTTATCTTCTCAAAGAACCAGCTTTTAGTTTTATTGATCTTTGCTATCACTTCCTTCATTTCTTTTTCACTTATTTCTGATCTGATATTTTTGACATCTTTCCTTCTACTAACTTTGGGGTTTTTATGTTCTTTCTCTAATTGCTTTAGGTGAAAGGTTAGGTTGTTTATTTGAGATTTTTCTTGTTTCTTGAGGTAGGATTGATTTGCTATAAACTTCCCTCTTAGAAATGCTTTTGCTGTGTCCTGTAGGTTTTGGGTTACTGTGTTTTCATTGTCATTTGTTTCTAGGTATTTTTTGAGTTTCTCTTTGATTTCTTCAGTGATCTCTTGGTTATTTAGTAGCATATTGTTTAGCCTCCATATGTTTTTTTTTTTTACAGTTTTTTTCCTGTAACTGATTTCTAATTTCAGAGCATTGTGGCCAGAAAAGATCCTTGATACAATTTCAATTATCTTAAATAACCAAGGCTTGATTTTTGACCCAAGATATGATCTAGCCTGGAGAATGTTTCATGAGCACTTGAGAAGAAGGTATATTGTGTTGTTTTTGGACGGAATGTCCTATAAATATCAATTAAACCCATCTTATTTAATGTATCATTTAAAGCTTGTGTTTCCTTATTTATTTTCATTTTGGATGATCTGTCAGTTTGTGAAAGTGGGGTGTTAAAGTCCCCTACTATGATTGTGTTACTTTCAATTTCCCCTTCTATGGCTGTTAGCACTTGCCTTCTGTATTGAGGTGCTCCTATGTTGGATGCATAAATATTTACAATTGTTATATCTTCTTCTTGGATTGATCACTTGATCATTATATAGTGTCCTTCCTTGTCTCTTGTAATAGTCTTTGTTTTAAAGTCTATTTTGTCTGATACGAGAATTGCTACTCCAGTTTCTTTTGATTTCCATTTGCATGGAATATCTTTTTCTGTCCCCTCACTTTCAGTTTGTATGTGTCCGTAGGTCTGAAGTGGGTCTCTTCTAGAGAGCATATATATGGGTCTTGTTTTTGTATCCGTTCAGCCAGTGTATGTCTTTTGGTTGGAGCATTTAACCCATTTTCATTTAAGGTAATTACCGATATGTATGTTCCTATTACCATTTTCTTAATTGTTTTGGGTTTGTTTTTGTAGGTCTTTTTCTTCTCTTGTGTTTCCTGCCTAGAGAAGTTCCTTTAGCATTTGTTATAAAGCTGGTTTTGTGGTGCTGAATTCTCTTAACTTTTGCTTGTCTGTAAAGGTTTTAATTTCTCCATTTAATCTCATTGAAATCCTTGCTGGCTAGAGTAATCTTGGTTGTAGGTTTTTCCCTTTCATCACTCTTAATATGTCCTGCCTCTCCCTTCTGGTTTGCAGAGTTTCTGCTGAAAGATCAGCTGTTAACCTTATGGGGATTCTCTTGTATGTTATTTGTTGCTTTTCCCTTGCTGATTTTAATTTTTTCTTTGTATTTAATTTTTGATAGTTTGATTAGTATGTGTCTTGTAGTGTTTCTCCTTAGATTTATCCTGTATGGGACTCTCTGCGCTTCCTGGTCCTGATTGACTATTTCCTTTCCCATATTAGGGAAGTTTTTAACTATAATCTCTTCAAATATTTTCTCAGACCCTTTCTTTTTCTCTTCTTCTTCTGGGACCCCTATAATTTGAATGTTGGTGCGTTTAATATTTTCCAAGAGGTCTTTGAGACTGTCCTCAATTCTTTTCATTCTTTTTTCTTTATTCTGCTCTGTGGTAGTCATTTCCACGATTTTATCTTCCAGGTCAGTTATCCATTCTTCAGCCTCAGTTATTCTGCTATTGATTCCTTCTAGAGAATTTTTAATTGCATTTATTGTGTTGTTCATCATTGCTTGTTTGCTCTTTAGTTCTTCTAGGTCCTTGTTAAACTTTTCTTGTATTTTATAGATTCTATTTCCAAGATTTTGGATGTCTTTACTAACATTACTCTGAATTCTTTTTCAGGTAGACTGCCTATTTCCTCTTCATTTGTTTGGTCTGGTGGTGTTTTACCTTGCTCCTTCATCTGCTGCGTATTTCTCTGTGTTCTCCTTTTGCTTAACTTACTGTGTTTGGGGTCTCCTTTTCTCTGGCTGCAGGTTCGTAGTTTCTGTTGTTTTTTGTGTCTGTCCCCAGTGGGTAAGGTTGGTACAGTGGCTTGTTTAGGCTTCCTGTTTCAGGGCACTGGTGCCTGTGTTCTGGTGCCTGAGGGTGTATCTTGTCTCTGTGGTGGGCTGGACCACGTCCGGTGGTGTGTTTTGTGATGTCTGTGAACTTAGTATGATTTTAGGCAGCCTCTCTGCTAATGGGTAGGGCTGTGTTCCTGTGTTGCTAGTTGTTTGGCATGGGGTGTCCAGCACTGGAGCTTTCTGGTCATTGAGTGGAGCTGGGTCTTAGTGTTGAGAGAGCGATCTCTGGGAGAGCTCTTGCCGACTGATATTACATGGGGCCAGGAGGTCTCTGGTGGTCCAATGTCCTGAATTCAGCTCTCGCACCTCAGAGGCTAAGGCCTGACACCGGGCCGGAGTTCCAAGACTCTGTCAGCCACATGGCTCAGAAGAAAAGGGTGTAAAAAAGAAAGGAAAAGAATAATAAATAAAATGAAATAAAATAATTAAAATTAAAAAATACAAAATAATAAAAAAGAAGAGAATAACCAAACCGATAAACAAATCCACCAGTGATAACAAGTGCTAATAACTGTACTAAAATAAAAATCAGAAACAAGTCAGTTGCAGACAGCAAACTCCAAATATACAGTTGCTCCCAAAGTCCACTGCCCCAATTTTGGGTTGATTTATTGTCTATTCAGGTGTTCCACAGATGCAGGGTACCTCAAGTTGATTGTGGAGATTTATTCCGCTGCTCCTGAGGCTGCATGGAGGAATTTCCCTTTCTCTTCTTTGTTCACACAGCTTCTGGGGTTCAGCTTTGGTTTTGGCCCCACCTCTCTGCGTGTAGGTTGTCCTCAGCTTTTGTTCCCACCCATCAGTGTGGGGTTGAAGCATCGGCTTATTAGGGGGCTCTGGCTCACTCATGCTGGGGTGAGGGAGGGGTATGGTAATTATAATTGGAATGCAGGGCGATCCTGTGGTGGCAGAGGCTGGAGTGACGTTGCAACAGCCTGAGGTGCTCTGTGTGTTCTCCTGGGGAAGTTGTCCCTGGATCACGGGACCCTGGCAGTGGCGGGCTCCCAGGATAGTGAAAATCCCCTATCACAGGTCACAGTGGGTAGTGACCTGTGCTTGCACACAGGATTCTTGGTGGCTGTAGCGGTAGCATTAGCATTCCATGCCCGTCTCTGGTGTCCAAGGTGACAGCCGCATCTCGTGCCCGTCTCTGGTGTCCAAGGTGACAGCCGCATCTCGTGCCCATCTCTGGAGCTCATTTAGGCAGTACTTTGCCTTCTGTTGGCAGGCAGGGAAGGAATTCCCCTCTCCTTGTGCACTCTGAAACAATGGTCTCTTGCCTTTTAGTAAGGTCCAGAATTTTTCCTGGACTCCCTCCAGGCTAGTTGTGGCGCACTAGCCCCCTTCAGGCTGTGTTCATGCAGCCAACCCCAGTCCTCTCCCTGGGATCTGACATCCAAAGCCAAAGCCTCAGCTCCCAGCCCCCACCTGCCCTAGTGGGTGAGCAGACAAGCCTCTCGGGCTGGTGAGTGCTCAGCACCGATCCTCTGTGTGGGAATCTTTCCGCTTTGCCCTTCGCACCCCCTGTTGCTGCGCTCTCCTTTGTGGCTCTGAAGCTTCCCCCCGGCCCACCCCCCATCTCCACCAGTGAAGGGGCTTCCTAGTGTGTGGAAACTTTTCCTCCTTCATAGCTCCCTCCCAGAGGTGCAGGTCCCATCCCTATTCTTTTATTTCTGTTTTTCCTTTTTTCTTTTGCCCTACCCAGATACGTGGGGATTTTCTTGCCTTTTGGGAAGTCTGAGGTCTTCTGCCAGTGTTCAGTAGGTGTTCTGTAGGAGTTTTTCCACATGTATGTATAATTTTGATGTATTTGTGGGGAGGAAGGTGATCTCCATGTCTTAGTCCTCTGCCATCTTCCAAATTCTTTTCCTGATCTTAATTTTCAATCCCTTCAAAATAAGGTTGGGGAGCTCCTTAGCCATAATTATTCCCTTCTCTCATCATCTATGTTTTCTAGTCACTCTTTGTGAACTATGTCAGTCTCGGAAAGAATGCTTATTTATCAGTTCTTTGAATTTTAAAATCAGAGTCTTTAATCTCATTCATAAAGTTGAAGAAAGCTTTGTAATTAATCAATATAGCATTGTTTGCCCAATTATTGCTGACAGCACTACAGATGCACGCATTTTGGGGATTGGAGGATTTCTGTCTCATCTTGCTTCTTGAGAAATGTCAATTTCTGGAGCAATTATTTCCATTTTTACCTTGGTGCTCACTGGGTATGTGCTTTTTGTCCCTCTCTGTTCTGTGACCTCTCAGATCTTTGAAATCCTTGTATCACGCTCTCATTGTCTACAATGGTAATAGAGACATTCTAGCACCTGGATTTTTGGAAAGAAGAGAAAAACTTTTAAGATGAAATGACCCTCCTCCAATACATGTTGATCCCTCCACAGTGCCAAAGCCATGGTTTTATAATTCACATCTCAGGTTATCAGTAAGTTCTGAACTATAGCAACTTGGAAGGTTCTGTTTAACCATTTCATGGTTGCTTTTGGGCAGGCTATAATCCTTTATGCAGACACTTGGTATTCCCAAATCGTTGCACTGTATTTCCTCCCTGCTTGATCACACAGTTCCCTCAGCCTGAAATGCCTTTCAACTTTGTTTCTTACTTGTCACACTGCTATCCATCCTTTGAAATCAAGTTAAAAGGCCCCTTTCTCCGTGAGGCCTTTTCCAATAACTGTAGATTTAACTGATCCTGCTGTTTTTTGAACATCTCGCTATGCTGATGATATTCTAAAGTATAATTGGGGGTTACTTGCCTTATCACCCTCATTATCTTATATAAATGTGTCTGGTTTTTTTCTCCAAAAAGATTAGAAGTAGTCATCTCTCTTATTAAAGGTAAGTTCCTGAGAAAAAGATTCTTATATATGATTGTGTTAATTATCATAACAGATAATTCCCAAATCAAAATAGTTTAACACAGCTGAAGTTTATTCTTACTCTTATAAAATTTCAGTGTGGTCTCTGGCAGGCAGTCTTCTGTGTGGTGATGTAGCAACCAGGCTCTTTCCATCTCAGGCACTGCCCTCTTCAACATGTGGCTTCCAAGGATGCCAAGTAAGGCCAAGAGAGACTAGAGAGAGAACGTTTGCTTCTTAACCAGGTTGGTCCCAAAGAGTTTACACTCCTCTTCTGTTTATACTCTGTAGTCACCTGGCCATGGCCAGATGCAAAGAAAGCCCAGGAAATATAGCGTCTGGCTAGAAGATGCTTCCCTAGACACTGTGGGATAGGAACCCAGATCTTTGTTGAACAGGTAGCTCTGCCACAACAATATGGGTGGTCATAGGTCTCTACAGTGCTTTGCCCATTGGAGGTGCTTTGATATATGTTTGTTTAAAAAAAAAAAGAATGAATGAATAAATACTGTGTACCAGGTCTAGGGTAAAGGAAATTAGGTGAGAGCCACAGGTTTGCATGTGTTTTATGGCTACTGGGTGTATGAGTTCACAGACTTAATGTCAGTGGGAGAGCAGCTATTTATTCAAAGGGAGAGATAATCAGTTTAGGACTTATCTCTGTTCTTTAATCATGCCTTGATCCAAAGGCCACAGAGTATTTTATAGACGTTGTGATGAATACTTAGGAAAATATTGTCATCTTTCTTGTTCTGAGTACATTTTGTTGTTTACGTGCTTTACACATCATCTATTTGCCCGAAGAACATTCTAGAAGGAATGTTTCTATTTTAGAAAATAACTGTTCTCATTGTTGGGCAAACATCCATTTGTTCTAATGATTAAAGAAGTGTTCTATTACCTTGGGAAAGACTCAGATTTTTAAGAGGCAGGGACAGCATTACATAAGTTCTAAGGGAATGAAAAAAAATTTTTTCTATACAAAATATTCATTGATACTGCTTTTGCTATTTTTTTCTTATTAAGAGGCAATAGATATGATATCTATTCAAAAGTATGTAGCGTTACAAAGTGACAAGATGTCAAATGCACAGGCTGAGGGAGAATATTTCTTAATGCAACATATTTATTGGAAGCCTCTAGCATCCATTACATTGTACAAGTGAACAAAATTGATAGGTGTTAAAAAAAATTAAAGCATCAGCCATGGTATGTTTAGTGTCTACAGGTAAAACAAATCACTTTAGATCTGAGCTTCCACTTTATTTTATATGTGTGTTTACTCAGGAATTGTTATGCTTTATCATTTTTATTGTTCTTTTATCACAGCTGTGTGAAAAATTACAGTTGGAGCAGTGCTCGTGTTTTTACTAAAATACATTTTATTTCCTGCTATGAAGCAGATTGCTGACGTTTGCTACTTTTATTCTTACGGCTGCATGACTCTCTCCGTTCCAGTTAAGATTGTGTCAGTATTTCTATGAAAAAAAGTCCTTTTTATTTATGTATTTGTTTTTATTCTATGATTGCCTTAGCTAAGCAGAGGTGAATCTCAGAAGAACTCATGCTAAGTTAAAAAATTGGACAAATAAAACGTGGGCACCGAACACTGACTATAAATTCCACACGACAAATACTGCATCTAAAATAAAGGTAAAGTTCAGAGAGGATGATTTCCACAGGATTCGATAAGAAGGGACCTTTACATTGTAACGTAGCCACTCAGGTTCTTGAAACTGAGACTGATATCATGATACTTAAGGTTTCAAGAAATCAGATGAACTGTTAGCAAGTACACTCTGGGTGGAAATTGGGTGCAACCATCTTTACCTGGGAGCATGTGTAAAACTTGAGGTGGTGGGACTTCTAGCTGTGCAATACACTTTGGATAGGGAACTGAGTTTCCTTTCTCACCATTGTAGTTTAAACAGTGTATTGCTCACTCAGGTTTGTTGGAGTAAGGACCCCCATCAGTGTTGGTAAGCATCATTTTAACTCTTTTTCTGCATTTGGCATAGAAAGGGCCGATGCTAGTTTACTTTTCCAAGTCACCCTGCTGGTAAACAACAGGGGAATGTAATCCAGCAAACAAACGTTTTATAGTTTAAGATTTGAAACTAATTTGTCTTTGCCTAGTGATAATCCACTCATCCGTACCTGTGGACAGGCATGTGGCAGGGGAAGGTGACAAGCTGTGCCTGAGAGAATGGGCTAGGGGGCTTGCCAATGTAATCTCCTGGTCGCTTGGCTAACAGTGTAGTTCTTGTCTTTCTTTTCAACGAAGTTCCCTGATTTTTTAGGCACAGAGATATGGATAAAGTATGGAGTGGGCAAGTATCCATAAAGTATGGAGTGGGCAAGTATCCATAAAGTATGGAGTGGGCAAGTATCCATAAAGTATGGAGTGGGCAAGTCTTAACCTGCCATTCCAGTTCTTTCACTTCCTTTGGTCTCTCTGACAGCCTAGTAGGGAATAAGCATGAGGAAAAAGGGGGAGCACGCATCTTGGGGTCAGGGTTCTGATGCCCTCTGCGATCTGTAGTCCTGTAGTCACAAAGACTTTGGGTGCTGTTGTCTCCATCCAGCACTCCGGATATCCACCATCCATTGTTTGGATGCCTCTTTACTGCCTTGGCTAGCTCAGTAGCACCACATCCGATGTTTCTTAACAGTATGGGATACTGTATTGCTACTCTAACACAGTTAGAAAATTGAGTAACATTCTAAACCAGAGCCCCTGAAGGTGTCCTAGCAGCACCATTCCTAAAGCCACGGCAGGGCTGTGCAATGAGAGACGGTCAAGTTCTCTGCCACATCTACAGTGCCTTTATTCAGTAAGCAAACATTTCTTGGGCACCAACACAAATAAGACTGGTCAGTGAGCATGTGTACCACACATAAGGAATTTTGAGAATCTGTGGTTATTTATAACTATTGCAGTTGAAAGTCTAAAACAGTAACCATTTCAGAGCATTAGAGGGTAGTCTAATAACTGTGATCAAACAGAACAGTGAGCCTGGGATACTTGCAACACAAATTTGATTGTTTTCCAAGGCAAGGGGAAGTAATACAGCCTAAAGCCATTTAGGAAATCATTGTAGCAAATATAGATAGATAACTAAAGAAATCATCACAGAGGTATGAAATGCCTTAATTTTCATAGGAGGAAGGGGGAAAAAAACTTCTGTTTGCATTTCCAGCCCAACTCTCTGGGACTTCCTTGCATCTACACAGAAAACACATTGCATCTGAGATTTGCTCTGCAGATTAGGGAGGGAAATTAAGTATTCTGCCTCTAGGCTGCAAGCCGAACATTACAAATAGATGCATTTGGGTTGTGCTGGAAGAAGATACACTCAAAACTGTCCAAGGAGACGGCGAGAAACCCATCTGTGTATAAAAGTCAGAATTGGACTGCTTTTGCTTTTGTTATAAAAATCCATTCTGTTCAAATCCCAGCTAATGAAAATGTGCATCTGTAAACAAAAAATAAATCAAGGGAATGTATTAATCCTGCAGCTGCTGTCTACTTAACTTTACTTGTAAAAAATAACTCAGTTTTCTGGTCTGAATGTTCTTGCTCTTTAGCAATGTGATGGCAATTCGAGGGGGACAAAATATGTATTGAATTCTATTTATGTATAACAACCTTGGCAGTAAAAGCAGCTATGCTGTAACTGTACAGTCATTTGCTTTTATAACTGGGCGGATACTTGAGTTCCAGAGTCTGACCCTAGAAATCCATTACATGGCTGTTTAAATTGCTTTTTTATTTGCTGAGGCGATTAATTAAGTTGTTTCTCTAACCTAGGACTGTCACTGTGAGTAGGTCAGCTGGATCATGTTCCATGTTTTATAATTTGGAGATGAACAGAAAGGGCCCTTGACCAAAAATGTCCTCCTGTCTGCATTCCATAGTGATGAAAATATTTGTCTTTAAAATGGTTAGACTATTAGTTTCTCTAGGAAGGATAATATATTAGCTAGAATTAGACAAAAATTCATCTCATCTATCATAACCCACTGTAACTGGAAATGAGGCAAGACCTCAAAGAAAAAGGAAACAAAATATTTCAGTTCTGATGAAGCAAGAGAAAGGTCTGGGAATGGCACTATCTTTAAAAGATCATCTCTCCTTGATGGTTGGAAATCCTTACAGATCTTGGCATACATCCCATTGCTAATGTTACCATGAGAAGAAGGTAGGAATAGGTGCAGCTTATTAAGAATAAGTTTATCCTAGGAGAGATGACCACAGATAGGATGTGTGGCTAGAGCATAGTAGATGTGACATTGAAGGAAGATAAAGAATCTTCTGGGGCTTCCCTGGTGGCACAGTGGCTAAGAATCTGCCTGCCAGTGCAGGGGGTACGGGTTCAAGCCCTGTTCCAGGAAGATCCCACATGTCGCAGAGCAACTAAGTCTGTGCGCCACAACTACTGAGCCTACACTCTAGAGCCCATGAGCTACAACTACTGAGCCCGTGTGCCACAACTACAGAAGCCCACGCGTCTAGAGCCCGTGCTCCACAACAAGAGAAGCCACCTCAGAGAGAAGCCCTCGCACCACAACGAAGAGTAGCCCCTGCTCGCGGCAGCTAGAGAAAAGCCCACGCGCAGCAACAAAGACCCAACACAGCCAAAAAGAAAATAAATAAAATAAAATAAATTAATAAAATTTTTTTTCCAAATCAAGAATGGGATGTCTGACATAGAATTAAAGAGACTGTAGCTTTCAAATACCAACAAAAGTAAATGGAATTGCATAGGTACTGAGCTGCCTTTTTTTGGGGGGGAGGGAATTGATTTATGTTAGTCTTACCTTGTATTAATGATGCTAAGACTCTCTCAATAGGCAGGATTCTGCCTTATAGCTTTCCGAGACAAATCCAGGGATAAGTACTGACTATGTCTTCTATTTTTTCAGGACATATACTTATTTCTCTTGTGCTGTTAACCCACATTTGGTTTTAATTGCTACTGGCCAAAATGCATCAAAGAGGAAGACTTTAAAGCTCAACAAACAGTTTGTACCACAGGAGCAATTGTTTTCATTTTCTTGTCTTTAAAAATCTTCCAGATCATCAGTAAACCTCTTATTGAAATGGCTCTATACCTGGCCATCCTCACTGTAACCCTCATGGCTTGAAGAGTTTGTCCTGGTGAAATTCATGGTGGTTAGAGAAAAGTCAAGGGTTTCTCTTAGCATCTCTTCTCTTAATCTCTTTACTTATAATTTCCGATTTCTTTGGAGATTTTTATCAAGAAAGTACATTCAGGGAATTCCCTGGCAGTCCAGTGGTTAGGACTCTGAGCTTCCAATGCCTGGGGGCCCAAGTTTGATCCCTGGTCAGGGAACAGCGCGGCCCCCCTGCAAAAAGTACATTCACTTCCTTGTGCAAAATTGCTGCCTCGTTCCTTGGTGGCCGCAGCTGAAATCATTTTTCTTCTCTGTTAAGCCTGATTGTGCCCACCACGCCCACTGCCTCCTGAAACAATGAGATTGATGGCAGTGTGCTGCTTTCACCTGACTGTTCCTACCAGCTCTACCAGGCCATTTCCACTCTTATGTCCTTTCCTGAGAGGCAAGCAGAGGAAATCAAACTTGCGTAATTCAGTTTTGAAATTCAGCTGGTTATTCTCAGTTTAAAGGTTGGTGACTAGACAACAGGAGGCAGCTGGATGAAGTCCAGGGTTTGCCGGGCGCCGATGGATTTTAAGGGATGTGTAACACTATTTTTCTAGATTTTACTTGAAAATGGTGATTAAATTTTAGATAGGTACCTTGGATAATTGGTTGCATTACTTTTCCTCATAAGAAAAAATGCTGTTGGTGTAAATTGGACTTGTAATTATGTTCTCTTTTTTCAAAGATGGGAAAAATAGCCTCATGTGAACATACTTTCCCCCCCATGGTATGCTACTAAAATGCTAGTGTTGATGGGTATTTGTAGTTGACTTATGTATTGAGCACAAAGAGTGTGCTGGGCTTTATGAATAAGCAGCATGATCCCTGTTTATCACTTGAGTATTTATGTTTTCTACTAATTAGAAGGCTCATTATAAACCCAGTTTTATACCTTGTGCATCGACAACTTTCAAATAGTACATTGGACTATTTTTAGAGTCCTCGGAAAACAGAGCCTGGGGCAAAGCTTAGGTGCTAAAGCTTCATTGGTAATCCAATCCCAGGGCCGTGAGAGTGAGAAAAAGGGGAAGTTAGGTAAAGAAGGAAGAAAGCAGACATAAGGTGGTGCATTACTGAGTTTATCTTTTGTTTCACAAAGGGACACAGGTGGTCTTCCAGCCCCACAGAAGGTCTCCTGGCAGGATGTTTAGAAGCATTGTATCCCCAAATGGTCCTCTGTAGGGGGAAATGCAAAGCAAATTTGTTTAGTGGTTCCCTGCCATCTCCAGTCTCTTCTTGGTCAAAGTAAACTATATGGGGAGTTGACAGCCCTTCATATTTGGCTTATGTCATTAGGTTGTGAAGCTTCGGAATCCTGACTTGTTGTCCTGTAGCTGGTACTTCATGAATCAGACTATGGTCAGCCCTCCATATCCACAGGTTCTGCATCCGTGGAATATTTGGAAAAAAAATTCCAGAAAGTTTCAAAAAGGAAAACTTGAATTTGTGTGCAGGCAACTATTTACATAGCATCTACATTGTTTTTATACAGCATTTACATTGTATTAGGTATTATGAGTAATCTAGAGATGTTTTAAACTGTAAGGGAGGATGTGGGTAGGTTATATGCAAATATGAGGTCATTTTTTTTTTTTTTTTTTTTTGCGGTACGCGAGCCTCTCACTGTTGTGGCCTCTCCCGCTGTGGAGCACAGGCTCTGGACGCGCAGGCTCAGCGGCCATGGCCCACGTGCCCAGCCGCTCCGCGGCATGTGGGATCCTCCCAGACCGGGGCACGAACCCGGGTCCCCTGCATCGGCAGGCGGACTCTCAACTACTGCGCCACCAGGGAAGCCCTTTCATCAGTGTCTTATAATTTTCTGCATACAGGTCTTTTGTCTCCTTAGGTAGGTTTATTCCTAGATATTTTATTCTTTTTGTTGCAGTGGTAAATGGGAGTGTTTTCTTAATTTCACTTTCAGATTGTTCATCATTAGTGTATAGGAATGCCACAGATTTCTGTGCATTAATTTTGTATGCTGCTACTTTACCAAATTCATTGATTAGCTCTAGTAGTTTTCTGGTGGCATCTTTAGGATTCTCTCTATATAGTATCATGTCATCTGCAAACAGTGACACCTTTACTTCTTCTTTTCCAATTTGGATTCCTTTTATTTCTTTTTCTTCTCTGATTGCTGTGGCTAAAACTTCCAAAACTATGTTGAATAGTAGTGGTGAGAGTGGGCAACCTTGTCTTGTTCCTGATCTTAGTGGAAATGGTTTCAGTTTTTCACCATTGAGGATGATGTTGGCTGTGGGTTTGTCATATATGGCCTTTATTATGTTGAGGAAAGTTCCCTCTATGCCTACTTTCTGGAGGGTTTTTATCATAAATGGGTATGGAATTTTGTCGAGAGCTTTCTCTGCATCTATTGAGATTATCATATGGTTTTTCTCCTTCAATATGTTAATATGGTTTATCATGTTGATTGATTTGCATATATTGAAGAATCCTTGCATCCCTGGAATAAACCCCACTTGATCATGGTGTATGATCCTTTTAATGTGCTGTTTGATTCTGTTTGCTAGTATTTTGGTGAGGATTTTTGCATCTATGTTCATCAGTGATATTGGCCTGTAGTTTTCTTTCTTTGTGACATCTTTGTCTCGTTTTGGTATCAGGGTGATGGTGGCTTTGTAGAATGAGTTTGGGAGTGTTCCATCCTCTGCTATATTTTGGAAGAGTTTGAGAAGGATAGGTGTTAGCTCCTCTCTAAATGTTTGATAGAATTCCCCTGTGAAGCCATCTGGTCCTGGGCTTTTGTTTGTTGGAAGATTTTTAGTCACAGTTTCAATTTCAGTGCCTGTGATTGGTCTGTTCATATTTTCTATTTCTTCCTGGTTCAGTCTCAGCAGGTTGTGCATTGCTAATAATTTTTCCATTTCTTCCTTGTTGTCCATTTTACTGGCATAGATTTGCTTGTAGTCATCCCTTTAATCCTTTGTATTTCTGCAGTGTCAGGTGTTACTTCTTTTTCATTTCTATTTCTATTGATTTGAGTCTTCTCCCTTTTTTTCTTGATGAGTCTGGCTAACGGTTTATCAATTTTGTTTATGTTCTCAAAGAACCAGCTTTTAGTTTTATTGATCTTTGCTATCGTTTCCTTCATTTCTTTTTCATTTATTTATTTCTGATCTGATCTTTATGATTTCTTTCCTTCTGCTAACTTTGGGGTTTTTTTGTTCTACTTTCTCTAATTGCTTTAGGTTCAAGGTTAGGTTGTTTATTTCAGATGTTTCCTGCTTCTTAAGGTAGGATTTATTGCTATAAATTTCCCTCTTAGAACTGCTTTTGCTGCATCCCATAGGTTTTGGGTCATCCTGTCTGCATTTTCATTTGTTTCTAGGTATTTTTCGATTTCGTCTTTGATTTCTTCAGTGATCACTTGGTTATTAAGTAGTGTATTGTTTCGCCTCCATGTGTTTGTATTTTTTACAGATCTTTTCCTGTAATTGATATCTAGTCTCATAGCATTGTGGTCAGAAAAGATACTTGATACGATTTCAATTTTCTTAAATTTACCAAGGCTTGATTTGTGACCCAAGATATGATCTGTCCTGGAGAATGTTCCATGAGCACTTGAGAAAATGTGTATTCTGTTGTTTTTGGATGGAATGTGCTATAAATATCAATTAGGTCCATCTTGTTTAATGTATCATTTAAATGTTGTGTTTCCTTATTTATATTCATTTGGGATGATCTGTCCATTGGTAAAAGTGGTGTGTTAAAGTCCCCTACTATGATTGTGTTACTGTCGATTTCCCCTTTATGGCTGTTAATGTTTGCCTTATGTATTGAGGTGCTCCTATGTTGGGTGCGTAAGTATTTACAATTTTTATATCTTCTTCTTGGATCGATCTCTTGGTCCTTATGTAGTGTCCTTCTTTGTCTCTTGTAATAGTCTTTATTTTAAAGTCTATTTTGTCTGATATGAGACTTGCTACTGCAGCTTTCTTTTGATTTCCATTTGCATGGAATATCTTGTTCCATCCCCTCACTTTCAGTCTGTATGTGTCCCTAGTTCTGAAGTGGGTCTCTTGTAGAGAGCATATATATTGGTCTTGTTTTAGTATCCATTCAGCCAGTCTGTGTCTTTCAGTGGGAGCATTTAATCCATTTACATTTAAGGTAATTATTGATATGTATGTTCCTATTCCCATTTTCTTAATTGCTTTGGGTTTGTTACTGTAGGTCTTTTCCTTCTCTTGTGTTTCTTGCCTAGAGAAGTTCCTTTAGCATTTGTTGTAAAGCTGGTTTGGTGGTGCTGAACTCTCTCAGCTTTTGCTTGTCTGTAAAGGTTTTAATTTCTCCATCAGCTCTGAATGAGATCCTTGCTGGCTAGAGCAATCTTGGTTGTAGGTTTTTCTCCTTCATCGCTTTAACTGTGTCCTGCCATGCCACTCCTTTCTGGCTTGCAGAGTTTCTGCTGAAAGATCAGCTGTTAACCTTATGGGGATTCCCTTGTGTGTTATTTGTTGTTTTTCCCTTGCTGCTTTCAATGTTTTCTTTGTATTTAATTTTTGATAGTTTGATTAATATGTGTCTTGGCTGTTTCTCCTTGGATTCATCCTGTATGGGACCCTCTGTGCTTCCTGGACTTGATTAACTATTTCCTTTCCCATATTAGTGAAGTTTTCAGCTATAATCTCTTCAAATATTTTCTCAGTCGCTTTCTTTTTTTCTTCTGGGACCCCTATAATTTGAATGTTGGTGCATTGAATGTTGTCCCAGAGGTCACTGAGGCTGTCCTCAGTTCTTTTCATTCTTTTTTCTTTATTCTGCACTGCAGTAGTTATGTCCACTATTTTATCTTCCAGGTCACTTATCTGTTCTTGTGCCTCAGTTATTCTGATATTGATCCCTTCTAGAGTATTTTTAATTTCATTTATTGTGTTGTTCATCATTGCTTGTTTCCTCTTCACTTCTTCTAGGTCCTTGTTAAATATTTCTTGCATTTTCTGTATTCTGTTTCCAAGATTTTGGATCATCATTACTATCATTATTCTGAATTCTTTTTCAGGTAGACTGCCTATTTCTTCTTCATTTGTTAGGTCTGGTGGATTTTTATCTTGCTCCTTCATCTGCTGTGTTTTTCTGTCTTCTCATTTTGCTTATCTTACTGTGTTTGCTGTCTCCTTTTCACAGGCTGCAGGTTCGTAGTTCCCGTTGTTTTTGGTGCCTGTCCCCAATGGCTAAGGTTGGTTCAGTGGGTTGTGTAGGCTTCCTGGTGGAGGGGACTAGTGCCTGTGTTCTGGTGGATGAGGCTGGATCTTGTCTTTCTGGTGGGCAGGTCCACATCTGGTGGTGTCTTTTGGGGTGTCTGTGGGCTTATTATGATTTTAGGCAGCCTCTCTGCTAATGGATGGGGCTGTGTTCCTGTTTTGCTAGTTGTTTGGCATAGGGTGTCCAGCACTGTAGCTTGCTGGTTGTTGAGTGAAGCTGGGTCTTGGTGTTGAGATGTAGATCTCTGGGAGATTTTCGCCATTTGATTTTATGTGCAGCTGGGAGGCCTCTTGTGGACCAGTGTCCTGAAGTTGGCTCTCCCACCTCAGAGGCACAGCATTGACTCCTGGCTGCAGCACCAAGAGCCTTTCATCCACATGGCTGAGAATAAAAGGGAGAAAAAACAGAAAGAAAGAAAGAAAGAAAGAAAGAAAGAAAGAAAGAAAGAAAGAGGACAAAATAAAATAATATGAAGATAAAATAAAGTTATTAAAATAAAAAATAATTATTACGAAAAAAATTTAAAAAGTAAAAAACAAAACAAAACAAAAACGGACGGACTGAACCCTAGGACAAATGGTGAAAGCAAACCTATACAGACAAAATCTCACATAGAAGCATACACATACACACTCACAAAAAGAGGAAAAGGGGAAAAAATAATATATCTTGCTCCCAAAGTCCACCTCCTCAATTTGGGATGATTCGTTGCCTATTCATGTATTCCACAGATGCAGGGTACATCAAACTGATTATGGAGATTTAGTTCACTGCTTCTGAGGCTGCTGGGAGAGATTTCCCTTTGTCTTCTTTGTTCACACAGCTCTGGGGGTTCAGCTTTGGATTTGGCCCTGCCTGTGCGTGTATGTCTCCGGAGGGCCTCTGTTCTTCGCTCAGACAGGACGGGGTTAAAGGAGCAGCTGATTTGGCTGCTCTGGCTCACTTAGCCCCGGGGGCGAGGGAGGGGCACGGAGTGCAGGGTGAGCCTGTGGCAGCAGAGGCCGGCATGACGTTGCACCAGCCTGAGGTGCGCCGTGCGTTCTCCCGGGGAAGTTGTCCCTGGATCCCAGGACCCTGGCAGTGGCGGGCTGCACAGCCTCCCCGGAAGGGAGGTGTGGATAGTGACCTGTGCTCGCACACAGGCTTCTTGGTGGCAGCAGCAGCAGCCTTAGCATCTCATGCCCGGCTCTGGGGTCCGCGCTGATAGCGGCGGCTCGCGCCCGTCTCTGGAGTTCCTTTAAGCAGCGCTCTTAATCCCCTCTCCTTGTGCACCAGGAAACAAAGAGGGACGAAAAAGTCTTCTGCCTCTTCGCCAGGTCCAGACTTTTTCCCGGACTCCCTCCCGGCCAGCCATGGTGCACTAGCCCCCTTCAGGCTGTGCTCACGCTGCCAACCCCAGTCCTCTCCCTGGGATCTGACCTCCGAAGCCCGTTCCTCAGCTCCCAGCCTCGCCCGCCCCAGCGGGTGAGCAGACGAGCCTCTCGGGCTGGTGAGTGCTGGTCAGCGCCGATCCTCTGTGCGGGAATCTCTCCGCTTTGCCCTCTGCACCCCTGTTGCTGCGCTCTCCACCGTGGCTCCGAAGCTTCCTCCTTCCGCCACCCATAGCCTCTGCCCGCGAAGGGGCTTCCTTTGTGTGGAAACCTTTCCTCCTTCACAGCTCCTTCCCACTGGTGCAGGCCCATCCCTATTCTTTTGTCTCTGTTTTTTCTTTTGCCCTACCCAAGTATGTGGGGACTTGCCTTTTGGGAAGTCTGAGGTCTTCTGCCACCATTCAATAGGTGTTCTGTAGGAGTTGTTCCACGTGTAGATGTATTTCTGATATATCTTTGGGGAGGAAAGTGATCTCCGTGTCTTACTCTTCCACCATCTTCTCCTTGATGGGATATTCTTAAAACTCTTCTATTAATCTCTTTTGCCTCCATGATTTCCATGTTAAGAAACATTCTACTGAATATTTTAGTCAATCTGTCGACAAAGATTTACTGAGCAACTACTATGTGTTAGGTATGATTTAAAGCATTAGACATTCAGCAGTGAGAAAGACAGTACCTCATCTCCAGATGAGACAGATGAATACATAGAGAATACATAAACTAATACATAGAATAGGATAATTTCTAGTACTGATAACTAATGGAGGTGGTAGCAGTGAGGAACCTGGGTGCAGCAGAAAACCTTGGGAAGGAGCGCTTCGCCCGTTGGGGGAAGGTGTTGACTTGCCAGTGTGCTCAGCTATTGAAGGAAGAGGTCTGGCAGGCTGTGTTTGTTTATTTGTTCCTTATAGCGGAAGATTTCTCTGTATTTTTTGTTAACACTTAGCCCTGCGTCTTTAATTTGACATTATGCCTGCTAAAGTGATTTTTGAAAATAAGATTGTACTCTTTTTCTCAGTTTTAAGCTATAATACATGTTGCACAGAATTCAACCACTGAGTCAGATTATTCCAGCATCAAGTATATCTTTATTGTAGGCTGACATGTTTCAGGAGACCAACTTTAGCTATTCAGAGGTATCTAGTTAATGATTTCTCTAATGACTTTCTGAAAAGCCTCTAAGTCTTAATATTAAATGAGACAGCACATATTTAAAATTCCTATCTCACATCTAAGAAAAATGACTATAACTTGTTTTAACACATTAGTAAATCATTTGAGTTGTCTGTTGATACGTGATTTTGGTTTATTTTGGAAATCTATCCTTTGGCTATCATGGCATGTAACTCGATAATTTTTTTAGTTATTAAGATTTTCTTCTTCTAATATTTTCTACTTTCCCATCCTCATATTTAAGGAATTAGCTGGCACTGGGCTTTTTGCCCAAGAGCAGGTATGAGGCAAGTCAGAAAGTGAAGTGTTTGACAAGTGTTTGTAGCCATTTGTTTATTCAAGAGATGTTTATGGACCCTTTTAAGTGCCAAGCAGTGATCTGGGTGCTGGGGATATAGCACTGAACAAAAGAGATGAAAACAAACAAACAAACCCAGCTCTGGTAGAGTTGGTGGGTGTTACTATTTTTTAGAAGTCCCGAAAGTATTAGAAAAACGTAGGGGCTATTGCAGAGGAGGTGGAAGGAAGGAAATTCATGGCACAAAGCATTTTGATCAGAAACATGAAAGGAGATGGGATTTTTGAGACTGAAAATCTAAATTTTTCCCGAGTTGAGTGGTGGTGTGGGTTGAATTGTGTCCTCCAAAAAGGTATGTTGAAGTCCTAAACTCTGGTATGTGTGACCATGATCTTGTTTGGAAACAGGGTCTTTCCAAATGTAATCAAATTAAAATGAGGTTATTAGGGTGAGTCCTAAATCCAATATGACTGATGTTCTGACAAGAGGAGGAAAATACCACAAGAAGACAGAGAAACACAGGGGAACTCCATGTGACGACAGCAGCAAAGATTGGAGCGATGCAGCTGCAAGCCACGAAGTGCCAAGGATTGCCAGTGTAAAAAAATTACAGAAATAGGGCTTCCCTGGTGGTGCAGTGGTTGAGAGCCCACCTGCCGATGCAGGGGACACGGGTTCGTGCCCTGGTCCGGGAGGATCCCACATGCCACAGAGCGGCTGGGCCCGTGAGCCGTGGCCGCTGAGCCTGTGCGTCTGGAGCGTGTGCTCTGCAACGGGAGAGGCCACAGCAGTGAGAGGCCCGCGTACTGCAAAAAAAAAAAAAAAAAAAAAATTACAGAAACCTCAATTAAATAGAGTTGGGAGACCAGCAGGGGGAGCTCTCTCACCCTGCGATGATAGCAGAGCCCCACAGGAAGACTCCTCTTCTTCCCTGGAAGGATTCAGCCAATGAAAAGCCATGGACTCTTTGTTTACTACAGCCCTCCCAAGTTCCTTTTCCTCTCTATAAAAGCGTTCCCCTTCCCTTGCCACGCAGGGCTCACCATGGTTGCAGACTGCAGATTGCCATTCTCTGCTGATCTTAAACAGACCCATCTTTGCTGGAGAAATGTCAGGTTAGCAGCAGCTGCCTCCCAAAGCTCAGAAGAGGCAAGGCAGTATTAACCCAGAGTCTCAAAGGGAGCATCACCCTGATGACACCTTGATATTGAACTTCTAGCTTCCAGGACTGTGAGAGAATAAATTTCCCTGTTTTAAGCCACCCAGTTTGTATTATTTTATTAATGGCAACCCTAAGAAGGTAATACAAGTAGTGAGCAAAGAGTGAAGGAGTCGATGAAAGGAGATTACAAGATGCATGTAGGGAGTAGGAGTAACGAGCTGATGTTGGAGAAGTTGCCCCAAAAAGAGAAAGTAGCTGCTTCCCAGAAGAGCCCAAGGGTTTACTGGACATTGTATTAGTCTCCTGGGGCTGCCATAACAAAATAGCACAGTCTGGGTGGCTTAAATAACAGAAGTTAATTCTCACAGTTCTGGAGGTTGGTAGTCCAACATCAAGGTGTTGACAGGTTTAGTTTCTTCTGTGGTCTTTCCTTGGCTTACAGATGGCTGCCTTCTTACTGTGTCCTCACATGGTCCTTGTGCATGTACATGTCAGTGTCCAAAGCTTTGCTTTTGGTAAGGATACCAGTCAGATTGTATTAAGGCCCACCCATATGACCTCATTTTACCTTAATTACCTCTTTAAAGACCCTATCTCTAAATATAGTCACATTCTGAGGTATTAGGGGGTACCTCCGAACTTCAACATACAAATTTTGGGAAACAGCTTCAGTCCATAACATGCAAGGAGGGGCATGTTTGCACATCCAGGATCTATGTGGGAACTGGGTCAACTGATTTCCCAGATTTCCTCAGAGGCAGCCCACCTTCGCCTACACATATGAATGACAACAGTTCTTTTAGATAGCAGATGGTGAAGCTTTCACTTTGTTGGAAGCCAGTAGCTCCTTTGGTACCCCCTCAACAGGAGCACCTCTGTCATTGCCTAAGACTTGCTCAGTTTCCATATAATTTATCCCATGTGTACATCTCCTCTTAGCCTTAGGGCCCATGTAAACCTAAGAAAAAATACCCAATGGGAAGGTGATGGGTGAGAGTCCTCTACATGCGTATTGAGGGGGCCTAATAAACAAATTTGGAACCCATAATGTAGGACAGTCATCGATGATGCCCCAACCACATGTATTCTGGTACATTTTATTTATGAAAAATTATACCAGTAAGTGTATAGATACTCTGAGCCAAATGCTTCAGGACAGGTTAATTTTTAGAATATGCCTGATTAAAGGAAGAAAAGAACCAATTGTAGTCAATGAGGAATGTAAGATACTAGAAACACACAGTTAAAGATGTAGAAAGCATGGAGTACTTTTCCATTTATCAAAAGTGCAATGCATCAGACCTTGTTTATTCCCTGAAAACAATACCTTGGTGTGTTTTTGCAAGAAATGTCCAGGAAGGCTTGCTTCTTAGGAGTTTTGGTGGTATAGAGATGGGTGCCTAACCTGACCTTGAAATGCAAAGCTGGGAGCCATGGCCTAGGGTAGTGCTGGGACTGCTTGGATGGTGTCACTGCCAGATGGAATTTAACAGAGTCTGACAGTGTATATTGTGTTTGGCCAAGACCTGCAAATCTGCATGTGGTGGGGATAAGAGTACAAGGTCCAGGCAGCCCTGCTGCTGTGAACGGTGGGGAAATCTCAGTAGTTACCAAGATGGTGCCAGGCTGCCCCACTGGAGGAATGGGGAAGGAAATTAAATCGCAGAAACAGAAAGTGTTCCTCACTCTGTATTCAGTGAGATTTGCCACTTTTCTGCATTGCTTCTCCATGCTTTGTAATCAGCTTAAAATGATTCCTAAGATGCCCATGTTTGGTTGAGGTATAACTGGGTAAGAGTGAGATGCAGACTTTTAGATTTAGATTTACAGTCATCTCTTGACAGTCACCGGGATGTTGTAGGACCATTTGAAAAGTTCAAATTCCCAACTAATAATATAGCTATGGAATTCGTTGATGAAGAAAAGACTACATAGCTCTGTTGAGAGGCATTTACCTCTGGGCTCACTAGCTCTTTATCATAGTGTTTCTCAAAAGGTACAGAATCACCTGAAGGCTGGTGAAAAGTGTAGTTTCCCTGACCCCACATCAGTTCTACTGATTCAGAGTCTCTGCATTTTTTCCAAACACTTTGAGTGATTCTCATGCACACTACAATTTGAGAAGTACTATACATATTATTCACATTTACATCTGAGCAAAATTATGGGTTATGACAACATGTGAACCTTCTCTAGCTTGTTCTCAAATAGATGTAGTTATGAGTGTAATATATGAAAATGCCTAGGTTCCAGTGACTACTATATTCTCTCAGCAACAGAAGCATCAGGGAAGACTTGGAGATATCTCTTTATTTGCCCATTCACTCTCTATTCTCTTTCTTCTTCCCCTTACCAATAAATAACAATATGAATTCTAAAAAATATAGGAAAAAAGCAAATGACTCTTTTAAAACAATTCATCTTGAAGAGTTGAATAGAGTACCCTGAATGTTGTGAGAATTTTGTAGAACTTAAAAAAAAAATCTCAGGTGAACAAAATTTTATTAATTATAACAGTGTTTGGTTGGTGACACATTATCATCATTAGTCTATGTATGACACTCTCTTGCCCCCGTCCTGAAATTCACTGCTAATGAAGAACTAGAAATTTATCAATAACTTACATTTATTTCTGTGTGCTACTCCAGTTGCATTTCCACAGACATGTATCCTATCCTAAATTTTGTTATCTTTTGCTTTTCATGAAATGTATTTACCCCATATATTTATATGCCTAAGCAATATATTGTTCAGTTTACTTTAATAACAGAGTAATAATAGAAGCTGTAATAACTTTACCATTCTACATTGCTTTCTGGGACATGCCATTTTGACCCTCTACTTTGTCATTCATTCATGTTGTTGTATTTTATTCATTCTTACTTTTGTATAACATTATATTATGATACGTACCACAGTTTATTTACCAGTTGTTTATTGATGGGTATTTTACATGTTTTTCCAGTATTTTAACATTATGAACACTATGTCTATGCCTATTAGCCCACCTCTCTCTTGTGAAAATTACTGGGTTACAGAATATCATTATATGTGACTTTATAAGATAATGCAAATTGTTTTTCAAAGTTGCTGTACCTCCAGAAATATAAAGAAATCACACCAGTCTCCATTGTTTACAATATTTCATATTGTCCGATTTGTTTTGTTTTTTCTCCAATCAAATGTGTTTAAAAAGATGTTTCATTATGCGTATGTTTATTCTCAATAGGTGTTTCTTCTATAAACACCTGTTTAAACACCTGTTTATTATTGCTTATTTAAAAAATTTTTTTTTAATTTAATTTTTTTTTGGCTGCGTTGGGTCTTCATTGCTGCGCACGGGCTTTCTCTAGTTGTGGCGAGCAGGGGCTACTCTTCATTGTGGTGCACGGCCTTCTCATTATGGTGGCTTCTCTTGTTGTGGAGCACAGGCTCTAGACGTGCAGGCTTCAGTAGTTGTGGCACATGAGCTCAGTAGTTGTGGCTCGCAAGCTTTGTTGCTCTGTGGCATGTGGGATCTTCCCGGACCAGGGATTGAACCCGTGTCCCCTGCATCGGCAGGTGGATTCTTAACCACTGTACCACCAGGGAAGTCCCTCTTTTGCTTATTTATATGTTTTGTGTTTTTCCTTATTGGTTTCTAGAGATCCTTTATATATTTTAATACTAATCCTTTGTCAGTTTTATGTGTTGTTAACATTTTTTTCCAGGTCTTAGCTTGACTTTTTCTTTTATTAAGGCTTCTTTTATGAATAGAAGATCTAATATTAATATAACAAGTTTATCGTTTTTTTTCTTTTACAACTTGGGAATTTTCTGTCTTCTTGAAGCTGTCCTTCCATACCTCAAGGGCAGAAAGTTATTAACTTTTATTATCTTCTAGTTTCAAAGTTTGCTTTCAACATTAATGTTATATGACTTTTATGTTTGGGATGAGGTAAAGATCTTTTTTAAATTTTTTATATAAATAACCATTTTTTTTAGCTTCTTTTGTTGCCTAGTTTTTTCTTTCTCCACTGATTGGCCATGTTACCTCTACTGCCCATCAAAATTCAATATATGGTGTGGGCTTATTTTTGGTTTCTATTCTTTTCCATTGGTCAGTTTTTCTTACCTTATGCTAATGCCGTATTGCCTTTTTAGTATAGCATTATAATGAGTCTATATATATGGTGGGGCAAATCTCCTTCCTTTTCTTCTGAAGTATTATTCTTGGCTCTTTGATCTTCCAGAGAAATTGTATGACCAATTTTTCTAATTCTGTGAAAAGCCCCATTGGAATTTTGATTGGAGATGCATTAAATTTATAAATCAATTTGGGGAAAACTGACATTTTTATGATATAAAAACTTGACATTTTTATGGTATAGAAAGTGACTTTTATATGATACCTCTGCAAACCTGAGATAGATATCCATTTATTTAGGTCTACTTCAGTGTTTTCACTAAAGTTTTATAACCCATCATTTGTAATGTATTTTATAGCTTTTGGTGCTATTTTAAATACTGCCTTAGAAACATTTTCTAATTCTTTTGTATGATCCTGGATAGGTGATACATCCTTCTCAGGGTCTCACATACAGAGGTTGCACATATCCTTCTATCCCTCATAGGTGTTGATAATTTTGATCACTTGATTTATCTGCAGTATAATTACACTCCACCTAGCCCCTGCAACCAATAAACAGTCTGTGAGGAGACATTAAGACCATGCAAATATCCTACTCCTCGTTAAGTGTTTGATACTGGAATAAGTCTCAGGTTCAGCTTACTCTGTTCAAGAATTAACGTGCAGCTACATCATGGGGCTTGTGGTTACTCTGGGTGACTTTGCCCTTTCCTAGTCTGCTGGTCCAAGCTGGCTGTGGTCATGCTGGTGCCTATTTACTGACACACCCAGCAGCTCAGGTACCAACTCCACACCTCTGCCAGCTGCCCCCAGGTATTTCCATCCATGGCCCTCGGCAGTTTTGCTTAGACCTCTAGGCTCCTAACTATCCCCTTCCCATTGTCTAAAGCTAAAGTCTGGTAGTCTGTCTGTTTGTTTATGTGTTGGTGGGGGAGGGGACCTTGAAAACTTTTCTACTCCCTGTAAGACCAGTGTGCTATATGCCTGAGGTAGGTGGTTAACAGAACAAGAAAGTCTTTCAGAGCTTCTAGTTACTATTGACCTTGGAAGCTGATGACCTCTGGTACTCTTAGAGTATAATTTGTCATTTCATGAAAATATTTTTCTCGATATTAAATTAACTCATTCCTACCTGATACCATATTTGAAGCACTCAGCATTAAAAAAAAATGGAAGCAAAATTAGGCTATTTACTTCTCCAGTTGACAGATCTAATGAGTTAGGGAAACAAAGATATTTCTGACATGTTAGAATGCTTTAAAGTTGTGGTTAGCAAGCACTTTCCTTGAAACCTATGAAAGGTAGGAAACTGGGTTGGTTGTTAGATGATCTCTAGATCTAACCCAGGATGATAGTATCTAGATCCTTTAAAAAGTTTTGAAACACACAGGTATCATAAGTTGAAAGAGGCTGTAAAGTGAATTGTTACTTCTTTTACAGTTTTTCTTGCCTTTAGGAAAATTACTTTTCTCATGAGCTTGATGAATGAAAGAAAAACAGTTTTAGAGGATTTTAAACTGTTGAACACAAGATAAATGCTGGAAAATTTTCCCCCTCTCTTTTATGAAGGAGACAGCCATATTACAGTTTCTTTCACTTCTTTTGCAAAAGCACTGTCTGATTGGAAAGATTTCAGGTTGAAAATCTATAGTAGTGAACAGAAAACACCGTTGGGATGATTTGAATTGCTAGAGCTTGGCATTCTATAATATTTAGAAACACATCACCCAAGTGAATGTCACTGTAGCTACACGTTGTCCTTTGGGGGGAAAATCTGAGTCTTTATTAAAAGGAATTGACCAGCTCCATAAATTTAATGATGTACTAATTTTTAAAGCACTTTTTGATTCTTGAAACTCTCATTTAACTTCAACAATTGAAAAGAAATCCAACTAAACAGCAATAACTTTTGTACTTAAAAAACTGTTTGAACTAGGACAAATGATTCTGTACTTACTTTCTCCCCTCCCCCCCCCCACGGAGGCAGAACTACAAGTCCTTTGGCTGTTAATTTTTTTTCTCCAAATCTGGATTTAGTTTAAGGATGTTATCAGAAGAGTTTTTTGCATTTTGTTACTTTGTTATCTTTTGGGAACTGTATTATTTCCGGGAGCTGTTCTAACTAATTACCACAAACTTGTTGTCTAAAAATGATAAAAATGTATTCTTTCATAGTTTTGGAGACCAGAAGTCTGAAATCAAGTTACTGGCAGGGCTGTTCTGTCTCTGAACACTCCAGGGGAGAATCCATTCCTTGCCTCTTCCAGCTTTTGGTGGCTGTTGACATTCCCTGATGTTCCTTGCCTTGTGGCTGCATCAGTCCAGTCTGAGCCTCCATGATCATGTTGCTTCTCCTCTTTGTGTAGCTTCTCTATGTGTCTGAGTCAAAACCTCAGCCTTTTTCCTATAAGAATAGATGTGATTGCATTTAGGATCCGCTTGGATGATCTGGAATAAACTCCTTCTCTCAAGATCATTAATCACATCTTCTGCTATTTAAGGCAATATTCACAGGTTCTGGGGATTAGGACGTTGACATATCTTTTTGGGGACCAATTTAGCTGACTGTATTCTGTCCTCTGGTTTGCCACCAAATCATGTTCATCCCATAGGCAAAATGTGTTCACCCCATCCCCAAATCCCCAGAAGTCTCAACCCATTTCAGCATCAACTCTAAGTCCAAAAATTTTACTTAAACATCATTGCTAAAAAAGTTCCAGATCTAATAATCTACATAATCTAAATAAGGTAGAGGTGAGACTCTGGGTATGATCCACCTTGGAGCAACATTTCTTTCCATATGTAGACCTGTGAAACCAGAAAACAAGTTATCTATTTCCAAAATACAATGGTGGGATAGACATAGTATAATAACTATAGGTATTCCCATTTCAAAAGTAAGACAATAAAAGGAAGAAAGGGGTCACCGAGGGTTGACTAGAGTGGGCTACATGGTGACCCCCTCAAAAGATATGTCCATATTCTAATTCCCAGATTCTGTGAATATTACCTTATACAGTAAAATAACTGATTAATTAAGGAACTTGAAAGAAGGGGCTATCTGTACAATAGATTGTTCGGTCAGCTCTAAGTATAATCGTGCGTATCCTTATGAGAGACAGGCAGAGGAGTTCTGAGACAGATGCACAGAGAAGACACACAAAGAGGGGGAGCCACTGTGATCCCAGAGGTAGAGAGATTGAAGTGATGCAGGCACAAGGCAATGAATGCCAAGGACGACAATAGCCAGCAGAAACTGGAAGAGGCAAAGAGCGGGTTCTCCCATAGAGCCTTCAGAGGTAGCACATTCCTGCTGACACCTTGATTCCAGACCTCTGGCATCTGGATCCGTGAGAGAACACATTTTTATTGTTTTAAGCCCCCAAGTTTGTTGTAATTTGTTACAGTAGCCACAGGAGATGAATACAGGAACATTTGGAGTTTCCACAGCTCTGTTTTCTTGCTCAAGATGGAATTACTTTTCCTTCATGTGAAATAAATAACTTTGACTAGTAAAATTTTCAGCATTATAGTTTAACTCCAAAACATTAACAGGCAACAACAAGGAAAAGAACAATTGAAAATCTAGCCATGATATCTGCCATGTGTTGTCTGCCATTGTCAACAAGGGGGAGAGGGTATTTGCTAGTTTGTTGAAAAATTAAACAGTCATCTGCTAGTGAAGCTCCACTAGGTGTCAAATTTTGCTTTCTTTACTTTTTTTTGTGTGTGTGTAGGCAAATTACAGGGCAGAAAAATTAGCTCACATACTGTATCAGGCGGGTTTGGTGAGGAGAATAGGCACTCTATATTCTAAAATAGTTATTTTCACAGAAGTAATTTAATAGAAGGATATAAAATATAAGCAGGTAGTAGAGGACTGAAAAGAAAAAAGGGAACGTTGAGGCAATGCAGAGATAGTAACTGAAGGAAGCAGCTCTCGCTGCTGGAGCTCAGGGAGCAGGGAGCAGAGGTTGAGGCTATTGGAACAGAGAAGCTCAGAGGAAGGACCCTGTGGATCTGGTCCTGGTGCCTCTGAGGTGGCACGAGGTGGTTGGTTCCTGGAGTGTGGAAAAAATGGAAACTGGAATCAGCTCTTACTGAAGCTAACTGCTGCTGTTGGAATGATGCATTCATGCTGGATGACCTCAACAGAACAGTGAGCAAACATAGGGAAGCAAGTCTCTCTCTCCTCCAGCCTTTAGTCTCTCTCTAGTACCCATTACTCACAGCATCCAGAGACCCAGCTGGCAGACGTGAAAGATGGTTTGCAGAGTCCTAGCCCCAGCACCACAAAGCTGAGTGTAGAGGGGTAGGTTTGGAGCTGAGAGTCACCATCTGAGATCTGGATGCATTATATATAGATGAGAACTAATGAGATGCCCTAAGTTATTTTGACTGTGAAACACTGAGCCTTGTTTTATTTCCTAAGTCCTGCAGCATCATTTAACTCATTTGGAGTGAGTGAAAGCCAGGCTGCTTGCTAATGGATGCTGATTGTTTATTGAGAGGAGAGCAGACAGTCAGTGTAACTGCTCATGTGACTCAGTTGCTGGACCATTGAGGTAGAGAACTAACATTTCCAGAATGAGGTAGCAGCTTTCCTGGGACCTTCAGGGCCTCTTGGTGGGGGGTAAAGTTGGATGGAGGGATGCCATAAAGTTATAAGAATACGGTGGTGGCTTCATTAAAGGAAGATGCTTTGCACAGAAGGAACAGCCACTATGCTTAGTCTTGGGAATCATTTAGAACTGCTGCCAATTGCCCTACTTAGTCACAAAAATGGATACAATTTAAGAAAACTGTGCTTCTGGCAAGCTATTATACTGGAATCAGAGGGCAGTTTGATGTTTTTTAGTTATGTTTCATCTTAAATGGAGACTTCTTTTAGCAAAAAACGTTTGTTGTTGACATGTCTGAGGATAGATGCTTTCTTGCCCTCCCACACTGCCCCTTCCCTTTGCACAAGAAGTCCAGCATGCTTTAACTTTTCAGCATATAGTCTCAGAACATCGCTTTTGTGTTAGTGGGGTATCTTGACCTGGACCATTTGCCTCTTGGCTCCAAGTACATTTAGTTAGGAAGGTGCAGGCTGTAGCACCACTGAAATTGCCTCACATCATCTCCAAGTGGGTGGAAAACTAAGGTACAACCTCTGGCTCTTTTGGGATCTATCAAGGTGCCTGAGGTGCCTGGCTTCCCAACACCTGCTGGGGTGTTCGAGAAGGTGTGGATCTCTGGCTACATGTTAGCAAGTCTTAGCATCATTTTCCCCAAAGGTACTCTCTATCGTTAGGCTATTTAGGCTCTCCATTAGAATTTGTGTTTTCTGCCATGATTTTATCTTCTTCTTTCCTTTCACATTCACCCCACTGTATCTGAAAATGTTAAATTTATTCGAAATGTAAATTTCCCAGAAACTGTGTACCCATGACCCACACGTGAATGCCCTTCTCACCCGGGTTAGGCTTTGCCACTCTTCTCTAGGCCACCATGATTGCCTCTCCTGTTGATGTCTAGCGCTTCGATGTCCTTCTTGCTCTGCGCCACCTAATTGTTTCCTTATTGAATTTTTAGGAAAGGAAGAGAGTAGCGTGAAATGGAAAGGAAAGGAAGAAGAAAAACTGAATCAGAACATTTTTATTATGTGTATACTGGGGGTGCTTTTTTTTTTTTTTTTCGGTGCACGGGCCTCTCACTGTTGTGGCCTCTCCCGTTGCGGAGCACAGGCTCCGGACGCGCAGGCTCAGCGGCCATGGCTCACGGGCCCAGCCGCTCCACAGCATGTGGGATCTTCCCGGACCGGGGCACGAACACGTGTGCCCTGCATCGGCAGGCGGACTCTCAACCACTGCGCCACCAGGGAAGCCCTAGGGGGTGCTTTTTTGTTTTCTTCTTTCAAAGAGTTTAAAATGCTGGGGCTAGAGGTTGGGGAGGGGAGACAGAGGAGAACTAGGATAGAAAGGAAGAAGTGGAGGAACAGGAGGTAACAAAGTTCTCCATTCTAATGGGCAGGGAAATGATTTCAAAGGACTCATTGCCAGGCCTCCATCAATTGGGAACCATCCAATGACATATCAACCTATGGGCAAGTCCCTCTGAACAGTGAGTAGGGGACTCAAGTCTCAAATGGGTACTCAGTGCTGCCTAATTCTTCCACATCCCCCTTGTATATTTGCTGTCTACCTCTTCCTTTCTCATTCTGTGCTGATGCAGTTGCCTCTGGTACTTCGACAAGAGAAGCAGAGTGATCAGACTGGAACTTTTTTGTAATCCCATCACCAACTCTGTCCACTCCCCTGCGTTATTGGCACCTTGTTTTTTGCTTTGCTGTTACCTAGAGCGTCCAGCTCCTACCAAAGTCAAGCCCACCACGCCCTTGTGCCCTGCAGGGTCCCATTTCTTTTCATGTTGTGTAAACTTGCCTCTGTGGTTCTCCCTCCTTTCCCTTTTGTCCTCGATTCCTTTTACTCTACTGGTTCATACCCATCATCACCCTATACCTTAAACATAACACTAACACTCTCTCCAAATGCCTCCCAGAGGCATTCTTATATTCCACTTAAGTCTATGGCATGTTCAGCCCTGGATAATACTGTGTCTTCTGCACTTCTCATCCATGGTGTCTTGACACAGTGTGTTTTGACAAGATGCAAGTTGTGTTGCAAATAATTGTTACTCTTAGTTGTTGGTGTGTTAAAATTTGTAACAGATTTACTTATATAATTAATGTCCCTCGTTATGGCACTCAATCACTAGTATTCTGGTATACTTTCTTTAGCGTGAAATAAAGAGGTGAATTGAAAGCTATCGCAGTAAGAGTAGAGTGTATGTCCTGCGTGGGAATAATTGTTACAACTGGAGAAGAGTTTTCATAATCGTTTTGCCAAGCCATTTAATGCTCTCCCCAACTTCTCATTAGATGTAGAAAATTCCTTCTTTTCACCAAGCAGGTAGTTTCAGAATTTTATTTTCTTCTTAAGGCATTTATAGACATTCCAAGAAGACTAATTTGCTTTAAACAAGTGATGTCATTAGGTGTATATTGCAAAAAAGTTTTTTTGTGTGTGTGTGTGAATATTGTACCTTGATAATTTAAAACAATGTAGTGATTAGGAAAGACTTAGAGCCAAACTGTGAACCCCAAACTGGAAAATAATAGCTGAAACTTAAACTCATTAAACTGCCATGAGTTTTTACTCAGCTACAAATCATAGTAATTAAAAAGTAAACAAACTAAGAGACAAAAATAAATCAGAAATTGGCTCTCAGTTTTCTAAAACAACTACAGTAGACGATCAAAATATTCTATACACTGAACCAGGATCCGAGACCCAGGTTGAAACCAGTGCTTTAACAGTAACACAAACTTATGATATTTGGAGTGCAAGACAAGCACAGGACATGTTGAAGATCCTGGATGACACTGCTTGTTTGTAAGCTCCTTGAGGGTCAACGATGAGATAGTGCTGGGCATTTATTACATGCTCAAAAATTGCCCAAGTGACTCAAAAAAATCCAGTCTGTTATAGTTGGCTGAATTCATGACCACCTCTCAGCTATAAATAGTATGTGGAATTCAGCAGGTAAACATTAGGGTGGCCTTTATGTACCCCTTTTAATTATTATTTCTTCTCATCTTTACCCTCTCTTCCTTCTGAACTCCCCACTATCCCTGAGGTAGAGAGTGGGACATGTAATTCTCCTCACTATTGCAGCATTATTATTAATAATAAGATTTACAACTTTAAAAAAAAAATTGAAGTGTAGTTGATTTACAATGTCGTGTTAGTTTCAGGTGTATAGCAAAGTGATTCAGTATACATATACATGTATATTCTTTTTTGACTTCCTTTCCCATTTAGGTTATTACAAAATATTGAATATAGTTCCCTGTGCTATACAGTAAGTCCTTGTTGGTTATCTATTTCATATTTAGTAGTGTGTATATGTTTAGGATTTACAACTTTAAATTTGAGCTTCAGTTTATGGATGAAGGAAGAATTGAGAGATGGCAGGGTCAGAGTTTCGAGTGGGCCTTCATTCTTATGTTCAGTAGTTAGTATTCAGAGCAAATAATTAGCTTTTTTAGAGAAGCCTCATTGCATTCTGGGTTAAAAGTTCTGCTATAAGGCGCTTCTAAGCTCTACTGATATGCTGAGAATGATTTTTCTTAAAGAGAAGACTGGAGTTAAATGTTGATAAAGTGGAATTTGGTTCTCCCTTCTTGTTTTTAATTATTCTTGAGGTCACTAAGTTACAGAGGAGTCTGGCCTTCTACTGGCAAGATTTTTCTTAACAACTGTGTGTAAATTTTATTCACCACAATTAATTTTCAGTTTCACTTAGAGTGGATGATATCTGCTAATGCACGTGCCAACAGTCTCTGTAAAGGGAGATACTTCCTTAGAGTGCTCAAGCTCTAAGCAACAACAAAGTATAAAAAGAAAAGCAAAATCACTCCACTGGTCAACTCACTTGATTTGTTCATCAGCAAAGAAACTACTTGTACTGTGAAGGCTGAATCAGTAGGTCTGCAATTAGCATGATGTATCCTACTGAAATAAGAAATGTTCCTGCACTACATTGACTCCCGGTCAAGGCAGGAAGCACGCTGATGAAGAGTGTTACTTTGTGAACATAGACCAGTGAGTTTTGGAGTGGTTTGTATCAGCTTGTGAGCATTATTTGTTAATAACAGTGAGACTGATGATTTGTACCTGGTTTCATTGAGACCCAGGGGGGGCTCTGTTGTTAAGGCTGATTACATACTAGGTTTATACCTACATGACCAGCAAAATGAAACAAACAAACAAATACCCATACAAACCCAAAACACCCAGTTAAGACTCCATGTTAGGCTTTTTGGTTCCAAAGTGTTCTGTGCAGATATTGATGCTTCCTGATCCAAGAGAGAAGGTGCGTCCTTAGACAGGGAGGGCAAAGGAACCCACATCTAGCCTCCCTGGATTCCTTGCTGCAAGGCAGCTTTTGCTGAGATGCATATCCTTACTTAATTTGGTTTCTATGCTGTACTTAAAAAAATTCCTGGCATTGTACATTTATTCAAAGAATATCAGAATTTTGTAGACATGTAGACTGGTTCTACTTGATTTTTTTTAACTTCTGACTCCCAATTTTTTAAAAATGAAGACATTTTTAAGAGCAGTTTCAGACTCACAGAAAAATCGAAGGAACAGTTATGTCCCATATACTCCAGCCCCACACATGCTTAGCCTCACCATCAACATTGCCCACCAGAGTGGTACATTTGTTACAGTTGATGAGCCTACATTGACACACCATGATCACCAAAAGTATGTGGTTTACCTTAGGGTTCATTCTTGGTGTTGTACACTCTATGGGTTTGACAAACGTATAATGACATGTATCTACCATTATAGTATCATACAGAGTGTTTTCACTGCCGTAAAAGTCCTTTGTGCTATGCCTATTCATCCTTCTTTCCCTCTCAACCCGTGGCAACCTCTGATCTTTTTACTGTCTCCATAGTTTTGCTTTTTCTAGAACGTCATGTAATTGGAATCATACGGTATGTAGCCTTTTCAGATTGGCTCCTTTCACTTGGTAATATGTATTTAAGTTTCCTCCATGTCTTTTCATGGCTTGATAGTTCACTTCTTTTTAATGCTGGATAATATCCCGTTGTCTAAACGTACTGTGGTTTATCCATTCAGCTACTGGAAGACATCTTGGTTGCTTCCAAGTTTTGGCAATTATGAACAAAGCTGCTATAAATATCCATGTGCAGGTTTCTGTGTGCACATAAGTTTTTAACTCTTTTAGGTAAATACTGAGGAGCACAAGAGTATGGTAAGCGTCTTGTAAGAAAGTCTTGTAAGAAACCACCAAACTGCCCAAGAGGCTGTACCATTTTGCATTCCCACCAGCAATAAATGAGAGTTCCTGTTGCTCCACATCCTCATCAGCCTTTGGTGGTGTCAGTGTTCTGGATTTTGGCCATTCTAATAGGTGTGTACTGGTATCTCACTGTTTTAAGTTGCATTTCCCTGATGACATATGATGTGGAGCCCCTATTATACCCTTTTCTTGCAAAAACCCCACAAAATTTTAAGCATTGTTATTCTGGGTCGTGTGTGTCTTCTTTAGTAATTAAATCCTGCTTAATGGCCACTGTGAGGGCAGTACTATTGGCAGTTTCTTTTGTAGCCTTGCAGAACATATTATTTGTATATTATTTAAAAATTTTTACAAATCAGAATTATACCACTGATAATATTTAACGATTTGCTTTTAAAAATATCATGTGAATATGTATATTATGTTTAGTTTTAAACTAAACTAAAAGAAACAACAACAAAAAAGCAAATATCCTTGGTGTAAATTTTTAAAATTTTAAACTTTATGTTAAGAAACATATTCTTTTCCAAGAGTTTCAAAATTTGCAACAAGGAAATGTTAAATATTGTGTGTGGTAATTTCCTGGGTCCTTCTAATGAAAAAATGCTTTTAATTAGCAATGTCTGTAGAATATGTGACAACCCAAATGACAGTAATATTTAGGGCCCTTAGAATCTGCTATATATTATTCAGTGTTTTTCTTGTGTTTCTTTTCCCATTTTCTTTCATGTTTAGAATTCTTGAAGAATGTTCCTTTAAAAGTATATATTCTCCTGAAATCCATTCTTCAAAATTATATTTGACTTCACCTGTCACTCATGGCTTTGCGTAGGTGAGGCTCTGAGCGGTTGCCCATTTGTTCTGTTTTTAACGGACTGTATATATGGTTGTGTGTTGGCTGCATTTCATGACTCCCCATGAGACTAAATACCTTTAAATATTTGTTTTTTGCTTTGTCAAGAGCCAGGGGTATTAGTCTGCTGGCAGTGGAGCCTGACAGGAGGGTAGGACCATCCTAGCCCTGAAGGAATGTGCAGTATTTGAATAGTATGATGGACAAGTGGCAGATCAGGAATCACCTAAAGGGCACAAGTAGAAAATCATCATCTAGCCTGCATTACTATGGTGTGTGGTGGTGTAATAGAAGCTCATGGTTAGAGTCTTTTCACTATTCTTATGCCAGATCTTCTTGCTAATATTTTCAAGAGTCTCTTGCACACTGTTGTTACTTCGGACCTAACAAACAAGGGATTTATTGGTAAATTGCTTTTCAAAATCTAATTTGTAGAAAGTGAGGAGCACGAGGTATGTGTGTGCATGTGTGTGTGTTCACCCCTTATATTGTGTAGTCTGGTTCATACATGTACTATTGTCTATGAAGGTAGGCCCTCTCAATCTTCCCATCACAGTTTCTCATATTTAAAATTTTTCATGGGATTAGCTTTTGAGTTTTAAATGTTAGAATGCATTCATGGTTTGGTTGGCTTCCTTTAGGACTTCTGTCCTGTGGATCAGTAGAATTCTCTCTTATGTGTATAATAATATTTCTTACCTTTAACAATCCTTTTAAAATATCTCTCTGATATGTCATCTGAGCTATTTAACAGTGCCTATTGTACTGTCATATGCATGAACATGGATTTATGAAAAGGGTCAGTCTGACAGAAGCATGAAGTCAAGATCCCCTAAAGAGTGTCACAATACCGTTAGAAACAGAAAGGGCAGTGAGGGTGTTAGGGCAGATTTGGGAGTCACATGGCATTCATCAACATAGTATAGTGGGGAACATCAAAGACTGATGGAGGCAATGATGATTTTATTCCTTTGAGTCCTTGTTCACTACAACTGCACTGAACTTCCACTTGAACATCGACCATCAGAGTTATTTCTCACTGTGTTCAGGAGACGGTTTGTGAAACTCAAGTGAGGGCGAAGTTCTGTTCCCTCCTTCAGCTCCTGTCAGTCCAAATTCTTCAAGGAAGATGACACCGATAGGGAATAGAAGAAAGAGTTGAAAACAGAGAGGAAATGGAGACCATACATACTTAGGCAACTAGAAAATGCCCACACCATTCAGTAAAATCGTGCTTTTCCTTTAGGTCAAGAGAACCTAGTTGGTAAAAAATTTAAGCAATTCTTTTGCCATAATCATTAACATCTAACTTTGAGTTAGCAGAAAATTTTCAAAAAATTTTAAATAAGGATATCTAAAATCAAGAGAACTTTTAAAATGAAGGATATGAAAAGCAGATACAGACTATATCAGCTTTATGTTCATCTATCTGTATTATAACAGATTGCATAAAGTAAGAAAAATAGGAAATTTGTAATTTGGAAATTTATTAAGAGGTCAGGAACAAGACAAGGATGCCCACTCTTCCTACTTCTATTTAACATAATATTGGAAATCCTATCTGCAGCAATCAGACAAGATGAGAGGATTTGTTTACTGGACTTTAAGACATTATTAAGCAACAGTAATTAAGACAATGTGGCACTGCCTCAAGGAAAGACAAATAGATAAATGAAATAGATCAATTGAATAGATAGTCCAAAAATAGACCCACACATATGTGGATACCTGTGTTACAACAAAGGTTGTATCTTTGTTGTAAAGGTGAGTAAAGAACAATCTTTTAAATTAATGATGTCTATACAATTGTATACACAAATGGAAAAATTGATATTAGACCCTTGTGTTAAACATAAAGCAAACAAATAAAAAAAGAAAATTTAAGTAAATTGTATATCTCATGTGAAAAGCAACACTATAGCTCCTAGCTAGTAACATAAGAGAATATCATCATGACCTCAAAGTAGGGAAGGGCTTCTTTAAAAAGACAGAAAAAGCATTAGCAATAAAGGAAAAGGCTGATAAACTGGACTACATTGAAATTTAAAGCTTCTGTCCATCGAAAGATACCATTATCAGAGTAAAAAAGCAGGCACAAGCAGAAAATACTTGCAGCACGTAAATCCAATAGAGGACCCATACCCAGAATATATATAAAGAACCCTTAAAAGTCAGTTTTTCAAGACAGTCAACCAAATGAAAGTGGTAAAGAGATTTGAACAAACACTTCACAAGAATTGACCCATAAACTTATTAGTCACCAGGGAGATCCAAGTTAAAAGCACAATGATATGCAACTATACACTCATCAGAATGGGCAAAATTAAAAGATTGCAAGGATTTGAAAAAATATGCATTCTCATATATTGCTGATGGGAATATAAATTGGTACAACTTCCTGGAAAAGAGTTTGTCGTCATATATAAAAAGTGAAAGATATGATAGACTATAAATAAGAAAATCCAGTCCTAAATGAATAACCAGTGTTGTGCTGATAAATATTTAAATTTGAATTTTGTTTTTATCAAATCCGCTCTGACAGTCTATGTTTCATTTATTTATTTATTATGTATTTATATTTTTAATTAAAAAATTTTTTTAATAGAACTTTACTGGAGTGTAATTGCTTCACAATACTGTCTTAGTTTCTGTTGCAAAACAAAGTGAATCAGCCATATGCATACACATGTCCTTCCCACTTGAGCCTCCCTCCCATCCTCCCTATTCCACCCCTCCAGGTCATCGCAAAGCCCCGAGCTGATCTCCCTGTGCTGTGCTGCCGCTTCCCACCAGCCAACTGTTTTACATTCGGTAGTGTATATGTGTCGATGCTACTCTCACTTCGCCCCAGATTCTTCTCCCAGCCCATGTCCTCGAGTCATTTTCTTCCTTTTATTTTTTTATATATATATAATTTTAACATCGTTATTGGAGTATAATTCCTTTACAATGGTGTGTTAGTTTCTGCTTTATACCAAAGTGAATCAGCTATACGTATACATATATCCCCATATCTCCTCCCTCTTGCATCTCCCTCCCACCCTCCCTATCCCACCCCTCTAGGTGGTCACAAAGCACGGAGCTGATCTCCCTGTGCTATGCAGCTGCTTCCCACTAGCTATCTGTTTTACATTTGGTAGTGTATATAAGTCCATGCAACTCTCTCACTTCATCCCAGCTTACCCTTCCCCCTCCCCATGCCCCCAAGTCCATTGTCTACGTCTGCATCTTTATTTCTGTCCTGCCCCTAGGTTCTTCAGAACCATTTTTTCTTTTTTTCTTTTTTTGGTTCCATATATATGTGTTAGCATACAGTATTTGTTTTTCTCTTTCTGACTTCCTTCACTCTGTATGACAGACTCAGGGTCCATCCACTTCACTACAAATAACTCAATTTCGCTTCTTTTTATGGCTGAGTAATATTCCATTGTATATATGTGCCACATCTTTAGCCATTTATCTGTCGATGGACACTTAGGTGGCTACCATGCCCTGGCTATTGTAAATAGAGCATTGTGGTACATGACTCCTTTTGAATTATGGTTTTCTCAGCATATATGCCCAGTAGTGGGATTGCTGGGTCGTATGGTAGTTCTATTTTTCGTTTTTTAAGGAAACTCCATACTGTTCTCCATAGTGGCTGTATCAATTTACATTCCCGCCCGCAGTGCAAGAGGGTTCCCTTTTCCCAACACCCTCTCCAGCACGTATTGTTTGTAGATTTTTTGATGATGGCCATTCTGACCGGTATGACATGATACCTCATTGTAGTTTTGATTTGCATTTCTCTAATGATTAGTGATGTTGAGCATCCTTTCATGTGTTTGTTGGCAACCTGTATATCTACTTTGGAGAAATGTCTAGTTAGGTCTTCTGCCCATTTTTGGATTGGGTTGTTTGATTTTCTGATATTGAGCTGCATGAGCTGCTTCTAAATTTTGGAGATTAATCCCTTGTCAGTTGCTTCATCTGCAAATATTTTCTCCCATTCTGAGGGTTGTCTTTTCATCTTGTTTATGGTTTCCTTTGCTGTGCAAAAGCTTTGAAGTTTCATTAGGTCCCATTTGTTTATTTTTGTTTTTATTTCCCTTTCTCTAGGAGGTGGGTCAAAAAGGATCTTGCTGTGATTTATGTCAGAGTGTTCTGCCTCTGTTTTCCTCTAAGAGTTTTATACTGTCTGGTCTTACATTTAGGTCTTTAATCCATTTTGTGTTTATTTTTGTGGATGGTGTTAGGGAGTGCTCTAATTTCATTCTTTTACATATAGCTGTCGAGTTTTCCCAGCACCACTTATTGAAGAGGCTGTCTTTTCTCCATTGTATGTTCTTGCCTCCTTTATCAAAAATAAGGTGACCATGTGTGCGTGGGTTTATCTCTGGGCTTTCTATCCTGTTCCATTGATCTATATTTCTGTTTTTGTGCCAGTAGCATACTGTCTTAATTACTGTAGCTTTGTAGTATAGTCTGAAATCAGGGAGTCTGATTCCTCCAGCTCTGTTTTTCTTTCTCAAGATTGCTTTGGCTATTCGGGGTCTTTTGTGTTTCCATACAAATTGTGAAATTTTTTGTTCTAGTTCTGTGAAAAATACCATTGATAGGTAGTTTGATAGGGATTGCACTGAATCTGTAGATTGCTTTGGGTAATATAGTCATTTTCACAATGTTGATTCTTCCAGTTCAAAAACATGGTATATTTCTCCACCTGTTTCTGTCATCTTTGATTTCTTTCATCAGTGTTTTATAGTTTTCTGAGTACAAGTCTTTTGCCTCCTTAGGCAGGTTTATTCCTAGGTATTTTATTCTTTTTATTGCAGTGGGTAAAGGGAGTGTTCCCTTAATTTCTCTGTCTGATTTTTCGTTGTTGGTGTATAGGAATGCCAGAGATTTCTGTGCATTAATTTTGTATTCTGAAACCTTCCCAAATTCATTGATTAGCTCTCGTAGTTTTCTGGTGGCATCTTTAGGACTTTCTATGTGTAGTATCATGTCATCGGCAAACAGTGACAGTTTTACTTCCTGTTTTCCAATTTGTATTCCTTTTCTTTTTCTTCTCTGATTGCTGTGGCTAGGACTTCCAAAACTATGTTGAATAAGAGTGGCAAGAGTGGACGTCCTTGTCTTGTTCCTGATCTTCGTGGAAATGCTTTCAGTTTTTCACCATTGAGTATGATGCTTGCTGTGGGATTGTCATATATGGCCTTTATTATGTTGAGGTAGGTTCCCTCTATTCCCATTTTCTGGAGAGTTTTTATCATAAATGGGTGTTGAATTTTGTCAAAGATTTACTGCATCTATTGCGATGATCATATGGTTTTTATTCCTTAATTTGTTGATGTGGTGTATCACATTGATTGATTTGCATATATTGAAGAATCTTTGCATCCCTGGGATAAATCCCACTTGATCATGGTTTATGATCCTTTCAATGTGCTGTTTGATTCTGTTTGCTAGTATTTTGTTCAGGATTTTTGCATCTGTGTTCATCAGTGATATTGGTCTATACTTTTCTGTTTCTGTGATATCTTTTTCTGATTTTGTTATCAGGGTGATGGTGGCTTCTTAGAATGAATTTGGGAGTGTTTCTCCCTCTGCAATATTTTGGAAGAGTTTGAGAAGGATAGGTGTTAGCTCTTCTCTTAATGTTTGATAGAATTTGCCTGTAAAGCCATCTGGTCCTGGATTTTTGTTTGTTGGAAGATTTTTAATTACAGTTTCAATTTCATTACTTGTGATAGGTCTGTTTATATTTTCTAATTCTTCCTGGTTCAGTCTTAGAAATTTGTACCTTTCGAAGAATATTTCCTTTTCTTTGTGGTTGTCCATTTTATTGGCATATAGTTGTTTGTAGTAGTCTCTTATAAGCCTTTGTATTTCTGCCGTGTCAGTTGTGATTTCTCCTTTTTCATTTCTAATTTTATTGATTTGCATCCTCTCCCTTTGTTTCCTGATGTCTGGCTAATGGTTTATCAATTTTGTTTATCTTCTCAAAGAACCAGCTTTTAGTTTTATTGATCTTTGCAACTGTTTTCTTTGTTTGTATTTCATTTATTTTACTCTGACCTTTATGATTTCTTTCCTTCTACTGGCTTTGGATTTTCTTTGTTCTTCTTTCTCTAGTTGTTTTAAGTGTAGGGTTAGATTGTTTATTTGAGATTTTTCTTGTTTCTTGAGGTGAGATTGAATTGCTATAAACTTCCCATGTAGAAATGCTTTTGCTGCATCCCATAGATTTTGGGTCTTCGTGTTTTCGTTGTCATTTGTTTCTATGTATTTTTAAAATTTCTTCTTTGATTTCTTTAGTGATCTCTTGGTTATTTAGTAGGACACTGCTTAGCCTCCATGTATTTGTGTTTTTTACAGTTTTTTTCCTGTAACTGATTTCCAGTCTCATATCGTTGTGGTCAGAAAAGATGCTTGATACAATTTCAATTTTCTTAAATTTTCCGAGGCTTGATTTGTCACCCAAGGTGTGATCTATCCTGGAGATCACATGTTCCATGTGCACTTGAGAAGAAAGTGTATTCTGCCACTTTTGGGTGGAATGTTCTATAAATGTCAATTAGATCTATCTGGTCTATTGTGTCATTAAAGCTTGTGTTTCCTTATTTATTTTCTGTTTGGATGATCTGTCCATTGGTTAAGTGGGGTACCCTACTATTATTGTGTTACTGTCAATTTCTCCTTTCATGGTTTTTGGCATTTGCCTTATGTGTTTAGGTGTTCCTCTGTTGGGTGCATAAACATTTATAATTGTTATATCTTCTTCTTGGATTGATCCTTTGATCATTATGTAGTGTCCCTCCTTATCTCTTGTAACAGTCTTTATTTTAAAGTCTATTTTATCTGATACGAGTATTGGTACTCCAGCTTTCTTTTGATTTCCATTTGCATGAAATATCTTTCCCCATCCTTTCACTTTCACTCTGTATGTGTCCCTACATCTGAAGTGGGTCTCTTGTAGACAGCATATATATGGGTCTTGTTTTTGTATCCATTCAGCAAGCCTATGTCTTTTGGTTGGGGCATTTAACCCATTTACATTCAAGGTTATTATTGATATGTATGTTCCTATTACCATTTGCTTAATTATTTTGGGTTTGTTGTTGTGGGTCTTTTTCTTCTTTTGTGTTTCCTGCCTAGGGGATTTTCTTTAGCATTTGTTGTAAAGCTGGTTTGGTGGTGCAGAATTCTCTTAGCTTTTGCTTGTCTGAAATGGTTTTGACTTCTCCATCAAATGTGGATGAGATCCTTGCTGGGTAGAGTAATCTTTGTTGTAGGTTTTTCTCTTTCATCACTTTAAGTATATCCTGCTACTCCCTTCTTGCCTGTAGAGTTTCCACTCAAAAATTAGCTGATGACCGTATGGAGATTCCTTTGTATGTTATTTTTTGTTTTTCCCTTGCTGCTTTTAATATATTTTCTTTGAATTTAATTTTTGTTAGTTTGATTTTGTTAATTTTTGTTAGTTTGATTTTTGTTATCGTCCTAGGGTTTGTCCTGTATGGGAGTCTCTGTGCTTCCTGGACTTGGGTGACTATTTCCTTTCCCATGTTAGTGTAGTTTTCAACTATAATCTCTTCAAATATTTTCTCAGACCCTTTCTTTTTCTCTTCTTCTGGAACCCCTCTAATTTGAATGTTGGTGCGTTCAGTGTTGTCCCAGATGTCTCTGGATTGTCTTCTATTCTTTTCAGTCTTTTTTCTTTATTCTGCTCCTCAGCAGTTCTTTCCACCATTTTGCCTTCCAGCTTACTTATTCGTGCTTCTGCCTGAGTTATTCTGTTATTGATTCCTTCTAGTGTATTTTTCATTTCAGTTATTGTGTTGTTCATCTCTGTTTGTTTGTTCTTTAGTTCTTCTAGATCTTTGTTGAACATTTCTTTTGTTTTCTCAATTCATGCCTCCATTCTATTTCTGAGAATCTTGATCATCTTTACTATAATTACTCTGAATTCTTTTTCAGGTAGATTGCATATTTCCTCTTCATTTATTTGGTCTTGGAGGTTTTTACCTTGCTCCCTCATCTGTGACATATTTTTTTTCTGTCTCTTTTTTTTTTTTTTTTTTTTAAATGAGTGGGATTGTGTTCCTTTCTTGCTTGTTGTTTGGCTTGAGGCTTCCAACACTGGAGTTTATAGGCTGTTGGGTAGAGCTTGGTCTTGGTGCTCAGATGAGGACCTCTGTGAGACCTTACTCCGATGAATATTCCCCAGGGTCTGAGGTTCTCAGTCCAGTGGATCGGACTTAGAGCTCCCACTGCAGGAGCTTCGCCCTGCCCCTGGGCTTGGGAACCAAAATTCTGCAAGCCACTGGTTCACTTTGGGGTTCCTCCTATCTCCTTGGACATCAGAGTCTTCCATGAGCAGCCAGCAGGTGCCCCAGTTGTCGGTGCTGCGTTTTCCCAGTCGTATGTTTTTTAATAGGAACCGTCGTCCCATTGACATTTAATGTAATTACTGACAATTTTATTGAAATCTATTGATTTACTAAATGTTTTATGTGACCATGCTGTTTAATATTCTTCTCTCTATTCTTACATGTTTTTGGTTGATTAAATGTTTTTATTATTTAATTTATTTCCTTCTGCTGGCTGGGAATTAAACCGTCTTTTGCTATTCTTTTAGTATTTTCCTGAGAAATTGCACAGGCACCATTCGCTTACCAATGTCTGATATTATTTGGCATTTTTCCCCCCTTCCTAGAAAATCCTTCCTTTACATCTGCTTGTATAATTCCCAATTATGTTGTCACATATTTTACTTCTATTCAAATATGTATTATTTTTACAGTTATTATACAGTTACTATACCTTCATATTTATATGTATAGAGAGTCTATGACAGTATATATTAACCTATATGTATGAAATGAATACATATAATATGAGAATATATATAAGATGAAGATATATATTATATATATACTATATATATATATATAGTATATACTTTTTATTTCTTCCTGCTTCTCTCAGTTTCATCTGGAATTATTTTCTGAAGAACTTCAGTTGTTATTTCCTTTTGTGCAAGTCTTCTAATGAACAATCAGTTTTTGTTTTTCTCAAAAATGTCTGTATTTTATCTTACGTTTGAGTAATATCGTCTGTGGGTGTAAAATTCTAAGTTAAAAAATTAAGAAATATTAGCACTTTTCAAAAACATTAAATCTAATATTAAATATTATTAAACAGAATATAATTTCATTGTCCCCTTTTAGTTTTTTCTATTGAAAAGTCTGCCATTATTAATGTTTTTGCTTTTTTGAAGGTAATATGTTCTTTATTCTCTGGTTGCTTTTAAATTTTTCTCTGTCTTTGATTTATCAGTTTATTTTTTAATACCTAGATGTGTTTTTATTTTCTTATCCTACTGTGATTTATAGTGCTTTTGACTCTGTGACTTGTTTTTTAAAAAATATCAGTAATGGAAAATCCTCAGCTATGACCTCTTCAAATATTGTTTCTACCCCTTTATTTCTTTTGTCTTTTCTGGAACTTCTAGTGCATCCATGTAGCACTCTTCATTATATGCTCTTTGTCTTTTATCATGTCATTTTTATTTTCTATGTCTTTCATCTTTTGTAATTCATGCTTGACATTTTCATCTGATCTCTTTAATTTCACATATTCTCTTCAGCTCTGTTTTATCCACTGAGTTCTTAATATGCGTTATTGAATTTTTCAGATCTAAAATTTCATTTGGTTCGTTAGAGGAAAATTGTTGCTAGTGCCAAAATGTTCAAAGTTATCTTACATCTCTTTGAACATAGTAAGTACTGTTATTTTACTGATTTCTAATTTAATTTCATTGGGGTCAGAGAATATATTCTTCATGAGTCAATCCTTTAATTTATTGGAATTTAAAAATGAGATGCAGCATATGGTCTGTCTTGGTTAACATACCATATGTATTTGAAGAAAATGTGTATTTTGCAGTTGCTGTGTATAGTGCTGCGTAAATATCAATTAGGTCAAAGTAATTGATAAGATTGTTTAAATCTTTTGTTTTTAGTGAATTTTTTTGTCTAGTATTTTAACCATTTGCTGATATAGAGATGTTAATATCTCTAACTATTTTTTTTCTGTTAATTGTTGTTTTATATATTTTAAAGTTTCGTTATTAGATGATTATTCTTGTTATGGATTTCTAAAGAATCAGCTATTATTTTTATGAAATGCTGTCTTTATTTTTGGTAACTTTCTTAGTCTTAAGTTCTACTTTTTTTGGTATAATATATTCGATTCCAACTTTCTTATTCTAATTTTTATATCTTTTTCATCTATTTATATTTCTTTTTTTTTAAACATCTTTATTGGAGTATAATTGCTTTACAATGGTGTGTTAGTTTCTGCTGTATAACAAAGTGAATCAGCTATACATATACATATATCCCCATATCTCCTCCCTCTTGTGTCTCCCTCCCACCCTCCCTATCCCACCCCTCTAGGTGGTCACAAAGCACTGAACTGATCTCCCTGTATGCGGCTGCTTCCCACTAACTATCTACTTTACATTTGGTAGTGTATATAAGTCCATGTCACTCTCTCACTTTGTCCCAGCTTACCCTTCCCCCTCCCCGTGTCCTCAAGTCCATTCTCTACGTCTGTGTCTTTATTCCTGTCCTGCCCCTAGGTCCTTCAGAACCTATTTTTTCTTTTCAGATTCCATATATATGTGTTAGCGTATGGTATTTGTTTTCCTCTTTCTGACTTACTTCACTCTGTATGACAGACTCTAGGTCTATCCACCTGTCTACAAATAACTCAATTTTGTTTCTTATTATGGCTGAGTAATATTCCATTGTATACATGTGCCACATCTTCTTTATCCATTTATCTGTCGATGGACACTTAGGTTGCTTCCATGTCCTGGCTATTGTAAATAGAGCTGCAATGAACATTGTGGTACATGACTCTTTGAATTACAGTTTTCACTGTATCTTTATATTTAAAGCATTTTGTAAACAGCTTATAGTTGGGCCTTGTTTTAAAAAATTCATTCTAACATCTCGTCCTTTTATTATGGTTTTATATCCATTAACATTTAATGTACTTATGGATGTGATGTGATTTAAATAGACTTTTAAATTTTTAATATTTATGTCCTGTTTGTCCCTTCTGGTGGTTTCCTTTCCTCTTTATTGTCTTTTTCAAAAAATATAAGTAGGAATTTAAAAAATTGTTTTAATATATCCTTTATTTATTTTTTGGATTTCTAGCAGTTACTCTAGAGAATTCAGTGTACACACTTAACTTTTTTTCATAATCTACTTACAGGTAATATTGCACCACTTCAGGTAAAATGCAGAAACCTTGGAAACATATAGGATCATTTACTTCCTTGCCTGAGCTTTACATTGTTGTTGTTATATATATGTCATCTATGTATTTTATAAAATCGACACCACAATGTTATAACTTTTTTTAAACTGTCTTATGTATTTAAAGGAATTAAGAAGAAATAAATTTATATTTATCCACATGTTTATAATATTCTGATGTTTTTCTGAAAATCTGGGTTTCAATTTGGTTTTATTTTCATTCAGCCTGTAGAATATAATTTAAAATTTCCTATAATGTAGATGTACTGGCAAAAATTTTCCTCAGTTTTTTTCATCTAAAAATGTCTGTTTTGCCTTCATTCTTATAGGATATTTGTGCTAGATATGGAACTCTGAGTTGACTTTTTTTTTTTTAAAAGCACTCTAAACATGTTGTTCCACTGTCCTCTGTGGCCATTATTTCTTACGAGAATTCAGCAGTCATTTGAATTAGTGTTCCCATGTATGGTTTTCTTTGTATTTTTCTACAAGTGGTTTGGTGTGCATCTTGAATCAGTGAATTTATGTTTCTCACTGAGTTTGGGAAATGTTCAGCCACTATTTCTTCAAGTGTTCCCTTTCTCCTCTCTTTTCCTTCTCTGTTTCCAATTTCATGTATGTTAGACTTTTTGTTATTTTCCCACAGATTCTCCATTAGATTCTCTTTATAGTTTAAAAGTATTTTTATTCCTTGTTCTCCAGATTATATAATCTCTACTGATCTATCTTTAGGTTAACTGAGTCTTCGTTGGGTCATCTCCTGCAAAATGTGCTGTTTAGCCTGTTTTTCTTTTCTCATGTCTTTTTGGCTATACTGATTTTTAATTATGTATAAGACATTGTATTTGAAAATTATTTCTAAGAAAGGTTTAAGACCCAGTGGTCTTACTTCAGAATTTCTGTCAGAGATCACGTCAAACTGATTTCAAGATTGAGATTTGAAGCTGAGCTTAAATCCCTGTGAGGACCTTTGTTTATGGTTTATCCTCACCTCTGGGGTGCAGATCTTGGGAACCCAAATTAAAGTGAGAGGTTTTCTTCAAGGCTCCCCCAAATTGCTAAGTCTGGCTTTCTATTCTCATCCCATAAATTTTCTCCAAGCTTTTTTAAATCTCTTTGCCTTTCAGTTGCTCAGTCAGGAATTGACAGATGCAACTCGGAAAGAGACACTCCATGCATATGCCAGTGTTTAACTTCTTGAGCCTCCATTCTCCCTTGATTTCTGGCCTAGAACTCTTTGCTTTTTTATTAGATCTTTGACACCTTCAGATTGTTGTTCTCTGTGGGAAAGTTGGTTTGAAATAGCAAATCCATCCTTACTCTTCCATATTCTTTTGAATACTTCTCTCTGACATATACTTAAAGACTACATATTTATTGGAAATATAGCTGTACATTCTCTCAGAAAGTGAATTTAAATGGAGTACATGAGATGTCTTTTTGAGAACTAAAGTGGCATGTGGAGTGAATAATTGAACTTAAAAAATGAAAGGACTACCTTAATTTTCCTGTATATGAAACATTAATCAAAAGCTATATACATTTATGAATGTTAATATATTGAATCTGAATTAATACTTTATTGAGTGTTTTTCTGTTTTTTATTAAGTGGCATGAAATTTTTATAAAAATAGGGAAAGTAACAAATGATACATGAACATATTTTATTTTACAATTGTGTAACACTTGTTTCAGAGCATTTTGTTTCCCCTAGAAAGTATAGATACTGGTGAACATCCTGTTATACCAGTCCAATTCCATAGTTCTCTTCCTACCATATTTAAGTACATTTACTACTTTGTGTTCTTATTGTTTTGTGTGTCTTAAAATGTACATAAATGCTGTCGTATTATATGTAAGAGTTTCAGCTTTCCTTTGGCAATCACTTATATATTTAAGATTACCAAAAATACATATAGATATAGTTTCTTCATTTTCCTGGTAAGTAACATTATATTGTTTGAGTCAAACACAATTACTTTATTGATTTAATCTCTATTCACAGACTAATATTTTTTAACATTTATTTTTATTTATTTATTTTTATTTCTTTTTGGCTGTGTTGGGACTTCATTCAGGCATGTGGGATCTTCACTGAGGCATGTGGATCTTTCGTTCCAGTGCGCAGGCTTCTCTCGAGTTGTGGTGTGCAGGTTTTCTCTTGACTAGTTGTGGTGCGCAGGCTCCAGGGCACGTGGGCTCTGTAATTTGTGGCACGCAGGCTCTCTTGTTGAGGTGCACGAACTCAGTAGTTTTGGTGCACAGGCTTAGTTGCCCCGTGGCACGTGGGATCTTAGTTCCCTGACCAGGGATCGAACCTGCATCCCCTGTGTGGTAAGGCAGATTCTTTGCCAGTGGACTACAAGGGAAGTCCCAATAATGTTTTTTTATGCTTATAAAAAATACATTAGTGAATAATTTTTGATTCCCTCCACATGCACCTGTATTAGGGGTATTTAGGGAAAATCCTTTGAAGGGAAATAACTGAGTTAGAGGGCATGTATATTTTAAGCTTTTGTTAGATATTGCTAGATAATTGTCTGGTTAATCTACAAAGTGGTGGTCCCAATTTACTTTCTGTCTGGAAGTTCTTATGTTAGCACATCCCCGCCACGACATATGTTGTCAAAATTTTGTTTTTCCCAATCTGATGAATATGGAGGATTACGTGGATATAATCTCACAGATTAGTAGTGCTGGTAAGCATCTTTTCATATGCTTACTTGCCATTGTGGATTATTCTGTGAATTGCCCCTTTGTAGCCTCTGCCCTCTTTTCTGTTTTTAAAAAAATACTGTGTTATAGTTATTCATTTTATGCAATGGGTACTAAGCTTTTATATACTGCAAATCTTTTCTCTGTCTTTAGCTTGTTAATGAACTTTATTTATTATATGATGTATTTTGCTGAGAAAAGTATTTAACTTTGATATGGCCAACTTTTATATCTATGTTCTTTGAGTGGGTTTTTTAAAAAAATTAATTATTTATTTATTTATTTTTGGCTGCAATGGGTTTTTGTTGCTGTGCGAGGGCTTTCTCTATTTGTGGCGAGCAGGGGCTCCTCTTGGTTTCGGTGCACAGGCTTCTCATTGCGGTGGCTTCTCTTGTTGCAGAGCACGGGTTCTAGGCATGAGGACTTCAGTAGCTGTGGCATGTGGGCTCAGTAGTTGTGACTTGTGGGCTATGGAGTGCAGGCTCAGTAGTTGTGGCGCAGGGGCTTAGTTGCTCCATGGCACGAGGGATCTTTCCGGAGCAGGGATCGAACCCATGTCCCCTGCATTGGCAGGCAGATTCTTAACCGCTGGGCTACCAGGGAAGTCCTGAGTGACTTTTTAAGGAAAAATTTACTGTCTCCATATTATGCAGAAATCTTTTCCTGATACTCTATCATACTTTTTTTCAAAGCGTGATAAACTTAGAAAAACTTACATTTAGGTATTTATATGTTTGAAATACATTTTGTTTATAGTTTTTAGAACTTTTGCGTATCTATTTGGAGTTCAGCTTTCCATATGGATAGGCAGTTGTCCCAACACCATATATTGTATTAAGTAGTTCTAAGTATTAAGTACTTAGAATCAGAATCCTTTCTGATTCTAAATGCTACCTCTGTGATATTAAGTTTCTCTGTGTATGTGTGTGCCCGTGTGTGTATGTCTCTTGGCTTTCTGTTCAGTGTTCTATTTCTTTATGGTATTAAAATCACAATATTATATAATGACTGTTAGTAGCTGGTAGGTTAAATCCATCTTCTTTATTGTTCTAGGAAATTTTCTTAGCTATTCTTTTCTTTATACTTTTTTTTAATGTGGGCATTTGAAAGATTTTTATTGTAGAAATAAAAATTCAGAAAACCACACGCAACAAATTTTAGCTTAATGAATTATTGAAAGGCCTTGTAACTGCCATTAGGATCAAGAAATAGAAAATTTCCAAATCTCCCCAGAAGCCTCTCTGTGTGTCCTTGCCTAATTGCTGTCTTCTCCCACTCAAAATAACAACAATCCTGATTTTCATAGTAATCATTTTGGGGGAGGTTTCTTTTTGATTTTAATCATCCAATTGTGGATTCTAGACAGAATAATTTAGTCTTGCCTGTTTTTATAAAAATGTAAGATTTCTTTAAGTTTCCTATTAAATTACATGTTTTCCCTTCATCCTTTATTTTCTTTACAATTTACAGTTGACCCTTGAACAACATGGGGTTAGGAGTGCTGACCCTCTGCACCGTTGAAAATCTGACTGTAAGTTTACCTACTATTGGCCATCTGTATCTGTGGTTTGGATTAAACCAACCACAGGTCATATAGCACTAGTAGTAGTTAGTGGAAGAAATCTGTGTGTCAGTGGACCTGCGCAGTTCAAACCCATGTTGTTCAAAGGTTAGTGTATTTGAAGAATCTTGGTGTTGAACTTATAGAATTTCCCATGGATTGGAGTTTTAAAATTGCATACTCATGTAAGGGCTCAACGTGTTTCTCCATCTGAATTTTTCACAAATTTGCAGCTGGATCCAGAGGCTGGTTCAGACTATGTTTTATTCTTTAAGCACAACTACAAGTTATTGTGTTATTTCATCAGGAAGCACATAATGCCTGGTTTTGTCTCTGTTTAAGATATAAACAGCTGTTGGTGCTCAGAGCCTAGACACATTAATTTATTGGGGAATATAAAATGATATTCTATGTTTATTATTTCTTTTTAACTTATAATTGAAATAGTTTTATGATATTTATCCTCGTATACTATTTAGTTACCCAGTTTTACATTTAGATAGGAAAGGCAAAATATGTTTGATTCCTTCCCTTTATTTACTAGATTTCAAGATATTGAATTGCTTTGCTATCATTCTCCAAAGAGGTAAATTAGCTTTACTTTTTTAGTGTCATAATGAATTCATAGAGTTAGCACATATTTAATAAATTTCAACCCATTGCAATTATTAGTCTTTTAAAAGTTGAAATTGTCCCATTTTTGGCCAGTAGAAACCTCATAAAGTGGACTTCTGACTACATTGACATGACCTTATATGTTTCTGATAGCTTTTTTGCTATTATACATATGATAAAATTCTTACACATTCATCTTCTACATTTTTTGGTTTCCTTTAATTGGAAATGGTATCTCAAGAACAGATTCTGGATTAAAGGGATGTCTTTGCTCTTAGGCTGGTCATTGTTTCTAAGCCTTATTAGTGGACAAGAGCTATATATTAATATATAATATTTTAAAGATGAAACATTTATGAGTTCTTACTAATATTTCCAAGTCAAAATCAGAACTACAGAGTTATTTATTGACCCTATTTTGTATTACATTTGTATCCACTTTCTTCTACACTGAGAATCTTGAGTCTCAAGGACCAAGAAGGATGATGGTATATACCATAATTTACTTTAATCCACAGCAAACATACAACAGTCTCAGCAACAATGATAACACTTCCAAAAAAAATTACTGATCATTTTTAATATGTTCTTCCCATTCTTCCCCCACATTTTTTAATGGTTATACTACGTCTACATTCTGTGAGCATATAGCCATTTCATACTGTTTTTCATTCTGTTTGGCACGAATTTAGTCTTAATTTTGCAATTTATTATGTGTTTAATGCTCACTCTCAGGTTTTATGTTGATGCTTCTCTAGATACTTTGGTGTCTGAAACTTTTTCTCTAGTAGATTCCTCAGGAGGAGTTCATGAGACCAGTATGGTTCTTGCATCCTGATAAGAGGTTGTCTGTGCTGTTTATACTCCAAAGTCAATTTTTCATATGTAAAATCTTTGGCTCACTTTTTCTTTCCTGAGTGTCTTAAATATTATTCCATCTTCTCCTATCTTAAAGCATGACTGCCTTAAAGTCTAATCTAATCTTATTTCCCTTATAAGTCAAGTGCCTAAATAATTTCTTCTGTTTTCTTTAGAGTCCAGTGATATTACTGGACTATGTCTTTGTGTTAGCCATTAGAGGGCAATATTTTCACATATAATTTCAAATTTTTATTTATTGTGGGTAAGCTTTCTGAGTTACAGTTTTTAGTATTTGTTTTGCTTCTTTGTTTTGCTTTTCTTCTTTGGGAACTCATTATCTATAAGTAGGATTTTCTTTGCCTGTTGTCAGTATTTCTCACATTTTATTGAATTATTTTTTCCCTTATTAATTTTTGATTTATAAAACTTTTCTCTCATGTTTCTCTTAAGGCATTATCTATTGTATTCTATACTGTTATGTTTCTTCTAGTTTGGTTTTCATTTCTTAAATTTAATTTTTTTCTTTATTGTTTTTTTCCAGGTTCTGTCAGTTCACTTCTGAATTGTAGTTCAAATTTTTGTTGTTTTCTTGTGTCATATAATTTTAATACTATAGTTTACTCTGAAATTATACTTTAATTTCAGTATAATAATTTCAGTTTAATAATTTTAATTATACTTAACAGATAAAAAGATTATACTTTTTATCTGTTCTGTGGGAATCTCTTTATGGTATCTTTTCATTGTTGGTTGAGACATTAATCTGCTTTTTATTCTGTTTCATCTTATATCAACTTTGTATGGAATTTGATCTTAATACTCATCTGTTAATTGTTTTAAAAGGAAGCATGGTTAAAAATGGCTTTTCCTAGCACAGAGATTTTTGAGCTCTGGCTTTCTTAGGTAATATTCCTATTTTTGAAAACATGCCTATAGTTTTATTTCTTGATGTTTTCCCATTATCTATACCTTTGAAGATGAAGATTTAGCTCTCTTTCATCACCACACCAACCCCTACCACATACATGCTCACTTCTTGTCACCCATATCTCTGTGTCATTATAATTTTGATTAGTTCCATATTTACATTACAATTACTGTGAAAACCCTTTTCACAGGTGAGCCATAAGGCAGAATATAATTTCTTTCGCTTTTATGCACACACTCTGTTTTCCCTGAATTGGTATCTGTCTTTTCCCCCACTCACTTTGTTTTCTTTGTATCCCAAACCCTACATAGTTGTCTACTTTTCCTCTCAATACATTAAAAACATATCAGATATTCTGTCAATTTCATCTCCTCATGCCCTTCTCCCAAAGCTCTCTGATCAACCTCCATCTGGACTGAGTGTTTTCTAAACTGACTGCATATCTGTCTTCCTAAGATCTCTCCTCACCACTTTTATTAGCTTCCTAGGGATGCTATAACAAAGTAACACAAGCTTGATGCCTTTAAAAACAGAAATTTATTCTTTCACAGTTCTGCAGGCTAGAAGTTCAAAATCAGTGTGTTGGTAGGAGACTCACAAATGAAGAATTTGTTCCGTGCCTCTCTCCTAGTTTCTGGAGGATGCAGGCAGTCCTTGGTGTTCTTTGGTTTGTAAATGCATCACTTCAGTCTCTGCCTTCATCTTCATATGGCAGTCTCTGTATCTCTTTGTGTTCGTAATTCCCCCTTATTATAAAGACATGATGCATATGAAACTTAGGGCCCACCCTAATTCAGTATGACCTCATCTTAAGTTGATTGCATCTGCAAAGGCTCCATTTCCAAATAAGGTCATATTTAGAGGTTCTGGCGATTAGGACTTCAACATATGTCTTGAGGGGAACACAATTCAACTCATAATACCATTTTCCTAGGATATCCTTTTGCCTCTCTTGAATTGAAGCCCTAGTTTCATGGATCCCGTGTCTTCCCCTTTCTTAGCATATCCCTGATATTTGTAGAATATATCCTCCATTAGATTCCTAAGAAAGGGATCAATGGACGTTTTCATTTTTAATGTTTTTGAGATTTTCCATATCTTAAAGGGTACTTCTGCTTGAATTATTGTTTATCTGTTAAGGTATTCTGGGTTAAAAATAATTTTTCCTTAGTTTGGGAGCATGTCTTCATTGCCTTCCAGATTTCAGTGTTGCTTTGAAAAATCCAAGGCCATTCTGACTCTTGATCTTTTGTATGAGAGCTGTTCTATTTTTCCTCTGGACACTTTTAGTATCTTCTCTTTATGCATAGTGTTCAGAAAATTGCCTGGTGATATGCCCCAATTTGTGTGAGTCTATTTTCATCCATTGTACTGGGAGGTTGATGGGCCTTTTCAAAATAGAAACTTACTCTTTTTCCCATTCTCAGAATTATTTCCAATTCCTGAATTATTCCTTTAATCCTTTCCTTTTGTCTTTTCTATTCTTTCTTTCTGGAACTCCTTTCATCTGATGTTAAGTTTCTGGACCACACCTTTAATAATCTTTTTTTTTTCCTCTGCTATTTTTTTTTTTTTTTTTTGCGGTACGCGGGCCTCTCACTGTTGTGGCCTCTCCCGTTGCGGAGCGCAGGCTCCGGACGCGCAGGCTCAGTGGCCGTGGCTCATGGGCCCAGCCACTCCGCGGCATGTGGGATCTTCCCGGATCAGGGCACGAACGTGTGTCCCCTGCATCGGCAGGAGGACTCTCAAACACTGCGCCACCAGGGAAGCCCCTCCTCTGCTATTTTTTATCTCTTTGTCTTTTTGCTTTCCTCCAATTTTTCTTCTGTTGATTTTTTTTTCATTTCTGCTATCATATTTTTATTTTTATAGAAATCTTTCTTACTCTGATTGTTCCTTTTTTTAGATACAGCCCAGCCTTCTCATTCATTTATTCTTTCAGAAAATATTTATTGAGTGCCCCCTGTGTACCAGGCACATGTAGTTATTTAAAAAAATTATTATGTACCTGTAATACATTAATAAACAAATATGTTGCCCTTTTATAATGAGGCTTATATTCTAGCAAGTAGAGAAAGACAGTAAACAATAAAGATAACGACTAAGTTGTATAGTATGTTAGGTGACAATAAGTTCTGTGGAAAAAATAAAGAAGAGTAGAATTGATTGAGATTGCTAGAAGAGTGGTGGGTAGCAGTTTGAAATAGCAAGTTGAAAAGGTAACTTTTTTTTTAACATCTTTATTGGAGTGTAATTGCTTTACAATGGTGTGTTAGTTTCTGCTTTATAACAAAGTGAATCAGCTATACATATACATATATCCCCACATCTCCTCCCTCTTGCATCTCCCTCCCACCCTTCCTACCCCACCTCTCTAGGTGGTCACAAAGCACCGAGCTGATCTCCCTGTGCTATGTGGCTGCTTCCCACTAGCTATCTGTTTTATATTTGGTAGTGTATATATGTCCATGCCACTCTCTCACTTCGTCCCATCTTACCCTTCCCCCTCCCCGTGTCCTCAAGTCCATTCTCTACATCTGCGTCTTTATTCCTGTCCTGCCTCTAGGTTCTTCATAAGAAAAGGTGACATTTTTAACAGGGATAAGAGTTGAAGGAATGAATTACATGGATGTGTGTGGGAAGAGCATTCTAAACAGACTAAACAACAGTACAAAAGCCCTTATGTGGGAGTGTGCTTTTTCGGAAGCAGCAAGGACGCTAGTGTGGCTGCAGGGAGTAAGTGAGGAGGAGGAACACGAGAGAGGGAACATGGGAAGGTGGGGCTTTGTAGGCTGTTGTCAAATTTTTACCTTTTACACTGAATGAGATAGGAAAGTTTTAAGCAGAACAGTGACACAATTCACGGTTTTATTGTAGCAGGACCACTTGGTTCCTTGTTGAAAAAAGACTGGGGAGTGAACAAGCATAGGAGCAGACAGATCTCTTTGAGGAGTATTATGTTAATATTATATATGTAATATATATAATAAATACATGCCCAGTTGAAATTAGCTTTGAGTATGACAGAAAACATTTCATTCAACAAGTTTTAATGGCTTGTTTTCATTAATCAGTTAGAATAGTCTTGGGCTTCTGTGGGATAGTACATAGTACATAGATACTGCTGGGTTTATCAAGGGATATATTATAGTGAACAGTGTTAATGTTATTTTGTTATATTTTTTAATATTTTTGCAGCTCAGAAATTTGCAGCTCTGGAATTATGATGCAGGTTCATCAGAAATATATAGTCAGAAATATAATTAGATAAACAAATTCCATTTTATACATAGGTTATGGACCTAATTACAGTTTTTAAAGCTTTCCATCTCCCTGCCTAAATGCTGGTTGTAACTAGTTGGATTTACTCTTTCTTTGGGTCTCTGCCTTTTGCATTAGAGGCTTTCCACAGGTGTTTCTGCTGACTGCAAGCTCTGTATACTTGGGAAAGTTTGGGAGATTGTGGGTGAACTATAGGGTATTTTGTGGTCTGGTTAATTGAGGAGCCTCTTGAGGTCTTTTCTCTTGATCTGGTCAGATTCAGTAGGAAGAACCTCCCGTTTGCCTGCCCAGAGTGTATAAGCTTGACTGCCAGTGTTTAGGGAGCTGAGTTAGGGACTAGAGCAGGGACTCCCAGTATTTTAATGATCTGTTTCCTGAATTTCCCTGATTTTATATGGCAACCTCACCCTCAACCATATCTGGCATCTCCCAAGTCCGAGATGCTCTTTTTGGCTCTTTGCAGAGAATAGAGCTCCATTCTTCTTCTGGAGGAGGAAAGTGGTAGTCTTCCAGTTAAGTGCATCCTAGGACCTAATTACATCCTAAACAAACTTTCAGCTACTTCTTCATTTTTTTAGTAGCCTCAATTTTACCTCCACCTCTACTTAATGTTGAACCATTTGAGCATTCTGCGATGCAAATTGGGTTACATGCCAACTTTCCACAATGCTCACTGAAGATTTAGCTTTCCCTTCTGTGCTAAATCATTTGCACTTATCCTTCTGCATAAGTTTTGTGAGCATTGTCTCCTTTCCCATTCCCTTTGTTTTTATGGTATAATTCCTTTAAATATACCCTTAATGTCATTATTGTCACTTAGGAGAGAGTGGAGTTAAATGTGTATGTCCAGTCTGCTGTATTTACCCTGCTGTTCCTCCTTTACTTTTTTCAAGTCATGTTGGCAACCCTCCCAAAATTCTGTGAGGTAGATAAACAGGCATCCTCATCACTTAACAGGTGGGAAAACAGACGCATGCAAGATCAACAGAACTGTCTAGTATTACAGAGCTTGACAGTAACAAAACTGAATAAGAATGAGGAGTTCTGGACTTTCAGAGATTGATTTACCCCCTTTTCCACAATGATTGCAAAACAGCTACTTGGGAAAGAACAAGGACAAAAAACTAGATCTAGATTGTCATTCCTTTCTTACATTGTATTGATACCAATTGTATCAATTCCCAAATATCTGTCCATGTATCCACTACAAAAAGACAACATGAGGTGTTTATTGAAACTATATAATCCCAGATACCACAGCAGACCTACTGAATCAGAATCTTAGAGGGAGGGCACACAATATTAGTTTTATTTTGTAATATGTTTCCCAGGTGCTGATGTGCAGGAAGGTTTGGAACCCACAGAACTAGACTTCCATACTTCCTTAAATAATGACTTTCAAGGATTTTTTTGTGAATTTGGACTTAAATGTTTCTTTGTGCTTCAGTTCTTCCTTAATTCTGTTGTCAGATAGAGGGTAGACAATGTTTACAGTGTGTCACTTTAGCTTATCTTCTTTAGCTACCTATTAAGTATCACAGTATCAGTGAGTTCTAGGTTAGAATACTCTTCCAATTGAAGTTTGGAAGATAACCCAAAGATTTTTAGTCCCATACATGGAGTCAGCCAGTGCTTAGCACTTATATGATTTCATAATCAAGAAGGCTTTACCAGTTAGGACGTATTCAGTTTAGCAAGACCAGTTATGATTTCCTACACATAGGTGCTTATAGAATTGTATAAGGTAATAGCTTTTGACCATAAATGATTTTAGAAAGTTTTAAATCTAAATGTGTTAGATGTTGAGTAATTTGGTCTACCTCCCAGCCTTTGAAGGGGTCAAAATAAATTAAATTTTCCTTTATTTGGTACTGATGACTACAAATTTTAAGAAATACAAAATAATGTAAATTAAAATAAGGATAGGTGTGAGATACTGTCAGTGAAAAGGGTGCATATTTTAATCAAAATGGTAATCAGGCTTGTGCAGTACATCACACCACAGGGCTAAGAAGAGGACTCATGTAGTATCTGGGTCAGCTAAAGGGACAAGTGAAATGCTGAATGCAGAGGTGATTTATTATTTTTTTCTTAATTTTAATGCAATTGATTTAATCTGGGGACTATAATTTTTAGTTTTTTTAAAATTTTTTCTCTCTTCCTGGAAGAGCATACCAAAACACTTGATGGAATGAAGGTGAGAGTTGGCCTGAAACTTTTTATTTAAACCAGGAGTTGGACTTTTTCTTAAAAGGCCAGATAGTAAATATTTTAGCCTGAAGGCTCTCAGGTCTTCTCTGTAGCAACTACCCAACTTCACCATTGTGAGAAGTCTGTTAGGAGCAGTATACAAACAAGTGAGCATGGCTGTGTTCTGATAAAACTTTATTTACAAAAACAGACCATTGTCCATGTGTCCTAGTTTGCCCACTCTTGCTTAGATTCTTCTGAATGTAAGGATTTTTTTTTCATTTACATATAATTTCTTTTAGTCCAATTTAATTATCTTTAAATACAAAAATTAATTAAATTGGACTAAAATAAAACACTGGTATTTTAAATCAAATAGCAGAGAAGTTTAAAAAAATCTGCATCTTTAATAACCAGGGTTGCCTTAAATTACTAACAAGTTCTGAAACTATTACAGAAGTCCTAAATTTTGTGATGGAGTTTAATGCAGGCAATGGTGATTAATTTTGCCTATTTACTTGGCTTTAGGATGATATGTTTTGAATTTTATCTCAAAAATAAAACACAAAAAGTTCACACCTAATTAATGTTTTCCAGTATTAATAGTTTTATCTAATACATTATTCAAATGATTTAATGATAAAATAGCTTTAAAATATTTAATAATGAAGGTATATTTTCCATTCCTGACTTTTAATGTTATTTCAGTCCATTTAAAAATTTTGTGGGAAGAAATTATTTTCAGGAGAAAGCTAATCATCAATTTGCTACAGCTGAAACTGGCACAGCTGGTGGATGAGTGTCTTAATGTATTTCTAGATTAAGCCAGGCAGTTTAAAGAAAACATCATGCAAAAATTCAATCTGCTCTGGGTTTAAAATAAAGTCTTCATCTGTGTTGCTGCAGAAAGAATAGCTACCTTATGTTTTGTCATATTGTAGTGGATTATCTTTAATGAAGCGTATATCCCCCACAGCATTATTGTGATATTTTGTGTTTGTCTTGGTCTACACTAATGCAATGGTTTAGGTTTAGTGAACAGAAGAATGGATTTTACTCTTAGTAATGCCCTGGCATGTTTTCTTTCTTGAAGTTGTAAATGAAAGCAATTCACACACATTTAGGAGACTTTTGCTATTGATTTCAGTGGGATCCCACAGCAATGATAATGCTGATATCTTGGTTCTCTGAAAAATTCTAAGAGGACTTCACAAAGGAAATCATTCATAATGTATTTCTTTAAAACCAGAATATAGTATGATTCAGTTTGAAAAGGAGAAAGAGAATCCATCCATCCATCCAACATTTCTCCATATATATATGTATATGTGTGTGTGTGTGTATATATATATATATATATATATATATAGAGAGAGAGAGAGAGAGAGAGAGAGAGAGAGAGAGAGAGATCCATTTATATATCACCATCCATTATTACCTCTCACTCATCCATATTTCCATCCACCCATCTACCTGCCTACTTACTAACATACCTACCTACCTATCAACTTTCTGAACTGTGGAAGTTGTCTTTTCTCTTAATTTCCACCCTACACGTTCTGTACCTGGGGATTTCCATCTTTACTATTCCTCTTTCATCCTTTGAGTGCCTTCTCAGGATTTCACTTAGCTCTTGTACCCTTACTCACAGCTTGCCGCAGCCTGCTGCCTTGCACTAGGAGAAGCCCCTGTGCATCTCAAAGGAGATCTCTCTCAGGTTTCTTCCCTTTCCACAGTATTTGTTATTTTATCCTGTGTCCTGGGTGAAGATCTATGGGAGAGGAAGCTGGTGGGACAGACTTACTCTGTGTATGATGTTCCTAGTGATTCTAACTTGTTATATCTGCCAATACTTAGCCATTAAAAGATGGTAGAAGTTTGGCTGGCTTTTTCTTACTCTATCAATAGAATGGATTCCTCTTCATCCCACAGCTCCACCAGGAGGAGACAAAGCTCTGAATCTTTACTCTCCTAAGAAGAGATCATCCCTTGCTAGAATTTATTGTTTTAGATCTCTTTGCATCTTTAGCTCTGTAATAGATTTTTGAAAAATTATAATTTGTCTCATTTGTTCTCACTGTGAGGATCAGAGCAATGGTCTCTGTGTTAGTTTGCCAGATCTACCATAACAGTAACCAAAGACATACTGAATGGCTTAAACAACAGAAATTTGTTTTCTCATTATTCTGGAACAAGGTTTTGGGAGGATTGATTTCTTGATTTCTTCTGAGGCCTCTCTCCTTGGCTTGCAGGTGGTGTCTTCTTCCTGTTCTCTGTGTCCTAATTTCCTCTTCTCATAGAGACACCAGTCATACTAGATTAGGGCCCACACTAATGACCTCATTTTAACTTAATCACCTCTTTAAAGACTCTAACTCTAAATACAGTCACATTCTGAGGTATTGGGGTTTAGGACTTCAACAAATGAATTTTGGGGAGAACACAGTTCAGCCCATAACAGTCTCATTACAACCTTCTACTGATTCTTTAATTTTAAGCTTTCTGAATCACTTTGTTTAGGTGATTCTCTTATGTACACCATAAAGTTGGGTTTTACTTTGAGTGCTAACATGACAATATTTTTATTTGTTAGATGAGTTAACCACAATTTACATTTGTTGATATGACTGATACATTTGATTCAAGGTTTATAGTATCATACATATAATATGTATGTTAGTAAATTTGTAAATATACATGAGAAGAGAGTGCTTTTCACAATCACAATGTTACCTGCTTTCTTTTCTTTCCCTTTCTATTTCTGGAGTTTTGGATATCAAATAATATAAGTAGTGCCCTCTTATTTACACTTTGTCTATGATGAACAATAAATTTAGACTAAAACTTTTCCTTCCTCTTCCTTTTCCTCTCTTCTACCATCTAATTTTAGTCAATGGTGTTAACTTATTTAGTGTTGATATTTGTACTTTCAAATATGCTAAGCTTTATCAGTTTAAATAATATTTTATTCCAAGCCATAGCTTATGAGTCGACCATGGAATTTATTTTGTTTCCTTCTCCCTTTTTTCACTCAAGTTTTATTTTATCCTATTTTTCACAGACTTTTAAAATTTTATTTATTTTTTGACATACAAAAAGCTGGACATAATTAGTATATACAACTTGATGAGTTTGGAGTTAAGTATAAACCCATGAAGTTATCATATCAGTCTATGCTGTAAACCTATTCATCATCTGTAGAAGTTTCCTCCTGCCCTCTTATTTGTTGTTATTAGTATATATTATTCTGTGAAAAGAACACTTAACATAAGATCTAAACTCTTAGCAAATTTTAAGTATTCAATATAAATAGTATTGTTAACTATAGGCACCATGTTGTAGAGTAGATCTCTAGGAGTGACTTATCTTGTATAATTGAAACTTTGTACCCTTTGATTATATCTTCCAGTTTTCCACTTCTCCCAGCCCCTGATAACCACTGATCCCCTCTCTGCTTCTATGAGTTTGACTGTTTTGGATTCATCATACAAGTGGTATTATACAATGTTTGTTCTGTGTCTGACTTATTTCATTTAACATAATGTCCTACGGGGTTGATCCATATTGTCACAAATGGCAGGGTTTTCTTCATGTTTAAGACTGTGTAGTATTCCATTATATGTATATACCACATTTTTTTATTTATTGAGGTAACATTGGTTTATAACATCATATGAGTTTTGTGCGTATTACATTATATTTTGACTTTTGTATACACTATAGTGTGCTCACCACTGAACGTTTACTTTCCATCTGTCACCATACTGTTGATCCCCTTTACCTATTTCGCTTCCCCCTCCACCCACCCAGACTTCCCCTCTGGTAGCCTCTACTCTGTTCTCTATATCTATGTGCTTGTTTTCATTTGGATTGGTTTGTTCATTTATTTAATATTCCACATATGAGTGAAATCGTATGGTATTTGTCTTTCCCCATTTGACTTATTTCACTTAGCACAATAACCTCAAGGTCCATCCATGTTGTTGCAAATGACAAGATTTCATCTTTTTTATGGCTGAGTGGTATTTCATTATATATATATATCACATCTTCTTTATCCATTCATCCATTGATGGGCATTTAGGTTGTTTACATGTCTTGGCTATTGTAAATAATGCTGTGATAAACATAGGTGTGCATTGCATATATCTTTTCAAATTAGTGTTTTTGTGTTCTTCAGATAAATAACCAGAAATGGAATAGCTGGATCATATGTTAGCTCCATTCTTAATCTTCAAAGGAATCTCCATATTCTTTTCCATAAGGGCTACACCAATTTACATTCCCATGACCATTGTATGAGGGTTCTCTTTTCTCCACATCCTCTCCAATACTGGTTATTTCTTGCCTTTCTGATAATACCCATTCTAATGGGTGTAAGGTGATATCTCATTGTGGTTTTGATTTGCATTTCCCTGATAATTAGTGATGTTGAACATCTTTTCATGTGCCTGTTAGACATCTTTGTGTCTTTGGAAAAATGTTTATTCAGTTCCTCAGTCCATATTTGAATTGGTGGTATGTTTTTTGTTGCTGAGTTGTATGAATTCTTTACATATTTTGGATCTTAACCCCTAATCAGATATATGATTTGCAAATATCTTCTCTCTTTTGGTAGGCTTTTTGTTTTGTTCATGGTTTCCTTTGCTGTGCAGAAACATTTTAATGTGATGTAGTCCCATTTGTTTATTTTAGCTTCTGTATCCCTTGCCTGAGGACACAGATCCAAAAAGCCATTGCTAAGACTGATGTCAAAGAACATACTGCCTATGTTTTCATCTAGGAGTTTTATGGTTTCAGGTCTTAGATTTAAATCTTTAATCCATTTTGAGTTGATTTTTGTGTATGGTATAAGATAGTGGTCTAGTTTCATTCTTTTGCATGTGTCTGTCCCATTTTTCCAGCACCAGTTATTGAAGAGACTATTCTTTCTCCATTGCATGTTCTTTGCTTCTTTGTTGTACTGTGTGCTTATTTCTGGGCTCTCTATTCTGTTCTGTTGATCTCTGTATCTGTTTTTCTACCAATATCATGATGTTTTGATTACTATAGCTTTGTAATATAATTTGAACATCTGTGCCTGTGTTACCACCAACTTTGTTCTTTTTTCTCAGGATTGCTTTGGCTATTTGGGGTCTTTTGTGGTTCAATATCAATTTCAGGATTTTTTTTAATTTCTGTGAAAAATGTCACTGGGATTTTTATAGAGATTGCACTGAATCTATAGATTGCGTTAGGTAATATGGACATTTTAACACTGTTACTTTTTCCAATCCATGATCACGGAACATCTTTCCATTTCTTTGTGTTTTCTTTAATTTCTTTCAACAGTGTCTTATACTTTTCAGTGTACAGCCTTTTCACCTCCTTGGTTAAATTTATTTCTAGGTATTTTATTCTTTTTGTTGTAATTGTAAATGGGATTGTTTTCTTAATTTACTTTTCTGCTAGTTCATTGTTAGTGTATAAAAACACAACTGATTCTGTGTATTGATTTTGTACCCTACAGCTTTACTGTATTTGGTTATTATTTCTGATAGATTTCTGGTGGAGTCTTCAGGGTTTTCCATATATATAAAATCATGTTATATCTATAAACAGTGACAGTTTTACTTCATCTTTTCCAATCTGGATTCCTTTTATTTATTTTTCTTATTTGATTGCTGTGTCCAGGACTTCCAATACTATGTTGAATAAAAGTGGTGACAGTGGGCATCCTTGTCTTCTTCCTAATCTTAGAAGGATAGGTTTCAGATTTTCACTATTGAGAATGATGTTAGCAATGGGTTTGTCATATATGGCCTTTATTATGTGGAGGTATGTTCTTTTTATGCCTATTTCATTGAGTGTTCTTTAAAAAATCATATATGGATGTTGAATCTTGTCAAATGCTTTTTCTGCATCTATTGAGATCACATGATTTTTATCTTCATTTTGTTAATGTGGTGTATCATGTTCATAGATTTGCAGATGTTGAACCATCCTTGAATCTCTGAAAGAAGTCCCACTTGATCATGTATATGATCCTTTTATTAGGTTTGATAATATTTTGTTGAAGAGTTTTGTCTCTATGTTCATCAGATATTGGCCTGTAATTTTCTTTTTTTGTGTTGTCTGTTGCTGGTTTTTGTATCAGGGTAATGTTTGTCTAGTAAAATAAGTTAGGATGTGTTCCTTCCTCTTCAATTTTTTGGAAGAGTTTCAGAAGGGTAGGTATTAAATCTTCTTTGAATATTTGGTAGAATTCATCTGTAAAGCTGTCTGGTCCTGGGCTTTTGTTTTGGGGAGTTTTTGATTACTGTGTCAATATCCTTACTAGTGATTGGTCTATTCACATTTTCTATTTCTTAGTGATTCAGTCTTGGAAGATTGTATGATTCTAAGAATATGTCCACATCCTCTACATTGTCCCAATTCCTTGGTGTATAGTTGTTCATAATACTCTTTTATAATTCTTTGTATATCTGGGGCATCCATTGTTACTTATCCTCTTTTGTTTCTGATTATAGTTATCAGACCCTTCTCTCTTTTTTTCTTAGTGAGTCTAGCTAAAGGTTTGTCAATTTTGTTTATCTTTTCAAAGAACCAACTCTTAGTTTCATCGATCTTTTCTATTTCTTTTTAGTCTCCATTTCATTTATTTCCACTCTAGTATCTTTGCTTCCTTCTACTGAGTATGGGCTTCTTTTGTTCTTTTTTAGTTCCTTTAATTGTAAAGTTATCTCGTTTATCTGAGAATTTTCTTGTTTCTTGAGGTAGGCCTGTATTGCTGTTAACTTCCCTCTTAGTACTACTTTGCTGCATCCCACAGATTTTGGTGTGTTGTATTTTCATTTTCATTTGTCTTCAGGTTTTTAAAAATTTCTTCCATGATTTCTTTGTTGACCCAGTGGTTGTTCAGTAGCTTGTTGTTTAGTTTCCACATGTTCGTGATTTTTCCAGCTTTCTTCTTGTAATTGATTTCTAGTTTTATATCATTGTGACTGGAAAAGAAGCTTGACATGATTTAAATCTTCTTAAATTTACTGAGACTTATTTTGTGTACCAATAGATGGTCTATCCTTGAGAATTTTCCATGTACCCTTGAGAAGAATGAGCCTTCTGCTGCATTTGTATAGAATGTTCTATATAAATCTATTAAATCTATCTGGCCTAATGTTTCATTTAAGCAGCTGTTTCCTTGTTGACTTTCTATCTGGATGACCAATCCATTGATGGTTGTGGGGTGTTAATGTACCCTACTTTTATTGTGTTGCTGTCAATCTCTCCCTTTAAATCTATTACTACTTGCTTTATATATTTTGGTGCTCCAGTGTTAGTGCATATATATATTAATAACTATTATGTCTTTTTGAAAAATTGTCTCCTTTGCCTTTATATAATGTCCATCCTTGTCTTTTCTTACCTTTTTTGGTTTGAAGTCTATTTTGTCTGATATAAGTATGGCTACTGCTTTTTTTGACTACCATTTGCCTGGAGTATCATCTTCCATTGCTTCACCTGGAGCCTATGTTTGTCTTTAGAGCAGAGATTAGTCTTGTGAAAACAGCATATAGTTGGGTCTTGTTTTTTTTTTGTCTGTACGCGGGCCTCTCACTGCTGTGGCCTCTCCTGTTGCGGAGCACAGACTCTGGACGCGCAGGCTCAGTGGTCATGGCTCACGGGCCCAGCCGCTCCGCGGCATGTGGGATCTTCCCGGACCGGGGCACGAACCCTTGTCCCCTGCATTGGCAGGCGGACTCTCAACCACTGCGCCACCAGGGAAGCCCGGGTCTCGTTTTTTTATTCTTCCAGCCACTCTGTGTTTTTGACTGATGAATTCTATCCATTGACATTTAGGGTGATTATTGATAAGTGAGAGCGTAGTACTGTCATTTTATCTTTTTTTTTAAAGATTGCTCTATACCTCCTTTGATTATTTTTCCTTGTGTTTGTCAGTTTGGTGGTGTTATATGATGTTTTTCAGTTTCCTATTTTTTATGTTTTGTGTCTCTGCTCTAGATTAATGTTTTGTGGTTACGATTAGGTTTGTATAAAATTTCTTATAGATAAAATAGTCCTTTTTCTGATGATAGCATCTTATCTTCATTTGCCTGTATGGGTTCTGTCCTTTTCCTCTTCCCCTTTTTTTTTGTTGTCTCAAATTATCCCTTTTTTTGTTATAAGTTGTTACCAAATTGAAATAGCTATAGTTATTTTTACTGCTTTCCCTCCTTTAACCTTTATGATCTAATAAAGTGTTTAAAAACTTATTCTGATACACAGTTGCAATTTTCTGATTTTTGTCTATTCATCACCATACTCAAAGTTTTGTATACTTTTGCCTTTTTGTTTCTAGTAAAAGAGCTCCTTTCAATATTTTTTTTGTAAGGCAGGTCTAGTGTTGATGAATTCCCTCAGCTTTTATTTGTCTGGGGAAAACTTTATTTCTCCTTCATATCTGAATGATAACTATATGGATAGATTATTCTTGGCTGACAGTTTTTTATCCTTCTGTATTTGTATAATGTCATTTCACTCCCTCCCGGCTTAGATTTTCTGCTAAGAAATCTCCTGATAGCCTAATGAGGATTTCTTTGTTTGTTACTACCATTTTTTTTCCCTGATTACTTTTAAAATTCTATCTTTGTCTTTGACTTTTGACAGTGTTAATATGTCTCGGAGAAGTTCTTTTTGTGTTGAGTTAATTAAGTGTTCTTTTAGTTTAATGGATTTGTATATCTAGTTCCTTCCCTTGGTTTCGGAAGTTCTTAGCTATTATTTCTTTAAATAGACTCTCTGCTCCCTTCTCCTACTCTTTTCCTTCTGGGATACCTATTATCTAATGTTGCTCTTCCTAATAGAGTCAGATAGTTCTCATAATATTTCTTAATTTTTTTGGATCTTAATTCTCTCTCCTCTTCTACCTGTATCATTGCTAGATTTCTGCCTTTGAGCTCACTGATTCTCTCTTCCATATGGTCTGCTCTATTTCCAGTGCTTTCTAATGTGTTCTTCATCTCATTTATTGAATTCTTCAGCTCCAGAATCTCTGTTTGGTTGAATCTTTTTTAGAGTTTCAATCTCTTTGGTAAAGTATTCCTTCTGTTCACTAATTTTATTCCTGAGCTCGTGGCTTTCTGAGTTCTTGTAGTTCATTGAGTTTCTTCATGGCAGCTATTTGAATTCTTGATCAGTTAGATTGCAGTATTCCATGATTTTAAGTGTGGTTTCTGGAGAATTGTCTTTTTCTTTTTGTGATATCATGTTACTGTGGTTCTTCCTGGTGCTTGATGAGTTGTTCCTCTGCTGGTGCATTTGAAATAGTGAACATCTTTCTTTAGGTAAAACCTCTTTTTTTTTTTTTTTCCTTTACCCTTGATTCTAATGATTCAACAGGTTAGTAGTTAGAGGCTTTTCTTTTGTTTTCCAGTAGGTGGTGGTATAGCACAAGTTTTTGATTCCTCTTACCTGAGCCTCTGGTTATATTTGGGAATCAGTACTTTCCACCTTCCACCACCTCTGCCAGAAGTGTTGCCTAGTGCCCTGGTGTCCCTGCTTGTACCTCCAGGGTTGATGGTGCTCTGCTACTGACGATGTTGCTGGAGTCCTTGCCTGGGGCACCAAGATGGTGGGCACCTGTGTCATGTTGGGGGTCTCCTGGGTTGCGAGCTCTGTCACTGTAGGGGAGGGGGAAGGTGAGGAGGAATGCCAGGGTCACAGGTGCCTTTGCTGTATCCAGGGTTGTTGGGTTTGTGGGAGCTGTTGCTGTTGGGGGGTGGGGATGGGAGTCACGGGCACCTTCACAGCTGGAGGGGTAGGATTGCATGCGCTGTTGTCACTGCTGTCCAGTTCCCCATGGCTACAATTCCCCGTGGCTATGGGTGCCACTGCAGCCTAAAAGCCAGAGTCCTGTGTGACACCTCCCCTGATGCTACCGGACTCTCTTTGGGCTGAGGGTTCAGCTGCTGCAGCTTGGGGTTTAAAATCTCAGACGCTGTATCTGTTGTTGCATTGGTTCCACCTCCTCTATATGTTCTAGTCCACGTACCTTAGAAGTACAGATGTGTGGAATTCTTCAGCATCGTGATGTTTTGGGCAGAGGCACCTTGTTGAGTTATGGATATTTTATTGCTTGTAGATTAAAGGGGAGAGAAAAAAGGAGCATCTCATACCACCATGATGTTGACATCGCCCACATTGTCTTCATTCATTCTTCTGTCAATGGACATTTAAGTTGCTACCATGTTTTGGCTGTTGTTAATAATGTTTAAATGAATATGGGAATGCAGATACATCTTTGAGATACTGATTTCAGTTCCTTTGGATGTATACCCAGAAGTAGGATTGCTGGATAATATGCAGTGGTCTATTTCAAAATTTTTGATGAACCTCCGTACTGTTTTCCATAGTGGCTGTACCAATTGTCATTCCTACCAGCAATGTACAAGGGTTCCCTTTTTTTTTTTCCCTACATCCTTGCCAACGTTTGTTATTGTTTGTCCTTTTGATAATTGCCATCCTAACATGCATGCAGTGATATCTCAGTGTGGTTTTGATTCTCGTTTCCTTGATGGTTAGTGATGTTGAACACCTTCTCATATACCTGTTATCCATTTGAATGTAATTTGAAAAATGTCTTTTCAGGTCCTTTGCCCATTTCAAAATCAGGTTTTATTTGTTTATTTTGCTATTTAGTTGTAGAAGTTTCTTATATATTTTGGACATTAACTCTGTAAGACATATGGTTTGCAAATATTTTCTCCTACTCTTAGATTGCCTTTTTTTAAAAAAAGTTTTATGTTGGAGTATAGCTGATTAACAATGTTGTGTTAGTTTCAAGTGTATAGCAAAGTGATTCAGTTATACATATACACGTATCTATTCTTTTTCAAATTATTTTCCTATTTAGGTTGTTACAGAATACTGAGCAGAGTTCTCTGTGCTAAACAGTAGGTCCTTGATGGTTATCTATTTTAAATATAGTAGTGTGTATTTGTCCGTCCCAAACTTCCAATTTATCTCTCCCCCCACCTTTCCCATTTGGTAACCATAAGTTTGTTTTCTAAGTCTGTGAGTCTGTTTCTGATTTGTAATTTTCTTGATTTTTTCATTTTTTAGTTTGACATAATTCCACTTGTCTATTTTTGCTTTTGTTCCAGGTGTTTTTGGTGTTGTATCCAAGAAATAGTTGCCAAAGCCAGTGTCAAGAAGATTTTACCCTATGTTTTCTTCTAGGAATTTTATAGCTTCATGAGTTACACTTAAGTCTTTAATTCATTTGAAGTTGATTTTTGTGTATGATGTAAGATAGGGGTCCAAATTCATTCCTTTGCATGTGGATATCCAGTTTCTCTACCACAATTTATTGAATAAACTATTCTTTCTCCATTGTATATTCTTGGCACTCTCTTCAAAGATGGGTTGGCTATATAAATGGGTTTACTTCTGAGTTCTCTATTCTGTTCTATTGGCCTGTATATCTTTTATGTCAGTACTTTCTCTTTTGACTGCTCTGGTTTTGTTAAAATTTTGAAATCAGGAAGTGTGATGCCTTCAAACTTTGTTTTTTGGCTCAAAATTGCTTTGGCTATTCAGGGTGTTTTTTTGGTTCCATATGAATTTTAGGATATGTTTTTCTGCTTCTGCGAGGAATGCCATTGACATTCTGATAGGAATTGCATTAAGTCTCTAGATTACTTTGGGTAGAATGGACATTTTAGCAATAATTCTTCTAATCCATGAACATGAGATGTCTTTCCATTTAGTTGTGTCTACTGTAATTTTTTTCATCAGTGTTTTATAATTTTTAAAATTATAAAAATTAAAAAATTTTTAATTTTTATTTCTTTTATAAAAAGAAATAAGGTATGCAGATTGGAAAGGAAGAGGTAAAACTGTCACTATTTGCAGATGACATGATACTCTATGTAGAGAACTGTAAAGTCTCCACCCAAAAACTATTAGAACTAATAAATGAATTTAGCAAGGTTGTAGGATATGAGTAATATACAGAAATCTGTTGCATTTCTGTACACTAATATTGAAATATCAGAAAGAGAAAGTAAAAAAAACCCCAATCCTTTAAAATTGCATCAAAAAAACAAAATACCTAGGATAAACTTAGCCAAGGAGGTGAAAGGTCTATTTGCTAAAAACTATGAAACACTGATAAAAGGAAATTTTTGTTTTCTGTATGTTTCATAGTTCTTTTGTTTCTCACTTCCTTTTTTGCTGTCCTTCCTTGTGTTTTGATGATTTGATTTTTTTTCTCATTACGTTTTTTGTATCTACAATAAGTTTTTTCATTGTGTTTACCGTGCATAAAACTTCTTATTGTTATCTTAGCCTAATTTAAACTGATAACAACTTAATTTCAACTGCATACAAAAACTGTACACATTCTCTCAAAGCAAAATCAGTTTTTAGTAAATGAGTAGCCTCTATTTATTCAGCTAATAACATATTCTAAAATTAAAAAAATTTAAATCCCGCATCTTCCTCTTGCAAGGCAACAGAATTGAAGGTTAAAAAATATAAAGTGAAGTTTGTGAAAGAAAGATACATGAACTGTCATCTGGTATGTAGAATAAAGATGAATTTTTTGTTAGTTTTAAAATCTACACATGTACTCCTCCTTACACTTTATATTTTTGATGTCAGAATTTACTTCTTTTTGTATGATGTATCCATCCAATTTTTGGATGGATACATCCAATTTTTGTGATTATAGTTATTCTTAATACTTTTGTCTTTTAACTTTTGTACTGGGGTTAAAAGTGATTTATTCACCACTCTTACAGTATTACATTATTCTGTATTTCTCTAAATATTTACCATTACCAGAGAGATATATACTTTCATGTGCTTTTGTGTTTCTGTTTAGTGTACTTTTTTTTTTCAACTTGATGAACTCCCTTTAACCTTTTATTCAAGGCAGGTCTAGTGATGATGAACTCCCTCAGTTTTTGTTTTTCTGGAAAAGTCTTTATCTCTTCTTCAATTTTAAATGATAAATTTCCATGTATAATATTCTTGGTTGGCCATTTTTTCCTTTCAGCACTTTGAATACCATCCCACTCTTTTCCTGGACTGCAAGGTTTCTGCTGAGAAATCCACTGATAGTCTTTTGGGCATTTCCTTGTATGTGATGAGTCACTTTTCCTGACTTCACAATTCTCTGTCTTTGACTTTTGATGGTTTAATTTTAATGTTTCTCATTGTAGATTTCTTTTTTTTAACCTCTTTGGAGTCTTTTAGGCTTCATGAATTTTATTTACATTTCTCTCCCCAGATTTGGGAATTTTTCAGTCTTTATTTCTTTAAATAAGATTATACACTTGTGACTTTCTCTTCTCCATCTGGGACTCCCATAATGTGTACATTGATTGTTTTGATGGTATCCTATAATTCCCATAGGCTTTCTTCACTCTTTTTTATACTTTTTCTTTTTGTTCCTCTTACTGTGTAATTTCAGATAATTTGCTTTTGAGCTAATTGGTTCTTTCTTTGCCTTGATCAAATCTGTGGTTGAAACTTTGTACTGAATTTTTCAATTTGGTTGTTGTATTCTTCAGCTCACAATTTCTGTTTCTTTTTTATGATTTCTATCTCTTTGTTGAACTTCTGATTTCATATATTGTTTCCTTGATTTTGTTTCATTGTCTATCTGTGTTTTCATCTAGCTCACTGAGCTTCCTTAAGACGATTATTTTTAATTCTTTTCAGGCAGTTCACAGATCTCCTTTTTAAAATTTTTTTAAAAATTATTTTTTATTTTTATTATCTTTAAATTTTTAAATTTTTACTTATTTATTTATTATTTAAAAACTTTTTTTTAGGTTTGACTGTTAGAGCTTTATTTTGTTTCTTTGGTAGTTTCATGGTTCCCTCATTCTTTATGATCCTTTTAGCTTTGCTTTGGTACCTATACATTTGAAGAAGTAATGTCCTCTTCCAGGCTTTGGCTTTGGCAGGGAAAAACCTTAACCAGTCAGCTCAGCTGGAGATTCTTGGCAGTCTGGCAGGTAGAGTCCATGAGTGGGCCTGCTGTTGGGATCTCTGGGTGGGTGGGCATGTGCCAGGGTTCACAGGTGGGCCTGGTGCTGGGGTCTGTGAGTGGGCCAGGTACCAAATTCCATGGGTAGGGCTTGTGATGGTATCTGCAGTCAGGTTGGCTGTGTACTAGTATCTGCAGGTGGGTGGGCCTGGTATTGATATCTCTGGCTGTGGGCCTGGAGCCTGGGTCTATCATAAAGTTGGATGCCCACTTTACTTTCTTTCCCACATGAGAGACTTCCCAGGCTAAAGGGATCACTCTTGGCACTGCACTGTGCACTTTTGAAAAAGCAATGATGCAGATAAAGTGAAACTGTCCTTCCTACTCTCTTCAGTGCATCTGTTTTCATTTCTGTGCTCCACTTGTTTGCTGTAATCTCTCACCTGGATTCCATTGCTCTCATGAAGATATTTTTTTCCATGTCTGGTTGTTTCTGTGGGGGAATGAAGGCTGGAAACTTCTGCCATTTGCTGACATCACTCTAGTTTGTGCTATTTTTATATTGCCAGATCATATTTAATATTTGCATGCTAGTCTTTCATTCTTATCCCCACATTTTAGTCTCAGTTTTTTTTTTAGTCTCAGTTTTTTAAAGTATAATTATTTTGCATGATCATTCCTTTCAGCAAAGTTTCTCCAATAAATTCTTGATTGTCTAGATATCATTCCATAATAGATTCCCCAGAAAGGGCAATTGGAGAAATGTTCCCTGGGTTCTTTCATACCTCTATACTTAAAGGGGATCTTAGATGTAAATAAAATGCTCATCTTGTATTTTCCTTTTGAGTATCTTGTACATATTTGCTGTTTTTTGGTGTTGATGTTGCAGTGAGAAATTTGATGCTATTCTGTTTTTTTTTTTAAATGAGTTACATAATTTTATTGTACCAGATATTTTTATCTGTGTTCACAGCTCTGTTAATCTAGGTTAGGTAATATTCTATTATGGAAAAACAATACTCTATAAAACACAACACTCCCGAAAGCAGTTAGTGTAAGGGCATTCAGATTGAAGGGCAGTTTTTAATACACACTTAAATGAGGATTATAATTTTACATATAAAAGATTAGTGAATCATTCATCCTTTCAGAGTAAAAGAAAAAGTACTGTTTTATGGCTTAAATTTCCATCTATATACTGTTGACTTCCAAATTGCATATCTGGCCTAGACTTCTCTCCTGCATTCCCTACACATCTGTCTAACTGCTTTCTTGAAACATGTAATTGGATTTCTTTTTTTTTTTTTTGATTTTATTTCTTTTTTTCACACACACACACACACACACACACACACACACACACACACTGTATTTTATTTTTACAAGAGATAAATAAACTGACACCAAGCATTGTAAATGGATGACCACAACAAAGGCGACAATGATTGCAATTACCAAACACGAAACACTCTCATACTATGTCATAATATTGACATTCAGTCCAGTAATCCCCCACTATAATAGCTCCTTTACTTTGCAGTGATAATTGATTTGTATATTTTTTGCCTCTGAGTCCTGTTCTATTTTTCTATGTATTATGCATGTCTTGATCTGTTTGCTGAATGCCCAAATCTATCTTTCTGTTTGATTTCTAATAATTTTACTGGGAAATATTTGGTGTTGGCCTGGGTGTTTATCCAGGTACATAGAGTGCCATTTCAGGACATTTATTCTTCATTTAATGTCTTTTTTTAAACTGTCACAGATAATTTTCTTAATTAAACTTTTGAATATTACTGTATTCCCTTATCTTGGTCTTCTTTTCAGGGATTCAAATACATGTTGGATTTCCTTCTCTTCTATGTCTTTCTCTCCAGACCTTTCTTCTCTTTTTCAATATCTGTTTTATTTTATTCACGTTTAACTTAAAAAAAAACTCTGTTACTGATCATTCTGTAGTGTCTACTTTCTGCTGTGGCTCTTATAACTTTGTCTTTATTTCTAGAATTGTACTTTTTTCAGTTTTTTCTTGAATTCTACATATGCTTCTATTTTCTCGTTCTTTTTCCTATGAATTCTCCCATTTCTGTTTTATGTTCTTTCATAACTGCTGTTGCTTCCTGAAGGAGTGTTTTTTAAAAAGTTCACTTGGGAATGTTATGTTAAAATTTTCATCTGCTTCAAAACAGAAGTTTTTGATGAGTTTTCATTAGTTGTTGAAAAATTTAGTTACTCATTTTCATCCTTTGCTTGTATGGAGCCAGACCAAATTTATTTTATGTTATGTATTTTGAATCAGATGGATTTTCCTGAACTAGTGATAGGAGATTATTTTAGGGTGGATTTAATCAGAAAAGGACTTTCCAGGTTTCATTATTCAAGGCTTCTCTCCTCTGCAGCCTGGGTCAGGTGTTGAAAATATAGCCCCTCTTTCTGGGTGCCACGTCTCCTCTCAGCCTTTGACTTAACAAGGCGAGGGGTTCACTTTACCAGTTGTTCGGCATCACCCATCAAGATTTTCTCTCTTCCCTGCTTTCACTGCCTCAGCAGTTCTGTTCTGTTTATTCAGGAGGCTGCTCTACAAGTTTCCTTTTAGTGTAAGGCTCTCTCCTTCTGGAACTGGTTATTTGTGGGAAATTTCTGAAATCTTTCTGGTCCAAGACCTAGAACTTCCTGTTTTATCCTGATGCCCATTTGCCTCTTTCTCTGGTTCTGTTCTGGTTGGTTGTATCTTAAGTAGTATTTACCCAGAATCTGGAGTTTATTTATATTCTATGTTTCCTAGTTTGTTTTTTGTTTGACCAACTTATTGCATTTCCCATTCGTGTGAGGTTCTGTCTATCTCGGGTTGAATATTTGCTGATGATTTTTTTGATCTTTAACCACCTTTTACAACCCTAACTTTTCATTAGTCTCTCTACATATGTTAACTTTATACTTCCTTTTCTACCCTTATGTTTTCTGATTGTCTGTCTTAGGTCCCCCAGTCAATTTTGCTATTTTGAGGAGTTTCTGGCCATGCTTACAGATATCTAGTGAATTTTGGATTTTTCTCTGTCTCCTACTTTTGCTAAAAGATAATAATTTTTCAACTTTACTATTGCCTTTGCTCCATGTGAATTTTACGAGGAGAACTGGAAAGATTTGATACTAGAAGGCTATCATATATCTTTTGGAACCAAAATTCTTGACTTCAACTTCAATAATGAGAGATACAAATATTTATACGATGTGAGTGATGACAAATTGTATACAATCACATTCAAAATCACCAAATTGCCTGTAAACATTCATACATTTGGGTATAGGACTATGGGAAGAGCTACCCACTAATTATTAGTCAACTTTTTACTACTTTTAAGTGATGTCCTAAATCTAATCGCCCATTAGTGGCCAAGAACATTCTTTGTATGTAATTTAGCTTCCAGTTTATTCTTTTATTTTAGTGCTTAGAAAATGGCTTGACATGTATATGATCCAGGGGACTTGTTGTGAACTGAATGTTTATGTCCCCTCACAATTTTTATATTGAAATTGTAACGTCCAATATGACGGTATTAGGTTTGGGGGCCTTTGGGAGCCCTTGTGAATGGTATTAGTTCCCTCGTAAGAAGAGACACCAGAGCTTGCTTTCTCTCCTGTACTCTCTCTCTCTCTCTCTCTCCCGTGTAAGGATACAACAAAAAAGTGGCCATCAGTAAAAGGGGTTGCAGGCTTTCATCTGACACTGGATCTGCCAACACCTTAATCATGGACTTCCCAGCCTCCAGAACTGTGAGAAATAAATGTTTGCTATTTAAGCTCTCCAGTCTATAGTATTCTACTATAGCAGCTAAAATTGATTAAGACAGGCTTAAACAGCAAGTGGTGAATCTTGTCATCTACTTACAGCCTTTTTATTCTTGCTGCTTGAATTGGTACAAGTCGTTTGACCTTTAGTTCTTTGAAATTTTTATTTAAAAATAAAAAGTTGGGTTTAAGTTGCTCTGTTGTGTCAAATGACTAATGACATGGATAAAAAATAATCTTAAAATACAGTAGTATAGTATTGTAATTATAGAGACACATGTAGACATTAGAGTCAGAACACCTGAGATTCAATCCCCACTCCATCGTTTACTGTATGACCTTGGGCAAATTAATTAGCCTCTCTGAGTTCAATTTCCTCATTTGTGAAATGAGGATAATAATGACTATCTCCTGTGTTGTTAAGATGAATGAGTTAACAGATATCAGCGTGTGGTAGTGCTTTTGGGCTGTGTGATTTACATCAGTGACAGGGATCTTGGCTTGACTTTCTTTGCACTTTTTAACCATGATGACTTAGACACCATGGACACTGGATCCATTATTTTGAATGTTTATGAATGCCTTCTAGATGATAAGGTACCATTGTAGATGCTGGTAATATAGCAGTGAATCAAAATCTAAACATTTATAGAGCTTACACTTGTAGGACTATATTTATCAGAGCTTTTCTTGTAAATGTTCTTAAATAAAAAAATATATTTATTGACCCATGTAATTGAAAATCTGAAATTCAGGTACAACTGGATCTGGACCTTCAAGGTATATTATTAGGTTTCTCATTCTCCCATTTTTCAGTTTTTCTCTCTACTAAAATGACTTTGTTTATAGGCTAGTTCTCTCCACATGATTGAAAAGATTGTTGCCAGCAGCTTCAAATGTTTGGGTTCTTATGCTTACTGGCTTTAGAGCAACCTCATAGATGGCCTCTGATCAGCCCTCCTCAGGCCGTATAGTTTCTTTGAAACAATTTCTGGAGTACTTTGCATGACTTGTTCTGGGTGTGGTCCCCTCCCTGCTCCCAGGGTGCAAAAGGGAATGGATAAGTTTGAGTACTTTTTCCATTTCCACCTCATGAAATGAATTTCCAATAGGAAAGCAAGGTTATTGTTGGAGAAAACTTGAGATGGACTGTCAAGCTATTACAGTTTAGTTTAAGTTCTAAACTATGTGTATCAAAGTTAGGCAGTGTAGGTTGGTAGAGTTATTTATTTATTTATTTATTTATTTTTGTGGTATGTGGGCCTCTCACTGTTGTGGCCTCTCCCGTTGCGGAGCACAGGCTCTGGACGCACAGGCTCAGCGGCCATGGCTCACGGGTCCAGCCGCTCCACGGCATGTGGGATCCTTCCGGACCGGGGCACGAACCCGTGTCCGCTGCACTGGCAGGCGGACTCTCAACCACTGCGCCACCAGAGAAGCCCTAGAGTAATTTATTTATATTAGGACTCAAACTCTTTGTACTAATTTACAGTTGTCAGTGGAGTTCTAGTTATTATACCTTTGTTCTAAAATACCAAGGCTGTCTTTTTATTTTTTTAATTAAAAAACAATTTTTTTTACAAATTTATTTTCATTTTTATTTACGTATTTTTGGCTGTGTTGGGTCTTTGTTGCTGTGTGCAGGCTTTCTCTAGTTGCGGTGAGCAGGGGTTACTCTTCCGTGTGGTGCACACGCACCACATTCTCATTGGGGTGGCTTCTCTTGTAGTAGAGCATGGGCTCTAGGTGCATGGGCTTCATTAGTTGTGGCACACAGGTTCAGTAGTCGTGGTTGGAGGGCTCCAGAGTGCAGGCTCAGTAGTTGTGGTGCACGGGCTTAGTTGCTCTGTGGCATGTGGGATCTTTCCGGACCAGGGCTTGAACCCGTGTCCCTGCATTGGCAGGCGGATTCTTAACCACTGTGCCACTAGGGAAGTCCCAAGGCTATATTTTTAAATTCAAGATTGGAAAAAGTGGTCAAATAGACATTAAATTAGTGGAGGAAGGAATATGATGAAAAATGAGTGATACTCTTGGACTAATTCATCAGTGTAATTGCTCTTTTTTGGGACCATTATTTTCATAAATCAACATGGTTTTTACAAATGTTTATTGAATGTACCTTTTATATGTGTGGTTTATTTTATTTTATTTATTTATTTTTTTTTGCGATACACGGGCCTCTCACTGCTGTGGCCTCTCCTGTTGTGGAGCACAGGCTCTGGACGTGCAGGCTCAGCGGCCATGGCTCACGGGCCCAGCCGCTCTGTGGCATGTGGGATCTTCCTGGACCAGGGCACGAACCCGTGTCCCCTGCATCGGCAGGCAGACTCTCAACCACTACGCCACCAGGGAAGCCCTATATGTGTGGTTTATTGAAAGATATTTGAGCCTGGATATTTGTGGCCTATTCCTGGTTGAATAATTAAAATTGTATGACTTTAAATAAGTCAGCTTCTCTGGGTCTTTGATTTATCATCTGCAAGATGTACTGGACCTTTAATTAATTCATTTAGCACATGTCTTGATTACCTATTATATACCTGAAACTGGATGTGCTGGGCATAAAGCAATAAAAAAACCCAGATAATGTCCCCAGCTTATTGATATTGATATTACTGTGGGGTTAGAATAATAAATAAGCAAGTAGATATAAAGTATAATATTGAGTGGTAGTAACTACTCTAAACAAGATAAATATAAGGTCCATGATGACAAGGGCCTTGTCTAGCTTCTGCATTTCTTTTTTTCTTTTTTTTAATACAGCAGCTTTTTATTAGTTATCTATTTTATACATACTAGTGTATATATGTCAATCCCAGTCTCCCAGTTCATCCCCCCTGCCACTTTCCCCCCTTGGTGTCCATATGTTTGTTCTCTACATCTGTGTCTCTATTTCTGCCTTGCAAACCAGTTCATCTGTACTATTTTTCTAGCTTCCACATATATGTGTTAATATACGACATTTTTCCCTTTCTGTCTTACCTCTTGGACATCTGTATGTCTTCTATGGAGAATTGTCTATTTAGGTCTTCTGCCCTTTTTTTTTTTTTTTTTTTTGCGGTACGCGGGCCTCTCACTCTTGCGGCCTCTCCCGTTACGGAGCACAGGCTCCGGATGCGCAGGCTCAGCGGCCATGGCTCACGGGCCCAGCCGCTCCGTGGCATGTGGGATCTTCCTGGACCAGGGCACGAACCCGTGTCCCCTGCATGGGCAGGCACACTCTCAACCACTGCACCACCAGGGAAACCATCTGCCCATCTTTTGATTGGGTTGTTCGTTTTTTTAATATTGAGCTGCATGAGCTGTTTATATATTTTGGAGATTAATCCTTTGTCCATTGATTTATTCGCAAATATTTTCTCCTATTCTGAGGGTTGCCTTTCGTCTTGTTTATACTTTCCTTTGCTATGCAAAAGGTTTTAAGTTTCATTAGGTCCCATTTGTTTATTTTTGTTTTATTTCCATTACTCTAGAAGGTGGGTCACAAAAGATCTTGCTGTGATTTATGTCAAAGACTGTTCTTCCTGTTTTCCTCTAAGCGTTTTAGAGTGTCCGGTCTCACATTCAGGTCTTTAATCCATTTTGAGTTTATTTTTGTGTATGGTGTTAGGGAGTGTTCTAATTTCATTGTTTTACATGTAGCTGTCCAGTTTTCCCAGCACCACTTATTGAAGAGACTGTCTTTTCTCCATTGTATATCCTTACCTCCTTTGTCATAGATTAGTTGACCATAGGTATGTGGGTTTATCTCTGGGCTTTCTATCATGTTCCACTGATCTATAGTTCTGTTTTTGTGCCAGTACCCTATTATCTTGATTACTGTAGCTTTGTAGTATAGTCTGAAGTCAGGGAGTCTGATTCCTCTAGCGCCACTTTTTTCCCCTCACGGTTGCTTTGGCTATTCAGGGTCTTTTGTGTTTCCGTACAAATTGTGAAATTTTTTGTTCTAGTTCTGTAAAAAATGCCATTGGTAATTTGATAGGGATTGCATTGAATCTGTAGATTGCTTTGGGTAGTATAGTCATTTTCACAATGTTGATTCTTCTAATCCAAGAACATGGTATACCTCACCATCTGTTTGTGTCATCTTTGATTTCTTTCATCAGTGTCTTATAGTTTTCTGAGTACAGGTCTTTTACCTCCTTAGGTAGGTTTATTCGTAGGTATTTTATTCTTTTTGTTGCAGTAGTGAATGGGATTGTTTCCTTAATTTCTCTTTATGATCTCTCTTTGTTAGTGTGTAGGAATGCAAGAAATTTCTGTGCATTAATTTTGTATATTGCAACTTTACCAGATTCATTGATTAGCTCTAGTAGTTTTCTGGTGGCGTCTTTAGGATTCTCTATTTATAGTATCATGTCATCTGCAAACAGTGACAGTTTTACTTCTTCTTTTCCAATTTGTATTCCTTTTCTTTCTTTTTCTTCTCTGATTGCCATGGCTAGGACTTCCAAAACTATGTTGAATAATTGAGGAGAGTGGACATCCTTGTCTTGTTCCTGATCTTAGAGGAAATGCTTTCAGTTTTTCACCATTGAGAATGATGTTTGTCATATATGGCCTTTATTATGTTGAGGCAGGTTTCCTCTATGCCCACCTTCTGGGGAGTTTTTATCATAAATGGGTGTTGAATTTTGTCAAAAGCTTTTTCTGCATCTATTGATATGATCATATGGTTTTTATTTTTCAGTTTGTTAATATGGTGTATCACATTGATTGATTTGCATATATTGAAGAATCCTTGCATCTCTGGGATAAATCTCACTTGATCATGGTGTATGATCCTTTTAATGTGCTGTTGGATTCTGTTTGCTAATATTTTGTTGAGGATTTTTGCATCTATATTCATCAGTGATATTGGTCTGTAATTTTTTTTTTTTTGGTATTATCTTTTTCTGGTTTTGGTACCAAGGTGATGGTGGCCTCATAGAATGAGTTTGGAGTGTTCCTTCCTCTGAAATTTTTTTTGGAAGAGTTTGAGAAGGATGGGTGTTAGCTCTTCTCTAAATGTTTGATAGAATTCACCTGTGAAGCCCTCTGGTCCTGAACTTCTGTTTGTTGGAAGATTTTTAATCACAGTTTCAATTTCAGTGAAATTGATTGGTCTGTTTATATTTTCTATTTCTTCCTGGTTCAGTCTTGGAAAATTGTACCTTTCCAAGAATTTGTCCATTTCTTCCAGGTTGTCCATTTTATTGGCATAGAGTTGCTTATAGTAGTCTATTATGATGCTTTGTATTTCTGCGGTGTCTGTTGTAACTACTCCTTTTGCATTTCTAATTCTGTTGATTTGAGTGCTCCCTTTTTTTCTCGATGAGTCTGGCTAAAGGTTTATCAATTTTGTTTATCTTCTTAGAGAACCAGCTTTTAGTTTTATTGATCTTTGCTATTGTTTTTTTTGTTTCTATTGCATTTATTTCTGCTCTGACCTTTATGATTTCTTTCCTTCTTAGTAACTTTGGGTTTTGTTTGTTCTTCTTTCTCTAGTTTGTTTAAGTGTAAGGTTAGATTGTTTGAGATTTTTCTTGTGTCTTGAGGTAGAATTGTATTGCTGTAAACTTCCCACTTAGAACTGCTTTTGCTGCATCCTATAGGTTTTGGATCATCGTGTTTTCGTTGTCATTTGTCTCTAGGTATTCATTTGATTTCCTCTTTGATTTCTTCAGTGATCTCTTGGTTATTTAGTAATGTATTGTTTAGCCTCCATGTGCTTATGTTTTTTACATGTTTTCCCTGGAATTTATTTCTAATCTCATAGCACTGTGGTCAGAAAAGATGCTTGATATGATTTCAATTTTCTTAAATTCACCGAGGCTTGATTTGTGACCCTGGTTGTGATCTGTCTTGGAGAATGTTCCATGAACACTTGAGAAGAAAGTGTAATCTGCAGTTTTCACATGGAATGTCCTATAAATATCAATTAAATCTATCTGGTCTATTGTGTCATTTAAAGCTCGTGTTTCCTTATTAATTTTCTGTGTGGATGATCTGTCCATTGGTGTAAGTGAGGTGTTAAAGTCCCCCACTATTATTGTGTTACTGTCAATTTCCTATTTTATAGTTGTTAGCATTTGCCTTATGTATTGAGGTGCTCCTATGTTGGGTGTGTATATATTTATAATTGTTATATCTTCTTCTTGGATTGATCCCTTGAGCATTATGTAGTGTCCTTCCTTGTCTCTTGTAACATTCTTTATTTTAAAGTTTATTTTACCTGACATGAATATTGCTACTCCAGCTTTCTTTTGATTTCCATTTGCATGGAATATCTTTTTCCATCCCCTCACTTTCAGTCTGTATGTGTCCCTAGGTCTGAAGTGCGTGTCTTGTAGACAGCATATAGATGGGTCTTGTTTTTGTATCCATTCAGTGAGCCTGTGTCTTTTGGTTGGAGCATTTAATCCATTCACATTTAAGGTAATTATCGGTATGTATGTTCCTATGACCATTTTCTTAATTGTTTTGGGTTTGTTTTTGTATGTTCTTTTCTTCTCTTGTGTTTCCCACTTAGAGAAGTTCCTTTAGCATTTGTTGTAGAGCTGGTTTGGTGATGCTGAATTCTCTTAGCTTTCGCTTGTCTGTAAAGCTTTTGATTTCTCCCTCGAATCTAGCTTCTGCATTCTATATCCCTAGCGCCTAGGACAGTGCCACGCCATAAGAATGCTCAATAAACATTTGCTGACTAAATGAATGAGTATACAAATTGAATCGCTTGCAAATCACCTACACTTATTATCATGGATGAGTTCATTGCAGAGATTCAGGGACTTCAGAACAAAGAAATCCAGTGAAAACTCCTACTTGTTTGAAAACAAGAAGCCCATTTGTGTTGGTTAAATTTTAATGCATCCAGTTAGCTACGCTATGTACCCAGTTGTTTGTTCAAACACTAGTCTAGATTTTTCTGTGAAGATGTAATTAGCATCTTGTAATTTTGCAGATATAATTAGCACCTAAAATCTGTTGAGTTTAAATGAAGGAGACCACTTTTGATGAGTGGGCCTCATCCAATCAGTTGAAGTTCTTAGGAATAAAAACTGAGATTTCCTCAAGAAGAAGGAATTGTGCCTCAAGGCTGTAACACAGAATTGCTCCCTGAATATCCAGCCAGCGAGGCTGCTCTACAGATTTGTGACTCAAGACTGCACCATCAACTCCTGTCTGAGGTACCAGCCAGCTGACCTGATATACACATCTGCCAGCCCACACAATCTTGTGAGCCAATTCCTTAAAATCTGTCTGTGTATCTCCTATTTTTGTGGAGAACTTTGACTGATACACTAATAAAATTATTTTAACAACTGTTTAACTTCCTTGAATTGAATACATTGTTTGTGTGTAGAGTTTTTTAGGAAAAAATCTAGTTTTCTTTAAATTCTGAGACTTTCATCATACTTGGTTAGTTTCCTCTGCTAAAGTGGAGGTAGTTGAAAACAAATAGAAATGTTAATGTAAGATGTAACATGGTTAACCGTGAGGCTCGTTGTGTCTTGGCTATCTCCACACTATGTTCATCTCTCCGTTTATTAATATTTTGGATCTGTATCAGCGTTACATACAAGCTTATGCGAAGTAACACAGAGGCAGAAGGGGTTCTTTGATCCAAATGTAAGCCAACTTTGGGGTATGGGAGAAGGTAGAGCTATGGAGGTGGAGGAGTCATGCTTTGCTAGAATCTTCTTGGGTATGAAGAGGGTGAGCAAGAGCATATGTAATATAAATTTTGTCATATATTATACTTAAATCTTTTATCAAGAATATATATATATGTTGCTCTTTTATCAAGTATCAATATATAGTTCTTTTATCAAGAACTATAATGTAGAGGAAGCTAACTATAGTATATTTCAAAATTTATATTGCATATGTTCTTGCTCACCTTCTCCCAATGTTTAACACTCAAATAGATGCCAGAAAGTAATCATCAAAATGGCAGAACTTTAAGATGGATGTGGGAGAAAATTGGAATATAACCAAGTCCTAAAATTATTCTTTCAATACAGTTTTTCGTAGGCGAAACAGGGAATCTTAAAAAAACAGTAAGATTTTCTAAAAGAGAAATAAATTTAAAACTTCTGACTCCAGACATTGAAAAAGACTTTGAAAGGTTATCTCTTGCATACTTTTACCTCTGGGCAGGTTGTGTGCTTTGAGCCACATTTTAAAGCCCTCTCTCATGCAGCAAGAGTGCACAACTCTCATTAGCTCTCCATTTTAGTATTAAATGATTTTACTATCAAGAATTCTTACCTTTATCTAACATAATTTTTCTCTTGTTCTGGTCCAAATTGGAGTTGGAGAGTAGCTGGTGATTATTCCTTGTGTGAGAGCCCTTCATGTATTTATAGATTGTTATTAAATTGTCCCAAATCAACCTTTAATCTTCAAACTGAATAATATCCATTTTCTTGACCTCCTTTAATAGATCTTTTTCCAAACCCTTCAATCACCATTTGTAGCTTTCTGCTAAACCAGCTCTATTTTTTTTCCTCCCTGTTTACTTGTAGATCACAGAGCCAGAGAGGATATTTTTGGAAGAGTAGGAGTTTGATAAAAGGATTTCAGCCTTTGTATTTATGTATATGTGCACCTTTCTTTATATAATAGATATTTAAAATAACATATTTTTGCAAGTCAAATGATATTTTAATACTCCTAGCAAGTTTACCTTTTAAAGGGTATAAGTAAATCTCTTTTAAACTGAACACCTTTGTTAGGTAAATACATAAAGAGAGAGAGTTTCTTAAATTCAGATTTTTATATTTACATCAAGCTTTCTTAAAGTAGAGGCCATTTCTATTATTATAACAGCGTTGTCTTTTTGTTCCATAGCAATTCAGTAACCAATTTCTGATTGTGAAGTATTATGTTTAGGTCTGCTTTTTTTTTTTTTTTAACATCTTTATTGGGGTATAATTGCTTTACAATGGTGTGTTAGTTTCTGCTTTATAACAAAGTGAATCAGTCATACATAAACATATGTTCCCATATGTCTTCCCTCTTGCGTCTCCCTCCCTCCCACCCTCCCTATCACACCCCTCCAGGCTGTCACAAAGCACAGAGCCAATATCCCTGTGCCATGCGGCTGCTTCCCACTAGCTATCTACCTTACTACGTTTGTTAGTGTGTATATGTCCATGACTCTCTCTCGCCCTGTCACAGCTCACCCTTCCCCCTCCCCATAACCTCAAGTCCGTTCTCTAGGAGGTCTGCGTCTTTATTCCTGCCTTACCCCTAGGTTCTTCATGACATTTTTTTTCTTAAATTCCATATATATGTGTTAGCATACGATATTTGTCTTTTTCTTTCTGACTTACTTCACTCTGTATGACAGACTCTAGGTCTATCCACCTCATTACAAATAGCTCAATTTCGTTTCTTTTTATGGCTGAGTAATATTCCATTGTATATATGTGCCACATCTTCTTTATCCATTCATCCGATGATGGGCACTTAGGTTGTTTCCATCTCCGGACTATTGTAAATAGAGCTGCAATGAACATTTTGGTACATGACTCTTTTTGAATTTTGGTTTTCTCAGGGTATATGCCCAGTAGTGGGATTGCTGGGTCATATGGTAGTTCTATTTTTAGTTTTTTAAGGAACCTCCATACTGTTCTCCATAGTGGCTGAACCAATTCACATTCCCACCAGCAGTGCAAGAGTGTTCCCTTTACTCCACACCCTCTCCAGCATTTATAGTTTCTAGATTTTTTGATGATGGCCATTCTGACTGGTGTGAGATGATATCTCATTGTAGTTTTGATTTGCATTTCTCTAATGATTAATGATGTTGAGCATTCTTTCATGTGTTTGTTGGCAGTCTGTATATCTTCTTTGGAGAAATGTCTATTTAGGTCTTCTGCCCATTTTTGGATTGGTAGGTCTGCTTTTGAGTACTACATTTGCACTATCAGTCCGCATTTATTTGGCACCTATATTAAAGATATTTATAAAAACATGAAAAATAAATCATACTCTGTTCTTAAAGAGATTGCAGTCTAGAGGGAGAGATAGAATGCATGCAAATAATTAAAATATAAATTGGGAAGAATGTAAGTATAATAAGTTTGGACCACAGAGAGATTATCTGGAAACAAGGAAGATTTTTGAAAGAGGTTGCGTTTGCTAGGGGATGTCTTGCAGGTGGTGTAACTTTTGTACAGGTAGAAATAAGGAAGGATCATTACTAGCAGAAGGAACTATCTGAAAAGTGCAATGGGACTGAAGAGTGGTCAGTGAAGAATCAATTAAAAGAAGAAAAAGCCAAAAGGGAGTTTGGGAGATGGAGTGATTATTGCCTTGGTTTTTTTTTAAACTATGAAAATGTATTACTATTGTATGAAAATAAGGGAAAGAGGGAGGGGGGAAAGTAAAAGAATACATGGCTGGCTGGCATCCTGTAATGAACTAGAAGTAGGAGCAAAACCAGCTAAATAATGTCCAATAATCATTCCTCTTCCCTCTACCAGTTCCTCTGGTAAGGAATGTGAATTCAAAGGTAAGGGTTTCCTTTAAAGAAGATGGTGGTTAACATTACGTTTGTTTTTTGGCTACCCAGAATCTAATCACCATTCCTATTTTGGGGGAAGTCCCTATTATGAGGTATTAGTTGGAGGCTGAGGTCTGTTTTCCACTATGAAAACCAAAGAGGGGGCAGACATTTCTTCTCACCAGTTGAAGCCAGAGACACATGGCCTTGACTCAGCCAATTTTAAGCTCCCATGATTTTTTTTTAACTTTAGGGATTAACAGAATGATGTAGTGACATAAAGCAAACTATCATGTTAACAATGTATCCAGGTGGGGCAGTGAGGAGTGTCCAGTGGCATGGCATCAATGGCTGAGTCCTCCCCTGACTCTTCTCAAAACGTGATCTTGACTATATTCCCTACTTTCTGGCCTTCTTTGATTCTTCCCAATTTCCTGAACTTGTTTCTTTAGCTTTCCACCTGATTTTGAGGACTTCCGATATTCTGTGTACAATATTGTTTCTGCTTAAGTTAGTCCAAGTCAGTTTTGGTGGCTTACAATCTAGAATCATGACTGAAACAAATATTAACCTAGAATCTTCACACAGAATGGAGTGAAGTGGGTAGAGATGACATGCCAGAATATTTAGTAGGCATCTACCATTGTCTAGGTAAGAAGGTTCATCGTCCAAGTGACACCAGTTGAATGATGACAGTGGCAATCAGAATAGAGAGGAGGGGCTGCAGGTAGGAGATATGATACTGGGTTGGATATGAGGTTGAACAGCGTGCATTATATGTTACTATTTCATTACCAAGGTTGATTATGCCTGATCTGGCTGGTTAGGTGAACATCTCACCTCTTTTTCTGTAGAACGTGTACTTCCTTCTGAAGATCTGAGGTGAAGAGGATGCCTTTTTTTAGTTGAAAGAGGATTTTAATTTTCAATCAAGGTTGATTGATACATCAGGTCATTGCAACTAATTGAAGTGAAGAAGAATGTAGGGTTGGAGAATGATAAATGATTGCAAAGTTTAAGGTGAAGTGATTGGTTAAGCAACGGTATCATTAACTGAAATGGGGACATTGAAGGAGGAGCTAGTAGAGGGAAGGTGAATGATAATTGGACATTATTTAGCTAGCTTTGCTCCTAGTTCTAGTTCATTACTGGATGCCAGCTATCCATGTATTCTTTTCCTTTTTTTCCTCCTCCTCCCTCCCTCCTCCCCTCCTCCTTCCCTCCCTCCCTTCTCTTCATACACTAGTAATACATTTTCATAGTTTAAAAAAATCAAGCAATACAAAAGCACATACAATCATATGTTGCCTGGGTTCTCCTGGACCACTGAGAGCTGGACAAAGGATCTAAAACTTTACCCCATGCAATGTTTCCACCGCTTTCAATAAGATTTCTCTGGATGCCTGGGGGCTTCTTATTGTCTTACTCTTCTTATTGTCACTTTATTTTCAGGGATCTTCTTTACACATGACTATTTTATGTTGTATTTCCCAGAGGTTACATAAGCCCCGTTTACTGTTTTTCTTTCTTTTTTTTTTTTTTTTTACAATAGCTTGCCCACATAGAACATTTATGCTATGTCAGATTTCTCTGGATGATGTACATCACCAGTAAGGATCCCTTTGAGCAATGCTACGAACATCTCAGAATCTCATTTTAGAGATTCTCTCTTCTCTAAAGAATTTCTTAATCACTTCACCCTCCTCTGTCTCTCATCTTTCTTGGATTCTTTCTTCTCATTCCTCACTCTCTCTCATCTGTTCTGCCTCCTCTGGAATATTGCTCTCCTGGGTCATGCACAGGGATATTGCCCCATTCTTTGAAACCTTGTTATAAACCAACATCCATTCTCTGGGTTTTGCTATTTATTTCAAGTGCTTATCAGATTATTGTTCCAAGAATAATTGCTTTCTCTGTAAAACAAATCCTTTTGCTAGCTACTAGTTATTTCTCTTCTTGTCACATACACTACACAGAGGTGCTATCTATTCATATCTACATATGACAGAAACTGAGTCCTCATGTATATATATCCATAGAGTATGTGCAATATTTGCATATGTGTCTTAAAAAATAAATTGGCTCATACCATACATAGTCTATGGTATAAATATCTCATTAAATCAGTATACATATATCTTCTTTTTATTATAAATGTACAACACATTTTTGACCATTTACCTATCAATGGACAATGAAGTTGTTCAGAAGTTTTCATTATAATAAGCAATGCTTTAATGACTATTCCTGTACATGTATCATTTTGCCTCTGTGTGTTTCTAATGGTTAGATGACTAGAAATGAAACTACTGTGCCATAAAATTCAATATTTTAAAAAATTTTTATTTTAATTTAATTGTTTTGGCTGCATTGGGTCTTCATTGGTGTGTGCAAGCTTTCTCTAGTTGTGGTGAGTGGGGGCTACTCTTTGTTGTGGTGTGTGGGCTTCTCATTGTGGTGGCTTCGTTTGTTGTGGAGCACGAGATCTAGGCAAGTGGGCTTCAGTAGTTGTGGCTCATGGGCTCAGTAGTTATGGCTCGTGGGCTCTAGAGTATAGGCTCAGTAGTTGTAGCTCATGAGCTTAGTTGCTCCGTGGCATGTTCAGTCTTCCCGGAGCAGGGATCAAACCTATGTCCCCTGAATTGGCAAGTGGAATCTTAACCACTGCGCCACCAGGGAAGTCCCAAGACTCAACATTTTGATTAACATACTGCCCTTCAAAAAAGATGTTCCAATTTACAGTTCCACCATAATTTTTTTAGAATTTTTACTTCCTGCACCCTTGCTAACATTGAATCATTTTAATTTTTGTCAATATCTTTGCCAAAAATGGTATCTTGCTTTTATTTTAGCTTGTTTTTTCTTCAGTATTAGTGCAGCTGACCATCTTTTCAGATATTTATTTATTTTTTATTAAGTTACATGTCCACATCTTTCCATTTTAAATTCAAATTTTGTCTTTAAAAATTAATTTATAGGAATTCTTCTTCCTTATCATATAATGATATAATGTGTTTGAAAATATTTTCTCACAGTATCCTGTATCTTATACCTTTGTTTCGAGTAGTCTTTAATCTTTTCCTTTTTTGAATCTGGGTTTTACATCTTGTTTAGGAAAGCATTCCTTTCTTTAAGATTGAAAGTGTTTTTAATATATTGTATTATACTTTAGCTTTTGAATCCAGGTGAAATTTATTTTTGTGTATGTTTGACAGCGTAACAGATTTTTTCTGAATGTGGCTGACCCTATGTATACCATTTATTGGATGTTCTCATATTCAGTGCTTGTTATAGACTGAATGTTTGTGTCCCCTGCAAAATTCATATGTTGACATCCTAACCAACAAGGTTATAGTAGGTAATTAGGTCATGAGGGAAGAGTCCCTGTAAAAAGAGGCCTAAGAGAGCTCCCTTGCCCCCTTCCCATGTGAGGTTATAGTGAGAAGACCACTGTCTATGACCCAGGAAGCAGACCCTCACCAGACACTGAATCTGCCCACACCTAGGTCTTGAACTTCTAACCTCCAGAACTATGAGAAATAAATTTCTGTTGCTTAAAAGCTACATAATCGATGGTATTCTATTATAGCACCGTGAATGGACTAAAACACCCCTGGTTTGAAATGCCTTTTTTTCTTTCTTAAATCTTAATTTTCTTTCATTGACCTGTATTTAATAATTCTGGGCTGATACCATTTGATCTTATAACTATACCTTGTAGTGACATATTCTAAGGATTTAGAAACTATGATTTTTTCATTCAGTGTATTACTTTTACTTAGTTGTTTTAATTTTAATAGCAGTATTACTTAACTTTTTATGTAGGCAAAAAGGAATCAGTATAAAATAAAATGATCTGAATAAAAATTTAATGTTCAATGTGTATTGGAAATAACCATATGAACTCATGATTTTTTATTAATTAAAAATTATATTTTCTAGCTCTGTTCAGGAAAGGGAGAATAAACTACCCCTAGCCGTGAACCTTTTTAGTACTCTGATATGGGTCTCTAAATATAATTCACCACAGATAACAAGGTTCCTTAAAGGCTATGGCAGTTTCTAAGTATGAAACAGGTAATGTAAAAAAGTGAGCCAAGGGACTTCCCTGGTGGTGCAGTGGTTAAGAATCTGCCTGCAATGAAGGGGGCACGGGTTCAATCCCTGGTCGGGGAAGATCCCACATGCCGCCGATCGACTAAACCCGTGTGCCACAACTACTGAGCCTGTGCTCTAGAGCCTGTGAGCCACAACTACTGAGCCTGCGTGCCTAGAACCTGTGCTCCTCAACGAGAGAAGCCACCGCAATGAGAAGCCTGTGCACCACAATGAAGAGTAACCCCCACTCGCTACAACTAGAGAAAGCCCATGTGCAGCAACGAAGACCCAACGCAGCCAAAAATAAAATAAATGAATAAACAAATTATAAAAAGAAAAGAAAAGAAAAGAAAAGTGAGCCAAGGAGATCTTGTTGTACCAAAAAGCAAAGAGGGGGCTTCCCTGGTGGCACAGTGGTTGAGACTCCACCTGCCGATGCAGGGGACGTGGGTTTGTGCCCCGGTCCGGGAAGATCCCACATGCCGCAGAGCGGCTAGGCCCGTGAGCCATGGCCGCTGAGCCTGTGCGTCCGGAGCCTGTGCTCCGCAGCGGGAGAGGCCACAACAGTGAGAGCCCCGCGTACCGCAAAAAAAAAAAAAAAAAGCAAAGAGGCTTTCAAGGACTCATGGAGTCTTATCAAAACAGCATAGAAGCCAAGGGCTCCTTGGCTGAAGGTGGACAATTTTATCATTGAAAGAAAAATGGCTATGATTGATTTGAAACGCATGGATACAGTCCATAATGATATCATAAAGAAAACAAAATAAGCCTATTTCTTATCAGCAGAGATGACCATTATACTAACTTTTTAACATATACATTGATAATTAAAAAGAAAGGATTAAACATTTATTCTTCCATTTATTCTAGCTGGAAATGAATTTCAGAGAAGCCAAAGTGTTTCAGTTAAGAACAGATTTTTTTTTTTTTAAGAATGGCAACTAATCAATGTGGAATAAATAGTACAGTTAGAAAAATCTTTTTTAAAAATCCATATTGGAATAATTGATTCAGGCAAAGATTATTAGTGCATGCTAAACCATTAAGTGCGGTGCTGGGAAACTCAAAATTTCATGGTGACAAATTACAAGCCTAAGGATTTCTTTACGGTTGCAAAAGGAAAGAATCTAACTTGGCAGTGGAGTAATCAGGCTCTCCCCACGCAAACCCAATGATCAACTATACCAACACTAGCAGTGGACAACCAGATGTTTTGTATCTCTAAATACGATGCTAAAAGTAGAACCAGTGTCACCTATTAAACATTTCTACTAAAAAAATTAAACCTGAGTCTAAACAAGAGTTTACATCTAACTTCTATTTTTCAGGAAATAGTGGGCATAAAAAAAGAAAATGCTAAACAAGACCATGAAAAAAACAGTCAGAAAAATCTCAAACATAGTTCATAACATAGGACAACTTATATAATTTTCCTGCTTTGTTCTTTAAGTCAATGACAAGAAAAGAAAAAGTGTGTCTGTATGTGTATATGTGTGTAGTAATATGAGTCCTACTGTATACTAAAAGAGACAAAATATACAACAACCAAATGCCACATGCAGATACTGCAGGGATCCTGGTTTGAACCTATTAGCAATGAAAATTATCTTTAGGATAATTACGAATATTTGAATATGAACTGAGTAATAGAATTATTATTAATTTTGTTAAATATTATACTTTTATTGTGGTTGTATAGAAAAATATTCCTAGTGTTTAGAAATGCATTCTAAAATACTTTGGACCAGAGTGTCATAAAGTCCTTAATTTTTAAAATATATTACAGTAAATAAATACATAAACAAATATGGTTAAATATTAATTGTTATGTCTAAGTGTTAAGCTTATGGCTATTTATTTTATAGTGTGCCTATATATATCTACTTTTCTTTGTATTTGAAAAATTTTATAATAAGAAGTTGAATAAGTAAAAGAAAATATTATGTATATAACTTACATATCATAAGTTATTTATTTTTAGGATTCAAATAAAAAGGTCTTAAGATATTTAAATTAAGGTTTTATTTTATATATGTGTTTATTATATTGTGTCTTGCTATCCAGTAGTACACCTTTCCATTTATTTAGAATCTTAAAGAAATGTTATTCAGTACTTTTATGGTTTTCTTCATGTAGAACTTGAATATTTCCTGTTAGATGCTTTTCTAAGTATCTTAAGTGTATAGTTGCTCTTGTCTAGTTGCAGTTGCTATTGACCAGAAAAGTAATGGCCCATAGGGAAATTGATCTTATTTTTTGGCCATCTTGCTGGACTCTTTAGTGGTAATAGATAGTTTTACAGTTTTATATTTTCCTTTCTAATAGTCCCTTTTAATTGTAAAAAGTAAAATGCATACAAAGACCTATATAAAACATAAATATACAGGGCAATGGAATATTATTAATCGATCATAAATATAATCACCTCCCAAATTAAAAAAAAACTGAAAATTTCCAGCACTCCCTGCCTTGTGTCCATTCTATTTCACATGTTTTGACTGATCTACTAGCCATTCTGAAATTTAATTTTCTAGGTCATAATTATTTTGCAATATATTCTTACTTTTTTGAGTTTTATCCAAGAAATTCTGAATTCAAAGAATACCAAGTGTGGTCATCAGCATAAAATAGAGTATTATATCTATAAGATGTTTTATGTAAGCCTTATACAAGCCACAAAGCAAAAAGCTACAGTAGATTCACAAAAGATAAAGAGAAGAGAATCAAAGCATACCACTATGAAAAATCATCAATTCAAGAAGGAAGGCAGCAAGTGAGGAAGAAAGGAACAAGGAAATTACATAACGGCCAGAAAAGAATAAGATGGCAAATAGTAAGTTTTTAACTATGAATAATTACTCTAAATGTAAATTGATTGAATTCTCCAATCAAAAGACATAAAGTGGATGGATGGATAAAAAAACAAGACCCAACTATATGCTGCCTGCAAGAGGCTCACTTCAGCTTTAAGGACACACATAGGCTCAATGTGAAGAGATGGAAAAAGATATCCCATACAAGTGGAAACCAAAAGAGAGCAGGGATAGCTATACTTTGTCAGACAAAATAGACTTTAAGCCAAAAATGATAATAAGAGTCAAAGACATCATCATATAAAAATAAAGGGGTTAATACATCAAGAAGATATGACATTCATTAATATATATGCATCCAACATTGGAGCACTAACAATATGAAGCAAATACTAACAGCACTGAATGGACAAATAAACAACAATACGATAATAGTAGGGAACTTCAACATACCACTTTCAACAGCTGGTAGGTTAATCAGACAGAAAATCAACAAGGAAACATTGGACTTGACCCATAATTTAGAGCAAACCTAACAGACATATACAGAATATTCCATCTACCAGCAGTAGAATACACATTCTTCTTAAGTGCACATGGAACATTCTCTAGGGTAGATTATGTGACAGGTCACAAACAAATCTTAGCGAATTTAAGAAGGTTGAAATCATATGTAGCATCTTTTCTGTTTTTGATTTTAGCAAACTAAAAATCAATAACAAGAGGAAAGACAAGTACTGTATGATATCACTTATATGTGGAATCAAAAAAAGCCAAACTCATAGAAACAGAGAGTATAGTGGTGGTTACCAGGGGCTGGGGGGAGTGGGGGCAATGGGGAGATGTTGGTCAAATGACTCAAACCTAAGATGCATAAATTCGGGGGATCTAATGTACAATGTGGTGATTATAGTTACTAATACTGTATTGTATACTTGACAGTTGCTAAGAGAATAGACCTTAAATATTTACACCATAAAGAAATGATAATTATGGGATGTGATGGAGGTGTTAACTGATGCTATGGTGGTACTTATTTGCAATATATATGTGTAACAAATTAATAAGTTATACATCTTAAACTTTCAAAATGTTATATGTTACTTATAGCTCAAAAAAAAACGGGAAAAAAACATTTGAAGTGAGGACAAAGGTGGAGGATAGAAGGGGAAATTGTCTTCTAAATTTGAACAGTGTCGGCAGTTATTGGGAAAGCAGGATGCCTTTTTTTTTTTTTTTTTTTTTAGATTTGCTGATGGAACAGAAGGATGTTAAAGAAAAATGAAAACAAAGCCGTACTTACTTACCATATTACCACCCAAAAAGAAATCTATTAAGTGAAATAACAGAAAAGTGTGTGCAGTCTAAACTGGAGTTACTGACAAGTATTTAAAGTATCTACAACAGGTATGAAACCCCCAAACCCCAGCAGTGTTTTCATAGGAATTAAAGAAAGGGAGTTGCTGTCTCCCTCCATGATTTTTTGGCCTGCATAAAGTGATAAGCACATTTAAGACAGATTTGAGACTAGATCCTGAAACTGTCCAACCCAATTTTATATCTGAAGACAGAAAAAGTGCCACTTGTAGAAAATCAAATGTTCCTTACAGTGCCAGGAAGCTTACTTTTCACCTTCCTGTCCTGAGTTCTGAAGGGTTTGAGGTTGGCATGCACTACTGGCAGGTAGAAGTGAGACACAGGTGACTGGCTGTAAGTGTGTGGAAGGAATCTTTCCCCAGTGATGCTCTTACGTGAACATCCTCCAAGGATGGCTGCTGGCAGATCCAGCACTACGCTAGTCTCTGTGGTATAGGGAATACAGGAAGACTCATATGGGTTGGCATTCTTTTGGATTATGAGTTGGGAGAGGTTTCACTTTATAATATGAATAGATCTCAACATTTATAGCTTCAGTGATACATTTACAGAAAAAAATTAGGCCTTATTTCTCTACTGGGCTTACTTCAAACTCTCTTACAATCTGTAAAATCACAAATGAATGGTGAAGGATCTAGAAGACTATTCACATCTGTTTTATTTTCTTTCTGTGTTCATGAAATTTTTTAAGGATGTATAATCCTAGCTTAATTTGGGGGATAATCTGCTTTCCACAGTTAGGGAGATTTTTTTCTTCAATAAGCCAAAGTAACTAATTTTTTGGTATTTCTGCTTCCATAACTAATTGTAATGTATGTAATACCTATTCTACAGGGATGATATGTGAATCAATTACAAAATGCTTTAGCACTTCCAAAAGGGAGGACCTCAGAATTACCACTTCTTCTTGCCCATCTTGTTTTCTCAATGCCAATAAATGTATTTTATCATATTAAGAAAAGATAGCAAATATAAGACATTTTCTCTCTTGCTTCAGCTTACTTATTAGTTTCATCTGTTGGGAATATATTACATTAATCTACAATTTTTTTTGTTACAGTTATATGACTTTCTCTGTGTGTATATATATACATATACATATATATATAAAATACATGTATATAGAATATAATTAAGTATACATATATAGTACTAATAAGTTAATTTGAAAAATTATTTTTTTCTGAGAACACGTATTCAGGTTTTGGTATTAATTAGGTGCACTCATGAAAAGATGCTCGACATGCTAATCATTAGAGAAATGCAAATCAACACCACAATGAGATACCACCTCTCACCGGTCAGAATGGGCATCATCAAAAAATCTACAAACAATAAATGCTGGAGAGAGTGTGGAGAAAAGGGAACCCTCCTGCCCTGTTGGTGGGAATGTAAATTGATACAGCCACTATGGAGAACAGTATTGAGGTATCTTAAAAAACTAAAAATAGAACTACAGTATGACCCAGCAATCCCACTACTGGGCATATACCCTGAGAAAACCATAATGCAAAAAGATACGTGTATCCCAGTGTTCATTGCAGCACTATTTACAATAGCCAAGACATGGAAATAACCTAAAGGTCCATCAACAGAAGAATGGATACAGAAGATGTGGTACATATCTACAATGGAATATTACTCAGCCATAAAAAGGAATGAAACTGAATCATTTGTAGTGATGTGGATGGACCTAGAGTTTGTCATACAGAGTGAAGAGAAAAACAAATACCATATATTAATGCATATATATGGAATCTAGAAAAATGGTACTGATGAACCTAGTGGCAGGGCAAGAATACAGACACAGACATAGTTAATGGACTTGTGGACACAGGCTGGGGAAGGGAGGGTGGGGCAATTGAGAGAGTAGCATTGACATATATACACTACCATGTGTAAAATAGATAGCTAGTGGGAAGCTGCTTTGTGAGAGACAGATATTCAAAAAATTTTCAACTCAGTGTAGAAAGCTGTAAATATACCACCTTTGAGTATAATTCTCAGATATTTAGCCTCCCTAAAAGTTATGTTTTACTTTCCTAGGACACAAGTATTTTGAACTTAAAATTTTCTTTTTCATTAGTAATTTCCAAAAATAAATCACAGTAAACCACCCACTGTTAGAACAAGTTCATCTGGATTAACCAGATTTAAATGGGAGGCAGAGCTGAGGGACATCTTGTGAATTGTGAAGAGGCTTTGTAATCAAGATGTAAACACTAAGATCTATAGAACTTCTGAAGAACAGGAGAAATCATTATTTTGATGTCCTCCTTTACAATTTTCTCATCAAAATGCAAACATATGGTACTTAGTATTTCCTAATTATAATTTATTAATCAAGTATTAAAAAGAAGCTGCATTTTAGGAATTTGCAGGCAGTAATGATAAGATATCTTGATGACTTTGGTAACCATATTTTTAAAATTCTGGCCTTGGTCCTATCCTAAAAAAAGAGGGTTTGTACTGTTTAAAGCAATTCAAAGTTGCTTTATACCAGCAACAATTCTGCAATAGATATATGTACAAATTAAATCTTATGTGGCAATTTTGATTTAAGATTTCTTATTAATTTTATATCTTCTCATCTTTACTAAACATTTAATTTCTGTTACTTATATATAAAATATATGATTAGGTATAAATTTAGTAACTAAATATTGACACTTGGTGAATTTTTGCCTCTGAATTGCTTTCTTATGGTGCTATTTTATCTTTATTTTTTAAAATCTGGGGTCAAATGGATTGGATAGGCAATGTTGGAGATAAGTTAAATGTCATGTAATTGAAATGTTATTCAGTTACTGAGGTCTGCCATCACAAGAAGTGTACAGCTAATGAAAACAAACGATTTAACATGAGTTTTACATACGTGGCAAAAACTTTGCTACATAAAAGCGCTAACTTGCTTGATTACTGCTGGTTCAGTCCAGGTTGAACACAGCTCTTTTTTCAGGGTCAATGGCTATATATGCCCTGCTGGTAGTAAAGTGGCTTTCTTGCTAACTGAGCTTTAACAAAGCACACTCAAGAGATACTAAATGAGGGGGTAGTTTGATTAAGGACTTGTATGGGTACCTATTTTTTAAGACTGATTTGAATACAGTAGAAATCTGAGTTGAGATTTTAGATTATAGCAGAGAAAGTATGCCAAAGAAAGTAATAATTTGTAACCCAAATGAATACTTTCATCCCTTTACAGTTATTGAAATGCATCTTACACTTTAATTTTGGCTTAAATATGTAAAAGCAAGTATTTTTTTATGCCTCTGATATCTGAACACCTCCTTAGAAGGCCCTAAAAATTTAATACTAGTATTCATGGCAAAGTCTGTACTGAAGTAGAGTCCAATGTAAGTTTTTGATATGGCCATGCCAAATTTCAGTATATTTTTCCTTGATTTTAATGGGTGTCTTATAATGATAAATTTTGAAGGGACTCAGAGCATGGAGATGTTAAATAAAGATTTGGCATTGAAGGTTTAGTAGTAGAATATGGCACAAAGTATATAATCAACAAATTTACCAAGTTCTAGGCACTGTTTGAGGCACTAGAATTTCTTCAGTGAACAAACAGTCTCAATTTCCCGACCTCTTGCAGCATGAATTCTGGTGGGGAGAGATAGATGATAAACCAAAAAGCGTAACACATCGTATGTCAAATAATATCAGCGTGATGGAGAAAATGAACCAGGAAACAGGATATGAAGGTTTTGGAGTGGTAGAGTTTGAAATTTTAAAGTGTGTTTAGAAATGGCCTCTGAGAATTTGCCATTTCAGCAAAAACCTGAAGCAGATGAGTGATCCTTGCAAATATCTGTAGGAAGAGCATTTCGGGCGTGAAGAACAGCAAGTGAGAATGTCCTGAGGTGGGAACTTGTCAGCGTGTTCCAGGAATAGCCAGGCAACCCTGTGGCAGGAGTGGGATGAGTGGAGATTTTTATAATAAATGGGGATTTTTATGTAGAGATTTTAGGCTTTGAGGGAGCATTGTTTTTACTTTGAGTGAAATAGGAGGTCATTGGAGGGTTTTGAGCAGAAGAATAATATAACCGGACTTACATTTTAATAGAATCCCTCTGACTTCTATGTTGAAAACTACTCTGGCTTCTGTGTTCTCTTCTCCCTTCTCTGGGAGAGGGGTTCAGATACAGCAGGTAAGAGATAGCGATGTCACAGACTGTCATAAAGAGAAGGTTTGGGGATGTATTTTGAAGAGAGTACTGGAAAGATTCGCTCATGGATTGGATGTGAGATGTGAGAGAAAGAGTCAAGCATGAGTTGAGTGGCTTAAGTCAGTAAGTGGTTGAAGCTGCCATTTATCAGGATGGGAAGATTGTTGGAAAAGATTTGGGGAAGGGTACAATATGTGAGCAAGATTTGATGGGCCTATAGCAATTCTCCAGGAGAGAGCAAGGGTGTGGAAGTAAAGATGTACTGGGCAAAGGGATCATTGTGTGCAGTGTCACTGAACCTTGGAAATACTTCAATTGGGAAGTGGTGAGATATTCAGTATGGTGTAAGCACTGTACATTAGGGGCTGGCAGACTATAGCTCACAGGCCAAATCCAGCACACTGCCTTTTCTTTTTTATGGCCCATAAGCTGTACAAATGGTTGAGAAAAAATTAAAAGAAGAATAATATTTTGTGGCATGTGAAAATTAGATGAAATTCACATTTCAGTGTCCTCAAGTAAAGTTTGATTGGAATGCAACCATGCTCATTCATTCATCTATTGCCTGTGGCTGTTTTTGCACTAAAATGGCATATTAAATTGTTGTGACAGAGACTAAATGGCCTGCAAAGGTGGAAATACTTACCCTCTTGCCCTTTATAGAAAAAGTTTGCTGGAGTCAAAATGGAGCATTATTTGGGGGCAGATCGTGAAGTACCTTGTGTGCCTTGCTAAAGAATTGGGCCTTGATTGTAGGCAACAGGAAGATATCAAGGATGGCTATCTTCCTAAAATATTACAAATAATACAGGAAAAATCCTAGCCCGACCTTATTCCCAGCTGGAGGAACAAACATGGAGACAGCAATGATTTGCCCAGAGGTTCCCAGCACTTCAGTGCAAAGACTAGGCAAGGACTGTAGTGTGTCAGTGCCCAGAATCATAGTTTTACTCCCGTTGTCCATCATCTACTGTGGAGCTTCTGCATACAGGGAAGTTCCTCCAAAGATCTCATAGAATGTGCATGTGTGCTATAGAATGTCAGGAGAGAGAATTACTAGAGTTTAATGTTTTATCCGAACTTAACTACATGTTTATTTCATAATCAATAAAATTTGAGAAAAGAACCTTCATAAACTTTGAATGAAATTATAATGAAAATTGAGCCATTATTTTAATAAAGTTTGATCCAGAGCAAAGCTGAATTAGGCTAAAATTCGGCACTTCTTCCTCTTCTTATTGGAATATTCTCATTTGACTCCTTATCCCTTCATCCCATCCTGTTTCCCTTAAGCTATGAAAAGGCAAGTGTTAGCAGCAGGCCTGTAACACGGTCTCTCATTATCGTCATGGATTCCTAAAATTAATGATTGGAGGCATATCACTAATTCTAGCTACTGTTGAATGGGGGAGCTTTTATGGATTTACAACTTATTCCAGGGAGTGAACCAAGAAGAAGCGTTAGGAAGGATTCTGTTATTGCCAGTGCTATGGTTGAACAGTGTATCTGAGCTGGAAAACCCAACCACAGGGGAAATGATGGGGGTGTAAACAGGTAACAAATGGAAACGGGAATGTCATAGCAAACAGAGGTGGGACATATCCCGGGGAAGAATGCAATAAGAGCAAGAGAATAATACTCTAAGCTATCCCTCTCAGGTCTAAGGCTGACAAATGGTGGATGCTGGGAGAAACTTCTTGACCTCTCTTTTCTGAAGAAGGGGAATTGGACTCTACTTGAATAATTTGAGAAAAGAAGTGATGCAGCATGCTCTCATGAATGAACTTACTGCAGCTAACTACGGCTCTCTTTCAGGTCATTGTTTACAGGCTGTATTTACCATTCTGGTTATTTCTCAGTTGACCTGAGAGAAATGCTATTGCTGAATCCTACTGGATGGAGATGCCAAACAGCAGAGCATCAGCATTCTGTGTGGGCCTAAGTCATGATGATGCATTGCTGCAGCAGCTGCCTGGATATGATGGAAAGCGGATTGTGCCTTCTGCCAAGTATTTTAGAGCTTGATTTGTCCCTTTGAATATATCAAATGTAAATGTGCATGGAGCACATTTAAAGAAAGCTGAAATGGAACCCAGTGATCCAATATTACCAGTAAGTCTCTTTTGGAGGTACACAAAGGATGGTATGGGAAGCATTATGGTGCACTCAGATAGAGTTGTGTTTGAGGGTAGAATATATCCAATTGACAGCCTCATGTGGCACACAGTATTTTTCATTGTAGCCTATATTTCCAAACTGAGTAAGTCCCATACATGTTAAATGGCAGCAACATATGTGGTAGCTTGATAAGAAATGACCTTGTCACGCCAGATGTTCTTTGGAGACGGCTTTGGGTATCGAGTCAGTTTGAAATGTTTCTGGATGATCATCATGGTAATAAGAGAGACTTGTTAACCCAAACAGTGACACTAGAGGGAGCTCTCTTTCAAAAATCACCATAGAGAAGCTAGTAAAGCTATACATAAATGAATGAATTGAACAGATATTCAACTGGAGCACTCTAATCACCAACAACACTAGGAGAGGGTGTGTATCCTCCCCAAGGAAGGACTATTGGATATTCTAGTCACTCCTGAATACGAAGTTTTTAAAGGCCGGTGGCCAAGAGTGTTCCAAAGGCTAGGTTGGGTAGATACACTTATGGGAACAATATGATAAGCCTAAATTATGCCACTGGACAGTGAAGGTTTTATCACTGTCGTCTAATGACCCAAGTGTCATGGCTAGAAAATAAATATCTTCCCTTTGTAACCGATTTGGATGCACAGATGATGAACCCACTGTGCTGTACCTATGGGAGGTAGAGGAGTGGCATTAGAAAATGACACACGGGGACCTAACCTGTGTCTGTAACCCTGTCCGTTAGTGTCCAAGATATGGTTATATCAAACACCAGTGGAATCTAGAATGTCCCAAACAATACCTTCTAAGTCACCGTTCCAGTCATTGGGAATATGTGGTACACGTGAAAATTTCATTTGTGTTGGAAGGAATGCAGAATGACACCATAATTTTGACTAATTTCATGGTGTGTTAAGTGTTACTTTAATCTTTCTGCCAAAGCTGTGTAGTGTAACACGTGGCTTGTTAATCAACGAAATTATACAATAATTAGAAAATATTTGGGGAGGTTGATTTGAAGCTCACAAATAATATATGCATGGAAACTAATTGGCCAGAAATATGAGTGAATTTGGCCTTACTTTAGAAATAATTGCATACACTCCATCAAAACATATAAATGATTCAAATAACTATAGGTGAGAAAGAGAAAAGAGTAACCAAACTTGTAAGAGAATGTCAAAAGATACATGAAGGAATGTGGCCATAATTGAGTCCATTGGGTAGGCTCAATTTTGGTAGTTGTCAGGATGTTGTTGGACTTATTCTTCTGTATAAAATATTGTAAGACAGGGCTTCTCTGGTGGCGCAGTGGTTGAGAGTCTGCCTGCCGATGCAGGGGACACGGGTTCGTGCCCCGGTCCGGGAAGATCCCGCATGCCGCGGAGCGGCTGGGCCCGTGAGCCATGTGCGTCCGGAGCCTGTGCTCCGCAACGGGAGAGGCCACAGCAGTGAGAGGCCCGCATACCGCAAAAAAAAAAAAAAAAAAAAAAAAAAAAAAAATATATATATATATATATATATATATATAGTAAGAAAAATAATGAAAAGAAACTCAAGAAATAAGTGTCAAGGAGGTATTGACTAATGTCAGAATGTGGATTGGAAAAGAAAATGCTAGACGCAGACCTGCAAGTCATTTTCTCTGTTTGCTACGGGATGCTCCTGGAAAGAAAAATATACCAAAACCCCTTGTAAAAATCTAAAAGATAGAAATGGCAAACACAGCAATGGTATTTTCTAGCAAGAGTATTTTTATACATGGAGTATTTATAGTATATGTATCTAATCTGTCTAGGACTGCTTGTATTAAACCTGTGTGAATTTAAGGGTCCTGGCTAACTGGAAAATATCACATAAGCTATGTTAACAACTGTGTACAAAATGGAGATATTTCATGACAGAAACACCTCTCTTTTATTAAAGTAATGCTTCTGCATACAACACATAAAACTCATGTATTAAATCTACACCACAGCAGGCACTAATGCAGCATTAAACAACCTGGGGAGTGGCATTGGCTATCCCAGACTTCTCCATCCTTCCCTTTTCTCATGATTTCCTGTCTCCTTGAAATTATTTGTACAGCTTAATTCTAGATATCATCTCTGATCCTTTGAATCTGATTTGACAGTTCACGCCTTTTGATCATTTCAAGCTATAGCCCTCAATGCCCAAGACTGACCACTCTAACCCTTTAAATTGGCTTCCTAGGTTTTTTCACATCCAAGCCTTTCCTCTCTAAAGCCATATCAAAACTTGCCTGCTCCTTGATCAGGGTCCTCTAGATCTTGCTCTCAATTCATAAATTAATCATTAATAATTAATATATACTTATCATTATTATCTTTCTTAGTGTTTTCTGGTTAAAGAAATGGATCTGGGGTCACGTGTCTTAACACAAAACTACGGTGACAGGATACGTTATTTTCTAGTTTTCTAATTTATTTATTTATTTATATCTTTATTGGAGTATAATTGCTTTACAATGTTGTGTTAGTTTCTGCTTTATAACAAAGTGAATCAGCTATACATATACATATATCCCCATATCACCTCCCTCTTGCATCTCCCTCCCACCCTCCTGATCCCACCCCTCTAGGTGGTCACAAAGCACCGAGCTCATCTCCCTGTGCTATGCAGATGCTTCCCACTAGCTGTTTTATATTTGGTAGTCTATATATTTCAATGCTACTCTCTCACTTCATCCCAGCTTACCCTTCGCCCACCCCGTGTCCTCAAGTCCATTCTCTACATCTGCATCTTTATTCCTGTCCTGCCCCTAGGTTCTTCAGAACCATTTTTTTTTTAGATTCCATGTATATGTGTTAGCATGCGGTATTTGTTTTTCTCTTTCTGACTTACTTCACTCTGTGTGACAGACTCTATGTCCATCCACCTCACTACAAATAACTCAATTTCGTTTCTTTTTATGGCTGAGTAGTATTCCATTGTATATATGTGCCACATCTTCTTTATCGATTCATCTGTTGATGGACACTTAGGTTGCTTCCATGTCCTGGTTATTGTAAATAGAGCTGCAATGAACATTGTGGTACATGACTCTTTTTTTTTTTTTTTACATCTTTATTGGAGTATACTTGCTTTACAGTGGTGTGTTAGTTTCTGCTTTATAACAAAGTGAATCAGTTATACATATACATATGTTCCCATATCTACTCCCTCCTGCATCTCCCTCCCACCCTCCCTATCCCATCCCTCCAGGTGGTCACAAAGCACTGAGCTGATCTCCCTGTGCTATGCGGCTGCCTCCCACTAGCTATCTGTCTTACACTTGGTAGTGTATATATGTCTATGCCACTCTCTCGCCTTATCACAGCTTACCCTTCCCCCTCCCCATATCCTCAAGTCCATTCTCTAGTAGGTCTGTGGCTTTATTCCTGTCTTACCCCTAGGTTCTTCATGACATTTTTTTCCTTAAATTCCATATATATTTGTTAGCATACAGTACCTGTCTCTCTCCTTCTGACTTACTTCACTCTGTATGACAGACTCCACGTCCATCCACCTCATTACAAATAGCTCAGTTGCATTTCTTTTTATGGCTGAGTAATATTCCATTGTATATATGTGCCACATCTTCTTTATCCATTCATCTGATGATGGACATTTAGGTTGTTTCCATCTCCGGGCTATTGTAAATAGAGCTGCAATGAATATTTTGCTACATGACTCTTTCTGAATTATGGTTTTCTCAAGTATGTGCCCAGTAGTGGGATTCCTGGGTCATATGGTAGTTCTATTTTTAGGTTTTTGAGGAACCTCCATACTGTTCTCCATAGTGGCTGTATCAATTTACATTCCCACCAGCAGTGCAAGAGGGTTCCCTTTTCTCCACACCCTCTCCAGCATTTATTGTTTGTATTTTTGATGATGGCCATTCTGAGCAGTGTGAGGTAATACCACATTGTAGTTTTGATTTGCATTTCTCTAATGATTAGTGATGTCGAGCATCCTTTCATGTGTTTTTTGGCATTCCATGTATCTTCTTTGCAGAAATGTCTATGTCTTCTGCCTATTTTTGGATTGGGTTTTTTGTTTTTTTGATATTGAGCTGCATGAGCTGTTTATATATTTTGGAGATTTATCCTTTGTCAGTTGCTTCATTTGCAAATATTCTCTCCCATTCTGAGGGTTGTCTTTTTGTCTTATTTATGTTTTCTTTTGCTGTGCAAAAGCTTTTAAGTTTCATTAGGTCCCATTTGTTTATTTTTGTTTATATTTGTTTATTTTTATTTTTGTCTCCATTTCCCTATGAGGTGGGTCAAAAAGGATCTTTCTGTGATTTATGTCATAGAGTGTTCTGCCTATGTTTTCCTCTAAGAGTTTTATAGTGTCTGGCCTTACATTTAGGTCTTTAATCCATTTTGAGTTTATTTTTGTATATGGTGTTAGGGAGTGTTCTAATTTCATTCTTTTACATGTAGCTGTCCAGTTTTCCCAGCACTACTTATTAAAAAGGCTGTCTTTTCTCCATCGTATATTCTTGCTTCTTGTATCAAAAATAAGGTGACCATATGTGTGTGGGTTTATCTCTGGGCTTTCTATGCTGTTCCATTGATCTGTATTTCTGTTTTTTTGGCAGTAGCATACTGTCTTGAGTACTGTAGGTTTGTAGTATAGTCTGAAGTCAGGGAGCCTGATTCCTCCAGCTCTGTTTTTCTTTCTCAAGATTGCTTTGGCAATTTGGGGTCTTTTGTGTTTCCATACAAGCTGTGAAAGTTTTTGTTCTAGTTCTGTGAAAAATGCCATTGGTAGTTTGATAGGGATTGCATTGAATCTGTAGATTGCTCTGGGTAGTAGAGTCATTTTCACAATATTGATTTGTCCAACCCAAGAACATGATATATCTCTTCATTTATTAGTATCATCTTTAATTTCTTTCAGTGTCTTATAGTTTTCTGCATACAGGTCTTTTGTCTCCTGAGGTAGGTTTATTCCTAGGTATTTTGTTTTTGTTACAATGGTAAATTGGAGTGTTTCCTTAATTTCTCTTTCAGATTTTTCATTGTTAGTATATAGGAATGCTAGAGATTTCTGTGCATTAATTTTGTATCCTGCTACTTTACCAAATTCATTAATTAGCTCTGTACTTTTCTGGTATCATCTTTAGGATTCTCTATGTATAGTATCATGTCATCTGCAAACAGTGACATGACAAACATGTCAAAAGAAGTGACATGACAAACAAACAAAAGACATGACAAACATGACAAACAAACAAAAGAAGTTTTACTTCTTTTCCAATTTGGATTCCTTTTATTTCTTTTTCTTCTCTGATTGCTGTGGCTAAAACTTCCAAAACTATGTTGAATAATAGTGGTGAGAGTGGGCAACCTTGTCTTGTTCCTGATATTAGAGGAAATGCTTTCAGTTTTTCACCACTGAAAATGATGTTGGCTGTGGGTTTGTCATATATGGCCTTTATTATGTTTAGGTAGGTTCCCTCTATGCCCACTTTCTGGAGAGTTTTTATCATAAATGGGTGTTGAATTTTGTTGAAAGCTTTTTCTGCATCAACTGAGATTATCATATGGTTTTTATTCTTCAATTAGTTAATATGGTGTATCACATTTATTGATTTGCATATATTGAAGAATTCTTGCATTCCTGGGATAAATCCCACTTGCTCATGGTGTATGATCCTTTTAATGTGCTGTTGGATTCTGTTTACTAGTATTTTGTTCAGGATGTTTGCATCTATGTTCATCAGTGATATTGGCCTGTAGTTTTCTTTTTTTGTGACATCTTTGTCTGGTTTTGGTATCAGTGTGATGGTGGCTTCACAGATTGAGATTGGGAGTGTTCCTCCCTCTACTATACTCTGGAGGAGGTTGAGAAGGATAGGTATTAGCTCTTCTCTAAATGTTTGATAGAATTCACCTGTGAAGCCATCGGGTCCCGGGTTTTTGTTTGTTGGAAGATTTTTAATCACAGTTTCAACTACAGTGCTTGGTCAGTTCATATTTTCTGTTTCTTCCTGGTTCATTCGGAAGATTGTGCTTTTCTAAGAATTTGTCCATTTCTTCCAGGTTGTCCATTTTATTGGCATAGAGTTGCTTGTAGTAATCTCTCATGATCCTTTGTACTTCTGCAGTGCCAATTGTTACTTCTTTTTCATTTCTAATTCTGTTGGTTTGAGTCTTCTCCCCCTTCTTCTTGATGAGTCTGGCCAATGGTTTATCAATTTTGTTTATCTTCTCAAAGAACCAGCTTTTAGTTTTATTCATCTTTGCTATTGTTTGTTTCTATTTCATTTGTCTCTGCTCTGATCTTTATGATGTTTTTCTTTCTGCTAACTTTGGGTTTTGTTTGTTCTTCGTTCTCTAGTTCCTTTAGGTGTAAGGTTAGATTGTTTATTTGAGATTTTTCGTTTTTCTTGAGGTAGGATTGTATTGCTATAAACTTCCCTGTTAGAACTGCTTTTGTTGCATCCCATAGGTTTTGGGTCGTCGTGCTTTCATCCTCATTTGTTTCTAGGTATTTTTGTTTTCCTCTTTGATTTCTTCAGTGATCTCTTGGTTATTTAGTAGCATATGGGTTAGCCTCCGTGTGCTTTTTTCTTAAGTTTTTTTCCTGTAGTTGATGTCTAGTCTCATAGCATTGTGGTTGGAAAAGATACTTGAAACAATTTCAATTTTCATAAATTTACCAAGGCTTGATTTGTGACTCAAGATATGATCTATCCTGGAGAATATTCTATGAACACTTGAGAAGAAAGTGTTTTCTGTTGTTTTTGGATAGAATGTCCTATAAATATCAATTAAGTCCATCTTGTTTAATGTATCATTTAAAGCTTGTGTTTCCTTATTTATTTTCATTATGGATGATCTGTCCATTGGTGAAAGTGGGTTGTTAAGGTCCTCTACTATGACTGTGTTACTGTTGATTTCCCCTTTTATGGGTGTTAGCATTTGCCGTATGTATTGTGGTGCTCCTATGTGGTATGCATAAATATTTACAGTTGTTATAACTTCTTCTTGGATTGATCCCTTGATCATTATGTAGTGTCCTTCCTTGTCTCTTGTAATAGTCTTTGTTTTAAAGTCTAATTTGTCTGATATGAGAATTGCTTCTCTAGCTTTCTTTTGATTTCCATTTGCATGGAATATCTTTTTCTGTCCCCTCACTTTCAGTTTGTATGTGTCCCTAAGTCTGAAATGGGTCTCTTGTAGACAGCATATATACGGGTCTTGTTTTTGTATCCATTCAGCCAGTCTATGTCTTTTGTTTAGAGCATTTAATCCATTTACATTTAAGGTAATTATCAGTATGTATGTTCCTATTCCCATTTTCTTAATTGTTTTGGGTTTGTTTTTGTAGGTCTTTTCCTTCTCTTGTCTTTCCTGCCTAGAGAAGTACGTTTAGCATTTGTTGTAAAGCTGGTTTGGTGGTGCTGAATTCTCTTAACTTTTGCTTGTCTGTAAAGGTTTTAATTTCTCTGTTGAATCTGAATGAGATCCTTGCTGGGTAGAATAATCTTGGTTTTAGGTTCTTCCCTTTCACCACTTTAAATATGTGCTGCCACTCCCTTCTGGCTTGCAGATTTTCTGCTGAAAGACCAGCTGTTAACCTTATGGGGATTCCCTTGTATGTTATTTGTTGTTTTTCCCTTGCTGCTTTTAATATTTTTTCTTTGTATTTAATTTTTGATAGTTTGATTAATATGTGTCATAATGTGTTTCTCCTTGGATTTATCCTGTATGGGATTGTCTGCACTTCCTGGACTTGACTATTTCCTTTCCCATATTAAAGAAGTTTTCCACTATAATCTCTTCAGATATTTTCTCAGACCCTTTCTTTTCTCTTCTTCTTCTGGTTCCCCTATAATTCAAATGTTGATGCATTTAATGTTGTCCCAGATATCTCTGAGACTGTTCTCTTTTCATTCTTTTTTCTTTATTCTGCTCTGTGGTAGGTATTTCCACTATATTATCTTCCAGGTCACTTATCCATTCTTCTGCCTCAGTTATTCTGCTACTTATTCCTTCTAGAGAATTTTTTATTTCATGTATTGTGTTGTTCATCATTGTTTGTTTGCTCTGTAGTTCTTCTAGGTCCTTGTTAAATGTTTCTTGTACTTTCTCCATTCTGTTTCCAAGATTTTGGATCATCTTTACTATCATCACTCTGAATTCTTTTTCAGGTAGACTGCTTATTTCTTCTTCATGTGTTTGGTCTGGTGGGTTTTTACATTGCTCCTTCATCTGCTGCATATTTCTCTGTATTTTCATTTTGCTTAACTTACTGTGTTTGGGGTCTCTTTTTCACAGGCTGCAGGTTTGTAGTTCCCATTAGTTTTGGTGTCTGTCCCCAGTTCTTGAGGTTGGTTCAGTGGCTTGTGTAGGTTACCTGGTGGAGGGGGCTGGTGCCTCTGTTCTGGTGGGTGGGGCTCTATCTTGTCCTTCTGGTGGGCATGGCCACATCCGATGGCGTGTTTTGGAGTGTCTGTGAAGTTAGTATGACTTTTGGCAGCCTCTCTGCTAATGGGTGGGGTTGTGTTCCTGTCTTGCTAGTTGTTTGGCATGGGGCATTCAGCACTGGAGCTTGCTGGCCATTGGGTGGAGCTGGGTCTTAGTGTTGAGACGGAGATCTCTGGGAGAGCTCTCGCCAATTTATATTACATGGGGCCGGGAGGTCTCTGGTTGTCCAATGTCCTGGACTTGGCTCTCCCACCTTGGAGGCTCAGACCTGACACCTGGCCAGAGCACCAAGACCCTGTCACCCACATGGCTCAGAAGAAAAGGAAGAAAAACAAGGAAGAGAAAAAAATAAAAGAGAGCAACCAAACCAGTTAACAAATCCACCAGTGATAGTAAGCACTAAAAACTAAGCTAAGATAAATACAAAAGTCAGAAACAAATCACCTGCAGACAGCAAACCCCAAATCTACAGTTGCTCCCAAAGTCCACCACCTCAATTTTTGGTGGTTTGTTGTCTAGTCAGGTATTCCACAGGTGTAGGGTACCTCAAGTTGATTGTGGGGATTTAATCAGCTGCTGCTGGGGCTGCACGGAGAAATTTCCCTTTCTCTTCTTTGTTCGCACAGCTCCTGAGGTTCAGCTTTGGTTTTGGCCCCGCCTCTGTGCGTAGGTTGCCCTCAGGTGTCTGTTCCCAACTGAGACAAAAGGTGGTTAAAGCAGAGGCTGATTAGGGCTCTCTTGCTCTCTCAGGCTGCGGAGAGGGAAGGGTACGGTAGTCATAATTGGAATGCAGGGCGAGCCTGCGGTGGCAGAGGCCAGCGTGACAGTGCAACAACCTGTGGCACACTGTGTGTTCTCCTGCGGAACTTGTCCCTGGAGTTTGGGACCCTGGCAGTAGTGTGTTGCACAGGCTCCCTTGGGGGCTGTGGGTAGTGACTTGTGCTTGCATGCAGGACTGTTGGTGGCAGTGGCAGCAGCATTAGCATTTCATTCCCATCTCTGGGGTCTGAGCTGATAGCTGCAGCTTGTGCCTGTCTCTGGAGTCACTTAGGCGGTGCTCTGCCTTCTGTGGGCACAGGAGGAAGGAATCCCCTCTCCTCATGCACCCCAAAATTATGGTCTCTTGCCTATTAGGCAAGTCCAGACATTTTCCCTGACTCTCTCCCTGCTAGTTGTGGCACGCCAACCCCCTTCAGGCTGTGTTCATGCAGCCAACACCAGTCCTCTCCCTGGGACCCGACCGAAGCCCGAGCCTCAGCTCCCAGCCCCGCCCACCCTGGTGGGTGAGCAGACAAGCCTCTCAGGCTGGTGAGTGCTGGTTGGCAGCGATCCTCTGTGTGGGAATCTCTCCACTTTGCCCTCTGCACCCCTGTTGCTGTGCTCTCCTCCGTGGCTCCGAAGCTTCCCCGTCTCTACCAGTGAAGGAGTTTCCTAGTGTGTGGAAGCTTTTCCTCCTTCACAGCTCCCTCCCAGAGGTGCAGGTCCCATCCCTATTCTTTTGTCACTGTTTTTTCTTTTACCCTACCCAGGTACGTGGGGATTTTCTTGCCTTTTGGGAAGTCTGAGGTCTTCTGCCAATGTTCAGTAGGTGTTCTGTAGGAGTTGTTCCACACGTAGATGTATATTTGATGTATTTGTGCAGAGGAAGATGATCTCCACGTCTTACTCTGCCATCTTGAAGGTCCCCCTCTTTTTTTTTTAAATTAATTTTTACTGGAGTATAGTTAACTTACAATGTTGTGTTAGTTTCTGCTGTACAGCAAAGTGAATCAGTTAACAGCAAAGTGAATCAGTTATACATATACATATATTCACCCTTTGTTAGATTATATTCCCATATAGGTCATTACAGAATACTGAGTTGAGTTCCCTGTGCCATACATTAGGTCCTGTTAGTTATCTATTTCATATATAGTAGTGTGTATATGTCGATTCCAATGTCCCAATTTATCCAATTCATAGGAGGTGACGTCTTTTACCTTTTGAACCATCCATGTGACTCTTTCTTACTGCCTTTCTTGATATATTCAGCCTTGAAATAAATTTTGTGTAAACATGTCTTATTTCTAGAATTAGGACAGAAATGTATGTCAGTTTTCTAAATCTCCCAGTGTTTGGCAGAATGTATTTTCTCTAAAGGCAGTTCATGAATATTTGACAAATTAAATTGAGTGGACAGATAAGCCTTTTTGTTTTCCTCAAAACAGGGGAGATTGTGATGATAACATTATTAGCATAAATAAAGAAATTCTACTCCAGTTTATTTTCTAATATCCTGCCCTTAGAAAAAAGAGATGAAACATCTTTCCTTTTTTATGTTTTCTTTATTGTGAGGAAAAAGACAAAGATTTATTTTTCTTTTTGGTGGGGGTGGGAAGCACCTTCAAGGAATTTTATTCAATTTGTCCAGCAGATTTCAGAAAATTCCTGAATTTGCCAGCAATCAAATATATGGGAGAAATGAAAAATCAGAGAATTAGGGAAATTAGGAAGCCTATTGTGTATTACTGATCTGAGTTATCAGTATCTGAGGTTTAATGAACAGTCACTGAAAAGGAAAGAACAGAGAAAATTGGCATTTAGAGAAACTTGTAATTTGTTTGTTCCTAAGAAACGTTCACATTGAGGTCCAATTAAGATCAAAATAGTTTTTATTGGTAGTTCATTAAACCCAGCAGATGGCCAGTGGTTTCTGCTGAGGGAATTACAGTTTACAAATGATGATTTTGAGAAGTATTTAGGTACTTGAATGCTTTGAGGACACGTTCTCTTAAGGGCACCTCCTACCATTCCCCATCCATTGATGTGCAGAGAGCCTGATCTGTCACCCAGAGGAGCAAGGGCTGTGGGAAGTTCAGAGGCTGGACCTTTGCACGTTAGGGTCTTCACATAAGGCACTCAGAGAAAACAGTCAGTCTTTAGTATTTTCTTGCTTCAGTCACTTTTTCTCCTGCAATTAGGCCAAGGTCAGGGGTCTTCTGATAGTTTATCTATGTGTAAGCAGATAGCCAAGTGAGGGGAAAAAAAGATGACAATTCTGTTCAGAGGATTGTCTTTAACTGTCTCATCTGAAACTGTTAATAAAACTCTAAAAGTGTAAAACCAACTTTGCTAGGAAAATAACATTATATAGCCTTATGTACTTAACATAAAAACTTTCTTTGTTTTTCTAAGAACTTAATAGTATTCTTATGAAGTAGATACATATAAAATATTGCACATCTTCATTAAACAGGGACATTGGTGTGGGCTGTAGTTTAAATGGGTCACCTTCTCACTAGCTCTTTTACTGGCCACAAAGGAAGTTGTCAGTATGTTTGTGTTTTTTCTATGTGGATACAATAGCAATATTATTTATTAAATTTTGCTTTCTTGACTTACAGAAAAAACATCCAATATGAAGACTTTGTCAACATATCTCAGATAGAAACATTTTCCCTTCTTTAGAAAATGATTTTCTGTTAGGATTATTTCTAGGAGGCTCATCAAAGTTTAATGTGATATGCTAGTCTTTATTCTGGAAGTTGGTATTTAAGTGCTATTGTGCAATACTCAAAAAGTCTTAAAATTTAGTCTCAAATCAGTGGTGTGATAAAAAAATCTATAACCAATAAATAATTTCATAGAAACTCAAAAATTTCCTTGCATTTCTCAAATACCCTGAAAAGCAATAACTTTGCTCATGCTAGAAATAACTCAAAAATTTTTTCTCAATAATTAACTTTTGTTCCTTCATGTAAATTTTAACGCTGTCTAGTTGATAAAACTCTCCATGTAAGATTGCTTCAGGAATTGGCTCATACTTAAAGGAAGGAAGGAAAGATCATTTTCCAGTCATGTCCCAGAACTTGATAGCTGAGGGACACTAAGGACTTGATTAATTTCCTTGTCTTACTAATTCTAAGCGAGTTAGTAAGTGAATTTTACTAATTTACTAGTAAATTTTACTAATACTAACTTTACTTACTAATACTAACTTACTAACTTACTAATACTAACTTTACTTACTAATACTAATCTTACTAATACTAAGTGAATTCGTAAGTGAATTTTACTAATTTACTAGTAAATTTACTAATTTACTAAGTGAATCTTACTAATTCACTATTTTCTTAAAAACAAGTTGATGAAACAAACAAGCAAACAAACAGACAAAAACAGCCTTGCTTACTGCTTCCAGCTCAGAAACTTTCAACGACCCTATTTCATGTTCTGTTAGAACCAAATTTCTCTGCGTGGCTTTTGTCTCTTTTTACATTCTGGCTACGTTGTTAGCCCTCAAATTCACTTCCTCCAGCCTGGTCTCTTTATGGTTTCGTGAACATGGCATATATATTCATTCTTACACATCATTAATAATGGTGTTTCTTTGTCCAGAAATTCCATCTCCTCACCTACTTGTTCCCAACTAGTCCAGGGAGAATGCAGGCACTACCAGCTTTTTGAAATCTTCCGTGACAACCTCAGCAGTTTTTGAACAATTTCTCCTAGTACATTTACATTGTATTACATAAAATGCTTTATATAATTAGTGCAACATTTCATTTATCTGTTAGTGTTGCAAATGATTGCTTTCACAAGAGTGAGTTTTCTGGAATATGAAAGCACTGAAATGTCTTCATTTTTATATAATTTTGTATGAAATATTTCTGTCAAGTACTACAAGCATCTCTGCCTAATTAAATAAAGAATACAGAGCATACTTAAAACTACTGATGGTTCAGGATCATTACTATGAATGTCAATTATTACATTATGCTATAATATAGTAAATACCAAGGTATTTGCTCTATGTAAACATTCTTCTGAGTTCATATTTTCTTTCGTTTCTTTCCTTGATCATAGACTTCCACCCCGTTTAGATGGACTGGACCTTCCTTGTTGGTGACAGGTGCATTGCTGAGCAACAAAGGCAGCACGCCATCTTAATTTCTAGGGGCTTGTGCTAATTTATTTGAGCCTCCACCACATCAGGAGAACGATTTCTAACTCTTCCCATTCCTGGGGAGTCCTTTTACACCATTCTGACAACCGGATAGATTGGGCAAGTGGATATAGGAGTATTGAGTTGATTGACATCAACATATGTATCTTTGAGGTCTTTGCCTGATCTCCAACTGGATCTGGACTTGCTATAAATGTACTATTGGTTTTTTTTCTTCTTTTTTTAAAAAATTATTTATTTATTTATTTATGGTTGTGTTGGGTCTTTGTTGCTGTGCGCAGGCTTTCTCTAGTTGCGGCGAGCAGGGGCTACTCTTCGTTGTGGTGTGTGGGCTTCTTATTGCAGTGGCTTCTTTTGTTGTGGAGCACGGGTTCTAGGTGTGCAGGCTTCTGTAGTCGTGGCTCGTGGGCTCTAGAGTGCAGGCTCAGTAGTTGTGTGGTGCATGGGCTTAGCTGCTCCGTGGCATGTGGGATCTTCCCAGACTAGGGCTCGAACCCATGTCCCCTGCATTGGCAGGTAGATTCTTAACCACTGCACCACCAGGGAAGCTCTGTACTATTGTTTTATAGTATTTCATGTCTTCCTTTCCTCAATGTGATAAAATTATAAAAATGTCTTTTGTACATTTACCATAAAATAGGTACGTTCTGGATGATGAAAAATAATTATTTATGTTTATATCTGCTTTATGTTATAGATTTCTCATACATTACCAGTTTAACCCTCATAATCATACTGCATTGTAATTTATGATACATTAATTTTACAGATGAATAAAGGGAAGTTTAGAGAGAGAAAGAGGTTATGCTGTTGGTACATGGGTTTCAGACTCAAGTCTTCTGACCCCTATTCCAGTGTATCCTCAAGTACTACTTTACCCTCTGAGCAAGGCGTTGCGCTAGCCTTCAAGAAGCTTCTTGCTTATTCAGGATGAATAAAATGAACACAGAATAACTACATAATTGGGATGTGATAAGTGCTCTGCAGAGGTGTGGCAGTGCAGTGGAAATTTGAAGGTGTGGTGTGGTGTGTAATTGTGTGTCTGAGTGCTTGCTCAAAGCAAAACATATAAGAAAGTCGTTGATATTTATAAGGAAGAAATATCCTAAGAAATAGGCTTTGGTATGAGTAGTGTTTGGAAAATAGATACTGAATGGAATATGATGGCAGACAGAGGCATAGGTTGGAGAAACACAGACTTGTACAGTTTGATACAAATTACACATAGGAGATTTGTACGGGCTTAGTGGAGATTTATGGTATATATCAAGGAGAGCTGTGATCACCATGCTGAGGATTATGTCCTTAAAACTGTTTCTTGTTTATGGGGGTCTTGGTTTAATGGTGAGAGATGGAATTAGATATCATGTTATAATGAATTCATTTTTTTCCTTGGTTGAAGAAACAGTGAGATCGACATGTAAGCTTCTTGACTAAGAGGATGTTATTAATTAATATGCTCTTGAATATGATGTTCCAGGCAGCATTTGTTTGTATGCTGGTGCATGGGGAATTTGGAGATTTCTAGTTGTTTGTGTGATCCAATACTCGTTTCCACTCCAGATACAGATTCTTCAGTAGTCACTGGAGAAGAGATCAGTAGTGCTATAAAGACCCCTCACTGGGATTTTAATTAAAGATAGTGTATTTATGCACCAAGAAGAAGGTTATTAGAAATGATTAATAACACAATTTAAACTCCATAGGAAGAATTTTATATTTTTCAATAACTTGTCTTTAATATGGGTGCAATTTACATCATTTTCACTTTCATTTTACCTAAAGCTTTGGTAATGCTCTTTTGTTTTTCTAAACAATGATTGTATTGACCAACTGCTTACTTTAAAAATTTGTCTCTTTAAGACAAATCATTAAGATCAGTTACTGGACTAGCTGCTTGGTTGATCTGTTAACCCAGGTAAAATGAACTCCTTAGTCCCTTGTAGAAAAAAAATCTGCAATATCTAAAATACAAATAAACCCTCTTTTTCTTCCTCCCCATTTTAGTGGGCACACTAAATGTACAAAGGTTTTTGTCTTTGCCTTATCTTCCCACAAGACTTTAAGGATTAAGTAATTCCTAGCAAAGAAACAAAAGCAAAGTCATCCTACTCCTCGAAGAATTCAAGTGAAACCTGGTAATAAGATGAAGTATAAGCTCAGGACACAGGAAGAACCAAATTGGGACTGCAAAAAACAGCCCACATGATGGTGAACATTTTTGTGCTGTATTGAATTCAAGCTAGAAAGACACTCTGAAAATATTTTGATGCAGTTTTTTTTTTTTTAAAGAAAAATGTCAGGTACTGAAGCTTTTAAACTTTTATTCATGCATTGAATAAAAAAATTTTATATATGCGGCTGTGGGCTGTTTTGAACTAAGAATAAAATCTGAAACATTTTATTTGAAGGAGCACTTTTATAATCAAGTTTCCAAATTAGAATACACCTTTTGAAGCTCAAATAATCCTTCAACTGTGATTGGGTTTAGTTCTATTGGTACCTGATATTTTTAGGCTTTAGTGGATAATATAAAAGTAACTTGATTTTCTCTATAAGTCAGTTTAAATTTTGAGCCACGGCTTTCAGTTTTTCTAAGAGCTAAAGTCAGAAAATACATCATACTCCTGTATAGTGCCATCTATTCCTATTTAAGAAGATTTACAGAAAAACTATTGTATCTTATTATTATGGCCGGAAGCACCATGTTTGCATTATTTGCAAACAAAAAGTTATATCCATATCCTGATGTAAATTCATTGTATGATTCTATTAATTTGTTACTTTCCAAAATATAGTTTTCTTTAAAAGTGAAAATTTTTTACCTAAATTTTTGTGTCTTTTGTATATAATCACTAAAAATATATTTGTGTTTAAACACTGTCTCTCTAGTTCCTTGCAAGTGTCAGACAATGACATTTCTCAGTTTTGTATTCCATCTATTCACTGATGATCTCAAATTTGTATCTCCAAACTGAGTTACTCTCCTGAGCCCCATAGTCACATATACAGCATCTTATTTGAGATCCCCATTTGGAGATCTAATAGGTATTTCAAACTTAATGTGTCTAAATAGAAGTATAGATGCTCTAGTCTCTCACCTCAATCCCAAATCTAATTTCTTCCAAGCCATTATATCTCCGATTATGCAAACGGCTCAATAAAAAGAAAAAAGAAAATCAAGAAGTCATTCTTGGCTCTTTTCTTTCTTTCATATTTGCAACCAGTGTGTCAGTAAGCTACACCCCCCCACTTCTAAAATAACTATATTTGAAATCTGACCTGTTCTCTTTATTTTCCTTGACACAGCCAGTCCAAATAACCATAATTCTTGCCCTCATTTCTACAATAGCCTCCTGTAACCATTCTGCTGAAAACCTTCCAAAGACTTTACATTGTACATGAAAAAAGCCAGTGCCAAAGAATCCTAGCACTCACCAATATCCTAGTTGCTTTTTTTTTTAAAATAAAGAACCAAAATTTATTTCTCACAGTTCTTTTTTGTTTTAAATTTGAAGTATATTTGATTTACAATCTTGTGTTAGTTTCAAGTGTACAGCAAAGTGATTCAGTGCCATATATATATATATATATATATATATATATATATATATATTCTTTTTCAGATTCTTCTCCCTTATAGGTTATTACAAAATATTGCATATAGGTCCCTGTGCTATACAGTAGGTCCTTGTTGGTTGTCTGTTTTATTAATCAATATATATAGTAGTATGTATATGTTAATCCCAAACTCCTAATTTATCCCTCCACCACGTTTCCCCTTTGGTAAGAGGATCCCATGTGGGATCCTCTCCTCTCTCTCCCTGCTGGGTGGCAGAGTTGGAGACCATGTGTTAAGGGTGGTATTGCCGCAAGATGAAAGGAGGATGGGTTCTTCAATGTCTCCATGGAGCAAACCACCCACCCTAGCCAACTCTTATTGGAATGTAAGGTGTGTAAGAAATAAAGCTTTGCTTTGGTAAGTCGCAGTTTTAGTCCCCTTGTCATTCCGCCCCTGTCCATCTCTTCAACCTCATTTTTTAATACTCTCTCCTTTCTCACTAGGCCCCAGTTACTCTGGATTTCTTTCTGTCCTATGAATTCACACAGATGAGAACCTTAGCACTTGCTATCCTTCTGCTCGGATTGATCTTTCCTTTGGATCAAAACATGACTACTCCCTTCTCTTCAGATTATCAACCCAAGCGCCATTTCTTCAAAGAGGTCTTCTCTGACCATCCAATCCAAAACAGCCTCCCTTACTGGTCACTTTCTGTAACGTTACACTAATGCATCTTCTTCTCGGCAATTATGAGTACCTGAAATTATCATATTGTGTTTACTTTTTGCTCCTCAATTTCTAAAATGTCAGCTCAATAAGAGGAAGGATTCTTTTTTTTAAGTTGAAATGTACAATATTATGTTAGTTCTAGGTGTACTACACAGTGATTTGACATTTGCATATATTATGAAATGATAACTATGAGAAATCTAGTAACCATTAGTCCCCTTACAAAGTTATGATGATATTATCGACCATAAACATCCCTTATGCTATATGTTACATCCCCCTGGCTTATTTATTTTGTAACTGGGTTTTGTACCTTTTAATCACCTTCACCTATTTTGCTGCTCCCTTCTTCGTAATCATCCATTTGTTCTTTGTATCTATGAGTCTGTTTTCATTTTGCTTTGCTTGTTTGATTTGTTTTTTAGATTCTCCATTTGAGTTCACATGGTATTTGTCTTTCTCTGACTTATTTCATTCTCTGTCTGACTTATTTCACTTCGCGTAATACCATCAAGATCCATCCATGCTGTAGTAAATGGCAAGTTTCATTTTTTATGGCTGAATAATATTCCATTGTGTGTACATATATATATATACATACTTTGTATATATACATACATCTTCCTTATCCATTCAATAAGCTTCCATATCTTGGCAATTATAAATAATGCTGCTATGAACATTGGAATGCATGTCTTTTCAAATTAGTGTTTTTGGTTTCTTTGGGTAGATACCCAGAAGTGGAATTGCTAGATCAGATGATAGTTCTATTTTTAACTTTTTGAGGAACCTCCATACTGTTTTCCATAGTGACTGCACCAATTTATAATCCCAGTATATGTGTACAAGGGTTCCCTTTACTCCACATATTTGCCAACACTAGGTACTTATTGTCTTTTTGATTATAGCCATTCTGACAGGTGTGAGGTGATATCTTACTGTGGTTTTGATGTGCATTTCCCTAATGCTTAGTGATGTTGAGCATCTTTTCATGTCTCTGTTGGCCATCTGTATGTCTTTATCGGAAAAATGTCTATTCAGGCTCTTTGCCTATTTTAAAATTGGATTGTTCATTTTTTGATGTTGAGTTTTATGAGTTCTTTGTATATTTTGGATATTAATCCCTTATTGGGTATATTATTTGCAAATACAGTCTCCCATATTTAGTAGCCTGCTTTTTTGTTTTGTTGATGGTTTCTTTCACTGTGCAAAAGCTTTTTGGTTTGATGTAGTCCCATTAAAAATTTTTTGCTTTTGTTTCATTTGCATTAGGAGACAGATCCAAAAAAATATTATTAAGACCAATGTCAGAGAGCATACTGCCTATGTTTTCTTCTAGGAATTTTCTGATTTTAGGTCTTACATTTAAGTCTTTAATCTATGTTGAATTTATTTTTGTATACGGTGTTAGAAAGTAGTCCAGTTGCATTCTTGTGCATCTAGCTGTCCAGTTTTCCCAACACCATATATTGAAGAAGCTGCTGTTTCCTTATTGTATATTCTTGCCTCCTTTGTCATAGATTAATTGACCATATGCATGTGGGTTTATTTCTGGGCTCTCTATTCTGTTCCATTGATCTATGTGTCTGTTTTTATGCCAGTATCATACTGCTTTGATTATTGTAGCTTCGTGGTGTAGTTTAAAATCAAGAAGCATGATACCTGAGAGAAGGAATTCTAAATGTTCATCATTATAGTCTAAAATACTGCATGTCATGTAGTATGCACTCAATAAATATTTTAACTGATTGACTACTATACAAATGTAAGTTATTCGAAGATAGGAATTGAATCCTGTAGCTTAAATGTATATAAAGCATATATCTCATATAAACCATAATATTTCATTTAATTGCATGTAAATAAGGTAATAATGGAAAGGCATAGGATTTGGAGACAGAAATACCCAATTCAAGCTTTGAACCTATTGTGTGATCCTAAGAAATTCTTTCTCAGGCTCTATTTCCACTATTTACACAAGGGAAATACTATAGTATATACCTCATTCTGGTGGCAATTTCATGATATATAAAGTTTGTTAATAAACAGTATAAACTGTTTAGAGTTTTTACAGTGTAAGAGTTAAGGCCACAAAGCTGTTTTTAAACATATATAAAATATTTTTTGTGTTGGGTAGACACCTTGTGTGTATAAATACTTTGTGGGTAGACAATGCTGATAAGTGATATGTATTTTAATTAGAAATATTATCCCATATTATTAAAATACAAGGTTCTCTGAGGTGTGTAACAGTCTGTCTCAGCCATCACAGTTTTTTGGGACTTCAGAATAAAGAAATTGCTTTCCATTCAACATATATTTCTATAATTCAATTTTTTCTTTGACATGCTGCTATTCCTGTCTGGTGAGGGTGAATAAAGTGTCAATAAATGGGTGAAAACTTGAATTTTTTTCTGTTAGACATTAAAGTTTCTCTTCAGTGGTCTATTTAGCATTGTTCTTAGGGGCCCGTACTCAACTGTCCTTTACTGACCTCAAGTCTTCCCAGATTCACCAAAGCTGGAAAAAGTAGCATCATGGGATCAAATATTTATTGTTCATAAACAAAATTTACAATCAAGCTTTTATCTGTGTGTGCTTTTCCTAGAAAACAACATATATTGTAGCAAATAGAACACGTAATGCTTATTGAATTCCTATGAGAAACGTTCTTTGGGAAACTAGGCTTGGTTGCTGTTAAATATTGCTAATGGAAAGAAGGGAGACTTGTCCCCTGAAACTGCCTCAATGAGGAAGTGGGTTATGATTGGTTATTATCACTGTTCCTAGTTCTGCTCCAGAGTATGTAATAAAGTGATCAGAATATTCCTGCCTTTCAAGTCCCCTGTTTGACCCTCAAATGAAGTTGTAGGTTGTAGGCAGTTCTCTCTGTACCTGTAAGACCAAGGGGCCATGCCAGCTCAGAACTTTCCCTCTTCAGCAGAGGGCTGAAATGCAATGTGAAATATATTGTAATTGAATCTTTTAAAAGCATTGCCTTAGGGGAAGTAATAAAGGGAAGAGTAGAATATTCCTTTGACTGGTTTCTGTCTCCAGGTGTGCTGAAACATCCATCTTATTGCTTATTAAAAAGACAATCAGATAGTCCTAGTCCTGAGAAGAGATCATTTCTGATTTTGACAAGGCTCCCAAACAAAGTTGTTTTTAAATGCTGTTATGCACGTTTTCACAAAGCAAGAGTTAACATCTTTGTCCTGATTGGTAACACTGGCAAAAATTTTTTTCTTGATTTTGTTAATGAAATCGACAAATCAAGGAACATTTGAATAGAGACCTAGGAGGGCACGTCTATTAATGTTTTATAATACTTATTTAAAAGAACATAAAGGAACCTGAGAGATTTTGTGTCAGGATGGAATTGAAATGCATTATTGCATATCAGTGAGAATATACAGGAGTTTTTTCCATAAATTGGATTCCAGCTAACCTAATACCCTGCTATAATAGGGCTTTTACCTTATGGATGTGTATTATTAGCAAACTTCATGGTGCTGAGTATATTGCATTTATAAGTCTAGTGGGGCCTGATCCAGCTTTTAAAAATTGTGCTTAATTAAACCCTAGTGCCTCATCGAGCATGCTTACTCTGGAGGTAGGAAGAGAATGTGCTCCTAGGAGCCAGTACTGTGGATATATTGTGGGTTAGGTATGAGTGTTTATGCTTCATTTTAAGCAAAGAAAACCCTGCCATGGCTAACTTGATCTTTTTCTTTCATACTTGACAGTTCTTGCGGCATTAAAAAATTAACTTTTATCAGGAAGAAAACAAAAACAAAATTCAAAGTGGTCTCATATCCCAGCTGCTAGGATAAATCCCATAGACATTTTGGAAAATGTTTGTAAATGCACATGGTCAGAAAATTTACGTCGTGTAGTGTGTTCTAGGGAGTATCAAGACAGACTTAAATGTGTCTTGAGGTAATCAGGAGAAATTTTTCTTGATATCTGCTATGACTTTTGACAGTTGTCTAGCCAACTCATTTTTGTTTATTTATTATTATTCTTAACCTTTTGCTTCAAAGGAAATTGGTTATTATAGCTACTAGAGCTTGATATATTTTCTAGTCTTTTCTTAATAAAGTGTCTAGCAAAATAAGAATAACTCTTTATGCCAACAGCTATGAAATAAAGAAGAGCTTTACAAAAATTTATTTTATACCATGGTTTTATTTATTTTATTATTTCAAAGTGGGCATAAAATCTTTCCTTCAAAAATGGATGGTGTTGGGCTTCCCTGGTGGCGCAGTGGTTGAGAGTCCACCTGCCGATGCAGAGGACACGGGTTCGTGCCCCAGTCCGGGAAGATCCCACATGCTGCGGAGAGGCTGGGCCCGTGAGCCATGGCCGCTGAGCCTGCGTGTCCGGAGCCTGTGCTCCCCAAGAGGAGAGGCCACAACAGTGAGAGGCCCGCGTACCACAAAAACAAAAACAAAAATGGATGGTCTTTGAATTGTTCCATTATCCACACCTAACTTCAGTGGGGAATCTGGTTCTGGATGATTGTATAGTTATAATGAGGTTCTTCATCCCAGGAAGTTTTTCTTTGTTTTTATTTTTATTATTAATATTTGTGCTTGTATTTGTTCTTATTTAATTATTGGAAAAAGGGCAGCAACTATCATTGTGACTTTTTCTTTTCAAATGCTTCCACTAAATCCAGGGATTTAATCCAGAGTATTAAGCAATTTCTCCTTAAGCCAAAATGAGTTTCAGGGTCACTTTTATCTCTAAAAATGGTGATATTATGAAAAGTTTCATTTTGGATTTTCTCTCTACTTGGGAAAAACTGCTTTCATGGAAAACATTTGCATTTCAATCACTTGGAGGGTTGGCCTGTGAGAACCACCTTTTGTTCATAGTGAATTTTAGTGGGTTCTTTGATTTGCTGTTATCTAGACAGCCATATCCACTTGGATGGCTTCTATCTCTTCCCTCATCTGGTCTTTCATGAGGCCTGGTTGGCCTGAGTGGGCTCTGTTCTCTGTCTTTTATTTCACACGTGCTCCCATGACTCCCTCTGTCGGTTGGTCTTGACGGTGGGTATTTATTTTGTTCTTGGCAGAATTCCCCATGTGCAGTTGTGGTGCAGTGCTCATATCTTCCAATGACAATGCTGACTCTCCTCCTGAATCTATTCAGCTCCCCTTCAGCCAACTTTCACTCAGGCTAACAAAACTTTTATTCAGTGGCAACTGGGTCATTTTATAGAAGGAACTGCTTTTTAAAAAATTTAGCTCTGAAAGTCAACTCTAGTGTTGAAATAAAATAAGATAAAGACTCAACTAGTTAAATTTCCATATTTTCTGATATCTTTGGCATGCATAAAATTTAGTATTAGACCTAGTCTTTGATGAAATAAAATGAAGCTAGAAAATAACTTCTTCTGGGGATAATATTTCTTCTGAATATCAGATATCTGCTTTTTTCCCTCCCAGTTTTACTGAGGTATAATTGACAAATAGAAACTGTATATATTAAAGGATTGCAACTTGATGTTTTGATATAGGTATATGTTGTGAAATGATCACCACAATCAAGCTATTAACATATCCATCATCTCAACATGGTATTTTCTCTCCTTCTTGCCTTCATTCTTTTCTTCCTTTCTTTTTCTTTCTTTCTTTTTTTTTTTTTTTTTGGTGGTGACAACAAAGAGCTACCCTCTTAGCAGATTTCAAGTACCCAATACAGTATTGTTATCTATAGTGCCCATCTCCAGAACTTAATCATTTTGCATTATTGAAACTTCGTGCCCTGTGACTGACATTTCCCTATTTCCCCTTCCCCCACCCCTGGCAACCTCCATTCTACTCTCTGCTTTTATGAGTTTGACTGTTTTTGATTCCACATATAAGTGAGATCATTTGTCTTTTTGTGTCTTGCTTATTTCACTTAACTTACCGTATTCCAGGTTCATCTATGTAATCACAAATGGCAGGATTTCCTTCTTTCCCATGGCTGCATAATATTCCATTGTATGCATGTATATCATATTTTTTATGCATTAACCTGTTGATGGACATTTAGGTTGTTTCCATATCTTGGCTTTTGTGGATAATGCTGCAAGGAACATGGGTGTGCAGATATCTCTTTGAAATATTGATTTTGTTTCCTTTGGATGTATACCCAGAAGTGAGATTGCTAGGTCATAGTTTTACTTTTAATATTTGAGGAATCTCCATACTGTTTTCCATAATGGCTGTGCCAATTTACCTTCCCACCAATAGTGCACAAGGGTTCCCTTTTCTTCAAATTCTTGCTAATATTTATTATCTTATTTTTTTATAATAGCCATTCTAACAGATGTGAGGTAATATTGCATTGTGGTTTTGAGTTGCATTTCCCTAATGATTAGTGATGTTGAGCACATTTTCATATACCTGTTGGCCATTTGTATGTCTTCTTGGGAGAGTTGTCTATTAAGGTCTTTTGCCCATTTTTTAAAAAAAAAAAAATTATTTATTTATTTTTGTCTATGTTGGGTCTTCGTTGCTGTGCGCAGGCTTTCTCTAGTTGCAGCGAGTGCGTGCTATTCTTCATTGCAGTGCACGGGCTTCTCATTGCGGTGGCTTCTCTTGTTGCAGAGCACGGGCTCTAGGGTGCATGGGCTTCAGTAGTTGTGGTGCATGGGCTTAGTTGCTCTGTAGCATGTGGGATCTACCCGGACCAGGGCTCGAACCCGTGTCTCCTGCATTGGCAGGTGGATTCTTAAGCACTGCGCCACCAGGGAAGCCTTTTTGCCCATTTTAAAGTTAAGTTATTTGTTTTGTTTTGTTTTTACTATTGAATTTGCTGTGCAGAAGCTTTTTAGTTTGATGTAATCTCATGTAACTATTTTTTTTCTTTTGTTGGTTGTATTTTTGGTGTCATATCCAAAAAACTGTTGCCAAGACAAATGTCAAGAAGCTTTTTTTCTATATTTTCTTCTAGGAGTTTTACCATTTTATGCCTTATGCTTAAGTGTTTAATTCATTTTAGTTGATTTTTGAATATCGTATGAGATAAGGGTCCAATTTCATTCTTCTGTGTATGGATATCCAGTTTTTCTGAAACCACTTACTGAAGAGACTATCTTTTCCCCATTTTGCTTTCTTGGCCAGTTGACCTTAATGACGTAGATTTATTTCTGAGCTCTCTGTTTTGTTCTATTTATCTATATGTCTGTCTTTATGCCAGTTCCATATTGTTTTGATTTCTGTAGCTTTGTAATGTATTTTAAAATCAAGAAATGTAATACTCCATCTTTTTCGCTCTTGTTAAAGATTGCTTTGACTGTAGGGAGTCTTTTGTGTTTTCATATGAATTTTAGGATTGTTTTTTCTATTTCTAAAAAGGATGTAATTGAGATTTTAATAAATTTTGCATTGAATCTGTAGATCATTTTCAGTAGTTTAGATTTTTTAACAATACTGATTCTTTCAATCCATAAACAAAGGATGCCTTTCTGTATATCTGTGTCTCTTTAATTTCTTTCATCTATGTCTTATAATTTTTAGCATGCAAGTCTTTCACGTCTTTGGATGAATTATTTCCCAAGTTTTTTGTTCTTTTTGTTGCTCTTGTATATGGTATAAAAACAATGTTTTCTTTGATAGTTTGTTGTTAGTGTATAGATATACTACTGATTTTTGAATGTTATTATTATATCCTGCAACTTTACTGAATTAGTTTGTTAGTTATAACAGTTTTTGTTGTTGAGTCTTAAGGATTTTCTACATACGTAATCATGTCATCTGCCAACAGAGATAATTTTACCTCTTACTCTCTGATTTGCATGCCTTTTATTTATTTTTTCTTATCTAAATGCTCTCACTAGGATTTCCAACACTAGATTGAATAGAAGTGGTGAGAGTGGGCATCCTTGCCTTGTACCAGATCATAGAGGAAAAGCTTTCAGTTTTCCTCATTGATTATGATGTTAGCTGTGAACTTTTCATATATGGCCTTTATCATGTTCCTTCTATATGTATTTTGTTGAGTTTTTCTTTTTATCATGAATGGATGTAAAATGCTTTTCCTGCATCTATGAAGATGATCATGTGGTTTTACTCTTTTATTCTGTCACTGTGGTATATCACATTAATTGATTTGGATATGTTGAACTGTCCTTTCACCCCAGGGTTAAATCCGACTCAGTTAGCCTCCATAATCCTTTTAAAGTGCTATTGATTAGATTTCTGTTTTTGAGTATTCTAAAATTTTTAAATTTTTATTATATTTTTGGCTGTGCCCACATGCAGCATATAGGATCTTAGTTCCCCAACCAGGGATCAAACCTGCACCCCCTGCAGTGGAAGAGTGGAGTCTTAACCACTGGACTGCCAGGGAAGTCCCTTTAAATATTATTTTTAATTCTGAACTGAGATCTCTCTGTATATGTATCTATGTAACTATTTACTCGCCATCTGTCACAATTCAACATGGCACTGGCTTCAATCTCATTCCAAACAATTTACTGAAACTCCAAAAAGATGCTTTAAAAGATGGTTTAAAGATGCTTTAAAGTCTCTTCTATAAAGTGATTTAGTTTTACTTGAATTTGAGTAACGATCATGTCACTTAGCGGCTAATTGACCTTGGGTAAGCCACTTAACTTCTCCATTTCCTTATCCATAAAGTGAGGACAATGAACCTTATCAAGTGCTTTCAAAAGTACCAAATGAAATAACATATGTGAAAGTGTTTTATAAATAGTAGTGCTATATAATGTTAATTATTATTATTATTTTGGAGCAGATTATAGGATTTACAGCTTTATGTTTTTAAATATCTCCTAAAAATTGCTTGCACGGTTGCAATAGGAAAAGCATTTACCTGTGTAAATTATTCAGTTCTTTTAAGCTCTTCTATAGTTTTACACTTTATTCAGGAAGAAATGATTAGCTGTTGAGAGATTTTAAACAAGAGAGTAATGTATTTAGACCTATGCTTTTGAAAGATCACTCAGGCTGCAGTGTGAGAATAGAATGGGTGGTAGTGGGAGTGGCAGCAGAAGTGAAGAGACCATGTGGGAAGCTGTTAGAGTGAACACACAAGGGGATAATGGCATTTTGAATTTAGCAGCGAAGACCGATGGAAGTGCCAGCTTTGCAAAATTTTGAGGAGGTGGAACCAACCAGATGAGGAAGAAGAAGGTTATAAACAACATACAGGTTTTTGGCATGATCAGCTAGAGGGAATCTTGCAGCGTTTTCCTGGGATGGGAGATGTAAGAGGGTTTTATTTAGTTGGCAGGATTTTGCTGTTTTTCATGGGGATGGGAAATACAGAAAGAGGAGCACATTTGTGGGATCGGTTATTGGTTCATTTTTGTACCAGTGGAGCTCGAGATATTTAAATGGACAAATGTCTTTGCAATTGCATAACTTTTCTGGAACTCAGGAGGACACTGAACTAGTGTGGAAATTGCAGTCATGAGCATGAATGCGGTTATTTAGGGAGAGAATTTGTAGACTAAAAGAGTAGAGGGTAGAGAGTATGAACATTTAAGCAATGAATAGAAAAGGTCCATTTTTTGCATATCCCATCTGAGAAAAAGGAGCCAAGATCATAAGGAAAATGTGGCACCGCCTACATCAAGGAAAGATAGAGTTTCACTTAAAAGGGAGCACCCAACAGTGTTACGTGCTGCGGAGACGTCAAATAAGACCTGCACGTGACTATTGGATTTACCAAAATAGAGGTCATTGGTCATAATAGTCAGAAGTATTTTAGTGAACTGATGGTAGACACCTGACATGGGTTGAGAAGTAAATAGGAGGTGAGGAAGTGGAAACAAAATAAGTGGACAACTCAGAGAACTGTGTAGTATGTACTAATTTGTTGAATAAATGAAGATAAATGAGAGACAAGGGAGACAGTCTTTTTTTTTTAATAGATCTTTATTGGAGTATAATTACTTCACAATACTCTGTTAGTTTCCGTTGTACACCAAAGTGAATCAGCCATATGCATACATATATCCCCATATCGCCTCCCTCTTGCATCTCCCTCCCACCCTCCCTATCCCACCCCTCTAGGTGGTCACAAAGCACCGAGCTGATCTCCCCGTGCTATGCGGCTGCTCCCCACCAGCTAACTATTTGACATTCGTTAGTGTATATATGTCGATGCTACTCTCACTTCGCCCCAGCTTCCCCCTCCCACCCCGTGTCCTCAAGTACATTCTCTACGTCTACATCTTCATTCCTGCCCTGAAACTAGGTTCATAAATACCATGCTTAACATCACTAATTATTAGAGAAATGCAAGTCAAAACTACAGTGAGGTATTACCGCATGCTGGTCAGAATGGCCATTATCAAAAAATCTAGAAACAGTAAATGCTGGAAAGGGTGTGGTGAAAAGGGAACACTCCTGCACTGTTGGTGGGAATGTAAATTGATACAACCACTATGGAAAACAGTATGGAGGTTCCTTAAAAAACTAAAAATAGAACTACCATATGACCCAGCAATCTCACTACTGAGCATATACCCTGAGAAAACCATAATTCAAAAAAAGACATGTACCACAGTATTTTTTTTAATATAACAGAAATATAAGCATGTTTAAGTTTTCTTTGGGTGAATGACAGAACAAGAGAAAATAATATTAAGAAAAAGAGAGAGAGAATAAACAGAAAGAGGCCCCCAAGGAGGAAGCTGTGGATGGATCCAGAGCATGGAGGGAAGCATTAGTCCAAGAAGTTCCTCTTCACTGTGAGAGGAAGAAAAGAAAAAGAGTAAGCATGGTTCCAAAGAACTGAGATGCAAAGAACTGAGTTTCCTTCCACGGTCTTCTATTTTTCTCTGTAGAGGAGGAAGGAATGATGAGGGCATTGGTAGCACTTGAGGGTAATGAAGAGGTTTGAAATACATGCTTTGAAGAGTGAATGAGAAAGCTTTTAGATGAAGGAAACATCAGAAAGCTTGGCAAGCAACAGTATCCCTTTGTTAACACTGGAGATCTAAAATGTGTTGTGATACCAGTGTACCTACTTGTGCAGTTTTTTTTTAACTGAAGTATAGTTGATTTACAATATTTTATATTAGTTTCAGATGTACACATAATGATTCAAGAATTTTAACGGTTATACTCCATTTATAGTTATTATAAAATGTTGGCTATATTCCCTGGGCTGTACAATGTATCCTTGTAGCTTATTTATTTTATACAAAGTAGTTGCACCTCTTAATCCCCTGCCCATATCTTGCCCCTCCCCACTTCCTTCTCCCCACTGGTAACCACTGGTTTGTTCTCTATATTTGTGGGTCTGTTTCTTTTTTGTTATATTCACTAGTTTGTTTTATTTTTTAGATTCCACACATAAGAAATAACATCCAGTATTTGTCTTTCTCTGACTTATTTCACTAAGGATAATACTCTCCAGATCCATCCACATTGTTGCAAATGGCAAAATTTCATTCTTTTTTATAGCTGAGTAGTATTCCATTGTATATGCATACCACACCTTCTTTATCCATTTCTCTCTTACGGAACCCAACACGAGATATGGGTTGCTTCCATATCTTGGTGATTGTAAAAAATGCTGCTATGAACATGGGGATACATAATCAAGAGTGGAATTGTTGGATCATATGGTAGTTGTATTTTTAATGTTTTGAGGAACCTCCATAATGTTTTCCACAGTGGCTGTACCAATTAACATTCCCACCAACAGTGTGCAAGGTTTTCCTTTCTTCCACATCCTTGCCAACATTCGTTGTTTGTGATCTTTTCGATGATAGTCATTCTGACAGATATGAGATGATATGGTTTTCTCTTTTCTTCTGGGACCCCTATAATGCAAATATTAGTGCACTTGATGTTGTCTCAAAGGTCTCTTAAACCATCCTCTTTTCTTTTTATTCTTTTTTTCTGTTCATCTTCAGTGATTTCCACTACTTTTTCTTCTAGCTCACTGATCCATTCCTCTGTATCATTTAGTCTACTGTTGATTCCTTCTAGGGTATTTTTCATTTCAGTTATTGTATTCTTCATCTCTGTTTGGTTCTCCTTTATATATTCTAAATCCTTGTTGAAAACCTTTAACTTCTAGCTCTGTTCCTTCATTCTTCTCCTGAGTTATTTGATCATTTTTATGATCATTACATTAAACTCTTTCTCAGGTATATTGCCTATCTCCACTTCACTTTGTTTTTCTTGTTAATTCATTTCGAACACATTCTTCTGTTGCCTCATTTTGCCTAATTTGCTCTTTTTATTTCTATGCATCTGGTAGGTTGGTTACATTTCCTGACATTGAAGAAGTGGCCTTTTGTATGAGACATCCTGTGCATCCCAGCAGCACACTCCCCCTTCGTCACCAAAGCTGTATGCTTTAGGCATGCCCCTTATGTAAGCTATGTGGGTCCTTCTGTCGTGGTGGCCTGACTATTATGGGTGGTCTGGTCGGCATGGTTGGCCCCTGGTCTGGTTGATTGCCAGGCCCTGCCTTGTGTGTAGGCTGTGGGCTGCTAGTTGGCAGGGTGGGTTCATGAGGTGGAACCCTGGGGCTAGTGGTTGGTGAAGTTGGGGTCCAGGAGATCCCGGGGCTGGTGTCCGCCCATTGGTGGATGAGGCCAGTTAGTGGGGCTAATGCCAGCCCACTAGAGGGCAGCCCACCCCAAGTCCTGGGGTCTGGCTGCAGGGCCTAGGGATCCCAGAGCTTGTGTCTGACCACTGGTTTGTGGGGCCGGTTCCTGAAACAGGTGGCTGCAGCGTCTGAGGTGTCTTAAAGCTTGTTTTGGCCTGTTGGTGGGCATGTCCAGGACCCAGCCAGTCCCATGGCTGGTGCTGGCTGGCGGGTGGTTGGGCTGGCAGGCTGTGGGGCTGTATTTGTCCTGGACCTGTTCTCTGTGGGTGGGTGATTCTGGTTCTGAGGCTAGAGCAGGGTTGCTGTGGGTGGGGCCTGCCCACTGGTGGGCAGAGCTGGGTTCCAGGGTTTCTGGCTGTAGGACCGTCAGGGTCCTGGGTCTAGTGCCTGCACCTAATGTGTGGGGCCAGTCCTGGGCCCTCTGTTGGGCAGGGCCGTGTCCAGAGGTAGCAGTGGGCTCAGGTGGTCTCAAGGTAGCCTGTCTGCTGGTGGGTGGGGCTGTTTCCCCACACAGTTAGTTGTTTGGCCTGAGACTTCCAGTAGTGGTGCCTATGGGCTGGTGGGTGGAGGTGGGGCTGGGTCCTGAGGCTAATAAGCTAGAGGGAGGATTCCAGAATGGTGCTTGCCAGCACCAGTGTCCGGTAGAATGAAGCTCCCAAGATGGCTGCAACCAGTGTCTCTGTCTCCAGGGTGAGCTCCAGTTGCTTCCTGCATCTCCGGAACACTCTCCAAGATCAGCAGATAGGTCTGACGCAGGCTCCTTTCAAATTACCGCTTCTGCTCTGGGTCCCAGAGCATGTGAGATTTTGTGTGCACCCTTTAAGACTCGAGTCTCTATTTCCCACAGCTCTCTGAGACTACCAAAATTAAGCTCCACTGGCCTTCAAAGCCAAATGTTCTGGGTGCTTGTCTTGCCAACACAGGACTCCTGGACAGGGCAACCTGATGTGGGGCTCAGACCCCTTGCTTCTTGGGGAGAACCACTGCAATTGTAATTATTCTCTCATTTGTGGGTTGCCCACCCAGGGTATGAGTCTGGACTATACCACTAATCCACCCCTCCTACCCATCTTCTTGTGGCTCCTTCTTTATATCTTTAGTTGCAGAAGATCCTTTCCAGTAGGTTCTGGTTTTTTTCATTAATAGCTGTTCTGTTGATTTCCATTTGCATGGAATATCTTTTTCCATCCCCTCACTTTCACCCTGTATGTGTCCCTAGGTCTGAAGTGAGTCTCATAGACAGCATATATATGGGTCTTGTTTTTATATCCATTGTCTATGTCTTTTGGTTGGAGCATTTAATCCATTTACATTTAAGGTAATTATTGGTATGTATATTCCTATTGCCATTTTCTTTATTGTTGGGGTTTGTTTTTGTAGGTCTTTTTTCTTCCATTCCTCTTTTGTTCTCTTCTCTTGTATTTCTTGCCTGGGGAAGTTCCTGCATTTGTTGTAAAGCTGGTTTGGTGGTATTGAATTCTCTTAGTTTTTGCTTGTCTGTAAATCTTTTGCTTTCTCCATCAAATCTGAATGAGATCCTTGCTGGGTAGAGTATTCTTGGTTGTAGGTGTTTCCCTTTCACACTTTAAATGTATCTTGCCACTCCCTTCTGGCCTGCAGAGGTTCTGCTGAAAAATCATCTGGTAATCTTATGGGGATTCCCTCGTATGTTATTTGTTGCTTTTCCCTTTGTTGCTTTTAATGTTTTTTGTTTGTATTTAATTTTTGATAGTTTGATTAATATGTGTTTTGGTGTGTTCCTTCTTGGGTTTATCCTGTATGGGACACTCTGTGCTTCGTGGACTTGGGTGACTATTACCTTTCCCACGTTAGGGACGTTTTTGACTATAATCTCTTCAAATATTTTCTCAGGCCCTTTCTCTTTTTTATCTTCTTCTGGGACCTCTATAATTTGAATGTTGTTGCATTTAATGTTGTCCCAGAGGTATCTGAGACTGTCCTCATTTCTTTTCATTCTTTTTTCTTTATTCTATTCTGAGGCAGAGATTTCCACCATTCTGTCTTCCAGGTCACTTATACGTTCTTCTGTTATTGTTTCCTTCTAGTGTATTTTTCATTTTAGTTTTTATCTTGTTCATCTCTGTTTGTTTGTTCTTTAGTTCTTCTAGATCTTTGTTAAACTTTTCTTGTATCTTCTCAATCCATGCCTCCATTCTTTTTCCAAGATCTTAGGTCATCTTTACTATCATTACTCTGAATTCTTTTTCAGATAGACTGCTTATCTCCTCTTCATTTAGGTTTGTTCTTGTAGGTTTTTATCTTGCTCTTTCATCTGCAACATATTTTTTTGTTGTCTCATTTTGTCAAACTTACTGTGTTGTGGCCTACTTTCTGCAGGCTGCAGGATTGTAGTTCCTCTTGCTTCTGGTGTCTGCCCCCTGGTAGGGGAGGTTGATCCAGAGGCTTGTGCTGTTATCCCCTTGATAGGAGGTTTGATTGGTGTTATGGTGATCGGAGCCTGCCCTAGAAATTGAGTGGGGTCTCTAGTATATGACCCAGCAATCCCACTCCTGGGCATATATCCAGAGAAAACCCTAATGCAAAAAGATACATGCACCCCAGTGTTCTTTGCAGCACTATCTACAATAGCTAGGACATGGAAGCAACCTAAATTTCCAACAACAGAGGAATGGATAAAGAAGATGTGGTACATATATACAATGGAATGTTACTCAGCCATAAAAAAGAACAAAATAATGCTATTTGTAGCAACACGGATGGACCTAGAGGTTGTCGTACTGAGTGAAGTAAATCAAACAGAAAGACAAATAGCATATGAGATCACTTATATGAGGAATCTAAAAAAAACAAGGGTACAAATGAACTTATTTACAAAACAGAAGTACAATCACAGATGTGGAAGACAGCCTTATGGTTACCAGGGGATAAGTGGGGGGGGAGGGATAAACTGGAAGACTGGAATTGACATATACACACTACTATATATAAAAAAGATAACTAATAAGAACCTGCTGTATAGCACAGGGAACTCTACTCAGTACTCTGTAATGACCTATATGGGAAAAGAATCTAAAAAAAAAAGAGTGGTTATATGTATATGTATAACTGATTCACTTTGCTCTACACCTGAGGCTAATACAACATTGTAAATCAACTATACTCCAATAAAAATTAAAAAGTAATAGTTGTTCTGTAAATAGTTGTAATTTTGGTGTGCCTGTGAGAGAAGGTGAGCTCAGGGTCTTCCTACTCTGCCATCTTGGGAACTCTTCCTCATCTATTTGTGCAGTTTTGCTTGAAATGCCTACCAGTATCTGGGTGCAGGTGCAGGGAAGATGAGAAGTTGGATTGATCCTATTTTGGCGTTTAGTTAGGAACAGTTGATGGAAGGAAAATAGGAGATAGTTATTACAGATAATAGCAAGAGAGTTGTGGATGTTACATGAAGTCTAGAGAATATAGAGAAGACAGTAAAGGCTGAAAATAAGAGATAGGTCCCCATTGAAAAGATCAAGGACTAGTGGTCTCAATAAGTCAAAAGAACAGTTGCTGTGGATGTAACTTGTGAGAGATCCTAGAGGAAAGCAGGCTGAGGTCAGAGAGAGTAATGTTTTAGTTTTGGAGTTTGTGGTAGACCAGCATCTTACTAGGTACTGTTGAACCTGGACCAGGGAGGAGGTCCTGGATGTGACTGTTGGAGTGAAGATGAAATGGATGTCACTGGAACTGAGGATGTTAAGAAATGATAGGATTAGAGTGATGGGTAATAAATTCTTTCCTTTTTGAAGCCACCAAGAATGATGGCACTGCTTTGGATGTATAGGAAGAATGTGATGAACCCTAAAGTTTCATTGTATAAGACAGAGTTACCAGGCAGTTAAAAGATGCATAGAATTATAGAGAGAAATGATGGTATAATCCAAAGTAGGGAAAGTGGAAGTCTTGGGTCAAATTTGGACCATCAATATGCTTTATTTGGCTCAAATTGTATTTTAAAAATTTGATTCAGTTTGTTATAATTTAAATTTAGTTTTCATACATGTGCACATGCATACACACACACACAAGCACATGCACATATAGTCACCATGTACACACACAATGAATTTCTAGATTTGCTTACAAGTTAGAACAATCTGGAAACACGAGCTAATTTTCCTAAACAGGAACTGTGTGAGGTAGATGCTTGATAAATTTTGACCAAATTAAAGATCAATTTAGCAGTTAAAGGATGTTTTCCATTTTGCTCTTTCTTTATCGTTAGGAATATGCATTAAACTTAAGATTTACAGGAATGATCTAATTACATAGATTTGCACAAGATAGGAGAGTTGAGGTCTGCTAAAATATGGTAGAATTTTTGAGATATAATATTATTTTATTTTCATATTATTATATGCTATGCAGTTGACCCTCGAGCAACACGGGATTGAAGTGCACAGGTCCAGTTATATGCAGATTTTTTCCAACAAATATATTGGAAAATATTTTTGAAGATTTGTGACAATTAAAAAAAATTTGCAGATGAAACATAGCCTAGACATATTGAAAACATTAAGAAAGTTAAGTATGTCAAGAATGTGTAAAATACATATTCATAGTAGTCTATCCTTACATAGGCTTAAGGCGAGTGATATTGAGTATAGAAGTAATAAAGTGTTAGTTTTATACTGTTTTATAACTTTTTCTTCAAAGAATTACATTACTGAACAATATGACTCTCTCTCTCTCCCCACCCCCTCTTGTAGTTGAAGAAACTGTGTATCAGCCTGTCATCACAGGGAAGTGTTTTCTTTAATGTAACAATATTTCCAATACTGTATTATGAATATGACTGTATACTGTATGCCAAAAGAATTTTATGACAATTTATTCATTAGTGTATAGGCTAGGCTACCGTGAAGCGTTTTTTACATTAGGTAACTAAAGCAATCCTGTGGCTACTTCTTCACTATCAATGTATGAATCATTATACCTGTAAACAAATATGAATTTTTTCACGTTTTATTTTCATTTTTGATGTCTAGTGTTAGTAATGGGTGTAACATCTACAGCATTTTGTATCATTTAAGGCAATATTGATGTAGGTGCTGACATATGACTCATCTTGTAAATGGAAAACATGAACTCATGGTATTGATAATTATAGTACAGACTGTAAGTGTATTTTCTCTTATGATTTTCTTAACTTTTTCTTTTATTTAGCTTTATTATAAAAATATATAATACTTATAACATACAAAATATGCGTTAACTGTTTATGTTATCGGTAAGGCTTCTGGTCATTAGTAGGTAATCAGCAGGTCATTAGTAGGTAGGTTTTGGGGGAGTCGAAAGTTATATTTAGATGTTCAACTGCATAGGGGGTTAGTGCTCCTAACCGCCACATTGTTCAAGAGTCAACTGTATGTTCTATATATTATAATATTATCTTATGATTTCTTAACAGATCATTGTCAGACTTAAAGAATTTTCTCCTTCTATGCCTTTGATAATATTGTTCCAAAGGAATTTTATGCTCTTTAGTAGAATATTTACTGTTCTATGTTTGAAAGGTCACAGGTTTCTTTGCTGTGACTGAACTTGATTCCTTAGGGACAGAGAATTTCAAGAGGGTTGTTTGTTTTGTCCCTTCAGGATAATCTCTTTCCATCATGAATGCATCATAAAAAGAAATTTTGTGTCTGATACAAGATTTAAAGATTCTACTTTTGTTCTTCTGACTTTTTCTTAGAAATATATTTCTGTACTCTTTCTGTATTCCAAAGTTAACCATTTTCTCTGCTTTTCTAACACTGGAGAAATCTTGTTCATTACTTTCCATAAGAGAAGCATTAGTATTTCACAAAAATTTAACAGTTATCTGTATTTATTTGGAAAGATGCTGTGATGGCTAATTTTACGTGTCAGCTTGACTCGGCCATGGGGTGCTCAGACATTTGGTCAAACATTATTCTGGATGTATTTGTGAAGGTTTTTCTGTAGGAGATTGATATTTAAGTCGGTAGACTGAGTAAGGTAGGTTGCCCTCCCTAATGTGGGTGGATCTCATCCAATCAGTTGAAGGCATGAATTGAACAAAAAGCCTGACCGTTCTTTGAATAAGGGGGTACTCCTCTGCCTGACTGTTTGAGCTGGGATATTGGTCTTTTCCTGCTTTCAAACTTCAACTGAAAAATTGGCTCTTCATGGGCCTGCAGCCTGCTGGCTTTTAGACTGGAACTTACGTCATTTGCTGTCCTGGGTCTCAGGCCTTTGGACTTGAACTAGAACTGCACCCTGCGTTCACCTGGGTCTCCAGATCTTGGGACTTGTCAGCTTCCATATCATGTGAGTTGATTCTTTATAATAAATGCCTCTTGGGCTTCCCTGGTGGTGCTGTGGTTAAGAATCCGCCTGCCAATGCAGGGGACACGGGTTTGAGCCCTCGTCCAGTAAGATCCCACATGCTGCTGAGCAACTAAGCCCGTGAGCCACAACTACTGAGCCCACATGCCACAACTACTGAAGCCCATGCACCTAGAGCCCGTGCTCTGCAACAAGAGAAGCCACCACAATGAGAAGCCTGCACACCGCAACAAAGAGTAGCCCCCGCTCTCAGCAACTATAGAAAACCCGCATGCAGCAGCGAAGACGCAATGCAGCCAAAAATTAAATAAGTGAATAAATAAATTAAATAAATAAATAAATAAATAAATAAATAAATACCTCTCTATATAGATATACTGGTTCTGTTTCCCTGGAGAATCCTGACTAATATGATGTCAAATGAACGTAAGGCACTCACTCTTTCAAAATTTGATTTATTTATTTTGAATGGAGGGCAGGGGAAGGCAGATATATATAGAAATAGAGCCTGAACATAGATGCAATTTTATGTTTTACAGAACCAGTTCTCAGCAGATGTCTTGAGTGGTCCACATTAAATGAGACTATGTAATAGACGCTCACGTTTATATTTGAACTTATTCATTTTATAATGTAGAGATAACTATCTTTTATGTTCTAAAGATTTACTGTCCTATTGATCTCTTCAGTGTGTTTCATTATAAATGGTTGCTTCAGATAAATGATTAGAAAATTATTTTGATAAAAACCATATTTTCTTTTTCCTAATCTATCAAACATTTATGTTTCTCCTAAGGATCATGACAAACATGGAATTCAATACTGAGATTAAAGTGCTTCACTTCTTTTTGGATCAGATATCCATGAGGCTGCAATGTCTTCCTTAAAATTTTTTTCGATCTTTTGTGATCTGATATTATTCTCAATACTTTCAAGAAAGGCCTTGCAATATAACTTATTTGCTGGGAAATAAAGGTATTCATCTAGTAAGTAGGTAGTTTGACAGATCCAAGATCTGTCAGTCCTAAATATAAGACTTTCTCAGACTGATAATAATTTTATTCAACCTTTCATCCAGTCAAAATCTTCTTGTTTTTGAACTACTCTGAAAATTTCAAGTTGTATGAATGGTTTCAGGCCAAGGTGATTTATTACTTCACTAGGAGATAAGTTAACTAATGATATCTCTAACACAAATTTAAAAGGGGTCATGGCGCTTTGAGAACTTTAATTTTGTTTTATTTTTGTTTTTGGTCCTGAGGAGTGATGTATCCATTTGTTACTTGGTTAAAAGAAGGTGCAAGTATATAGAAAACACACGTCCCAATAATTTTAAGCAAATTCGCAAATAAAGATGTATCTTTGGTTCTGCTCCTTTTTTTCTGTAAATGTGTTTTTAAAAAAAATTTTACCTCCGATCATGAACATTGAGTTGTGCATTTGATCCTAAATTTTTTCTCCAGCATATGATTTTGTTTGAGTGTTTCCTCACATTTTGTGGTGCTAGATGATGAATTGCCTGTGGAGATCGCTTTGAAAACTATGGTGTAGCTTGCTGTTCAGATGCCATTTTTACCTGGAAAACTTGTTCTTTTTTTTTTTCAAATTACCCACAACACCCTGGAAATATTTTTATGGCTGCCAAATAATAATTATTAGATGGTGCTGAGGTATCTTGATTTGACATAAAAGGAATTTTTTTTTTAGCAAGGCTGTCCCTAGGTCTATAGGGTCTTATGTGAATTGTGTTCTCCCAAATTCATATGTTGGAACCCTAATCACCAATGTGGCTATGTTTGGAGATAGGACTTTTAAAGAGGTAATTAAAGTTAAATGAAATCATAAGGGTGGGACCTTATTTCAATATGACTAGTGTTCCTCTAAGAAAAGGAGGAGATAACGGGTGTACTCACAGAACAAAAGCCATTTGAAGACACAGTAAGAAAGTTTGATTAGTTCCCATTTATTTTTTGCTTTTATTTCTGTTGCCTTGGGAGACTGACCTAAGAAAACATTCGTACAATTTATGTCAGAGAATGTTTTGCCAATGTTCTCTTTTAAGAGTTTTATGATGTCATGTCTTATATTTAAGTCTTTAAGCCATTTTGATTTTATTTTTGTGTATGGTATGAGGGTGTATTCTAACTTCATTGATTTACATGTGGCTGTCCAGTTTTCTGAATACCACTTGCTGAAGACATTCTCTTTTTTCCATTGTATATTCTTTAGGGTGGCAGAATCTTTACACTGTTTAGAGTTCTTCCCCTCTAATGACATCAAAAATCATGCCTAAAGCCTTTGATCGCTCACAGGTAAAGAAGTGAAAAAAAACTTTATGTTCTTTGCTTACTTCTTTTTATTAAAAGATGTGAATATATGACAAATGGATTATTCAGTTTCATTTTTAGTACCCTGCAATATAATTTAAATTATATAATATCAATAATCATTTTTGACAATTTCCTTTTTATTCTGTGAACTAGAAGATGCCGTTGTTGACATTTGTTTAATGTTTAGTCATGTTTACAGAAAGATTAGAGTCCTAAAGTTACAATAACCCCCAAACCAAAAGGAAAATTTCAGCCTTTGACAAGGAACTGTTTAAGTTCATCACCTGAGACGACTTGTTGACTTGAATTGGGGATTATAAGAAAGAGAGTAATGGTGGCTTCAAGTGCCTCAAACCTGGGTTTCCAGGGTCTGGTTGATTGTAGCCCAAAGAATGTGAAAATTTTTAGCTAAGAAATGAAAAATGTCTTTCAGTATCTTGAAACCATTTAGAGAAAATGCTCTGATGTCATGAATGTGCTATCCTGTGATATAATTAATAAAATGCCCTTGACACTGGACTAGAAGTCAAGAGATTTTTGTCTTGACTTTGTCACTAACTTATGTAAGTAAACTGCTTCACCTGAGCCTCAGTTTCCTCTTATGGGTAAATGAGAAACTTGAGCTAGACTATCTCCAAGGTCTCATTCAGTTTTTACATTTTATAATTCCCTATTTTAAAAAAGAAATTGTCTTGGAATATACTTTACATCACTTATGATTTTAAAATAATTAGTCCCAACTCAAAATTCAATCTCCTTCAGACCTAATAGAATAAGTGCTTGATATTCCCACTTGTGTGTTACCATATCAACTTGCACATATGTCTAGAATAACTGTCATTTTGCATAGCAATCTGATTTATGGGTATCACTCTCTTCTACTAGGTCCTCTGTTTCTCTAGGGCAGCTACTCTACTCATTATTCATTTTGTCCGTGGAATTCAGAACAGGGATCATAATGTAGTAGATCCTCAGTAAATACTTTTTGAATAAATTCATTTAATAAATGCACTATTTCTCAGAGTATGTTCCGTGTACATAATAGTCCACTGAGATACTCTGCAAAAGGAGTTCCATGATATCAAGTTTGTTAAATATGACTTTGCTTTCTCTGTTATGAATATTTACAATTAACTCTTTGAGAAGTTCTGCAGAAAGAAAAATGACTTAATTTTGTGTAAGCTGGAATTTTGCACACGTTGGACTATGAAATTTTTTAAAATGGAAACAATGATCCGTGCAAGATGCTTTGTGAAGCAGTACATTAATGAATTAAATTTAAAACTCTGATAAATATGTTCTTTAGTAATTCTGAAGGAATTCCATATTCTTAAGTAATTAACCACATCAGCTATGATATGATCTCTGCCTACCTCATATCAAAATATTCTCTCTGGGCATTATTACTGTAGTTTCACAAGGCTTCTAAAACCAGCAGGTAATTTCTGCTCAGGGCCTTTGCACAAACCTTCCCAATCTTCTCAGACTGTTCTTTGCTAAACACATCATATGTCTAATAACCACTCATTTTTCATTTCTCTATTAAAATTTCACTTCCTGAAAATATTCATTATTCTGTCTTATAGAACCCTGTTACTTTCCTTTATAGAATTTATCACAGTTGGTACTTTGTTTAATGTTTGTCTTCCTCATTAGGCTTTATAACAATATTGGTGATATATATTTTGTTCACCATTTTTACTCAGCTCCTAGTCTGTAACATGAGCTTAATAAATACTTTTTGAATGAGGATAAATATATTTATTTATTTTCTTAATGATAAATATTTCTCTCCCTCTTTAGGTGGTAATGTGAAGGACGTTAGTTTGTTCTGTGTGTGTTTGTTTACTGTTGTAGTGCCAAAAATATGAGTGCAGTAAGTCGTATTCGATAAATACTTGTTGAATAAGCTAGTTGTTTATTCCACCAGTTTGCATAAACTAAGTTGAATGATGAACTTTTCCCCCTAGTTTTTTTGGGGTATAATTGACAAAAATGTAAGATATTTAAAGTGTACAACATGATCTGATATATGTATACATTGTGAGATGGTTCCCCCATCGAGTTAATTAACAGATTCATAACCTCACATATTTACCTTTTTATTTTTGGTGAGGACAGTTAAGTTCTAGCCTTAGCAAATTTCAGTTATACAATAGACTGTTATCGACTATAGTTACCATGTTTTATGTTAGATCCTTGGAGCTTATTCATCTTATAACAGAAAGTTTGTACCCTTTTATCAACCTCTCTCCCTATTTCCTCCATCCCCTACCCCCTGGCAACAACTTTTCTAGTCTGATTTCAACTTAAAAAAAAGTTTTTTAAGATTCCTCATTTTAGTGATACTATGAGGTATTTGTCTTTTTCTGTCTGGCTTACATCACTTAGCATAATGCACTCCAGGTTCATCCATGGTGTTGCAAATGACAGACTTTCTTTTTTTTAAGGCTGAATAATATTCCATCGTGTGTAATTTTCTTTAGCCATTCATTCGTTGATGGACATTTAGGTTGGCTATTGTGAATAATACTGCTATGAATATGGGAGTACAGATATCTCTAAGATAGTGATTTCGGGATTTCTCTGGCGGCGCAGTGGTTAAAAATCTGCCTGCCAATGCAGGGGACACGAGTTCGAGCCCTGGTCCGGGAAGATCCCACGTGCTGCGGAGCAACTAAGTCCCATGCACCACAACTACTCAGCCTGCGCTCTAGAGCCCATGTGCCACAACTACTGAAGCCCATGCGCCTAGAGCCAGTGCTCTGCAACAAGAGAAGCCACTGCAATGAGAAGCCCGCATACCACAACAACGAGTAGACCCCACTCGCCGCAACTAGGGAAAGCCTGTGTGCAGCAACGAAGAACTCAGACAAAGATAAAAAATAAATAAAAATTAAAAAAAAAAGATAATGGTTTCATTTCCTTTGGATAAACACCCGGAAGTGGAATTGCTGGATCCTATGATAGTTCTATTTATAATTTTTGAGGAACCTCTTTATTGTTTTCCACAGTGGCTGAACCAGGATATGTTCCCACCAGCAGTGTATGAGGTTTTCTCCATGTCTTCAGTGTATGAGGTTTTCTCCATATCTTCACCAGCATTTGTTTTCTCTAATGATGATCTTCCTTCCTCCCTCCCTCCCTCCCTCCCTCCCTCCCTCCCTTCCTCCCTCCCTCCCTCCCTTCCTTCCTTGGGCCTCTCACTGTTGGGGCCTCTCCCGTTGCGGAGCACAGGCTCCAGACGCGCAGGCTCATCGGCCATGGCTCACGGGCCCAGCCGCTCCGCGGCATGGGGGATCTTCCCGGACCGGGGCACAAACCCGTGTCCCCTGCATCGGCAGGCGGACTCTCAACCACTGCGCCACCAGGGAAGCCCTCTAATGATGAACTTTAAATGGTGATCTTTTGGTTATTTTTTATTCTTTAAAATATTTATTTAACTTTCTAACTGATAGAATACTCGGAAATAGGATTTTCATGGGGATGCGAGGAAAAAAAATGAAGCAAAACAAATTGTCTGATTTGCAGTTTAGTAGAATGGAATTTTGTCACTAGAATAGAATTTGAATAGAAACCCAAATTTTGGAAGACTCTTTATGCAATTTCTATAGTAAGAAATTCCTATATGAAGCTGAATGTGCAGGAAGTAGAAAAGAATTCAGAATGGTGAGAGTTTGATTATTTCATGAAATATTTGTTGAGACTACAAAGAATTTTACAGTGTGTTCAAATAGATTGGATATCAGGGTGAGTATCAGAACTGCAAAGGATCACAGTTTGTTTTTCATTATAAACGGTGATAATAATATAAACAACAAAGTATGAAGAGACTATAACAATTTTCTGAACTATAAGCCTCAGGAATTTCACTGTTTCTGAGGCAGGTGGGGATGAACAATGGGTTAGCCCCTTTGAGGAAGAGGAAAGCCTGGGCCCAGTGGAATTGTGACTTATCAGCTGTGCTTACGGGTATAGCTGGAAATGTTTGCCCTGTATTTGCTGACCTGTTCTTTTTCTGCTGTACTGATGAGTTTCTCTCTCTCTCCAACCCCTCCACCCCCTAATCTTTCTAATCAGCTTGGTACTTAAGAAAATATTTTAGCCTAATATTTTAGTCAGGGTAGAAAGTTCAGGAGCTCGTATTTCAAGATTTATTTCCTGGGGAAAATAAATGGAATTAGTGTGTTAAATTTCTCTAGGAAAGTCCTCTTGAGGCAGTTGAGAGTTCGGGGGTGGGGTGGATGCCATTCCGTGTGCTTTAAAGCAATCATTGCAAATGAGAGCACTTCCATAATCATATGTTACACAGTTTCTAATACCCAAGGTGAGTAATTTGCAAAGAAAATATAAAAAAGTATATATGCAAGAGAGAGGTTAAAGTCAGTCTATTTCCCATTTCTGGGGAATTATATATATATAATTTCTGGAGGCTTTTAGATGTCTGGCAGTCCTGAAAGCTCTGAGTGCCCCATGAAAGAAGGTATGACCTTTTCTCTAGAGGTTTCTTTTGTCTAAAGTGTGAGGTGCAGAGAGCCTATCACTCCTTTGCTGGAAATCACACCTGGGTTGTTTCCATTTGACCAGTTTTGGTTTAGAATGTGCTTAATGCCGATGATCACAACTGGTGTCCCATTATTGGCTCTTGGGTGCTGACTCGAATCTCTTTAGCAGGGTTTTCATTACTTGAAAAGATCATTTGTGTATTTAGTAAACATTTCTTGAGCTCTGGCTCGGGGACAGGCGCTCACTGTTCCATGAGTAAGGGGCACTGCGCTGAACGAACGGGCAGAAAGCCCTGCCCTTGTGCAGCCAGATCAAGAAAGTATACTATAGTTTAGTGACTGTTGCTGAGGGTCTAAATCGGAAGGGAGCTCTAAAATGGCAGGGGTGGCCAGTGAAGGGATCACTGAGAAGTAGACTTTTATGTCAAGCAAGTGATAGAGCTAGCTTTCTTGGGGAGAGCAGCCCAGGAAGATGGAAGAGCCAGTGCGCTGGCTGAGATGGGAGCTTGTCCCTCGGCTTCAAGGAACAGAGAGAGAGGCCGCCAGTGTGTCTGGGATGGTGTAAGTGAGGAAGCACAGTTATGAGATGAAATCAGAGGGAATGTGTACCTCACATGGGGCCTTAAGGTCTATATATTAGAATCACCGGGGCAGCTCAGGCCACATCCTGGACCAATTAAATTAGAATCCGTGAGGGATGAACCCAGGCACTGGCCGTTTTGAAGTCACTCAGTGTGGAACCAAGACTAAGAAACATCACTAATAGGGGGATGAAATTATATGATCTGAATGGCATGATGGGATATCCATTTAAAAATATTCACGTTAGCTTCTAGTTTAAGAGTATTCTGTATGGAAAAGAAAAGAGCAGGGATTATCACTTGGGAGGTTATTGTAAGCTTCCAGGCAAGAAATGGTAGCAGTGTGGGGTGGCAAGAAGTGGTATATTTTGAGCTCAGTGATATATATTTTGAGCTCAGTGATATATAAATTGAGCTCAGTGATATATAAATTGTGTCCCCTAAAAGTTTTATATGCTGGTCTGCAATAAGTAGCTTATATAATTCACGGTTGTGAAATAGGCTGGCACTGACTCCTTGGTATCCAGCATAGGTATGGTGGTTCAAAATAAGGGGAAACTGCCATCAGAGGTTCTGGCAACGTTCTGGTTCTTGAGTTGGATAATGATCTGCTTGTAAGACTCCACGAAATCATACATTCATGACCAGCACTTTTCTGTATATGTTTTATAATTCTACATGTAACAAGGTGGAGGAGCCTATCTTAGAATATAAGAGACTAAAGAGGCTTAAAAATGCATTGGTGATGCCTCTCTCTTGTTCAGTAGCTGCAGGATGGTGCAGGTGATTATGAACATTTGGGCATCCTTGCTTTCCAACCCCCTGATGACCGACCTTTCTGTGTTCCAGTTTTCTACAAAGACCTTTGCCATAATAACAAACGTGTAAGACGTCTGTTCTGTTCTGATGAGGTTACTCAGATGAAGGTCTTTCCCTCGTTAATATTCGACCTGGTGGGATTGAGATCCTTGTGGAAGTAAGATGAATGTTTGACTTGGTGGGAGGGAAACAGGGGCATGTCTAAGGTCACCAAAAGATCAGAGAAATCAGTTTATTTGAGAATCTTACTCTCTTGACTACTGACTTTGTCACATGACCTTGTGCTTTACTAATACTGCAGTCTTAAAAAGTGACTCTGTACTTTGGGGAGTTCAGTGAAAGCTGATGTTTAAAAAGAAGCGATGGACCCCAAAGACTCAACTAATGCGATTGCAACACCTTCTGGAATGCATTAATGTGCTTTTTTGAATAGACTTAAGCAAAGTTTGCATTTGTAAACAAAAATGAATAGAGTGAAAGATTCCTCTCTTGTAGAAAGAAATTGACATGCCAGACATAATTCACCCGGACCTTCATTTGTTGGTGAATACAGTGCATTAAAAGAGAGCGTTTTCAAGGAGCCAAGTCACAGCGAATACTTTGGCATTGTTTCATGGCTTTATATCTAGAAAGAGTAAGCTTGGAGGGACCTGCCAGCATTGGCTTGGCACTGTGAGTAGGGCCCTTGAAGGGACAAGTTGGATGTTAGTGCCTTGTCTGATGTTAGGGAGAGCATCATTTGGATAATGACACTCAGTTTTGTTCTGTTCTCTATTCAAGTACCTTAAGAGTTGGTTTTGAAGGTAGAGTTTTTCAGGGCCTGAAATGGATGCTTATATATGCCTAACTACCTTCCAGTGTAATATCTGATAATCATTACATGTCAGCTAGTCAGCTTAAAAGCAATCTCAAAGAGGATTTTTCTGCTGTTTTTTAAACCCTGTCTTTTAAAGCTTAAGAGGAAGCAGAGAGGAAGTCTTTTCTATACCAAAAGAGATACAAAGGTACCAATCATTGGCTTTTGCTGAGCTGACAGTGCACTTAACTTCTGCTGCAAATGCATTTTATTGTAATAGGATGATGTGAAAAAAGATGTTTTGCTACACACAGGCGGGCAAATATTACACCACAGGGCTTGTATTAATTGCCATCCGGGCCATATGCTCTGCTTAAGCAAATGCATTGCCTTGTGAAAATTGCTTTCCCTGGTAAACCTAGTGTAGCCATCTCTCATTTATTTCCTTTATAGGATTTAGTCTGAGCACTCAAGCTAATCAGTAATACTAACATTTAATATATTGAAAACATTGTCATTTTCTAGTTCTTTCTAAACTTGAAACATATAATAAAGAAAACATTGGAGGATTATTTTTTCATTTTTATAGATTTATTTATCTATTTATTTATTTTTGGCTGAGTTGGGTCTTCGTTGCCGTGTGCGGGCTTTCTGTAGCTGTGGCGAGCAGGGACTACTCTTCGTTGTGGCGCACAGGCTTCTCATTGCGGTGGCTTCTCTTGTTCCAGAGCACGGGCTCTAGGCACGTGGGCTTCAGCAGTTGTGGCACGCAGGCTCAATAGTTGTGGCTCGCGGGCTCATAGGTTGTGGCTCACAGGCTCAGTTGCTCTGCGGCATGTGAGATTTTCCTGGACCAGGGCTCGAACCCATGTCCCCTGCATTGATAGGCAGATTCTTAACCACTGCGCCACCAGGGAAGTCCCATATCGGAGGTTTTGAACATTGTTTATATTTTTGCTTCATTGAATGGAATTTTGTGGGCTTTAAGAATGTGATCGTAACTTTGAAGTTTAAATTAATTTTCTAGTTTTTTTTAGCCTTTTGCCTACTGAGTAAACTTTAGATCATTCTGAACAAAATTCAAAATAGAAGCAGGATTTTTCCCTTCAGTTGTCACACAGGTCTGTGACTTTGGAGCTTCCATAACAACAGAAACTTGAAGATAGGGTATCTGTACTGGTTCTGGATTATCTGAAAGTATTTTTCGGATCTGATGAAATTGAACAGCATTAATGACACTGTTGCCCGTGATAAAGGAGACACTGGTGGTCCATGACGTGCTATGGCAAGATACTCATGCTCCACGTTGAGAAAGGCAGTTTGGTGCATGAGTCTTTCGACTCCCATTCAACCTCTTCAAGGTGGGCCTTGAGCTTGGGAGAAAGAGCTCACACAGCCAGTGCCAAGCTTATCATTTTGCATGGGAAGATCTTTCTCTGTTGTTAGCCCAAGGTATGTTCTTTTGTTCTGCTGTGTGCGAGCGTCATATAGAACTTGGCTGACCCCAATGCTATGTCTGTTCTCTGAGAGGAGGGGATCGAAGCCATCTGTTGAGGCATGAGAGGGGTGCATGTGAGCCAAATGTCCTGTGTCAGCCAGCAGGAGAGACCCTTTGGCCCTGGGTGACTGATGTCCACTATTGAAGTGGCTCTTGCTCTGTCTCTTCTCTTTATGAGTAAAATATTGTTCCATCCAGTGCCTGACTCTGCTGTATTCTCCCTGGTCACTTTGATACCAAGATGCAATGGGCAGAAGTGTTTGGAATCCTCCCCTGGGACTGGTAACGGGTAAATGGTGTTCTGCTAGACACTGGGCTATTTCTAAGTGTAGGGGAGAACTTGAAGAAAGAAAATGGTGGTCTCAAGTCTCAAGATTCAGAGAACGGACTAAAATGCGTTTATGACTGCCCTAAAATAAACTTTTATTTTCTGTAAACATAGGGCTGAGATTTCTGAAAACCAAACCTGAAGTCTAGTCCTGAAGGTGCCTAAATTTCAATGCAAAAAAGCCTTGAAGAATTTCTTACCTTTTTTAAAAAAAATTTTATTGAGTATAGTTGATTTAAAATGTGTTAGTTTCTACTGTACAGCAAAGTTCATCAATTGTACATATATATCCACTCTTTTTTAGACTCTTTTCCCATATAGACCATTACAGAATATTGAGTAGTGCTCCCTGTGCTATACAGTAGGTCCTTATTAGTTACCTATTTTATATATAGTAGTGTGTTTATGTCAATTCCAAACTCCCAATTTATCCCTCCACCCCTTTCCCCCCTGGTAACCATAAGTTTGTTTTCTATGTTTGTGACTCTATTTCTGTTTTGTAAATAAGTTCTTTTGTACAATTTTTTTAGATGCCACATATAAGCAATATCATATGATATTTGTCTTTTTCTGTCAGACTTCACTCAGTATGACAATCTCTAGGTCCATCCATGTACAATCTTACAGAATTTCTTATGTTGATTATATTGATTTGCAAGAAGTGGAAACCAAAACATTGAAGTGAGGGCATATGGACAGACCCTGATAGAGTGGAGGACATTGGACTCAAATTCTGCTGAGTCTGCTAGAATAAGAGGCTCTTTATCCATTGTCTGTGGAGGGTAGCTCTACTTGCCTGAAGAACATGAAGCCTCCTTTGAGGTAAAAGCCTTGCAAAGCACTGCTGATTCTTCTTAGGGCCTACTTCCATCCAATACCTTTTAGATCTGTAATCAGACTAAAAATCCTGGTGCCAGCTTAGAGGGTTAGATACAAAATACGATACATGAAACACTGCCATACACACCAAGATAACTGCAATTTTACTAATTATATTGACAGAATCCTGGAGCACATGTATGGGAATGAATTCTAAGGTAGTTGGAACAGCGTGGGAGAAATATAATCTTGTTTTGGGCTGAATTTGTTGATCTGGATGAACTAAGGAGAGATTCTATATTTAATATTTTAGCTTAAGTAGCTAGGATGACTCTAAGAGTTTCCTTGGTTTGTTTACTGAAACAGGGGCCCAAAGATGACCTATACTAATTGAAGTTGAAATTTCAGGAGTTTCTTGATGTACTGTAGAGAAAGGTATTCAAAGGCTTAGAAAGATTGTGATGCAAGAGTGGATCTGTTATGTAAGACCTATGCACCCAACCTGGAACCATGTCCCACAGGAGGGTCCAGAGGACACTCCCTTCATCTGAGCTCTAAGAAATACATATGTAAAGGAGCTCAGCATCCCTGGAGAGCTCTATAGTGGCAATTCTCTATAGGTTAGGACTGACAGTGGGATGCTGTCATCAAACTGGACTCCTCGAATTCAAAGGGGATGTTGAGGTCCCTGGGGGGCAGGGACCAAAAAGTGGCACTTAATTTCCAGAAGCAAGGTGGGTGTGGTTACCATACTGGACAGCAGAACTAAAGCAGTAATCAGAATTCGACCTGTAAAGAGAGAGGGAGATCATTGATGATCATGGTGTCTATAAAATTGAAATATTTTTACAGTTGCCTGTAGTCTTACTTGAATTGTTTAAGTGGCAAACTCTAGGTCTAGAAACAAAGATCTGTATTGAATAACAGCAATAGAGTCGTTCTTCTCAATCAATTCCCAAACACAAGCCGGTTTCCAGACCCAGAGTACCTTGAATGAAGGGAAGGCCAGGTCTCCTTGAGGAAGGATCCTTTGACATAGCCAACATTTTATACTGGAAATTTTTTCAATATTCCTCAAAGGGACCTACTGCTATTTACCAGTGTGGTAAGTTGAAAAAGGGTAAATAACCAGTGTTTTAGGGAATTACTGGATAGTGGTCTCATGACGGACATTCCAAGAAACCCCAAATGCCATTGTGGTCCACTAGTCAGAGAAGAGGCTTATGGATGCAAGGTAATCAAAGAAGTTTTGATTTGGGTATTAGTGGGACAATGGGTCCTTAAATCCATCCTGTGGTTATTTCCCTGGTTTGCAAATCCATATTTGAAATAGGCATGCTCAGCACTGGCAGAATCGTCACACTGGTTTCCTGACCAAGGTGGTAAGGTGGCTATTTTGATAAGAAAGGTCAGGTGGTAGCGCCTAGATCTTCTTCTATCTACCAGAATCATAAATCAAAGACAGCAGCACACATCTGAAGTGATTGTAGAGAATATGGCCCCCACCGTGTGCTTGAAAAATGGTGACTCATGTCCTCACAACTTGTGTATTGGCTCAGCAGACAGATGGATCTTGGAGAATATCAGTGGATTAGCATCCCCTTATTTGGGTGTTAACTCCAATTCTAGCTGCTGTTCCAGATGTGGTTTGTTTTTGGAGCAAACTGGCATACCTTCATAACTTGGTATATCATTATTTACCTGGAAAATGCTTTTTTTAACCGTCTGTAGTAGCTAGAATAGGCCAGATGGAGTGGTGAAATGGTCTTTTGGAGACTTTATTAGAGCACCAGCTAGATGACAGCACATGGCAGGGTTGGGGCAGCATCCTCCAGGATGTGCTAGATGCTCTACATCACTGTCCAATACATGGTCCTGTTCTCCCAAAGTCAGGATTTGTGGGTCTTGGAATCAAAGGGTAAAAATGAGAGTGGGTTCTCTCACAGTCCTCCTGGTGATCTGTTAGCAAAATGTTGGTTCCCTGTCCCAGTGATTTTAGGCTCTGCTTGTTTAGAGGTCTGAGTTCCCAAGGGAGTAATTCTTTCACCCGGGAGACATGTACAGTTTCTCTTAATCTGGAAGTTGGTACTGGCCACTTGGGGTTTTTCATGCTAGTGAATCAACTGGCAAAGAAGGGGGTGCTGTCCTGGCTTGGGTTGTTTATCACGATTATGAAGAGAACAAATGTATTGCTACCATGCTGTGGGGGCTTGGGAGGAGTATGTCTGGAATACAGACGTCCTTGGGGTGCCTCTTAGTACCTCCATCACCTGTAATAAGACTTAATAGGAAAACTATAATAATCTAATACAAGTGGACCAAATACTTCAAAAATGAAGGTTTGGGTCATCTCACCAGGTGAGGAAACTTGAGCAGTCAAATTGCTTCTGAGGCAAAGGGAATATGTAATAGGTAGTGAAAGAAGGAAGGTATAATACCAGCTACAAGTATATGACCAATGAGGAATGAGAACCGTAATAATTACGATAATTTCTTGCTTATCTTGATATGAATTTATTTGCATATTATCTTATCAATTGTAATATACGTATTAATCCATTCTTTTCTATTGCTTCCTCTTCAATTCTTTTACTAACATAAGATATATTCACAAGTTGTTAACCTATACTACAGAACATCAAATAGGGAGTATTTGCTGATTTGTTGCTGATTTGTTGGCTCATTTTGTTGAGGTAAGACATCACCTGTGCTTGCAGATTCTCCAGATCTCCCTTTTACTGTCTCTGAGTCCCAGGCCAGGCATGCGTGTAGCTCTGTGATGAAGTGTACCAGCATCATCCGTAGGTCACCAGTGCGACTGAGGTTAGAAGCGTTGAGAGACACATTACACTGGCTTCACTGTTCTAAATTTGTCTTTGCAGATTTCATTGTCTTGTTCTCTTCCTTTTCGCATCCAGCTTTTCTTCCCCACTGTGGGCCCTGCTGACCTACAGCGACTTGAGGTTCACCAACAAATGCAGAGTCAACAGTCATCTGTAGATTTCTTCATTAGGTCCCCTTCCTGTTCAGTGGAGCTGGGCCCAGCCTTTGCCTTCTGGACTTATACTTCTCTATCTTCTCCCACAGTTGGGTCAAGTCTCATCTCTGTAATAAATCCCTTAATTAATAACACTCAGATTGCTGGAACCCTAACAGTCATTCTGATCATTAATATTTACCTTACCAGTGTTGCTACAGTTTAAGTCTTTCTAAATCTGAAATTTAAACTATAAAAAAATGGATGTTTTGAGTACTACATTAGGATTTTGGTTTAATTAAAGAAAATATTGTTGGCTTTAAGAAAATGCTCAACATGTATAACTGTGAGGCTCAAATTAGGTTTTTACTGATTGTTCACCCCTCACCTGCTAAACCAAACAGACCATCCTGAACAAAATTCACAATAGAAACAGGATTTTTTTCTTTAATTCTCACTCCCTGGAGCCAACTGTGGATTGTGATTTTCTCTTTTAGTTATACTGTTGACTTTCGGGTGAACCTGTAACTCCCATGCATGTATTTTTTGAGGTTGACATTGAGTCCAGTATTACAGGATCATGGGGAGAAAGTGTCAGCTTTGCGGTGGTGGCTTTTTGTGCCTGAATTGTTAGAACATATTTAGATGTTAGTAGTTCTCCTAAGTACATGCATATTTCATTGTGCCTGGAGCATAGTATTTTTGCTGGGCCATGGACCACACATTAGAAAAAGAAATGAAGAGAATTTCTTTATGCTTTTATCCACTGTAGATTTGATATGTTACATTACATGCTTTAAAATTTAACAGGGTATAATGCTCCCCTTCACTGTATCTTTCATCGATAAAGAAATCTAATAAATAAACTTATTTGGGTCCTGGAGAGAAAATCTCAGGGAGTTTCATCACAGCAGAACCCGCTTTTGACTCAAAACTAGTATATCTAGTTTTAGATATAAAAGAATTGAGCTACGTGGAAGCTGTTAGATGTTATAATGCAGGGATCCTAATGGTGATCAGAATTATATCAAATAAGCTTATTATAATGATACATTTGCATAAAACCTCGTATGTTCTGTGGATATCATTTTGAATCATCCTTGTTCATGTGAAATTTTTAAAAATTACATTATATTGCACGGAGCTTCATGTAACATTATATCTTGGACTACAAAAAAAAGATAAAAGATTTCTTATTTTCCTATAAGGTAAAATTTGAGACTGTTTTTTTTTTTGCGGTACGCGGGCCTCTCACTGTTGTGGCCTGTCCCGTTGTGGAGCACAGGCTCCAGACGCGCAGGCTCAGAGGCCATGGCTCACGGGCCCAGCCACTCCGCGGCATGTGGGATCTTCCCGGACCGGGGCACGAACCCGTGTCCGCTGCATCGGCAGGCGGACTCTCAACCATGGCGCCACCAGGGAAGCCCGAGACTGTTTTTAAGAGGTCAGGGAATGTATTATTTTTGCTATACATATAGGAAAGAGAAATGTCTCCTTTGCAAATTTGGAATGGAAGTCCTTCAAAAGTCAGAAGTAGAGCGGAAAAGCATTTCTTGAGCTTTGGCCTGATTAGATGCAACTAACATTTGATGTAGCATTCAACCATTTACTAGGTGAACCAGACTGGATGGAATTCAGCTGAAAAATGATAAAATTAAAAAAAACTATAATAATAGTTGTCTGTAATGTTTATTAAATTGGTCAAGGACTTGAAAGTAATATCTTTGATAGGTCAGGTCATAAATTCTCTAAATTTGACAGTCCACTCAAAAGAAAAATGCAGGCTTTCAGACAGCTGCCAACTGTTAAATAATTTTTATCACTGACTAATCTTACCTTGTGATTTAGGAGATGCTAGGGATTACATGAGGCTTAAGTCAGGCCAGCTTCCATTACTTTATCTCCTGTATCCTCTTTTCAGTATTTTGCTGCCATCAAGAAGTTACATAAATATTCCCAGGGTATAATCAGTCAGGCAGCCCATCTTGTCCTTTCAGCTGGCTGTGAGGTCATTCTGGGAAAATGAAGTCTTTAGAGGATAAGGCTATGCATTTCAGAAAGCATGAAGAAAGGGTATCTGCTCATGTGCTAAAATATATTTTACTAAAATGATAAAAATCATCTCAAATTGCAGATGTTGGACTTTATCCTGTTTGGCCTTACAAAGATTGTGAAAACATGGTTGTGTTTCTGGACAGATTCTTGCTTCCTGTTCATCTTTTCAAGCTCCAAGATGATGAGAGGAAAATGAAAATCTTGTTCCATTTTCTTCCCATTTCAACACTAACAGTATATATGAATCAGTTTCCTTTATGATAGGTCAACTTATTTTTTTGCGGTACGCGGGCCCCTCACTGTTGTGGCCTCTCCCGCTGCGGAGCACAGGCTCCGGACGCGCAGGCTCAGCGGCCATGGCTCACGGGCCCAGCCGCTCCGCGGTATGTGGGATCTTCCCGGACCGGGGCACGAACCCGTGTCCCCTGCATCGGCAGGCGGACTCTCAACCACTGCGCCACCAGGGAAGCCCAGGCCAACCTATTTTTATAACGACCATGTTATACCTGGATTCTCTCTGTTTTACACACACACATCCTTTTCTGTTTCTTTTTTCTCAAAAGCAAGCACGGGGAAATCTTCATGTGTACTATCTTCTTGAATATAAGATCAAGTATACATGGGCTGAAAGATAGTCCTAGTGTTTATTGCATCCTCTTTAAGATATGGATCGCTTCATAGTTAGGACCTTGTTGTTTATCTATTTTACATATAGTAGTTTGTATCTGCTAATTCCAAACTCCTAATTTATCCCTTCCCTCCATTTCTCCTTTGGTAACCAGAAGTTTGTTTTCTGTGTCTGTGAGTCTGTTTCTGTTTTGTAAATAAGTTCATTTGTATCATATTTTATATTCGGCGTATAAGTCATATCCTATGATATATGCCTTTCTCTGTCTGACTTACCTCACTTAGTATGATAATCTCTAGGTCCATCCATGTTGCTGCAAATGGCATTATTTCATTTTTTTTTTAATGGCAGAGTAGTAAGGAATTTGTTCTTTTTTATTGTTGAATAGTGTCCTGTGGTATGGATATGCCAGTTTGTTTATTCATTCTACAGGTGAGAGATATTTGGGTTGCTTCTGTATTTTAGTGATTATGAATAAAGCCACAAAAAGTATTTGTGCAGGCTTTGGTGTGAACACAAGTGTTCATTTCTCTTGCTGTAGAGATTGTCATAGGTATTTCTTGTGATTTTTTAATTAATTACATTCTACTTTCAAATACTACTATACCACTTTACATGTAATGTAAAGATCTTCCAACATTGTATCCCCAATCTTCCCTTCCATCTTTCATGCTAGTTTTGCCACACATTATACTTTTACCTGTGCTGAGATCCCATAAGGCATGGCTACCATTTATGCTTTAGACAATCGTTGGACTTTGGAAACATTTTAAACTTGAGTTTTATTTTTATTTATTTTTTTTGCCACTCAAGAGGCTTTCTCCATTTTATTTCTTTGGGAAAAGAAAACGAAGTCTTTCCATCACATGTGGTAGATATATATATATATATATTTGTATATATTTATATATAATTTCTTTTGTGGTTGGAAATCCCAAAGCTGAGTCTGTTCATATTTTTTTCTATTTTTTTGTTTCCTACTAATGCCTCCTCTTCCCCCTGCCCCTCTGGCCCGGGCCCAGTTTCTGGGGCAGGTGCAGTGAAGGGTGAGTGGAATGGGCTGTGGTTGCCAGGACAGCCCCCCACCCAGCTCAGAGATCTGGTGAGGGGCACTGGAAAGGGCTGTGGAGAAGGACAGAGGCCCCAGGGGCACTCCTGTTTTTGTGGGGGATGCACAGCTTGTTAAACAGTCACCAGTCATGGGAGGAAGCTGGTCAGGGGTCGGGGGATTGCTCACAGTATTTGCCAGCTCCCTCCACCCTGCCCCACGAACCCAGTCTGTGGGTGGGAAGGAGAGAGTGAAAAGAGAGAAATACAAGGGCTGAGGGCCAAGCCTCCTCCGATTTTTATTGCTGGTGTTAAACTTGAGTTTTAGATTAACTTTGTTTATGCCAATTTTAGTGCTTTTTGTTGCCTGTGTAATTAAAAGTTTCTTTCTGGCATTATTACTTTTACCTGAAGAACTTTAATCTTTCCTATAGTGTAGGTTTGCTAGACTAGTGTAGGTTTGAAAGACTTTGTTTCTGTTTATTTGAAAAGTCCTTATTTCTCCTTCATTTTGTAAGATATATTCATTGCATACATGATTCTGTGCTGACAGTTTTTTTTTAACCTTCAGTACTTTAAAGATGTCGCTCCATTAGCAGTTATATTTGATATATTAAAAAAACATTGACTTGTGGAAGTGTTTAATAACTAAAATGAGTAGAAAAGGGACTCTGAGGAATATAGGACTTGCTACCACCATAGGGCTCAGGGAGCACAGCCAAAAAAGGAACAAGGAATTTGGAAGCCGTCCCTTCCTACCACAAGAGGTTCAGACATCATGGGAAAGGGTATGGCTGGGGATTGCTAGATGGTGGAGAAGTTCTCTCTGGCAACGAGGCATGAAGCTGGACTGCAGAAAGCTGCCCTCTGGAGTGTCAGAGAAATTGGCTGGAGAGTGAGCACCCCGGCGGCCAGCTGCCATCCCAGAGGAAGGGGAAAAAATCACCCTAGAACTGGGAAAAGAAGCCCTTTTCCGTACTATTTCTTCCAGCGTCCGTCCAGCCCTCTCTGTTGAGCAAGCCTAACATTGTGCCAGCTAACAAAGGAGAGATGTTCATAGGGGCTTTGCTTTCCTCTAAAAATGCAGAACAAAGAATTGTGGGTTTGGAGTTATGACGCAGTAAACTGACAACCAACACACATGCCAAAATAAACTAGTTGCAAAATGTACAACTAGGTATCACATGAGGCTTATCTACATAACAGCTAGAAAAGTGGATATAGAACAATCTTCCCTGAAGACTTCAGTGGAGAATCTTTCTTCACCTCTTTCAGCTCATACCTGGTGGCCCCAGGTCTAACTCCAGTCTCTGTGTCCATCTTCACATGGCTTTCTTCTCTGTGTGTCTTTCTGTGTCCTCTCATCTCCTTATAAGGAAGCCCACCCTAAATCCAGGATGATTTCATCTTCAGATCCTTAACTAACGCAAATATCCAATTTCCAAATAATGTCACAGGTTCTGAGTGGACACAGATTTTGGGGGGCCGCTACTCAACCCACCATAATCATTATACAAAATTCAACTGCGTTTGTACATACTAACAATGAACAATTAGAAAGCACAATTTAGAAACTCATTTATAATCACAAGAATAAACTCAATAATGAATGTGCAAGTCCCTTATGCAAAAATCTACCAAACATTGTTGGGAGAAGTTAAAGAAGACCTAAATAAATGGAGAAATACACCATGTTCTTAAATTGAAAACCTCAGTATTGTTAAGACATCAACTCTCCACACGTTGATCTATAGATTCGTTGCAATTTCAGTCAAAATTCTGGCAGGCTTTCTGGCAGAAATCGACAATTTGATTCATCAACTTATATAAAATGAGCAAAGGCTTGGAACAGATAATAAAATAAGAATCAATATGTACACGACAGGATGCTCAACATCTTTAAGTGTCATGGAAATGCAAATTAAATCATAATGAGATACTGACACATCTAGTAAAATGGATAAAATAAACAAACAAGTAAATAAATGGATAAACATATATGATAATGTTGTCAAACCCAAGTTTGTGTGCCCAATGCACAGTGAAGCAAACAAACCAGAACGTCAGAGTTTGGAGCAGAGATAGGTTTATGGCAAGGGTAGAGCAAGGAGAACATGGCAGCTCATACTCAAAAGCCCCAAACTCCCTAATGGGTTTCAGGGAAGAGTTTTTAAGGGGAAGGTGAGGGAGAGGAGTCTCAGGGGTGTGGTCAGCTCATGTATGATTCTCTGATTGGTTGATGGTGAGGTAACAGGGCTGTGTCACAGGGCTGATATTATCAGTCCTTAGGCTCCAGTAGGTCTGGGGGCTGTATGTGCTTGTGTTCATCCAGTAGTTAACATCTTCCATTTGGTGGGGATTTTAGCATCTATAAAACAACTCAGGAAATGTGCATCAGAGAGTGTTATCTAGGTACTTCAGGGAGAAACTCAAAGATTCTGTGACTGACACGTGGCTGATTACTGTTTAAATTGTTACTTCTCCTGGCCCCACTGCTACTTTTGTTGCCACCTGTTCACATCCTTTCAATCAATAATTCTTGAGCTAGGCTTTTGTGACTCAGGGGAATCCTGGGAGACTATAGCTTTTCTACAAATATGAGGGAGGCAGAGGATGTGGGGAGAAGGGTCTGTCCCATGAAAGCCCCAAAAGGTCCTGCTAGGTTACAATAGCAGGTGTTGGTCATGATGTGAAGCAATAGGAACTCTCATACTTTGTCAGTGGGAATGTAAATGGTACAACTTTGGGAAGCCATTTAAAGCAGTTTCTTAACGAGTAACATACACATCATATGACCAGAAATTTCACTCTTAGGTATGCAAGAAAGAGAAATGAAAATGTATATCTGTCTAATAATTTGTGTATAAGAATGTCCAGAGTAGTTTTATTCATTAACTCCAAAATTGAAAACAACCCAAATGTCCCTCATCAGGGGCTTTGATAAATAAACTGTGGTACAACTGTAAAATGAACAACTACTCAGCAATGAAAAGGAATAAAATATTGAGAATAGGTAGCAAAACAAATGATCCACAGAAACATTGGGCTAAATCAAAGAAGTCAGACATACAATGCCTACCGTGTGATTTCATTTATATGATAGTCTAGAAGAGAAAAGAATAATCTATAGGGATAGAAATCACATCAGTGGTTGCCTGGGGTGATCATATCAATGGTTGGCTAGTGGCATGAGGGAGTTTTTTGGGGTGATGTAAATGTTCCACGTTTGATGGATATAGTAAATAAATATATATGTGTATTAAAAGCTCATTGTTCTATGCACTTCACATGGGTGCATTGTATTTTATGTAAATTATAGGAAAATGTGGTTTATTAAAAACAATCCAAACAACCTGAGAATAATTTCAACCCAGTGTTGAGAATGAATGCCAGATTGCATGCTCTTCACTCAAGAGAGTGGGACTTGAGAAAGTGGGGAAAGAGGCACTTTTAACTCCTTAGTAGAGGAGTGTGGCTGGAGGTCCATAGGACTCCAATTTGGGTGATGCCGGAACCCCTTCTGCCGCCAAAGCCCATCCTGAGTACACAGCACTGCATGTTATGCTCCCCCTTTTCCAGATTGTTTCTTCCCGCAGACCACCTTGTAATTGTTTACATCTGTGTCCCTAATAGGCTGTGAAGAACTCTTTCATTTCTCTCTTATTGTAGGCACCTGAAGTGGTTGGCCGTAGTTCAACGTCTGTGAATGAATTAGCTCACAGTCCAGAAAGATCAGAGCTGCACTTAGAATTTCAGGTTAACAACTGCAGGAACTACTGGCTGTCACCCCACTGTGTTCTCATAATGGGGTCTCTAGCAGAACATTAAGATCAAGTTGAAATAAGAAAGAATCACAGTAACAAAGGGTAGAGTAAATTGTTTAAATCTCAAGCTGAGTTATTTCTGGTTCAGTTTCAAGTTCTAGGGGATGATATTTATTAGTCCTTTGATACAATCTAAGCTGGCCATTCCATTTTGGGGAACAATCAGTGTTTAACTTGCCAGCACAGAAATTCTTTGCCACAGTTAGCCTCACCTTTGATACCTCTTGATCAGATTGTAGCAATGGTTGCACTTAAGCTGGAAAACTCAGAAATAGAAGCTACTACTATGCATTTTTTCTCTTTGGCTGTATTTTCCCCTGTAACTCTGTTCTAGACTCTGCAGTGATTGCTTATGCCCTTCTGGGGAAGTTCGGAGTGCTCACTTGAATCTGTGGAGTTTGGGTGTTCTAACCACCTTGGAAAGCACGGGAGCACCTATTTCCTAGTGCAGGGAGGTCATCCAGGGAGCTGCTGCTTTTAATTGTGAAGTGGAAACTATGCATTACTCTGGGAAAAAAGAGAAATTACTTTCCTTGAAACGTCCATTTGAGCCAAATGTTTTGACCTCCGGCATAAAAAGCATTAGTTGTGGCACTTTTTGTCGTCTAACAACATTCTCTCTTCTTCTTTATTAACAATCCCTTGATTCTATTCAGGCCTTAATTAACCAGCCCCAGGTGGGGCTGGTTTGTCCGACCCAACGTGGCAATCCCACGGGCTTCACCACTGATTGGTTGAAGTGTGAGCATGTGACTTACTTCTAACCAATGAGAAATAGCAGGGAATCTGCTGGGGGGGGCGGTGCTTAGGGAAAATGCGTGTTTTCTCCTTGATAAGAGAGAGCGCAGCGTGAGGGGGTGATGTTTTTCTTCCCCTCTTTCTTCTTGCTTTGGGTGCCAGTGCCTGAGATGCGTTGCCTGCTCCTGTGCTCCGTTAGGGAGACCATGTACTCACACCTCATCTCTCAGTGGGATATGCTGCTTGGAGGAGTCAGCCAGCATCTTGAGGCTGTAAGGAGAAGGGTAAGCAAATCAGTCTCTTGGACCCAGTGGTTTGGCGTCTTTGCGTTAATGAACCAATCCTAGGCTTGCTACTGCAAGCTTCTTGTTACATGAGGAAGTGGGATAACTTTATCACTTAAGCTTCATATGATCAAGTATTTGGTTACTTGCGGTGGAAAGCATTCTGACCGCTGATTCATTGTTTAATACAGATGATTGGTTTCCTTCTTTCCTTCCCTCCTTCTCTTAAACAGAATGTCAGCCTCACTGTTCTGCTTACAATTGAGTTTAAGTGAAAAGTTAGAGTTGCTGCATCTTTGCTCCTTTGAAGTTTCGAATATTCTTGAGCCTTTAGAAGATGGAGTCAGTACGAAGTAATTATCTAATTATGCGTTTCTTGGGTGTCTGTTATCACTCAGTGAAGATTTGCTCAAACGATGAGCCCCTAAGCCATTGTTTAGTTTCCATGCTTACATTTAAGCATTGCTATTCATATTCTTAGAGTCTAAAGTGCCAAGGAAGAAAGAGAGCTGAATAATGAGAACCTGGTGTTTCACCTGGTGTTAGCAAGAATGATTGCACGTGTGTTTTTCCAATCAAAACAACCTTTAATACTTAGAATATACCTTTACTTTGCCCCTGTTTCATGTAATACTTGTTCCAGAATTTCCTTTTCGTTTAATTTTAAGGAAATGCACTAACTTTCCAGAGCCTTTGGAGACAACTGTAAATCATTTACACCTTGACAAATGCCTGCCCGGTGTGCAGAGATCAGAGCATGTGTGAGGTTGGGCCACTCATTACTCTCACTTGCTGGCAGCTCAACTGCACCTGGAGGTAGAGGGGAAAAATCCTTCTCCCCCATTACATATGCTTAAAACAGGACAAGTACCTTTTGAGTATTTGGAAGATTTATTTTTCTGCCAGGTATAATAGGCCTCCATTGATATCTTTTTTAATTTTTATTTTAATTAATTAATTAATTTATTTTTTTGTGGTACGCGGGCCTTTCACTGTTGTGGCCTCTCCCGCTGCGGAGCACAGGCTCCGGACGCGCAGGCTCAGCGGCCATGGCTCACGGGCCCAGCCGCTCCGCGGCATGTGGGATCTTCCCGGACCGGGGCACGAACCCGTGTCCCCTGCATCGGCAGGCGTACTCTCAACCACTGCGCCGCCAGGGAAGCCCCCCCCCCCCCCCGCCATTGATATCTTAAACCCTGGCCAGAAAGCTGCATGGCTCTTGGTATTTGTATTAAGGCAGAATTATTTACGTTGAAATGCATTCTGTTTTATTTTTCCCCTTTTTGGTATGCATGCCCTTTCTTCGGTAGCTGTAGTATTTCTGCAATGTGCTGTGTGTCTACAAATACTTCATTACTGCAAACAAAAATATCCAGTGTCCTTTCTGTGTGTCAGGGTAACCAGTGACTTTGTTTGGTTCCCCAAATCGTCTAAGGATAGTTGGTTAATTAGGGAGTTGAAGTAGAGTTCACGGTGATCTTGGTTTGCTTCTTAGCTCAGGTTTCATTTGGGGAAAACCCTCAGAATTATTTAACGTATACTTTAGCCTTAGTCTCTGACTGCATGGACTTCCATATTAATTATGACTTGGAGGCATGTGCTTATAGATCACAGTTTAAACTTAACACAATATTTTTAAGAGAGAATTTTTTATTACTCAGTAAAAAAATGCAAAGTAATATCCCAGATAAACTTGAGATTTTTATTTTAGTACCTTATCTCTAAAGAGTAAGTAACTATTATATTGAGTGTTTGCAATTTGAGTATCATATTCATTTTTTAAAGCTTTCATTGACATTATACCTGACTACTACTGCTTTAGGCTAAAATAAAAGGGTAGTCTATTTCTGATGTCTAAGCATCTCTAATGATATCTTTTCTCTTAAAAAGGGGCCATGAGTTTCCAAATAAAGTGGTGGTCAAGGTTGAGATCATGGGCAAGGATTCCCAGTAACCTAAACATGATGAATAATGTTGTTTCTAATGAGGTTGTAGAGGCTGTGCCAGTGGCTTTTGAAGGAAAATGGAGAGCTGGATTTTACCAGTAACAACTAAAGAATGTAGTAAAATGAGAAAAATTCAAACAGAGGATATGATTTAAGAGTTTTTACTTTTAACGTTATTTTAATATTTAATTCGATGCTTAACACAATCCCTTGTGGGGGGCTTGAGATAGAGGCTGTATACTAAGTAGTATGGAAGTATCAGTATTTCAGAAGTAGATATGATCATTCCAATGAATACCAGCTAAATAGTGGCACTGCCTTCTTCTTGTCAGTATCTTTCAATGCTGAGAGCTCAGAACTTGGGGTACAACAGAATACGGGATGCTGGGCCTCTGCTCTACTTTTGTCTCTTGGTTCCTGAGCCAATAAATGCATAGCCTATAAATGCATATGCATTTATAATGCATATTATATGCATTATATGCATATTATATGCATGCTATGCAATAAATGCATAGCCTCCATTATTATTTCTGTTGACCCCTGGTCTACACAAAAGTTTATCTTTTTTTTTGGCCATGGTTATAATTATTTAAAACCATTAAGGCGGGGCTGGGTAAGTGCTTAAAGTATGAATTCAAAAATGCCAAACTCAATGGAAATCTCTTGACTATATCTTTTTTTTTTTAAATAAAATACTGTCTTTGCTGTTGGTGCTATGTGTTTGGGAAAAAATCATTTCCCAACTCAGAGTCAACTTAACCTGAAGTCTCATTCTCTCCTCAGACCACCCCTGTTTTGCTTCCCTTCTCACTACTCCACCAAAATGGCAGATGACCAAAGTCTCCTGTCTCCAAAGCCAACAGACAATTTTAAGTCATCTTCCTTGTACTCCCGGCAGCATCTGACCAGTTGACCTTCCACTCATCCTCAATATGCTCTCTTCTCTTAGCGTTAAACACCATAATCACACTTTTCTTCCTTAGGATTCGTTGTCACTTGCTCCTTCTGTTCTCGACCTTTACGTTTTGGAAGGTTTCATGACTACCCTTTTGTTGCTCACTCTACATTTTTTCCCTAGGTGATTCTAATTACTTCCTCAGCTTTCAACTCTATATTCTCATACCTCCCAAATTCATATAGAAGTCTTCTGAGCTTCACATTTTTTACCTAACTCCCTGTGTGACATCTCTGCTTAGGTGATTCCAAATAACTTTGATCTTAATATAACTGAAACTGAACTGTTAATTTTTTAGTTTTGGATTTACTTATTTCAGTTTTCTGTATCTCAGCAAATTCCACTAATATCTTTTCATTTTCTCTTGTTAGAAATGAAGAAATCAACCTCAATGCCCGTTTCCCCCACACTCACATATAGATCCATGACCAAATTCCATAGGTTTTCTGCCAAAGTATATCTGGAACCTGACTGACTACTGCCACCACTAGGGTACTGAAAGCTAGAAGCAAGTCCCTTTTAGCCACTACATTAGCTTCTTATTTGGTCTTTCCACCTCTAATCTTGCCAAATTGGAATCCATTCTCCACAAACCTAGGCAAAGAAATCTATTTAAAATAGAAATCAAATTTTGTAATCCCTTGCTGGGTTACTCTTGGTTCTCCAAAGGGTAGGCACCAAGGTAAAACTAAATGTGTGTGGATTTTATTAGGGAAACTTGTAAGAGAAAAAAATGGGAATGGAGTTGGGGAGGCTTAAAGAGTCATCAGACTATGATACAGTCTGATTCCAAGAGAAGGAGAGAAGGAAAGAAGGTTGGGTGTTAGCATCTAAAGACTGTAGTCAGTCTAATGTGTCAAGGCTGTGGAAGTGTCTTTGAGTCAAAATTGCCTGTCAAGGGCTTCCCTGGTGGCGCAGTGGTTGGGAGTCTGCCTGCCGATGCAGGGGACACGGGTTTGTGCCCCAGTCCGGGAAGATCCCACATGCCGTGGAGCGGCTGGGCCCGTGAGCCATGGCCGCTGAGCCTGCGTGTCCGGAGCCTGTGCTCCGCAACGGGAGAGGCCACAACAGTGAGAGGCCTGCGTACCGCAGGAAAAAAAAAAAAAAATTGCCTGTCAAGAGTCTGTGTCTCTCAAGAATTGATCTGCTTTGTATGTCTGCTGCACTCAGTCACTGGCTTGAAGTAGCCTGTGGGAAGTGTGGCCTTGGGGTATATGCTGCTGTGGACATCAGAACATCATAGCTGGGGTCTTTGGACAGTGATGTCACCTATAGTTGGAGAACTGTGAGGCACATTCTCATGGGCACCTGTATTAGTTTCCTAGGGCTGCTGTAACAAATGACCACAAACAGGCTTAAAACAACAGGAATTTATTCTCTCACTGTTCTGGAGGTTAGAAATCCAAGATCAAGATGTTGGGAGAGGGGCTTCCCTGGTGGCACAGTGGTTGAGAGTCCGCCTGCCGATGCAGGGGACGTGGGTTCGTGCCCCGGTCCGGGAAGATCCCACATGCCGCGGAGCGGCTGGGCCCGTGAGCCATGGCCGCTGAGCTTGCGCGTCTGGAGCCTGTGCTCTGCAACGGGAGAGGCCACAACAGTGAGAGGCCCGTGTACCGCAAAAAAAATTAAAAAAATAAAATAAAATAAAAGGTGTTGGTAAAGGTTGGTTCCCTCTTGAGGCTCTGAGGGGGAAACCCTTCCATGCCTCTCTCCTAGCTCCTGGCTGTTGCTGGCAAGCCTTTGCATTCCTTGGCTTGTAGGTGTATGATTCTAATGTTTGGCCCCATCTTCATACTGTTTCTCTCCCTGTTTTCGCGTCTCTGTGTGTCCTCATCTTCTTATAAGGACAGAAGTTATTGGATTTAGGGCCCACCCTGGTCCAGTATGACCTCATCTTAACTAAGGAATCTACAAAAACCCTATTTCCAAATAGGTCACGTTCTGAGGTTTGGGATGGACGTGAATTTATGGGGAAATTTAATCTATTATATTGACCCACCTCTTTAAGTCTTAAGTAAATAGAGCACAAATAGATGAAAATGAGTGAGTTTTAATGAAGATGAGTATTATATAAAGATGCAGTTGGGGTGAGGTAGGAAGGAAAGGGAATGCCTCAAGTCAGCGGCAGCACCAGTAAAGGGGCTCTGGGAGTCCTCACGATAGAGTATGACGTTCTAAATGGCATGGAAGAGATGGTTTAAAGTGAAAGTATATAGAACCTGATAGCTGACTAAATAGAGGAAGTGAGGGAAAGGTGTAAATGCTTGATCTGATTGACACACAGTAGTGGTAGAGGAAAGGATGTGGAGTAAGACAGCAAACAGATGAGTTCTCAGCAAACAGATAAGTTAAATTTGGGGCATTTTGAATTTGTGGAGGTAGAAAGATACCTAGGGGGAAATAACTAAGAACAGATGAGTAACATGGGTTAAGATTAAAGATGCTGAAATCATAAGGAAGGAGCTCCCCAAGAAAGGAAGGGTTGGGGGCTACCATGCATTATTAATCTTACCGGTCTTGGATTAGAGAATAGTTAATATCCCTATTCCCTAGACAAATAGGCACGTTTTTGAGTGGCGAAAAGTCATCTTTGCCCTTCTGTTTATAGCATATCTATGAAACAAGGCAAAGCAGCAAACGTGAACCAGTCACTAAACTGGGGGATAAAAGTTCAGGGTTCTTATAAAACAGTGAAATGGCATTCCTGTTCTTGAAGAGCAAAGGATCCTGGGCAGGGATCAGAGGCCCTTTAATTCCTTATGTTTCTGCACTACAGAATAATGCAAACTCTGATGTACAGAGTGAAATCCTAACATAGGTCTGTTCAGTAGATTTCAAGTGAAGCAAAGCTCTGTTGGCCTTCATATGTGTATTTTGCAGAAAGCTGAGCTGTTCTGCAGCATTTTCTTCCACAGTACTTCTATATTCTCAACCCGAGCAAGGTCTAAATCAGTTTCTCCACCTTGACACTATTGATATTCTGCTGTGTGTGGGGACTGTCCTATGCGCTATAGGATGCTTAGCAGCAGCCGTGCCCCTACCCAGTAGATGCCATTAGCACACCCCTCCCCCAAGTTGTGATAGCCAGTATCATCTCTAGACAGTGTCAGATGTCCCATGGGGACAAAATCATGCCTGGTTGAGAACCTCGGGTTTAAATCATGGCTGTCGCACTCGAGATCCTTGGTCTGCAGTGTAAGCTCTTAACATGTTCATATAATGAAGGAAATGGGCTAAACAAATGACATAGCAGGTAAAGAGCATTTCATTTAAAAGCTCTGAATACTGCCAGCTTTGCTGAGGACAGCTGTATGGCAGCCAGGGTGCAGTAGTTCTATTTGAGAAGTCTTTTGATCACCAGCAAGTTTTGCTAGAAGAGCACAACAAATGGCCAATCCTTTCTCATCTCCTGGACTTTAGCTAAACGAATGCCTAAGAGATGTCAAATTAGCCTATTTCATGTGTCATCTTGTTTGTAGTTTACTAAATGTCTTAGATAAAATCTTTGAAGGTTGGAAGAGCTCAGGAAGGCTTTTTGATTTACCCAGCTCTCCTAATGCTCAGTCTCATTAACATAAATTCTGTAATTGACATCTTCTACTTGTTACCAGTATTGAATGCCGGGCTTTTGAAAGCTTTTCTGAGTTGCAGTTGGGATTTCTTGGTGAGATTTGTTGATATTTCTTTTCCTCTCACTTAAGAGTCTCATCACAGCAGGTTTTCTCTCCCCACATTGTGAGTTCAGTGGAGCTAGCACCCCAGCAAAGCATGCTTTCTCCTTCCTAATTCTCTTCTAGCTTTTATTTGTAGCTTTGTTCTGTGGGGGACCCTGAACCTACTGCGAATAAAATGCGGCAGATATCAAAACTGCTGACACTCTTTCAAAGCAGATTGAGAGAGCAGCCAAATTTCAGGGCTGTGCTTAATTTGAAAAATTGGTGAGGAAGTCTTGCATGCAGTGAAGCATCTGGAATGTTTGAAAAATGGCCTTGGTGTTCCTAGCTGGAGAGAGGAGGTTGTTGACCAGTGTGGGATGAAGTGCACATGCCGCTCTGCCTTCAAACATTATTATTATTTTTTTCGTTCTCTTCCTTTTGAAGAAAAATTATGTATCTTCTGCTGCTTCTGTCACTGAGGGGCTTTAAAATAGCATCATGCGTCTTCCTGCCTCTCTGGACTTGATGGAAGGGGAGTCACTAGAGCGGATCAGATGCAAGGGTACCTGGTACAAGGTGCCTGTCGTCCATCACACTCATTCCCCACCACTGTTACAAATGCTTAATGGCAGCCTCAGGAGAACTCTCCCATGGTGTCTGCAGCAGGACTTGCCCTGACTGTATACTAATCAGATGTGACCAGATGGTGATGAGTCCGGGAATGCTTTCTGAATGGATGCTTTTTAATCATTCCTGGTAGGCTTCCTCATTCTAAGCGGACCAATCTGCTTTAGGCTGGTGCACATTACAAGATACCTCATGATTTGGATGAAAAGCCTGCTACTAATTGTGATTTCCCATAGTTCAATGGGAGGGCAGTTTTCCCTGTCTTCAGTAATTTTATTTTAAGTGGCCGAAGTGACAGATTGTGACAGATCGACAGCTGCCGTCTGAAGACCTGATAACGTACACCGAGACACTCTTGGTGCCTTTATATACGTCTCGCCCGTATCAGAAAGATCACTGCGAGGGTCTCAGGTCTGTATGTTACTCCCATACTGTCTGAGGTTTGAGCTTCTGAGTGAGGGAGTAAGCTGCATGGTTGTGGGCACTGTGGGACGTCACCCAAAGTCCTCTTCACCGTCAGCCTGCTCGTCTGCAGGGTTGTTGGTGGCCCATGGCTTGCAGCTGGTCCTCTCCAGAAGGGGGTCGCCCTCAGCTCCCTCAGCAGAAGGGGGCTGCCTCCCCCAAGATCGCTTCACCCGCCTCGTCTCTGCGAGGCACCCATCTCTAGGCAGAGTGTGTAGGTCCTTTGCCTTAATCCTGGTAGCTCTAAAGGACCCCCCCCTGCTCCAGAGCCTCACCCCCAGCTGAGGCCTCTGTGGCAACTGTCCAGCAGTTTGGCTTCTCCCCGTGTCCGATCCTGCTGGCCTTACTCCAGAGCAGTTTTACTCTTAGGACGCTCGCCAACTGACTTCCTGCGCAGACATCTCCGTCTCAGAACCCGCTTCTGGAACCCAAACTAAGGCAGCCGTTTAGAGAAAAACAGCGGTAAATGCTGTGTCCTCTGTTCATTTCAGGGACATTTCTCCGTTCAGCCTAGGAATGATTTATCACAACATGATGGTATTTTTCTTTTAATTCTGGAGGTGATGATTTTTCCCCACCAAGTGAAAGGTTATGATAACCATGCAGCAAACATTAATTGAGCATCTTATTCATGCTAGGTATTGGGCTGGACATAAAGATGACAGGGTCTCTGCTCCTGAGGAGCTCACAGTCCAGGGAGAAGACAGTAAAAACTGTTCCCGCCAGACCTGTAATGGACTGTGACAAGAGGCAGTGGTGGGGAGGGGAAGACAGTGGAGGAATACACAGAGCCAAATGACATAATCATAGCCTCCCCCCACGCCTCCCCCCACGCCTCCCCCCATGCCTCCCCCATCCCTCCCACCATCCCCAGTGTGCTCTCTGAGCTGTTCAGGATAGTGGTGCTTCCCACATTCTTATAATTCTGCTTTTATTACTTGGAAATAAACTAATTTTGTGCTGGCAGGTCTTAACTTACTCTAGATTACAAAAATGCCATTATGTGTTCTACAGTTTTTTTTTTTAGAGTTTCTGCTCTATACTGGAATGAGCATAGCATCTCATTTCAATGTAAATGTTCCCTCTACTCTGGTCCTTTATTACAGTTGGGTAGAACAAAAATTCTTATTCCTTGTTGATTATGCACAATGCTCAAGCCTTTATGAAAACACTTGTCTAAATTTGTGTTTAAGTTTTAAATTGAAGTTTGGACATTTGGGAGAAATGTTCTGCAGAGTTCTACTTGCTCTATTCACATCTGTTTATCATCTATTTTGTATCATTAACTTCAGGATGTTTTCAGTGGGAGTGAGACTTAAAAAATACTAAAGCCCATGTAGGATGAAAACTTTTGAATTGAGGAAGTTATAACTCCCCTCAAATTCTACTGCAGTTCTATTCCTAAACTAGTTACATGAGTACATTTGAAAGCAAATTGTGTATATTTAGGATATTTAATGTAAGTGACACATAGGGTCTAAGGAATTTGGCAATAAAGAAAAGCAGGAAATATAATTTTGTCAGAGATTAGTGAGAAACAAAGAAAAAATGCAAATGAAGTCCTTTAGATTTGCTAAGCTTTTTTCTTTTTTTTGGCCAGTGTAATTTGTGGACCACACATTACAAAAATCATTTTTGATTTCATTTTTGACTCCATATTAAAAGGGGTAAGATGTGCAGAACTGATGGGGTAGAAGATGATCAATCACCTTTTGGAATAGTAAAGGAAGAGAACATTTTTTATGCAAGTGCATACTCACAGCAGAGTCTTCATAATGGTCTAAGGCACTCGGTTTTTTTTTTTTTTTTTTTTTTTTGCGGTACGCGGGCCTCTCACTGTGTGGCCTCTCCCGTTGCGGAGCACAGGCAACGGATGTGCAAGCTCAGCGGCCATGGCTCACGGGCCCAGCTGCTCCGTGGCATGTGGGATCTTCCTGGACTGGGGCACGAACCTGTGTCCCCTGCATTGGCAGGCAGACTCTCAACCACTGTGCCACCAGGGAAGCCCAAGGCACTCAGTTTTTATTTCAAAGTAAGCAGAGCACTGTGCAGTCATAGAGCGGTGTGGATTCATAGTAAGTTTAGGCTTCTGTTTTTTTTTGTATTATCTCCCCCATGATTTTTCACCATGCTGTCACATTTTACGCTGCCTGCCTTGCTTCTGGCTTTTTATATCTGGGAGCTGGTCAGGGCACGTAGCCCTTTAGCCTGCGGATCGGGAGAGTGTGGTCAGTTGCGAACAATTCCCGCAGGTAAGGGGTCTTGATGCCACACTCGTTTCACGTTCCTTTGCTAGAGCACAGCAAGAGGATGGTGGGTTTGGGGTCGGGGGCAGGGTAGAGAGAGCAAAATGTTGGAGGAGAGAGAATGCTAGGTCCAGGTTCAAATTAGTCACCTGATAGGCAGCAGCAACTAAAAGATCTTTTAGCTTCCCTCAGTTCCTTTAGCCACAGCTCAGGGACAAGTGACTCTACTTCTTCCTTTGGTTGTCATCTAGCCCATCCTGAACATGCCTCTAGAAAACCCAGACCAACCTTTCTGTGCTATTGGATGATATTCTGTATAATTGGACACTGTCTATTCTGTGTCCACTGATTCAGTTCTCCTTTACTCAGCTGACCTAGAAACATAGGTCTGGACCCGATTCCTTTGTCTTTCCTGTAAAGCAGAATTTTTCTTGATTGTGGGCCGTGTTCCAAAGGGAGCACAGGAGATGACTCACAGAACATTAAATAAGATCCCATCACATGGTGAAAATTCAACCGTATCTCCTTTTAAATTATTTTTAATTTGTATTATTCTAGATTGAGGCAAGTTTTTCATTACAATCTTGCTGAAAAAAATATATTTTCACAAAGAAAGAACAGCTCTCAGGAGCTGAAGCACATGCTGAAGTTTCACAGATAATAGTGAAATATTTAATTGGATTAAATACAAATGTTTAAAATTGAATTTACTTATCTAAAGGCTTTATTTTTTAGAGTAGTTGTGGGTTCACAGCAAAATTGAGAGGAATGTACAGAGACTTTCCACGTACCTCCCACCCTCACCCCCAGTCCCTCCACTGCAGGCACAGCCTCCCCCGCCATCCACATCCCCCGCCATCCACATCCCCCGCCATCCACATCCCCCGCCATCCACATCCCCCGCCATCCACATCCCCCGCCATCCACATCCCCCGCCATCCACATCCCCCGCCATCCACATCCCCCGCCATCCACATCCCCCGCCATCAGAGTGGTGCATTTGTTGATAAATGATGAACCTACGTTGACACAGCATTACAGTTTAACTTTATGGTCATTTTCCATTTATTATGCTGAGTAATATAGTTTTTTTTTTTTTTTTACAGTAGTGATAAATGTTTTGTCTGAAAATAAAGTAAAAAAAATGCCAGTTCAAAAACTATTCAGTAAACAATGGGATAGGTGGTACACTAACATGGCAAAAGTCCTGAAGTCCTTGAATAACTGAAGTTTGAAAAACACTGATTTTTTGTTTTGTTTCTCTGCGAAGGATTCTTGAGTGAATCCCATTAGTCTCCGTGGCTTTAAATACTGCCAGTATGTTGAAGTCTCTCAGATACACGTCTGTCTTCTGAGATCCAGGGTCATTATTGTATGACAGTGTCCACAGGCTCACCTGGTCAAATGTGAACACACTTTCTTCATTATAAACCTTTCTCCTCTGATGTTCCCACTCATTGTTGGCATACCTCCTCCCTCCCACCCCCCAAGTCAGCAACCTAAGAGACCTCCTTAACTCCCCCTTTCCCATCCCTGTGCTTCCCATATGGAATTCTTTGCCAAATTCTATGGCTTCTTCCTCTTAAATCTCTTTTGAATCTGTTCTCTTTCATCCGTGTCTATCAGCAGTGCCGTAGCTCTGGCCCCTACAGTCTGTCTCTTGGACCAAAACACTTCTTAACTGAATTCTCTGCCTCCTTTTATTGATTCCCCTCCCGTCCACTGTGCTCACCGCTGCCTAAGTTATTTTTGTACTGCATAAATCAATACATGTCACTCCATTGTTTAAAAGCCTTTGTTGGTTTGCACCATCTTACTTGAAAATGGTATAAACTCCGTTCCTTGATATGTGAACCCTCATGGTCTGCCTTTTGACTAACCATCCATCTTCTCTCATTTCCTGACATAACCCTTCTGATTTTCCACCTCCCACCATATATCATAGCAACAGTTATGGTTTTCTAGTGTACTGTTACGGGTTATGCCTCTTTGCCTCTGTTACACATTACTCCATCTACTGAAGAAGTCTAGTAGTGTTTGAGAGCAAACTATTTGGTTTTGCTGCCTATCACTGTCATTTAAAATTATGCAATCTTGGTCAGATTATTTAACCTTTCTAGGCCTCAGTTGCTTTATCTGTAAAATAAGGATATGTGCTAAGAATAACACATCTCACAGGTTTGTTTTGATGATATAATGATTTAAAAATCTGAAGTGCCTAGAACAGTGCTTGAAACAGGAAGTGGTACATATAAATAGGACTTACTACTGTCACTCTGAATGCCTTTTCCTCATGTCACCTGAATGAATGAACTGTAAATTCTTAACGACAGATCTAGTATCACTTCCTCTCTGAAGTCCTGATTCATGTCTCCTGGGGTATGTCTTTTCCCTTACACTGTGCCCCACTGTAACTGTAATGTGCTTATTTGAGCAAGTATCATACTTCATTGCAATTTTTTTTTTCTATTTCTCCCACTACTAGATTGTGAGCTTCTTGGGAGAAAAGGTTGTATTTTACTTACTTTGTTCTGCAAAGGGTACGTGTCCAACTTGTCAAATGAATAGTTACATGATTGTTTAAAAATATTTTACCATGAATAATTTCAAACACACTCAAAAGTAGAGATGCTCATATAATGAGCCATCATATATCCCAAACCTAGTTTCAGCCATCAACATACTGCCAGTTTTGTTTTGTCTATTCTCTCTTCTTTATTCGTAGGGTATTTTAAAGCAAATTCCAAATATATTTTTATTCATAAATAAATCAGTAGGTATCATTAATAGATAAGGAATTAGTTTAAATTTAACCATGATGAACAAATTGACATCAATTCCTTGATATCATCTAATACCCATTCCATATTTAATTTCCTCAATTGTTTCCAAAATGTCTTTGAAGTATTTGTTAGGTTGCATTAAGATTCTGCCCACCAAAGTATACATACTGCATTTAGTTAATGTGTCTCTAAACTCTTGAGTTTAAAGAGCATCTCCTCTTATACCATTAAATTTTGAAAGAAACTAGATCATTTGTTCTTTAGCATTTCCCACATTTTAGGTTTGGCTGATTATATTTTTATGCTGTCATTTAACATGTTGCTCTGTTTCTATATCTTGTCAAGTTATATCTAGAGGATTGATTAAATTCAGGTTCAAGTTTTTAAATATGAAGAGTACTTCATAGATTCTAATGTGCATTTTCTATCACATCGTATCAGTAGTAGCATAATATCTGATTGTTCAATTTTAGTGATGTTAAAATTTATCAGTGGAGCTTAAGTTGTGTCAACCTCATTCATCCCTTTTAAAAGACCCTCCTCATCCTTTAGCTCAATGTTCTAGTAGTCCATGAATGACCATTGCCTTGAGCCATTATTTTATTAGGAGTTGCAAAATGGTGACTGTCTAATTCCAACATGTCTTTTGCACTTATTAGCTGTGATTCTTATATAAAGATTATCTTTCCTTTATTATTATTTTTCCATTACCTTAAAATACAGTTCTTAAAGGAGAGGAAGAATAAAGGCATCAACTTTCCTTTTGTAAATTTTCACAGTGATGGCATGGTACTCTGATGATGCCAATGACGCAGTGTCTAAAGGTGATCAGTACCGTTTTGGACCATGATTTTGATCTCAAGGAATTTTTTATATTTGATGTGGTTCTTTCAATAGCAATCAGTATTATGTATGATAATAAATTTTTCCAGCTTTGGTCTATGGGAACTGTTGAAGGTATTCCTAAGTGCTTTTGACATGTCTTCAGAAGTCTTACCTAGCATCCTTGCTTTCAGGTACAGCAAGATAACATCTTGTTCATTTCTTGCCACAGACCTAAAATGATTGATTGAGCTCTACTTGCCATAGCAAGTGCCCACATTGTTCTAGGGTCAACCCTCTTTGTTATTACTGTTAAGTTTTGAGTGTTCTCTGTATATTATAGATATTAGTCCTGTATGAGATATGTATTTTGTAAATATTTTATCCTACTCTGTAGCTTCTCTTTTCATCTTCTTAAGGGTATTTTGCTGAGTAAAAGTTAATTTTGATGAAGTCAAATTTATCAGTTTTTTCTTTTATGGGTTGTACGTTTGGTATCACATTTAAGAACACCTTGTCTAGCTCTAGATACCTAAATTTTATCCTATATTTTTCTACATATTTTTATAGCTTTAAATTTAAGTGATCCATTTTGGGTTAATTTTTTTTGTATGAAGTGTGAGACATAAGCAAAGAGTTTTTTGGTTTTCATTTTATGCTTGTTTTTTGCTATAGATGTCCAGTTGCTCCAGAACCATTTGTTGGAAAGGGTATCTTTCCCCTACTGAATAACTTTTACATTTCTGTCAAACACCAGTTGTGCATATTTGCATGCATCTATTTCTGGGTTCTTTATTCTGTCCCACTGGTCTGTGTGTTTATTCTTCGGTCAATGCCACATCACCTTGGTTCCTATGGCTATATAGTAAGTCTTGAAATCGGGTAGACAGACTCCTATCACTTTCTTTTCAAAACTGTTTTAGCCATTCTAGTGCTGTCACCTTTCTACATAACATTTAAACTAATCTTGTCTATATTTACAAAATCTTGCAGAGATTTTGATGCAAATTGCATTAAACCTGTATATAAATTTAAAGGAGAATCCACATCTATGCTATTTGAGTCTTGTAATCCATGAACACATATGCTTCTCCATTTATTTGACTCTTTGATTTCTTTCATCACTGTGTTGTAGTTTTCAGCATACAAGTCCCACATACGTTTTGTTATATTTAAATCTTTTTCATTTTTTGGAGGAGCAATTATAAATAGTATTTATTTCCATGTTCACATGTTCATAGAAATACAATTGATTTTTGTGTGATTATCTTGTATCCTTTGACCATGTTGAATTCACTTATTAGCTCTAGAAGATTGCTGTGTGTTGATCTCTTGGGATTTTCTACATAGACAATCATGGCACTTGCAAATCGGGACAGTATTTTTTTCTTTCTGATCTATATGTTTTTTATGATATTTGACTTACTTGCACTGGCTAGAATTTCTAGTACTATGTATCTTTTTTTAACACCTTTATTAGAGTATAATTGCTTTACAATGGTGTGTTAGTTTCTGCTGTATAACAAAGTGAATCAGCTATACATATACATATATCCCCATATCTCCTCCCTCTTGCATCTCCCTCCCACCCTCCCTATCCCACCCCTCTAAGGTGGTCACAAAGCACCGAACTGATCTCCCTGTGCTATGTGGCTGCTTCCCACTAGCTAGCTATTTTACATTTGGTAGTGTGTATATGTCCATGCCACTCTCTCACTTTGTCCAAGCTTACTCTTCCCCCTCCCCGTGTACTCAAGTCCATTCTCTACATCTGCATCTTTATTCCTGTCATGGCCCTAGGTTCTTCAGAACTTTTTTTTTTTTTTGATTCCATATATATGTGTTAGCATATGGTATTTGTTTTTCTCTTTCTGACTTACTTCACTCTGTGTGACAGACTCTAGGTCCATCCACCTCATTACAAGTAACTCAATTTCGTTTCTTTTTATGACTACTATTCCATTGTATATATGTGCCACATCTTCTTTATCCATTCATCTGTTGAGGGACACTTAGGTTGCTTCCATGCCCTGTCTATTGTAAATAGAGCTGCAGTGAACATTGTGGTACATGACTCTTTGAATTATGGTTTTCTCAGGGTATTTGAGCAGTAGTGGGATTACTGGGGCGTATGGTAGTTCAAATTTTAGTTTTTTAAGGAAGCTCCAAACTGTTCTCCATAGTGGCTGTATCAGTTTACATTCCCACCAACTGTGTAAGAGGGTTCCCTTTTCTCCACACCCTCTCCAGCATTTATTGTTTCTAGATTTTTTGATGATGGCCATTGTAACTGGTGTGAGGTGACACCTCATTGTAGTTTTGATTTGCATTTCTGTAATGATTAGTGATGTTGAGCATCCTTTCATGTGTTTGTTGGCAGTCTGTATATATTCTTTGGAGAAATGTCTGTTTAGGTCTTCTGCCCACTTTTGGATTGGGCGGTTTGTTTTCTTGATTGAGCTATATGAGCTGCTTGTAAATTTTGGAGATGAATCCTTAGTCAGTTGCTTCATTTGCAAATATTCTCTCCCATTCTGAGGGTTGTCTTTTCATCTTGTTTATGGTTTCCTTTGCTGTGCACAAAAGCTTTTAAGTTTCATTAGGTCCCATTTGTTTATTTTTGTTTTTATTTCCCTTTCTCTAGGAGGTGGGTCAAAAAGGGTCTTGCTGTGATTTATGTCAGAGTGTTCTGCCTGTGTTTTCCTCTTAAGAGTTTTATAGTGTCTGGCCTTACCTTTAGGTCTATAATTGATTTTGAGTTTATTTTTGTGTATGGTGTTAGGGAGTGTTCTAATTTCATTCTTTTACATGTAGCTGTCCAGTTTTCCCAGCACCACTTATTGAAGAGGCTGTCTTTTCTCCATTGTGTATTCTTGCCTCCTTTATCAAAAATAAGGTGACCATATGTGCATGGGTTTATCTCTGGGCTTTCTGTGCTGTTCCATTGATCTGTATTTCTGTTTTTGTGCCATTAGCATACTGTCTTGATTACTGTAGCTTTTCAGTACAGTCTGAAGTCTGGGAGCCTGATTCCTCCAGCTCCATTTTTCTTTCTCAAGATTGCTTTGGCTATTCGGGGTCTTCTGTGTTTCCATACAAATTGTGAAATTTTTTGTTCTAGTTCTGTGAAGAATGCCATTGGTAGATTGATAGGGATTGCATTGAATCTGTAGATTGCTTTGGGTAGTATAGTCATTTTCACATGTTGATTCTTCCAATCCAAGAACATGGTATATCTTTCCATCTGTTTGTATCATCTTTAATTTCTTTCGTCAAGGTCTTATAGTTTTCTGCATACAGGTCTTTTGTCTCCTTAGGTAGGTTTATTCCTAGGTATTTTATTCTTTTTGCTGCAATGGTAAATGGTAGTGTTTCCTGAATTTCTGTTTCAGATTTTTCAGTAGTGTATAGGAATGCAAGGGATTTCTGTGCATTAATTTTGTATCCTGCTACTTTACCGAATTCATTGATTAACTCTGGTAGTTTTCTGGTAGCATCTTTAGGATTCTCTACATGTAGCATCATGTCATCTGCAAACAGTGACAGTTTTACTTGTTCTTTTCTAATTTGCATTCCTTTTATTTCTTTTTCTTCTCTGATTGCTGTGGCTAAAAACTTCCAAAACTATGTTGAATAATAGTGGTGAGAGTGGACAACCTTGTCTTGTTCCTGATCTTAGAGGAAATGCTTTCAGTTTTTCACCATTGAGAATGATGTTGGCTGTGTGTTTGTCATATATGGCCTTTTTTATGTTGAGGTAATTTCTCTCTGTGCTTACTTTTTGGAGGGTTTTTATATTAAATGTGTTTTGAATTTTGTCAAGCTTTTTCTGCATCTATTGAGATGATCAGATGGTTTTTCTCCTTCAGTTTGTTAATATGGTGTATCCCATTGATTCATTTGCATATATTGAAGAATCCTTGCATTCCTGGGGTAAACCCCACTTGATCATGGTGTATGATCCTTTTAATGTGCTGTTGGATTCTGTTTGCTAGTATTTTTTTTTGTGGATTTTGCATCTGTGTTCATTAGTGATATTTCTTTCTTTGTGAAATCTTTGTCTGCTTTTGATATCAGGGTGATGGTGGACTCGAAGAATGAGTTTGGGAGTGTTCCTCCCTCTGCTATATTTCGGAAGAGTTTGAGAAGGAAAGGTGGTAGCTCTTCTCCAAAGTTTGATCCAATTCGCCTGTGAAGCCATCTGGTCCTGGACTTTTGTTTGTTGGAAGACTTTTAATCACAGTTTCAATTTCAGTACTTGTAGACAGGGCCTGTCAGCATGGTTGGCTGTAGGGTTTGGGGTGTCCTGATGCTGGTGTTGGCCTGTTGGCGGGTGGATCTGGATCCCAGGGTGGCTAACTGAGGGACCCAGAGTCTCCCGGAGTTGTTGCCAGCCGGCTGGTGGGCGGGTTGGCTCCTGGCATGGCAGGTTGCAGGGCTGTGTTGGTCCTGGGGCTGGTGTCTGTCTGCTGCTGTGTGAGGCCGGTGCTGGTCCACTGGTGGATGGAACTGAGTTCCCAGGTCTCTGGCTGTGGGGCCCTAAGGGTCCCGGGGTTAGTGCCAGCATACTGGTGTGGGGGGCCACGTTCTGGGCCCTCTGGTTGACAGGGCCGAGTCCTGGAGTGGCAGTGGCTCAGGGGGTCTTAAGGCAACAGGTCTGCTGGTGGGTGTTGCTGTTTGTCTGCCCAGCTAGTGGCTTGGCCTGAGCCATCCCCCTACTGGTACCTACAGGCTGGTGGGGAGTACTGGGTCTTGGAGCTAATAAACCAGAAGGAGGAGTCCTGAATGGTGCCTGCTGGTACCAGTGTCCACGTGGTAAAACGAGCTCCCAGATGCCTCCTAGAGTTGCCTCAAGATCAGCAGGTGGGTCTACCACAGGCTCCTTTGAAATGACTGCTTCTGCCCTGGGTCCTGGAGTGTGTGAGATTTTGTGTGCACCCGTCACGAGTGAAGTCTCTGTTGCCCACAGCTCTCCAGGTCTCCTGAGCTTAAGCCCCACTGGTTTTCAAAGCTAAACATTCTGGGGGCTTGTCTTCCTAGTGCAGGCCCCTGAGCTGGGGAGCCTGATTTGGGGCTCAGACCCCTAGCTCCTTGGGGAGAGCCTCTGCATTAGTAATTATTCACCGGTTTGAGGGTCACCCATCCAGGGGTATTGATCTTGACTATACTGCACCCCTCTTGCCCTTGTCGTGGTTTCTTCTTTATATCGTGAGTTGTAGAAAGTCTTTTTTGTTGGTCTTGCAGTGTTTCTCATCAATAGTTGCTCTGTAAATAGTGGTAATTTTCGTGTGCCGGTGGGAGCAGGTGAGCTCAGAGTCTTCTTACACTGCTGTCTTGGCCACTCCTTCTCTCCCCCTTTTAGAAGCTTTTAAATTACAAACTTAACTTCCTTTAGCATTCTTTTAGGTTAGGTATACTGGTAACAAGTTCTTTCAGTTTTCCTTCTTTTGAGAATGTTTTGATTTCCCCTTAATTGCTGAAAGCTATTTTCATTGTATATAGGATTCTGGGTTGACAGTTCCTTTCTTTCAGCATTTGAAAAATGCTGTGACATTTCTTTCTGGGCTCCATGTTTTCTGATAAGAAAGACACTGTCATTGAAATGCTTTTCTCCTAAAAGTAAGGTGTCATTTCTCTCAAGCTTTCAAGATTTCTAATTTGGTTTTCTTTTTTTAGAAGTTTCACTATGATGTTTCTTGGTATGGATTTCTTTTGAGTCCATCTTAATTTTAGACCTAAACTTGACTTCTTGAATATGTAGGTTTATGTTTTTTGCCAGTTTGGGGGAGTTTTAGGCCATTATTTCTTTGAGTACATTTGTAGCCTTAGTTCCTTTTACCTCTGCTTCTGAGACTGTTTTGTTATAGTCCCACAAGTCCCTGAATATCTTGTTTTCCCTTCTTTTATTTCTTTATTGTTCAAAGTCAGTAGTTGCAGACAGCAGAGTCTTTCCCAGTTTCTGAGAGAAATGTTTTCACAGAATTATTGTGAGGACTAGAGATATGAGCTCTAAATTTAAGCTTCCAGATGCACACTGCAGTTTTGTCCCGTTCATGAAGTTGTTGTTATCTCTGACCTGAGAAACCACACAGCCTTTGATGCTTCTGTACCAGCAAAATGGACGCCCCATGTCCAACATGTGTTCCCACATAGCTTACTTCTGAGTCAGTCTCATACTAGTGCCTTTGATTAATAGACCCAGACATATATCTGCCCCCATGCAGCAAGGGAGTGTGAGAAATGTAAGCTTTGGGTTTTTTTCAGATTTATTGAGGTACAATTGACATATAACATTGTGTAAGTTTAAGGTGTACAACGTGTTGATTTGATAGGCTTAAATGTTGCAAAATGATTACCACCTTATGGTCAGTTAACACCTTCATAACCTCACATAATTACCATTTCTTTTCTGTGGTGAGAACACTTAAGATCTATTCTCTTAGCAACTTTCAAGTATATAATACAGTATCATTAACTATAGTTACTATGCTGTATACTACATCATCAGAACTTACTTATAACTAGAAATTTGTACTCTTTGATCAACATCTCCTTGATTTCTCCCACCCTGCTCTCTCCCCTGGCAACCACCATTCTACTTCCTGTTTCTGTGAGTTGGCTTTTTTAGATTCCATATATAAGTGATGTCACATGGTATTTGTCTTTCTCTATCTGACATATTTTGTTTAGCATAATGCCCTTGAGTTCCATTTATGTTGTTGTAAATGGCAGAATTCCTTTTTTTCTCGTGGCTGACTAACACTTCATTGTACCATACTATATCACATCTTTTTTTTGTCCAGTCTTCTGTTGATGGGCATTTAGGTTGTTTCCATATCTTGGCTATTGTGAATAATGCTGTTAACAGACTTGGGAGTACAGGTATCTTCTTGAGGTCCTGATTTCCTTTGGATATATACCTGGAAGTGGGATTGCTGGATCATATGGTAGTTTTATTTTTAATTTTTGAGGAACTTCCACACCATTTCCATAGAGACTGCACCAACTTAGATTCCCACAAACAGTGCACAAGTGATTTTTCCATATCCTTGCCAACACTTGTTATCTTTTTCTTTTTGATGATAGCCATTCTAAGTTGTGTTTCTTTGTACTAAAAAAGAAATATCTGAAAAAGAAACAAAGAAAATCCCACTCAAATAGCATCAAAACAATAAAATATTTAGGAATAAATGTAACCAAGGAAGGGAACGACCTGTAGTGGAAAACTATTAAGACCTTTATGAAAGAAATTGAAGATATAAGTAATGGAAAGATATATCATGTTCATAAACTGGAAAATTATTATAAAAATGTCCATATTACTCAAAGCAGTCTATAGATTTAATGCAATCCTTTGCAAAATTTTAAAGGCATTTTTCACAGAAATAGAGAAAAAAATCTTAATTTATGTGGAACCACAAAAGACCCTGAATAGCCATCCAGAAAAAGAACAACAAAGGTAAGGGGACCACACTTCTTGATTTCACACCATACTACAGAGGTGTAGTAATCAAATCAGTATGATACTAGCATAAAAGTAGACACTTTGACTAGTGGCAGAAAACTGAGAGCCCAGCAATAAACCCTCACATATATGGTCAACCAGTATTTGACTAGGGGTCCAGCAATACCCAATGGAGGAAGGATAGTCTCTTCAATAAGTGGTGTTGGGAAAGCTGGATAATTACATGCAGAATAATGAAATTGGACTCCTATTTTATACCACTAACAAATTAACTTGGAATGGATTAAAGACTGAAACATATCACTTTTAAAAACTCTTTTTTTTCTCTCTGTTCAGATTGGATAATTTCTCTTGCTTTATCTTACGGTCCACTGATTCTTCCTATGTCCCCCTCATTTGGCTGTTGAACCCAGCCATCAAGTTTTTTAGTTTTGGCTATTGTACCTTTAAGTTCTAAAATTTATTTTTGATTCGAATTACATCCTGTTTAAATATGGAAATTCCTTTTTGTATTTCAGGAAGGTTTTCTTGTATTATAGTTTTTGGTATTCTATTCCACTGATTTTGTTTTCTTTTCAGAGCTGTTTATACGTCTGTGTTGGTTTATTTTTGCCTGTCATCTATATTTATTACTTTCTTCAATTAAAAAATTTTCTGTTTATATTTTACTCATTCTTTTTTCCTCTTTATTTCTACAATAGTTTTTTCTGTGGTGTCTTTTTTTAATTCAATCTGGTTTAATCTTTTTTCTATCCTTTTATCTACATCTGTTGCTAACTGTCCATAAATGACTCAACATTTATGATGTTTTAAAGTTCAGATTTGTTTCATTTGGCAGCTTCTAAAATTTTCCTTAGATTATTTGGATAATTTTAGGTTCTGCCTTTTGTTTCGTTGCCACGTTTTCCCATTGTGACTTCATTTCATAAGAATATAACTTAGATTTTTATCCTGTTTATCTTATAATATCTTAAATTGTGTTTAACGGCAATTCTTTTAATTGTTCATTTTAAGTGAGAAGCACTTTCCTGTCTCTTTATTTTTAATTTTTTTAATAGATCTTTATTGGAGTATACTTGCTTCACAATACTGTGTTAGTTTCTATCGTACACCAAAGTGAATCAGCCATATGCATACATAAGTCTCCATATCCCCTCCCTCATGAGCCTCCCTTCCATCCTCCCTATCCCAGCCCTCTAGGTGGTCACAAAGAACAGATCTGATCTCCCTGTGCTATGCTGCTGCTTCCCACTAGATAACTATTTGACATTCAGTAGTGTGTATATGTCGATGCTACTCTCATTTCACCCCAGCTTCCCCCTCCAACCCCATGTCCTCCAGTACATTCTCTATGTCTGCATCTTTATTCCTGCCCTGCAACTAGGTTCATGAGTACCATTTTTTTTTGAAGATTCCATATATATGTGTTAGCGTACGGTATTTGTTTTTATCTTTCTGACTTCACTCTGTATGACAGACTCTAGGTCCATCCACCTCAGTACATATAACTCAGTTTCATTTCTTTTTATGGCTGAGTAATATTCCATTGTATATATGTGCCACATCTTCTTTATCCATTCATCTGTCGAAGGACACTTAGGTTGCTTCTGTGTCCTGGCTATTGTAAATAGTGCTGCAGTGAACATTGTGGTACATGTCTCTTTATGTATTATGGTGTTCTCAGGGTATATGCCCAGTAGTGGGATTGCTGGGTCATATGGTAGTTCTATTTTTAGTTTCTTAAGGAACCTCCATACTGTTTTCCATAGTGGTGTATAAATTTACATTCCCACCAACAGTGCAGGAGGGTTCCCTTTTCACCACACACTTTCCAGCATTTATTGTCTCCAGATTTTTTGATAATGACCATGCTGACCAGTGTGAGGTGATACCTCATTGTAGTTTTGATTTGCATTTCTCTAATAATTAGTGATGTTGAGCAGCTTTTCATGGGCCTCTTGACCATAGGTTTGTCTTCCTTAACGAAATGTCTATTTAGGTCTTCTGCCCATTTTTTAACTGGATTGTTTAGTTTTTTTGATATTGAGCTCCATGAGCAGTTTGTATAATTTGGAGATGAATCCTTTGTTGTTTCATTTGCAAATATTTACTCCCATTCTGAGGGTTGTCTTTTTGTCTTGTTTATGGTTTCCTTTCCTGTGCAAAAGCTTTTAAGTTTAATTAAGACCCATTTGTTTATTTTTGTTTTTATTTCTGTTACTCTAGGAGGTGGGTCAAAAAAGATCTTGCTGTGGTTTATGTCAAAGGGTGTTTTTCCTACGTTTTCATCAGAGTTTTTTTTATACTGTCTGGTCTTACATTTAAGTCTTTAATCCATTTGGAGTTTATTTTTGTGTATGGTATTAGGCAGTGTTCTAATGTCCTTCTTTTACATGTAGCTGTCCAGTTTTCCCAGCACCACTTATTGAAGAGGCTGTCTTTTCTCCATTGTATATTCTTGCCTCCTTTGTCATAAATAAGGTATCCATATGTGTGTGGGTTTATCTCTGGGCATTCAGTCCTGTACCATTGATCTGTATTTCTGTTTCTCTGCCAGTACAATACCGTCTTGATTAGTGTAGCTTTATGGTATAGTTTGAAGTCGGGGAGCCTGATCCCTCCAACTCCATTTTTCTTTCTCAAGGTTGCTTTGGCTATTAGGTGTCTTTTGTGTTTCCATACGAATTGCAAATTTTTTTGTTCTAATTCTGTGAAAAATGCCATTGGTAGTTTGATAGGGATTACACTGAATCTGTAGTTTGCTTTGGGTAGTCATTTTCACAATGTTGATTCTTCCAATCCAAGAACATGGTATATTTCTCCATCTGTTTATGTTATCTTTGATTTCTTTCATCAGTGTTTTATAGTTTTCTGAGTACAGCCTTTCGCCTCCTTAGGCAGGTTTATTCCTAGGTATTTTTTTCTTTTTGTTGCAATGGTAAATGGGAGTGTTTCCGTAATTTCCCTTTCTGATTCTTTGTTGTTGGTGTATAGGAATGCCAGAGATTTCTCTGCATTAATTTTGTATCCTGCAACCTTACCAAATTCATTGATTAGTCCTAGGAGTTTTCTGGTGGCATATTTAGGTTTTCTATGTATAGTATCATGTCATTTGCACACAGTGACAGTTTTACTTCTTTTCCAGTTTGTATTCCTTTTATTTTTTTTTTCTCTGACTGCCATGGCTAAGACTTGCAAAACTATGTTGAGTAAGAGTGGCGAGAGTGGACATCCTTGTCTTGTTCCTGATCTTCCTGGAAATGGTTTCAGTTTTTCACCACAGAGTACGATGCTTGCTGTGGGTTTGTCATATATGGCCTGTATTATGTTGAGGTAGGTTCCCTCTATGCCCATTTTCTGGAGAGTTTTTATCATAAATGGGTGTTGAATTTTGTCAAAGATTTACTGCATCTATTGCGATGATCATATGGTTTTTATTCCTTAATTTGTTAATGTGTATCACATTAATTGATTTGCATATATTGAAGAATCCTTGCATCCCTGGGATAAATCCCACTTGATCATGGTGTGTGATCCTTTTAATGTGCTGTTGGATTCTGTTTGCTAGTATTTTGTTCAGGATTTTTGCATCTGTGTTCATCAGTGATATTGGTCTATAATTTTCTTTTTTTGTGATATCTTTTTCTGGTTTTGGTATCAGGGTGATGGTGGCTTTGTAGAATGAATTTGGGAGTGTTCCTCCCTCTGCTATATTTTGGAAGAGTTTGAGAAGGATAGGTGTTAGCTCTTCTCTTAATGTTTGATAGAATTTGCCTGTAAAGCCATCTGGTCCTGGATTTTTGTTTGTTGGAAGATTTTTAATTACAGTTTTAATTTCATTACTTGTGATAGGTCTGTTTATATTTTCTAATTCTTCCTGGTTCAGTCTTGGAAATTTGTACCTGTCCAAGAATTTGTCCATTTCTTCGTGGTTGTCCCTTTTATTGGCATATAGCTGTTTGTAGTAATCTCTTATAAACCTTTGTATTTCTGCCGTGTCAGTTGTGATTTCTCCTTTTTCATTTCTAATTTAATTGATTTTCATCCTCTCCCTTTGTTTCTTGATGAGTCTGGCTAATGGTTTATCAATTTTGTTTATCTTCTCAAAGAACCAGCTTTTAGTTCTATTGATCTTTGCAACTGTTTTCTTTGTTTTTATTTCATTTATTTTACTCTGATCTTTATGATTTCTTTCCTTCTACTGACTTTGGATTTTCTTTGTTCTTCTTTCTCTAGTTGTTTTAAGTGTAGGGTTAGATTGTTTTTTTGAGATTTTTCTTGTTTCTTGAGGTGAGATTGAATTGGTATAAACTTCCCACTTAGAACTGCTTTTGCTGCATCCCATAGGTTTTGGGTCATCAGGTTTTCATTGTTATTTGTTTCTATGTATTTTTAAATTTCTTCTTTGATTTCTTCAGTGGTCTCTTGGTTATTTAGTAGCACACTGTTTAGCCTCCATGTGATCTATCCTGGAGAATGTTCCATGTGCACTTGAAAAGAAAGTGTATTCTACCACTTTTGGGTGGAATATTCTATAAATATCAATTAAATCTGTCTGGTCATTTGTGTCATTTAAAGCTTGTGTTTCTTTATTTTCTGTAATGATGATCTGTCCATTGGTGTAAGTGGGGTACCCTACTATTATTGTATTACTGTTGATTTCTCCTTTCATGGTTGTTAGCATTTGTATTGAGATGCTCCTGTGTTGGGTGCATGACCATTTATAATTGTTGTATCTTCTTATTGGATTGATCCTTTGATCATTATGTAGTGTCCCTCCTTATCTCTTGTAACAGTCTTTGTTTTAAAGTCTATTTTGTCAGATACGATTATTGCTTCTCCACCTTTCTTTTGATTTCCATTTGCAGGGAATATCTTTTTCCATCCCTTCACTTTCAGTCTGTATGTTTCCCTAGGTCTGAAGGGGTCTCTTGTAGACAGGATATATATGGGTCTTGTTTTTGTATACATTCAGTGAGCCTGTGTCTTTTGGTTGTGGCACTTAATCCATTTACATTCAAGGTTATCAGCAATATGTATGTTCCTATTACCATTTTCTTAATTGTTTTGGGTTTCTTATTGTAAATCTTTTCCTTCTCTTGTGTTTCTTGCCTAGAGAAGTTCCTTTAGCATATGTTGTAAAGCTGGTTTGGTGGTGCTGAATTCTCTTAGCTTTTGCTTGTCTGAAAAGCTTTTGACTTCTCCATTGAATCTGAATGAGATCCTTGCTGGGCAGAATATCTTGGTTGTAGGTTTTTCTCTTTCATCACTTTAAGTATATCCTGCCACTCCCTCCTGGCTTGCAGAGTTTCTACTGAAAAATCAGTTGATAACCTTATGGGATTCCTTTGTATGTTATTTGTTGTTTTTCTCTTGCTGCTTTTAATACTTTTTCTTTGAATTTAATTTTTGTTAGTTTGATTAATATGTGTCTTGGTGTGTTTTTCCTAGGGTTTATCCTGTATGGGACTCTCTGTGCTTCCTGGACTTGGGTGACTATTTCCTTTTCCATGTTAGGGAAGTTTTCAACTATAATCTCTTCAAATATTTTCTCAGACTGTTTCTTTTTCCCTTCTTTTTCTGGGACTCCTATAATTTGAATGTTGGTTTGTTTAGTGTTTTCCCAGAGGTCTCTGGGATTGTGTTAAATTCTTTTCATTCTTTTTTCTTTATTCTGCTCCATGGCAGTTATTTCTACCATTTTGTCTTCCAACTCACTTATTTGTTCTTCTGCCTCAGTTATTCTGTTACTGATTCCTTTTAGTGTATTTTTCATTTCAGTTATTGTATTGTTCATCTCTGTTTTTTCTTTAGTTCTTCTAGATCTTTGTTAAACATTGGTTGTATTTTCTTAGTCCATGCCTCCGTTCTATTTCCGAGTTTCGGGATCGTCTTTACTATCACTCTGAATTCTTTTTCAGGTAGATTGCCTATTTCCTCTTATTTTATTTGGTCTTATAGATTTTTACCTTGCTCCTTCATCTGTGACATACTTGTTTTGCTATCTCATTTTTTTTTTTCTTGAGTGGCATTGTGTTCTTGTTTTACTGGTTGTTTGGCCTGAGGCTTCCAACCCTGGAGTTTGTAGGGTGTTGGGAAGAGGTGGGTCTTGGTGCTGAGATGAGGTGCTCCGTGAGACCTTACTCTGATGAATATTCCTTGAGTCTGAGGTTCTCTGTTAGTCCAGTGGTTCCGACCCGGAGCTCCCACTGCAAGAGCTTCGGCCCCCCCCCAAGCTTGTGAACCAAGATCCCACAAGCTGCCTGGGGTGGCAAAAAAAAAAAAAGAACAATAACAAAGTAAGAAATAAAATTAGAGTAGAAAACTAACAGATATATTAGGAAGAATATAAAAATAAAAATGAGTCAACAACTGGAAGTTACATCAGTACCACAATAGTAAAAAAAGAGAAGGGAAAAGAAAAAAAAGGGGGGGGAAGACCTTGGGTGTGGAGGGTGGGGCCTAAGCCAGGGTGAGGTTTGGGCGGTGGGGGGTGGGGGTGCTATGCTTAGGACACACAGGCTGGAAAAGGCCCTGGTGGCTGTGTGTGGGGGGTGGGGCTTAGGCTCAAGGAACAGAAGCGGTCCAGGTGTGCCCCGCACCCCTGGTCTCAGAGGGCAGGGGACCTCACTTGGGAGCCCAGCAGGCTTCCTGGGCTCAAGTGGGTGGGCCAAACACCCTCCAGTCTTCTCCTGCTCCTCCCGGAGGGCCCCTCCCACCTGCCTCTCCTGTTCTCCCCTCAGCCTCTTTCCTATGACCCAAGGACCAGTACGGGCTTTGGAGGGGGGTACTGGCCTTGGAGCTCAGCAGGCTTCCCAGCCCTAGTGGGCCAGGCGATCACTCACCACTCCTCTCGCTTTTCCCAGAGGGTCCCTCTTGCCTGTCTCTCCTCATCTCCCTGGCCCCAGGGGCACCAATCCTATCTGGCCTCCACTTCTACTCCCCCCTCAGTCCCAACATGTCCTACCCGTTCACTTGGGGGTTCCTCCTGTCTTCTTGGGCATCAGGGTCCCCCAACAGCAGCCAGCAGGTGCCCTAGTTGTTGGGAGACGCTAACTTGGTGTCTCCCCATACCACCATCTTGACTCTGCTCCTCTTTCCTGTATTTTTAGGAGGAAGTGCCTGTTTAGCAGAAGTGAAAGTCAAGATTGCTTTTCTGGCTTCATAACTAGGTTTCTTGTTTCGTTTCACTGTGATGTGTTACAGATTTATCTGCATACTTGGATCGCTAATATTTTGAGACTTACCTCTTCTGCTCTTGTTTCATTAGAATCTATATCTTTTCTCTCTTTTACACCCAAGAGTTGTTACCCTCAACAAGTGGTGTTTTGTTCTGACCAGTTTCTCTTCATTGTAGGGTTTTGACTGTTTTTGACATCCCAGGGGGCTAGGTTGCCCCAATACCCCCAGAAGTCTCCCAGTCATTATGACTATCCTAAGTTTGGCCATTTGAGTCTCCACTCTGAATGGAGACCTCTTTTTGAAATGAATTCCCGAGTTTCTTGGCTTTTAGAGCCCGCTGGAATTCCCTCTGTATTCCCTTTGCTTATTCCTGCATAGCTGCTGCTGTTCTAGGATCTTGCTGCTGTCAGTGATGTAAGTACCCTTGCTCTTATACTAGGATTCATAGAATAATTTATCACCTTGTTTTGCAGTCTATTCTGTTTATTGCTGCATAACAAATGTGTCCAGAGCTTATTGCCTTTGAACAACAATTTATTATATTTCATGATATCTTGGGGTCATGGATTCAGGCATGACACAGTATGGGTGTCTTGTCTCTGTTTCACAGTGTTGCAACCTCAGGTGAGATAACTTGAGTGGTTGAGAGTTGGAACATCTGGGGGCTTGCCAAACATCTTTTTTCTTTCTCTCTCCACATGGCTAGCATAGGCTTCCTCGGACTAGAGTGACTCCAAGGTATTTGAAGTTCTTACAAAGCAGCTGAAATCTCCCAGAGACGGAGATGGAAGCATCCAGTTCTGTTAAAGGCTAGGCCTGGAAGTGGTGTAGAATCACTTTCACCTACTCTATTATTCAAAGCTGTCACAGGCCAGCCCAGATTCAAGGGCAAGAGAAATAGATCCTGCCTTTTGATGGCAGAAATGTCTAAGAACTGTGGCCTCTTTTAACTCACCATAATATGCTACTCAGTTTTTTAAGAGTAAGAGTTTTATTGATATAATCCACATATCATACAATTCATCCATTTAAAGTGTACAATTTAATGACTTTTAGTATATGAACAGAGTTATGTGACTTTTGTGCAATCAATTTCAGAACATTTGTCACCCCCCAAATAAATCCTGAACCAATTAGCAGTAGCACCCCATTTCTGTCAGCTTTTTAAACAGGATTGGGGAGATTGAACAAAATGTAACGCCATCCCCACCACCATTTTGCTCAAACTTGTTTTAAGATTTTTAAAAAAGGGAATATTTCCAGGCTTCCCTGGTGGCACAGTGGTTGAGAATCCACCTGCCAATTCAGGAGACACGGGTTTGCGCCCTGGTCCGGGAAGATTCCACGTGCCGCGGAGCAACTAAGCCTGCGTGCCACAACTCCTGAAGCCCGTGCATCTAGAGCCTGTGCTCTGCAACAAGCAAAGCTACCGCAATGAGAAGCCCACTCACCACAATGAAGTGTAGCCCCCACTCGCTGCAATTAGAGAAAGCCCGCATATGGCAACGAAGACCCAATGCAGCCAAAAATAATAAAACAAATAAAATTTTTAAAAAGAATATTTCTGGTTTCTGAGATATGTATTATTGAAACCAAGGCAAAGATACGATTTTAAAAATACATCAGTAATATGAGATTTTATCTTCCCTATTACCTACCACATGTTATAGGGAACAAATGAAATGATGAAAACAGTTTTAAAAAGTTAAATTCATTCTACATGTATTATTTATTGTAACTTAAATATTAAACACAAGAGGAAAACGAAGTGTTTTGAGAACATTACCCCAGATTTTATATATTTCTCAGTAGTTGTAGTATCAGTCTTCCTGTATTAAATTATAAATATACACATTCCTCACATTCAAAGCAGTGAATTCTAAAAACTTTTCCAATATGGTGAATGTTCACCCATACAGTTTTCTCTTTTGAACCAATTAGAAAACAATGAACTTAAAAACCTAGAGACTAGAGAAATAGATTTAGAGAGTATGAGTTGTGCAGCAGGGCTTTGGTAATGACCTTGGTCCTCTAGTGCTTCTGCACCTACCTTGCCTTTCTCCTCTATGCCCTCTTCCTCATCCTGGCCTGGACCTCTGCAGCAAGGCTGTCCAGGTCACAGGCTTAGATGAGGCTGTGCCTGACAGCTTTCCTAAATGGGGGTCCACCAGGGGGAGAGAGATTTTTTCCTCACCTGCAGTTGGTGTGATCATATCATATATCCTGCCAAGTGTGATGCTTTGTCCTAGAGAAACACTGAACAGGACAGGCCACTGGATTAGCAGGTATATACTGGGCCACTCTCGAGCCATCAAGATGTGTGGTTCCTGCCTAATTCTTCTTGCTTTTCCTTTGTTTTAAACTGCCCCTGAGTTGCCTGCTAACTAAAGAATTGGATGCTTTTCTCTCCGGGTATATTCTCTGAGACGAGTCAAGTTTGGCAACGGCAGCTGGGGAAGAAAATGGATTTATGGAAAGGTATACCTCCATTGCTATGTAAGGTGAATACAGCATACATTCAGATATGTACTTATTCCTTTGAAGAGAGAGGGTCAGTGATATAGTCATTAGATAAATTATTTGGCTACATTTGGAAGGTGAATTTTTGTTACTGGATTAACACGTAAGTTATTTAGTGTTCTGTCAAATTAGACTTAAAAAAACTCCAATAAAACATGAGGGAATGTCTGCTGTGAATGGCCAGCTTAAATTCTCTCTGCAAACCTTATTCTTTGTTTCTCTCATGTTGGAGATGGTCTTGGGCTCAGTATTTCTCTTTACCTCAGTTTCCTTTAAAAATGAGGATAATACTAGTCCCTAATTCATAGGGTTACATCATACAAGGTGAGGTACAAAACACCTTCTATAAACTTAGTCTTACATAAATGGTAACCACATGGAAGGTGTTATTGTTGACTAGTAAAGCACGTGAGCCCTGAGATGAAGAGTCTTGGGCCAAAATTCCTGTTTTGTAACTTACTGTGTATTTTACAGATGACTTAATCTAAGCCTCAGGGTTTTTTGTTTGTTTGTTTTATGTTTTTTTAATTTAATTTAATTTTTTTACACAGCAGGTTGTTATTAGTCATCAGTTGTATACACATCAGTGTATACATGTCAATCCCAATCTCCCAGTTCATCCCACCCCCACCCCCGCCCCCCGCCACTTTGCCCCCTTGGTGTCCATACGTTTAAGCCTCAGTTTTATCTATAAGATGATAAAACCGGTAACTTCTTCATAGGCTTGTTGTAAGAATTGAAGGAGATAATATATGTAAATACTGTAGCCTAGTGCTCATAGATGTTAGCTGTGGTTATTAATAGGATCATTAGTTCTATTAACAAAGATAATGGGAAACAGGATAAGAATATTTATTAATTTCAACAAGGTTTAATTGGGATTGTTCTTATCAATTTGTCATTTTATCCTGGAGAGGTCTCCCAAAGATTTGAGCTCCACCCCCACCCCCCCCACCCCCGTCTCCAGGCTTTATTTCTGTCCTTACCACATGTGAATATGGTTTTCTTTGCTACATTATGGGCTTAAATTCTGGAGTAGTAAAAGACCAGTAGGTGAAAAAAGGATTATCTGTTTATTCTTCTGTCAACCTGTGCTACATTAAACACTACCCTCAGGGGAACTGAGCTTGTTAGATGCACCAGAGTAGAGGTCAAGGTATTTGCTTTATCCCCCTGGCCCCAGCACACTTTTGGCCACTGAACCTGCAAGAGTCTGGACCCTTGGCCCAGATAGGATTCAATTCCCAGAAGGAAGAGGTGGCCTCCTGCCACTGACCTAGAATTGTGGCATTGTAACGTTCTATCATTTGATCTTCTGATTTCTCTCAGCCACGCTGTGATCACTTTGCGCTGGACACTCATTACTGCAGTGTGGTTTCATCTGTTTCATACCACTGACCTAAGTCCTCTTCAAAACAGACCATAATGTCAGAATTCAGTTTTTAATTCAATATTAAGGACTGATTTCATAGCTGCGTCGAAGCTAATTTGAACTCCTCTATCTGTAAAAGAATCTGTAGATAACTAGAAAGATAGTTCTTTATTTTACTTTTGTTTAAGCGCTCAATGTATGTGTTTCAAAAGGCCTCTACATTCAGATATATAAAGAACTAGCTTGTTCATTTCTTATAAATGATCTGATCTTTGTCACAAGCTACTGACGGGGTTAAAACAGTCCCCTTCAGTTGTATGTTCAGATGTTCAGAATTCTGTTTCCTTCTCATATTTCCCCCTAAGATGGAGTCTGAGTATACAGAGATGCTCACTGTCTCCGTCGACTTCAGAGAAAGGGCCACAGCTCTGTGTGTCCTTGTGCTCTTCTCTGGATCTTTATGGGATTCTGCAGCAACGATATCCCTTAACAGCCTGTCACATCTTGATTCGTTGGCATCCTCTGCTGAGGTTTGAGGATGAAGGACATGGGGTCTCTCCTCTCTCGGCTTGGACAGGACCTATGGTCCTGTCAGCTGTCTTGATCCCACCTTAGCTCTTCCAAGTACATTGGCTGCCAATGAGGTCTGGCCGTGATTCCCTTTTACCTCCAGCCTGTGTGGTCTGCAGCCCTCAGATACAGGTGTCGATGTCCTGTTTGTCATCCCATCAGTTAATTACAAGACATCCTATCAGTTACCTTCCACAGCTGTCCTTAAGGCATATGAGAATTTCTGGATTCTTTCCATGCCACGAGAGCCAAGCTGCAGAGCTAAACTCAGGCCCTTTCTCTGCATAACAACGCTATGCCATTGGCTTTATTCTGAAAGAGCTTCCCTAGGTCGGCTGGTCTCCTCCCCAAAGTGGCAAAACGAAAGTGGGGGAGAAGCCCTCCTAAGCTACTGAGAACGGAGGAGTAAGATTTTTCTTAGCTCCTGATTAATGGATATAGACTATTTTCTTTCCCTCCCAATGAAAGAAAGGCACCCTGAGTTGTGAATCTCCTGTTAGCACACCCTGCCACTCATTATTTCTTTTTGAAGTCATCTACTGTCTGTATTTCACTTCTCATTTCCCGAAAAACTGAGCTCCTGTGTCAGTTTTTTCCTCCTATACAAGTACTGTCATAATTCCTGGTGATGTCAACATCTAAAGTTCATGCAATATCCTGACCTCTCATGTCCTTGGCCTTATGTCCTCCAATGATACTGGCCCTATATCTACCACTCTTGTTTATAGCCTAGATTTTGTGATTATTATTAACTACATCCCTTCTATCATTATAATCTCTTGCTTCCCATTCTCTGACCACCACTTCCTGCCTTTCCAGCTGACTCCCTTTAATAGTCCAACTCAACAATCCTTTTACAATCAAGGACTTATAATTAGCTTATCTATCACTTTTCCATGTCCTTAACTCAGCAAATGCCCCACACCTTTATTTATACAAATTTATACAATGACTATTTCATGTTTCATAGTTAGAATCATTCCTTTGCTATAAAACCTCAGCTGCCTTTATCTCTCTTGTTTTACTCTACTGCCTGACAGAATCACAACTATAGTCAAATCCAACTGTCTGCCTAATGTGTGCCCATATCTGAAAAGCCAAACATGGCTGGAGAAAAACTTACCATCATGCTCACTGGTCTTGTTGTGAATTTATAACTAACCTCAAGTGGGTTCTAATGAAGCCTAATAGCCATATTATATTTCCCAAGTGTACTCACTCCCTCAGTCTTTAGCTAACTTCTCAGACCTTTTTCTTTATTCTAAAACTTCTATCATCTCTTCCCTCATCATCATTCTCGGCTGATGATGATACAATGAAAGCAATCAGAAGAGCCTTTGCCTCTGTTTACTCAGTCTAATCTCTCTACCTATGTCAGTGCTCACGTATTCTGCCTTAATACCTTTTTTTCTTCCAGTTTTATTCAGATACAGTTCATATTACAGCACTGTAAGTTTAAGATATACAGCATAATGATTACCTTACATACATCATAAAATGATGACCACAGTAAGTTTAGTGAACATCCATCATCTCATACAGATACAACATTAAAGAAATAGAAAAAAACATTTTTTCTTGCTATGAGAACTCTCAGGATTTATTCTCTTAACAACTTTCATATATATCATACAGCAGTGTTAATTATCTTGTCATGTTGTACATGACATTTCTAGTTCTTATTTATCTTAAAACTGGAAGTTGGTACTTTATTGACTGCCTTCGTCCAATTCCTCTTCTCCCCTCCCCCACCTCTGGTAACCACAGATCTAATCTCTTTTTAATAAGTTTGTTTTTGAAGTATAATTGACCTTCAACACTATGTTAGTTCCTGGTACACAACATAGTGATTCATTATTTCTGTACATTTCAAAATGATCACCATGATAAGTCTAGTTACTATCTTAAATCCTTTGTGTGAATGAATTGTCTAAATTCCTAGCAAAGGAAACCCATCTATTTGTACACAAGATCTCATGCCCTTATCCTCTTAAGAACTTCCCTAGAAATTCTCTTATTCTATTCTTGCATCATCAGACTTCATTGAACTTTTCCATGAGCATACGGTAGTTTATTTTAACAAAACAAACCAACTGCTTCTACTTCTTCCAGCTACTACCTCTGTTTCCTTTCACTTATATCAAAGCTTCTAAAAAGATCTAGCTCTGTGCATCGACTGCAATTCTTTTTTTTTTTTTCTGTTAGACTGAACCTATTCCAGTCAGATTTTATTTTATACCCAGAACTATTTTAAGAGTGTTTGTGGAGGTCTCCAATGATCTCCAAGTTGCTAAATCCAGTGGCATTTTTTAGTCCTCATCTTATCTGATCTTTCTACAGGATTTGAAACAGTTAGTTATTCCCTTATCCTTGCAATACTTTCTTGCTTTGGTTCCCAAGATATTACACATTTGTCTACCTCATATCTCAATGGCTGCTCCATTTGAGTCTCCTTTGCTGGTGCATCTTAACCTCTCAAACTTCTCCAACCTCCAGGGCTGAGTTGTTTGACCTTTTCTCCATCTGTAGAGAGTCCCTTGGTGATATCATCCTACCTAGTGGCCTTAAGTGCCATCTATGTGCTGGCAGCTCTCAAATTTATATATCTTGGGCCAAGACCTTCTTCTTGACTTCATAATCATACATCCAAAGGCTGACTCATTATTTGTATGTCTTATAGACCATTCAAAATTAACATTATTTATATCTCACCCTGAACTTTTTCTTTTGTTGTTCCCATCTCAAAATCAACATCCTCCTTTTACTTCTTCAAAGTAACTTAGATTCATCGTCGGCTCTTCTCTTTCTCTTATTATACATGTCCAATCTGGCAGTACATCAAACAGGCTCAACCTTAAAATTACTTATTGAATACAGGAAACTTAAACCACCTCTGCTGCCATCATCGTGCTTCAGGCCACATATCCATGCTTTTTGCAGCAGCCTCGTAGCTGGTTTTCCCATTCATATCCTTGACTCTCCAATCCTATTTACGGTGAAGCTGCCCGATGGAGACTGTGAAAACACATAGATCACTATTCTGTATGGTGCTGGAGTGGTGGATATATGACGCTATATGTTTATTAAAATCCATATGAAAAACATTTCACTCTATGCAAATTCAAAAAACAAAACAATAAAAATAAAAACGCAGATTGTCACTCGTGTCTCCAAAGTTTGAGCCGAAGTCCTTACAGTGGCCTCCAAGTTCATTCTGCTTCAGTCAATACTGAACACTTCATGTCGTCAAACACATAAGATATGCTCTAGTTTCAGGATCCTTACACCATAGTCAAACAATGTAGATCCTAATGTTGCTAGTTTAAAAAGTTTGTTTTTATATTTGGCCTCAAATGTGGTCAGGTTTTATAAATGGTCAAGGGACATTTAAAAACGAGTATTGTTTCTTTGCAAGTCTACGCATAAATCTCTAAAACCCAACTTATTAATTATATTATTACCAGTCATTATCTCCATATGGTCATTTTACTTTTGACTAATTAATCTGTCACATACTGAGAAAGGAGGATTAAAATACTGCACAACACCTAAATGCTGTCTAGCATGATCAGTACTGGAGCAAATCAAAAAATCCAACATGTCTGTTAAGACAGGGGATAAAGAAAAAAATATACAGAAGACCTTTTATTTTGACTTAAATAAAACACGGATAGACATTTAGTCGCTAATCTTTTGATGAAGAGCCGAAGTCTCTTAGAGTACGGACCCTACATTGGAGTTCTATTATTTGTCTGGTTTAAACCACACCCATTGTGTAAGGTCGATCACTTTTAATTGTAGATTTTTAAAGTGGAATGAGAGTTTAGGGACATTTTTGAAAGTGATTTGAGTGTAGAATAATGTGTAGGTTTTTTCGGTTAATGTCTGATCTTCCAATAACTTAAATTTGTGTCCCCACACCTAATTTGACAGGAATTTTTAGAGAGTCACACTGTTGGAGGCTTTACAAACCGTTGTTTTAGTTAAGTATACACTCTATTTTCACGTTTTAATACATGCTATTTAATACATAATATCGGGTCCAATGTCAACATCAAGTACAACAGATGTAAGCACGTTTGGGAACAAATAGGACTGACCCTTGGTAAGCATACAACTCGATTTGTGGGAGTAGAAAGGTATGAGCATGCAGTGGGGGTCAGTCCATTGGTGGATGGTGGTGGTCAGTGTTTAGACTCCTATGGATATGTCAGCATATTTTGCAGAGGAATAGAAATTGTCAGTTAATCTAGAGAGTCAGTTAGGAGAGCTCTTACTGCATTATTATGTTTCTGTTAATGTCAGCTTTTATTTCCAACCCTTTTCTTTTTGCTTTATGTTTTATGCTTTATTTGATGCATAAAAGTTGATGACAGTATAGCCTTTGTGCATTGTCCTTTTGTTCATAAAAGTAACATTCTTTGTTCCTTTGAAGCTTTTACCTTAAACTTGAAATTGTCTCTTAGAGCTATTGCAATCTTCTTTTTTTGATACTCCTTACCTCTTTGTTTTTTCTTTTATGGCCAGAGTTCCTTTATTTTTTCTCTTCTGTAATTTGGAAGGCCTCCAAATTGATAGAGATCGATATTAAGACTTGAAAAACCTTTCTGGATTCTGTATTACTCAAGATACCAACTTCAATAACAATCAGCTTCTCTTCTATAAGATGAAGTGTTGGCAAACTTCCAGTTACTTCAATCTCTTGTTTAACTTACATCTTAACTTATACATATATATATTTAAATTTTTAGATACTGAATTTTCTTTTAATTGGAGTATAGTTGCTTTACAATGTTGTTAGTTTCTGCTGTACAGCAAAGTGAATCAGCTATATGTAAACATACATCCCCTCTTTTTTGGATTTCCTTCCCATTTTGGTCACCACAGAGCACTGAGTAGAGCTCCTTCTATACAGTAGGTTCTCATTAGTTATCTATTTTATACATAGTATCAATAGTGTATATATGTCAATCCCAATCTCCCAATGGCAGATCTAATTAGAGTTTCTCCAGTAGAACATCAGCCCTACAAAAACTCATGAAGAAAACCTGCAACATAAAAGTGAAACTAAACATAACATGCAAAAGTACAGATGCAAAAGTATGCTTTTGAAGCTACGTTAAAGGCAGCAGAAGAAATTTTAAGCATACATAGAATGGATAAAACAATAAGATCCTACTGTATAGCACAGGAAACTATATTCAATATCCTGTAATAAACCATAATGGAAAAGAATATGAAAAAGAATGTTTATATGTATAACTGAATCACTTTTCTGTATAGCAGAAACTAACACAACATTGTAAATCAACTCTACTTCAGTAAAATAAATTAGAAAAAGAAAACTTTAAACAAAAACTGCTTTGCTAATATTTTAATAAGTTACAAATAAATCTCTATAAAAGTTACTATCACCATACCTTTATCCATATAGTTGAGAAAGTTTGTATACTCATTCAGCCAGTAATTGGTCTTAAAGGATTCCTCTACTCTGTCAATTCTTGCATATTTTATAAATGCAATTAAATGTATACTACTTTCATTGTAATAAAAAAAACCTGCTTTGCTCTCTCAAGGAAAAAAACAGAATCAATGAGTGATAAGCCAATAAACTTACATAAAACGGAGTATGATAGGGTTAAGTCAAAAAAAATTTTTAATCTCTAAAGAGTTTTAAGTGGTATTGGAAGCTATATAAGCTTAGAAGCTATTGAAAAGAGCAGTAGAATCAACAATGTCAAAAATCTAGTCACCGCTTTGGATGAGAGGCTTTAAAATTCACCCAACATTTGTGGTGACTTTGTTTCTGTAAGGTTTGCTCTTAATATCTGTTGAAATGACTAAACTAAGGGCCAGTGTTCCCGACTTTGTTTTCTTTTCATTCTGTCCTCAATTCCAGAATTTGGCGGTGGAGTTGGGCTCTGTATAATCCTTCTACTTGGTTTTTCAGCTTGCTCAGTGGAGGGTGTGCTACATCCCTCATCCTTCTGGGGACGTGGTCGAATACCTTCATTGTAAATCCCCCTTCATGGCCTTAGAGTCCTGTGAGGAAGGGAACAGTGGTACATCTCGTGTCTTTCTCATAGCAGCACAATTCCTCCAGCCTTTACTGCTTCAAATTAAAGCAGTTTGACAATTGTCTTTGTTTACTTTTTGCAGCACTGCTCTGTTTTTGCTGGTTTGTTTAAAGGAGTTGTTCATCAGCCCATATTTTCTTTTATTCTGTCTGGATTATATCTTGCAGGCATTCCTATGTTGGGGTTTGGTACCATCCCTTGTTATTAGTGTTCTTGTATCTCTCTGGTTATCACAATTGGTTTCTGGCTTGGGGAATTGGAATAGCCTCATTGATTTCTAGTGCGTTATCTTTTCTAGAAGACACCTTCAATAGGAATTTTGTTGCTATCTATACATTATTTTTATTCATCCTCCTCCTTCACCCATTTCATTAACTGATTAACCTTTCACCCATTTCATTAACTGATTAACCTAAATGTTCTCTTCTTTTCTCCTTAACACCTAACTCCTCTAGATTTCTTGTAGAGAGTCACCTCAAGCTGGTGACTTTGTTTCTTTGTCTACTTTTGAATATATTATGACCACCAACCCATTGAATAAGCACTATTGAGGGAAATGATGTCCTACAATGAAATCATGAAGCACTGTGCTTGCCATGTGGGACTTTCTCAATAAATGTGAGTTCCAGTCCCCTACTCTTCCCACGTGGTTTTGTTCTCTAGTTCCTCCCTGGTTCTCTACATCCTGAAAATAATTGCTGACTAATTCTCTCTAAACATAGCTCTCTTGTTACTTACCTCTCTTGGGACAAAACCACCAACAAAGTATGTAGTCAATATTTGTTTCTGCTTCTTCATCCTTTACTTGATTTCCCTATACATTTCTAGATGATATATAGCCAGACCAGTTATAAGAATAGAATAGATACTCAGGAACAGAATTCACTAATAAAGTAGGAATAATCTTTGCCTGTTTGATTACTGTATTATTCTGTATCACTACTTAACCCTCCGTGGCATCTGTCTTCCTTCCACTCTTCCTTATGTCTTAGGAGGAGGGGTTGAGAATACCTAAGAAATACTGAAACTATTATTTTGAAAAGAAAATCCCATGGAAAATGGAAAGTAATATTTGCTTGACATTTTGGGGTTTCATCTGAGATTTCTTTTGAATCTGTGTAAAATATTTTCTGCCATTTTTGAATTATGTGTGGAAAGGAAAAGATATTCTTTAAAAAGTGTACTGAGGCTTTAAAAAATTATATATTTATGCAGAAGGCAATTAGCAGTTAGATATTTCAAAATTGCTTTAGGAAAGAAAATTAATCTGGAGTTAAAGAGAAATGATGCATCATCTTATAAAAGATTAAGTAATAATGTCTGTGTTAGCAATAAACTATATCTTAGGTTAACACAATCTGCATGCCCTAGTTAATGTTGAAACTGTTGAAAGAAGTCATAAGACTCAACTTAGATCAGAACAAATTATAGAATGAGTCAGAAAAGGGATCTTGCTTTGCTAGTTAGAAATGCATATACTCCAAAGTGTTCTTCCTTTCAAAAGTTCTTCCTTTTCAGTGTGAAGGATTATTTTTTCAATGATTTCTTTGATATCTAAGCTCAACTACTTTTACTGCAATTTAAAACTTTTTCCTATACTATCGTACTTATGTGGAATTGGAGACGTCATTTGACTCCAGTAGTTGCTGTCTTCCCAGTCAATGGATGCATTTAAAGGAACCTGAGACGAATACCACACAAAATGCCTTTCCATAGGACTTCTATTCTTCTCTTCTGGTTACAATTGGAAATTATTTTTTCTTCCTTCCTCTACTATCTCCCTCTTACTTTAGAAACTTCTGTCTTATGTAGTTTAATACAGATAGAGACATTTATCACAGGGAAGAGTTCAAATTAACTGCAGAATAATTTTTGTCAGGGATATGGACTTCATAAAATCATTACTACATACTGATCATGATTTTTATTTATTTTGAAGTATGCCTTTAACTTTTTCCAAAAAGCATCTGTATGGACATACCAGTAAATTCTACATGTTTATGTTCTATCCTTAAATTATCAAACATTTTAGAAAAATACCAGAAAGACAGGTTCCAAAAGTTAAAAGCAAAACCACTGCGGGTTTCATTAATGAGTATTACTGCCTCTGATTTTGGAGATTTCAAGCAAAAGATACTGTATTACAGGGTCTGGTGGTAACAGAAGCAAATCTAAGTGTCTGTTCATTGTAGTTACATGATCATAGTGAAATTTAAGAATTTAAGTCTATGGGCTTTGTGTAAAATATATTTGAAAAGGAAATTAATGTGTTGAGAAAATATTTGTAGTTATATATTCTGTTGTATCATGATACAAGATTTTTAACAAGTACTATTTTAATGACGACTTAAAATAGCTTGTGTGTTTGGACATCTGCTAAAATCTCTTTAATGAAAGAAGACTTTACTCGTGTCGTACAGAATTTCTTCCTGCTCAGCATCTTTTTCTATTCTTGTGGTAATACAATATGTCATGGGAGAAACTCGTTAAGATTCAGGTTGAGGTCATTGACCCTCAGCAACCACAGGTGGTATACATGCCTTAAGTCGGGCAACCAGAGCGTTGTATTCTGTGCTCCTTACAAGCTATAGTGATTCATTCAGAGGTGGACCCGTGGCCCAAGAACAAGCTCTCCCTAGGACATGTTTGGAACTAGAGATGAAGAGCGGGGACACTTCTTGCCTGAGATTGCAAGTATAAAAAAACGTTAATTATGAAATTTGGCAGGGGAAGTTTGCCACCCATTGGAAGAGGAAAACAGAGTGATCGTTCCAGTGGCTTTGTTTGAAAGCTGGGCCAAATCCACCGACTTCATGGTTATACATAATAATATATTCTCTACTGGTTTTTTTTTTTTAAGTTGTTGCTGTTTTGCTTGAATTAAGTTTGTTTCTTTCACTTGCATTGTTGGCCAGCATGTTGCATATGGCCAGCATAGCATAATGGTTAAAGAATTCAGACTCTGGAGCAGATGGGCTTAGTTTGAATTCCAGCTCTTCACTCAGAGCTGTGTGACCTTGGCCAAGTCACTTAACTTCTCTTCCTCTGTTTCCTCACCTGTAAAATAGACATAATCATAGTACTGACCTCAGAGGGTTGTTACGATTTTGATAGTTTCTATATATAAAGTGCTGGCGAGAGTTCCTGGCACATAGTATGTACTGCATAATATTTGTTAAATAAATATGAATCATGTTGAATAAGTAGGTTCTTCATATTACAGGAGGGTTGACATTAAGTTATCTTTGATTTTGTGATCCGTTTAAAAAGGGCAGAGAATATGCATAGAATGCTGCAGCTTTTTTGCTGTTGGTAGCCAAATTACTCATTATCATGATAAAATTTAGGCTCAGCACAATCTATAATGATTATTTTGGTTTATCAAATATTCTATTTTTAAAGGATCATTTTTGTTACTTTAGTGGGCCATTTGGGTATGAGACTTGGGGCACCAGCTAAAAAGACTGTTTCACTTCATGAACATTAGTTCTCTCAGTCCTTTGAATTAAAGCAAGTTTCTGACGGCTCTAAAATCTGGCAGACATATGCTTAAAAATTAAAAGTCAGGTCCTTGACACGTAACATGCAGTAATACAAATATTCTCTGCCTCTGTTACTGGTCCACCATGGTCCGTTTGATCCATTCTGCCGTGAAGAATCCGCTCAAGTATTTTGAAGAGAAGCATATTGTGGCAAAGACTTGAAGGAGCAAAGTCCCTCTCCTTCAGTGTACACACTTTCTTAAGTTGTAACTATGGGTTCTTTATTTTTTACATATCCTTTGACTTCAACATTTTTAATAAATAAGAGAAATGTGATTGCAAATATATATTTTTTGAAACTGAGAGAACTCAAGTTTTTAGTTTGCTGTCTTTTCATGGTTTCAGTTGAAGTAATTAAAGTTTATTAAATAAAGCTAGTGAAGTCACATTACAAACCTTTTTTTTGTAAAGTCCACATTTTTTTTTGAGGTATAGTTGATCTACAATATTAAATAAGTTTTAGGTATATAACTTAGTGATTCACAATTTTAAAGGTAATATTCCATTTTTAGTTACTATAAAATATTGGCTATATTCCCAGTTTTGCACAATATATCCTTATAGCTGTTTTTTTTTTTATTGGGTGCATTGTGCCTTGGGACACTTTATTTTATTTTTTTAACATCTTTATTGGAGTAAAATTGCTTTACAATGGTGTATTAATTTCTGCTGTATAACAGAGTGAATCAGCTATACATAAACGTATATCCCCATATCTTCTCCCTCTTGTGTCTCCCTCCTACCCTCCCTATCCCCGCCCTTAGGCGGACACAAAGCACCGAGCCGATCTCCCTGTGCTATGCGGCTGCTTCCCACTAGCTATCTGTTATACACTTGATAGTGTATATATTACCACTCTCTCACTTCGTCCCAGCTTAACCGTCCCCCCGCCCCATGTCCTCAAGTCCATTCTTTACGTCTGCATCTTTATTCCTGTCCTGCCGCTAGGTTCTTCAGAACCATTTTTTTTTTAGATTCCATACATATGTGTTAGCATATGGTATTTGTTTTTATCGTTCTGACTTACTTCACTCTGTATGACAGACTCTAGGTCCATCCACCCCACTACAGATAACTCAATTTCGTTTCTTTTTATGGCTGAGTAATATTCCATTGTACATATGTGCCACATCTTCTTTATCCATTCATCTGTCGATGGACACTTAGGTTGCTTCCATGTCCTAGCTATTGTAAACAGAGCTGCAGTGAACACTGTGGTACATGACTCTTTTTGAATTATGGTTTTCTCAGGGTATATGCCCAGCAATGGGATTACTGGGTCATATGGTAGTTCTATTTTTAGTTTTTTAAGGAATCTCCATACTGTTCTCCATAGTGGCTGTATCAATTCATAGTCCCACCAACAGTGCAAAGGGTTCCCATTTCTCCACACCCTCTCCAGCATTTATTGTTTGTAGATGTTTTGATGATGGCCATTCTGACTGGTATGAGGTGATACCTCATTGTACTTTTGATTTGCATTTCTGTTATGATTAGTGATGTTGAGCATCCTTTCATGTATTTGTTGGCAATCTGTATATATTCTTTGGAGAAATGTTTGTTTAGGACTTCTGCCCATTTTTGGATTGGGCTGTTTGTTTTTTTCATATTGAGCTGCATTAGCTGCCTGTATATTTCAGAGATTAATCCTTTGTCAATTGCTTCGTTTGCAAATATTTTCTCCCATTCTGAGGGTTGTCTTTTCATCTTATTTATGGTTTCCTTCACTGTGCAAAAGCTTTTAAGTTTCATTAGGTCCCATTTCGTTTTGTTTTTATTGCCATTACTGTAGGAGGTGGGTCGAAAGGATCTTGCTGTGATGTATGTCATAGAGTGTTCTACCTAAGTTTTCCTCTAAGAGTTTTATAGTGTCTGGCCTTACATTTAGGTCTTTAATCCATTTTGAGTTTATTTTTGTGTATGGTGTTAGGAAGTGTTCTACTTTCATTCTTTTACATGTAGCTGTTCAGTTTTCCCAGCACCACTTATTGAAGAGGCTGTCTTTTCTCCATTGTGTATTCTTGCCTCCTTTATCAAAGATAAGGTGACCATATGTGCGTGAGTTTATCTCTGGGCTTTCTATGCTGTTCCATTGATTACATACTGTCTTGATTACTGTAGCTTTTCAGTACAGTCTGAAGCCAGGGAGCCTGATTCCTCCAGCTCCGTTTTCCTTTCTCAAGATTACTTTGTCTATTCGGGGTCTTTTGTGTTTCCATACAAATTGTGAAATTTTTTGTTCTAGTTCTGTGAAAAATGCCGTTGGTAGTTTGGTAGGGATTGCAATGAATCTGTAGATTGCTTTGGGTAGTACAGTTGTTTTCACTATGTTGATTCTTCCAATCCAAGAACATGGCGTATCTTTCCATCTGTTTGTATCATCTGTAATTTCTTTCAGTAGTGTCTTATAGTTTTCTGCATAGAGGTCTTTTTTCTCCCTAGGTAGGTTTATTCCTAGGTATTTTATTCTTTTTGCTGCAATGGTAAATGGGAGTGTTTCCTTAATTTCTCTTTCAGATTTTTCATCATGAGTGTATAGGAATGCAAGGGATTTCTGTGTATTAATTTTGTATCCTGCTACTGTATCAAATTCATTGATTAGCTGTAGCAGTTTTCTAGTAGCATCTTTGAGATTCTCTATGGAGTGACAGCTTTACCTTTCCTTTCCGTTTTGGATTCCTTTTATTTCTTTTTCTTCTCTGATGGCTGTGGCTAAAACTTCCAAAACTATGTTGAATAACAGTGGTGAGAGTGGGCAACCTTGTCTTTTTCCTGGTCTTAGTGGAAATGGTTTCAGTTTTTCACCATTGAGGACGATGTTGGCTGTGGGTTTGTCATATATGGCCTTTATTATGTTGAGGAAAGTTCCCTCTGTGCCTACTTTATGCAGGGTTTTTATCATAAATGGGTGGTGAATTTTGTTGAAAGCTTTCGTTGCATCTGTTGAGATGATCATATGGTTTTTCTCCTTCAATTTGTTAATATGGTGTATCACGTTGAGAGATTTGCGTATATTGAAGAATCCTTGCATTCCTGGAATAAACCGCACTTGATGATGGTGTATGATCCTTTTAATGTGCTGTTGGATTCTATTTGCTAGTATTTTGTTGAGGATTTTTGCATCTATGCTCATCAGTGATACTGGCCTGTAGTTTTCTTTCTTTGTGACATCCTTGTCTGGTTTTGGTATCAGGGTGATGGTGGCCTCGTAGAATGAGTTTGGGAGTGTTCCTCCCTCTGCTATATTTTGGAAGAGTTTGAGAAGGATAGGTGTTAGCTCTTCTCTAAATGTTTGATAGAATTCACTTGAATTCTGTGAATTCACAGAAGCCATCTGGTCCCTGGCCTTTTTTGTTGGCAGATTTTTAATCACAGTTTAAATTGCGGTGCTTGTGATTGGTCTGTTTACATTTTGTATTTCTTTGTGGCTCAGGCTCAGGAGGTTGTGCTTTTCTAAGAACTTGTCCTTTTTATTGGAATACAGTTGCTTATAGTAATCTCTCATGATCCTTTGTATTTCTGCAGTGTCAGGTGTTACGTCTCCTTTTTCATTTCTAATTCTATTCATTTGAGTCTTCTCCCTTTTTTCCTTGATGAGTCTGGCTAGTGGTTTATCAATTTTGTTTATCTTCTCAAAGAACCACCTTTTAGTTTTACTTATCTTAGCTCTTGTTTGCTTCACTTCTTCATTTATTTCTGACTTGACTTTTATGATTTCTTTCCTTCTGCTAACTTTTGGGTTTTTTGTTCTTTCTCTAATGGCTTTAGGTGTAAGGTTAGGTTTTTTATTTGAGATGTTTTTTGTTTCTTGCGGTAGGTTTGTATTGCTATAAAGTACCCTCTTAGAACTGCTTTTGCTGCATCCCATAGGTCTTGGGTTGTTGTGTTTTCACTGTCATTTGTTTGTAGGTATTTTTTGATTTCCTCTTTGATATCTTCAGTGATCTCATGGTTACTTAGTAGTATATTGTTTCACATCCATGTGTTTATAATTTTTACAGATTTTTTCCTGTAATTGATATCTAGTCTCATAGTGTTGTGGTCAGAAAAGATACTTGATATGATTTCAATTTTCTTAAATTTACCAAGGCTTGACTTTTGACCCAGAATATGATCCATCCAGCAGAATGTTCCATGAGCATTTGAGAAGGAAGTGTATTCTGTTGTTTTTGGATGAAATGTCCTATAAATATCAATTAAGTCCATCTTGTTTAATGTATCATTTAAATCTTGAGTTTCCTTATTTATTTTCATTTGGATGATCTGTCTATTGGTGAAAGTGGTGAGTTAAAGTCCCCTACTATGATTATGTTACTGTCGATTTCCCCTTTTATGGCTGTTAACATTTGCCTTAAGTATTGAGGTGCTCCTGTGCTGGGGGCATAAATATTTACAATTGTTATATCTTTTTCAATTGATCCCTTGATCGTTATGTGGTGTCCTTCTTTGTGTCTTGTAACAGTCTTTATTTTAAAGTCTATTTTGTCTGATATGAGAATTGCTACTCCAGCTTTCTTCTGATTTCCGTCTGCATGGAATATCTTTTTCCATCCCCTCACATTCAGTATGTGTCCCATGTCTGAAGTGGGTCTCTTGTAGACAGCATATATATATGGGTCTTGTTTTTGTATCCATTCAGCCAGTCTGTGTCTTTTGGTTAGAGCATCTAATCCATTTACATTTAAGAAAATTATTGATATGAATGTTCCTATTACCAGTTTCTTAACTGTTCTGGGTTTGTTTTTGTAGGGCTTTTCCTTCTCTTGTGTTTCGTGCCTAGAGGAGTTCCTTTAGCATTTGTTGTAAAGCTTGTTTGGTGGTGCTGAATTCTGTTAGCTTTTCCTTGTCTGTAAAGCTTTTAATTTGTCCGTCAAATCTGAATGAGATCCTTGCTGGGTAGAGTAATCTTGGTTGTAGGTTTTTCCCTTTCATCACTTTAATTATGTCCTGCCACTCCCTTCTGGCTTGCAGAGTTTCTGCTGAAAGATCAGCTCTTAACCTTATGGGGATTCCCTTGTATGTTATTTGTTGATTTTCCCTTGCTGCTTTTAATATTTTTTCTTTGTATTTAATTTTTGATAGTTTGATTAACATGTGTCTTGGTGTATTTTTCCTAGGGTTTATCCTGTATGGGACTCTCTGTGCTTCCTGGACTTAATTGACTATTTCCTTTCCCATTTTAGAGAAGGTTTCAACTATAATCTCTTCTAATATTTTCTCAGACCCTCTTTTTTTCTCTTCTTCTGGTGCTCCTATAATTCTAATGTTGGTGTTTTTAATGTTGTCCCAGAGTCTCTGAGACTGTCCTCAATCCTTTTCATTCTTTTTTCTTTATTCTGTTCTGCAGTATTTTTTTCCACTATTTTATCTTCCAGGTCACTTATCCATTCTTCTGCCTCAGTTATTCTACTATTGATTCCTTCTAGAGAATTTTTAATTTCATTTATTGTGTTATTCATCATTGTTTGTTTGCTCTTTAGTTCTTCTAGGTCCTTGTTAAACGTTTCTTGTATTTTCTCCATTCTATTTCCAAGATTTTGTATCATCTTTACTCTCATTACTCTGAATTCTTTTTCAGGTAGACTGCCTATTTCCTCTTCATTGGTTAGGTCTGGTGGGTTTTTACCTTGCTCCTTCATCTGCTGTGTGTTTTTCTGTCTTCTCATTTTGCTTCACTTACTGTGTACTGTGTTTGGGGTCTCTTTTCTGCAGGCTGCAGGTTTGTAGTTCCCATTGTTTTTGATGTCTGCCCCCAGCGGGTTAGGTTGGTTCAGTGGGTTGTGTTGGCTTCCTGGTGGAGGGGACTGGTGCCTGTGTTCTGGTGGATGAGGCTGGATTTTGTCTTTCTAGTTGGCAGGACTGCATCCAGTGGTGTGTTTTGGGGTATCTATGAACTTATTATGATTTTAGGCAGCCTCTCTGCTAATGAGTGGGGTTGTCTTCCCATCTTGCTAGTTGCTTGGCGTAGGGCGTCCAGCACTGGAGCTTGCCGGTCATTGAGTGGAGCTGCGTCTTGATGTTGAGATGGAAATCTCCGAGAGAGCTTTTGCCATTTGATATTAACGTGTAGCTGGGATGTCTCTGGTGGACTCATGTCCTGAACTTGGCTCTCCCACCTCAGAGGCTTAGGCCTGACACCCGGCTTGAACACCAAGACTCTGTCAGCCACCCAGCTTGCTCTGGGCTTTTATTTCGATGATGTGGCTCTGCAGAGCTTGGGCCACTTTTCTGGGAATTGGCCAAGGAGAAGCATGAGGGTTCTGAGCGTCTTGAAAATGCAAAACCAGTGCGGCGGCCGCCCTCTATTCCAGGAAGTGCTGAAGCCTCCCCAAGATGAGTGGGGTAAAACCCAAGGTGCTGTGGGAGCTGCCGTCCTCGTGGAGAAGAATCTGAACCCAGCCCTTGTGCACCTGCATGCCCTGGGTTCTGCCCCTGACTCCACACCTTTTAAAAGAAAGAAAGAAAAAAAGTAATCATTTTATGTCCACAGGTAGGAAGCAGTGTAGCTTTGGAGATACTAATCATTGCATTTCATGTCATGAGTAATACATTTACGTTCTCTGCTGCACTTTATCTAATAATGTATATATGCAGCATGTTTACCCTTTGCATGCATAGTGTAGCTCTTACGGTATATTACGTACAGGCAGTTAGTTCCATTTATTGTTTTAGGGCTTATGATAACATCATGCTCCTGTAAAATGAAAAACTAGTAGTCATGCTCAGAGATATTGGAGTCTTTATTAAAAGACAAGCCTGGTCCTGGTCTTAACTTTTGCTGGGCTGGAGGTGCAACTAAAAATAGAGGTTGACATAACATATATCTAAAGATTTAAAAGTTACAAATGAAGCTAACAAAATTATAAGAAAATATGTGCTATCTTCCTACCTTGATGAACAGGTCTTCACAATAAATCACAAGACCAGTTAGAACTTGAAATTCTTGGAATACTTGGAGCTTCCTAGGGAAAGCCAGACATACGGCCTATGGCTTCTTACTTATCCCACCAGGCACTCCATCCCGAATCACAGGGTGCCTGGTGCCTTGTGCCCAGGTGTGCACACTGCAGTCCCCATCGGCAAGCTTCATGTATAGCTGCCCCTTGCACACACATCTTTTTTGCCGCTTTCTGGCTTGGCAATGGTGGCTTTGCTTACCGTCTGGTGAGAGGCCTGTGCAAGTCCTGGAAACCCGCTAAGGCTGTTTCAGTAGCTATTTCCAGGGTCCCAAGGCCCCAGAGCCTCGGTGCTGCACAGACCTTATCTGTGTGGAGGGCCATAGCTGGAAGAGGGTAAGAGCAGACTGTAAATGCACTGGCTCAGGCCAGGAGCCCTCTTGTCCAAGTGGTACTTCTGAGAGTCCAATCTAGAAATTTAGTCTTCATTTACTTTACCTGATGGTTGCATTGTTTTGCAGGTTGAACTTCAGCAATCCAAACGAAAAGAGACATTCTGTTCACTTACCCACATGCAGATATTTTAGCAGTAAAAGTGAGGTACCAAGGAAAATATGAGAGGAACTAATATATGTAATAAACCCTGATATTTAAGGGAACTTTTATCATGACAGTAAATACACTTCTGTGATTTTGTGCATTGTGGGTTTTACTTAAAATCGAAATAGCAAAATTCAGTGTGATTTCCAGTTGCCTGTAAGTCATTCGGCGTTTGTAGTCTTCACAAAATGCAAGTTTTTATGCATGAACATATATTTTTCACTTAATTTTCTTCTAGAGGTTTTAGGTATTAATCTGCTAAGAAGGTTCCTTTTGATATGTAATACAAAAGTCAGATCCGTAGATGAGAATAAGTAACCAAAAGAATTTAATAACTCTACATTTAATTAGGTATTTGATTGACTTGTCTTGAAACCTAAACATATAGTTAAGTAACTAAAAATAATCAATTTTTAAAACTGCCAGTAATTTTGCAATAGAAAGAATAACAATACCCCTTCTGGGATTATACCATGAGAAGAGGCCACATCCTTCCTTTTAACTTTTCTACAATTTTCTATCACAACTGTTGCCTAATCAGTCTGAGAGAAATGTTTGCCCAGATTAACTATAGATTATTGTATTCCATTTCAAACTGAAAATTTTATTACAAGTACATAGTCAAGGATTTAGTCTTCCTTCACTCCTGGTATTTTATCAAACCACATTTAATATGCTCATTTGAAAGCATATCCCTTGTTAAACAACAAGGATACTTTTTGCTTTATGCTTTGCAAATGACAAAGACGAAATCAACTTTCTATCAGGTCAGGCAAAGGCTCTCTATATGGCTGTGTTTAGTAAGAAGGCAGAGGGCAGGTTACTCAAAGGCAGGATGTAGTTTCACCTGTGTAAGGTGCGTAGGCAAATGTATGAAGTGAGATCCTAAGTCATAGAACCCTTCGCAAAAATTATTTTGGTGAGATACTGGCTCATTTTCCTGCATCAGTTTTGCTGTATTTTGGTGCTTAATGACTCCAAGTCATAGAAGCATCTGCTCCAGGCACCCAAATGTTACTTCCAAAAAGCGCACCGTTTGCTGCTGCAGTCTGGGTTTTAAAGAACCACTTGTATCATTTGTGAAAGTGTCCCAGAAATTAGAGCAGGAACTTGGTCTCAATAAAGTCCTGACCTCATCTCTGCAGTCAGAGGATTACATGGGGAAATTTCTTATTAATACTGGGTACTAATCATTGCCTCAGTCCACGCATGTGCTGGGGGAGAGAAATTTTATTATATTTGGAAGGTAAAATCCCCACTGACTAGAAACCCTCAAAGGATATACTCAGCTGCCATTAAATGCATTGACAGTGCAGTGACATTTATGTGCACACATTTCCATCACTGAAAGTAAAATAAATTACACGAAGTAATTTCAATTACTTTATCAAACACATCTGCAGGATTTCATGACATTTAAATCATTACACACGGGCCGTCATAAGGAACAAGTGTCTGAAATGAGATTCAGTCCTAAGGGAGTAGCACAATTTTTTCTGTGAAGAGTTTCTGTACTGAGAATGAATACAAGTGTTCAGTCTTTTGGAATCTTGTTCAGTGCCATTACTTTCCAGCCATAGGCCAGAAATTGTGGATTATGGGTTTTTTCATAGGGCCTACCATAATTTGAGTATTAGCCTATCAATGACAGTTCCTCTGATTGCAAGTTCTTACTATGGAATTTTTCTTCTTTCATTAAAATGATTTAAGAAATAATTGTGGAAACTAGGCATCAGATTTCCGATATACAAGACCAGAACTGGAAAAATTTTCTGGGCTATTATGGTGGTGGGATGAGTCTAAGAGTCGGCCTTGAGGAGTTTGGGGCCTTCCTGACCTTTTTTTTTCTGTCGAATCTATGTTGCAATGGACACAGAAGGTATTTTGAAGGGAGTAAAGTCAGTTGGAGGAGTTGTTTGGAGAGGAATGGTAATAGTGGTGATGTAGGGCCATGAGCAGCTTTGACCTTTTCGAGCATCAGCAGAGAGGTTCTGCATTATTTCTCTCAACTCCAGGAGCTGAGAATCAGGTCCAGCTCCAGGCCTCACAGTACTGCCCACATCTCAAAGACTGCTTGGTTGACGTTGAGGTATAATTGCCTCCAAAAGAGGCCCCAGTAGACATTAACAGAGCCCTTAATTTCAAACAAGTGGTTTTAGAATATCAGCAAGAAAAAATGAAGTAATGATGTTATACAGAGGAGTAGTGTTTAAATAAATATCCAGTTACAGTAAGTAATGGTGAGCAGAGGGGTTGCAAAGGCAACTTTAGAAGAAGACTTAATTTTTCATGAAAGATTACATTGTGGGTTTTGGATTCCAGAGGGGTCAAATGACAATTTTATTTCTTCATTAGTTTTTATGGAAATTAAGAAAAGTGCTTTGGGCTTCCCCGGTGGCGCAGTGGTTGAGAGTCCGCCTGCCGATGCAGGGGACACGGGTTCGTGACCCGGTCCGGGAAGATCCCACATGCCGGGGAGCGGCTGGGCCCGTGTGCCATGGCCGCTGAGCCTGCGTGTCCGGAGCCTGTGCTCCGCAACGGGAGAGGCCACAACAGTGAGAGGCCCGCGTACCGCAAAAAAAAAAAAAAAAAAAGAAAGAAAGAAAACTGCTTTGTTTGAACCTCAGTTCCCCTCAAAGTAGAACGGGGATAATGCCATTTCTCAGAATTTTTGTGAGGTTTGTAAACAATATATGCAAAATTACTAACATAGTATTTTGTGTGTGTGCACTTAATAAATTGTATCTGTTATATCAAATTGCTAAATGAATAGGAGAGATTCAGATAAAAAAAAAACTCAAAGAAGAAAGAAGCATTTATAATGAAAAAACCCAGATAGCTATTACATATGGGAAATCAGGATAAAGGTAGGATGCTAAGATTTGGTGGAGAGGTATTAGGAGGAAGTAGGTAGGAATCTAGGCTTGAAATCCAAATGACTTGTGTTCAAGTCCCAGTGCTACCATTTAGCAGCTGTGTTTCATTAGGCAAATGACAAGCGCTTTATATTTCATTTTATATTTTACAGTTTATTCATCTGTAAAATGGGGATAATGGTAACCATACCTACTTGATATGGTTGTTCTGAGGATAGAATGAGTTGATATTTATATCAACGCTAGCATGTAGAAAGCACTGAGTAAACATTAGTCTTCAGTATGATTGCTTGGACTCTTGGGTGCTATTTGATACTTTTCTTTTTTACTTTTTCAGACATAGTAATAGGGAAGATTGTCTTACAGCGATTAAAAAAATTTCACCAAATGGTTTTTAGTTTGAATGTAAAATGTCGTAACAGGCCATCAGTCTCTAACAACCAAAACAAACCAGATAAACTATAAAAATCATAGTTAAAAAATATCCCTATTATAAAGCTGAGCACATAAAGAAACACAAATAAAACATCAGAGTGTGAGGATCCCTTTATAAGAGAAGAGAGACTTACCACTGCTCTCATCATTGGAGGAAATGTCTACCAAAGATAGGAGAGGGAAATACCAGCTGAACTGCTAACATATGTTTAATAGCCATGTATGGGCTGTTGTAATAGAACTACAAGGGACCCCCACCGTAGAGCAAGTCTTCACTCACCACCAATTGGAAAATAACATTTTGAAAATGTACAATAGCATAAAAAAATCAGATAAAAAAATCAACCTCATGATACTTAAGATCTCCATACTAAAAACTGTAAAATATTACTGAGAAATTAAATAAGACATAAAAATGGAGATACACTGCATGTTTCTAGATTGGAAAATGAAATATTGCTGAGATGGCTATACACTCTAATTTGATATATACATTCAATGTAATTTATATCAAAAAGGCAACATGCTATTCTGAAGAAGTAGACAAGATGGTTCTAAATACATATAGAAATGAAAATAAAATAGGATAGGTAAAACATGTTGAAAGAAGAAGTTGGAGGACTTCACCTGGTTTCAGAATTCATTATAAATATACAGTAATCAAGGCAGTGGTATTGGCCTAAGCATAGACAAATAGAATATGGAACAGAATAGAGTGTAGAAACAGACCCATACATATTCAGTCAACTGACTTTTTTTTTTTTTTTAACAAAAGTGCCAAAGCTATTTTTGGGAGTTGTTCCAATTTTTGCAAGTTGTTCCTGCAATATCTGTCTTTCCAACAGATATTGCAGGAACAACTTGGTATCTTTATGGAAGAAAATGTATTTTGACTCTGATCACATACCATACACAAAAATTAATTCTAGATGGGTCATAGATCTAAACCAGATTCAAAAAGTTCTAGAAGAAAACAGAAAAATATCTTCATGACCTCAGGTTAGGCAAAACTTTCCTGTATAGGACACAAAAAACATAAAGCATAAGTTGTTTATTAGACTTAGGCAAAATTAAATTCTGCCCATCAAAAGACTCCATTAAAAATTAATACATGCATCATGAACTAGAAAAATTTATAGTATCTTACAAAGGATTTGCATACAGAATACATACAGAATTCCAACGAATCAACTGTAAAAACACAAATAACCAAATAGGAATATGTGCAATAGACCTGAATAGATACTTCACAGAAGTACATTAAAAAGTATTGTTTTATTAGTTATCAGGCTATGCAAACTAGAACAAAAATGAGATGCTACTAAACATGCCCTGGAATGGCTAAAATAAAAAAGACTGAAAACATCAAATTTTGGTGAAGATATGGAGTGATAGAACCTCTCATACAATGGTGATGGGAGTGTTAGCAGGACAACTGCTTAGGAAAACTGTTTGGCGGTTTCTTAAATTTAAACATACATCTCGCCTATGACCCAGGAATAGTTCTCAGAGGTATTTACCATGACTTGTAGAAGAATGTTTATAGCAGCCATATTTATAATAGCCTTATACTAGGATCAACCCAAATGTCTAACAACAGGAGAATTGATAGACAAATTGTAGTATATCCATAGAATTGAATACTACTTAGTAATAAAAGGAAAAACTAATGGTACACAGAGCAGTATGGATACATATCAACATTATATTAAACGAAGCTATACACAGAAGAGCACAGGATTTCATATATATGATATCCAAATGCAGACAAAAGTAATCTATAGTGATAGAAACCCCATATTAGATGTAGGAGTAGGGAGAGAAATGACTGGAAAGGAGTGCCAGGGAACATTTGTTCTACTATATATACTTTGAATGGTGGTTGCATGGCTATATTTAATTGTCAGAGTTCATCAAACTGAACATTTAAAGTTCATGCATTTTATTGAATATTAATTACATCTCAATAAAGTGGGAACCTGCCGAGAAAAGTATCAGATCGTTGGTTAAAAAGTCACAGAACAGTCGAACAATTTTCATTTCCGAACGATGAAAAGAGTTTTCCAAAAATAACATGTAAAGGTCACAAAAATAATCATTTGCTTTGTTTGTTTGTTAGCAGAATAGAATCATGCCCCAGTACAAAATCCTTTTTGTCCTGAAGTGTGTCACTACCTAAGCGCAGCCTTCTTGAGTTGTGTCTCTAATCCCCAGAGTATTCTGATCTTTAGTGCAGCCAATTCTTATGTCGAAATAGTTAACATTTCTGCTCTCTTTGTTGTAAATAAAACAAATGTTGCAACAACTTAACATTTTATGCGTCTTACGTTTTCATCAGAAAGCAATTTCTTGCAATGCAACCTGTCATGTTTTTATTATTTGGTACCTTTTTTTGCCAAGTATGTGATGATGACGTGTGTGTGTGTGTGTGTGTGTGTGTGTGTGTGTGTGTGTGTGTGTGTGTGTGTGTGTGTGTGTGTGTGTGTGTGTGTGTGTGTGTGTGTGTTGTGGGCAGGAGGAGTTAGGAGGTAGAAAGTGAGAGTGTATTGGACTTCAGTGAGGTTGGATGAAGGATATTCAAATACCCGAATAAGGAAAAGCCTAGTGGAACGAATTTCTCTACTTAATGGAACATGATAAATTCTCTGAGTCTGTAGATGTTCCGTAATGGATTGATAAATAATTTTATGTACTCCCCTAACTGAGAAACAGTTTCCTGCTGCAGTTTTAAAGAACTATCAGATCTACTACTTTCAAAATACGTGCATCCTTCATCGTCAACCTGTTTGAAGAGCATATAATTGTTCAAGTGCTTTGGAATAATTTTTATTACTATCTTATAATTATGTGGAGTGCTGAAGTCAGGAGTGACAGCTATGGAAGCACCTTAATAAGCTTTTTTTTAATGCTAGTGTCACTCCAGTTCAACCTGAGCCTGATGAAAAGATATTCTCCCTTTCCTAGTTTAGCTGAAAAGCATCTAAATATATAATTTGTGGTGCGGTGCTCATTTAAATCAGATCACCTTGGAATTCAAGTCACATATAGCTCTTAGCAAGCTTTTTTCTCACTAGAACTTTGAAGAAAAAGGCATGATGAGTTCTGATGCATTGTTGGATTGAGTTCCTATAGTTATTTAGGATGTATCAGTTAGGTATTGTGGAGCCACGTACATTCTGAGGGAGAATTTCTTGTCTGGGAGAGTATTCTGCCCTGGGATCATGGCAATGGGTCAGAAAACATATCAGAAGCCACTTTTTAATATTACTTTTTTGTTCATGACACCCAAAAGTGGGTCTTTTTGAGTGCCTGATGCTCAGTGGTGGATGAGTTAGGAAGGATATGGACATAAGAGTCTTCTTCCCTAGTTTATCTAACTGATGCTGAGTGGCCTTCCATATACCTAGATAGTATAAAAAGTACGTGTGTGTGCGTGTAATATGTATGTTTCAATATGCTTTTTATACATTTTACATATATGTATGTGTATACATGCAGATACGCACACACATGTATATAGATGGTTGATTGACCAGGTAAGAATTATCTTTCAGCACCAATTGGCCAGTTCATAGAAAGTTTTCTGGAGAACAAATTAGCAGGCTTCATCAAATTGGAAATGTGCATAATCTTTGACCAAATAACTTTACCTCTAAAAATCTACCCTACAGAAATTTTTGTACATTCTCAAAGACATATATATGACCACTGCAAGCTTTTTTTTGATGTAAAACGTTTGAAAGCAACTGAAATGTCCATCAATGAATTATGCTACATTTCTTCTGTCAAATATTGTGTGGTTACAAAAATAAGACATTGATAAAAGGAAAATGTAATTCACTGCGTGCTGTGTATAACATGATCCCATTTATGATAAAACAATCAAGTAAATAGCCTTTATGTATGCACAAAATATTCTGAAAGGAATTTTAAACTGTTACTTCTTGGGCAAAGAGAGGAATTAGGCAAGGAGTACTAAAGGGGAATAATTGTTTCCTCTTTTGTGTTGAATTTTAAGGTTGTATGTATGTATTACATGTTTAAACAGGAAAAAATGAATCAATTGCAAGATTTCTTTGTCAATAATTGTGATCTATTAAAGAAGTAGTGAATTCCCATATTAGAATATGGTTAACAATAATGAAAGTTACATGATAATGTAGAAGATATTGATTGAAAAGATTGCTATTTAAACTTGTAACTCCAAAAGGTGTATTGAAAGATCTTAAATTTTTCATTGAAACGCTATTTTTTTGTAAATAGTTGCAAAACTTGATATTTGACTACTTCCTTTTCAGAGTGTGAGATATATATACTACCTGTGTTTTATAACTGAGTGATTGTTTATGTAGCATTCTGTAGTGGGTTCAATGATGGATCCCCACAAGATACATCCAAGTCCTAATCCCTAGAACCTGTGAATGTCTGTGCTCTTACTTGGAAGTAGTCTTTGTACATGTAACTAAAAGGTGGCCCTAAACCCAATGATAAGTATCCTTATAAGAGTTAGGGACATGCAGATCTTATAGACAGAGGAGATTTTATAGACACAGAGGAGAAGGTCATGTGAAGATGAAGGCAGAGATTGGAGTGATGCAGCCAGTAGCTAAGTAAGACCTGAGGTCACCTGAAACTGGAGGAACAAGGAATGATTGTCCCCTAGAGCCTTCACAGGGAGTGTGGCCCTGCAGACACCTTGATTGTAGACTTTTGGCCTCCAGAGCTGTAAAAGAATAAATTTCTGTTATTTTAGCTTCTAGATTTATGGTAATGTGTTACAATAGCCACAAGAAACTAATATACCGTATGTCTCCTAAATAAAAACTAGCAGAGGAGATGAGAATTTTAAAACTTACAGTATTTCAAATTTCCTCTTAAATTTTGAAAAAAAAGAAAAAAACCCACCAAGTCTTTATGATTACCAGGGAAATGAACGTTATTCCATGTGTTTCCTCAGGACTACTAAATATTGGAAGATTCCTTAGGGATCATCTGGTCCAGCAGCCATGCACAGAAGAGTCCATAAGATGTCAGGAAGGAGTCCTGGGTGTTGGAATTGGGCTGGGTTAGGGCAGAAGTGAGTAGTGGCTGGTAACAAGTAAAGTGTCTATAGTCTACTCAAATGCACTGCAAATCAAACAATTACAAACCCTGTGAAGGCAAAAGAAATAGAACTATCTGGCCCCTGCATGCCCATTTAAACTTAGGGGATTCTCCTACCAAAATGAAGAAGAAAGTGAAAATTGAAAGACAGTAGGCTGTCCCTGTCACAACCAAACTAACAGCTGAGCTGGAATAAGCATCCCTGGTTCCTCCCTCCTACTCTAGGGTTATTCCACCTCCAGTTCGCTTTATCTCTGCAAAGCAGAATGGAAGGAAACTAAGATGTGTTGACCAGCGTGTGTCTGACACCATGCCAAGTTCTTTTAGATATGTAATCTCATTTAATTCTCACAACAGCTCCCAGAGGTTGGTTGCCTAAGATCCCTCAAGTAGTAATGCAGGTCCTTCTGGCTGGGGAAACTCATGCTGTTTCCAAGACATAACACTGCTTCCAAAGGAGGGCACAACCAGCTGTGAGACTTTGGGGGAAATACAAATATGTTATCTTTTCAAAGACATGTCATAGTTATTTTTAATAATCATATTAATTTTTAATATGCTCAAATTAGGAAAGTGTCATTTTTTTGCCGTCATACAATTACCTTCACTAATTATTTTCTTTTACAAATCATTTAGGTTTTTCTCTTATCGTTTTGGCTTTATAAGAATTTCCTTTCCCTTAATAAATCCAAGACAGCAGACTTATTGCTTAATTTTTTCCCCTTGATTATTCTCCAACTGCTGAAATGATTGGATTACGTTTGGAATGTGACCTGATTTCCTCTGTACTTGCCAAATGAAGTAATTATTTTGTATATCTGCCTTTTTATTTAAACAGTTTGTACCTCTAACAATTTTGTCTTGTGGATTTTATACATGCTTAAAGAGCTAAGCTTGGCTCTGCTAGAAGACAGTCATTTTTTTTGTTGTTGACACATGGGGAAAATGCACTTTAAGATAATATGTTTTGGGAAGGAGTCTTTTTTTTGCCTGTAGTCATTCTGCCAAATGATGTAGGAATTTTCTACTCATTGGCCTCATTTAGTTAACCAATAAATATTTATTCATGGCCTATTATGTGCTCAGCATGTTACTTGTAGACCATTTTAGATGTCTTGAAATAAAGAAATATGATTGCAGTCTTTATACACTTGCAACTTAGCTATGAAAATAAGACTAACAAAGAATCAGAGATGTGGATGCCTAATTGAGCATTAGGAACTCAAAAATTAAGCAGCCCAGTGTGAACTAAAGTAGAGAAGATTTCATGGGGATTGTGGAATTTGAGCTAGATATACAAAAATGAGTAGGATGAATTGGTAGGAGATAAGTTTGTTTTATTTATTTACTTTCGTGGAAAGAATAGAATTAAAAAGGTAAACGTGGAAATTTGTGTAATTGGAGCATAGCGAATGAATGGTTAATCACCAATAAGAAGTAAGGAGAATAAGAAATTAGGTGTGGTAGCCAAATGGGAAAACAATAAATGCTTTAAAAGCCAGTCTAAGGAATTTAGATTTGAAAGCAGTAGATGATAATCTTATGCTGGAAAATGAAAAAAATAAAAGGAATTTATAAAGGAGATTTAGCATCAAAACATATGACAGTTGGATTAGAGTAGAAGCAGGGTCAGTGTTAGGGTCAAGTAAGCTGAGCAGCTAAAACACTGCTGTGCTAATCTGGTTGTGGTATAGGGAGGGTTTGGACTAGGGTGGTGGTAGTGGGGATGATGGGATAAAACAGATTCTTCCAGGAGACATTGAAGGAAGAAACAATGAGCCTTGTTTAGAGATTAGAGAATGGAGATGCCTGAAGGCAGCTAAAAAGGACCTATGATTGAGTAGGGAAGGAAACGCAGGCCTAATAATAGATCACATAGCTGAAGATGCCCAGTCTCACTATAGTAAGAAAACCAGAGGGATGAGCTTAAAGAACACTCTGCACTTAGGAACCCTGTAGAGGAAAGGAGAGGAGAGATTGGAGAAGCCTTTAATGTACCAAAGATGCCAGAGGATGAGAGAATTTCATGAGTGGATGGTTTGTAACATCAAACATTATAAGATGTGTGAGGAAAGGCCAAGGCCATCAGTTTAGCAGGAAGAGATTGTTGGTAATCTTCAAGGAAATAGTTTCTGTGGAGTGGTATGTACCGAGGTATTGGATTGGCCAAAAAGTTCGTTCGGGTTTGTCCATACGCTCTGATGGAAAAACCGGAACGAACTTTTTGGCCAACTCAATAGATGGTAAAGGGAGCAAGAAGGAATTAAAATCATTAAAAAGAGGAGAGGAAAGATGTAGATCAAATATTTGAATAGCTTGGCAGCAAAACCAGCGTGGGGCATTAGTTACTAAGTAAATAGATAGGCAGGAATAAAAGAGGGATGTTATGATAGCTGGGATCCAAGATGGTACCCAGTGATCTTCACTTCCTGCTATTCATAACCTTGTATAGTTCCCTCTCACATGAAATGACGCTGACTTGGATAACCATTAGTATATTGCAGAAATAATGGTGTATGACTTCTGAGGCTGGGTCATAAAAGATATGGTTGGTTTTGCCATGTTGTCTCATAGATTGCTCGTGCTGGGGGAAGCCAGCCATCAATCACGTCATGATGACAGTGATGCAGTTTGTGGAGAGGAACCTGACGACTCCTTCCAACAACTGGCACCAGGTTAGTGAGCTTTCTTAGGAACAGATCCTCCAGGTCAAATCAAGCCTTCAGATGTCTGCAGACATGGCTGACATCCTGACTGCAACCTCATAAGAGACCCGAAGTCAGAAGCCCCCAGGTAAGCCAGAACTGAATTCCTGACCCATGGAAACCAGAGGTGATAAATGTTTATTGTTTTAAGCCACTAAGTTTTGGAGTGATATGTGATGTTAGCTAATACAGATTTCTTTAGATACTTGCTTTTGTGTATGTGTTTATCTTTTATGTTTTGTTTTTGGCTGGTGGAAACCCAAATGTGTTTTAAGGTCCTTATGGATATTGGAATGATTTGAGATGAGAATATCAGGAAGAGAATTGCAAGGCTAAACTCTGAGTGGCTGAAAAAATCGGATGACTAAAAGCTGGGGAGATGATTTTCAAAAAGTAAAAGTGCTCTGTTTTCTGAAAGTAATGGAAAGTTTAAAATACATGTAGACTCCATTCCATCCTGAGATGAGGACAGGAGTGTCTGAAATAATTCAGTTAAGATAATTTCAATTTACGAAGTCCTCTATGTGTACATAACCCTCTGCATTTATGTTTTTACCTAAATAGGCTAGTAGATACTCTACCTATGAAAAGAAATTTTCTGTGATGGTGTGCTTTTAAGAAAAATTGTGAAAATGTTAATCATTTCTCACAAAGGTCAGGAATCTGCTAAGTGATCTACTAAATGAATATTTAATACTTTATAATGAAACAAGTAGTTTTACTTTTGGTTACCTCCATAGTTTTTCTTCAGAGGTTGCTTATAACTTTTTTAACCCATTGACCTATCTTGGCATCAGGGAACTATGTGCATGAATTCTGTAGGTCCTCTTTGCCATCTAAAGGGCAAATGGACTTTTGAACTTGTGTCTTGTGTTCTAAAAGGTTTACTAGGCTGTTAGTCTAATAGAGGGGGTTGAAGAGCAGTACAGATGAGATTACATAGAAGTGATTTGTGAATTGATTTTGACCCTGTACAGATTCTCAGATTCTGCTGTATGCTCTTTAATATGTATCTTCAAGATGGGAATGTTCATTTATCAGTATCGTTTGGACATAATCCATTTGTAGGGTATTGGATGAATACCTCTAAAGGTGAAAAATATCAATTAGAATCTTCCCCCAAGTAGTTTATCGTCAAATATGATTGCTATAGGCAGGGATGGTCTGGGTGTCAGAGAAAAGGAGTAAGAGTGCACGTATGCCCTGAATGCCTCACGTGATTATTGCATATGAGTTCCTATAACAGGGTTCTTCTTAGAGTGCTCTTTGGGATGAGGTGAAGAAATTAGGGAGTGTGTCACCATTCTAACGTGCATTCACAAGCAGCAGTTTACCATATGAAATATTGTTACGGCCCAGATGGCCTCAACATTCCCCTCAGCTTGACTAAACTTTAGACATGTTGCTTCCTTACTATAGGCCCCTGATCTCCCTTTTCTTAAAGCATTTAATTTAGAAAAATTGAAATTGTACAGTCTTTCTCTGCCCCTTTGAAATGTATATAAATCTCCTCCCAGCCTTTTGCCACTTTTATAACCTAGGAAATGTCTTAAAGACTGGGGGACTATCTCTTTGAGATGTACCTCTGTCTCCCAGTAGGAGAGGTAGGAGCCTAACTTTGATGCCTACCAACTAGCAAACCCAGATGGCCTAATCACAGGTGCTGGAAATCTTGCTCCACACGTTGCTTTGGTCAACTTACCCCCCTCATATCCTCCAGTGCTTTCCCCCTAGCTCACCCCATCACTTAAAAATCCTCTTGCCTTTTGTCCCAGCAGAATGGAGTCTTTCTCGCCTATTGCAATAGCCCGAATAAAGTCTTTGCCTGCTCATCTTTGGTACAGTTTTTGCTTTGGTACTGGAAATACTGATGTCATCTGGCCTTGCATACCAGTCTTAGTGAAGATGACATTTAGATGAAATCTTCTTAATCCAACTTCTTTGATGTGATGAGAGACACAAATAAATGCTCAATTAAGTATTTAGATGTAAGTTGGGGTAAGAATTTACAGGGGTCTGGAAATGGAATACTGGACATTATTTCAAATTAATAAAGTAATAATTTGGTTGGAAAAAAATCAAACCCTAACCCAAACTTCACACAAAGGTGTACAACAAAGAATGAATGTGTCCCCTATTCTTCTTCTCTAGTCCGCTTCTCAGGTATAGCACTTTGAACTGTTTTTAACTTTTATTATAATGCTAAATAATACACTTCTATCAACATTACTTAATTTATCAACTCTTGGTATTATTTATGATGTCCTATAATAGCTGACAATTAATGCATTTCAATGCCTTCTTCTCCCTCACATGTTCCACTCTTGGTTTTCTTATATATATTTTTATATAGAGAAACACTTTTATAGTTATTCTGGTGGTTACCTTTTCACTTAAAATAATTTTAAGACTATTTCTTGATCTGACAAAGATTATTGGTTCTCAAACTTTAGCATGCATCAAAATCACCTGGAGGGCATGTTAGAACTCAGGTTGCTGGGCCCCACCCGGAGACTGTGATGTAGCAGGTGTTGTGACTTTGTTAAATTAATTGTTAGGTAGAGCTGGGGCTGACCCGTTGTATAGTGAGCCAAGGTTTAGCAAAAGACTAGAAGGGAATTGAAATAAGCTTATTACTCATATTCCTAGAGGAAGTACACGGCATGCCTCAAGGGGACCACACGGGAGGTCAAGGCAGGATGCAGCCAGAGAGAGCAGGCAGGACTTGGGAACATGCCTTTTTTAGAGTGGGTGGGTGGAATGCTTGAGGATTCTTGGGTTAGGACCAGGTTGGTCAATTCAAACCCCAAGGAGCAGGGTTTTGGTAAGCTTTTCAGGGGGTCTTATTTAAGGGGTGCACAAGAGGAATGCCCTGGGAGGTGGGGGAAGATGCTTATCATAAGGGTGGTTGAGGGAGTCACGTTTACAATACCTGTGGTTCTGCCTTCTGTTACTCAGGGCATTTGCTCAGGGAGGGGCTTGCGTCAGTTCACGGCCGCTTGGCCTCGCAAAATGAGTGCGGAGTAGTTTAGTTGGACTTGCAACAACAGATCTGGCGTGAGAATCTGAGAATGTGTGTTTCTAACACTGCTTTAGATAGTATTTATTGAGTCACTGTCACACAGGATGAAGAAATTTGTGGATCTGCACTTCCCTTTACTCTTTGTTCCTTTTCATCAACTTCTGTTAGCTCTACCATCACTCCCAAGTTGTCAATATGTACAAATTTACATTGTTTCTTATTATTTTAATTATGTTATTTGTATATAATGCAAAAATTTGAAAACCCATCAATAGTACTTATAATGTAATAATAAAGTTAAATGGTGATATTCGATCCACGAAGAAGAAAATATAAGCTATGTATATAGGACCAAAACTATGAATGCTTCGAGAGTCTCTGTTTCACTCCCACCTTCACCTTCAAGTGTTGGTTCTAGCTTTGACCCTCAAGTACCTTTTCCTCCTCCACTTCCTGGGGATGTTCCAGGTCGCACACCAGGTCTGGGGCCTTCGTGATGCAGAAACCAGAGGAAAGGAAAAGAGTCATAGGTCAAAGGACGTGTTAAGCCTGGGAAGGAGTTTTGGGGGATGTTTGAAGAGAAGGAAGAGGAATAATTTTGTGTGTAAGGGAATTGTCTGGAAGATTTATAAGAATTTGAAGAAGTATTGTCTATATAATCCTTTACAGGGTACAAGAAGTGCCAGGAAAGATTCCGACTGTGCCTTTTTAATAGTATTTTTCTTCCCAAGTTCTGTATTTCTCTTTCTTTCTCTTATGTTGATTGCAAAGTCAAATGATTTTTATTTATTTATTAAGAAGTTCTAGACTTTTAATAAACACAATTTGTATACTGAAATTTAGCTTCTTCCTAAAGACACTTTGAACTCTGAATTTCTTTTCTCATATTTTTTTCTTGATTAAGGAAGTCTTTTGAATTCTTAGAGATGTAGATTTCTTCCTCAACTGTTGTTCTTACGAATGCACAAAACAGGAAATTACAAGTGTAATAGATTGGTTAGTATAATTCTCCTTGATCGCAGGGCCATTGTATACTCCTAAAAATTATTGAGGAACCCTAAGAACTTTTGTTTATATGAGTTATATGTGCCAGTATTTATTGTATTAAAATCACAACTGAGAAAAATTTTTAATATTTATATATTAATTCATTAAAAAATAATACAACTATTTATTAACATAAACACTGTTATGAAAGTTTACACTTTTCCAAAATAAAAAATAGTTATTAGAGTAGCATTGTTTTACATTTGTGTCAGCTGCTTTAATGTCTGGCTTGATAGAAGACAGCTGTATTCTCATATCTGATTCTGCATCATTCTGCTGCCATATATTGTTTTGGTGGAAATACACAGAGAAAATCTGTCTTCACACTTCAGTAACTGGAAAAGGGAGGAGTGTTTTAATAGACTTGTTAGATAATTGTGACTATTTTTTAAATACTGTGCTGAAAGTTAATAAGTGGTAGTTTCTAAAAGTTTGGTTGCAGTGTAGAATCTTAAACTATACTGTATTAGTTTTTTATTGCTGCCTCAACAAGTTACCACAAACTAAGTGGTTGGCAACAGAATTTTATTCTCTCACAGTTGCGGAGGCCAGGAGTCTGAAATCCTGTTGGCCGGCACTCCCTCTAAGGCTGTAGGAGAGATTCTGTTCTGTGTCTCTTTGATCCCCTGATGACTGTTGCCATTCCTTGATTTTTGATCTTACCACTCCAATCTCTACCTCCATGGTCACATTGCTTTATCCTCTAACTGCCTATAAAATCTTCCTCTGCCTAACTCTTATAACAATAATTTCACTGGATTTAGGGCCCACCCAGATAATCCAGGATAAGCTTCTTCTCTCAGAAACCTTAATGTAATTATATCTTTTGACATGTAATTCGTTCTTTTATCATATAAAGTCCAGGTTCTTGGGGTTAAGACATGGACGTATCTTTTCGAGGGCCACCCTTCAACCTGCTAAATGTTATCAGTGACCTTGTCCTGCTCTATTGCATTAAAATTCATTGGTTTACCTTGCGATCTGAATTGTACTTTACCATGCATACTATTTTAACATCATGCATTAGTCATTTGGAAAATACTCATTCATGAGTTACGAAGATCTTCCAAATATCGACACATTTTTTTATGAAGTATCAAAAACCTCTGCTTAGTAATATCAACACAGAACTTATCAGAAAAATCTTTGAAGATTGGGAACATGCACAGTGGCAGATACAAGTTTTCCAATTCTAATTTTCACTTGGAAGTGCCAGTTTTATCAATGGCAACACATCTAGTCAGTTCTTTTCCTTGAAGTGACAGGCTCACTTTGCTCATTTTTAAGACATGTTCTACCAGATATCTCCAACCTGAATAACTGTCACTTGTTTGTCTGTCATTCTTTCAAGGAAAAATAGTATTCCATGAACAAGTAGCTAGTTCAGCTCACAACTCAGTTGCGTGAGTGCTTTTCCCAAATGCAGCCATTCTACTTGGTTGCAGCAAAGTACGTTATGTATATTTCCCCTTTGTCAAATAGAATATTTAAAAGATGCATACCAAAGAGTTGGGATTTCATGCTGTTAATTTCTACTGCTTCTTAAGGATATTTTTAAGTGAAATTGACTTTTCTCCCTTATTAATTTTTTTGGTAGTGTGTGGGGTGAAAATATCACTGCTGGTACAGCCTGTTACTGCTCGATTCATGGGAAGGTGTCAGCAATTTTACCCATGATTGCTGGCCCATGTCAATGTGGTGAATAGGCAAATAGTACATTAAAATAATGAAATATTGTTTTGACCTTGCAGAACGCTGAAAGGTCTCAGGGACCCCCTGAGAATTTCTGAGTTGAGGTGTTCTCAAAGCTCTTTGCATTTAGAGTCTGGCACTTTTAGATTTAAGGTTTTTGATGCCTTTTTCCGTACAGAATTATACTCCGTATCATCAATGACATTAAAAGTATAGCATTTCTTAAAAGGATGCTCTACCGTATACCCTGCAATTTTTTTCCAAGCTAATGCTATCCATCCAGTATATTTTGATATTGAACTCCTTCTGTTGATAACTTCTGTAAATAACAGGAAAAGTTCAGACGATAAGCAGGATGTATATTCCTTCCTCGAATAGTTCCAAAGCTGTTTATGACTGGACAGTTTAGGGGTTGCAATTGTCTAGTTTTGCCACTAGGGCTGAAAACTGAGGTCATGGTTGTACAAGCAATGATTAACATTCATGTGATATCGAATCATATATGCAGAAATACAGTATGTTGTACCTTTTGTTCTAGCTGCTTCTGTGCCTTTCAGGAGCATTTTATGGCTTTCCTCACATAGGTGTGGAACATTTCTAAACTGGAAAATAAATATAATCCTAATGGGGTCCTCTCTTACATTATATCCTGTAGTTGATTTTGAGTTGTGTGTTTATATACTGTATTCCTTCATAGAAAGATTTAACATCATATAAATATTTTATAAATTAATAAATTAATTCAGTCTCAGTGGAATTATCATTTAGTTTTTTCTCTGTGGGGATAAACATGTTGATTAGCCATTTAATTTGGAAAAACAAATAAGCAAGTCCAGCCATGAATGTCCTGATAAAGAGTAGTGGTATGTGGAGTGAAATAGCTCTATCAGATATTAAAATATATGAAGATCAAAATAGTGTATTATGAGATTTAGACAAAGAGAAAGGAATAAGAAAATCTGTAAATAGATCCTAATCCTTGTGAAAATTTGTTGTAAAGTCAGCATATCAAATCACTGGCGAAAAGATACATATTTTTAAATAAGTGTCGTTGGGATAACTGACTAGACATATAGAAAAAGTAAAAATTCTATTCATTCTCACACCATACTTTAAGGAGGATTTCAAATGGATGAGAAATACAAATTTAAAAAACAAAGTATACAAGTACTGGAAGGAAACCTGAGTATGTTCCTCTGTAGCCTAGGAGTAGAGAAATTTCTTAACTCTGATTAAAAGACAAGTGACAGAGGCTGGTATATTTGATCACTTAAAAAAATTGAATGACAAAAGAATTATAAACAAAATCAAAGGTAAATGATAAATTGCAAGCATTTCTCTAGTTTATTTCAAAAGTAGTTACTATGTTACAGAAGTTCTAAAAATAAATTACTACAACTGTAGAGAAAAATTAGCAGTTCATAGAAGAAGAGAGGTTAAATGATTCTGAAACGTAGGAAAAGTTTCTCAACTTTGTTCCCAACAAGTAAAAGGCAAATTGAAACCACAACGAGATTCCATTTTATTGGACTGACAAACGTTCCAATTTGACAACATGTTCTTTGATCAAGCCTGTGGGGAAATAGGTGTTCTCATATGCTGCTAGTGGGAATACAAAATGATACAGCTATAATGAAGAGAAGCTTTGCAGTGTCTAGTAAAATTATGTGTGTCTTTAATTTTTGACTCGGCAATTCCTCTGATTGAAATCTATTGCAAAGATACTCAGGCAAAAATGCAAAAAGGTACTTGCATAAGACCCTTCATTCTAGGACTGTTAATTTTTCCAGTATCCTTTGATGTATATTTGGGTTTGATACTGTATAAGAACTCTTACAGCCACACAGTGGAGTTTTATTCAGTTGTAAAAGAATGAAAAAATTTTATATATACTGCCATGGAGTATTTATATATATATTATTATAGTATATAATAAGGTATAAAAATGTGTATAATTGCTTATATCTATAAGTTTAGATATATACATATAAACCTATATATACACACACGTATATATTTATATTTATACACACATGCATATGTATATATAAATTTTATATATTGTATAAACTTACATAATGTATATTATGTGAAATAGGTATATATATGTGAATATACATAAATGTGTATATATAAATTTGCTTATATTAAAACAATGTTTGAATAAACGAGAATATTTTTTAAAAGGTGAACAATATGTGGAGGGCACATAACTAGAAGCCAAACTGCTTTGACTATACTACAGTTTATGGATTTGACTTTGAAACCAGGTAAATATGTTTATGTTTCCATAAGATTAGAGAATTTATACAAAGAAACACAAAAATGTTACATAAAATAAAAAAAAGCAAAATGAACTGAAAACCTAATTTTGACTCATTATGATTGTATAAATCATAAAGAAAGGAATTATTGTACGTGATTTTAAATTCTGATAAATTTACCATAGATCCCTAGTGGATTATATTCTAAGGGAAAAAGTACATACCGTTGACCTTTGAACAACATGAGGGCGTTGGGGCGCCGTCAGTTGAGCTGTGGAAATTTCAGTATAACTTTTAGTTTGCCCTCCGTATCCACAGTTCTACGTCCTCAGATTCAACCAACTTTGGATCCTGTAGTATGTAGTATTTACTATTAAAAAGAAATCTGCGTGTAAGTGGACCCATGCAGTTCAAACCTGTGTTGTTCAAGGGTCAATTGTACTTGAAAATTGTATTTTTTAAGTAGTTATACTATTCATTATAATACTGGGATTATTTTCTTATTAGTAGAATAAAAGCACTAAGGAATACATTAATGCCACGTGGAACCAAAGTTTTCCAGAATGAGGGAAAAGAGATAAAAATAATTTAAATTTGAATAGAAATAACATGAACTCACACTTCACGCTGCATTTTCTCTTTTAAGAAATGCACATCTCCTTGGTTTGTCTACTGAAAAGCCTAGAAATAATGAACTCTGTAGCAATAAACACCTGTAGTACTCAGATTACTGTCTCTAAATACCATTCCCTGTCTTTTTTTAAAATTTATTTTATTGAAGTATAGTTGATTTACAATGTTGTGTTAATTTCTTCCGTGTAGCAAAGTGATTCAGTTATACATACATATATATATATATACATTTTTAAATATTCTTTTCCATTATGGTTTATCACAGAATATTGAATATAGTTCCCCGTGCTATACAGTAGGACCTTGTTGTTTATCCATTCTATATATAATAGTTTGCCTCTGCTAATCCCAAACTCCCAATCCAGTGCTCCCCCAACTCCCTCCTCCTTGGCAACCACAAGTCTATTCTCTATGTCTGTGAGTCTGTTTCTGTTTTGTAGATAGGTTTATTTGGCCATATTTTAGACTTCACATACAAGTGATATCATATGGTATTTCTCTTTTTCTGTCTGACTTACTTCACTTAGTATGATAATCTCCAGGTCCATCCATGTTGATGCAAATGGCATTATTTCATTCTTTTTAATGGCTGAGTAATATTCCATTGTATATATGTACCACATCTTCTTTATCCATTCATCTGGCAGTGGACATTTAGGTTGTTTCCGTGTTTTTGCTATTGTGAGTAGCACTGCTGTGAACATAGGGGTGCATGTATACCACCCTGGATGTGTCCGATCTTGTCCCTATCTTTCTGGAAACCAAAACATCTGGGGAAAATGAGAGACTTGAGTATAGAGCAAAGAAAGCTGTCAAAGACTTCTTTTTTTGTTTTCTGCTTAGGACATACCGTGCTTCTTGGATGTCTTGATGTATATTTCTTTTCCATTCTGGAATATACTCAGGCTTTATTTAGCTCTTAAATATTGCCTCTTCTCCATTTACCTTTTGTGATTCCAGCAAATATTTGATTCCTGATTCTGTCCTCCATGCCTTCTAATCTCTTACACATTTTTCATCTCTTTCTCTCGTTTCTTTCTGGATAAATTATTTGTATGTATCTTTTAGTTCATGAAGTTTCTTTTCTACTGTATCTTTCCTGCTGTTTTAAACATTCATTGAATTTTTAATTTCAAATTCACTTCTACAAATTCTGTTTTTTCAATTTTATGTATTTATCTCTGAGAGTTTGATTTATGCTTATCTTTGCCATTGCCCAGTTTGTTCATTTAAACATTTCATTCATGGTTCTTCTGAATGCTGGGACCAATGATTTCAAAATCTTCAAGGATTGCAAGTATTAATTTTTTATTAATCTGTGATTGCTTGTTTTTGCTGGATATGACTTAAAGTTGCTTACTTTCCTACATGTGTGGCAATCTTTGTAAAGTTAGGTATGCTTTTTATCTCTGGAAACTTTGCAGGCCTACTCCATAGGATCTTTGTGCTTCTTAAGGGTATGGGTTCAGAGCAGATAGCTCAGACTCAGCTTCTCTTCCAAGTCAATATCCCCAAAACTGTGTTGCTGGAAGGCTTGTCCTCAGGGCTTCCTTGCTGCTTCCTGCTGCCCCACATCTAGGCCAGCTCGCTCTTTCTTACTCTCTGGCTCTCAAGCACTGACTCCACTTTTCCCACATGGTTATCCGAGGCATAACTGCTCTAGTCCCCAGCTACGAAAGCCTTGGCATTAGAATTTTAAGACATTAGAGAACTTTAGTTCCCATCTCTGCTTCACCATTTACGTACTGGTGTTAGCCAACACTCATAATTTTCTTTTTAACTTCATAAATGAGACACTATAATCATAATTATTATTTTGTCTAGACTCTAACAACTTTTACACTCGATTTTTCTTCTTGTGTTGGTACTGATGGGAAGAGTGGCTAATTCGGGATGTGTAAAAAGATTTAAAAGATTTTAGAAGACTTTGGGTCCTCATGGAAGTCGTTGCTGCCTTAGACATTAGTAAACATTTTTCTAGTGTATTTTAGTATGTAAACACAGTAAAATTTTCTTGGGGTGGGTCTGCAGGGGTCAGAAAAATTGTATGCTAGATAAAGGATTTTGCTTCATTCCAGGGGGCTCTCCCATAGACTTTATTTCAATGAGGAAATCATGGCCTGTAGCTTGAGCCAGCAATTTACAGATTAGTAGACAAGAAGATTTATTGAACTAAACAGTAAAAAGGAAAAGCCATTTTATAATGTGTGATAGAATACTCTAACCAAAAAATCGTTGTCTCCCCAATCTATACATAAATCAGTGCTTTATCATTTCTGTGCAGTCATGCTTAAAATTTTCTACCCTGGAATTATGAGCAAAATCTTCGTAATACTGGCCCTAGAATACATTTTTTATGTCACATCTAATAAGCATTTTTTAAAAATGCCATTTTCCAATTTTTTTCTCATTTTTATTCTGACTCTCTCTGTTAGAAACTTCGAATCCAGTAAATCACTCTGTGTATCATGAGCAGAACCTAAGCAGCCCTGTGCAGGTGGCTCATCCTCAGATGTGATACATGACTCTGCATGGAGAAAATAGGAATTCAGGATCAGTACTCCAGCCTTAATGTTACCAGGGTCTGTTTTCTGTTGCAGGAAGTATGATTTTAGTGGTGGTTATTACTAAGGATGGGTAAGATCTGCTTGAGGCTGGTTTGGTTTTGTTCTTTCTCAAATTGACCCTTAAGGGATAAACATTTTTCTAGTGTTCATAATTCCATTCTTCATTTCCATCTCCTTCCTTTCTCTGTTTCTCCAGCTGCTCCAGCCTCATTTCAGAAATTGCTGTTGACAGAAAGCGATGTGCGTAATGTGAGTTATCTGGCTGGGTCAGATCACATCCCCATCATCAGTAAGATGGTTTAGAATCGGTTTTAATGTCGTAAAAAATAAAATAAAATTGTGAGAAGCAGTGGAAATGAGAGACAGAGACTATGCAGGGCTCTAATGTATTAGTTCCTAGGTGTGAAAAAAAAATCCTATGTTCGGGACAATATTTCTAAAGGAGGTGATGTTTGAGAGAGGAGGTAGTTTTCCTGTTGGTAGGGCAAGTGGTAAGTAAAGCAATTAATTAAAAAATGAAAGCAAAGAAGCCATAGTTATACCCCAAGTTTGTTATACCCCAAGCACCATAGAAACACCCTGGATGACTTTCTTTGCTTCCTTCCTCCTCTTAGCTGCCAGGAGGGCACCACCATTCTGAGTTTCTGAATTTGTGATAATCATTCTCACACATTTCTTTCTAATTTTATTAAAAAAAATATGTCTTCTCCAGCAATGTACCATTTTGCCCTTAAAAAAAATTTGTAGATGTGGAATCGTATTGTATGTATTCTGACAGTTCCTTGTTTGGTTTCTTCCTGTTAATGAGATAGTCCGTCTAGTTTTACTATCATATAGTGTTGCATTGTGTTTATCTCAGTGTACATGGGAATGTACATATGCGTGTATACATACATTTTCATGCACATACACATCATGATGTTTTATTTATTCATTCTACTAGTGATGCATTTTGGCAGTGTTTCCAGGTTTTTTGGTTATGATTAATAATCCTGCTGTGAATAATAACAGCTTAAGTTATAATACTTCATATGTGCCAGGTAATGTTCCAAGCACTTTATGTATATCAGCTCATTTAAATAAAAGCACGAGCCTGTAGGCTAGGCTCTATTATCAACTTATAGATGAGGAGACTAAGACATAAAAATGCTAATAAATTAACTAAGATACAGTTACCAAGTAGCAGAGATGAGATTTCAATGTTAAGACCCTGGCTATGTAGTCCATGCTCTTAACTGAGGGTCTCTGTTGCTTGATTCTTGCAATGCCTGTGAAACACATGTACAGATATGTCTCTATACTTGAGACACAGACATGGAACTGCTAGATTGTAGGCTTTGCACATGATCTGTTTTATGAGGTAATGCCACACCTTCCCAAGGGGTTGTTCTAATTTACCCTCCTACTAGCAGTGGATGAGAATTTTTGTTATTGCACATCCTTGCCAAAACTTGGTATCATCTGGCTTTTTAAATGTTACAGCTCTTGAGGGTATGAAGGGGTATTTGATTGTGATTTTCATTTTCTTTTTTAATTAGGTTGCATGTTTTTCATATGTTTATGTAGGAATTTTGTGTTTTCTGGGAAAAGTCTTTTTATTTAAATCGGTATTTTTCTAAATATTTGTCTTATTGATTCATAAGTTTTTTTTCTTGGGTAATATGCCTTTGCAGTTTATGTGTTGCTAATATCTTCTCCTAGTTTATAGTTTGCTTTTTTAATATTGGTGTATAAAAGTCTTAGTTTTACTGTAGCCAAATTTATAATTTCCTCTGGTATGCATTTTTTTGTATTTTAAAGTCATAGACATGTTTTTCTTCATGGTATTCTAATAGCTTTTTAATAGATTTTCCTTTCAATGATAAATGTTCAGACTTTATTTTTTGTTTGTGATAAGGTAGAAGTCCACTTTTATTTCCTTTTTTTATGATAACCAATAACCCTAGTACCATGTATGTAATGAAGAGTCCATCTTTTCCCCATTGAACAGGAGCTCCTATTCCATTATTAAGAATCCCATGTGTTTATATGACTGAGTGTGTGCATACACGTGTGTGCATTTATGGATTCATAGCCTATCTTTCTCTTTATATGTGTTCTTTATTGTCTATCCAAAATTTTCTTCACAAGTGTTATAAAGTTTTTGTTAAATTTATTTCTAGGTACTTGGTATTTTTTTGTTGCTATAGGAAAATGATACCATTAAAATTATATTTTCTGTTTATGTTATGTAGAAATATAATCGTTTTATATTTTTATTTAAAAGACATTCGTTTTGATTTCCAGCAGTATTCCGATGCTCTTCTTCATGCTAACAATTACCTTTAGGTTATTTTGTGTGTATTAGGTAGATAATTATATTATCTAAGAATAATGACTTGTTTTCTTTTTTTCCAATTGTGATCACTTTCAATTTTCTTTTTTCTTATTCTACCGCTCAGAACTTCTAATACAAAGTTGAACAGGAGTGATGTAGCAACCATTCTTGTGTATAAAGAAAATTATTTTATAATGTCACCACTAAGTAAGACATTTACTAAGGGTTTTTATAATGCCTTCAATCAGATTAAAAACATTTCTTCATTTTGAAGTTTATCATGAGTGGATATTGAATTTTATTGACTGATTTTTATGTGTTTATTGACTTTTCTTTTTGGTCTGTGGTAAATTACATTACTTGATCTTATAATATTACACTTAACTGTGCATACTTAATGTTAAATAGTATAGTTTCTTTCTTCTAGGACAATTCATATAGGTTTACCAAATAAAATGCAGGACACACAGTTAAATTTAACTTTAGATAAACAAAATGGATTTTTATGTGCTAAATCTGGCAGCCCTAAATTCACAAACATAAAAATGGCTTTGATTCTTATCAAGCAGATACTGTCCTTCTGTGTCTAGCTTATTTCACTTAGCTTAAATGTCCTTCAGGTTTAACCATATTATCACAAATGGCAGGATTTCCATCTTTCTCATGGCTGAATAATATTCCATTGTATGTGTATGACACAATTTTAAAAAATCTGTTCATCTGTGGATGGATATTTAGGTTGCTTCCATGTCTTGGCTATTGTGAATAATGTTGCAATGAACTTGGGAGTGCAGATATCTCTTTGAGTTCCTGATTTGAATTCTTTTGAATATACACCCAGAAGTGGGTTGCTGGATGATATGCTAGTTCTATTTTTTAAGTTTTTGAGGAACTTGGGTATTCTTTTCCATATGACTGTACCGATTTACATTCCTGTCAATTATGCAATGATTCTCATTTCTTCAAATCCTCACCAACACTAGTTATCTTTTGTTTTTTGTTGATAGTCATCCCAATTTGTTTGAGATGCTACCTCACTGTGGTTTGGTTTGCATTTCCCTGATGATTAGTGATATTGAGCACCTTTTCATAAACTTCTTGGCCATTTGTATGTCATCTTTGGAGAAAGGTCTATTCAGTTCCTTTGCCAACTTTTGAAATGGGTTATTTGGTTTTGCTGTTGAGGTCCCTGTGTAGTTTGGATATTAATCCGTTATCAGATGTATAGTTTGTCAGTATTTTCTCCCATTCTACAGATTGCCTTTTCATTTTTTCATTGCTTTGCCGAGCTTTTTAGTTTGATGAAGTCTCGCATTCTGTTTTTGCTTTTGTTTCCTATTTTTGGTGTCATAACAAAGAAATCCAAAGCCAAAGTTTAGAAAATTTTTCCTACGTTTTCTTTTAGAATTTTTATGATTTCAGGTCTTAAATCTAAATCTTTAATTTATTTTCAGTTAGTTTTTGTGCAGAATGTGAGAGAAGGGTCAAATTTGGTTCTTTTGTATGTAGATATCCAGTTTTCCTAGCACCATTTATTGAAGAGATTACACTTTGCCCATTATATAATACTTGGGACCTTTGTGGAAGATTTGTTGACTGTATATGTATGGATTATTTCTGTGCTCTCTGTTTTGTTTCATTGGCCTATATGTCTTTTTATGCCAGCACTATACTGTTTTGAAAACTGTAGTTTTGTAATATATTTTGAATTCAGGAAATGTGATGTTCCCAGCTTTTTTTGTTCTTGCTCAAAATTTCTTTGGCTATTCAAGGTCTTTTGTGGTTTCATATGAATTTTTTCAACTTTAATGAATTAGAACTGACAAAATTGTATATATTCAAAGCATACAACTTGATGTTTTTGATGTTTTAAATATATATTTTAAATGATTACTGCAATCTAATTAACATATCCATCATCTCACATTTTCTCTCTTTCTCTTTTTTTGTGCTTAAAATTTATTCTTAAGTACACAATACATTATTGTTAACTATAGTCATCATGCTGGTACATTAGAACTTCTGAATTTATTCATCTTGCATAACTGAAGCTGTGTACCCTTTGACCAACTTCTCTCCATTTTCTTGTACCTGCCCCTAGTTCCTTACACAGTTGTCTCTTGGTACCTGAGGGGGGTGGTTCCAGAACCCCCACAGATGCTCAAGTCCCTTATACAAAATGATATCGTACAGTTGATCTGCCATCAGTTGAATCTACAGATATGGAACCCACAGATATGGAGGACTGACTGGATAATTTACATATTAGTCACTTATCCGATGTATTGTTTGCAAATATTTTCTACCATTCCATAGGTTGCCTTTTCATTTTGTTTGTTTCCTTTCCTTTGCTAAAACTTTTTAGTTTGATGTAGTCCCACTTGGTTATTTTTGCTTTTTGTGCTTTTGATTTCATATCCAGAAAAATCATAGCCAAGACTGTCAAGAAGCTTTTTCCCTATTGATGATTTCAGGTCTTATCTTTAAATCTTTATTCCATTTCTTTGAGGTGTATTTGTGTTTTTTTCCACAGCTTTAAAATACTATTGACATATAACATTGTGTGACTTTAAGGTGTACAATGTGCTGATTTGATATACTTATATATTGGAAAAAGCTTGTTACCAGAGCATTAGCTTACAACTCTATCACATTACATAATTACTATTTCTTTTGTGTGTGTGTGTTGAGAACATGTAAGATCTATTCTCTGGTAACTTTCAAGTATATGATACTGTATTATTAACTATAATTACCATGCTGTACATGGTGTTTATGGGTGCATTGTTCTGTCTTCATCCCATGGAAGAACTCATGCTCTGAGGGGGTCTCTCATGTTCTGAGGAGATCTCTCATGTTCCAAGGGGATCTGTCTTAGAACTGTGCTTTGCCAGGTTGGGGGAGGGGTGATATAGATAAAGTGAAACTTTGCTTGTTAATCTTTTCTCTTTTGGGTGTTTAACTGGGATAGTGTAACCTCTTACGTGGGTTCTGGAGCTCTTGTTAAAGGTATTTTCATACATAGATGATTGTTAAATCAGTGTTTCTGTTTGGGGAAGAGTGTGGGACCGCCTATTCCACCGTACAGCTGATATCACTGCCCTGTTGAATATTAATTACAATTATAATTGCTAACACTTGTTGACTACTTACTATGTGCAGACACTAGGCATTGTGTAACGTAATCTTTGCAGCAAATATATAAGATGCTATTTTTATCCCAATTACCAGGGATAACATCGAGACTCAAAGTCACATAGCCTTATGTGGTGGAGCTGTAACTCTGACCCTGTATGACTTTAAAGCCGATAGTTGTAACCTGTATGATATATCAACTCTACTACTTCTGTAGTATCTCCAAAACCCTATGGCAAAGTGGAAGTGTTGTACATTGCTTTTGGGTAGGGAAATATTTCAAACCAGGTATCTTGTAAAAGCTAATAGATTAAATCTGCAACCTTTATGGTTAGAATATTTGTGCTCCTGAGTGGTTACTTAGTGTCAAAATAAATTTTTTCTTTGCTGGCTTTATATATTTTAAAATTACACAACACTGTTAAAGAAAAGTTGGTGTTTCCCTCTAAGATAATTTTAGAGGTCACACAGTGTGTGTGGGGCTGGGGGGAGGTTCAGAAATAAGATACTTTAAATCTGGCATTGAGAGTTTCTGGTTGTTAAGGTGCCAAACAGAACTGCTGATTGAATAGGAAATAAGTTCAGTTTATATTTTTGTAATATTTCACTGAGGGAAGCCTCTCATTCTAAAACAGTTGTTTTAGATATACTGTACAGTGATTTTGTTTTCTAATAAATTTTCCTTTAAGTAAAATTCTTGTTTTTTGGATTACTGTCTTTACAGAATATGGAAAGATTTTACATCTTGGGAGGAAACTTCCTGGCTGATGTGAGATATTTGTCTCTTTAAAAGTATTTATTACAAAGTATTAGAGAATAATGTCATAAACAAAGCAAGTTTCTGAATTGGTTAGCCCAAATAAAGGTGGAAAAGGTTGGTGATTCATAATCTGAGAACGCAGAGGATGTGAATGATTAGTTCATATTTCTTTCTCGATGAACTCCTTGCGTAGAGAATCAATGAACAGATTAGACCAAGTTTGACTTACATCTTTTCCTCTTGCTCAAATAAATCCTTTTATACTAAGCATATTGTGGGTTTTTTTTGTTGTTTGTTTTGGTTTTTCTCTTCAGCCACTAACTTTTTGTCTCAAATGAAACAGACAGTTGGATTCTGGTTTGTTTTCTAGCGTCAGTCTGGGTAATTGAAGTGAGAAGAAACTGTGGTCCTGGCAGTTCTGGATTAACCAATTAGCATCTGATGCTTGGGGTGAAAACATTAGTTAACAAGCCCAGGCCTCAAATGCCTTTCTCACACCCATAATCAGACAGCAGCTAAAGAATCGGCCATCTAGGGATAATGATTTCCATCACTGTTGGCCTAGTTAACTCCAAATGGCCGCCGTGGAAGGAACATTGCTGTGCATTATGTGTTGCCTTCCCATTGCTCCATTTCCTCTCCTTCACGTGGTTTCCATGCCATCATGCCTTTGCTGGCTGCAGCGTCTATCTCTAGGAATCTCCTAAATAAATAATCAGGTTTGCTCTTAGGTTCTCTTTTATTGATGCTTCTAAAGTGTTTTAGTTCCTAGCCCTTCAAGGTTTAGCTTTTAACAGTTATAAAGAAACCTTTTCACCTACGAAGCTTCAATTAACTTCAATACTTACTCATTTAGAAGGTGTATTATTATGTTGCTTTTTTATTGTAGAGACATTTATCATGTAGTCAAATCATTAGTAACCTCTGGAACTGAGTGTGAAATGAGGATTTTAAAGGCCCTCCCCAAGCTCTTTATATTTATTTATGAAGAAATTTCCCCAACTAATTTTATTAAATATATGTCCTTTTGCCTTGAAATAAATCATTGTTGGCACTGTCACGCTGTCTTGAGCAGAACCAAGTGGTGCTCTTACATGTTTTTCTGAGAAGAACACATGGCTGTAGTTACTTATGGGAAAATGATTGGAGAAAATAGAGACTTGAGGCAGAAATGTTTTAGACTTTTTAAACCCTGGGTCTAAATATTTGCATATGTTTTATGTGTTGTACCTATGGTGTGGGGTCTGTTGTATGGTTATGGAGGGAAAAGCAGTTCTGGAAAGAGAGAATATCCAATGTACGATTTCTTTGGGGGCATCTTTATTGGGGTTGCCATGAATTTTCTCTAAGTATTGGCCAAGAAGGAGGAAGTAAGTACAGATGTTTGGATTTAGTAAAATCTTTTTGATCAAAGAGAAATACTTCCCTCGACAGATTGTTCTTTTTATCCTTAACTCAAAAAGAGAAGCGTATTTATTAAATTAGGACAAATTGAGGCACAAAGGACAATGTTGCTGTTTGACAGTAGGAGCTATGAAAAGTAAACTATGTAATGTGATTTCTTTGTGAGTTGCACAACCAATGTTTTTCACATGTATAATTGTGTTAGCAGGATATTAATTCATTTGTGCTGCCACAGGGACTACCTTCTGTTAGAGAGTTGACAGGCTCCTTATGTGCGGTGGTAATGGAGGTGTGTGCCATTTGTTACATTTTCCTCATTTTACTTCCCTGGGTTGGTGAGCAGCGTTATCTGACTTTATATAGAAAACGTGGATTCTTAATACACATACGGAAAGAAATATCTTCCAACTGTTATATTGAAGGGGAAATAGAGTCTGGAAGAAATCCCTCCCCCCACCCCCGCTGTTGGCAGAAAGAAAGCTATCACTGATATTCTTTTCCTTTGGGAAAGAATTAGGAAACAGAATGCTTTTAAAGTATGACAACGTAAATATGGGCCTACTTTGTCTTATCACATTATTCTGGGCAAACATTTTACTACATCACAAGAATGGTCAACTGAGCCTCTGAAGACTAGACAGACAGGGCAATAATATTCACTGAGGCAGAAACAAATAGTAAAAATCCTGCGGAGTGAATGCCTTAGATTTGTTACATTTTTTTTTTTCCAATCAGGAACTTCTGAAGATGAATGGATCTTGTTTGTTTAGTTGGATCTAGAATAGATCTAGTTAGTTTAGATTTCAGAAGAAAACCAAACTAAAGACAGAATTAGACTCAGGGGTCAAAAGAAGTTAGGAGGGAGCAAATGTTCTGGAAAGAAGTGGCAAAATGAAGAATTTTTTTTTAAAAAAGGTATGAAAATTATGCTGTGTGACTTTGGCTAGTTGCTTGTATTCTCTGGGTTCTCCAGCTTCTCTATCTGTGTAAAGAGCACTGGTGATCTATGGAGGAGGGGGTGGTGATCAGAAGGTTCCACTGGGTGCAGGTTATAAGGGGGAGTATCAACTGTAGAGAATTTAAACTGAAATTTAGTATCCTTTCTTTTCTTTTCTTTTTTTTAGATCACCATGCACAGGCAATTCTAAATGATGTTAGTGTTAAAATACCCCTTACCACAGGGGAGGGCCACTCTTGCTGGCTGCCCTCTATATTGCGATGCTGTTCCCTTCTCTACATCTCATTTACATCGGTCTTGGTAGTAGAAGCAGTGCTGAATATTCATAATTTACTGCTGAATCTAAGGAAATGAGAGCTAATGCCTTACTATATTAATGATAAAACTACAACATGACAGAAACAACAGGGAGTGTTTATTGAACAACTGTGATATCCTAGGTACTATACATAAATGCGTTTCTCTTTACTACAATCACAAAACAATTATTACTACATTTTTCAGTTGAGAAATTTGAGAACTTAAGAAATTTGGTTTAGGTGCTAATATTCATGTCCAGGTCTGTCTGATTTCAAATCCTACATTGTTTTCCATTATAAATACATGCTTTCCTGCTAACTTGGTCTTCTTTGGAGAATCCTTTATAAAATTTTTTTTATTTTATATTGGAGTATAGTTGATTAACAATGTTCTGTTTTGGATGTACAACAAAGTGATTCAGTTGTACATATACAGGTATCTATTCTTTTTCAAATTCTTTTCCCATTTAGGTTATTACAGAATATTAAGCAGCGTTCCCTGTGCTAAACAGTAGGTCCTTGTTGATTATCTGTTTTAAATATAGTAGTGTGTATATTTCAATTCCAAGCTCCCAATTTATCCCCCCTTCACCTTTCCCCTTTGGTAAACATAAGTTTGTTTTCTAAGCCTGTGAGTCTGTTTACATATAAGTGATATTGTATGATACTCGTCTTGCTCTGATTTATTTCCCTTAGTATGATCTCCAGGTCCATCCATGTTGCTACAAATGGCATTATTTCATTCTTCTTAATGGCTGAGTAATATTCCATTGTATATATGTACCACATCTTCTTTATCCATTCCTCTGTCAATGGACATTTGGGTTGCTTCCATGTCTTGGCTATCGTAAACAGCACTCAGTGAACATTGAGGTGCATGTATCCTTTCAAACCATGGTTTTCTCTGGATATATGCCCAGCAGTGGGATTGCTGTATCATATAATAGCTCTATTTTCAGGGTTTTTTTTGTTTTTTTTTTTCGGTACGCGGGCCTCTCACTGTTGTGGCCTCTCCCGTTTTGGAGCACAGGCTCCGGACGCGCAGGCTCAGCAGCCATGGCTCACGGGCCCAGCCACTCCGCAGCATGTGGGATCTTCCCAGACCGGGGCACAAACCCACGTCCCCTGCATTGGCAGGTGGACTCTCAACCACTGCACCACCAGGGAAGCCCTATTTTCAGTTTTTCAAGGAACCTTCATGCTGTTCTCCATAGTGGCTGTACCAATTTACATTCCCACCAATAATGTAGAAGGGTTCCCTTTTTGGAGAATGCTTTTTAATGAAACTTTGATAATAATTTTGTTCTTTTTCTTCTACCTCCTATTCTCCTTTCATTTTTCCATTCTCTTAAGAAGGGCTTTAATATTCTCTTTATCTCTTGACTCCTTTGGCATGTACCTCAGCTTGCCCTAAGTCAGATGTGGCTTTCTTGACAGATCCTGCGAGGCACTTGTGGCAGTTTGGGAAATAGGCATGCAATGCACAACTTTCTAACCTGTTCACTTGAGTAGGAAGCCAATGATGATAGTGGGTCTATGGATAGGGTATAACCTAGTTTCCTCTTGTTAATTGTGGTAGGTCTGGTGTTACTTGTCACCAAGAGCACCTTCTTGCTGAATCCCATTGCCACTTGTTATGGACTGCATGTTTGTGTTCTTCCAAAATTCATATGTTGAAAGCCTAATCTCCTGTGTTATGGTATTTGGAGATGGGGCCCTTGGGAGGTAATTAGGTCATGAGGGTGGAGCCCTTATTATGGGATCAGTGACTGTGTAAGAGACATGGGACAGCTTGCTTCTCTCTGCCATGTGAGGACATAGTGAGAAGACCACCATCTGCAAACCAGGAGGAGGGCTCTCATCAGAACTTGACCATGTTGGCACCCTGACCTCAGACTTCCCAGCCTCTAGAACTGTGGGAAATAAATTTCTGTTCTGTAAGCCACTTGGTCTATGGTATTCTGTTATGGCAGCCTGACTAAGACATTACCCAGTGGGATTCTACCTGAATGGAGAATCAACATCAAGGAGGAAGGCTGTCATTACTCTTTTTTTTAAGACTTTACTTTTTTAGAGAAGTTTTAGGTTTACAACAAAATTGAGAAGGAGGTACAGAGATTTCCCATATGTATCCTGCGCCCACATGTGCACAGCCTCTTCCATGAACAATATCACGTACCAGAATGCTACATCTTTACCAATGATGAACCTACATTGACATATCATAATCACCCAAAGTTTTACCTTAGGGTTCACTCTTGGTGTTGTACATTCTGTGGGTTTGGACAAATGTACAGTGACTTATGTCTGTTATACTATACAGAGTATTTTCTCTGCCCTAAAAATCCTCTGTGCTCTATTGACTGCTCTGCCCCCACCCCAACCCTTGGCAACCACTGATCTTTATACTGTCTCTACACTTTCGTCTTTTCCAGAATGTCGTATAGTTGCGATCATACAGCCTTTTCAGATTGGCTTTTTACACTTAGTAATATGCATTTACATTTCCTCACTGTCCTGCAATGGCTTGATAGCTCATTTCTTTTTAGCTCTGAATAATATTCCATTGTCTGGATATACCATGGTTTATGTATCTATTCACCTACTGAAGGACATCTTGGTTACTTCCAAGTTTTGGCAATTATGAATGGAGCCACTATAAACATCCATGTGCAGGTTTTTGTGTAGACCTAAGTTTTCAGCTCCTTTTGGTAAATATCAAGGAGCAGGTTTGCTGTGTAGTAAGAATATGTTAAACGTTGTGGGAAACTGCCAGACTGTCTTCCAGAGTGGCTGTACCATTTTGCATTTTGGCAGTGAATGAGAATTGCAGTTGCTTCACATCTTCATCAGCATTTGGTGTTGCCAGTGTTCTGGATTTTGGCCATACTAATATATGTGTAGTGGTATCTCATTGTTTTAGTTTGCACTTCTCTGATAACATATGATGTGGAGCATCTTTTCATACAGGTATTTGCCATCCGTGTATCTTCTTTGGTGTAGTATCTGTTAAGGGCTTTGGGCCATTTTTTAATTGGGTTGTTTTCTTATTTCAATAATTCTTTGTATATTTTGGATAACAGTCCTTTATGTCATTACCTTTTTAAAAGATATTGAGGGAAACAGGAAAATTACAGTATTGATTTTATTCCTTCTGACTATTTTTTGGACTACAATATGATCTGTGGTCCCAACTGCAACCACTCTTTTAACTTAGATTTGAATTGCAATGGATTTGCAACTATGGACAATGATTAAATTGTGATTATATAATGAATATTTGATGTTACTGAATAATCATTTAAAATTTAATTTTGAATGTTTTAAAATATTCTTTACATAATTAAGGAGATACCTCCTTTTGCATTTCCTAAAACTGACACAAAAGGACCCCCTCCCCCATCACAATAATGGTTATTTAAAATTAGTTTTAGTTTCTTCCAAATATTTAATTGTGACTATTGTAGATCTTCACAAATGCAAAAAATCCCAAATCCCTGTGCTATCAGCTTCATGCGAGCCCTATTATTCACAACGATGACACAATCAAAATGCGTGACCAGATAAAATGGGGGTGGAAATAGCAGTTCCCAAAGGGTATAGAAAATTGCGTTCTGTATCCAAGGCTACATGTTGTGATGCATACAGCAACATACAAAGGGCAAATAACTAGTATCATTTAGATGAACAATTACTTCATAACTAATTCTGTTAGTATGTATTGCATGAAGTATCACCCTGTTTTGCTAATTTATAATACAAAAGATGATTAGACCAAATGCAATATTTTCTCAAGCTGTGTTTTTGTCTATAAATGTATCCGTTTGTCTATCTTAACCCATCTATCCTTAGTGCTGAGTTAAAATGCTTCGTAGAGAAAACAGACCTATATGCCCTTATTATCCATGGGCTACAGAACGCTAAAGTGAGAAAAACAGGTTGATATCTTATAAAAGTGGAATGCAAATTATTTGTATGTGCTATTTTCAGGAAAAGACAGATATATTTAATAAGTGAATGAGAATAAATGCAAACTATTAACCTATAAGCCACATACCCTCATTGATTGCTTATTTCATGTGACTTTGGGGAGTGGAGAGTATTATTTTACCCCTCATGTGCAGAGTCTCTGCTGGCTTAGGACTGCTGGCTCCTTTGCTGACGCATGACTCACTCCTCCTTGCTGAGTGCAGGTTAGAGAGAAAGAATAGAGAAAGCCAGCCGAGCCCTTTTCCTTCTATTTTTAGGAGTAGCTTCCTCCACTTTTGTCCTTTTCTCTCCAACACTCAGGTGAACTCCCAGGGATGCGTACAGCCTGCAGTCCTGCCTGTCACTTGGTGTGTGAGTCTGTCTGCTTCAGGGATGGAGTGCTGGGAAATCCTTTGGGTGCAGGTTTAAAGCCATATTCTCTAATCTGCTTTTTCAGCGACAAAGCTGTCATTTAAATCCCCATCTATCCCCTGTGCTTTATTTTTAATTGGTTCTGAACCTAAGATGGGAAGAAAGGAGTATTATATATTGACCTCATAAGAGACGAAAGGTATCACGCTGAAATCCCTGGAGCATATGTTTCTGTGAAATGTGGAAAATAAAGCCACCCTGTTGGAAATTCAGATGAAAATATGACTGAATTACATTCAAATGAACACTGTTGTATTTTTTTAAAAATCCATTTAAAATTTCTAAAATGTGAACTAATCGAATATAAAATACAAAATCATAAATTTATTTTGGCATTCTTCATCCAGGTCACATATAGAGAAACTATTCAATTCCAATGTATAAATATAAATATAAATCCCATGATTTATTTCTTCAAAGATAGTGATTTGAGCTTTAGCCTTTGTTGTGGTTCATTATATAGTTTGTTTAATCATTCAAAAAAAAACATCCTGTGAAAGCCCTTTCCTAAGTTCAGTCTTATTGCCTTTCTTCAATACCAAGTTAATCTAAGAACTAGTGCATGATATTTATGTATGAAAAATTTCAAATAAAAAGGAACATAATTTTGTTAGGGCTTTTAAAAGTTTTTACACTTGAGAAGGACATTTTACAGTATGTTTCACATCTTATAATACTTAGGGAGCATAATACAACTTTATTAGTATTCCTCATTGAATTAAATTTCTTCTTCAAACTGTTTGTTACCTATTTTTAACATTCTGGCCACAAAGTGAACTTTTCATTTTTATTGTCAAAGAATTGAAAAAGTGGAGGAATAAGATTGCCTTGCCTTTCAATATTTTGTATATTTGGTATTTCTCCTAGTAAAGGAGTATTCTTAAGATGCCAGATTTTCTGGTTCTATTTTCCAAATTACATATGTATTATTGCAAATAAGTTCTGCCACAAAGAAGTCCACAGTGAAAATATTAAAGGGAATTAAAGTGCTGTTTATAACATGTGAGCTAGCTCCATTAATCTGAGGGCAAAGGGATTGAGCTATTACGTTCCCAGATGGCATCAGACAATGAATGAACAGTCCTTTCTAAAGTGTTAAGGTTTTTTTTTTTCCTGAAGGTTAGGCCTAGGAGCAACAAATTGATGCTGGTTAATTGAAGTCCCTGAGAAGCATTTCAACTCAAGTTTAAAACTTTATGCCCCGAGTCATTAGGTCTCTGTTAACTAGAAAAAGATGTTTAAAGTTTTAAAGAGATACCTCCTAAGCCATATTTGGGGGTAAAAACAGGAGTTAAACTAAGTCTGTATATACATTTGTTCTGCAGATTTGTAGGCACAATTGATTTTTCTTAAGTTTTTAGGCTCTCAGATGGGTATTTTGTGAGACAAGAATGAGATGGTGATTGTTACAAATGCCAAATTGTTGAAAAATACTATGTTTCCTGGCCAAAAAATTTGGCGATTATGATCATGCAGTAGGAACTTCCTTTTGCCCATTCCTCTGAATTCTTAGTATTTATTTTCTTGTAGTGATTATTCGACCCTCAGAATGTACTACCTTACCACACTCACTGTATAGCAGAAAGAGCAAAAGCTTTGGAATCAGACATACTTGGGGTATGTCTAGCACTCGTGAGCTATCGGACTTGGACTATTTTCTCGTAACTGATGTGAATCTCAATTTTCTTAGCTGTAAAATAGAACAATAAGTACATTACAGAAAAGTTGCAATGATTTAATAAATTATATAATGTCCCTAGCAAAGTTCCTGGCACGTAGTAGGTGCCCAACACATTTAAATATAACAAGGTCTTGTATTTCCCACTAAGGCATCACGTGCTTGAGGAAAGGAGCTATGCTGCTTTTTTAGTGTTGGAATAATTATCTGCGGCTGCAGGTGCAGCTGCATTGCCTTCATGAAGATTCCTTTACTGGCACAGGTAGAGCTCTTGTAAGGGTTTTCAGTGACTGAGCAGACAGGGCACGTCAGACTTCACTGTAGAACTGCCTTGTGTTCTTTGATTTAACTCCTTTGGCTCTAGATGGAGAGGGGGATGAGATGATGTCAGAGAGGTTTCCTGTCTTGCGGGCACCTGGGCAGCCTGGAGACCACAGTTCCAGGACTCCATTGCCTTCAGGGTTCTGGTTACATCCTGGCAATTAAAGGCTTTCATGAAGATTCAGAATGGGAAAAGGGAGAAACCGTTCTCCAGATGCATCAGGTCAGGCACATGGCATATGCAGATGGCCGAGATGGGTTTTGCCTGCAGTTTGGGGACATCTTCCTCAAAATCTCTCCTTTGATTATGCAGGCAGATGAGATTACTGATGGCAGCTTCCTTCTAACCCCGAAACTCTGGATTTCCTGGGAGAGCTCACAATGTCTAGAGTAGCTTTTGTTCTTCTGATCAAACTTTAATAGATACCTAATACTAGCTTCTTTCAGTTTAACAGCTGACACAGGAAACTTGTTATCCATTTTTATGAGCCAGCAAACTAAACCTAAGCCTGGTGTGTGTACTCAAATTCATTTGAAAGAAAAGGAAAGCTAACAATTTATTACCTTCAATTTTGAACAGATTATTTTGGTGATAATATCTTGTTCATGGTAAAACTAAGTGAAATTTTGAATAAATTGTTGAAAGTTATCAGTTTCAGGTTAATAAGGCATTTGGTATCCTCTGCCCTGCTATGAATTGATTTTTAGTGAAAAGGAGAAAGGGAAAAGAGTTATTAATTAATTTGAAAAACGTATTTTGGTAAGCAGAAGGAAAAGAGCTGCTTTTTTTTTCTTTTGGATTGGGAAATACTTCAGTGCATTTTTGGATGCTGTGGCTTGTAAATACTTGTATAAAACATGTTAGAATGTTTTCTGGGAATATAGACACATAGATTTAAAAAGTAAATAAGTGATTTCAATAATTACGTTGCTCAGATCATCCTATACAATTAGAAATTGGTTAATGTAGGAAGATTCATATGGTCATATGGACTGTACTTCTGAATTGGATTTCCATATCTGATAGCTGTGCTATTTCAGGACGACTTTCTAGCAGAGTTGAGGGTAGAGCGATGACTTGGCCAAAATCTCTGATTCTGAAAACTACAATCTTCTGGGGAGAAAACTTTAGTGTAGATGTTAATATGATATTTATAAGAGTGTTTTTAGGACCTATTATTTGGGAATGGTAATGACTGATTTGAGGGTAACAAAAAGTCAAAAAAATTTGATACCCTCTTTCCTAAACATTTCCTAAAATTGTTCACATTATACAGTAATTTTTAGATCAAGATTTAAGCAGAGTTTTATGAGATTGTGGGATTAATGGTTCCAAGGTGTGCTGCTGAGCTGGTCTGTATGAGTGGGGCAGGGTCTGTTAATCCATGATACCCCTGTCCTCCAATCCTGACCCAAGTCTCAACAATGGCCATCCGGAGGGGTAAGAGTATGTACCCACGTAAGCCCATGCTCATTTGAGAGTTCATACCTGTTGTGGAGGGCCACTATGATGTCCTTCATAACATATAACTTTAAAGCATTTTTTATAAAACTTCATATAACACCTGTACGTTCATTATCTCCTATGTTTCTCAGTCACCTTGCAAAAAAACAAAAAAGATATTTTCATCTTTATTTTAAAAGATGCAGACTCTCAAGATCAAAGCACATCAATGTCTTGACTAAGGTTATCTAGGAAGTTTAAAGGGAGGGTGGAGGGTGGAATCTGGGTGCACTGACCTCTAGGCCAGTGTTTTTTTCTACTGCCATCTGAGCAGTAGTAGTGGGTTTTTATTTTAATTTCGGGCACTGGGAATCTTGAGTGAGAGGATGACATAGCTCTAACACATAATATTAATAAAAAAGATACCACTAGTAGAAAATAATTGCGGGCACTGTAAAAGATATGAAGCCCCACATTGCAAATTTTCTTTCAAACTTCAGTGTCTTATCTTTTCATTCAGCCAAGGATGTGCTGTTAGTCATCCATTGTTGCCAGAATGAACAACTTCAAAGAAACCATCAGCCGCCTGGCAAGGTTTTCTCCCCAACACGGATCCAATGAATCTATGCCAGGCTATTTGCACCATCTGTTGGGCCTGATTCAGTGGAGGGAGGAAGGGTGGACAGCTGGAGCTGTCAGCTTTGAAATGCCACTTACTGGGGAAATACCAGAGTTCACAGCAAAAGGCATCAAAGCAAAGTCCTCGGCCAGTCCAAAAAGAAGACTGGTTAAATATGGTGGCATTTCTGACGAAGGTCTTCTCTTTCCAGACACTCAGGTCCCTTTTTTATCCTCCCTAGCCTCCTTCTGAGGGAGGATTGTGTTGTGCCATGTGAAAGAGATGTGAGCAGAGACTTTTCATGTGAGTATAGTAGGAAATTGGGAAGCAGGGCATTTTGAAACTTTTGTTTGATTTTGCATTAGAGGAAGAGGTATACATTCATACTTGTGTCCATTTAGCTATTCACCCATTCATTGAATGCTTACTGTACTCCAAGTGCTGATGGATGAAAGAGAATAATAACTACCATTTATTATGTACCTACCATGTGCAGTGTGCTTTAACTATGATAATTACTGTTGGCAAGAATACAACGGTACGAGAAGTATTTTCTCATTTTTCCATGACAAATAACCGATTCTGTGACTGTGACCAATTTTTAAAATAACCCAGGATTTCAATCCCAGATAAGTCCCTTTCACTTATCTGGTGATTTGGCACAAATTTACTTAGAGAAATCTAAAAAGTAAGAATTGAAAGTTCTCTGCCTCTCGAACTTCACTCTCCAGAAGTCACCACCATTTAATAATACAATATCTTACAATAAATTGTTTTAATTAAAATGGAATCTTAAACATAATGGGCTGGAGGTTGCTTTTATTAAAAAATAATGTATTATGGACATCTTTCTAGGTCAGTAGATTATATTTACTTATTCTTTTTTACTGCACACTTAGTATTCCATAGTAAGGTTATATCATAATTTATCTACTGTTTCATTTTGATGGCCATTTAAACTATTTTCAGTATATTTTACAAGATAGGGCTATAATGAAAATCATGTCTTTATGGCATTCATAGTAATTGATTGAAACATAATTAATGACAATACCAAATATTCCTAATGCATGAAATTATTCATTCAAATCTTTATTCATTACTGTGAAAGGTTGCCCCCCCATTCCTTTCATAGAGTTTTGCCAATGTCTTAAGTAGAAAAAATTGTGTTGATTTGCATTTACAAGGGACTCGTCCAATCATGCTGCTCTCATATATGAAAGAGTATTGTATCTCAAGAATTAAGTTATATGAAAATAAAGCACCCAATTTTGTTAATTCTATTTACCATACTTACATTAAAATGAAAGATAGTCATAAGGGAAGAGCAAACAGAAAGACTACACAGTCCTGTTAGCATTCTTATATTTGCTAATATCATTGAGATGGAAATTGATGAGTTTAATCACACAGGAAAATCAAATCCTAGACAAAAACCTCTTTACAATCCCTTGTAGAAAGAGAATTTCACTGGAAGGATTTATATCCTAAGGAATACAGTAATTTTAACGGAAAACATTCTTTCAAAAGATCAAAATACATACTATTTAGATTAGAATATTTTTAACTTAGTATAAATATCTAGTCAGGTGGATCTAAACCACATTCTAATCTCATCTGAATCAACTGTTTATTTCTTTGATATTCAATCAATGATAATTTGCTTGTTAAGTGTTTATGAAAAGTCCACACAATATCTTTGATATACTTAATAACATAGCTCATAATTTGTAGGCTATTACATTCTGTATGACATCGCTTAGCATAATACCATTGCAAAAACTATACGAACATATACTTGTCATTTTAAAATCTTTTAAGCCAAATACTCTTATAACAAAACTTTAGTGTAGTGAAAATGTCTATTAAAGTATTTAAGCCACATTAATTCAATCATCTCAAAAGGTATTTAGGTTAGTAAGATTCTAGGTTAAACAAATAGTACCTTCATCTTCGGGATATGCTGAAATAAAAACTACTTTTTTTGATCATAAAAGCCAAAGACAGTTTCAAGCACAAAAAAGTCATTATCCTACTATTATTAATCTTGTTATCTTTTATCTTTTTCATACAAAACTTTTATTTTTTAATCTTACTCTATGAACAATTTGGATTTGGACCCCAGTTTTCCTTTGTTTTATTTATTTATGGCTGCATTGTGTCTTTGTTGCTGCGCGTGGGCTTTCTCTAGTTGTGGTGGGTGGGGGCTACTGTTCGTTGCAGTGCGGTGGCTTCTTTTGTTGTGGAGCATGGCCTCTAGGTGCACGGGCTTCAGCAGTTGTGGCACGTGGGCTCAGTAGTTGTGGCTCACGGGCTCTAGAGCACAGGCTTAGTAGTTGTGGTGCATGGGCTTAGTTGCTCCACTGCACGAGGGATCTTCCCAGACCAGGGCTCGAATCCGTGTCCCCTGCATTGGCAGGTGGAGTCTTCACCACTGTGCCACCTGAGAAGTCCTTCCTTTATGTTTATAGAATAATTTGCCTTGCCTATTGGTTTATGGTATTCATAAGCATAATTTTTAATTACTGCAAATATTTTATTATGTGTTTATCCATCAGTAACCTAAGTCATTTCTTTATTCTTGGACATTCATTTTGTATTAATTTTTCACTCATAAATAATGTTGAAAGGATGAATACTCATGTATATATTGTTTCACCTATTATGAGTTATTTTATTAGGACATATTGCTTGAAGTTAAATGTCTAGATTAAATGGAATGGACATAAGTAAAATGTTCTGTCTGTGTTATTTTAGCAGTATAATATCAACAAAATTTAAAAAAATATACAATGTTAGGGATCAAATTGCCTGAAATATGTATGTGTGTATATGTGTAAATATGTATATACCTGTGTGTGTATATATATGCGTGTGTGTGTATGCAAATAGCCAATGTTGACTATATAGCTTAATACTGAATCTTGAATATATGAAATAATAAGCCTAAATGGGGGTTCAAGATACAGAGTTGGATGTCATAGAATCAGTCAATCTTTCATGCATAAACATTTCACCATAAATAAGCATTCGAAAGAACAAAGAGATTTCCATGGACGTGGCATATGGCCCAAACCTCCAGTGTCCTATTGTTATGAATACTTCTCTACAAGAAGTGATCCTGTTAGGTAATTTTGTGCCTGTTCACTAGCCATGTCCAAAATATTTTGCTTTCGTTAAAACAAGGAAGGTGAAACAAAAGAGTTGAAAGGTATTGACAAGATTAAGTAAAATTGATATTCAGTTTTCTTCCTCTCAACACTGGACATTTCTTAATTACTCACCACCACCTAAACCCCAAAATCCAAAAACTCCAAACAAATCAAGCACACCTCTTATACCCATCCACATAGGACCTAAGACACCATCTAAGGCTAAACCAAACTTCAAGCCATAATTGGAAAAGAGAAGCTTACAGGGTGGTGAGCTCATTATACTTTTCTCCTTTCCCAGTTGAGTTCGAAATATTTCTTTTCACTTACTAATTCAAGCCAGAGTAGCCACCCATCAGCAGGGGTTCAGCTTGAGCTCTTCTGACTAAGTGTATGAGCAGAAGACCTAAATAGACATTTCTCCAAAGGAGATATACAGATTACCAACAAACACATGAAAGGATGCTCAACATCACTAATCATTAGAGAAATGCAAGTCAAAACTACTATGAGGTATCACCTGACACCAGTCAGAATGGCCATCATCGAAAAATCTACAAACAAGTGCTGGAGAGGGTGTGGAGAAAAGGGAACCCTATCGCACAGTTGGTGGGATTGTAAATTGATACAGCCACTATGGGGAACAGTATGGAGTTTCCTTAAAAACTAAAAATAGAACTACCATACAACCCAGCAATCCCACTACTGGGCATATACCCTGAGAAAACCATAATTCAGAAAGAGTCATGTACCACAATGTTCATTGCAGCTCTATTTACAATAGTGAGGACATGCAAAGAACCTAAGTGTCCATAGACAGATGAATGGATAAAGATGTGGCCCATATATATAATGGAATATTACTCAGCCATAAAAAGGAACAAATGAGTTATTTGTAGTGAGGTGGATGGACCTAGAGTCTGTCATACAGAGTGAAGTAAGTCAGAAAGAGAAAAACAAATACCATATGCTAATACATATATGTGGAATCTAAAAGAGAAAAAATGTTGTTCTGAAGAACCTAGGGGCAAGACAGGAATAAAGATGCAGACATAGATAATGGACTTGAGGATACGGGGAGTGGGAAGGTTAAGCTGGGGCGAAGTGAGAGAGTGGCATGGACATATATACACTACCAAATGTAAAACAGATAGCTAGTGGGAAGCAGCCGAATAGCACAGGGAGATCAGCTGGGTGCCTTTTGACCACCTAGAGGGGTGGGATAGGGAGTGTGGGAGGGAGACGCAAGAGGGAGGAGATATGGGGGTATGTATATATCTGATTCACTTTGTTATAAAGCAGAAACCAACACACCACTGTAAAGCAGTTATACTCCAATAAAGATGTAAAAAACAAAAAAAGCAAATTACTGGTCCAGTGGAGTTCATTATAATGGGATGTTACTCATATTTGTATTTTATCAAGAATATAAATCAACCTGCTAAAGGTTTTCTTTACCCTCCCCTTCTGGAAGCCACCTGCCAATTTATATATTCTGCTCTCATGAGTGGGTACTTAGGGAAGCCAGTCCTGTCTGTGTGTTTCAGCATTACATGACAGATATGAAGTATTTGCCACTCATGTGATAAGATTCACAAATGAGATGAGATACAGTGGTGTAATTTTTGTGTTATTAGGTTGTAATGCACTTTAGGAAAATACTTTCAAAGAGGCCACCCTTTGTCTATAGCATGGAAACCAGAATTTACCTTGCATGAGACATTCAGGATGGATTTATTTTCCAGAGGAAAGATGATAGGCAAAATACTCACTCCCTGGACCCATGAAGAGGACTTTACGAGTTCAGTCTGCCTTAAATAATAATAAACAATTATAGCCCTTATTATATACCACATATTTTTCTAAGCTCTTGTATTTGTATTAACTCAGTCCTTTCCATAGCTGTATGAGATGTAGATTATTATTTGTTTTTAGATGAAGAAACTAAAGCACAGTTAAATAAGTTACCTGAGGTCACACAGCTACCAAATGGTAGAGCTGAGAATCAAATCCTGGCAATCCCAGTCCAGAATGCATCCTCTTAATCACTGCTCCCATTGGGAGGTTGGAGAGATGGGGTACAGGGAGAGATGGTACTGGGATGTCTAGGCTAGACGCTTCCTCTCTTCCAAATGCAAATTGTACCTAAGAATGTATGAGGGACCAGTGTCTCTGTCATAGGCCAGTAAAACACTCATAGGGCTGTGCTTCTCAAAGTTCAGCATACATAGGGATTACCTGAACAGCTTATTAAAACACAGATTTCCAGGCTCCATTTTCAGATATGCTGATTTGAGATTGTGCACAAAGATTTATATGTCTAATACGTTGTAGTTAATGCTGATTCTGGCTTAGGGGTCACATTTTGAGCAGCACTGGTATGAAGGACACCTGGACCCTGAGGATCCCAGATGAGTAACATCCCCAATGGGATGAGATACAACTCTGGCTAAGAATTCAAAAGTTATCCAGTGAATAAAAAGTCAGAATGTCATTGGCTGACAAGATTGCCTTTGTTTTTCCAGTAGAGTTTATTTTACATGTTCGATCATTTTAATTTAACAGGGCTTCACAGAAAGTGGGGAATGAGTGAGGAGGTCACGGACCAATAACCAGGGAGCAGAGACATACCAATGAAGGGATGGAGATTTGACAAAACAGAGTTGAAAAGGAACTTCTAGGACCTTTCAAGATTTAAGGCAGGCTGAGGACTCCTAAGTCTTGCAGTGTTTCTCAGGAAATGTTTAGGTATCAGTCTTTACGGTTTGAGGCGAATATCTGCTAACTGAGGGCTTCAAAATGCTTGTGTGTTAGTCTAGCTACTACATGTTTGTTAAGGAGTGTCTTACGTTAATTATACTTAGTATTTTATGGCCGGAAGTTCCTTTTTTCCTTTCAGCCCTCTCTTCCTTGTTTTCAGAAACATTTATAGAACAAACTACTATGTGCTAGACTTTGCAGTATTGATAGGTGGTGGGGATCATGGTGTCTGTGGTCAAGCAAGGGGAAACAGACACTAAACACACAATGAAGCATGTACTCCATGAATTAATTGCGATAGTGATTAGTTCTGTGAAGGAGATGCGGGGGATGGGGCTGGAAAGTTGCCGAGGTACGTCTTGGAAAGATTGGACATCATTCCTTATGATACTAAATCTACCACAGGGAAATCTCCATAGTAGAGAGGGTCAGACTGCCTTTCTCTGTGGTATCTGTCACATGATTACGTTGTAAAGAGGCAATTTGTCACTACTTGGGTTTGAGTTATTTCATTCTTGAACAAGAAAGAAAGGCCATATTTCAATGGACTTTGTGGATGCTCATCCTAAATACCCCCTCCCCCCCCAAAAAAAAGCATGTGAATATCTAAACTCTTCGACAGTTACTGTTTATTACTTTTCTTGTGGCCATATGACCTGCATACACATGCTCTGTTCTGTTGTCTGTTTCAGATTGTAAAACTACTACAGGTCAGAGGCCCAGAGCTATGCAATTAATTTTCTCAGAACTGAGAGCTTCATGCACGATTAGGTGCTTAAACACTTTTTCATTCTAGGGATAATGCTCATTGACGTTTGTGTATGTATTTGATTGATGGCCCAAATGATGTTTGGTTTTACACAGATAATATTGATGACTGTTTAATACAGTGTTAAGATGATTATGCTTATAAGCCAAAGTTTCAAAAATTAGTGAGAAAGCCATACATGGCCTTTTGTTATGTCATAGGGCCATATGCTTATGTAGAGTTAGTTATTTTTGATTAAATTTCTGTGTTTTGCTAGAGGGTAAGGGATAAATGTGGAGTATGGCAAGATGTCACAGTAGGTTTGTTAAATAGACATTAACGCTAAACTTTACTAAGTATCGCAAAGTTAAAGTCATGTTCTGATGTGGCATGGTTATCTGTATAGACTTTGAATCTTTTCTCTATATAACTGATGAGAAAGTTGCAATCATTTTTTATGACCCCAGTCCTCTGATAAATACTATATATTGATATATATTAATATGTAATAATGTTAAAAACTATATGTTAATTATTAATATATATTGAAATCAGAATGAAAGTGCAAACTTAGTTCTCTAGGAAAATAAGCAAAAATCCTCCTTCGAGCAAGAATTAGATAAACAGAAACATTTTGAAGACATTGAAGGTGTTCTATAAATTTTAACCTTTCTTTACTGCTTTTATATTATATTTTGTGATGCATATTAAAATTGCAAAGAAAATTTTCTGGGACTTGTGAAACAATGTTGAGTCTTGGTGTTCACTTAACGATAATCTGCTAGCATCTTGGCGTAGAGGGCATCAAGCTGCTGTAGCCTATAGAGGCTTGGAAGGGTCTGCATTTCCAGGATTGCTGTCTTTGCAACAAGGAACTGTCTTGTCTGGCCATTCAGAAGGTGTGAAATCTGATCCATTCAGTGTTCCTCTTTTTCCTTCCAGCACTAAATTTTTCCTTATTTCCTTATTCTGCTTCTTAGCTAACACCCATATCTGGGACAATTTGCTGTCAAACTTGGAAAGCACTATAGCTACTTAGAGTAGTGCCTAAAATACACATTTGTTCAGCTTTTCCTCAAGGGTGAATCCAGCTCAACTAAACCTAGACATTGTGGATAAACATTTCCCTTTTTTGATGATTCTCTGCTAAAACTATCAATCCAAAATGAGTCTGTCCCATGTTTGCTGCTCATTTACTTGATTTCCTTTTGCATACCTAGAGCATGTTAGCTTGGATTTTTCCAGCTCTGTGATTTCTAGATTTTCTCAATCTGAGTCCTTTTGCTGACAGTATGCCTTCATAACTCTCAGTTCTCTCATTTGTAAAAAAAAAATAACACTTTCTTATAGGTTGTTGTAAGGATTAAATAAAATTAATGTGTAAAAAAGTGCTTATCATAATAGTTGGCACAGAGCGTGAGTATTCAGGAAATTCTTTATTTAATTAAATAAAATATAGATACGTGATTTGAGAATCATAAAGGGAACATTCAGATGAACACTAAAGTCCCTAACTGATGGAGTAATTAGGAATCAAATTTGTAGAAGTACCCAAATTTTAAGATGTAGTGAAATATGTAATGTCAAGTAGAAAGTAAAAGCATACAACAACTTGAGGGCTAATATACTAAAGATTTAACATCTAACATCACACTCAATGGTGAAAAGCTGGAAGCTTTTCTTCTAAGATCAGGAAGAAGATAAGGATCCCCACTCTTGCCACTTTTATTCAACATGGTATTGGAAATCGTGGCCAGAACAATTATGCAAGAAAAATAAATAAAAGGCATCCAAATTGGAGAGGAAGAGGTAAACCATTTATCACTATTTGTGGATAAAATGGTTTTATATATAGAAAACCCTAAAAACTCCACCAAAAAACTGTTAGGACTAATAAATGAATTCAGTAAAGTTGCAGGATACAAAATGGATATACAAAAATATATTGTGTATATTCAGTTGCATTTCTGTACACAAACTATCAGAAAGAGAAGTTAAGAATACAGTTCCATTTGCAATTGTATCAAAAAGAATAAAATACCTAGGAATAAATTTAGCCAAGGAGGTGAAAGACCTGTACACTGAAAACTGTAAGATATTGATGAAAGAAATTGGGGAAGACACAAATAAATAAAAAGATATCCTATGTTCATGGATTGGAAAAATTAATACTGTTAAAATGTCCATACTATCCAAAGCAATCTACAGATTCAATGCAATGCCTATCAAAATTCCACTGGCATTTTTCACAGGAACAGAAAAAAATCCTAAAATTTGTATGGAAACACAAAAGAACCTAACTAGCCAAGGCAACCTTGAGAAAGTAGAGCAAATACACGCCTTGATTTCTAATCATGTTACAAAGCTGTAGTAATCAAAATAGTCTTGTAGTAATCAAAATAGAGCTACAGATAAGTAGCTCAATGGAACAGAATAGAAAGAGAGAGCCCAGAAATAAACCCACTCATATATGGTCCATTAATTTACACCTAAAGAGGCAAGAATATACAATGGGGAAATGACAGTCTCTTCAATAAATGTTGTTGGGAAAACTAGAGAGCAGAATACAACAGAATGAAACTAGACTACTATCTTATACCATATATAAAAATTAACTCAAAATGGGTTAAAGACTTGAAAGAACTGAAACCACAAAACTCCTAGAGGAAAACATGGTCAGTAAGCTCCTTGACATTGATTTTGGTGATGATTATTTGGATCTGACTCCAAAAGTAAAGGCAACAAATGTAAAAATAAATAAGTAAGGACTAAATAAAACTAAAAAGTTTCTGTGCAGCAAAGGAAACCATCAACAAAATGAAAAGGTAGAAATGGGAGAAATTTTCAAATCATATATCTGGTAATAGGTTAATATTCAAAATATATAAAGAACTCATACAAGTCAATATAAAAAAAAAATCTGAAAAATGGGCAGTGGATCTGAATGGAGAGTTTTCCAAAGACAGAGAGATAGTCAAGAGGCACATTAAAAGATCTTCAACATCACTAAACATCAGGGAAATGAAAATCAAAATCATAATGGGATATCACCTCAAACCTGTTAAATGAAAGGCTCTTATCAAAAAGACAAGGAAATAACAAGTGTTGGTGAGGATCGGAGAAATGGGGACCCTTGTGCACTGTTGGTGGGAATGTAAATTGATGCAACCACTATGAAAAACAGTATAGAGGTTCCTCAAAATATTAAAAATAGGGGCTTCCCTGGTGGTGCAGTGGTTGAGAGTCCACTTGCCGATGCAGGGGACATGGGTTCGTGCCCCGGTCCAGGAAGATCCCACATGCCGCGGAGTGGCTGGGCCCGTGAGCCATGGCCGCTGAGCCTGTGTGTCTGGAGCCTGTGCTCTGCAACGGAAGAGACCACAACAGTGAGAGGCCCGCGGACCGCAAAAAAAAAAAAAAAAAAAAAAAAATTAAAAATAGAACTACTGTATGATCCAGCAATTCCACTTCTGGCTATTTATCCTAAGAAAATGAAAACACTAATTCATAAAAGATAATATGCATGCCCATATTCATTGCAGGATTAACGAGAATAGACAAGACATGGAAATAACCTAAGTGTCCATCTACGGATGAATGGATAAAGAAACACAACGTATGTATATAATGCAATACTATTCAGCCATAAAAAAGAATGAAATCTTGCCATTTGCAACAACACAGAAGGACTTTGAGAGCATTATACTAAGTGAAATAAGTCAGGGGAAGACAAATACCATGTGATCTCACTTACATGTGGAATCTAAAAAACAAAACAAAACCAAGGGGCCTTCCCTGGTGGTCCAATGGTTGACTCCGTGCTTCCACTGTGAGGGCGCTGGTTCCACCTCTGGTCAGGGGACTAGGATCCTGCATGCCTATAGTGTGGCCCAAAACAAAACCAAGGTAACAGAGAGAACAGATCGTGGTTGCCAGAAGACAGGGGAGTAGGGGGAGGGTGCAGTGGTTGAAGGGGGTCAAAGGGTACAAACTTCCAATTGTGAAATAAATAAGCATAGGGCTGTAATGTACAGCATGGTGACCATAGTTAATAACACTGTATTGCGTATTTCAAAATTGCTAAAAGAGTAGATCTTAAAAGTCCTCATCACAAGAAAAACACGTTTCTAACTACATATGGGAACAGATGGTAACGAGATTTATTGTGGTGATCATTTCATACTGTATACAAATATTGAGTAATTATCTTGTACACCTGAGACTAATATAATCTTATGTCATTTGTACCTCAATTAAAAAATTTAAATCACGTTTGCATGATTTAACATTCATATAGTCAAACTTGTAAATCAAAAGTTTTCCTAACACATTTCATTTTGAAGGGAAATTTTCAAATTTTAATTATTTCAGTAAATAATTATTGCATTCTCTTTATGATAAGCTAAATATTGTAGATAGGGTTAAAATTCTTTTCTTTTCCCTCCCTAGGGTTAAAATAATTTTTGTCTGTTTCATATATGCATCCATCCTTCTATTGTTTGTGTATATGCAGAACAAATGGAAACATGTTACTTTAATTTAAAGTGTCTATAAATGGTATGGTGCATATATTTTGGAACTTAAATTTTTTCCTAGCAAAATGCCTTGATGAGTTTTCCATGTCAGTATATACAGATAGAGCTTTTAAACTGTTACTTACAATGGATATACTGCTGAATTATAATTTCTTTAGTAACCCAGGGAAAAAAGGGGCTCCTGACCTTGGCCTCACATATTACAAACTCAAATGATACATTTATTTAGGAGCTAAAACACACTTGACATTTTGGATCTGGTACTCTGGGCTAGAAATAACAATTGTAGCCCTAAACATGTATTTCATGACTAACCCAATTCAGGCCCCAGCAAAATGCCTTTCCAGCTCTACACCTACATCCACAAACGAAAAGTGATGTATCTGAAGTATATAGCACCATGGGTAGTTCCTCTACTAAAGTTAGAGGTGGACACCGCTCCAGAATGGGGGAGGATTTTGTCCAAAAAATCACTGAGATAAGTGAAAAGGAGTTAATTAACATGTCCAGTTCTTCCCAGCATATGCAATAGATTTTTGCAAAGTAAAATATCATTTCAAACAGTTGAGAATGCATATTTTGTGCTATTACTATTCATCCTGTTCCAATTCTAAGTACCGTAAATTAGCACAGCATTCACAGATGTGCTGCATGGTGCCTGGGAACATTTTACAGGATTAAACAATTCACTATTAAAATTCACTATTACTATTAAAAATCCCAATGCATCATGGGTGAAGTAGGATACTAATTTTTTACATTAACAAATATATGGAAATTAAATTACAGAATTGAAAATCATTTTACTTTTCTAGTAGTATTGAGATTTAAATTTTCATAACACTAAATTTATTGTTGGTTTTACTTAATTTTGATTTAAAAATTAGTTAAGTTACAATTTAAACTTTTTAATTTTAGTATTTAATTTCAAATATTTTAAAAGTAAAATAACTTTTAAAATAGATATTTATATTTTGATGTTTTTACATTTATCTTAATTTATGATTTTTCAATGAATTTATTATATTTCTGACTATAAATATTTGGGAGGAAATATACTAAATTTTTTTTACTCTAAATAAAACTGTATTTCATTTTTAATTCTTTCAAAAGAATAAATAAGGTCAAGATAATGGTGGAAACAAAGAAAGTAGAGTTTAGAAAAGAAACAAAACTGTAAAGAAAAGAAAAATCTTCAGAGAGGCACTGTTATTAATTTGTTAAAACTTGGAAACAATAAAGTAAGCATTTTATGCTGTTAAGCACAAACTACATAAAATTTGCTAATAGGACAATATGGATTTGTGATTTGTTGAAGGTAATTACTGATAAAATAATGACAGTGATCAAGAAAATTAATCTCACCAAATTCAAACCTACAACTTGAGCAGGTCAGATAAAATCCCTGCAGCTTATATCTGTGCTACTAAATGAAGTTTTAATTGTTGATTACAATCATGAGAATTAAAAAAAGAATTATTCATATTGAATTTACAGAGTAAAATTTAAAAAGTGCAACTCTCCCCATGACTTTTTCATTGATTGTACATCTGTTATAGAAAGTACAATTTTCAGTTTGAGAGGAAAATTGCAAAAATGATTTTGAATATTAACTATTAACACATGATGAAGAGTAAGTTTATTGGTAAAGGAAAAAAGTGTACAAGTAAGAATCTTGGTCAGAATATTAGTAAATATTCTATGGCATATTTGGCAACATAGTATAAGTTTATTCCCGTGAAATGTGGGCTCAACTGTCCTAGGAACAAGTCAAAAATCATATCTGATCTTTGTGCCCAAACATTAAATGTCCTCATGAATCACATGACAGATATGGCATTAAATCTCTTGGATGCATGGTGAGAATGTCATCATCCTATTGGATGCTGATAAAAACAATTATATTTAATTGAGATAAGATGTGAATGAAATGCAGTAGAATAATTGTGTGAAACAACAGCATATCTCCAAATAAATGCCAAATGGTCTTCGGTGAAAAACTTATTTTGAACTTGTACTAGCCACAGTCATTTGACTATGAACTATTGCATATTATTAAAACTGTTAGCAAAAGTGTACCAAACATCTGAGTGTGGATATTTCAACCGTTTAAAGATTAGAATTTTTTTATTTTAGAAAAAAACTTTTAATAGAAAGAAACAAACTGATATAAACAAAAGTAACATTTGAATTAAAAATGACAAAAATATATATACCTATAAAGGAGATTTATGAGCAAATAAATCTGAAACTAACTTCTACTGAGACCATTTCTGTTGTCAAGATACAGTCTCAAAAAGGTTGCTCACAAATTGAGCAACATGCTTCTATTTTTGATTTTTTAAAAATGGCATCTTAACATTGAAAACCTTGAAGAAAGAAGTTAACAGTTTATGGGCCTAGATATTGATCTAAGTGACGTTAAAAATCATGCTGTGGTAGTCATTTATACAACTAAATTAAAATGTTCTGTCGTATATTCTGCAACAATGATAAGTTATCATATGTATTTCATCGCAGTGTTTGGATACCATATATATAATGTGTTATCTGTAATCTACATATGATTTATTCGTTCTATTAATAATTTCAGTTTATATCTCTTCAGCAGTAAGAAGTGGCTCCAACTAAAAATAAATAAAAACTATGGAAGAACTACACTAGCTTCAGAAGACTGTCTACTTTGATATTAATATCAATAGAACAAAAAATTTTCGGAAATCTGGATTATGGCATAGCCTAGTTATTGACTTAATTGAAAAAAGGAAGATAAGTTTTATGGAATAAATGTGTAATAATTTATGGATTATCACATCTTTAATTCAAATATTGCTAGCCCATTAAAAGACCTTTTAGACAATGGCAATAATAACTACACCAGTCATGTGTTGATATCATGCTGACTTTCAGTAATATAAAAATGTAGCTTTACACATGCTTTTCAATTTTGAGATTATGATGGTCTATCAAGAGGGAAGAGCATATTAAAAGTTACAACCTTGGTTTAAAACTTTTTCTAAGTTGTAAGATAAAACGTTATCAGATTTCATGGATACTGCTAAACTGCTCTGATGTTAGTCTCCTTCCCTCCCGTTCACCATACCTTTGCCAACACTCAGTCAATCCTGTCTTCTGCATCTCTTCCTTGTTAAACTTTAATATCTTTTAACTGTAGATTAGAATCTACAGAAAGTTGTAAAATTCTAGTCTACTTTTAACTTTAGTGAGAATGTTTCCAACATTATACCGTACTTTAAGTTTCTGATAGATATTCCCAGTCTATTTAGAGAATTTTTCTTCATTTTTCTTAAATTTGAAGTTGATGATACTTGCTTATATGTTTATCTTTTTATTTGAGGTTCATACTTAGGGGAAGGTGTGAGATGAGTTGACGCAGTTTCTCTTCAACCTTTGCTCACAGAGATTCAGAGGGAGAGAAGCCCAGATAGTGCTGATATTGAGTAGGTTGCCTTTTGCACGTTTCCCATTTTTACTGACATATATAAACAAATATATTGAAAGTTTGATGAGGGATGGGATACTTACATAGTTGCACAGTAATACCCCCCTCCCCCAATATTTATTAACTGTTAAAGGGGAAAAAGAGTAACTTTTTAGTGGAGAAGCCTGGTAGACACCGCCTAATAAAATGACCAAAGTTACCAATACCTCTAATAAGGCCAATCAAAATGTGTACAAACTTATAGGATGCAATGGAAAATACAGTGTCACTTCTATGATACTCCTCCTGTAAAGATTTGTAACCTGAATCTGATTGTGAGAAAATGTCAGACCAAGACAAATTGAGGAACTTCTTACAAAATAATTGAACTGTAATGTTGAAAAGTGTCAAGGTCATGAAAGTCAGGAAAAGACGGAGGATCTCTTCCAGATTAAAAGAGAATGAAAACAAATGCACATGTGATTCTGAACTAGTTGCTTTGCTATAACAGACATTATTGAGATGAATGCCGACCCTTGACTGAGGTCTGAAGATTAGATGGTAGCAGCATGTCATTGTTACTTTTCTGATTTTGATTGTTGTTTTGTGGTTATGTAGGAGAATGTCCTTATTTTCAAGATAATACTAAAGATATTTAAAACTTCAAGAATTTAAAAATACATGAAAAAATTTACTAAAGTACTTAGGGTAGAATAGGAAATCAGGATGGCAGCTTATTCTCATATGGTTCAGGAAAAATCTCAATTCTATTTTCTTGCAGCTTTTCTATAATTTTTGATTGTTACAAAATAAAATATATTTTAATTGTACTGTATTCATATGTATTATAATTAAAGCTAATGTTTATTAAATATTCCTCTAAGGGATTACCACATAGTAAGTTATTCAGTCTTTGTAGCCACCCTGTGAGAATTGGTACTATTATCATCCCTACTGTACAGAATAGGAAACCAAAGAAAGCACAGAGGAGTCAGATGACTTCCTCATATTTATATGGCGATAAGTGATGGAATTGTGTTTTGAACTAAGGCATTCTCATGGCTAAACCCTCACTTGTAACTACTAAGCTTCCCTGCCCCCTGGCAATTCAGACTTTGTTTCTATAATCATATCAGTCATCTAAATTTTTTTCTATAATTTGGGTCTGGGGAAATTCCCCTTGATCCATACTTTTTATAACAGCTTTGTTTCCATTTATGAATCCCAACATTTCCTAAGCCAGAGCTTCCCAATCCATGTACCATGAATGGGTAACACATTCATTGAGGTAGTGATTCCTTAGCCCTGTGTAGACCAGGGCTAGTAGGACCAGGGGCAGCCATACCCTGATGGCCAGGCTCCTGTGGCCCCTGAGAAGTGGTGCAAACAGATCATTTGCTAGGAACACCATGATCTGGGATAGGGAAGCCTTTTTAGGATAGTATTCCTCTTCCCTTCAGCCTGTTACTTATTAGAGCCAAAGTTGCAAGAATTTTCTTCTGTCATTACCTAGGGAGGATATACCACACTATTAGTCTTGAGATCACATTAGGTTTTTTGGTTGCCCACATCAAACTCTTGACTTGGGATTGACATATTGTTGATTTAAATGTCTCTTTTTATCATTTAGGCGCTGCTAATCCACACCTCTACGATCTATTGTGGTGATATTTTTCCTATAGATGCAGGGCCTTCTATTTAACCGGTTACATTTATCTTATATTTGACTCAATATTCCAAGCTATTCTGATCTTTTTGAGTTCTGAAAGTGCACCAGTATCTTTGGTATTCTTCCGTTTTGTATCACCTGAAAATTTACACTTACATTCTTTGCCTTTATCCAATTTATTGTTTCATAAATTGAGTAATCCAGAGCCATAGATGGAGCCTTGAGCATGGCACTAGCTCAGCTACAGGGGTCTAGTTCAGCTGTAAGCCAATGCCCACTTATAGTGAAACAGCTAAGGGATAGAATGTAGATGGCCCTGGGTTTCTGGCATTGGCTAGTGCTTAGTAAGCAATGATTTGTTCTGTATTCACCACTTTGAAGATCTCAAAACACTCTCCCTCCTAGTTCTTCCCTTGACTTTTCTTTAAAACTCTCAGGATAAGGATATTCTTGTTACAAGTTTCTTTCCCCGGAAAATCGGTCAAATCAACTATCCATAACCTTTTAATGGGAGTTATTCTCAGTGACACAAAGTGTTGTATCTACCTAAGGTGTCTCAAAGTGAGTTACTTTGTTCAGCTTACCCTCAATAGTACAGCTGAGTACAGTGTGACCTCTCTCATTGAACAAGCAGAAATCTATGGATTTAACGTCTCATGGTCCGCTTTACTATGAGGTCTGTTTTTCTTGCTCACTTGGGTGTACTGAGTTTACTGTGGATTTTCTCATATTCACTTAAACTTTATCTGGCAACATGTAGGGCTTTGGAAGGTGTGGCACAGAATTCCCACATTTAACCCTCAAATTGTCCACTTCTTTTTTTTTTTTAATTTTATTTATTTATTTATTTGGCTGCATTGGGTCTTCGTTGCTGCGCGCAGGCTTTCTCTAGTTGTGGCGAGCGGGGTCTACTCGTCGTTGTGGTGCACAGGCTTATCATTGCGGTGGCTTCTCTTGTTGCAGAGCATGGGCTCTAGGCTCACAGGCTTCAGTATTTGTGGCACGTGGGCTTAGTAGTTGTGGCTCGCAGGCTCTAGAGCACAGGCTCAGTAGTTGCTGTGCACAGGCTTAGTTGCTCTGTGGTATGTGGAATCTTGCCGGACCAGGGATCGAACCTGTGTCCCCTGCACTTTCAGCTGGATTCTTAACCACTGGAAGTCCCTCAAATTGCCCACTTCTTTAGGATTGGCCAAGGAGCAGTATTGTTGTAAGTGACCAAGTAGGCTCTAGGCCAGTGGCTGTGAGCTGACATGTTGGAATTGTAAGCGGAGGGGGGAGAAAATTGTTTAGCTTCAGTTTTCTATGCTTTATTATTATTTATCCTTATTGGTTTTTGTTGCAATGGTAAATGGGATTGTTTCCTTAATTTCTCTTTCTGATCTTTCATTGGTAGTGTATAAGAATGCAAGAGATTTCTGTGTATTAATTTTCTATCCTGCAACTTTACTAAATTCATTGATTAGCTCTAGTAGATTTCTGGTGACATCTTTAGGATTTTGTCATGTCATCTGCAAACAGTGACAGTCTTACTTCTTGTTTTTCAATTTGGATTCTTTTTATTTCTTTTTCTTCTCAGATTGTTGTGGCTAGGACTTCCAAAACTATGTTGAATGATAGTGGCGAGAGTGGACATCCTTGTCTTATTCCTGATCTTAGAGGAAATGCTTTCAGTTTTTCACCATTGAGAAGGATGTTTGCTGTGGGTCTGTAGTATATGGCCTGTATTATGTTGAGGCAGGTTCCCTCTGTGCCCACCTTCTGGAGAGTTTTTATCATAAACATGTGTTGAATTTTGTCAAAAGCTCTTTCTGCATCTATTGAGATGATCATATGTTTTTGTTCATGTTTTTGTTTTTTTTGCGGTACGCGGGCCTCTCACTGCTGTGGCCTCTCCCGTTGCGGAGCGCAGGCTCAGCGGCCATGGCTCACGGGCCCAGCCGCTCCGCGGCATGTGGGATCCTCCCGGACCGGGGCACAAACCCATGTCCCTTGCATCGGCAGGAGGACTCTCAAACACTGCACCACCAGGGAAGCCCGATCATATGGTTTTTATTCTTCAATTTGTTAATATGATGTATCACATTGATGGATTTGTGTATATTGAAGAATCCTTCAATATATACAAATTGAAGTGGGATAAATCACAATTGATCATGGTGTGTGATCCTTTTAATGTGCTGTTGGATTCTGTTTGCTAGTATTTTGTTGAGGTTTTTTGCATCTATGTTCATCAGTGATACTGGTCTGTAACTTCTTTTTTTGTAATATCTTTGTCTGATTTTGGTATCAGGGTGATGGCCTCATAGAATGAGCTTGAGAATATTCCTCCCTCTACAATTTTTTTGGAAGAGTTTGAGAAGGATAGGTGTTAGCTCATCTCTAAATGCTTGATAGAATTCGCCTGTGAAGCCATCTGGTCCTGGGCTTTTGTTTTTTGGAAGATTAATGTTATTAATATAATGATTCTCATTCTCCCCCTGTAAATGTTTTATATGTTAGGCTGTTGCATAATACTATCTCAGACCTTGGCCTTTTCAAAGCAGACGTAGAGTCAGTAAGGAGATTGTTATAGGAAAGAGAAGCCAGTCATCAAGCTTATTTTCACTCGACCAGGATATAAATACAGAGCTCTGCAGTTGAAAGAATTGTTTCTATTGAGTTATCTGGCCCCTTTTATTATGGCAATTAATAAATCTCAAAATAATTACATTCTCAAGCTTAGTTTAGATACCTATCTCCAGTGGGTACCTTATGGAACACTCACTTTCTGGGGCCTGGAAGGGGTACTGGCGGACGCAGAATAGAGTTCTGACTTTTTCAGTAGCCCTGTTGCCTATACATTTTATCTTCTCCACTTAAAAATCATACAGTGTGATACCATAGGCCCCAAACTCATCTTGAAGAACATCAGGTTTGCTTTTTTAAAGCCTTAATTAGTAGACACGCTGACAGATTTTATTTTTTTAGTATTGGTGGTCAGTAAAACCTTTACTGTGGTTGGAACACATAGTGTTTTTGAACTTTTTGATATCTTTGATCTAAAGAATACTATTTCACATAATAAAATAATTACTCTTTCCTTTTTAAGAAGAATGCTATAATTGTAAGATATTCTGTTTGGTTTGCTTTACAAATAGAAAGCATTTGCAAATAAATTAAAATCTAAACTAGTCCAGTATCAGATAATTGGCAAATAGAAGTAACAGTGCAGCAAATGGCTCCTATAGCCAGAAGTTAATACAAAAATGATAAAGCAGTATTGCTTCTGTCAGGAAATCCAGTCAGCATTTATGTCATATCATTCCTATGGTCAAGTAATATTTTAATTGTCTCTGGGTTAATAGAGAAGGAATTTCATAACAGCTTTGAAAAGTAATATATAATTGCCCAAAACAATTTTAGCAAAAGATTTTCTGTGCCATGATGACATTTAGTACATTTTGAACTGGCCTCATGAGATCAACACAAAGTTTCCTAGAAATGATGTTGTTTCATTCTCTTTGTATTGTCTTTAGGGGCATATGATACCATTCCTGTGTTCAACAGTTGCTTGTATTTTTTAAGTGTGAAGAAATAATCTCTTCCTATTCCCACCCTTCAAGTGGGTCAGTGGCAAGGCCCCTTTAAGTAATCTTTGAAAATATTACTTGAATAGAACATTTGGATATTTCTAGTTTACATTAATATAATATACCAAGACATGAAAACAAATTTAACCACTGAGACAAATCTTATAATGTAGAGAGGGAGAGACAACCTTATAATGCAGTCAGGTGACACTGAGTACTTCAAAATATACCCCTGTTGGATTTAGCCAGGTTGCCTCTCTACAGTTTGTATTGTAAACTATATTGGGTACGTCTTCAACTTTTGTACAGTACACAGAAAGTAGTGAATTCAAACAGATAGGTTCATATTTGGTATTCTTTGTTTGTTTGACACTTACCAGAAACACTAAAATTCCCCCGTACCTCGTTAACTCAAAAATGACAAAATTGACTCTAATCATCTTTGCTTCTGTGGGCTGGATGATAATAGTAAGTAAATACTGTGCAGTTATTTACACTGCATTGACTTCCAAATGAGAGTGGAAGGGATGAAATATACCATTATCCAAATATAAAAAATGATCTAGTAGCATAATATAACTTTCTTTTAAAAATTATAATCTTTGCATCACCATAAAAATCCACTTCAAAGGTGCCATTATCTTTGAATCACCAGCCTGGTGCCATCACAGATGATGAGAACAGAGCCAGCCTAATTGTCATTTTTCCTGCACAATGAGTTTATAAAACAATGGAACATAGTTCTTTCCGTTGCTCCTGCTGCAGGGCTCTGGTGTTTGGCAGTAAAGCCTGCACGCTGAGAGGGTTGGTAAGTCGATGTACTGCATCCACCAGATGTGACGCTTGTTGTGCTCGACTTTTCAGCCAAATCTGAAAGGTTATTCATAGGAAATTAGATAGTAAATGCAGATAGGAATTTTAATATTCCCGCTGTCCACATTTTTCCAGTTGTATAAATGGGATGATAACTAAGCTTGGGAGGGATGAGCCGTTACTCATCATCATATAGAAAACTCTGAAAATAAGAGCGGAAGAAATCATTTCTGCCCTCTGAGCATCCCTGAGGAGAGTAAGGCGAGTGCAAATGGATTTGAAAATGGCTCTCGCTACCCCATGCTGGCAGCGTAATTGCTTTGATAGTACTCTTTCAGAACTGTCAGGCACAAGAATGAAATCTAGGAATTGTGCCCTATCTTCTCAAATTCCTAGTGTATTTTTTAACTGTGTTGCAGTCCAGGGAGAAGTAATCCAAAAGCCTGGTGGTGGCTGCAGGATCGACCTCCATCTTTGTTTTACACTTTGCCAATCCTTTCCTGCTCCAGTCCTGCATTAGTCCCCCATCATACTTAGATTTCTTTTTTGTTTGTTTATTTTATTTATTGTTTTATACAGCAGGTTCTTATTAGTCATCCATTCTATACACATCAGTGTATACATGTCAATCCCAATCTCCCAGTTCATCACACCACCACCACCCCTCTCCCCGCTTTCCCCCCTTGGTGTCCATACGTTTGTTCTCTATATCTGTGTCTCTGTTTCTGCCTTGCAAACCGGTTCATCTATACCATTTTTCTAGATTCCACATATATGTGATAATATATGATATTTGTCTTTCTCTTTCTGGCTTCCTTCACTCTGTATGACAGTCTCTAGGTCCATCCACATCTCTACAAATGACCCAATTTCGTTCCTTTCTGTGGCTGAGTAATATTCCATTGTATATATGTACCACATCTTCTTTATCCATTCGTCTGTCAATGGGCATTTAGGTTGCTTTCATGACCTGGCTATTGTAAATAGTGCTGCATGCATTGGGGTGCATGTGTCTTTCTGAATTATGGTTTTCTCTGGGTATATGCCCAGTAGTGGGATTGCTGGGTCATATGGTAATTCTATTTTTAGTTTTCTAAGGACCCTCCATACTGTTCTCCATAGTGGCTGTATCAGTTTACATTCCCACCAACAGTGCAAGAGGGTTCCCTTTTCTCCACACCCTCTCCAACATTTATTGTTTGTAGATTTTCTGATGATGCCCATTCTAACTGGTGTGAGGTGATACCTCATTGTACCTTTGATTTGCATTTCTCTAAAAATTAGTGATGTTGAGCAGCTTTTCATGTGCCTCTTGGCCATCTGTATGTCTTCTTTGGAGAAATGTCTATTTAGGTCTTCTGCGCATTTTTTGATTGGGTTGTTTGTTTTTTTAATATTGAGCTGCCTGTGCTGTTTATATATTTTGGAGATTAATCCTTTGTCCAATTGATTCATTTGCAAATATTTTCTCCCATTCTGAGGGTTGTCTTTTCGTCCTGTTTATCATTTCCTTTGCTTGGCAAAAACTTTTAAGTTTCATCAGGTCCCATTTATTTATTTTTGTTTTTATTTCCATTACTCTAGGAGGTGGGTCAAAAAAGATCTTGCTGTAATTTATGTCAAAAAGTGTTCTTCCTGTGTTTTCCTCCAAGAGTTTTATAGTGTCTGGCCTTACATTTAATCCATTTTGAGTTTATTTTTGTGTATGGTCTTAGGGAGAGTTCTAATTTCATTCTTTTACATGTAGCTGTCCAGTTTTCCCAGCACCACTTACTGAAGAGACTGTCTTTTTTCCCTTGTATACCTTAGATTTCTGATGGAAGTAGTGGGCAAACATTTTCCAGACTCAACAAGACTATATCATGTAGTCCTTATCCACATTAACTATGTTGGGTTCTTAAAACGATACAGCCTTATTGAGTTCTACTGTCTCTCTTACAGGGTTCAGGGAAGTGTTGAATTATAATTTTAGTGTCAAATTTATTCTAACACAGTTTATGACGTTTTACAAACTTCTAAGTTATTATGTTCAACATCCATGGCTCTGTTATCTGAATGGTTGTATTCATGTACTGAATATATCCCATTGGATAGAACATTGTTCCTTTTAAGACCCTCTTCTTGAAATTCATTGTTATATATATTTTTTCCTTTTTCTTTATTTCCTTTTTTATTTTTTTGCCATTCTCATAGCCTATTTATTTCCCTTAACAAATTAAAGGTTTAGAAATGTAACCCAAATCCATTCTGGGGAAAGAGTGGTAGTTTGTTCTGCAGTATTCATTTTCCTTCTATTCTAAGGCAGTAGGAACCCCAATTTTTAGGTAGGTACATAATTGCCCAGAAAAAGGACTCTATTTCCCAGCCTTCTTTACATCTAGGTGTGAGCATGTGACTTAATGTTTATTAATGAGGTATAAGCAGAAGTGTTCTTTAGTAGTTTCTAGGACATTACTTAAAAAATAGTAAGGTTATGTCCTTTCTTCACTTGATATCTCTTCATTTATCCTGTTGCCTGGTAAGCAGATGTGAGTAGAATTAGCTGTTTGGAACCACATAGATTAGGTCCTAAGGGATGGTCAGCCATCGAACTTAAAGCAGCTTGGTTCCCTCCAGATTTGGGGAAACAAAGTACCACCTCAAGACTGTCTACCTCTAGTAGATTCCATGGTGGTGTCTGTATGACTTCTGAGCTCTGTACGGTAGAGGACTGAAATTGAAACTGGAATTGGGATATACCATGTTCTTCTTCTAGATAGAGAGAAAACAGTATTAGAAACAGGGGACCAGGATAGATAGAGATACAGAATGTGAAAACATTTTCTGGACCTGACTGGATTGTAGAAGGAAGATGTTCTGGTCTTGTTTTAGAAAGTAGTATGAGAAGATGACGAATTTCAAACACTTCATTTTATGGTTTGATCAGTTAGGCTACGAAAAGAGTTGTAGCACTTGTGGCATCCTAACATATATTTTATGCAATAAATAGTTAATCAAAATTTTCATTTGATGGAATGATTCTGTTTATTCTATTTTTCTTGATGACATTCTTCTTGGAAACGACCTCTACCATTCTAATTGCTTTTTAGATTGGCTGTACAACTGTAATCTGATATATTTTTTTAATGTACTATTACATTTGCACTTTTTTTTTTCCTGGTATCTCATGTCTTTACTTGAATAATACAAGAAAGAACACCTGAGAGGTAAACTTTTTTGATTCTTTTGATGTCTGAAAATATGTTCATTTTCTCTTTATACGATTCATAGTTTGCCTAAATATAGAATATATAATTATATGACCAAAATAATTTTTCCTCAAAATTCTGATACTATTTCACCATCGTATAATGTTCAATAAAGTTGAAAAGAAGGTTGTACTATTCTCATTTTGAATCCTTTGTAAATCATCTCTCTGTTCCCTTTCCTTTCTCCAGAAGTTTTACTATCTTCTTATCCTGACTATCCTTACATTTCATGACGAAGTTTCTACTTGGATTCATTCTTCATTTATTCTACTCAGTACTAGGTAATAGTTTTTACTTCCTTTATTATTTATTTTTTTTCCGAGTTCTTTCATTTATTGAAGTATAGTTGATTTACAGTAATAGTTTCTGATGTAAGGTATAATGATTCAGTATTTTTGCAGTTTGTACTCCATTAAAAGTCATCACAAGGTAATGGCTGTAATTCCTCATGTTATACAATATATCCTTGTTGCTTATCTATTTTGTATACAGTTGTTTGTATCTCTTAATCCCATACACCTAAAGTGCCCCTCCCATTCCCATCTCCCCACTGGTTAACACTAGTTTGTCTTTTATATCTGTGAGTCCATTTCTGTTTTGCTGTGTATGTTCATTTGTATTATTTTTCAGATTCCACAAATAAGTGATATCATACAGTATCTGTCTTTATCTGACTTACTGCACTAAGTATAGTATTCTCTAGGTTGATCCACTTTGCTGCAAATAGCAGAATTTCATTCTTTTTCATGGCTAAGTAATATTCCACTCTGTGTGTGTGTGTGTGTGTGTGTGTGTGTGTGTGTGTGTGTGTGTACACACATATATACACACAAACATAGCCCAAATCATTATCTATTTGCCTGTTGATAGACACTTGGGTTGCTTCCCTACCTTGGCTATTGTAAATAGTGCTGCTATAAATATTGGGACACATGTATCTTTTCAGATTGGGGTTTTTGTTTTTTCCCGGGAGTGGAATTGCACTGGTTTATATTCTCACCAACAATGAACAATGGTTCCCTTTTCTCCACAGCCTTGCCTACATTTGTTATTGGTAGACTTTTTGATGTTAGCCATTCTGACTGGTGTGAGGTGATATCTCACTGTTTTCATCTGCATTTCTTTAGTAATTAGTGGTGTTGAGCATATTTTCATGTGCCTGTTAGCCATCTGTGTGTCTTCTTTGGAAAAATGTGTATTCAGGTCTTCTTCCCACTTTTTGATTTTTTTTTTTTATATATTTAGCTTTATGAGCTGTTTGTATATTTTGGATATTAACCACTTATTGGTCATAAAATTTGTAAATTATTTCTCCCATTCCATATGTTTTCTTTTTGTTTTGTCTGTGGTTTCCTTTGCAAAAGCTTTTAAGTTTAAATAGATCCCTTTTTTTTTTTTTCATTTTTGCTTTCTTTTGCCTAGGACACAGATCCAAAAAAAAAATACTGCTACAATTTGCATCAAAGAGTGTTCTCCCTATGTTCACTTCTAGGAGTTTCATGAATACCATCCTTATATTTAGGTCTTTAATCCATTTTGAGTTTATTTTTGTAAATGGTGTAAGGAAATGTTCTAAACTCATTCTTTTACATATAGCTGTCCAGTTTTCCCAGCACCACTTTTTGAAGAGACTCTTTCTCCATTGTATATGGTTGCCTCCTTTGTCATAGATTAATTGACTGTAGATGCATAGGTTTATTTCTGGGCTCTCTATTCTGTTTCATTGATGTGTGTCTGTTTTTGTGCCAGGACCATGCTATTTTAATAACTACAGCTTTGTAGTATAGTCTGAAGTCTGAGCAGGGTATACTCCAGCTTTGTTCTTTTTTTTCAAGATTGCTTTGACAATTTGGGTTCTTCTGTAGTTCCATATTTATGTTCTCACCCTGTGAAAAATGTCCTGGGTATTTTGATAGGGATTACATTAAGTCTGTAGATTGCTTTGGGTAGTATGGCCATTTTAACAATATTAATCCTTTCAATCCAAAAGCAATGGAATATCTTTCCATTTTTTTGTATCATCTTCAGTTTCCTTTATCAATGTTTTATAGTTTTCAGAGTATAGGTCTTTCACCTCGTTGGTTAAGTTTACTCTTAGGTATCTTATTCTTTTTGATGCAATTCTAAATGGAATTTTTTTTTGTACTTTCTCTTTCTGATAGTTCATTATTAATGTAAAGAAATGAAATAGATTTCTGTATATTGATCTTGTATCCTGAAACTTTGCTGAGTTCATTTATTCTAATAGTTTTGCAGTGGAGACTTTACAGTTTTCTATATAAAGTATCATATCATTTGAAAATAGTGACAGTTTTACTTCTTGCCTTCCAATTTGGATGCCCTTTATTTTTATTTTTTTCATGTCTGATTGCTATGGCTAGGACTTTCAATACTATGTTAAATAGAAGCAGTGAGAGTGGGCCCCCTTGTCTTGTTCCTGAATTTAGAAAAAAGGCTTTCAGCTTTTCACCATTAAGGATGATATTAGCTCTGGGTTTGTCATAAATGGCCCTTATTATGTTGAGATATGTTCTCTCTATACACACTTTGATGAGAGTTTTATCATGAGTAGGTGTTGAATTTTGTCAGATGGTTTTTCTGCATCTATTGAGATAATCCTGTGATTTTTATCCTTCTTTTTGTTAATGTAGTTTATCACATTGATTGATTTGGGAGATTGGACCATCCTTGTGTCCCTGGAAGAAATCCAAATTGAGCATTGTGTATATGAGCCTTTTTTATATATTGTTGGATTTGGTTTGCTAATATTTGTTGAAGATTTTTGTATCTATAGTCATCAAAGATATTGCCTATAATTTTCTTTTTTGGTAGTGTCTTTGTCTGGTTTTGGTATCAGGGTGATGGTGGCCTCATAGAATGAATTTGGGAGTGTTCCATTAAATTTAATTTTTTGGAATAGTTTGAAAAGGATAGTTCTTCTTTATATGCTTGGTAGAATTCCCCTGTGAAGCCAAACAGTCTTGGATTTTGTTTGCTGGGAGTTAAAAAAAATTTTTTTTAATTAATTAATTTATTTATTTATTTTTGCTGTGTTGGGTCTTCGTTTCTGTGTGAGGGCTTTCTCTAGTTGTGGCAAGTTGGGGCCACTCTTCATCGTGGTGCACGGGCCTCTCACTATCGCGGCCTCTCTTGCTGCAGAGCACAGGCTCCAGACACACAGGCTCAGTAGTTGTGGCTACGGGCCTAGTTGTTCCGCGGCATGTGGGATCCTCCCAGACCAGGGCTCCAATCCGTGCCCCCTGCATTAGCAGGCAGACTGTCAACCACTGCACCACCAGGGAAGCCCCTAAAAAAATTTTTTTAACAAATTCAGTTTCTCTGCTAGTGATTGGTCTATTCAAATTGTCTGTTTCTTCAGTTTGGGCAGTTTGTATGTTTCTAGAAATTTGTCTGTTTTGTCTAGGTTGTCCAATTTGTTGTTATATAACTGTAGTATTCTCTTATGATTTTTTGTATCTCTGTGGTATTAGTTGGTATGGCTCCTCTTTCATTTCTTACTTTGTTTATTTAGGTCCTCTCTATTTACTTCTTAGTGAGCCTGGCTAAAGGTTTGTCAATTTTGTTTATCTTTTCAAAAACCAGTTCTGGATTTCATTGATCTTCTCTATTTTTTTTTTAATCTCTATATTAGTTATTTCCTGTTCTTTAATATTTCCTTCCTTTTGCTGACTTTAGCTTTCCTTGTTCTTCTTTTTCTAATTTCTTTAGGTGGTAGGTTAGGTTGTTTATTTGAGTTTTTTGTTGAGGAAGACTTGTATCACTGTAAACTTCCCTCTTACAACTGCTTTTGCTGCATCTCATAGATTTTGGAGCATTGTTTTTCCATCTTCATTTGTCTCAAGGTATTTTCTGATTTCATATTTGATTTCTTTATTGTTCCATTTGATTTTTAGTAGCATACTGTTCAGTATCTGTGTTTGTTCTTTTCCCATTTTTCTTTCTGAAATTGATTTCTAGTTTCATATCATTGTGGTTGGAAAAAATGTTTGATACAATTTCTATCCTCTTAAATTTGTTGAGACTTATTTTGTGGCCCAGCATGTGATCTATCCTGGAGAATGTTTCATGTGCACTTGAAAAGAATGTTTTCTGCTGTTTTTAGGCTGTAACGTCCTGTAAATATCTATTAAGTCCAACTGGTCTGGTGTATCATTTAAGACCACTATTTCCTAATGACTTTCTGTCTGGATTATCTGTCCACTGATAAAAATGGGGTGTTAAAATCCCCAACTATTATGGTATTCTTGTAAATTTCTCTTTTTATATCTGTTAGCATTTGCTTTATATGTTTAGATGCTCCTTTATTGGGTGCATATATGTTAATGAGTGTAAAATCCTTGTATTGATCCCCTTATCATTATATCATGCCCTTCCTTGCTTTTCTTGTAGCCTTTGTTTTAAAGTCTACTTTGTCTGAAAGGAGTAATGCTATCCCTACTTTCTTGTTGTTTTCATTTGCATGAAGTATCTTTTTCTATCCTTTTACTTTAAGCTTGTGTGTCTGTCTTTAGCTATGAATTGAATCTCTTGTAGGCAGCATTTTTAAGTGTCTGGTTTTTTAAGCCAATCAGCTTCAGTAGTTTTTAATCAAAAACTTAATGCTGCTCTTCACCTCTCAGAAAATCCCTTCTTTTTCCCTGATTGTTTATACCTCTATTTCTCTCTCTCTCTCTCTCTCTTGCTTTTAAAAATAGCACTCCTATTAGATTTCCTGGATTGATCTCATAAAAATGTGTCTGATACTTATTTTCTCTTTTTGCTCAGTGATCTGAGAAAGTTCTGAAATTTTGTTATCCAGGTCAGTACTATTTTTCTCTATAATCCTATATACTCTTAGGTGTTTAAAGTGGTTTTCTGTTGCTTGATTTATTCTGGTTTCCTCTAGTGTGAGTTTAAAATTGTTCTATTTATCCTGGTCTGTCTCTTTCATGATGCTGTTTTTCTTCATTTATCCTGTGATTATACACAGTCGATTTGTATTTTAGAATAAAGGCATTTATTTGTTATTTCATGTGGGAAGTAGGTTATCAGGTCAACTGCCAGGCTTCTTTTTTGGGTGAGTAAAAATACAGTCAGCTATTAATCTGGAACACCCCTAAGTGACCAAAAAGACCTTTGTTTCTATATGCTGAGGACCAGTCTAACCCAGTTTTATCTAGGCAGTTAGTTCGGTTTCTTTAAAGATGAGCCCCATGTTATCAGATCTGGAATTAAATACCCGTTGCCCTTGGTTTGTATTCTGGGGAGTAGAGAGATAAGGAATTTTTGGTTCCTGATTTCTGCCTGCCTTAAAAGTTGTACAAAGAATGCCTCAACTCACAAATTTTATTGACTCTGCATCCTACATGCCTCCTAAAATCGTTAACTTCTTCGAATCCTGCTGCTATTACCTTAAAATATCTTAAATTATCTACTCTTGTTTTGATTAATTCAACAGCCAGCTAGTGTCATTGACTAGTGTTTCCTCCTGTTCCAATATTGCAAATGTGATATTTCTAAAACCAAAATTTGATGATTAATTATTCATCCATTCATAAAATATTTATTGTGTTTATAATGTGAAAGCATTATTCTAGGCATTTGTTTATTGCCCTCAAGGAGCTTGCTTTCTAGTGATAATGTTGTGTGATGGTCAGATAATAAACAAGTAGACAAGAAAGTATTCTATCTTACATGAGATGACTCAATGTTGCATGGACATCAGTTATTTTTATATATATTCTTATACAGTTCATGAAATTCTAAACAAAATCTTGAAGGTATTTTCTTACCTTACATTTATTTTCAAAGTTTATATGTGATTCTACAGCTTCCACCAAAATCAACGTAGTGATCAATGGAAAAATAAAGGGTATAAACATACTAAATATTCTTATTTATTATAAGATAAAATCAGTATTTTAGATCAGTGACACGAAGTTATTTTTTTCTCTGTAAAATAAAAGCACAATGTAGAACTATGAGTGTTCAGAGAAGAGATTGTGGGATGTACAGAAATGATAAGAGAGATGAACCAATGGACTTAAAGTAAGAAGAGAAATAAAAATTTGGAATGTCAGGGAAGTTAAAACCAAATCAGAATAAGCACAAGGAAAAATAGATAACATTGAAAACATAGTAAGAGGAATGAGAAACAAACAAAAGAAAATAACAATGAGTTAAAAGGGGCTAGAGACAAAATGATAGGATTGGAATAGAGGCAAATAAGATTCAGTAGATGTGTAAGTGAAAACCCAAAGGGGAGAGAAATAATGGAATAGACAACTATTTAAGCAATTACAGAACAAACCAACCAATCAAACAAACAAACCAAAAAAACCTTTATAGAAATGAAATGAACTTGCATCCACAAAATGAAAATATACACTGCTTTTTTTTTTTTTTTTTGCGGTATGTGGGCCTCTCACTACTGTGGCCTCTCCTGTTGCGGAGCACAGGCCCTGGACGCGCAGGCTCAGCGGCCATGGCTCACAGGCCCAGCCACTCCGTGACATGTGGGATCTTCCCAGACCGGGGCACGAACCTGTGTCCCCTACGTCGACAGGCGGACTCTTAACCACTGCACCATCAGGGAAGCCCTACACTGCTTTTTTGAAACTATATATCTTTGTAAGTTTTCTAGACTTCAAATTTAAAAACATAGACATGAGTTTTATGCATTTTCCTTTTTTCACTTTCCAAGTTTTACATTGATTTTGTATTATTTTTAACTTTAGAAAAAAATGACTCTGGTAAACCAAAACAAATGAGAAAAAGCTTAGTAGCTCTAACATGGATCCAGAGAAGCTGTGTAAATGTGGTAAAGATTGGTCATAGACTCTGTACCTCTCAGTAGTTGATGCAGAAGAAAAATTATCATTGACAGTTGTTTTTAAAATGAAAAGTGTAATCCATTAGGAAAATGATTGGTTTTAGAGAGAATTTTGATACAGTATGAACACTATGTGGTGGAGATATCGTCTTCAACAATATTTGGATTGCCAGTAAAATGATATAAAGTGAAATACTGCTCTGTAACAGCATTTCTTTGAGCAGCTCTCTGATGGCCTCCCTTAATCCAATGGCAAATAAGAGGACGTAGAGAAAGGATATTTATTTAACTAATAATTTTTCAAATATTAACTTTCAACCACATTTTTTTAGGTAGTTGGTAATAAGTTTGCAGGTTTTTGCTAACAAATATGTCTACTGTATATATTCCTTGTTTTTAATATACATTTACTTTGGCTGCCTTTGCTGAATCATCTGGCATCAATGTGTATAATGCTTGACTGGATCCTGGTAGTAGTCCATTCAGACTATCAGTTAATCTCCAATAATTTCTCTAAAACATGAGGTTAGTAACAATGGACCATTTCAGTTTTTACAGACTTTGATGATGTTTAAAATGTTTTGAATTCTTCTGGGAAAATGGCATATAAATGTAATTCAAGGTAACTCTTATACTTGCCATCATCTAAATTTGATAGCCTTGGTACAGGTCTTAAATATACCCAGTCCTCACATGGGACTCACGCATTTTATTTTGTAAGCATTCTAAGTCTTTGCTGATATCCTTACAGTGGAATTTGATTGTCTGGATATACTTCCTCCGTGTGTTTTACAGCATTTTCACTTATTCTTCCTAACAGACACTTTATACATTGCATGGCAGTGTATTATAGTCTTCTAGGGTTAGCTGCGTGCTTTACATACCATTAAATGGTAAGGTTGTATGGGAAGCCCACTGGCATGAACTGTGGAGAGTCAGCAGTTTTGAACTTGGTAAGTCAGGGCTGTGTTTGAGGGCTCTGAGGAGACTAAATATTTTATTCACAGAGTAATTCAGTGTATGTCTGAGGTTTCATCCAAGAGTATGCCTATCAGGAAAATGCTGAATATATAGTATTAGCAAGAGGGAAGCAATTTTAGCTGCATGTATCTCTGTCAAAGTGAGTTGGCCAGCATCCTGTAAGAAACGTTAAAAAAGGGAACAATGTAACTCTTCACCTAAAGCTAAAAGCTAAAGACTGTGAATTCCATATCTTTAAGTACACACTTTTTTCCAGATTACAGGGTGAGGAATGTTTAGCCATTCCAGTGATTGGATAGACTAGCTATCTAAAATAATTTTAAGTGCTTTGCAATAGCTCTGACTTCCAGGGCAAATCGTATTCATTTTGAAGTTTAAAACGTCTCTCTTTGCACCCACTTGAAAACTTTGGTTTGAAAATTTAATTACTGTTATATCCCTTATTAGCTAAACTACTAAAGAATTTGCCTGTACTATCTTAAAGTATATTAAGTAAGAAAATAATTATTCTTGTGTTCTCAAGTTCTTGTTACACATTTGGAGACAAGTATTCAATGTCTGTACTTTACAGAAGAGGAAGAAAAAGGGCCTAAAAACTCTTCTAAAATAAATACTAACTCCTACAAGCCTGAGGTTTTATTCATAGGTAGTTAAGTTTTTATCTGTGGGTTGAAACCAGGGCTCAGTCTCCACTTGGTTGCACTTTGGAATCCCTAGGGAGCTTTAAAATATCCTGCTCTCTGGATCCCAGACCCTGAGTTTCTGAATTAATTGTTCTGAGGTATGTCCTTGCCATTCAGTGAATGCTTAGAAGAGGAAGCTAAGATTCAGATTCTAGGTGACCCTTTCAACTCTCATAATGACACTCCTACTGTTTGTCATGACATACACAACCCCGTGTTGTGCAGGGTCAAGAGAGAAGGGAAACCAAGAAAAATGTCTTTAACAGTTAAAGTGGGAAAGAGGTTTGTCACTCATATGAGCTTTTTCCAAAATAGCTTATTTAAACTGTTACAGAATCATAGCCTTATACCCATGACTCAGTAGGAAACATGATATCAGTAAAATCTCTGAGGATTCTGTATACCAACAAAATTTGATTGACAATATACAAATCAATGTAATATTGGGAGATAATCCTCTGTGGATCTCTTCTGTGTCTGCATGTCTTGAAAGCAGAGGCACTGCCTGTCGTTTTTCAAGACTATGTTCTCCAGGATTTTTTATAGTGAACAGCCTTGGAAGATAGAGTATCTCCCTCTGGAGCAAAGGGCAGGCATACTTACCATCCATTGTAGAAGGTACAGGTTCCCCAAGCTCAAGATTCCTCTCCTATAATACAACACACAATATAATACAATGTACAGTATAATACAATATAATATAATACGCAATCCACTCTGTATTCAGGCATTTCTCGGGGCCTTTCTGCATCATCCCTTTAGGACTTGGGACAAAAGGAAGTGGTACAGATATGCTGATGCTTATGTTTCTTGCTGTGCCATGAGTAATAAAAGTCCTTTGTCTCTGGCCCAGGAGTCTTATGTCTTCTTTAAGCAGCCATGAATGGTAGCTGTCTAGCTTATTCATTTCCTAGTAGGTAAAATCTCAAACCCTTCACAGTTCTTGCAGGTAACACTGGTGAAATATTTTTAATGACTTAAAAGATTGAGTCAGTGATTACGTCCAGTCATGGTGTCCTTAATGTATCAAGGCTATATAAAATGTTATAACCATGTAAAAAATCAGGGAATACTCTACTCCCTGAGCCCTTTTTGAGGCATCTAGAGACAAAGAGCTTCATTTAACTAGGACATGACCTGGGAACTTGAGCAAAAAGGACTGGTGGTAATCATTCAGCTTACTTAAGTGGAGATCTAAAGATAAAACTAAGGTGAGGGCAAGTATTAAAGCCAGTATGTCAGTGCTATAGTTGTAATGAGTAGAAACATACAAGGAAAATTTTTGAGGTAAATAAAAGGATAAAGCGAAATGTATAATGGACTTATTGATTACTACATAGTAAATACTAGTAAAAGGATATTACCTAAAGTTAGTTAACCCTAGCATTAGATGCCTAATTAGGAAAAGAGAGGACCTTAGGCATTATAAAATGTACAAGTATAAAGATAACTACTAGCGCAGTAATACAAACTTTACTAAATGAGAAAGAACAATAAAATGCAGAAGAAAAAAATAGTAAATTAAAAACAGTAAATATAACAAAGTGCACACAGTAAATACAGCATAAAATAGGCCAAACAAATGAATTATATCAAATATAAATGGGTTTAACTCACTTATTAAAAGAGAAGGATTTTTTAAAATTTTTATTTTATATTGGAGTATAGTTGATTTACAATGTGTGTTAGTCTCAGGTATACAGCAAAGTGATTTAGTTAGACACATACATGTATCTATTCCTTTTCAGATTCTTTTCCCATGAGTAGAGTTCCCTGTGGTACACAGTAGGTTCTTTTTTCTTTGTTTTATGTGTAGCAGTGTGTATATGTTAATCCCATCCTCCTAGTTTATTCCTCCTCCCCCCACCAACATTCCCCTTGGATAACCATAAGTTTGTTTTCTAAGTCTGTGAGTCTGTTTCTGTTTTGTAAATAAATTCATTTGCATCATTTTTTAGATTCCACATGTAAGTAATATCATGATATTTGTCTTTCTCTGTCTGACTTACTTCACTTAGTATGATAATCTCTAGGTCCATCCATGTAGCTGCAAATGGCATTATTTGATTCTTTTTTATGGCTGAGTAGTATTCCATTTGTGTGTGTGTGTGTGTGTGTGTGTGTGTGTGTGTGTATACACATATAATACATATATATATTACATATACCACATCTTTTTTATGCATTCATCTGCTGTTGGACATTTAGGTTGTTTCCATGTCTTGGCTATTATAAATAGTGCTGTAGTGAACATTGGGGTGCATATTGGGGTGTATGAATCTTTTCGAAGTACGGGTTTCTCTGGATATGTGCCCAGGAGTGGGATTGCTGGATCATATGGTAGTTCTATTTTTAGTTTTTTAAGAAGTCTCCATAGTGACTGCACTAATTTACATTCCCACCAACAGTGTAGGAGCATTCCCTAAAAGAGAAGGATTTTTATATTGACTCATAAAACTCAGTTAAACACTAAAATAAAGTGATACAGGGTGGCTAAAAATTAAGTAATGGGCAAGGGTGTCGCAGGTAAATGCAAAGAATAAGGAAGCAGGGGTTGTGATATTGATATCAGACAAAAGAGAAATCAGGCCGAAAGTAACAAATGAGAAAGAGAAGGAAACTGTATAAAGTAAGGGCTAAAAATCACACTGATGATCAAAGTGTATGGATATCTTTGCACCAAACAGACAGCAAAAACTTCATAATGGAAAAAAAAAATAGACTAGAATAAAGCAATAATAAGTAGACTTTAAGATAATAGTCTTGGTTTAACATAGTTCAAGTAGATAAAAATGGGTAAATATATAGAAGGTAAGAACAAGATCACCAGTAAGGTAAATATTATATAGATGTGCATCAAATGTCTTATGAGAACATGGAGGATTTATAAAAATTGACCACAGTAAATTCTGTATAACAGGAAAATTATAAATAGCGTTTTCATATCATACTCCAATAACTAGAAGTTAATAACAAAACCAGAACACAGTCCTTTAACTTGAAAATTTTAAAGTTCTCTATTAAATGTAAATAAAAGGAAATAAAAGGTGAATTTTCAGAGTTTCTAAATGAAAGCAGTAAAGAAAACCATATTTTAGAATCTATTGGTTACAGCTTAAAGCAGTGATCAGAGGAATATTATTCTAACTTATTTTGTCAATAAAAATGAAAGAATGACATACATAAGGTATATTCCTAACTCAAACAGCTTGAAAACAAAAGAAATGTAAAGAACAGAATAAGTATAAAGACACACTGAGAAAACAAATATATTAAATAAAATGCTGGCTCTTCAAGAAAAATTCAATCATATGGCAAAGCCCTAACTAATAAAAATAAGGGGTGGGGTGGGGAGGGAACAGAAATATGCAAAATAAAGTATAAGGGGAAACATCTCTGAAAAAGAGGAAATTTCAAACGCTCTTTCAAAATATATTTGAGATTTTATATAAATAGTACAGTTTACTAGGAAAATACAATCTCCAAAATTGACTTCAATTGAGATTGCCAGTTTAAACAGACCAAATGTCTATGGAATAAAGAAAGTCATAAACTATCCCACAAAAAGTTTTACAATAAGATGGTTTCATGGGGGAATTCAAGAAAACATCAAAAACTAGATGCAATTCTATTAAATTATTTCAGTAAATTGGAAAAAGAAAACTTTTAAATTATCCTTGAGACAAGTATAACACTGTTCCTAAACTGACAAAAAGTGTTCAAAAAATTAATACCAATGCAACAATTCTCAATAAAATACTAACAAAATCTAACAACACATTAGAAATAATACACCATGATGAACGGTGAAGCACTGGATGCTTTCCTCCTAAGACTGAAAACAACACAAGAATTTCCTCTCTCACCACTCCCATTCAACATCGTTCTGAAAGTCATAGTTACTGCAATAAGAGAAAGAAAAGAATACAAGATACACAGATTGGAAACAAGAAATAAAACTCTTTGCAGATGACAGATGGTTTATGTAGAAAATCCCAAATAATCTATTAAGAAAAACCTCATGAACTTGAAAGTGTAGCAAGACTAAAGGACCCAAAGTCAATATACAAAATCAATTGCTTCTTTACATACCAGGAATGAAAAATTGGAATTTGAAATTTAAAAGTACCATTTCCAACAGCACCAAAGAACCCCCACTTAGATATAACTCTAAGAAAATAGGTATACTATCTACACATTAAACATTACAAAACATTGATTAAAAAATCAAAGACGTTTTAAATAAATGGAGAGAGATAATAAGTTCACATTTTGGAAGATTCAGTATTGTTCGGATGTCAATTCTTCCCAACTTGATTTGTTGCTTGTGATTTTGGGTATCATACTAAGAAACCACTAACAAATCGAAGGTAATGATTTATCCTCATTTTTGCCTGTGAGTTTTACAATTTTAGATCTTATAGTTAATTCTGTAGTCCATTTGAGTGAATTTTTTTGTTTCTGGTGTGATGAAGGGGTTTAAGTTCATTCTTTTGTACTATATGGATTCCTGGTTGTCCCAGTGCCATTTGTTAAATAGCCTATTCTTTCTCTATTGAATTGTCTTAGCACCGTTGTCAAAAATCAGTCGTAAGTGTAAATGTTGTTTTTTCTGGACTCAATTCTATTCCATCTGTGTCTGTCTTTAAGTGAGTACCACACTTACTGATTACTATAACCTGTAACTTTGTAGTAAATTTTGAAACTGGGAAGTGTAAGTCCTCCAAATTTGTTCTTTTTTAAAAAGAAAAACTTATTTTGCCTATTCTGGGTCTCCTCCAACTCCATATGAATTTTAAGATAAGCTTTCGATTTCTGCAAAAAAGTCAGGTAGAATTTTGATAGAGGAATTAAATTGAAGCTGTAGCTCAATTTGGGGAGTATTGCCATCTTAACAAAATTAAGTCTTCCAATCCGTGAATACTAAATAAATGTCTTTACATTTCTTTAATTTTTTTTCCAATGATATTTTGAAGTTTTTATTGTAGAAGTTTATACTTCCTTGGTTAAATTTATTCCTAAATATTTTAGTCCTTTGTAAATGGAGTTGTTTCTTGATTTTAGATTGTTCATTGCTAGTGTATCAAAATACGACTGATCTTTGTGTATTGATCTTGTGTCCTTCAACCTTGCTAAACTTGTTTATTAGTTCAAATAGGTTTTTGTGGGAGTCTAAGGCTTTGAATGTTCCATCCTGTTATTCCTTCGTGTGTGTGTGTTTGTGGATGTACGCGTGTGTAGACTCAATCCATTTGATTCAATTTTAGCTTTTTAGGTGTAAGGGTTAGATTGAAAAACTTACTATATCTCACACTGTCCTCTTCTGACTTACGATCTCATTTCTTCAGACAAAAGGAATAACCATCTATGCCTTGCCCATTCTCAAGGGCACTTCTGGCAATATTGCAGGGCCCTGGCAGTGGGTGGTGGTTGCAACCTGTTATAAAGCATTCTGCCTGATGGTGGTTTCCAGATAAAGAATCTTAGTAGAGTTTTCAAGTCAGTCATGACGAGAATGATAATATAATTTATCATCACCCTGGGCCACTTTGGAGACTTAATGTGGGGGGGGCGTGAAACATGTGCCATTAATTACTATGCAGTACAACAGGCATAAACTTTGAATATCCTTAATAAAAAGGTATGATCATCCTTGTCATAACACATTGTCAACAGATGGGTTTTCAAGTGTACATTAGACAAAATGAAAAGGGTAAGCCGGGGCAGAAGGTTTGGTACCAGAAGATGCCTATGCGTTCATGGTGGGGAACAAGGATTACAAAGGTCAAATCAGGAAGGATGCTCTACACCGATAAATGCTGGCTAAGAGCATGGGTTTAGAGCCAGATTGCCTAGGTTAAAATCCTTCCTCTGCTACCTACTAGCGTGTTAGTTTGAGCAAGTTGCTTAACCTGTTAGTGCCTTAGTATACTCAAATACAGAATGTGTTTAATAGTAGCCTTACCTCATAGAGCTTTTATGAGGATCATAACAACTCCTCATAGAGTTGTTATGAGGATTCATACATACGAATATATGTAATGATTTAAAATGAAGCTCACCTTATAGTGTGTGCTGTGTAAACATTATCCATTAGTATTAGTTAAATACTGTAGTGATCGATTTTGTATCTTGGGTAGGGATATGGGCTGAGCCAACTCCAGGAGCTCACTGGTTAGTTAGTGGGACTTTGACAAATCCACGTTGCTGACTGTATTACTGCTGAGAGGGACCTGTAGAGAATTTGCTGTGACCAACCTCTTCAGTGCTGCTCTGCACTGAGCCTCTGCCTTCTTTTATTTTTAAAAATATTTTAGAAGCTACTTCCTACTTCCTTTTCAAAATACAGCTTTGGGAAAGAGGGTCTAAGAAAGCTTGAAAGGGGCTTGAGTTTAGTAGGATTCAGCATGGGCTTGGTAGTATGAAATTGTCAGCTACCCGGAAACCAGTTCCATGGAGTGATATGTTAATTGATATTCTGAGGTTTAATTTCTGACTATTAAACTCTGAGAAATACTAAGTATATTTCTCCTCTTTTTCAATAGCATGTTACTGAAACAGAGATTCTTTAGGAGGGCTATGTACAAGTTAACTTTTCTTTCCAGGTAGGAAAACTCTTAGGTAATAGTCTGGAAAACTCAAATGCCATATTTTCTTTCTCAGTTTAAGTACTTTCTTCTCTTAGGTAATTATTTGTCTGATTTTAACTTATCTTTTGAAGGTATAGAAAATTGAATATTTACTTATATCTAGAAGCTGTAAATTTAATCAAATTTTCTTCAGAATATTAAGGGCAAAAACCCCCAAAAACCCAAACATACAAAAAAAGAATATTAAGGGTGTTAGACAAAGGAAGAACTACATTGAAAATGTATCTTTAGTTTATACTCAAAGAAAATTCACTTTTTATTATTTTTATCAATTTCTTTAAGGTAACAATTGGAAGTTTGGGCTATTTATTACCTTTTTAGACATGATATGGTATAAACCCATTTGTAATCTTTAGCCATTAGATTGGATAGGGATTCAAAATTTAATATGGGGTTTTTGTCATATTCCATTTGGTGGTATATCTGACTTTAGAGGAGTTGGATATTGATCTAGAAAACAGACTTGAATTCTTTATTAAGGCTCTTTTTTATGGTAGGAGGTAACTTTATTTAGTTGATAAGATTTTTGTATTTAGTTCTTTGCTTTTAGATGACTACTGGTATGCATTGCCTTATAATTTAAAAAAGGACCCTTGGGACTTCCCTGGCAGTCCAGTGGTTAAGACTTCGCCTTCCAATGCAGGGGGTGCGGGTTCAATCCCTGGTTGGGGAGTTAAGATCCCACATGCCTCACTGCCAAAACAAAACAAAACATAAAACAGAAGCAGTATTTTAACAAATTCAATAAAGACTTTAAAAATGGTCCACATCAAAAAAATATCTTTACAAAAAAAAGGCACTCAACTTTTATAGAGTATAAAAATTAGTAGGTGGTTGTTCCATTTAAGATGAGTATTTTTTCCTTAAAGAAATTATCATAGGACTCCTTTAAGCCTTGCTTCTACATTCAACGTAAGATTTATTTTATATCGTAAAATAGTAGTTTAAAGGGGTATTGCCACTTGCACCTTAGAGCATAGGGTCTTTGTCCTTTGTAAGGGCCCTAGTGTGATTTTATTGGTTGTGAAAATTTTCAGTTGAGTAGCCATCCTTGGTCATGAGGAGATGGAAGAATTGAACTTTCTTCCTTGTGTGGTTTGATAAGAGTTTCTCTCAAGTATGCTGAAATCTGGGAAGGGGGAGCCCCATGAGGCAGCTTTGGTGTCATCTGAGCGGGAAGGGACATATATCCCAGCTGTCTTTCCCCAGGACTTGTGGCCAGGGAGCTGAGCCAGGGCGTGTCCAATGCCCCTGATAGGCCCAGGGATTAGAGGAGCAATGAGTTCCCAGAAATAAAATCCCTTTGAGGAAAGAATATTTATGCTGACAGCTTGGAATCATCCTAAGAGTTCACTGGGAGGCCTGATTTCAATCGCTGCTTATACATAAAATTTACAATTTACCTTTGCAAATATTTAGACTACAGTAATTAAAATTTTAAATAAATTCTAAATGACCAGAGTTAGGTCGACCATGTTTAAAATAACTAACACAGTGCCCAAGCATATGTAATGTACTAAAAATTTTATTTCATTTATATAAATCAATAAAGACAAATTATACAATCAAGAGTGTTGGAAACTACGAAAAGGAAAACTCTGCTATTACAGCCAGTTGTATGAGGTGCTGTGAGCAGAAGTCAAGTGGCAAAGATTCTCTCCTCGACCAGACTTTAGTCAGGCTCCTCTGAACCCTCTTCCCAACTAGACTGTGCCTTTTGGGCTTCTGTTTTCATCTTTGCATCACCCAGTTTCTAGCAAGAATTCTGCTAAGTCACTTTAGTGTGACTCCCCTACACTCAATAACTGATACCTGATCAGTTTCCTCATCTCCGACCCTTGTTACATGATCGCTCTTGCCTGCTTTCAGCAAGAATCCTGTCTAGCTAAATTTTGGTTTAGCTAGAATCCCTCCTCACCCCAGATGTTTCCTCTTAGGAAATTTCTATCCACTGACCCTTGCCCTTCTCCTTGCCTATAAATCCCTACTCGTCCATGCTATATTTGGAATTGAGCCCAGTTCTGTACTGAAATCTTTTCCCCCTTACTGTAATAGTTCCTGAATAAAATCTGTTTTTACACCTTTCACTACTGTCCAAGTCTTTCTTTGCTGTAGCTAAGGTTGGGGATAACTCAGTACATAGTTGTCAAACATCATTCATTATGTCCTTAATCCCTGGAATTAAGTATTATTAGTAAACCGATCCAAATCTTGCCCCTGTCACATTGCACTTACAGGGCTGTATTTGCTTTTGGTGATGATCATGGACCATGCATTAAGTATAAGGGAAGGAAGGGACATGAAAATGAGAAAGAAGATAATCTAGTTTTTTGAGTAAACACCGTTTGGAAATTGGTAAATAAGTCAATTGTTATTGCTTAAGTCAGCGGATGTCAACGCATAGCAGTTAGGCTGTGTTCTCTGTCCACCTGATTCTATCCCCTGGGTTTGACTCAGACCAAGGGCCTGGCTCCCCCCAGAGCTGCCTAGGCCTTAGCGGAGAACAAAAAAGCCAAGGGAAGTCAGTAAGAGTCAAAAACTGTCCCAGCTCAGAGCTCTGGGTAAAGAGATGGTTAGGAGCCCTCCTGTTTTCATGGCTGCATATAAATCAGGGTCCACATTTTCTCAGCACAAAATAGTGATTGGGAAGCCAGGAGAGCTCAAAATCTGACAGAATATTCCTGCCAAACCATCTTTTCTGGGGCTGTCACTGTAAGCCCTTCCTGCCTGGAGGCACTCTGATTGAGTCAGAGGAACAAAGGTTTGGGGGCAAAGAGACCGGTGCCCACCCACCCCCCATACAAGCTATGCTGCCCATTAAATAACAGACTAGGATGCATGTGATATGCACCTCTGTGCACATTTTTCCCATTTGCAGACAGGATGCTGGGTGAGAGGTGTCCAGAATAGTGCCCATTATTACTCATTCAGCAGATAATGATTGAACACCTACTATGTGACACACATAAAGCTAGGCTTTGAATTGTTTCAATAGCCAGGAATTAAAAACTATAACGTAGGACATGGATATAGACAGTAACTGTGGTGCCTTAAATCAGATGGCGTGATCAGTCTGATCAACCTTTTCAACTGAAACCTAACAAGTAGCCTTTCGCTCTTCACCTCTTGTCTTCAGCCTGTTAGGGAAAAAGTGACCTTGACCAGGTGTGTCATGAAGTGAAGATGTCAGGTCAGATTAGGTGTGACCTTACCGGGTTATGAAAAGGAATTTGCATTCATATATAAAGTGGAGGAAGAATGGATTGGCATATGGTTAACATCAAACCTGTAATGGGGGACTTCCCTGGCAGTCCAGTGGTTGGGACTTTCACCTTCCAGTGCAGGGGGTGTGGGTTTGATCCCTGGTCAGGGAGCTAAGATCCCACATGCCTCACCACCAAAAAGCCAAAACATAAAACAGAAGCAATATTGTAACAAATTCAATAAAGACTTTAAAACAAAACAAAAGCAGAAAAAAAACACTGCAGGTTAAACAAAAACACCTGAATGAAATTTCAACAAAGAGCAATAACCCAATTAATGTATTTGGCAACAATTTAGTTTGTCAGCTGTTTTCTTCAATTAAAACATAAACTGACATGTAACAAAATAGTGCCTCCACAGAGATCATTTAAATTTTATTACACAGCTACCAGCCCTTCATCTACTTCTTTAAGACAAAGTAACATTTAAAAATGTTACTTATATCTACTTAGGGAAATCCCAATAACCAATAAATGGTTATTGAAGTTGAAGTGCAATTATGTTAAACTCTCTTTAGAAAATACATGTAACTGAACGTTTCTAGGCCTAAAGCAAAAAATTACATAAATATCCATTCATAATATTCATAATGTGACAGATACCAAAATCAGGTCCAAAGATTAAGTTGCAAACATATAAAACATGCTGTGGATGGTTGGGACACAAGAGGAAGTGTGTATATACACATATACAAATAGAGCCTGAAGAGGTTGCCAAGCTGTAATTTTCCATGTCCAGATTTTATTGGCTACAGGTGCATCTGTGTGGCTCTCGATCTTCAGTATAGAGGTAGAAGCAACATTTGTGATTCAGAGATTTAAGGGTAGTTCCATTCCTTTGCTCCACTAATTTGAAGTGGAATATGATAGAAATATTTTGATTTCAAGCTCTGACGATTTCTTTGTAGAAATGGTTTGTTTGATGTGACGGTGTGTGTGTATGTGAGTGGCAAAGTAGGGAAAGGGAGGGGCAGGGTAGTGTACAAGGGAGAGGATCACAACATAAATACAGGTAGCAAGTCTTGTTAGATCCACATGTCCATACATGTCAAACATGTGCATATTCCTTAAGTAACGAGATCTTCCTAGCAACTTTCTGCAGGAGGATTGTAGAACTGATTAACAAATTTGCATAATGAAAAAAAATTCCAGCAAGCAGTTTTGCTTTGTAAAAGCATGTGAGCTGCCCTTACTGATTTCTACATTTCAAACAGTTAATATGAAAAAACAAATAGCAGAACATGGAGGACTACCTAGATAAGACAGGAGGGAAATATATCCAAGGATCTCTAGAGATCCTTGGATATATATATTTCTCATCCCCAGGATGAGAAAATTTCCCGAAGACCTCACCTCAGAAAGGGTATTGTTATTTTTCTTTCTAAGATCTATTTCAGGCAGATACATTACAAAATTCTGGCTTTTATATATTGCTTTATTCTCAAGGACCTGACTTTGAGATCAGGGTCATATAATGGAAGTACAAAACTTGGCATCATGCTGCTGTGAGAATGTGAAAAAAAATATTTACAGTAGCAATCTATCAGAAAACTTTATTCACACTGGACCCTTAGATAGTGGGCAGAGACCTTGGGATTTAATTGTGACTCTCTTGTTAATTACTAGTGTCTCCTTGGTTTTGTTCGTTTGTTCTTCAACAACCCTCTTCAAGGGTTGATAATGAGAAGTTACTAACAAAATGCATACCACACCAAAACATGCTTCTGACATGCAGAGCTTTCAAATAAAGATCGCTTTCAACCAAGGTCCCTAACTAGAAAACTGCAGTGATGAAGCTGCTGACAGTAACCTTTCTAAACCCCAAATCTGATTATATTACTTCCCTATTTAAAATCCATAGAGAGCTTCCCACTACTCGTTGAATGACATCCACACTCCTTAACGTAGTCTACAAGGCCTCGCACGGCCCCTGCTTATTTTCCCAACTCATCTCTTGTCGTCAAGCCTGAAGCTCTTCCTCCCAGATACACCAGCTGTCTTCCTTCCTTTTCTAGTACACCTTGGCCTCACCCATTAAGTCACTGCACATTTACTACACAGAAACCTCTTTTCCTGTTTCCATGCCTAGATCACTCCTACCTTTGTCAAGGTTACAGGTGACCTGTCCCTTCCTATAAGATGCTCTCCTTGATCCCTCAGGTGAAATAGACACCTTTCCTATTTGCTTCAAGCTCGGTATTTCCAATGTCCCTGTACCTTTCACACTGCATTTCACCTGCCTCTTTATTGCCCTGTGACCTGTTAACTCCACAGGGGTGGGGATTCTGTCTCTTTCCATTCATTCTGGTATCACTGTGTCTAGCCCAGTGCCTTGCACAAATCAGTGCCCTCTGAAGATTGTTTGAGTGAGCAAATACATAAATGAAGGACTCTATCCTTTTGCAGTTCTACTGTTTATAGTACATACACTTAAAAATGAGAGGTAATTCAATACTTATTTTCTTTATTTCCTTTCTCTCATATTTTTAACTTCTCCCTCCTTATCAGCAACTTGCAGTTTGTCACCCAGAGACATAAGTAAGTCTTCCTAATTTTAATTGTAAAAATTCTCCTCTTGAGTGTGAATTCCCGTCAGCCAATAGAAGTGTTCTCTGGGGGCTTTGCTCAATTTCTTGAAATAATATCATTTGCTAGCTCCCTTTTGTCAGCAGTCTGACTTTTTCCAGCATGATCTAACAAGCTGTTGATAGAACTTTCTCAATATTTAACAAGCAAGGGTCTCTTTGATCAATCTAAAGGCCTGTTCTCAAGCCTGATCCAACTTCATACCAGGGACATTCTCCTCTGCGTATTCCAGATAGACCAGATGCTGAATTTACTTGAAGGGCCAAATTATGGTAGTACAAAGTCCCACTGGCCTGGTTGTCAGAAAATCAACTTCAAAATGTTCCGTTATTTATCCCCAAAGAATTGTTTGTCTAGGGGCTGAATTCAGAAAGCTAGAATTGATTGCTTTGCCTCTCACCAGGTCTTTGCCTCTTGTTCTGTTTCTCATTTGTCAAAGCGAAGCCTTGAGGAAGGCTTTCTACTCTCCCCGTCGTCCCTGAGAAAACTAATGTTCATTCCAAGTGCCAGTGCCAGATGCTACCAAACATCTGGTCCTCAGAGAGCAGAAATACTGGTCAGTTTCAGCAGGAGTAAACAGAACAGGGAAAAATGGTCTCCTCTGTGATGTTACCCATGTGTCACCTGGCTCTGTGCCCAGAGCCTCACAGAGTCTCTCTGGGAAACTTCTCTCTGCTTCTGGCCATGACTCAGTATGTCACCTTGTACAGTCTTCCCCAGAACATGCTTATTGCCATCCTTCCCAGAAATCCTGCTCTTGTATACATACAAAGCCAAACATATTCCCTATATAAAAATAACCACAATCCATTGAACCCCTACCCACTCTCTCTTCTGATCTCCCAGCCAACTGAATATCCTTCTTTTTCCAAGGGATGTAATGCTACGTTGATAACCACATGCTATGTGAAGTGGAGGTGTGGTTTGTAGCAACAATATCTAGTCCTCTTTCACACAGGGCGTTGAAACATACCTGTTGCACAGTAACAGTAGTGCAGAAGTTTTGTGCAGTCCAACTATATCAGGCATAAAAAAATTCAAGTATATTGTATATATATTTTATATAACAGTTGATCCTCATTGTTCACGGATTCTGTATTTGAGAATTTGCTTACTCACTTGAATTTCTTGACAACCCTGAAATCAATATACTCAAGGTGTTTTCATGGTCATTGTCAGACATGCACAGAGTGAGAAAAACTTTGAGTCGCCCAAGTTGCTCAGTTTCCAGCAGAGGCCAAATAAGGTGATGTCTCCTTATTTCAGCTCTTACACTGTAAGCAAGTGGGGCTTTTTGTGGTCTAATTTAATGGCACGTTTTTCACATTTTTGTTGGTGATTTCACTGTTGAAGAGAGTCCACAGGCATAGTGATAAAGTACTGTCTAGTGTCCCTAAGCATAGGGAGGCTATGGTGTACCATATGGAGAAAATACATGTGTTAGATAAGCTTCATTCAGGCCTGAGTTATCATGCTGTTGGCCATGAAGTCAATGTCAGTGAACCAATATGTATTAAATAAGTGTCATTAAATGGAAACATACATAGAATAAGGTTGTGTAATGACTGGTTGATGAAAAGGTTGTGATCAGAGGCTTGCAGAAACCCAACCCTGTGTTTCCCCTGGGAGCAGTGGCTTAGTGCTTAGTAATTCAGTGTTCAACGTGACTTTATAGGACATAACTACATGAATATTGAGAATTGATTATTTACATATCAAAAAAATGTTAATTTTTGAAATATGTACTGAGGCTGCTATTTTTCCTTGGTCTATATGCTCAAGAGTTGGTGGTTGGCAGAACTAGAACAAAAAATTTCACAATTTGTATGGAAACACAAAAGACCCCGAATAGACAAAGCAATCTTGAGAAAGAAAAACGGAGCTGGAGGAATCAGGCTCCCTGACTTCAGATTATACTACAAAGCTACAGTCATCAAGACAGTATGGTACTGGCACAGAAACAGAAATATAGATCAATGGAACAGGATAGAAAGCCCAGAGATAAACCCACACACATATGGTCACCTTATCTTTGATAAGGGAGGCAAGAATATACAGTGGAGAAAAGACAGCCTCTTCAATAAGTGGTGCTGGGAAAACTGGACAGCTACATGTGAAAGAATGAAATTAGAACACTCCCTAACACCATACACAAAAATAAACTCAATGGATTAAATATCTAAATGTAAGGCCAGACACTATAAAACTCTTAAGAGGAAAACATAGGCAGAACACTCTATGACATAAAGCACAGCAAGATCCTTAGATCCTTTTTGACCCACCTCCTAGAGAAATGGAAATAAAAGCAAAAATAAACAAATAGGATCTAATGAAACTTAAAAGCTTTTGCACAGCAAAGGAAACCATAAACAAGATGAAAAGACAACCCTCAGAATGGGAGAAAATATTTGCAAATGAAGCAACTGACAAAGGATTATCCTCCAAAATTTACAGGCAGCTCATGCAGCTCAATATCAAAAAAACAACCCAATCCAAAAATGGGCAGAAGACCTAAATAGACATTTCTCCAAAGAAGATGTACAGATTGCCAATAGACACATGAAAGAATGTTCAACATCATTAATCGTTAGAGAAATGCAAATCAAAACTACAATGAGATATCATCTCACACTGTTCAGAATGGCCATCATCAAAACATCTACAAACAATAGATGCTGGAGAGGGTGTGGAGAAAAGGGCACCCTCTTGCACTGTTGGTGGGAATGTAAATTGATACAGCCGCTATGGAGAATAGTATGGAGGTTCCTTAAAAAACTAAAAATAGAACTACCATATGACCCAGCAATCCCACTAGTGGGCATATACCCTGAGAAAACCATAATTCAAAAAGAGTCATGTGCCACAATGTTCATTGCAGCTCTATTTACAATAGCCGGGACATGGAAGTAACCGAAGTGTCCATCAACAGATGAATGGATAAAGAAGATGCGGCACATATATACAATGGAATATTGCTCAGCCATAAAAAGGAACGAAGCTGAGTTATTTGTAGTGAGGTGGATGGACCTAGAGAGTGTCATACAGAGTGAAGTAAGTCAGAAAGAGAAAAGCAAATACCGTATGCTAACACATATATATGGAATCCAAAAAAAAAATTGGTCATGAACAACCTAGGGGCAAGATGGGAATAGAGATACAGACCTACTAGAGAATGTACTTGAGGATACAGGGAGGGGGAAGGGTAAGCTGGGACAAAGTGAGACAGTGGCGTGGACATATATACACTACCAAACGTAAAATAGATAGCTAGTGGGAAGCAGCCGCATAGCACAGGGAGATCAGCTAGGTGCTTTGTGACAACCTGGAGGGGTGGGATAGAGAGGGTGGAAGGGAGGGAGATGCAAGAGGGAAGAGGTTGTGGGGACATATGTATATGTATAACTGATTCACTTTGTTACAAAGCAGAAACTAACCGTTGTAGGGCAATTATAGTCCAATAAATATGTTAAAAAAAAAAAAGAGTTGGTGGTTGGCAGTGATGCCCGTGTCAGCCTGTCAGCCTTTAGTGACATACTGAAGCCCATGTGTGTCTGATTAAATGGACTTGTATATCACATTATATCACTTTAGTGAAATGAATGCTCACAGACCACGGGCAAATAGCTTAACAGATATTCCCACACAGAAGTGAAAGATGGTATGATATTTCTAATACAAGAAAGAAAAGTGAACAAAAACAATAAAAAAAGGCAGAACTTAACAATTCAGCTGTAGTATGAGCTTTTGGTCAACTCCTTATTAGGTGAATGAAAATTTTGTAAGATTTGACACACTTGCTCTTCTCTAATTAAAATTAGTGAGAAATATTTTATACAAATATAAAATATATATATGTGTGTATATTTATATACATTTATTTAAAATCACTACCATATATTTGATGGCTCACCCTAAATTGATATTTTGCCTTTGGTATTTGCAAATGATAGTTGTGTATGTTAATCACCTACAAATTATAAATGATTCATAATTTAAAAGTTTTTACTGATGGGGTAAGAGACCATTGGAGTAATATAGTTGCAATATTGTTAGACTATAATATCCAGTATATATACCAGTATATAATATCCAATATATACCAGTATAAATATACTAGTATTGACTCTACAATATATTGGAGTATTATAGTTGGAGAGAAGAGGCCACAAAAATCATGGCTTCTTATAAATGGACACATAATCTACAATTTTACTTGTAAGTGTATGTTTGAACATAAACTCTTATAACTGTTCAAGGTCATTAATAAAATTCCGGGGAATTTAGTCCTGGTATTGGTGACAGCCCTTGAAAACTTTATCTTTTTTCTGTTGTACTCATTCCTGATGTGGAATTCAGCACTTAGTTCCAAATGCCAAATTACACTTAACCCATAATTTCTCAGCTCTGTGTGTTTTTCTATAGAGAAAAAGAGAAGGAAAAGGAAAACCCTTTAAAATTCTTTGGATGGGGGTTTGATACTTTTCAAAATACTGGTCGAAACCAATTAATTGGAAGGTAAAACACAGTAAATGGTAGGTTATTACAAACTCTGCAGGAAAATGTGAGGGCTTCAAGAGAGTCAACCAACTAACTGCTTGATGTATTTGAGAGTGTTGGGAAATATTTTTATATTCTAACAACTTCAGGAAGCTCGTGGAGAATGTGTACTGTGCAATCATTCCCTTGTGTGTTTCTTCACATTCTACCATGTGAGCTGCTTCCCTCATGTGTAGCTTCAGCTGTCTATCCTTGTGTAAATAGGGCCTCTACAAAGCCTCTCGTGCAGGGCAATTTTAACATACTGAGAGATACCAATTTGTCTTATTCTTACTCCTGTGGAGAAAAAAGTTTATATCTCAATCCCAATCCAAACACACTCAAATTTATTTGCTCACTAAATCGAAAGACCAGGTATTTCTGTTCTGAGATTCCTTGTACCCTGTGGGGATTAACAGCCTGTTTGGTTTTAGGAGCCATTGAAGAGAGAGCCCTCAGGGAGACATAGGTCCTTAAGGAGAGACTGGCTTTGCCCTGTAAGGGAGAAGGATGGAATTTGCAGCTTGGTGTTGAAGACCACATAGGATGGGGTTAATTTCTCCCAGATGAGAAGGACAGGATTCAGGTTACAGGGGTTCTGATAACCAGTCCCTTTGGAAGCATTCTGAGAACGGCAGGGCCTAAAAAGGGAGTCAGGCTGGTTACCCCCTGTCAGCTGCCTTCCTAAGACATTTTGTGCTTTTCTGTGGTTCCGCTGCCAGCTGGCTTCTAGTTCAGCTACTGGGAGGCAATGGCAGGCAAGAGGACCGGAGGAGGAGAAATCAAAGTATTGTCTCCTGCTTCCTTCCTCTTTGGGTGCTTCCTTCCTCTTTGGGTGCTTCCTTCCTCCTTTTGGGTGTCCGTGGCTATGTCTTTCTACCAGACTGGCTGTGTGGTCCCTCCTCCATGGTCCAGCTCTCACTGGGGTCCTATAAAACTGTTTCCTCCTCTTGTACCTTTGGACCTAGTGGTGGTATTGGCTTTCTTCTGCTAGCCTCTGGGAGCTTCAACCTCTTTTGTGGATTCCTTTAATTTGGGCCATACCTCTATAAATATTCCTTTCATTAAACTTTTTAATTGAGCCATTTACCCGCGATTCTGCCTTCTTCTGGAGCCCTGACTGTTATGGGTCCTATAGAGGTAGGGCACTAGCAGCTTGGGTATGAGGCATCTTGCCTTGGAAGTCTGGGATGTTGATGATTCTGTTAACAATTACTGTCTCTTGAGTTGAGGTGTAAACTCTGGTTTAATGGGAGAATATGCCATGCAATGCACAGACTATCAACTGCCAAACTAAGAAGTACTGACAATAGCCTGACTGATTACATCTGTCATGATCTTAGAGGAGATTTGGATTATGAGAATAAATGTCAATTATCATGTTATACGACTGTAGACAATTGAGGTGAATTTGTAATAATCTAAGATATTCCTTGGAAGCTGTTTTTTTAAACAAAAGACTATAAAACATTCTCAAATTTACATATATATATGTTTATGAGGCAGAGTCAATGGTGCAGATGAAGTCTGAAATAAACATTCATTTATACATTTCAGATTCATGATGATTTAATATAAGTATGCATTATTATTTTGAATATTTAATATATATAGGGTAAAATGGTATCAAATTAAGAATATCTTTTTAATAAATCATAGAGTGATGAAATAGAGAAATCTGGAATGTATTTAATACAAGGATATAGATAAAGTTTCTTTTCTAGCATTTAGTGACCTTGATGTTACTATTTTATAAAGTCTAGGTCAATTATTGTGATGACTTTATAGAATAGTTTCCTTTCTTTGAATTTGATACAAATATATATGGTGCTTTATTTCCTGTGTAGGTAATCTCTATGAATTTCAGATGATGGAATGAGATTTCAGTGTACATTTTGTCATAAGACTCCCAGTTCACTTAAAAGATCTATTTTCTGATTCTGGGTATAGTTTCTCTAACACTGATACAAAATAAAGTCAGTGCATCACACATAATGTGTATTAAATGGTTTGTTTATTCATCAAAAGTCTGCACATGGGGATTGCTGTTAAAAATCCACATTAGCGCTTTGGACTGAATATTGCATTAATAGTTTTAAAACTCCATTTTAAATAGAGGAAATATTGCTAAAATTTGTCACGATCCCTCTTCATCAACGTTTTAAAAACCTCACATATTATCAGTCATATTTTTCATGTTGTGTCTTTATAAATGGCTTTCTTAGGTCAACGTGTGACTGTTTCTTATCATACGGGTGCCACTTACATGTATCAGTGCTGCCATCCCCTCATACTCAGCATGTCCAAAATTGAGTCCATCCTCGTCCTCACTAAATCGCTTTCCCTTCTTTTATGATCATACTGTTCTTCTGTATTTTTTGTCATTACTTCAGTTTCCAGGGCTAAAAATCTTGAAGCTCTCTTTGACATCTTTTCCTCCTTCATTGTGCCTATTTGATCAAAGTCAAGACCTACCATTTAAAAAAAAAAAAAAAACATTTGAAATATCTCCTGGGTTCTCCTTTCCTTTCTTTGTCCACAGCTGTCAACAGAATTCAGGTCTTTAGCTGCTTCATGTGTGTACTCCTAAAGGATTACACATCTCTCTAGCAACCCTGCCCCAATAAACACACACACTCCAATCCATTATGAATTTTACTCCTAGACCCACCTTAAAACACCAAATTTATAATATTACTCTTATGCTATTACTATTGCCAACCACATCTTAATTTTAAGAGCCTTATAACATGACCCTAATTTATTTATTCATCACCATTTAAAGCTATTTCCTAACATGTGTTTATATTTCCAGTCCAGGCTACCCTTCAATTCAGTTTCAGTGACTTTCTCATAAGCAGTTAATATTTCAGCCACACATATCTGTGTTCCTGCCATTTCCTGAATGGTCCATGCATTCTTACCCATTCATTTATTTGCTTATGCTACTCATTCTGCCTAGAATGCTCTTCCCTGCCTCCAGCTGTCAAGTTTGTAGCCATTAAGAAGTCTTCCACGAACATCTATTCACTCTCCAGAATTTGGTTTTCATTTTTCTGTGCTCTTCTATATACAGTGAGTGTATTCATATAAAGAGTGTATCTCAGCTCCAGGACTTTCAGACCCTGCAGTCAGAAACACTTGACCCAGGTCCACCCAGCAGTGGTCAGGCATGAGCCCCAGGACCTGGCTTCATGCACTGGTGGGCAAGTACCAGCCCCAGCATTGTCTGGGATCTGACTCCGCCCACCAGTGGGCAGACACCAGCCCCTGGACCACCACAGTCCCACATCCTGCCTTGTCAGGACCCAGCAAATATACCAGAGGATAGTACCAGCCCTGAGACCCCCCAGGGCCCCAACTCTGCCCACCAGCAGGCCAACAGCAGCTATGGAACACCTTGGGTCCCTCAGTTAGCAGCTGCAGGATCCAGCTCCACCAAGTAGTGGGCCAATACCAACTGCAGGACACCCAGGACCCAGCAGCCAGAGACCCTGGGACCTGGCTCCACCTACCAGTAAGTCAGCACAAGCCCCCGGACTCCCTGATCCCTTGGCCCCATCCACCAGCAGGCCAGTACAACTCTGAGAGAGCATAGACTCCTCAGCCAGCCACTGCAGGATCCAGCCTCACTCACCAGGGGGCCAGAACTAGCTTTGGAACACACCATGGAACTGGCAGCCAGATGTTTCAGGAACTTGCCCTATCCACCAGCAAGCCTATACTAGATCAGGGAACTCCAGCCCCACAACTGCTGATCCCAGAACCTGGCTCTGCCCACCAGTGAGCCACCACTAGTCCTGGGACCCCCCCGCCCCACCACCCCTGCCAGACAACTTGTAACCTAGCCCTGCCATTCAGCAGCTGGTAGTCTCAGCAGAAGGCAGGGCCTGGCAACCAACCAGACCAGGGCCAGCCATGCCTACCAGAACAAGACAAGTATTCCCACTCTTGCCACTTTTATTCAACATATTTTGAATAAATTGAATGTCCTAGCCACAGCAGTCAGAAAACAAACAAAAACAGAAATAAGAGGAATCCAAATTGGAAAAAAAGAAGTGACTGTTTGCAGATGACATTATATTATACATAGAAAATCCTAAAGATGCCACAAAAAAACTACTAGAGCTTATCAATGACTTCAGCAGATTTGCAGGATACAAAATTAATATACAGAAATCTGTTGCATTTCTGTACACTAAGAATGAGCTATCAGAAAGAGAAATTAAGAAAAAAATTCCATTTACCATCACATCAAAAAGAATAAAATACCTGAGAATAAATCTAAGTAGGTAAAAGACTTGTACTCAATAAACTATAAGACACTGAAGAAAAGAAATTGAAGATGACCTGAGCAAATGGGAAAACATGTTCATAGATCGGAAGAATTAATATTGTTAAACTGACCATACTACCCAAGGCGATCTATAGATTCAATGCAATCCGTATCAAAATACCAATGGCATTTTTCACAGAACAAGAACAAATAACTCTAAAATTCTCATGAAAACACAAAGGACCCTGAATAACGAAAACAATCTTGAGAAAGCAGAACAGAGCTGGAAGTATCGTGTTCCCTGCCTTGAGAGTATACTACAAGTTATAGTCATTAAAACAATATGGTTCTGGCACAGAAACAGACACAATGATCAATGGAACAGAATAGAGAACTCAGAAATAAACCCATGCACTTATGGTTAATGATAAAGGAGGCAAGAATATATGGTGGGGAACAGAAGTCTCTTTAAAAAGTGGTGCTGGGAAAACTGGACAGCTACATGTAAAAGAATGAAATTAGAACATTCTCTAACACCATTTACAAGAATAAACTCAAAATGGATTTAAGATCTAAATGTAAGACCAGAAACCATAAAACTCCTAGAAGAAAACATAGGCAAAATACTCTTTGACATAAACCATAGCAATATTTCTTTCTGCTCTGTCTCCTAGGGCAAGGGAAATGAATAGAAATAAAAGCAAAAATAAACAAATGGAACCTAATTAAACTTAAAAACTTTTGCACAGCAAAGGAAATCATTGACAAAACAAAAAGACAACCTACTGAATGGGAGAAAATATTTGCAAATGATATGACTGATAAGGAGTTAATATCCAAAATATACGAACAACTCATACAACTCAATATCAATAAAAGAAACAACACAATAAAAAAATGGGCAGAAGATCCAAATAGATATTTTTCCAAAGAAGACATATAGATGGCCAACAGGTATATGAAAAGGTGCCCAACATCACTAACTATCCAAGAAATGCAAATGAAACCCACAATGAGATACCACCTCACTCCTGTCAGAGTGGCTGTCATCAAAAAGAACACAAATAACAAATGTTGGTGAGGATGTAGATGAAAAGGAACACTTGTGCACTGTGGGTGGGAACGTAAATTGGTGCAGCCACTGTGGAAAACAATATAGAGAGGTTCCTCAAAAAACTAAAAATAGAACTACCATACCATCTAGTAGTTCCACTCCTTTGTGTATATTGGAAGAAAACAAAAACACTAATTTGAAAATATACATGCACCCCAGTGTTCACTGTAGCATTATTTCCAATAGCCAAGATACGGCACCAACCTGTTTCTATCAGCAAACGAATGGAAAAAGAAGCTGTGGTGTATATATACAATGGAATACTACTCAGCCGTAAAAAAGAATTAAATTTTGCCATTTGCAACAACATGGATGGACCTAGAGGGTATTATGCTTAGTGAAATAAGTCAGAGAAAGACAAATACTGTGTGTTATCACTTATATGTGGAATCTAAAAAAGATAACAAATGAATATTACAACAGAAACAGACTCACAGAATAAGCTAGTGGTTACCAGTGGGGAGAGGGAAGAGGGGGAAATGAAAGATAATAGTTTGTACCTCTTAATCCCCTACTTCTATGTATAAAATAAATAAGCTACAAGGATATATTCTACATCACAGGGAATATAGCCAATATTTTATAATACCTTTAAATGGAGTATAATCTATAAAAATATTGAATCACTGTGTTGTACACCTGAAACTAATATTCTAAATCAACTATATTATAATCAAAAATTTTTAAAAGTTACAAAAAAATGTATCTTATTCATTTACAAATTCCCAGAATCTAGCTTTTACCTTAAAATAAGTAGGTGCTTGATAAATGTTGGTTTATAAAAATATGTCATATTAATTTCTCTTTGTCTTTGCTGAAGCCCAGTTACCTTTAAGCTCTGTTTCTAACAACTCCAAATCCTCAGCATTCACAGAATTAAACTATTATGACTTGACAATTTGTATTAGGGTTCTGTATAGCTATGTACTGAATGTTTGTGTCCTAATCCCCAATGTGGTGGTTATTTGGAGGTGGGGGTCTTTGGGAGATAATTAAGTTTAGATGAAGTCATGAGGGTGGAACTTCCATGATGGGATTAGTGCCCTATGAGATGATGAAGAGACCATAGTTCTCTTTCCACCATGTGAGTATACAACAAGAAAGTGCTTATTTGCATACCAAGAAGAGGAAGCAAATTGGCTGGCAACTTGATCTTTGCCTTCTCAGCCTCTAGAAGTATGAGAAATAAATTTTTCTATATGCCTCCCAGTCTGTGGTATTTTTATTATAGCAGCCTGAATTAACACATAGATTTATTTTAAGGAACTGTCTCACATGATTCTGCAGGTTGGCAGGTCCAAATCTACAGTGTGGGCTGCTGGACTTGAAAACCAAAGAAAGGTGATGGTATGTTTCCAGTCTGAAGGCCAGCAACCTGGAGACCCAAGAGAGCTGAGGTGCAGATGAAATCTGAAGGTTCACAGATAGGCAAATGAAGTCCAAAGGCAGTCTGCTGGGGAATTCTCTTGCTTGGGGAAGTTGGTCTTTTTTTTTTTTTTTTTTTTGCGGTATGCGGGCCTCTCACTGTTGTGGCCTCTCCTGTTGTGGAGCACAGGCTCCGGACGCGCAGGCTCAGCGACCATGGCTCACGGGCCCAGCCGTTCCACGGCATGTGGAATCTTCCTGGACCGGGGCACGAACCCGTGTCCCCTGCATCGGCAGGCAGACTTTCAACCACTGCGCCACCAGGGAAGCCCCGAAGTTGGTCTTTTTGTTCTAATCAAGGCTTCAGCTGATTTTATAAGGCCCACCTGCATTATGGAGGGCAATCTGCTTTCTCAGCGTTCACTGATTTAAATGTTAATCTCATCCAAAAAAAAAAAAAAACACTTCCAAGTTGACACACAAAATTAACCATCACAACAGTTGATGAGGGATCCCAGTCCTCTGTAACATGTAGCGATTTAAACATTGATAAGACAGCTTTGAAGTGCATACTGTGTAAGGTCAATGTGGTATTCTGAGCTTCTTGGTGAGCAAATGAATGTTGCATACAGTCTACTGCTGATGCCGTACAAATGCCTGAGAATTGGGGGATATTAAAGTTCTGGAGATATATTTATCTTAAAAAAATAAAGGATCTGTTGGATTCAACATGCTTTTATGTAAAAATTCATGGCTTATAGATTAGTACTTGTTTTCTGATTGTTTTCATCTTTTATAGTTACACTGTGAAATGAAGGCAGGAACCATTTATATACTTTAGGTTCCTTCATATCAGCCACTGATGAATATAGTAGATGTTTATAGTAATATGTAGCAAAATCCTTAAAATATGTTGATGTTATACTTGCATGCAGTTGCTTACGATCTAAATGTAGGGACTAGAAAATAAGGGTAATAACCTCTCAGGAGAAATGGAGGAGGCTGAATTTTCTGTTCTGGCATTGAATGGGTAGAGAAATAGTAGGTGAGAAAAGATCCTCAACCCCACCTTGGACTTGGGGCTTCTCACAGCTACTCCCTGGTAAATAGGCAAACAAGAAAAAAACCCAAACACTTGGTTGTCAAGAGGGCAGGAAAGAAAGCCTGAAGGCCCACTAAGAGAAAAGTGTGTGGTGTGTTGGCTGATGGTGGTGAGAGCAGGGCAACCAAAGGAGCACTTGTAGAGAAGAGCCCAGGAGTGTCTCGTGAGACACCTTAATCTTCCCAGATTCCCAGCACACCAGTTCTTTATGGGCTATATATACCCAGAGCCCGGCCCCCATCTAGGGGCGGAGTTTACTGTGGATCAGCCTTATTCCGGGCATAGAAGCAACAGCAGCAACGATGTGGCAGGGGTCCAATTCTCGGTGGTGCTGTGAGCAGTGAGGGTCTGTCATTACAGTGATGTGGGAGCATGTGAGAAGCAGGGAAAGAAGAAGGAGCAATCTTCCAAGAATCTTTATCGTTTGCTACCTTTTTGAGCCAGGAGGAGGAATTTAGAGCCAGTGATCCATTAGAGAGCTGTTATGCTGTTGATCTACACCCTCTCTCTATTCCTATCCAGGGTGTCCTAGGGAACTACTTGCAGCGGTCTGTTAAGTTATTTATTTATTAATTAAACTTAATTATTTATTAACTAAATTGTTGATGATATTAGGGTTAATTTATTAATTAAATTGTTTATCTTTATGTATTAATTAAATTGTTGACAATGTTAGGGTTACCCAGATGGGCACGTATATCAGAACTCTTTGTTTCATGCTACAGAAACACAACTCAAACCAAGTAGCCTCTGTGAAAAATGGGATTTACTGGATTATTTACCTGAAAATTTCAGGGTTTTTTTCTCGTTTCAGACATGGCTGAATCCAGGGGCTTAAGAATGTCATGTTTTTCTCTCTCATTCTCTGGCTGTCTTGCTCTTTGGCTCTGGCTCTATCTTACTCTCCATGTCTTGACACCAGATTCCTCTGAGCATTGATTTCATTCTGAAGAAAGTTTTTCTGGTTTGCTGGAACAGATGGTTGTTGGCCACTCCAAGTCCTTGCAGCCCACAGTTAGAACAGAGGTAGGCAAGTAAGGGTTAGTTGAGGAGATTCCTTTATAGCTCCGGCTGCAGAGCCCCAGAGAGAACCCCATTTAAAAAGCCTTGTGTCATATACCCAATTTTGGATTTACTTCTTTGGCTGGTCAGTACTGGATCACATGCTCACCTCAAAGAAGATATTCTGGGTGAACAGCAGCTTATGCACAATGGAACAGAGAATATGTGATTTGAGGACATACCATGTAGGTTAAATCAGAGTGATACTCTAATAATCACATTCTATACTTACAACACTAATTCCTTAGTAGAGTGAGTTGACTCTGGAGTAGCTTGTGAAATACATTTAAATTTCCCTTCCTTGTCTTTTAAAATTGGACAGTTTTATTTCTAAAGCATGGTTTAAATGTAAATTACATAAGATTTAGAGGGATGAGTTCTCTGAAAATACACAGGGTAAACTTCTGCCTTTTATGGTAGCAGTCCCTATAGCTGCTGTCTTTATACCGAGTAACACCAGGAGTTAACCCTGCAGACTGGAGTCTTAGGCCAGGGAGACGGGTACAAGTGTCCATGTAGATCTTGAAGCTAGTGACTGGTATTTAATCAAGAATGTATATATAGTACTTAAAATGTTCCAGGCTCTATTCTCAGTGTTTGATGTATGTTAATTCATTGAATCCTTACGATAACCCTATGAGATAAGTACTGTTTCCACACCCCCTCCACCCCATTTTATAGATGGGGAAACTAAAGCACTGAGAAGTTAAGAAACTTGCTGAACATCACATTTAGTAAAAGACAGAAGTGAGACTTAAACCCAAGCACTTTATCTTCAGAATCCATGCTTTTAACCACTAGGGTCTTTGATGTGTTGCAGATCAAAGAGAAGGGAAGGCGGAGTGTGCTGTACTATTCCTCACTGCCCCCTATCACCTAGCAAAGTTGTTTTCAAATTCTGGGACTCTGTGAAACTCTTGAGTTTCATTTTCAAATGCAGTTCACTTGTCTCAAAAATGGTTTAAAAATAGGGAGACTTAAAACTGATATAGCAAATGTTAACACTTTGGAAACCAAAGTATTAGCCAGTTTGGGCAGATTACCTTGACATTGCCCAGATATTGAAATGAAATTTCTGCCATTTCTGAGCATATAATTGAACTTCTTGTAAATGTGATAAGAATTATTAAACTTGTCACATTGCATTGGTGTTTAAAAAACAGGTGGTCTGTGTACACTTGAGTATGTTAGTAAATGTCCACAATACTCAATTAAATGCAAGGCAAGGCTCAGGCATTTTTGCATGTTTCATATCCATTGGTCATTTATAACCATTTCCTTTTCATAAAAATCAAGTAAGATTTCCCTGCACACACAAAACTTTGAAGTCAGTGGCTACCGCATCCCGCTCTTTGGGGTACCATAAGAGAAACCAATAAAACTAGAGCATTAAGTGAGCAATGTGGAATTTCCTGATGACTTGGAAAAGGAGAGGGCTTATACCACATACCACACAGAAAATGGCTTGGGATTCCTCTTCAACACTTTGCTTTTCAAAATCTCTTTTGACCCCCACCCTATTATGTATGAGGTCTGGAGGGAGGGAGAGGAGATGAGGTAGCCTACATGGGAGGAGGGTGTCCCAGGACCCTGGGCTTCAGTATTTTTGCCTCCTGAATTTTCCTTGGGACTTACTAAGGCCTACTCTCCCTAGACAGCTACATGGGTGGATAAAAAAATAAGACTTTTTCACCTGCATATTTTTCTCTTAATTTGTATTCAGTACTCTTCTCATACTAGAAAAGTATTTGGTCATGATTACACCTTAAACTTTTAGTTATGATTCTCTTGCCAAAAATATATACTTTATAACATAAGAAAAGTGTTAAAAAAAATTAAGAATAATCCTTAAAACATATGCATTACATTAATTCTATTAATCCTACATGTACATTATAACTATATCAAAAAGCATGCAAAGGAACAGAAGCTATACTTAAATTTTCTTTTGGGTAAGGAAGGAAGCCCAGGCCCTTTTTGTTTCAACTGTAGAAGACAGACATGCTGATTGCGTGGTCAGCAACACTTCCCTGCATGCCAGGACACCAGAATGTTACTGAACAAACACACACCAAGCCATGAAAAAAGAGTGAATATCTAGGCTAGGTGGCAACCAGAATATCAAATTTGGGCATAATGGGTGAGGAGGTCAACTGCATGGTGATGGATGGCAACTAGACTTGTACTGGTGATCACTTCGTAGTGCATCCGGATGTCGAATTATAATGCTGTACACCTGAAACTTACATAATTTAAAAAAAAACCTTTAAATAGCCTAAAAAAAGAATATCAGATCCTTAGTTAATGCCAATTACATTTCTTTATGCCAGGTAATATTCTAATATTTCACCACATTTGCTAGAGAATAAAATACAAAACAAATCTAAACTGCTTATCTCTAAATATTTGGAGCTATTTTATTCAAATATTCATAGCAGTAAGCAGCAAAATAAATAGATAAATAGTTCTCAGATGTACCAATTGAGAAAATTAGTTGGGGTCAGACCAACAGAATACTTCTTACTGTTACTTTTTTTTTTTTTTTTTTTTAACATCCTGTGTAGTGGATTAGGTAATTCAGAGTTTTCCTCATCGTACTGTTAGTTTTTGACTACTTCTTCATAATGATCATAGAAACACAAGCCTAGAATTCTTTTTAATAACAGGCTATAATGAACACTGATAATTCTTTTTATTATAGGTATCCAACTATTCTATGTTTATTTTCAAAATATATTGTAAGCCCTGTAGCTAAAACACCTTTTAGTTATTATCATCATCATAATAAAACTTATACTTTATAGTAATGATAACTTTTCTTTTGATAAGCTTTAAAAGTTTCTTTGGTTTTCAATCCTTTTTGCTGGTTTCTCTCTATTCCATTTGCCCCTTGATGTTCATCTTTTTCCCTCAAGTGTGCGTGTGTGGTGTGTGTGTGTGCACGCGCACATAGAAATCTAATTTTTAAAGGGGAGTAAATTTGACAATCCGAAAAGGGACATGTTAAAGATATTTTGGGGTTCAAGATCCTGGGGTAAAAAGTGTACAGCAAACGTATTTTAAGATGATTCCACAGAAATATCTGGTATTAGAGAATGCTTCTGTGGAATTTTTTTTAAAAAGCCTGTTTTGTTATATTCCAATTGCAGATAAATTCTTCTTCTCTCTGGCATATGATGACAATTAAAGGGGACCTCAGACTGATTATTGGAATAGTAGAAATCAGAGAATAGAGAACTTCTCCTATCTCCCAGTGTTCTAGAACTTACATTTTAAACCATTCTGGAAAATTCTATTTCTGGAATTTCTCCATTTTATATGCATAGGTTACTTTTCTCATTTTAATTTATTCAGTATTTTATGTGTCTACTCCCTCATGCTTTAAATAATTAGTAACCACCATTTCTGTGCCAGGCAGTTCTAGGCCCTTTAGGTAGATGAATAAAATACAATCCCAGCCTCCAAGACAATGTAAGTCAGGTGGGAAAGCTCACAGTTTCACTGTGTTTACAGGGTCAGTTTAACTGCTGATTTGAAAGGACTTTAAAAAATCTTAGGAGGCAGCATTGAAAATGATCACTGGAGTGTACTAGTTATTTCTCATGAGAGAAATTTTGCAGTTAAACAAATAAAATCAACCCCCAAAACCCTGATTTAGCTCTGTTTGGGTTAAAATCTGGGACATCTGTGTAGGTCAAACCAGTTAGATAGTCACTAATTCCTGATCCCTTGCCATTTAAAAAATTATTTATTTATTTCTGGCTGCATCGGATCTTCGTTGCTGTGCGAGGGCTTTCTCTAGTTGTGACGAGCCGGGGCTACTCTTCCTTGCGGCGCACGGGCTTCTCATTGTGGTGGCTTCTCTTGTTGCGGAGCACGGGCTCTAAGCGGGAGGGCTTCAGTAGTTGTGGCTCGCGGTCTCTAGAGCACAGGCTCAGTAGTTGTGGCACACAGGACTAGTTGATCCACGGCATGTGGGATCTTCCCAGACCAGGGCTCGAACCCGTGTCCCCTGCATTGGCAGGTGGATTCTTAACCACTGTGCCACCAGGGAAGTCCCCTGATCCCTTGCCTTTTTGCTCTATATTATAGCCAAAGACAGTTTGTAGGCTGATCAGAGACCTTTGATAAAAGTTTGTGCTGAGTTATTTGTGCTGCATTACATTTCACAGTTGGGTCAGAGTGTTCAATAAGTTGATTTTTCTGTCCCTTTTATTTCTCGTTCTAGAGCTCTGCCATAATCGGGTACATGCGACTTCCATTCTGTGTAATGGAAGTACCTGTACCTCGAGTGACAGAGGCAGGCTTTTGAAGTTTTCATGAAGCAGTTGTGCTGATTTGCTCTTTGTTCAGCGTGGAGGGTAGGATGCGTCTGGCTCATCTAATTTAGACACTTAAAAGTCAGATCCCATTTCTACTTTTGAAAACCATCTGGGCTGCTTTTTATTCTGCAGACCCAGGAGCCCTCAGTGAAATCAGTGGGGTTGGCAGGAAATATCTGTGAAGAGGTGAGGTCAGCTTGTTGTGTGCAAGACATTTTTCTGAGACCTGGACAAGAGAAAAACAGCTTTCCCGGGTGATATTTTTACAGAAATAAAGACATTTTGAGGGCTTTTGTGGAATGGTTAGGATTTATTAGAAGATAGGACATGTTAAATATGCTATTAAAAACTGATGTAAAAACCAGTATGCATTTAAGTATTTTTCTTTTAGTTTTGATTGACCTCTAGAATTAAAAACATAAATGACTTAAGGCACAATTTCTGTGTTCTTTTCTTCTTATGTAAGAAAGATTGGGGGCAATATGTTATAAACTTTATCTTTCAAGTTCAGAAAATGGGGACATGTTAGAGGCTCATACTGGTAAATTGCAAGCTTAGAAGCTCTTTGATTAATGCTGTTATTCTAAAATAAGATTTGAGCCTAGTTATGGTGAAAAGAAATAGACTTTCATGCAGGGTCAATATATTGGGCAAGGTGATACTATGAATAAAGTTCGAGTGCCCTCAATTGAGTCTCTGTTATTTCTTCTGTGTCATTGTAACCATTTTCCAGTCAATAGTGTATAAATATTTTTAGACACTGCACAGCCAGGTAAATTCTGTTGACCAAAGGTAAAGGTCTATCTGTCATTAGTTCACTAAAGAGCAAGGTGATTTTCATTAATCATTTTTTAAAATTCTCCAACTCAATAAGTGGTTATTTTATCCATGTTATTATTTAATATTTATGGTGCCAAACTGAACCTCAGATATATCTATACGGTTGATATAGAGTGCAAAACTATTAGCTCTCTATCAGTTTGATCACTGTCATATGATTTAGTGTGAAGTAATGACATCAAGGCCCATTCCAGTCCCTACATCTAATCATCCATTTATAAAAACTAGGAAAAGCTTTTGCACAGCGAAGGAAACCATAAACAAGACGAAAAGACAACCCACAGATTGGGAGAAAAATATTTGCAAATGACGTGACCAACAAGGGATTAGTCTCCAAAATTCATAAACAGCTCATGCAGCTTAATATCATCAAAACGAACAACCCAATCAGAAAATGGGCAGAAGACCTAAATTGACATTTTTCCAAGGAAGACATACGGGTGGCCAAGAGGCACATGAACGGTGTTAAACATCACTAATGATTAGAGAAATGCAAGTCAAAACTACAATGAGATATCACCTCACACCGGGCAAAGTGGCCATCATCAAAAAATCCACAAATAATAAGTGCTGGAGAGGGTGTGGAGAGAAGGGAACCCTCCTACACTGTTGGTGGGATTGTACAGACACTATGGAGAACAGTATGGAGGTTCCTTAAAAAACTAAAAATAGAACTACCGTATGACCCTGAAATCCTACTCCTGGGCATATATCTGAAGAAAAACATGGTCCAAAAGGATACATGCACCCCAGTGTTCATTTCAGCACTGTTTACAATAGCCAAGACATGGAAGCAACCTAAATGTCCACTGACAGAGGAATGGATAAAGAAGATGCGGTACATATATACAGTGGAATATTACTCAGCCATACAAGAAGAATGAAAGAATGCCATTTGCGGCAACATGGATGGACCTAGAGATTGTCATACTGAGTGAAGTTAAGTCAGAGAAATATTGTATGATATCGCTTATATGCAGAATCTAAAAAGAACGTGTTTACAAAACAGAAACAGACTCACAGACTTCGAGAATGAACTTATGGTTACCGGGGGAAAGAGTGGAGGGAAGGGATAGTTGTTAGGGAGTTTGGGATTGACATGTTCACACTGCTATGTTTAAAAAGGATAACCAGCAAGGACCTACTGTATAGCACAGGGAACTCTGCTCAATGTTATGTGGCAGGCTGGATGGCAGGGGAGCCTGGGGGAGAATGGATACATGTATATGTATGGCTGAGTGGCTTTGCTGTGCACCTGAAACTATCACAACATTGTTAATTGGCTATACTTCAATATAAAATAAAAAGTTTAAAGAGAGAAAACCGAGGCTCTTAAGATTTTTTAATTTTCACGTGCCACAGAACCTGAAACCACTTCTCTGGTCGTTGCAGTGCACTGGTTTTCAAAGTGTGGCCCTTGACCAGCAGCATCGGCATGAGCTAGGGACTTGTTGGAAAATGCAGGTTCTCAAGCTAAACCTCCGAAGGACTGAATCAGAAAGTCGAAAGGGGGACACTAGCAATCTGAGTGTTAGCAACCCTCCAGGTGATTCTAATGCATGCTAGGAGTAGAAAATGGTGGGAAAATGAATCTTGCCTGGATTTCTCAGCACTCCTGAAAAACATCCTCCTTAGACATGGAAATTTATGTAATGTGAAGATAGGGAGTATTTGCTTTCGCTTTCTCTAGAAATATTTCACTCTTCACATACCATGAGAATTAGATCTGTAGCCATTTGTCTGTTAAATTGCTCTGATCTTAAAGGATAATAAAACTTCTCATATCCTCCCAAAGGCTAAATGGTGACAGCCTAAGCCAGATCCCTAAGGTAAGCCCTAGGGTGCTGAGGAGATGGGAAGGCTGTTCTTGGAGACATCTGGAGGTCACAAAAGCTGAGAAACATGAGAGAATCTGACTCCTGGAGAGATCTCATTTGCATGAAATTGAGACACAAGGAAGTTAAGTAACTTTCTGATGGTCTTGTGAGTAGTGACTATGGAGTTAATTCTATTACTCAGGCACATTTTGTTTGCAAGGTGGTCCATGCTGGAGGGGGAGGGGCACAAGCCTCCTTCCCCTTTCCAGAGAAAAATCACTTTTTCCTCATCCCTCATCTAGGGAGTGCCTAGCTATCCATGTAGGAAAATTGACCTGGCTCTCATATTGCCCTCGGAGTGAGGACTAAGTGAAAGTGGGGAGGGCACACATTTTTTACTGGGAGTTTTTAGGAAAAAAAAAAATCTGTGTATCTGTGTTCTCAAAAAGGAACACTTTGTGAGTATATTCATGATAAAATTAATAAAGATGAAGATTAAAAACCCAACAATAATACATGATTCACTTAAGAATTTTTCTTTGTCTTAGGCCCCATACTATCTAAATTCATACTCATCAAAAGCAGAATGTCTGCATGTACACAGTTTGCATTACTAGACAGGACAGATCTAAAATCTCACTCTGAAGCATCTGTAGTTGGCTACTGCAGCGGTTGAAATTTCCCTAAAAGCATTGTGTAAGGACTTCTTTACATATGCATAACCAGAAATGCTCAAATGATTAGTCCCTCTCAGAAAAAGGGCAGGGCCGGTCTCCAAAAGGGATTTAATTTTATCTATAGAATGTGGTGATGGTTTAGGATCATCCCCCTATATCACATGGCAGTTTGCCCACTATTAAATTTCAAGATCGAGTCTCTCTATCTCTTACATTAGAAAAACACCGCCGCCTGCAACTCTAACTAGCAGTAGGGCTTTATTACAAATATCATTAATGTTCTGGGATATGCCCCAGTTTTGTAGACAATTCCCTCCAGGATTTCATAATCACAGAGAGAACTCTAGAGATGAAGGGACTTCATCAGATGTATAATTCAATTCCATCATTTTTACAGATGAAGAAATTGACACACCTGGAAATTAAGTAACTTTCCAAAGATCTTGTGAATAGGAACTAGAGAGTTAGTTCTAGTTCCAGTTTCCTTGACTCTTTATAATCTGTTTTTCAGTATAATATACTGCCTGTATGAATGGAAAATCTCCCGTGAATTCCTTCTATTCAGAGGTACTTCTGCCTATTTAATTATCTCTGGATTGGGGGTGTTAAGCACAGGATCTTCCTTACAGGTGCTTTGGACTAACAGTGGCAGAATTGGGAAGGCCTAGCCGTGGTTGAGGCTCTCCGCTTATTTATAGCTCAGACATCTCTTAACCACATCTTCTTTTGGAGGCTTATCCTAGAATTTCTAATTTCAGGTGCCACTGTTGCTTAAGCTTTCTAATCATCAAAATATCTTTATTTAAAACACAGGGATACTTTTTTTTTTAGGGTTTGGTAAAAATTCATAAGGGAATGCATGTAAAGACAAAAAGCAGTTGAGTAACTTGGAATTCTCCAAGTCTTCTAAGGAGAGGTTGCAGAGCTCTGAACACAGAAGCAGATAAATGTGATTTTATAATTGTCTTAAATCTTAAATGGCATACTGTGGATCTGCAAAGCACACAGAGTCCAAAAAAAAAAAATTTAAAGAGATGGAATAACACAGGTACACAATTAAATGATTGAATAAGAATGATTATAAGTGAGTTAATGAAAATAAGACTGTTCAGCACCTATTTTTTTCTATCCTTTTTCATGGACTGCAAGCCTTTTAGATAGTTTTCCATGTTTTAAAATAATTTTAGTTCTCATTTTATCAGTGATGTGAACTAGCAGGGAAAATAACAAGGACTCAAGATCCCCAAAATAGTCCAAACATAAAAACCAAACATAAAAATAAGATATAAAATAAAAATGCGAAAGTTGCACGCAGCCAAAATCTCATGGTATAGCACACCTAGGAAATAGTGTTCCTTTTACTAGAGTTTCAAGAGTAAACAATGACAGGCTTTGAAACCAAGTGGTCTAAATTTAATATGATTCAAGAACTATACATGAAATTGGAGATAAAGGCAGCAGAAGAAGGAGCCACTCGTTTTTCCCTATTCTAATTATCTTCGTTTCAGTGGATTAGAAAATGGTAAATGTTGAAGTCAAGTTGGAGATGGTCCTGAGCTCAATCACCTGCCAAGTTAAGTCTGATAAATGGCAAGTGTGTATAATTAATACTGTCATTTTTCCCTAGACCACAGGGCGACTGCAGTAACCATAGATTGTAATTGTCATCGTTGTCACATAAAATGTGCTATTATTAAGTTCAGGCTGAATTTTATTGCTGGGAATGCTCATAAATTGAGCAGTCAGTCATTTAAATTACCAAGTAGAAAGCTTTGTGGCTTTGCTCTAAAACTACTTTCTAAGACAATGTATTTGACTTTGGACCTCTAGAAACTAATTGCATTTTTTGAACAGACAGTAGACAGGCTGTAACCTATGTGAGGATATTCTGACAGACATGCCATGTACATTTAAGCATGTTCGTAGGAATCTTAAATTTTTATTTCCAAAATTTTTGGTTGTAGGGGCAAGAGAGGAATGAGGAGTAGATGTGAAATGACATATGAATGGGAGAGATCATTTTGAAACCCACTTATTGCTTTCTTGCAAGATGCCTACTTTCCAGAAGGTGATGTTGATAAAAGATTAAAGAGTGCAGGATGAATATTATGATGGATTTGTTGTTCATGTCTTAGAGAAGGATCGTGGGAGAGAAATTCGAATGGAGTAGCAAGAGATAAGGAACCAGCTAGCAATATGTTAAAAAGATTAATAGTGACTAATAGGATATTTGGTGATTCCATTTAATATTAGTTCCATCTTTTTTGTATATTTAAAATCAATATAATTAAAGCAACATATATTAAAAATATGTTTGCCTAAAATATTATGCTAGGTATTCTGATATGAAAATTATTGATGAGACGCGTGATCTTATCTTTGGAATGTTTAATTCTATTTCCATCTTTCCATTTAAGTCTAAAAATAGAATTTTATATTTATATTAAATATAAAAATACAATTCTAAAAATATAATTTTACAAAATACACATAGAGGAAAAATACCCTACCTCCTTTATAATGGTACCAAAATTGTTGCTATTTTAATGCATTTCATATATGTGTGTGTATATATATACACACACACACACATAAATGAATTTTTATAATTGTAATCGGTACTTATGCAACTTTTAGTTCTGTTTTTATGTTCTGTTCATCTTTTCTCGGATTTTCTAGATCTTCACGTAGCTGTCGATTTCACTCTTATTGAAGTCTCAAATCAAATGTCACCTCCCCAGATCATTCCTACTATATTAGCCTACTTTCCGCTGCAGCTTTCTGTCGTACTACCGTTCACAGAATTATTATATTCACAGTAGTTAGTTCTGTAGTAAGTAATTTTGCTTAATCATTTGTTCATTTATGTTGTCTTTCCTCTCTTAAAACCAAAGTTCTGTGACAGCAGGAACTTGTCTGCCTTATTCACTACTGTATCCCCAGCCATGAAAACAAGGCCTGACATCTATAAATATATATATACTGAGTGAATAATGAAAAATTTACTGTACCATTCTTCCATTGTTAGACATAATTTATTTCAATTTTTGTGTTATTATAATTTATACATTTAGGGATATCTTCCACGAATATAATGATTTTCAAATTTTAGAAATGTTAGAAAAAGCTTAGAAAATAATTCCAAATGTTAGATAATAGGTCTAAGAGTCTGAAGGTATTTATATTTTGATATGTGTGTGTATTGTATATATAATATATATATATTATATATATATTAAACTTGTTTTTTAGAAGGCTTGACAAAATGCCAATAACCTTATGTTTGTGTTTACTTTTTGTCATAGTTTTACCTCTTCCGTGTATTATAATTTTAGAAAATCTGCTATTAAATTAATGGTCAAAAACAGCATATCCAAACTTGTTTATTTTACTTTTCTTTGATTTTTAGCAAGTTTGTACTTTTATTTTTAATATTATTGGTAAGTGGGATTTTCTCTGTTGTAAATTTGTAGTCATTTCTCTATTTTGTTTTAACATTTTTCTCAATCAATATGAGCTCTTGTGTATATTTTAACCCTTTGAGTGACAAACTTAGTTGTATTCAGTTAAACTGTCACTTAGAAAGGTGACATGCTGTGAGTTTAACTGGTACAACAAGGAATGAGGAAGCTTCTGTTAATATCCCTCACATGATGTGGCGAAGGAGATAACAGTGATGGCCCCCACTGCTGAGCGCCTGTTACGTAGGTTATGTCAGATTCTGTGGTCAGTGCTTTATATCACTTAATTCTCACAACAAATCTGCAAAGCTGTTAGTGTATCCCTATATAAAGATGTGAAATTAAGGCTTACTGAGATCAAAAAGCATACCCAAGGTAACACCATTACTGAGCCTTGGGGTCATGAGTTCAACTCAGATCTGTTCTCTCCCACAGTCTGCACACTTTCTGCTATTCCAGGAAGTTACCTTCGAGCTAGACATGTAGATATCTGACTTGCAAGGCAGAGTGACACAGAAGTCTGGGAGAAAAATACTGGAAATGAAATAATCTGGGAACACGGACTGATGATATTGAAATGTGCATTTTTTTCAATTTATTTGAATTAAGTCACATGTTTTATAGATGCACAAAGGCATTAACCTCTTCATTTGTTTAACTATGTTAAGTGCTAAAATTGTAATAATGTGGTTTAAATTGCTAACTAAAATAGTTTAGTCTTGCTTGTTATGCAAGATATTGAAGAATGGTTTAAAAATGTAAAAACACATTCTCTGGTTCAATTGTTGGCACAGTATTTTCACTGAAGTTTACATGGTATTTTAAAAGATGATGTGAAAACTGTTGTTCCTAGGACATATTGACAGTTAAGATCTTGGCTTTAGCACTCTCAGTAGGATTTACTTACTTTCTCACATTCTGTTCCTGGATAAATCCATTTAGAGAATATATGATTTCCTGTGCTTACATTGGCAGTATGGGGTTGTTTGAACATCACTGGCCTGGGTATTATTAGCATTATTGTTATAAACAAATACTAATCATTATTGTGATAAACTAATACTAATACTCACATGGCATAATCCCTACTTTTAAGACATAAAATCATATACTTGCACAGAAGTTCTGATGTAGGGAATAGAGAAAGTGGGGGGGGACCCTTTTTTTTCAAAATGATTGATCTCATGCAGCCAAAGAAAAAATGTCTCCAATAAGACACTCTTTTGGGGAGTTGCTCTGGGGATAGCTTTGTGTTGCTGAAGAGACATAGTGGCGTTTTATGTGTTATTTACTGTGGAAGGAGAGAGAGAGAGGAGAATCTCTCAGCATAGCTGAACTAGAAATGTCTCCCAAGTTCTTTTCCCCTCTCTTTGTGCGTGTGGAGAGTGGTGAATACCTGGGCAGAGACTTAACGGAATTAAGATGATGATTGCCTTCGTCACGTCCTTTAGGTGTCTCTTTTTTAATAAACTGAATTGATAAATTTTTATCATGACCCAAAAATGTATGAGGAAAGGAAGTCCTACAAGTCACCTGTTGGCCACAACTTAGAAGCCTTTCTTTGAACTGAACATTTTTTGCTGTGTTCCTGAAACGTAATACAATAGGACTTGCATTCTGATAAACTTCTAAACTGCCCCTTTTACCTCTCTTTGGTGCCTAAACTCCATACTTTCTTTTAAGTTGCACATGTAGTTGACTTTATTCCTGTCAAATGTGTGTGTTGAAGTAGGAAGAGTAGTTCATTTTTACAAAAATGTGTCAGTGTTCTGGAAATAAACAAAATGTTCTGGGATGTGAGGCTAGGATGAGCCATCTTAACCAAGCATTGATCTGGGTATCAGATGATGTGATTTTTTTTTTTTTCAAGGTACTGTTTTCTCTATTAAGGCTCAGATAAGCTGCCTCCCAGGTCAAGTACTCATGAACACCACGGTCCCTGGACCAAGGGGTGGGTGGGAAGGTAGATGATGGGAATTTTAATAGCAATTATACCATTGTATCTTGGATAAAGAATTTGATCTCTCTGAGTCTCTGTTTCTTTATCTATGAAAGAAGTGTGTTAAACTAGATGGTATCCAAGTTATCACAGAATCCTCGATTTCTGTGACACCGTCACTTCCTTTGGAGAGGTGTATATGGAAACTAGACGCCTGTATTCTGTAGAGAACAATCATCTTATGTTGTATAACATAACCCCTCCGACCTTTCCCAGCCATTTTACCTGAAATAGTTCATTGCATCAATATCACAGTGCAATGATATGCACAATATGGTGGTATTATTATCCATAGAAAAAGGTGCAGAATCTGAGATTCAGATCAATCATGACTAATCCAAGTCCACACAATGAATTCCAACCAGAGCTGCATACCCTGGGTTCACTAATAAAGGTTTGATAAGTTATAATATCTTGCTGTGTTAGAACACCTACTGGCTTCCCACCGAATTTGCTTCTGCTTGAGACAAAAAAATTTCTTCTTAATCTGGTTTGCATCCAGAATTCACTAACTAGCACTTCTAACTCCATATAGAGGAAAAAGAAAGTAGTCAGTGCCTAGAAAACAGTAAGAAACAGTGTCTTTGTAATTTGGATCTGCCTAGATTCAGGTTATTGGTTCATGGTTGGGCTACAGTGTTTCAGGGCATCAGCTTGTGAAGTCTTTAATGCCTGGTAGCCCCCATAGCCCCCATACTGTTCTTTTCTGTTAAGACATAATGCTTCTTATTTAATACTAATGATTTTGAAGTGTATGTTTATGGCTAGCATTCCTTTAGAATCTTTTATCAAAAAGAAAAATAAGGTAGAATAAGGCAGAATACTAAGAGGTCATCTTCAGGTCTGCATAGCTGAAATAGCATGTATTCCTAGAGACAGGAATATGGCAAGCAATAAACTACTGTGTGAGGGATTACAGAGCCCCATAATGCTTGTCAACTGTCTCTTGATGGACAGAGCATTTATAAGACAATGAGCTGTTAATATGTAAATTGCAGTTTTAGTCTGTCGTTTCTGAAAACATGTCAATATGCCATTTTGAAAATGTTATTTTGCTTTCCTGAAATAAGAATATGTCCTGTGAATAAACTTGGGTATTTGTCAAATCTGGATTAAGTCAGAAAAAGACATGGCTCAAAATAGTGGTTTGGTTTATCTGTGTATCATGTGTGTTCTGCTGACAGGAATTTATACGTGTACGATTCTCTTTGCCGTGGTGACTATACTCTTATATTTAATAAATTTTATTTGTGAAAAGCAAAGCTCTATGCAGAATTAAAATATTAGTATTAATTATTAGGAATTTCTTTTTGTTAGACAGGGTCATATAACTTCTTGATTAAAAGAATCTTATAGTAGATGACTAGTTGGTGTAAATTGAATGTTTTAGCCTGTGTTTTTTACCTATCAAAGACAAAGGGAGAATAATAATCTCAATTATAAAAATACTGAGATGCCCAAATTAATTATGAGATTTGAAAGAGTTGAAAGCCTCCATGTGTAATAGTTTCTCAGTTTGTATAAATGAAATTGTACGAAAACAACGCTTTTATTTCGGGCATTTCAGGTTCTAGAAAAATCAGAAAAAAGACTTCTGTTGTTTTTTAAAGTAGTGAGAAGCATTGAACTGAAAGCCAGGGTACTCAATTTCTAATGCCATCTGTTTGTCCTTGGGCAAATTTCATTCCATCCTGTGCTCTCGGAGCATTTTGTTCTGTAACAGGGAAACCAAAAACCAGTAAAGTCAAGTCTATGGTATATTTGAGGAACTCGGGAGAAAAATGAAATAGAAATTAGATACCCTTGTATAGGCATGAAAATAAGCACCTTTATCATGCCTGTAAGAAATGTAACGATCTAACTTTTTTTATATTTTCTTTATTAACTTTGTAATGATGTTAAGGAATATGAATTTAGGGGAAATAGACACAAGTGTTGGGCAGGGTCTAGGTGGGCAGGAGACTAACTGGGATGTCATGAATCTTTATCTAAACATGCACAGCAGATCCAAACATTCTGTCTGACTTGATTAGGGGAAAAATCAATCAGGCCAGCTAGGCAGTTCAGTCAGGTCATGAATTAGTCAACTAGTTCTTACTGGTCTGAACGGATTAGCTGATATGTTTATTTATTCAACCAGCAAATATCTTTTGGAGCATCAATTATATGCCAAGCAATCTGCTGTGAACACAAAGATGAAACAGACACACTTGCCTTTAAGGCTTTCACAGATTATGTTTGATTCAACTGTAATCCAAGGCTTTGAGTTAAATGCCATCTAAACTGAGTTGAGGGGCAGTGGGCAAATGTCTAGAGGATGAGACACTTCTGGTCAAAATACAGGTAATTCAGGAAAAAGCTCTGCAGAGAGTTTTGGGATTAGGAAAATTTCTTGGCCCAGTTATTGTTTCCATTCTTCAGTCTCAACCCAGATGGCATTCAGCCAAGACTGAGAATAAGCGACTTTGTCTCTAATTTTTTTTTACATTTACTAGCCCAAATTGACTGGCTTTCTTTTTGCCTAGTATCATCCAGAAACTCCTCCTTTTCTTGCTCTTTGATAGAGGACAGAAAATCAGGTGAGTAAGGAAGATATTTCACAGATAAGTAACATGACTAAGGAAAGGGAATAAAGAACCACTGCTCCATATATTAAGATGAGATGCATGATGGAGAAATCACACAGTACATTAGAATGTCAGTGGTAACACTTAAAGGTCATCAACCCTATTAATGAATATATGAATATAAGTAAATGAGGCCCCAGCACGAGATGGAACAGTGATTTGAACTTAGGCCTTGGGTGTGTAGCTCACTGATCTTTAGACCACGGCTTGAAAAGCCGTGGAAAAATGTTTAAATGCCATTTTTTAGTGCTCTTCTTGGTAGTCGCCGTATTCATGTTAGATAGAAATGTGAAGAAGGAGGCATTTGTGTACTTAGGATCATTCTGCAGTGAAGCTTTAGTATTCAGTATGATTACCATATAAAAACTATTCAGTTAGGGCTTCCCTGGTGGCGCAGTGGTTGAGAGTCCGCCTGCCGATGCAGGGGACACGGGTTCGTGCCCCGGTCCGGGAAGATCCCACATACTGCGGAGCGGCTGGGCCCGTGAGCCATGGCCGCTGGGCCTGCGCGTCCTGAGCCTGTGCTCCGCAACGGGAGAGGCCACAACAGTGAGAGGCCCTCGTACCGCCAAAAAAAAAACAAAAACCAAAAAAAACCAAAAAAGACTATTCAGTTAAAGCTATGTCTAATGAGAGAGGAAGAGGCAGTGCTAAATATTCTGTGCTAACAAAATCCAGCTTTTCTGAAGGTGTAAAACCATCCTGGCTTTTGGTGTTCGGATGGTGGGACTGGGGGTTTGCAGGGACAGCACTTTAATCAAAAGACCAATTCATGGATTGTAATGGCACTGGTGAAATGAACAGTACGGTGCTCCCAGGAAGGCAAGGGATTCTTTCAGATTGTTTATGGGAGAGTGAAGGCTTTGTCTTTGCTCTAAAACAACAGGAACTGCTGAGATTCAGTTTAAAAATCCTGTCTAGTTCAGAAGTTTATTTTTAAAATAGATGTCATATCTGACTTAAGATTTTGCTGCATTATTTTTTCTGCACAATATTAATATTAATAACCTACATTCAACATTAACTTAGTTGTTAGTTACTTAGATATTATAACTAAATATTTATTTAAATGGATTAATAATAGCTGAATGCTGCTCTAGGAACCATCTGTCACGTTAATGCTTTATTGCTTTCTGTCCAGATCTCAGTGTGGGTCACCTAGTAGAATTGAATTAATTCGTCAACTTTTTATTCAGTTATACTGGTTTCACCAGTAAGGATTGCCAGAAGGTTCTGCCTAGACTTCAGTGGAAGGATCTCTGAAAGGTGTGGGGCAAGTTGTACCATCAATAAGCCTGAAGCAAGCACATCTGGAGTCTGTGTGGGCTATGCAGACTTAGTCTCTAAAAACACTCTTTCTTAAGGGACATTTTGGTTTAGTTGAAGAGGAGAGCTGGAAAAGGAAGAGGAAGGGAGTGACAGGTTACATAGTCATCATGATGCACAACAACTTCGACTTTGGATCTGGAATTTAGTGTAGCACTGAGAGAGTCTGGTGGAGGTGGGAAGAGAATGGGATGAATTTGACGAGAGGAGATTAACGAATTAAAGGTTCAGATGGTGGCTTCAAAGGATACAAAACCAAAAGGATTCCATTTTCCTTAATTTCTTCTTAAACAAGCATCAAGATACTGAAGCAGAAATCTCGGAAATGATGTTGTATTAACCGATTAAATCCTTACTAAGTAGCTTTTGCATTCAAAGTTCAGTTGGGCAGCTGTGCTGTCTCAAAAGCTTTGAAATCTGATAGTTAAAGGCAGGGGTCCACAAACTAGAATCCCCCGGCCATATCTGACCACTGCCTGTTTTTGTACCGCCTGGGGACTAAGAAAGGTTTTTGGATTTTTTTAAAATGAATAAAATCAGAGGAATATTTAGTGACATGTGAAAATTATATGAAATTCAAGTTTCTGCCCATACATGAAGTTTTATTAGAATGCATCTACGCTCATTTTTTTTTTTTTTTTAACATTTGGTTAATGGCTGCTTTCCTGCTACAAGGGCAGAGTTGAGTAATTGAAACAGACTGTGTAATCTGCAGGCTCTAACATATTTACTCTCTGGCCCTTGGTAGAAAACGTTTCTGAGCTCTGGTTTAAGATAACTCCAGTTCCACTACTGCTTAATTTGGGATTCAGTGATCTCACAGCTAAGTTTTATTGAGGACTTTCGTGTGTTGAGCATTTTTCTCTGAGCTTTACTTACGTCATTTAGTCCTCAGAACACTTTCATGAGATTGCTGCTATTTTTCTGTATATTTTAAAAGAAGAAACTGAAGCACAGAAATGTTAAAACCTTGCCCCTAAATCACATAGCTATTAAGTAATGGAATTGAGATTTGAACCCTGGGCAATCTGACTCCAAAGACTATGCTGTATGCTTTCTAATTCTCAATTTCTCATCTTTAAGATATGGATAGTAATACCTTTTAAAATAGATTTATTATTAGGATTGAATTTGTTAAAATATATAAAGCCCTTGATATAAAAAGTTGATATGTAATATGTTCTTCATTTCTTTCTACCTTGTATGCCAATTTTTCTTAAGGCTCTCCTAGTTTACTTGTTAACATACAAATTTGAGATCCTGGACCCAGAGATTGTGGGAGGGAGGCTAAAAATATACTTTGTGAAGAGTACCCCCAAGTTATTTCAATGCACATGGTCAGGGTGGCACTTTGAGAAATCCTGGGTCATTGTGGGTATGAGGAGGGAAAGAAGAGAAGATTCTGCCCTCCAAAAAGATCAAACTTGTGTATGTAAATATATAACCATCATAATGAACATCCAAATCGAAAGTTATGAAGGGGTTCTGTAGAAATTCAGATGAGGGAGAGCTTATTGTAGGAATCAATTAAAATTATGGAATAAGAAGTAGCAAAGGTCATAAAAACACATAAAGAAAGACAGTGAAAACTGGCCAACTATAAGCTGTCCTAAATAAATGAATAAACTAATGTGGGAGCTAACTTGAGAGGGCATTTACAAGACATTTCTGAAAAGTCAGGCTGTCCAGGTGTCTTCCAGGAGTAGACACAGGGACCCTACACAAGAAGGAATCTTGGTCCGCACCTTCAGGGAGTTTACGGTTAAGTCCGGGAAGCAGTGATGGAAACAATGGTTACAGTACAGTGTTGCAAGTTCAGTAACACACTTATGATCAGCCTTGCATATCTCTAAGGAAGACATACCAATCCATTCCCCCTTGGGAAAGCAAGCAGGTTTCATTGAGGGGTCACCAGCATTACTGGTGAGAAGCCAGATGAAACACGAAAACCATGATATGCAAAAGAACAAGAATAACCAAGGAACATCAATGGAGCAATTTGTGACGATGTCAAAGAACAGCACATAATTTTTGTACCGAAATGCGACCTAAATGCAGAAGGCTTAGGTCAAAGTACCTATGAACAAACAATTTTAACTTTAATAGATATGTTAATTGTAAAAGAGGCACACGCACACTCTTCCCACTCTCCCTCCCTCTCCCTCTCTCTGAATTTAACAAGCGTAGATAGTTCATAGTTACCATAGTCACCAGTTTTAGGGAACTTGGTGATGTGGGATGCAAAGATCCACAAAAGGTCCACTCTCAGGGCTTTTTGTTCAAAGCCTTACTATGGTTCTCAAGATGAGCTCCAAATCAAATATGAACTTTTGAAATAATACAGATGACTAAAGTTAAACTGACTTTATGTCCAAATTTTCTGGTATAAGAACCCTCTATCTTTGGCCTAACTTCCCAAGATTAGCCTCCTTCAAAGTGTGTCCCTCCATCTTCCTTACCTTCCCCTTTTTTTCTGTATTTTGAAATATTTCAAATATGGAATGTAACACCACTACCAAGTGTCATCAGCTCTCAACGTTTTGCCGCATTTGCATCTTTTTGGTCTTGATTGTAAATAACATGTTAAAGATACAGTAAACCTAAAAGCCTCCTTTATATGCCTTTTCAATCTTTTCCCCTTCACTCTTTCTTTACAATTAATCACTACTATATAACCTTGGCATTGATCATTCCCAAAAAGTTTTAAAATTTTTGCTATGCTAGGCAGTGATAAAAAATATAAAGTACTGATGTCATATATTAAAATTTCTAGTATTGTTACATGTATAAATCTGAAGGACGCATTTTTATTTAAAACTGTGTTTTGCGGTTTATTCATATTGAACTTTGCAACTCTAGTTTGTTCATTTTAACTACTGTCTAACAGTCCATAGTGACTGTGCCACAAGTTATTAATCCAGTTTCTTGGTAAAGGATATTTGGTTTGTTTCCAGCTTTTAGCTATGACAGATGATATAGCAATGAGTATTCTTAAAGGTATCTTCTTGTATACCTGTATGAAATTTCACCTGGGGCAATGGTCTCAACAATGGCTGGAGATTGCAGTCCCTCCATCTTTGAGCCTCATTTTAGGGATTCTTATTCATTTGTTCTGGGCAGGGCTTAGGTAATAGTATTAAAGATCAAACAAGCAAAACTCTCCTTAGGCAATTTTAGCCTGTAGCAGTAATTGAGAATCTATCTCTAAACCAAGAGTGTAGTTGCTGTTTCACAGAATACGCATATTTTCAAATTTGTTAAATTTATTGACAACTTATTCTTCCTGTAACAGTGTATGTGTGTCCCAGTTAAACTAAATCCTCATCAATACTTGAATCTGTCTCTTTATTTTTGTTTGTTTAACTGTGAATCTTAACTGAAATGCTATACCATGTGGTTCTACATTTTTATTTCCTAGATTACTTGTGAGAAGAGTCTTGCTTTTGTTTTATTATATACTTAAATCCCCATTACTGTGAACTTCCCATTTATTTGTTTTGCTCATTTTTCAATTGGATTTTTAATCTTCTTCTTACTTTTTTGTATGTTTTTAATATTATCCAAATATTGTTCATATAGCAATTATATGTGCTGCTAATATTTTCCTCAAGTGTGTGATTGTTTTCGCTTTGTTTATGGTTAAGTTTTTTTCATGCTGACATATTTTATTTTGATGTAATCAATTTTATTCATGATTTTCATTATGATTTGCGTTATTTGTGACTTATTTTAGAAATTCTTCCGTATATTGAAATGATAAAATATGTTCTTTCTCCTGTATTTCTTTTAAAAGCTTAAAATTTTAGCTTTTCAAATTTGGATTGTTAATCCATCTGGAATTTATATTTGTGTATGTTGTAAGCTCATTATAGTAGCTAGAGATTAAATGGAGAACAGACAGTAGTAAAGTAGGCTGGTGTCCTATGTGCCAGTGGTATAGAGTATTGGAGGAGAAGCAGATTGCAAATAAGTTGTGCTGCCTAGGACTGGTTGGCAAGGTTTGGGATATGTATTAGTTCACAAGGGCCACCACTGTGACCACAGACTGGGTGCCTTAACCAACAGAAATTCATTTCTCACAGTTCTGCAGGCTGGAAGCCCAAGATCAAGGTGTGGGCAGGTTTGGGCTCTTCTGAGACCTCTCTCCTTGGCTTGAAACTGGCTGTCCTTTCCCTGTGTCCTCACATGGTCCTTCCTCTATCTGTGCATACCCTTGGTGTCTCTTTGTGTATCCAAATTTCCTCCTCTTAAAAGGACACTAGTCAGATTGGATCAGGGCCCACCCTAATGGTCTATTTAACCTAATCACCTCTTTAAGGCCCTATCTCCAAATACAGTCCCATTCTGAAGTACTGGGGGTTGGGCTTCAACATAGGAATTTGGAGTTTCAGCCCAGGACAGGATATATTGAGTTTGCTTTATTTTTAGGACAACTTGACATGTACATAGCTCCTGGAAAGCAGTCATGGTAGCTCTGGGATCTCAGAGAATGAAAGTGGAAGCTGTCAGGCCTCCAAAGGTCTAGGCCTGGAGCTGACACAGTGCCACTTCTGCTTCATTCCATTGGTCAATGTAAGTCACAGGGCCGGCACAAATTTTAGGGGAGGGGAAACAGATTCCACATACAAGCACAGAGAGAATCCTTGGTGGCCATGATTGCAGACTAAGAATGTGGTCACAGAGGTGAGAAGAGAACAGTGGGAGTTCACTCTCAGATTCCAAGGAAGAACAGTGATTTGACTTACTGTGTTTGGTGTCTCCTTTTCGCAGGCTGCAGGTTCGTAGTTCCCGTTGTTTTCGGTGTCTGCCCCCCGTGGCTAAGGTTGGTTCAGTAGGTTGTGTAGGCTTCCTGGTAGAGGGGTCTGGTGCCTGTGTTCTGGTGGGTGGGGCTGGATCTTGTCTTTCTGGTGGGCAGGACCACGTCCGGTGCTGTGTTTTGGGGTGTCTGTGACCTTACTATGATTTTAGGTAGCTCTCTGCTAATGGATGGGGTTGTGTTCCTGTCTTGCTAGTTGTTTGGCATAGGGTGTCCAGCACTGTAGCTTGCTGGTTGTTGGGTGGAGCTGGGTCTTAGCGTTGAGATGGAGATCTCTGGGAGAGCTTTCGCCGTTTGATATTATGTGGAGCTGGGAGGTCTCTGGTGGTCCCATGTCCTGAACTCGGCTCTCCCACCTCATAGGCTCAGGCCTGACACCCAGCTGGAGCACCAAGACCCTGTCAGCCACACGGCTTTTGGGAAGTCTGCGGTCTTCTGCCAGCGTTCAGTAGGTGTTCTGTAGGAATTGTTCCACGTGTAGATGTATTTTTGATGTATTTGTGGGGAGGAAGGTGATCTCCACGTCTTACTCCTACGCCATCTTGAAGGTCTCCAGGACAGTGATTTGAGAGGCATATAATTCAAAGTTTTAAACATGGCAGAGTAATCAAACAGGATATGGAACAGAGGCAGTCCCTGGATTTGGCAGTCAGTAAGGACTTGGCAAACAATGAGATTTGGGGGATACAGAAGAGCATGGATTTGAATTTAAGGATTTGAATTCAATGGAAGTGGGGGGGAATAAAACAGTGAGCAGAGAACTACAACTGCACACACACAAGTACCTAGATCAAAGAGAGGAAATGGGAGACACAAAGAGACAGGCTTCTTTGAGTTGTGTGGAGGAAATGGAAACGGGAAAGGAGGTAATTATAGATGGTATCTCCATCGCAGGGGCACATATAAAATCTGCAAGATCCAGGCCCTGCCTTTCATTTAGGTTGTCATCTTTCAGACCTCTCTCCTATAGTGATGTGACTAGAATATGAGGTGAAGTCTGGCCTTATTTGGGGGAGATACTGAGGAGGGATTTCTCACTGAAGATTTTTTTCACTAAACAGCAGATAACTTCCAGAGAGAGCTTATGTTCTTGTGGTGACTTTTGGTTGGGTAGATTGTTTTCAGATGGCACACACACCTCACGAAATCTGCCAGAAGAGTCTGTGGCGGGGATCATTAAATGAGTGTTCCTGGCCTGCTGTCCGTTTTTGTAAATAAAGTTTTATTGGAACACAGCCACAGTCATCTGTTTATGTATTGTTTGTGGCTTTCCTGCTGCACTGGCAGAGTTGAATAGTTGAGAAAGAGACCATATGACCCACAATGCCCAAAACATTTATTATCTAGCCCTTTTCAGGAAAAGCTTCCCAATCCCTGCTGTATGATACTGAGAACTTACTCTGAAGTGTTGGCATTTAGCAGGCAGCCAGGGCAGCCTAGGGTAATGGATTAGGAGAAAGTTTGGTAATTGACAAGCCACTGCTGAAGGTCATAGAGACCATGCTGGGGAAGGGGCATTATTCAGAAAAGTCAGGCTCAGGACAGTCCCCAAGAGGGTGGCCAGATTCAGCAAATAAAAATAACAGAGTACCTAGTTACATTTGAATATCAGATTAAAAAAAAGGTGTTTTTTTTTTGTATACGTATATAATTTGGGGGACCTACTTATTCTAAAAAAGCCTTGTTGTTTATCTGATATTAAATGTTGACTGGGGTCCTGGGTTTTCTGTGTCTACCCTAGTCTCCAGGCATCAGAGTGGTGCTTAAGAGTAGACTCGGAACACAGACTGCCTAAGTTCAGATATTGGCTCCACCTCTTCCTGGCTGAGTGACTTTTGGTAGCATATTTAGCCCTGGATGGCCCAGTTTCCTCATCTGATATATGAGAATAGTAATAGTTTTCACTTTAAAGGATTACATGGGGATTAAGTGAATTCACATATACAAAGCATCTAGAACAGTACCTGTCACAAGTCTTCTATATGTGTTTACTTTTATTAATTATGCAGCAGAATATACCAGGATGAGGAGAACTTTGAATCTTCCTGAATACAAATGCTGTGAAGGACTATATAAACAGAGACGGTGCTCAGAGAGGCAAGTATCAAGTCAGAAACAGATTGACTTGTCTGGCATCCATTTAGAAGCAACTGACATGGACTGCAGTCTCTCCTTAGAGCGTGCATTTTTTTTTCCCCCCCGGTACGCGGGCCTCTCACAGTTGTGGCCTCTCCCACTGCAGAGCACAGGCTCCAGACGCGCACACCCAGCAGCCGTGGCTCACGGGCCCAGCCGCTCCGCGGCATGTGGGATCTTCCCGGACCGGGGCACGAACCCGCGTCCCCTGCATTGGCAGGCGGACTCTGAACCACTGCGCCACCAGGGAAGCCCGCATTTTTTTTTTTAATGCAATTGATCTAAGATGCAGAATCCCTTATTCTTAAAGTATCCTGGGATCCCAGAGCGACATCATCATTCCAAATCACTAAGCAGACGTTATATATTTGTTGCATAACAAGAAATTGGGTGGGACACTTTTTTCTTAATCAGTAGATCTTAGGCAGCATTACCTTATCTTGGAATGGTCCCAGCTATTTACCATCATAGATCCTACTCCAAAAGAGACTATTTCTTAAATTCCTCAAAATGGAATGTGCTCTAGTAAAGTAAAAAGAGCAGTGGTCGTATCCCTGATTCAAATGATATCTCCTAACTAATGAGTTTTTACAATTACAGAACAGCTTCTATTTTATACTTATGACTGATTTTTCATAGTGCCTTTAAATCTAGGGCATAATGTGACAATTCAGAAAGTGATAGCAACATGGAAACTGAGGCTAAAGTCAGGTTTTGATCTTTGACAGATCAAAGTAGGTTTTAAAACTGAACTAGCCTTGTCAGGACACACTAAAGGTCTAGACCAAAAGTTCTTCTCCTGTGATTACAACTTACATTCTCTTGTAAGCTAAAGATTTAATTTAATTATTTATTTTTAATTTTTTAATTGAAATGTAGTTGATTTATAATGTTGTGTTAGTTTCTGGTGCACAGCAAAGTGATTCAGTTATACATACATATATATTTTTTCAGATTCTTTTCCCTTATAGGTTATTACAAAATATTGAGTAGAGTTCCCTGTACTGTGTAGTAGGTTCTTGTTGGTTATCTTTTTTATATATAATAGTGTGTATATGTTAATCCCAACCTTCTAATTTATCCCTCCCCCCACCCCTCTTTCCCCTTTGTAACCATAAGTTTGTTTTCTATGTCGGTGAGTCTCTTTCTGTTTTGGAAGTAAGTTCATTTGGGTCTTTTTATTCTTTTCTTTTTTTAGATTCCACATATAAACAGTATCATATATTTGTCTGGCTTCATTTAGTATGATAATCTCTAGGTCTATCCATGTTGCTGCAAATGGGATTATTCCAAGATTTTATTTAAATTCATTTCAAAAATTACTGTTTCCTTTTTTACTAGCTCTTTGCCTTTAACCCCTGTTCATCTTTCTAACAGTGTTATTCACCTAAACAGAGCTCATTGTACAATGTTATTTGTATCCAAGCTTTTTCATTGTTTTAGTCTTAAATAGTCCTGTCTAGTGACCACGTGCTGGAAATAGAGGCACAAGCTTTCTCTTGGCATGGATTCCTTGTACATATGCAATATAAGGCTTTTATTTGTGTCCTGACAGTAACAGATGACTTATGGAAATACTGGGTGGTTGAGCAATAGATGCCCTGAATGAATGGTCCAAGAATAACACAGCACACTCTGAATTACAAAACATTTCAGAATCATGATGATGAGGGAAAATAACTTACAATTATTTTCAGAATTCATTAAGAATTTTAATTGATTAGGAGTTTAGATATATGTGCTATTGAGTCAGTACCAACAAATTATCTATCTATCTATCTTAGGAGGAGAAATGTTATGGGAGGAAAAGCTAATGGATAAATATGAAAAATATTGTAGGGAATGCAAAATTGTGCAAAGATGTAATATGTCTCTAAGCCAACACAATTTGGTTTGATACATGATCCTTTTGTTTTACGGTTTTAAAATGCATCTCACAGCCCAAACCATTCTTTACTCTTCTCCTTGGGGAAATATGCAAAGACAGGCAGTTCCACACAGGTCTGCCCCACTGGAAGGTTTTTATTTCAATGCTATCAACTTCTATTCTCTGCAATCATTTTTCTTTTATTCTCAGTATCCATTGTTTCCAGTAATTCACTTGAGCGATCTGAGCACCGCTGAGAACAACTGTGAGAAATCTCTCTGCCTGCCGACTTTGTTGAGAGTGAATTTTGAGAGGGAGGTTATTTCCGAGTCTATGGACAATAGATAAATGGACTGAAATTAAATTATTATTATCTCACACAATCACCTTGATAAGAAAATACAATTTTATTTTTTTGCCGTACAGAAATGCCCTTAAATCATATCTGGTAACCTTGATCCCCAGTATTATGTGTGATAATGGTGTTTACTATTTTCCAGTAGGGAGGAAGCCAAGGAGGCGTCAGGGCAAGCTCTTACCTCCCCTTACTCATAGCGCAACTTCTCCTTGGTCATCTATCCTGTGATGACCTCAATTTTAATTTCTTTATCAGTGGCTATTCTATTGTATAAGGTAATGCATTCAGTATAACATGTGAATAAGTTCACAGGGAAAAAAAACCCCACTGAGTTATAAGGTTAATTTGGTTGTTTAAGCAGTTTTACCTGAAACGTACTCATGATATCTCTCTGATTGTTATTATCATCATAATCATCAGCATCGTAATTCTCACCATTATCGTTGATTTTATTAATTTTAAAGCCCTAACTATATGATATCACAGTTACAGATTTACCTAATTCAGTCACCTTAAATAAGTCAAATCTGTTTTTTAAAATTAATAAAGGCGATCAGGTCCGTCTGATTGTTCAGAAATAGACAGTCTAACTGATGCCTTGCCATTATTAGGCTGATTGGAGTGCTGGTCAGTTGCTTTCAGCTGACCAACTCCCAGATGACTGTGAAGCTTCATAATGTGCACCTTTTTTGCATCAACTGTGTGTATATAGAATAGAAAACAGGTCTCTGTGCTCTTGAGGTTGGAAGGGATTCTCTATGTTATATAGTAGTCTTTCACTTAATAGTTGTAGTGAGGGTGGCTTTGTCTCATGGAAGTTGCCAATGTACCGCCTAGTCTAGGATTGTTATATCTGTTCATCTATTGAGGGAGCAGTTCCTTGGGTTTAAATAATTCATTTTACCAAGTTCTTCTGTTTGGACAAATTAAAAGTAAATTCTTACTGGCGTGAGGTGATACCTCACTGTAGTTTTGATTTGCATTTCTCTAATGATTAATGATGTTGAGCATCCTTTCATGTGTTTGTTGGCAATCTGTATATCTACTTTGGAGAAATGTCTATTTAGGTCTTCTGCCCATTTTTGGATTGGGTTGTTTGTTTTTCTGATATTGAGCTGCTTGTAAATTTTGGAGATTAATCCTTTGTCAGTTGCTTGATTTGCAAATATTTTCTCCCATTCTGAGGGTTGTATTTTTGTCTTGTTTATGACTTCCTTTGCTGAACAAAAGCTTTTAAGTTTCATTAGGTCTCATTTGTTTATTCTTGTTTTTATTTCCATTTCTCTAGGAGGTGGGGCAAAAAGAATCTTGCTGTGATTTATGTCATAGAGTGTTCTGCCTATGTTTTCCTCTAAGTGTTTTATTGCACTGTTGGTGGGAATGTAGATTGATATAGCCACTATGGAGAACAGTATAGAGGTGCCTTAAAAAAGTAAAAATAGAACTACCATATGACCCAGCAATTCCACTACCGGGCATATACCCTGAGAAAACCATAATTCAAAAAGAGTCATGTACCACAGTGTTCATTGCAGCTCTATTTACAATAGCCAGGACATGGAAGCCACCTAAGTGTCCATCGACAGATGAATGGATAAAGAAGATGTGGCACATACATACAATAGAATATTACTCACCATAAAAAGAAACTAAATTGAGTTATTTGTAGTGAGGGGGATGGACCTAGATTCTGTCATACAGAGTGAAGTAAGTCAGAAAGAGAAAAACACATACTGTATGCTAACACATATGTATGGAATCTAAAAAAACAAAAAGGGTTATGAAGAACCTAGGGGCAGGACAGGAATAAAGATGCAGACGTAGAGAATGGACTTGAGGACACTGGGAGGGGGAAGGGTAAGCTGGGACGAAGTGAGAGAGTGGCATGGACTTACATATATACTACCAAATGTAAAATAGGTAGCTAGTGGAAAGCAGCCACGTAACACGGGGAGATCAGCTCAGTGCTTTGTGACCACCTAGAGGGGAGGGATAGGGAGGGTGGGAGGGAGATGCAGGAGGGAGGAGATATGGGGATATATGTATAGGTGATTCACTTTGTTATAAAGCAGAAACTAACACACCATTGTAAAGCAATTATACTCCAGTAAAGATGTTAAAAAAAAAATAAATGCTTGCCATGCAAGTTTTTCAAATACAACTATTGATTTCCAATTTGTTTGATCTTAGTCAGTGCAAGTGGAGAAAAAGTGCATGATTAGATCAGTGTGATTGAAAGGAATCAAGTATTATAATAGGCATATTTATTAGCTCTTCCTCTGTGACAGATAGTAAGTTATTTATGGATATAATTACTGTCAACTTTCAACAACTCTATTCACTATTTTTCCTATTATATAGAAGATTTTGGGCTGAGGTGTGTTAATGGAGCAGGGCATGGACAGGGTTTGCTATACCTCTAACCGGGCATCTAACAGGATATGATGTAGGCTGTAACAGTGCTTCTAAAACTCTGATAATTGGATTAATTCAATCAATATGTAATGTCTTTAAACCCCAAGGGGATCACACATGAATGACATTTAATCAGTGATATTACCACATCTAAAGAAAGAATGATTCCAGTGAAAAAAAGTGGAAAGCCTGGAAAATTGAGATTCAGAAAGTGAAGACCTGCCTAATGTTCTAGTGAGTACTGCTCCACTAAAGGAAGACTCTAGATTTGGGAGATGAAAACAAACTTGTTAATTGAACTTCACTAGAAATGAAATGTAATGCTATTACTATCAACACCTCATTGCCCTGGATCTTTTATTTCATATTTACCAAGCGAACTTCTGCTGAAAAGATGTGGGTTCCCAATAATCATGCTAATAACAGCTCAAAGTAGTTCATTATTACTATGTGCCAGACACGGTTCTGGGTGCTTTATATGTATTAGTTCATTTAATTCTTATAACAACACTCTGAAGTGGAAGTCATTATTATTAGCCGCATTGTACAAATGAAAGAACTTGATTCCACAGAGACTAAGAAACTTGCTCAAAACCAAATTGTTAGTAAACGACAGAGCTGGGATTCACCCTGGGCCAGTCACAACTCAAAGTCTGAGATCTTAATCATTCTGAAACGCTGCCTTGTTGAATCTGGGACAAGAGAAGCCTTAGAAGGAGGGTAGGTACTAAATCACTGGAATAATGTGACTGCTGTTTTATATTAATGAAGGTCATTGAGGTATAATGGTAAGAAGTACATAGATCAGCCTCGTGCATAGTCAGTTAGCAGGACTTCATTGCAGAAAGACTAATCTCTCCACGTTACTAAGAGCTTTTGGTCTTTGGACTTGAAATCATGACTGCTGGCTCTAGAACTGTAGGGACTATAAGGGGATTACATTTACAAGAACTCAAAGTTACTTTTAAAAATAATCATGTTATTAATAGAGTAATATTGTAAAGATCAATTGAGGTTTTTGTTTTGTCCTGTGAATCGAAAACAATAAAATAGCTATTTTACCAGCAAAATGGGCTTATTCAGGAGTAGTGAAAAATTGCAGTTTGGGACATGCAACTATGGTGAACCTCATACAAGTCTGGTAAAAACAAAGGAGAGGAAATGCTTTTATAGAAGAAAAGGGGTAGGTGCGTGGGGTTGTTATAATCAAAAAGTCCATAGGTGGAAACTGGGAGTTTGAAGTATGGTGGCTGTTCATTTGCTGAGTTGTGACAGTTCTTACTGGCTGAGCTGTTGCCAGGCAAGAGGATCTTTCTTCCTCCTGCCTGTGATACTAACGTAGGTCACTTCCTCCCAGAGATGCTAGGTATGTCTCTTCCTGTTTGGGTCTGTATTAACTTAGGGTGGTACATGATGAGAGCTTCCCCTTCTGGCCTCCTGACTCCATCTTAGTGAGGTTTCTCTCTAGCAACTTTCACAGTCCATTTGTAGGACTCAGAAGTGTTTTAAAAAGTAAAGTTGATGGGGAGGGTGGGAGGGACGGAGACGCAACAGGGAAGACATATGGGAACATATGTTTATGTATGACTGATTCACTTTGTTATAAAGCAGAAACTAACACACCATTGTAAAGCAATTATACCCCAATAAAGATGTAAAAAAAATAAAATAAAATTAAAAAAAATAAAAAAAATAAAAAAAAAAAAGTAAAGTTGATTATTTGGTAAACTCCCAGTTGTGTTGGGCAAGTTCTTCTCCCTGGGAAATTAGTCCTGAGAGTTGGCTTGTGTCAATTACCACAGGCAGGAACAGCTGCTAAGCTATTGTTTTCTTGGCATTTACAAAAATAGCTTTCAAGTTGTTGTTGTAGTTTTAAAAGTAATACATTTTCTCTGTATTCTCTTCTCTCCCCAAAACCCATCTCAAGTGATCCTAGCACCATGGGCCACAGTGATGTTCTCTTGTAGCCCTTTAGCTTCTTTCTGGCTGAGATGATCACCTAGCGAATTGGGATCAACCACAGGCACATCCATTAAACAGCTAAATCCAACTCATCATGGCTGTAACCTCACTAGCTCACCTCACTCCCCCAGGCCTAGGCCTCTAATTCTCTCCCATTTCTCACTTACCTAGAATGTTCTCACAATGAACAGAGCTCAATCCAACCAACTTTCCTTGATACTTTGTCTTGCTTACCCATTTTTAATCATTTCTTGCCTGCCTACCCTGGTAATTTGACCTTCACCTTTGTATGCTGCCTTTTCTCATTAATCAGACCAAGGAAGTTGCTTTCCGAGTTCTGGTTACTTCCACTGATTGCTTTCTGAGCACCAAAAATGACTTCTTTCCTCCCCCTTTTGTTATAAAAGGATTTTCTACTGCCTTCCTGTACCCAACTCAGTAAACATAGCAGAATTTTTTGAAAGAATGAAGGAAGAAAGATGGAAGGAAAGAAGATGGACAAAAGGGAAGGAGAGAGGGAGGGATGGGGGGGAGACATCACTCATTTGATACCTTATCAGAAATTCAGCTGCTTCTCAAATATTTCTTCCTATCTCTTCTCAATATAGTGAAAGGCCATTTACTAATGCCTACCAAAGAGAATAGAAATAATTCAATGAATAATTCTTTGTTTAGTTTTCTAATTGATTTTTATTGATGGATAATTGTAAGACCTAATGTGTTGATTTTAGGTATATATTGTCTTTGGAAGTATTGATCATATTTATTATATGTCAACACTCTGAGAAAATAAAATATAATCATAGAAACTAAAACATTTATATATAGACAATAGGGGCTTAAAGTTGCAATAGCACCTTAGTTAAAGTAAATGGTAATCCCCTATGTTCAAAGTTATCCTGACTGTAATTTATGAATTAGCTATTTGGTTTCTTTTGTTGGGTCATGATTTTATATTAAAGTGGAGAAATAAAGGTAGAATGACATGGTCATACAATATCATCATCTTCAGAAGCTTGAGACAGTTTAGGATAACATAAGCTTCATCCTCACACCTTTTACATGAGAATGAGTAGAACTAATTTTATTCTCTTTTCTAGAAATGAAGAAATTAAAATAGGAATTCTCTGTGAATTCACAAAATCTGAATACCACTTTTAGAAATTGTTCTTCTTTAGAATACATTTCTCCTCATTAGAGTTGCCATGATTTGAAAGTTCAAATGTGGCAAGAAGTAGCATGTTTAGTCAGAGAAAATTTATTGAGGTATATATGATGGCAAATGCAAAGGAGTCAAGTTTATAGCAACTGAGTGTATAAAAGGTAAGGTTGCTGAAAGATTTTCTACATTCAAATGTCAGCTCTAGGATTCACTGAAACATAAATAAGTCTTCAAAGTTTGCTCCCTTCCCTTGTACCCTCTTGACTTTCCAGGGACTTCTAAAGTGATGTTGAGCCCAGATCTACCTTCTCAGAGCAGCACTCTTATCCAGAAAATGGCTATCCCCATTCTTTCCCTTAAATAGGCAAAAATCCTTATTTATTCCAAATGTCGCTGCTAAGGGCTAGTGGTCCCGCTGGAAATTTTCTGATAAATTTATGTGGAGTCTATTTCATGTGATATGTATCTTCTTTTAAGGAACAAGTTCTTAAACACAGATGATGCACTCTCTAATGCTGAAATGGCAGGTATCTGTAGCAGATTGATAGGGGGAAATTAGGGATGTGAGAGCTTTGGGGGATTTTAAGTCAAATAACCTCATTGGACCTCCTGTACATGCTTCCTAAACTTGGACCTACTGAAGCTTTGTGTACGAGTTCTAGAAAGTGATGCTCTGCTGAATCATATTCAGGGCTGTGGTACATTGTTACATTAATAAGTACAAATGAGTAACACCTCCTCTTATCCATGTCCCTGTCTAGTTCTCTTCCACAATCACTATGGGCTTGGTCATATGACTTGATAAGACCAATGGGTCATTAGCAAATATGAACTCAAGTAAAGGCTTGTTCTTTTTTGCGAGAATACACATTCCTTTTATTTTTTTAAGATTTTTATTGGAGTGTAGTTGCTTTACAATGTTGTTAGTTTCTGCTGTACAGCAAAGTGAATCAGTTATATGTATACATATGTCCCCTCTTTTTTAGATTTCCTTCCATTTAGATCACTTCAGAGAATTAAGTAGAGTTCCCTGTGCTATACAGTAGGTTCTCATTAGTTACCTATTTTATACGTAGTCTCAATAGTGTATATATGTCAATCCCAATCTCCCAATTCATCCCCCTTACCCCCTCCGTATCCATAAGTTTGTTCTCTACATCTGTGTCTCTATTTCTGCTTTGCAAATAAGTTCATCTGTACCATTTTTCTAGGTTCCACATGTAAGTGATGTTATGTGATATTTGTTTTTCTCTTTCTGACTTATGTCACTCTGTATGACAGTCTCTGGGTCTGTCCACATCTCTGCACATGGCACTATTTCGTTCCTTTTTATGGCTGAGTAATACCCAGAGAAAACCATAATTCAAAAAGATACATGCACCCCAGTGTTTATTGCAGTACTATTTACAATAGCCAGGACATGAAAGCAACCTAAATGTCCATCAACAGAGGAGTGGATAAAGAAGATGTGGTACATATATACAGTGGAATATTACTCAGTAAAGGCTTGTTCATACACACTTCGGTTTCACCCTCGAACCCCAGGATGCCTAAGATAGCCTGCCTTATAAGGAAGGTAGAGGAAAACCAAGGCACTCTGACTGACAGTATCAGCCAACTGCTAGCCATGTGGCCACTGGGGTCAGCCAGCCCCCAGCTGACCTGCTAATTGACTACGTCTGCATAAGTGAGTCAAGTCAACCTAACAGGCAGCAAAGACAACCTCCCCAGTGAAGCTCTGCCTAAGTTGCCAACCCAAACAGCTGTAAGCAGATAAATGGTTCTTGTTTTTAGCCACTGTTTTGGAATGGTTTGTTTTTCAGCTCTAGATAACCAAGCAATGTCTGCTAAAAAGTGTGTTGGTAATTTACTAAAAACTAGGTAAGTTTTTGTCACTATCCATAGCATGATATTGGGTAAATTATATACTCTGAGACTCAATTGGCTAATAGGTAAAATAGGAATAATATTAGTGCCTTTCTGTTTACATTTCTTTAAATTACATAGGTCATTTAGTTGTCCTTTTTCCAGCTGCAGAGACAGAGATTTGTGGGGTTAAATGACTTTATCAAAGTCACAAAAAATACTAGTTGGCAGAAATTAAATTAGCTCTCCTTTATATGAGTAATAAACACTTTAGTTTTAAATGCTATGGGATGAGATAAGAGGAGGAGAAGTCACATTAAAAAAAAAAAGCAAAACCATAAAATACCCAGGATTAAACTTGACAACAAAGAAATAAGACTAATAACAGGATTTATCAGAGGATGTAAAATGAGACTGGCATAAACAGAGAGGCCTGCCAGGTTCCTGGGAAGACATGATATTCTTAAGGTGCCAGATACGTCCAAATCCATACATTTAATTTCAGTCGACACTCTATTTTGTTGTGGTTAGAAACTGAAAAGCTGATAGTAGTGCTGTTCATCTGAAAGAATAATGTATGAAAATGGCCAAGAACTGTAGTTAGAAAACAGAAAAAGAAATTTGTGGAAAAGATAAAAACATTGGTGAAATAGACTGTGAAGCAGTTGTAATTGAAATAGTATGGTTCTGGCATCCTCACTCTTCGGTAACGTTCTTGCATCCTATTTCATTGAGAAAAATGGAAGCAATTAGAAGAGAATTTCCATATGCTCTCACCACTACATGTGTCAACCTGTCTACATCTGTATCCAGATTCTTTGTCTCCTCTAGTATCATTATTGATAAGCAGTTCATGTTCTTGTCCAATACCAACCCTTTTATTTTACAAACTGTATCTCCTTTTGCCTGTTAGACTGCGTTTTAATAATTATCTCTTGGGCTTCCCCGGTGGCGCAGTGGTTGAGAGTCCACTTGCCGATGCAGGGGACACGGGTTCGTGCCCCGGTCCAGGAGGATCCCACATGCCGCGGAGCGGCTGGGCCCGTGAGCCATGGCCGCTGAGCCTGCGCATCCGGAGCCTGTGCTCCGCAACGGGAGGGGCCGCGGCAGTGAGAGGCCCGCGTACCGCAAATAATAATAATAATTATTATTATCTCTTCTCTCTCTTGCATCACCTTGCCCTGCTCCCTTGGATTATCTACCAGTGTACAGTTATGCTGTTATTTTTCTTGGTTTGAAAAAAGGAAAAAAAAAAAGTCTCGCTTGACTCCTTATCTTCCTCAAGTTTCTGCCCCATTTTTCTTCCAGCCAAACACCTTTAAAGAAATTTCTGTAATCACTCGTTCCACTTCTCTTCTCATCCTCTGGAAATCATTGCAGTCTTTGGTACAGTCATCTCACTCAAACTTCAAACTTACCTGTCCATCCATCTGTTCAATATACTTAGGCATCTGAAACTTAACAAGCTCAAACCTAAGCTCCTGAATCTTGCCACCCCAAAATATTCATCTCGCAGTCCTCTCCACTTAAAAAAATGGCAACAACGTTCTTCTAGCTGCTTAAACCCAACACTGTGATGTTATCCTCTGTGTTCCTTCATGCCTCATAACAACAAATCCTGTTAATTCTAGTTTGCAAACATTTTTAGAAACTCTTCCATCACTATCACTATCACTGTCATTCAAATGATCATTTTTCCTCTCCTGGCTTACTGCCATAAGCTCTTAACTTATCTTCCTTCTTAAGCCTTCCATACTGCTTCCATGTAGTTTAGTTTAAACTACAGCTAAATTAAAATATCCACACTAAAGAGGTCCTCTAATAATCAATATGGCTAATGTCATCTTTCTTGAGGAAGTTGTAGCAGATGTGGGTTCAAACTCAGATTCAACCATTTAGTATCAGTCTGACTATAGGTAAATCATGAAAATTTTTAGCCCTTGCTCCTTTTTTAATGAAATGTGTGTGTCATTTGCTCCCTCTACCCCATAGAGATTTTGAGAGGATTGAACAAATACAGAGCACATCTGTGTATGTGAAGTTTGTAAAGCACTACCCAAATACAAAGTGATAATAATAAAGTGATAGTCTAATTACTATGACAACAGGATAAATGATTGTTCACTGTATAATATTTCTTCAAGTGTCATAAAATATTAACAACAATTTTAGGTTACTAGAAACCATACTGTAATAACCACTTCATAGAATCTACTGCACAAAATGAATGGGAGGATGGCGTGAAGAGTGTAGCACAGCCACTTTAGGTGGGTTTGTAAAGATTTATTAAGTCCAAGGAGCAATCTGCAGTATAGTAAATTGGCATTTGAGGGGTGTCACAAATAATAATGTAATACATCTTGCACTACAATGCACAGGTGTCCGAAGGCTATTACAATCTAAGCATTGCACTAAAATTGTATGAGGTTAATAGCATGGCTGCTGTGAGAAGGGTACTCAGAAAAGAGCTTTAAAAAAAAAACTATTTAGTACAATTACTGCTACCTTCAGTTCAATAAAACCACAGCAACTCAAGAAATTAAATTCTCTGCTTCCAATTCAGCCACTATTCTTTAAGTAATAACTGCAGGATAAAATAATTGTGTATCAGAAGGACGTCTGAAACCTTAGGCTTACTAGATTCAACCCATGTGTAAGGGATTGTTGAAACCTAACTGAGGATCTAGGAGATATTGGGCCTCTCAATATCAGGCTCCTTTTAGAAGGAGTTAAATGAGCCCTTTCTAGTAAGAACTTTGGTATGAGATTCTTTTATTTTTGGAATATCCTTTGGATCTATTGCAAAGGCATAGTGTATTTGATGCATCCCTTTTATAGACTGTATCCTTGTATCAGTTCTTGAGTCAAATTTCTCGATTTTGTTCAACTGATTAATTATTTAGTCGACACTCCCCGCAAATACAGGTTTAGTTCTGAACACAAAGGAAATAATAAAGCTATAATGCTTTTTCTATGCTATACTCAGTTAAATCCAGCATTATATCTTCTGCCTAATGAAAAAAGGTATTTTATAAGTTTAAAAACGTTACTCAGATATTGGGATAGAAAATTAATTTTATGGGCAGAAGTTAAGGGAGCCAGCCTACCTTAAAGACGATAAAAGGGCTTCATAATTGTCATTCCTATAAACCATTTTTCATACCAGTTTCTGTACCTGCTAGGAATTATGCTAGGGGTTGGAGCCACAGGATGAGCAGGAGAGAGACAGTCCCAGATGTGCTGTTTTTATATAATGTTCAGATGTATGGCCTCTTATTTTCTGAGATTTCCAGACTCTATTTCCCTCCCCTATTTCTTTTGGACATTCTCTTTCCTTCCTGCGTACTTTTGAGGTCGTGCTCCATTTGAATTTTATTTCGGGCTGACTCTCTTTAATGTGAGGATTTAGCCAAGAAGGGATTTTCAGTTTGTGGGTCTGGAGAGCTCATGGCATCCTGATGGCTTCACCTCCTATAGACATTTCATGGGACCCCTGCAATTATTTCTTGACTAGAGTTTCAGCTGAAGTGCTCACACCAACTCGTCCTTTCCTCTGAGTACCTATTGACTGTTTGAGGTTCCCTTTCTTCCCCGTACTTCCTCCTGCATCTTTGCTGATGACACACAGGTCTTTTAGTTGTCATGATTTATCCATACCTTCTCATATGTGGGGCTACAGATATATTTCACCTCTTTTTCTTGTTGATATGGTCTGTGGGTTTTAGTTTCTCTATTTCAGTTGCTTTTTTTTTTTTTTTTTAAGGGGAATGCAGGGAGACTCAAAAACTCTGCCACCATTACCATCTTCCCAGAACTCAAAACGTGTGTTTTTGAACTTGTCTGGACAAGTAGAGAATCTCTGGGGATGGAATAAAGCCAAGAGTTATAGCCATGCCAGAAGTGATAACTAACAGCACAGCTAGTCTGTACACTGGACTGGAAACTGTGAATCAGGCAGTCGTTCATCAATATCAGAATGTTTTTATTCTTGGAAAGCTTTCTTTCAGGCTGTTAAATCTATACTCACTAGCATTCTATGAATATGTATATGTACATATAGACTGCAGACAAAAACACATAATATTTTGGAACTGGGAACCAAAATGGGATGCTGTATTACCACCTGTGTTTAATTAAATATTTGTGGTAATTGAATGTAATTAAAAATTAAACAACCATTTGGTACAGGATAATATATTTCCTACATCACTTATGTGCTTCAATATGCTCTCTGCTGATTGTTTCAACTTGGATTTGGTGTTAACAGCTCCTACAATTGTCTGTTCTAGTTTGTTGAGTTTTACATTTAAAACACCCTCTGCTTGCATCTCTTTCTTCCCACTCTTCACCCAGTTAAATTCCTCATCATACTCAGGTCTCAGCTTGAATGTCACTTTCTCAGAAAGGCCTTTTTTTTTTTTAACGAATACACACCCAGCTCCAGCTGAAATCTGGTTCTCCTTTTACTCTTTGTAATAATAGTTCTTCTGCAGTTCCTAGGAAGTGTCAATAATGGAATAAACGAATGAACAGCAAAGCAGTATCTCCTTATGGTTTTCATACAATTTTTTGAACTCTGTGATTTTGAAGAGTAAGGTAAACTCAAAACCCATTTCTAAAGAAGGTAGGGTCATAAAGCTTCAGCTACTTCAGTGTCTGAAGCTCTGTGCTGTAGCGCTTAACTGATGGGTTTGTTATTGGAGTAGGAATTATGGCCCATATATTTTCTTTTGAAGGCCCAAGAAGAACAGTGTCATGTAGCTCTTATTATTATTTGTCTGCACAGTTGCTCTAGTACCATATTAGGAACCACTCCCCCCAAAGGGGGGTTTGAATATTTATATAACCTGACTCTACTCCAGGCTTAGGAGTGAGCAACTAAACCAAGTGGGCCCAATCAGGATTTCCTGGCAGGGATATGAAGTCAGGATTTAAGCATCGTTGGACTTTTCAGTACAGGATCTATAAACCTCAGAGATATGGTCACCCATGTGCTACCATGTGAACTTGTAATAAGGAAAGGTGGTATTTTATGAGTTAGAATTATGGTGTACTCAGGCAGAGAGGCAGACATGAGAGATGAAGAGTGTTGTGTTGGCATTTGTACCCCTGGTTACAGGTTTATTCTGAGGCCTGATTGAAGCTAGATCCTTTATGCTCCATAAGACATTTTTATATTCTAAAAATTCTTTTTTTTAGTATAATTTATTTAGTGGCTTTTTGCTAGTTGCAATCTACAGAGACCTAATAAAAGTACTAATTATTAGCTATTTTTTTTAACATCTTTGTTGGAGTACAGTGGCTTTACAATGGTGTGTTAGTTTCTGATGTATGACAAAATGAATCAGCTGTACATATACATATATCCCCATGTCTACTCCCTGTTGCATCTCCCTCCCACCCTCCCTATCCCACCCCACTAGGTGGTCAAAAAGCACCGAGCTGATCTCCGTGTGCTATGTGGCTGCTTCCCACTAGCTATCTATTTGACATTTGGTGGTGTATAAATGTCCATGCCACTATCTCATTTCATCCTAGCTTAACATTCCCCCTCCCCGTGTCCTCAAGTCCATTCTCTACGTCTGCATCTTTATTGCTGTCCTGGCCCTAGGTTCTTCAGAAACATTTTTTTTTCTTTTTTTTGATTCCATATATATGTGTTAGCATACGGTATTTTTTTTTTCTCTTTCTGACTTACTTCATTCTGTATGACAGACTCTAGGTCCATCCACTTCACTACAGATAACTCAATTTGGTTTCTTTTTATAGCTGAGTCATATTCCATTGTATATATGTGTCACATCTTTATCCATTCATCTGTCGATGGACGCTTAGGTTGCTTCCATGTCCTGGCTATTGTAAATAGACCTGCAATGAACATTGTGGTACATGACTCTTTTTGAATTATGGTTTTCTCAGGGTATATGCCTGGTAGTGGCATTGCTGGGTCATATGGTAGTTCTATTTTTAATTTTTTAAGAAAACTCCATACTGTTCTCCATAGTGGCTGTATCAATTTACATTCCCACCAACAGTGCAAAAGGGTTCCCTTTTCTCCACACCCTCTCCAGCATTTATTGTTTGTAGATTTTTTTGATGATGGCCATTATGACTGGTGTGAGGTGATACCTCATTGTAGTTTTGATTTGCATTTCCCTGATGATTAGTGATGTTGAGCATTCTTTCACGTGTTTGTTGGCAATCTGTATATCTTCTTTGGAGAAATGTCTATTTAGGTCTTCTCCCCATTTTTGGATTGGGTTGTTTATTTCTTTGATATTGGGCTGCATGAGCTGCTTGTAAATTTTGGAGGATAATCCTTTGTCAGTTGCTTCATTTGCAAATATTTTCTCCCAATCTGAGGGCTGTCTTTTCGTCTTGTTTATGGTTTCCTTAGCTGTGCAAAAGCTTTTAAATTTCATTAGGTCCCATTGGTTTATTTTTGTTTTTATTTCCCTTTCTCTAGGAGGTGGGTCAAAAAGGATCTTGCTGTGATTTATGTCATAGAGTGTTCTGCCTATGTTTTCCTCTAAGAGTTTTATAGTGTCTGGCCTTACATTTAGGCCTCTAATCCATTTTGTGTTTATTTTTGTGTGTGGTGTTAGGGAGTGTTCTAATTTCATTCTTTTACATGTAGCTGTCCGGTATTCCCAAAACCACTTATTGAAGAGGCTGTCTTTTCTCCACTGTATATTCTTGCCTCCTTTATCAAAGATAAGGTGACCGTATGTACGTGGGTTTATCTCTGGGCTTTCTATCCTGTTCCATTGATCTATATTTCTGTTTTTGTGCCAATACGATACTGTCTTACTTACTGTAGCTTTGTAGTATAGCCTGAAGTCTGGGAGCCTGATTCCTCCAGCTCCGTTTTTCTTTCTCAAGATTGTTTTGGCTATTCGGGATCTTTTGTGTTTCCATACAAATTGTGAAATTTTTTGTTCTAGTTCTGTGTAAAATGCCATTGGTAGTTTGCTAGGGATTGCATTGAATCTGTAGATTGCTTTGGGTAGTAGAGTCATTTCCACAGTGTTGGTTCTTCCAATCCAAGAACATGGGATATCTCTCCATCTGTTTGTATCATCTTTAATTTCTTTCATCAGTGTCTTATAATTTTCTGCATACAGGTCTTTTGTCTCCTTAGGTAGGTTTATCCCTAGATATTTTATTATTTTTGTTGCAGTGGTAAATGGGAGTGTTTCCTTAATTTCTCTTTCAGGTTATTCATCATTAGTTTATAGGAATGCAAGATATTTCTGTGCATTAATTTTCTATCCTGCCACTTTACCAAATTCATTGATTAGCTCCTGTAGTTTTCTGGTAGCATGTTTAGGATGCTCTATGTGTACTATCATCTCATGTGCTAACAGTGACAGCTTACTTGTTCTTTTCCAATTTGGATTCTTTTTATTTCTTTTTCTTCTCTGATTGCTGTGGCTAAAACTTCCAAAACTATGTTAAATAATAGTGGCGAGAGTGGGCAACCTTGTCTTCTTCCTGATCTTAGTGGAAATGGTTGCTGTTTTTCGCCATTGAGAACAATGTTGGCTGTGGCTTTGACATACATGGCCTTTATTATGTTGAGGTAAGTTCCCTCTATGCATACCTTCTGGAGGGTTTTTATCATAAATGACTGTTGAATTTTGTCGAAAGCTTTCTCTGCATCTATTGAGATGATCATACGGTTTTTCTCCTTCAATTTGTTAATATGGTTTAATCACATTGATTGATTTGCATATATTGAAGAATCCTTGCATTCCTGGGGTAAACCCCAGTTGGTCATGGTGTATGATCCTTTTAATGTGCTGTTGGATTCTATTTGCTAGTATTTTGTTGAGGATTTTTGCATCTGTGTTCATCAGTGATATTGGCCCGTAGTTTTCTTTCTTTGTGACATCTTTGTCTGGTTTTGGTGTCAGGGTGTTGGTGGCCTCGTAGAATGAATTTGAGAGTGTTCCTCCCTCTGCTATATTTTGGAAGAGTTTGAGAAGGATAGGTGTTAGCTCTTCTCTAAATGTATGATAGAATTCACCAGTGAAGCCATCTGGTCCTGGATTTTTGTATGTTGGAAGATTTTTAATCACAGTCTCAATGTCAGTGCTTGTGATTGGTCTGTTTATATTTTCTATCTTCCTAGCTCCATCTTGGAAAGTTGTGCTTTTCTAAGAATTTCTCCATTTCTTCCAGGTTGTCCATTTTATTGACATAGAGTTGCTTGTAGTAATCTCTCATGATACTTTGTATTTCTGCAATGTCAGTTGTTACTTCTCCTTTTTCATTTCTAATTGTATTGATTTGAGTGTTTTCCCTTTTTTTCTTGATGAGTCTGGCTAATAGTTTATCAATTTTGTTTATATTCTCAAAGAACCAGCTTTTAGTTTTATTGATCTTTGCTATTGTTTCCTTCATTTCTTTTTCGTTTATTTCTTATCTGATCTTTTGGATTTCTTTCCTTCTGCTAACTTTGGGGGTTTTTTGTTCTTCTTTCTCTAATTGCTTTAGGTGTAAGGTTAGGTTGTTTAATTGAAATGTTTCTTGTTTCTTTAGGTAGGATTTTATTGCTATAATCTTCCCCGTTAGAACTGCTTTTGCTGCATCTCATAGGTTTTGGGTCGTCGTGTTTTCATTGTCATTTGTTTCTAAGTATGTTTTGATTTCCTCTTTGATACCTTCAGTGATCTCTTGGTTATTAAATAGTGTATTGTTTAGCCTCCATGAGTTTGGGTTTTTTTCAGATTTTTTCCTGTAATTGATATCTAGTCTCATAGCATTGTGGTTGGGAAAGATACTTGATATGATTTCAATTTTCTTAAATTTACCAAGACTTGATTTTTGGCCCAAGATGTGACCTATCCTGGAGAATGTTCCATGGGCACTTGAGAAGAAAGTGTATTCTGTTGTGTTTGCATGGAATGTCCTATAAGTATCAATTAAGTCCATCTTGTTTATTGTATCATTTAAAGCTTGTGTTTCCTTATTTATGTTCATTTTGGATGGTCTGTCTATTGGTGAACGTGGTGTGTTAAAGTCCCCTACTATGACTGTGTTACTGTCGCTTTCCCCTTCTATGGCTGTTAACATTTGCCTTATGCATTGAGGTGCTCCTAGTTGGGTGCATATATATTTATAATTGTTATATCTTCTTCTTGGATTGATCCCTTGATCATTATGTAGTGTCCTTCTTTGTCTCTTGTAGTAGTCTTTATTTTAAAGTCTATTTTGTCTGATATGAGAATTGTTACTCCAGCTTTCTTTTGATTTCCATTGGCGTGGAGTATCTTTTTCCATCCCCTCACTTTCAGTCTGTATGTGTCCCTAGGTCTGAAGTGAGTTTTTTTTAGACAGCATATATACGGGTCTTATTTTTTGTATCTGTTCAGCCAGTCTGTGTCTTTTGGTTGGAGCATTTAATCCATTTACCTTTAAGGTAGTTATTGATATGTATGTTCCTATTACCATTTTCTTAATTGTTTGGGGTTTGTTATTGTAGGTCCTTTTCGCCTCTTGTGTTTCCCACTTAGAGAAGTTCCTTTAGCATTTGTTGTAGTGCTGGTTTGGCGGTGCTGAACTCTCTCAGCTTTTGCTTGTCTGTAAAGCTTTTAATTTCTGCATCAAATCTGAATGAGATCCTTGCTGGGTAGAGTAATCTTGGTTGTTTCATCACTTTAAATATGTCCTGCCACTCCCTTGTGGCTTTCAGTTTTTCTACTGAAAGGTCAGCTGTTTACCTTATGGGGATTCCCTTGTATGTTATTTGGTATTTTTCCCTTGCTGCTTTTAATATTTTTTCTTTGTATTTAATTTTTGATAGTTTGATTAATATGTGTCTTGGCATGTTTCTCCTTAGATTTATCCTGTATAGGACTCTCTGTGCTTCCTGGACTTGATTGACTCTTTCCTTTCCTGTATTAGGGAAGTTTTCAACTATAATCTCTTCAAGTATTTTTTCAGTCCCTTTCTTTTTCTCTTCTTCTTCTGGGACCCCTGTAATTCAAATGTTGGTGTGTTTAATGTTGTCCCAGAGGTCTCTAAGACTGTCCTCAATTCTTTTCATTCTTGTTTCTTTATTCTGCTCTACAGTAATTATTTCCACTATTTTATCTTCCAGGTCACTTATCCGTTCTTCTGCCTCAGTTATTCTGCTATTGATCCCTTCTAGAGAACTTTTAATTTCATTTACTGTGTTGTTCATCATTGTTTGCTCTTTAGTTCTTCTACGTCCTTGTTAAATGTTTCTTGTATTTTCTCCATTCTATTTCCAAGATTTTGGATCATCTTTCCCATCATTACTCTGAATTCTTTTTCAGGTAGACTGCCTATTTCCTCTTCATTTGTTTGGTGTGGTGGGTTTTTACCTTGCTCCTTCATCTGCCGTGTGTTTCTCTGTCTTCTCATTTTGCTTCACTTAGTGTGTTCGGGGTCTCCTTTGTGCAGGCTGCAGGTTCGTAGTTCCCATTGTTTTTGGTGTCTACCCCCCAGTGGCTAAGGTTGGTTCAGTGGGCTGTGTAGGCTTCCTGGTGGAAGGGACTGGTGCCTGTGTTCTGGTGAATGAGGCTGGATCTTGTCTTTCTGGTGGGCAGGACCATGTCTGGTGGTGTGTTTTAGAGTGTCTGTGACCTTATTATGATTTTAGGCAGCCTCTCTGCTAATGGGTGGGGTTGTGTTCCTGTCTTGCTAGTTGTTTGGCATAGAGTGTCCAGCACTGGAGCTTGCTGGTCGTTGGGTGGAGCTGGGTCTTAGTGTTGCGATGGAGATCTCTGGGAGAGCTTTCACTGTTTGATATTATGTGGAGCCGGAAGGTCTCTTGTGGACCAATGTCCTGAACTCGGCTTGGCTCTCCCACCTCAGAGGCACAGGCCTGACACCCGGCTGGAGCACCAAGACCCTGTCAGCCACACGGCTTTTAGGAAGTCTGCGGTCTTCTGCCAGCATTCAGTAGGTGCTCTGTAGGAGTTGTTCCACGTGTTGATGTATTTCTGATGTATTTGTGGCAAGAAGATGATCTCCACATCTTACTCCTCCACCATCTTGAAGGTCTCCCAATTATTAGCTATTGAATGAGGTACATGACACAACTTTTAAGAGTTTTAAACTCAGAGCTTTCAGTTGAGGAAATAAGCAGTCACTATGATAAGAGAAGAAGGTTCATTCTTCATACAGCACTTGATTATATTATATAGGGCAGGCAGAACTATTCAGAATGTATGGTCACTTGGCAATTAATATCAGAATTGACCTTGAGATTCATTTAAGCCATTTATTTAACCATGGCTTGGGTATCTTTCACATGTGTCATCCTCTTTAAATAGAGATCAGCTAAGTTCCTCAATAATAGCTGCAGAGTTTATGTAAAACAGTGGTATTAATGTAACCTAGACTATCCAGGGCCCATCTTTGAATAACAAGTGCAGTGGTTTAACTTCCTCCTGGTGTATCACAGTGCCACCAAGAAGTGGGGTGTGAGGAAAGCACTGGCCTAAATATGAAATAGTTCTCTCTGACTCTGGCATAGAAACCAGCTGGGGCAGGAGATAAACCTAACTCTGTGCAGCTTCAAGGAGTTCTTCTGCTACTGCTGTTATCACAGAAGCTCCCCTTGAAGGCTTTCTTAAGACAGTGCCCCTGATAGAATGTTTGAACCTGATTCTCGTATTGATTCTGTGATCCAGTACTTCCAAAGGTTGATTTTCATACCATGTGCCTAGAACAAGCTGAATCCAAGTCCAAGACAGCATAATTTGTTGAACATACTGTAGTTTATGAAACTAAGGAAGAACTTTCTTTAACAGTAACCCTCCAGGTTGCATCAGAGGGAGGGAGAAACACAAAGATTAGGGACTTGGTAAGTAGTAGCTGCTCAGGTAAGTCAGAGCCAGGCCAACAATATGGTAGATGATTCTTATCCCTGACTACCAAAAAGTAAAAAAAAAAAATAAAAAAGATGGAGGAAGAGATGCCAAATGAATACATACTTTCCGTGTAATTTGTACCTGTTTCCTTCTGCTCATCCAGAATGATTCTCAGCTTCTCAAGACAGAGCTACTTTTTATTTGAATTGTTTGATCATACAGGCAATACCCTCTTGTACTCTTTTTGCATGTTTATACTATTATGACGTGAGTACTAAATGAAAATAAGGAAAATACTTAGGTTCATAAGCTTATTAACGGACTGATTGCCAAAAACTAGCTGGTATTTAAATCGCGACCTTGAGGAACAGGCCATAGCATTCTGCATCAGAGCATTTGCAGTTAAGTGACTAAAACATTCCAAGTCAGCCTGTTCCAGTAATTCCCTATATTTCATGTATTTGTGTTTGTATGTCCATAAGTATGAGCGGTCAAATGTTTTTATCCTATTATGTTGATTATTATTTTTATTCATTTTCGCATTTCATATTGCATGCCTTCCTTGTTATATTTAGAGCCATTGAGCGTGAAGCATATATGGTTGAAACTGGAATTACTATGAGTTTTCAAGTGCTGTCCCTAATAGCTATTATCATGGATGAGGACACCATAGAAATGATTATAACACACACAAAAAGAGCAAATTGGATATTTTAACCAGAATAGTGTAGATTAAAACAGAACTAACAAGTCTCGCTTGGAAAGTCGATATTTAAAGAAGAAATATATCCTTTCTCTAGAAATGAAATTTCCCTTTAAAGGTGCTATTTGTTTGTAATAGCGGCTCCATAAGCCCTCAGTGTCTATATATCATGGCATTCAGCATATTGTTGGAGTAAAGGGAAACTTTGTCATAATGAAATGTCATTTCTTCCTAAAAGACTTGCACATTTAAATCTGTGGAAGTAATGAAGCTGATATCATCAAAATATCCCCTACTCCTGAAAATTAAATTTTTTTAATTGATTTTTCAAGTATGCCAGAGTCGGCATTTTATCATAATTTCTATGGATTTTCCTCTATCCATGGAAATAAAGCTATTAACTCTTAAGTATGAGCTTTAGCTTTTTTTTTTTTTTTTTGACTTTGCTGAAATTTGTTTCATAATGTTGTTCGGTTTCTTGCCAGTTCCTAATTTTAAGCCCTTTTAAATACTTCTTTACTCTTTTAACTTAGGTGTCAGCTGTTAGGGTAAGATGAGAATTATCATGGCATAATGCAGAACTGGAAAACCTTATTTTGAGGAATCTTTGTTTCAGTGTCTAAGGCAAAGGTCAGCGTGGAAATGATGTTGTTTAACATGCAGTGGACAGTTACATAATATCAAATCTGTTTCATTGGCTCTGGGGGCTACAAATCATGTGACTATGAGAGAGTAACTCTCCTGAGCTTCTTTTTGTCCATGTAGAAAATAAGGAGTCCTGGAAAGCCTATCACTCAAAGAATATAAGGGGAAAATAGGATAATACGTATAAAAGAGCTTTGTAAATTGAATGATACTAAAAAATGTTCAGAGGCTATTGGCATTTCCAAAGCAGACATAATTACCAGAGAATTTAAATTCCCTGAGAATCTGGTAAATGTTTTTATTTCTTTGAGATAGAGCAAAACCTGGCTCATCCAGGAATGTTCTAAAGCTCTACCTGAGAAGCTCTGTCTCAGATGTCCCAGGAAAGGACTATTAAACATTGTCTGCTGAATGTCTTTCGGGCACCCAAGAAAAAAAAATAGCTTGTAGATATATGAGCCTTGGGTGCAACAAATCCTTTACATTACTGTTTTTTTTAATAACTAATGACCTTTTTGGGTTATTGGAGTTATTATAGATAAAATCTTAATTTTGAAGTTTTCTGATTATAGATAAAATAGTAATAAGGAACCAGTATTTTTCGTAAATCATGGTGAAATAAGAGAAAAAGTCATGTATTTTCCCTATCATTCAAGTTTCTGAATTTCATACAGAAATTCTGGAATTGAAACAAAGTGTGAGTATTGTAGAATTTAAATATATGCAAGTTGAATTGTAAAGTTCAAGCACAACTAATAATACTTTACATACATATGTGGAATTTCAGCACCATATTTATGCATTAAGTATTTTGGTTGAGATACAGCTAATTCAGTGGACTCTGCACATGAAATTTAGTAGAAGAAAAGAACATCTGGTATCATCCTAGAGATATGTTATCTGATTAGCAATGCCATTGACATAAAGTAATGGTTTTTTGGTTTATAATGGTAATTTCTCTATGTATTTCTGAGTTATTTTTATTTGTTTTTTTCCTTTTAGTCCAATTGCTTTTTGATGACCTTCATGCCCTTGGGGCTATAATCAGAGGACGGGATTAATTCTTACATGTTAAGAGTGGAGAGGGTCATAAAAGTAAAATAGAGTTGAGTGAGTATGGCATATTATACTGTGAAATCTTGAATTTACTAATTAATACGTCAGTTCTAAGTGCCTTCTTCAGCTCATCAACTCTATTAGGGCACCATGGGAAAAGTTGTTGTAAGAGCTCACAGTCATGTGTAGTTTCTCACGGTCTCTCTGTGGTACACCTGTCTGATGCATATGTTTGAACCTGCTCCCCTATCCCCAGACTGGCAACCTTCTCTCTCTGGCATCTTTAGGTCAGAGCTGCAGGACACAGATGAGGTTGAGAAATAGCCTGGAACTACCTCAGAGAGTAGCTTATGCCACCTCTTCTGTCTCAAAGGATCATTTCCAACTCTTACCAGAATGATGGTATTCAAAATCCTAGCAGAGTATTCGCCATCAGAAATGTTTTCCTGGCAGATCTGAAGTTGAATCAGACTGTTGGCATTTACTTGCAAAACTCTCCTGATGCCAGGAGCTTCTAGTTTGTGAGAAAGGGAGTGTGTGGTCTCAGCCTCATAAACTCTGATATATTTAAATTTAGTACAATATAAATTCGGCGAGTGATATTTGCCGTGTTAAAACTGACAGATACAAGCAGGACTTGGCAGACAAGTGCTGAAAAATAAAAAGCAGTTACCCAGAAGGACAACAAAGCAGTGATTTTAGTTTTGTAAACACCACTAGAAAAGACAAGCACGTTAAATCACATAACTCATAGATTTTTCTGTAGAGCACAGACTTCCTTCAAGAGGGGATGCAATGATTAATACAGGGAATGCATTGAGACATAGGAAGAGTTAAAAATTAAAGATTCCATGATGTTATTGTGTTTGTATGATATGACTGTCTTATAAAGGAAGTGAGTAGAATAATACAAATGCATATATCATTGTGATATTCTAAGCCTCCTTGCTGTCCAAAAGTCTACTTTCATACTTATATGTTAAGTACAGATTTATAATCCTAAAGTGTTTTAAAAATAAAGATATATTTTTGAATTCAATACTTTGAATATATATTTGTGCAAGGAGCATCTTTTATCTATGGAAATGAGGTTCTGTTATTTTCAGTCGTTAATGATCATGTTTTAATTCTAGCCTGGCTTTCCCTGCACATCTGTGGCACATTCAGGTTATTGCTTTTGAGGTTTGTTGTTTTTTATTCTGAGCGTGAGGGCAGGATCATATTTTAGTATTGATGAGATATCAACATTTCCACTTAGATCCAAGCCAGAGAAATAGCAAATTCCATAGAGCTTTATACACAAACTTTAGATTTTCTGTGCTTCTAAATCATCTTTGGTAGCACACCCAAGAGGAGATCTTTCCTTAGAATTCTATATTGCTAGCTTCTTAGGTAGCATTTTTTTTTTTTTGCCTTCATTTTTGTGGATAGAAAAACACTAACAACAACAAAATTTTAAACTGCTTTGCAGCCACTTAGCACAGGGAGATCAGCTTGGTGCTTTGTGACCACCTAGAGGGGTGGGATAGGGAGGGTGGGAGGGAGACGCAAGAGGGAGGAGATATAGGGACATATGTGTATGTATAGCTGATTCACTTCGTTATAAAGCAGAAACTAACACACCATTGTAAAGCAATTATACTCCAATAAAGATGTTTTTTTTTAAAAAAAAAAAGCTTTTGCCTTCATAACTGCTCAAGTAAATCATAAGAAAACATAACGTAAGGCTGACTTAAAGGTCCGTTTCTGAACTTTACTCAGCAAAGAGTGTATATTTGTGACCCAAATCCAACCATTGGATGCATCTACAGATGTGTGCTTCAGAGCTAAAAAGAAATAACTCTTTCTTTCATACCCACTAGAGCAGAAGCAGTAGTGTCCTTCAGGGTACAAAAAGGAGAACCTCTCTTCATTTCTATTCCCACTGCCCCACCTAATTTGAAAGAATTAGTTCTGTAACTACCCACGAGATATGGGATTGTCTGTAAATGACATATACTTTTATAGGAAAAATAACTATACAGAATATTTAAGAAAATCTGGTGTATCATCACTCATATTCTGGATGCCTGATGTCAGTAAAAGTTTTCCCTCTTTCCTGCTGCTTGTCAGTACTGTCTACATGCATATGTGTCTTTTTAACAAATACATATTTTTTGCACCATTTGCTGTTTTCCTTTTTGTTTTTAGGTTAACCTTAGAGCATACACATTTTCCTGATTGCTCTCTGAATTTCATACTCTTTTTAATGACTGCATAATGAATTGTCCATTTTATTAATGTATAAGTAAATTATTTCTGGCTGATTTAACCTTAAGATTGAATCTAATTTGCTGTTATAGATGATGCCACAATGAAGTACACGCCTGCCTAAAATACTTGTGGTGTATTCTTTTTTATATAGTAACAGGATGCACTTCTACACATTCTTTTAGTAACGCTGGTGTCCTGACTCTCTATTCCTGTGTGACAAACCACCCCACATTTAGTGACATAAAGCCACAACAATTTTATTATTCTTATGGATTTGGTGGTCAGGAATTTGGACAGGGCACTGTGGAGATAGAATTCTATTTGGGGCCTCTGCTGGGAAGACTGGAATGGCTGGGGGTGACTTAAATGATGATTCTCTCCGGAGGTTTTGTCACTCACATATCTGGCTGCTGGCCTGGGATGATTCAAAGGCTGGGCTCAGCGTAGGACTAACTACTGGAGTGCTCGCACACAGGCTCTCCACGTGGCTTGGACATCTCACAGTATGGTGTCTTGGCTCTGAAAGGGAGAGTCCTTCAAGGGAAAAACTGTTGCACAGTGTTCCTATTGTCCAAGCAGACCAAGATGCTATACAGGAAACTAAATCATGTAGGGCTTTATAGGGGACAGGCTTCTTTGGACCTAATCTCAGAAGTCACAGGAGTTGCTTCTATCCCATTCTGTTGGCTTCAAGTAAGTCAATAGAGTCAGTTGAGATTCAAGGAAATTAGACTTCCTTTCTTAATGGGGGACTGGTAAGGTCACATTACAGAAGAGCACATGGGGTAGAAGATATTTTTCCAAGCATCTTTGGCATACATGGGTCGCTAGAGTATTATTTCTGGTGGGACCATGTATTACATGTATATATTAACTGCTTAGGGGAACTGTGGGAATGATGCTCCATTTGGGTCAGAGGGTTTCTACAAACCACTTTGCCATCCCAGAGAAATACATGATTTTAACTCTGCATAGCAGACCATCAACAGAATGCAGAATCCTTCAGCCCTGGTCACTCAAACCTCAGAAACAACTTTTGAGCAGGGACATAGTGTTTCAGATTCACCTCCCTTGTTTTCAGTTAGAGCCAGATCTCTTCTTAAAGCTCACTTTTTTTTTCCAATTATAAAAGTAAACATGCCCTGAGACATGCTTATCATCTCCTCTTTCTATTTGAGACCTGATGGCTAGGATTATGCAAAATGCCTGATTAAGTAAGTAATCCATTTAGTTTTTCATTCATGCATGGATGCAACATTTATTCCTTTAACAAATGTTTATTGAGTAGTTTTTTGCTAAATTATGTACATTGTGAATAAAGTTATGATCCCCACTATATTGGGTTTTAGGGCAGCATGAGAAAGACATTAAAAATGCATATCATAGCAAACATACAATAGCACATTGTGATAAATGCTGTGAAAGATAAGTGATGAGAGTGGCGTGTGAAGAATGAGAAGGAGTCAGGCTGGTGAAGAGGTTGAAGTAAAGCATTTGAGTCGGGAGGCAGCATTTATTTGAAAGTGAAATTTGTATCTGAAGAATTGAAGGAAGGCCAGTTTCACTACTGTTGTGAGGGAAGACAATAGTGCAAGAGCTTAGGGAGATGGGCAATGGTCTGGACCAGCAGGATCTTGCAGGTCAGTTGAATAGTCTGAATTGTCTTCTCAACATGAAGGGAAAGCATTAAACTGTCTTAAGAGAGAAGTGATGTGGTTTGATTTATTCTTTAGGAATTCTTTGGGTGAAAAATAGTTTGAGGGAGGCCAGAGGGATTCCATTGAAAACAGTGAGAGAAAAACTCAGCAATTCAGTTTAGAGATGATCAAGATTGGTAGGGGAGGTGAAGAGAATTGGAAAGCTTTCAGATGTTTCTTGAAGTTTAAATTAAGATACATGCACCCTAATGTTCATAGCAGCACTATTTATAGTAGCCAAGACATGGAAACAACCTAAATGTCCATCGATACATGAATGGATAAAGAAGATGTGGTACATATATACAATGGAATATTACTCAGCCATAAAAAAGAATGAAATAATGCCATTTTCAGCTACATGGATGGACCTAGAGATTATCATACTAAGGGAAATAAGTCAGACAGAGGAAGACAAATACCATATGATATCACTTATAAGTGAAATCTGAAAAACTGATACAAATGGACTTATTTACAAAACAGAAATAGACTCACAGACATAGAAAACAAAGTTAAGGTTACCAAAGGGGAAAGTGGGAGGAGGGAGGGATAAATTAGGAGTTTGGGACTAACAGATACACACTATACTATATAAAATAGATAAACAACAAGGGCCTGCTGTATAGCACAGGGAACTATATTCAATATCTTGTAATAACCTACAATGGAAGATAATCTGATAAAGAATATATATACACACACATATGTAGATTATATATATATATGACTGAATCACTTTGCTGTACACCTAAAACTAACACAACATTGTTAAGTAAACTCTACTTCAATAAAAAAATAAAATTAAGAAAAAAGAATTTTGGTAGTAAATGAGTTGGGAATATGGAGAGGTTGCCCCAAGTGGTACCTTTGGTGTACCTGTCAATCCTTAATGACAGAGAAAGCTACAGAATGATGAATCACACTCGGCATGAGGATGAGGCAGCTCTGGTTTGGGAAGGAAGAGGTCCACTGTGGGCTGAAGTTTAAAAAAAATACTGCCAAATCCTTAAACATTCTAAAAGCCCTAAGGCTACTGTGGCTGGAGGAAATTAAGTGTAGATGAGTAGTAAAAGGTGAAGTCAGAGCGGTAATAGGGAGTCACACTGTGTCAGACTTATAAGTCACAATAGAGACTTCAGATTTCACTAGGAGTGAGGTGGGATGCCACTGGAGAGTTCTGTGCAGAAAATAGATATGATCCTAAATGGTTTAATAGAACTACTCTGTTAAAGCCAAATTGCAGGAGAGAAAGGTCAGATTTAGAGTGACAGATTAGGAGAAAAATGAGGTATCATGGAAACAGGTGATGGTAACTTGGACCAAGATGTCAGTCTTGCAGATGGAAAACAGTGGTCTAATTCTAGAAAAACTTTGAAAGTCACTGGCTTTAGAAATAAACAGTTTGGTAATCATAACTCCTTGTACTCTTCCAGAAAGCTTAGGTCAAAATGGCATTCTGCATTTTACTGAAACAGAGCTTACCTAGCTGAAAAAGAGTATCATACTTTGTATTAACATGTCGAAGAATGATGCTACTGCACCCCGCACCCATTTTAGGTATGAAAGTTAATTTTTTCATGAAAATACTGAAAACAAGTTGCAAGTAATTTCCACTCATTTTTGTAGTGCAAATTTTCTATATATATCTGTTTCAAAGTAGGATGAATAGATTATTAGGGATATGGTATAATATACACTGTCCTCCTTCAGGGAATAATGTAGACCTCATAGTGTTTTTACCTGAGACACTTAGAAGTTCTATATGCATAGTTTGTATCTTGTTGAATCCTGATTCAAAGAAATAACTTGAAATAGTCAGATTGAGAAATATGAGCATGTAGTGAATATTTCATCATTTTAAGGAATTACGGTCTTTTAGGTATGATAGTGATATCATGGTTATGTTTTTAAAATGCCCTTACCTTTTAGAGGTACATACTGAAAAATTTAATGAAATCTATATTGAAAAAAATCTAATAGAACTATTGAATGTCTAAGATTTGTTTCAAAACAAGCCTCCATGTGTGTGCATGCATGTGTGTGTGTGTGTGTGTGTGTGTGTGTGTATTTTGGGAGATGATGAAGTGGGTGGAGTATATATAAAACAAGGTTGGCCATGACTTTATAATTGACAATACTGGGAAATGTTCATAAGGTTTCATCATACTATTTGGACTACTTGTGGTATTTTGCATACTAAAAACATTTATAACACGAGCAATGTGATAAAGAAATCATATGAGAGCCTAGCTGGCTGGCCAGGAGCATCTTGTAGTGTGATAATAATCAAAGCTGATTGGTACCTAAGGAGACAAACGACCTGTATGCAGAAAATTATAAGACACTGATGAAAGAAATTAAAGATGATAAAAACAGATGGAGAGATATACCATGTTCTTGGATTGGAAGAATCAACATTGTGAAAATGGCTCTACTACCCAAAGCAATCTACAGATTCAGTGCAATCCCTATCAAACTACCACTGGCATTTTTCACAGAACTAGAACAAAAAATTTTACAGTTTGTATGGATACACAAAAGACCCCGAATAGACAAAGCAATCTTGAGAAAGAAAAACGGAGCTGGAGGAATCAGGCTCCCTGACTTCAGACTATACTACAAAGCTACAGTAATCAAGACAGTATGGTACTGGCACAAAAACAGAAATATAGATCAATGGAACAGGATAGAAAGCCCACAGATAAACCCACACACATATGATCACCTTATCTTTGATAAAGGAGGCAAGAATATACAGTGGAGGAAAGACAACTTCTTCAATAAGTGGTGCTGGGAAAACTGGACAGCTACATGTAAAAGAATGAAATTAGAACACTCCCTAACACCATACACAAAAATAAACTCAAAATGCATTAAAGACCTAAATGTAAGGCCAGACACCATCGAACTCTTAGGGGAAAACATAGGCAGAACACTCTATGACATAAATCACAGCAAGATTCTTTTTGACCCACCTCCTAGAGAAATGGAAGTAAAAACAGAAATAAACAAATAGGACCTAATGAAACTTAAAAGCTTTTGCACAGCAAAGGAAACCATAAATAAGATGAAAAGACAACCCTCAGAATGGGAGAAAATATTTGCAAATGAAGCAACTGACAAAGGATTAATCTCCAAAACATACAAGCAACTCATGCAGCTCAATATCAAAAAAATAAACAACCCAATCCAAAAATGGGCAGAAGACCTAAATAGACATTTCTCCAAAGAAGATATACAGATTGCCCACAAACACATGAAAGATGCTCAACATCATTAATCATTAGAGAAATGCACATCAAATCTGCAATGAGATATCATCTCACACTGGTCAGAATGGCCATCATCAAAACATCTACAAACAGTAAATGCTGGAGCGGGTGTGGAGAAAAGGGAACCCTCTCGCACTGTTGGTGGGAAGGTAAATTGATACAGCTACTATGGAGAACAGTATGGAGGTTCCTTAGAAAACTAAGAATAGAACTACCATATGACCCAGCAATCCCACTACTGGGCATATACCCTGAGAAAACCATAATTCAAAAAGAGTCATGTACCAAAATGTTCACTGCAGCTCTATTTACAATAGCCAGGACATGGAAGCAACGTAAATGTCCATCAACAGATGAATGGATAAAGAAGACGTGGCACATATATACAATGGAATATTACTCAGCCATAAAAAGGAATGAAAGTGAGTTATTTGTAGTGAGGTGGATGGACCTAAAGACTGTCATACAGAGTGAAGTAAGTCAGAAGGAGAAAAATACTATATGCTAACCCATATATATGGAATCTAAAAAAAGAAAAAGAAAAATGGTCAGAAGAACCTAGGGGTAAGAAAGGAATAAAGATGCAGACATACTAGAGAATGTACTTGAGGATATGGGGAGGGGGAAGGGTAAGCTGAGACAAAGTGAGACAGTGGCATGGACATGTATACACTACCAAACGTAAAATAGGTAGCTAGTGGGAAGCAGCCGCATAGCACAGGGAGATCAGCTTGGTGCTTTGTGACCACCTGGAGGGGTGGGAGGGTGGGAGATGCAAGAGGGAAGAGATATGGGTACATATGTATATGTATAACTTATTCACTTTGTTATAAAGCATAAACTAATACACCATTGTAAGGCAATTATACTCAATAAAGATGTTAAAAAATTACAATAATATCTACATAAATATTAGATTTTCTATTTTTCAATTCCTTGTTCATTTATAACCATCAGAGAGCTTTTAATGTTCTGACAAAATTTTTTAAAGGTTATGAAACAATAGTAATATTTTCCATTGATTATTGAAATCATTTTTGCATCATTTCAGCTTGCATGGTCATTTTTATGGTTCAGCACTACTGTGCAAAGCAAGGACTGCCTATATATCAAAATGTTGATAATGGTAAGGTGATAGGATTATTGGCAATTTTTAATTTCTTCCTTTTGTTTATCTGTATTTTCTAGTTTTAATTCCATAAACATGTATTGACCTTGTAATTCAAAATGTGGCAAAAAATTATAAAAATTTTAGAAGAATAAACATGATACGGTTTTGCGCAGATATATATAAAAAAAAAAAAAGAAAAAGAAGATGATCGGTTCAGGCCAGAGTATGGCTCATAGTTTGAGAACTACAATTTTCTAAGGCACCCAGAATTAGTTGAACTTGGGTGACTGATTCATATTAACCAAGTTCAGAACCTTGATGTAAATCTGTGGATACTTTTTCCTAGTCATGAGAATCTTTGGGCCTTTCATTATATGCACCCCCTAGACACATATCAGACTGGAAGGTTACAGATGTGCAAGAATGAGAGGAAAAGGGCATGCAGCATTTTCAAGGATGTGTCCTCCATGCCATGGTGAGCCCTCTAAGCCCTTTGTGATCCTCAGTTTAAGGGCACTTCTCTAGGGATTGGAGGGCCAGTGTTATTCCTCCAAATCCACTTGGTCTGTGCTTGGCATATATGCAGTGTCAAAGTCTGTTTTTACATCCCATTCTTTCTGGTCATAGTATATGGTAAAGTTATTTGAGTATCTTTTAGACAGATACTCTAATTCACTCATTGACTCTGGGTCAGAAAGCACTCTAGCCACATGTTCATTCCCAAGGGTTTTTTCATAGGTCTCATTCATTCATTTTGGGATTTTCCTAATATCATCCTGAGGTAGTTTCCATGACCTTTGGTCTAACCTTACTGTTACCCTGTAGGACAGGGATCCAGTGTATAGCTACCCTTTCCCTTGAGAATTATTTAACGACATTATTGGCAGAGAGGTTGAGTGAGGTACATGGTAGTGATGGGTACATTTTATGTGGCAATATTTGAATAGCAGTTTTTACAGTGTGTGGGGGGGGATCACTTAGGTAGTTGGTAATTATACTAATTTTCTATTTCTGCGTAATAAATTTCCGCAAATGTAGTAGCTTGAAACAACATTCATTTATTATCTCACAGTTCTATAATTCAGAAGTCTCGTATGGTATAGTTGGATTCTTGACTCAGGGTCTCAGAAGCCTGAAATTAAGTTATTGGCCAGCTATGTTATTATCTAGAATTTTGGTTCCTCTTCAAAGTCATTGCTGTTAATGGCAGAATTTAGTTCCTTGTGATCTGGAATAATGTTCCCATTTCCTTGTAGGTTGTTGAACTGAGGTTTATTCTCAGTCTCTTGACCCATTTTGTCATTCCTTGCATGGGCCCTCTCTATCTCAGTGACATGTCAAATCCTTCTTGTGTTTTGAAATGTGACATCCCATTCTGTTGCTCCCTGGAGAAAATCTTTGCTTTTAAAAGGCCTCATAAGATTAGATAAGACCCATCAGATAATCTCCAGATTTAAGATCAGTTGTGCCATAGAACATAACATAATAATGGAAGTAATAGCTTATCATATTTCAGTCTTCATAGTTGTAGATGGGACATTTTTGGGAAACCATCTGCCTACCACATTAATCCTAGTCCACAGCCCAGCATCTGCATCTAAAATGCTGTTTTTGAAATAATTATGCAGTTTTATTGAATTTATAAAATGTCTGTATCTTTATGGAAAAAAAAACCCTTCCCAAAGGAAAGAGTTGATATAGTTGTGGTTGTAAATTTGGGTCTTTGGCTATAAACCTCAAGAATGTAAAGCTTATACTATTATTGTTTTCAAGGCTACACATGACTTACTGTATATACATTATTTTGTAAAATTTACTGTATGTATACTTTTACTGTATAATTAGAAGGAAACTGCATACAAACTCCATCTGATATAGAATTGTTATAGATATAGAAACAACTTTTGTACTTATTTCCAGTTCCCTTCCTAGTTCACTCTTATTATAAACTCAGTCTAAGATCAAATATGTTACTTTCAACAACCTCAAATCAAATGCACATTTAAGGAACAGTAACAACTGGTCTACCAAACATATCTCTCAGTATAATGCATGTACCATTATTATGTATAAGATTGCTGGGGTGACAAAATATTTCCTCTTTATAAAATTATAGAAATAATAATTCGGAAAGAGAAAAAACTCCATAATTCCAAATCTAGTGAAACCATTTTTAAAATTTTGTATGATGTCTCTGGGTGTTTTTTCCCTTTGCATATATTAACATATAGATTTACAGATAGCTATAGTTACATTATTTTTAAACAAGAGGGACTTATTTATGGAGGTAAAAGTCACATAACATAAAATTAATCATTTAAGGTGAAAAATTTTAATGGCATTAAGTACATTCACAATGTTGTACAAAACCCACTTCTATCTAGTTCCAAAACCCTGGAGTTGCCATCACTCCAAAATAAAACCCTGTGTGCATTAAGTACATTCTCTCCAGTACCCTATCCTGCCAGTCCCTGGCAACCACTAATAAGCCTTCTATCTCTATGGTTTTATTTATTTTTAGAGATTTTATATCAATGAGATCATAAAATACTTAATATGGGTCTGGCTTATTTCACTTAGCATAAGGTTTTGAAGGTTCATCCAAAGTATAGCATGTATCAGTATTTCATTTCTTTTCAAGGCTGAATAATAATATCCCATTGCGTGTATATACCACAATTGTTTATTCATTCATCAGTTGATGAGTATTTGAGCTGCTTCACCTTTTCTTGGCTACTGTGAATAGTGATGTCAACTCTGTGCCAGATACTTTTCTAGGCAATTGAGGTGTATCAGTGATCAAGAGACAAATGTGGTTCCCCCCCAGAGACTACATTTAACATGTTAACATTTTTCATTCTTTATGTTATACAAATATAATATTATAATTATGAATATTGATGTATGCTGAGGATATGGAGTTGGAATTTTCTTAGAAAATAATTCCCTTGACTAATGAAAAAATTTGACCTAACAGCAAATGTGTAACCTGAGAATCACCCAACTTTTTACCTCGTTTGAGATATTAATAGCAAATCTGAATAATTCATAAAAAGGACAATTGTATAACATGATTTGTATCTGTATTATCCGTTATTTCTTGAACTCTTTGGTTTTTGTCTTCTTATATAAGAAAATGGCTGGCTTTTCCTTAAGTCAATTTCACTCTGACTTGAGTGAACCTGGACTACATTTCTCTGCCTCCCTTGTGATTAGTTTTGGCCATGTGAGGGAGTAATTGGGTGAGTGGAACCCTGGCAAGTGCGATATGCACCAGTTCAAGCCATGGTACATGTAATTCTTCAATGCGAGATCTTCCATGCTCTCTCCCATCATGTTGGCTTGATGTAGATGTGAGCAGTAACCTTGGAAACCAAACCGTATGTGGAATATGGTGGAACCAAAACATGGAAGGACAATGGGTGCTGATTTTCCACTTGGAGGATAGCCACCTGCTTAATAAGAACAACTCTTTTGGACTTTGGTTTGAGGCATTTTATGTATTACAGCAGCTAGAGTTACCTTTATTATACTTCCCTCCATAAATAGCAAAGGGAAACAAAAATGTCAGTGGATTGGAAGCAAAAGAGCTATTTAACAGTTTAGGGTTGAATATAAAGAAAGGGTTGGTTTTTCTACAAATCTTTTTCATAGGTGTGTGTGTGTGTGTACATATGTATATATTTCATTCCCTCAGAATGAAAGCTTAAAGAGAGCCAGAGGAATTGAGGAATTTACTTTTTTTTTTTTTGGAAATTACTTTTTTAATTTTACTTTTACTTTTAAAATTAAAAAAAATTTTACTGAACTCCACTAACAGATGAGAATGAGGACACAGTGAGCAGAAAATAAGACATACATTTTCTATGCTATTTTCTCCAATTTCCTAGAGGAAAGCAACACTTACAGTCAATTTAACCAAGAATTAGACTATGATTTGAACAAAAAAGTATCCAGGACATTCTTCATTATTGTTTTGATTCTTGGTTAAATGGGCATTGCATTTGTTATTGGAAATATCTAAGAAGGTACCACAAGCATGGAGATAGACAAAAATAAAGATTTTCCAAATGGGAGTAAATTAGATTTCAGAAGCTCAGAACTAAAGAGCTTGGTGTTGATTTATATTAACCCTTTAGAATGAATTATTTAAGCGCATGGCTTGAGTGAACTTAGAAAATACTATTAGCTAACATCTTTAGTAACTTCAACTCTTGCCAAATTAACCTGCCATTCTTTTTCAGAGGGTAATTAGGCTGACAGAAGAGGAAATTGACAGTCTTTATACATGTTAATGTAAGCCAGGCATCTCACCAAGATTGCTTATACACAAGAAAAAATCATATGCTCTATAATATCACTCTTAAGTGGAATTCTGGTCACTTTTTCAGTGGATGTGGAAGCAAGTAGTGCAAAACTAATTTTTTTTTTTAACTTAAGCTCTCTTAGCTAGAAAAAACATCTCCTAACTATCTCACATTCCGTGGAAAAATAGTTTTTATTTAGCTTGTAAGAGAAGAACATGACTGAATACCCATGATTTAATGTTACAAAATTATGTCTAATAAAATTAGAAATTACTCAGTAATTTGTTTTAATATTATATACATTGCAGTTTACTTAAATGACAAAATTTGCAAGCAGCACACCACAAATAAAGAGCCATTATGGAAATTCAACCAAAATTATATATATACACACACACACACACACACACACACACATATACACCAGCTTCAACAAGAAAAAAAAAAGTATGATTCACAAGTAAGCCGTGATACATACATACATGTCTTAGAGTCTAACTGAAAAATCATGGGCCAAAATGTGCAAAACATTCTACTGTACATTGTAGACAGTGTACAGTAGAATCTCACCTAGTAATCTAATAATAATAAAACAAAATTAACACTCGTTTGAAGTGAGAAAGGAAGAATAATAGCATATGAAAATTCTGATGATAACTCAGCACAACAGTAATAATGGCATAGTTAACTGTTCTTTTTGAATATGTCAGGATTTTCAAATATATACACGAGAATTGATCTGGTTATCTATTACTGCATAACAAATCATCTCAAACTTATTGGCATAAAACAACAGTTATTTTATTATGCTCGTGGAGTCTATGTCAGGAATTTAGAGAGGGCCTTTATAAGTTTCCTAAGGCTGCCTTAACCAGTTGTCACAAACATGGTCATTTAAAACAATAGACAGTGATTCTCTCGAAGTTCTGGAGGCCAGAGGTCCAAAATCAAGGGATCTGTAGGGCAATGGTTGCTCAGAGACTCTAAAAGAGAATCTCTTCCTTGCCTCGATCTCCAAGTGGAAAATCTAGAGTTGAAAAGCATAATAATTGAACTGAAAATTTCACTAGGTGGGCTCAACAGTGGATGTGAATTGGCAGAAGAAAGCATCGGTCACCTTGAAGATAGATCAATAGACATTTTCTAAACTGAAGAACAGAGAGAAAAAAGACAAAAGAAAAATGAACAGAACCTTAGAAGTTCAGATGACGTGTGGGGCAGTGGTCAGGGTTCATCCTATGTTAACTAGAGTTCCAGAAAAAGAAGAGAAAGTAAAAGAAACAAAATTAAATTTGAAGAAATAATTGTTCCCAAAGGCCCCAAATTTAATTTTAAAATGTTAGATTATAGATATAAGAAGCTAAATTAAACCCAGGTGGAATAACTATTGATATAGCATTGTATCATCTTCTAGACATTAACTCATTCCCTATGTTGGAAGTGCTTTACTGACTGCTGTGGCACAAGGTCTTGCGTGTTTGACTTGCACGTGCCATCAAGTGTCTGTGTGACCACTTTTCCTATTAGTTTCTTTTATTTGAGCCTCAGTCCATGATGATATCTTCGGTCTTCACTCGCCATAAAATTATTACTTGTCCATTAAGTCTATTTCTTTTCTTCTTCTCATTTGCCTAGGGCAAGAATTATCAAACTATATCTGTAAAGTGCCAGAGAGCAAGTATTTTCAGCTTTGCAGGCTGTACAGTCCCATAACTACTCACCTTTGTCATTTTAATGTGAGACCCACCATAGACAATAAGTAGATAATGAATGTGGCTTGTCCCAATATGACATTTACAAAAAATAGGATGTGGGCTAGATTTGGGGTGTAGGATGTAGTTTCCTGAGTCCTGTTTGGGATAATGCAAGATGTACTACTTGGGCCAAAAAAAAGTAGGAAATTTTAGCCCTGAAATGACATGCCCTTATCCAAAAAAGATTGTGATTCACATAATTTTGAAAGTGCTTATGTTACGGTTTCATATGAGGAGAAAAAACACAGTTTTTTTTTAAAAGAGAAATGATCAAATTTGAGAAACAGTGAACTAGAGGAAGATCTCTACTGGTGAACTACAAGCTGAACTACTTCTTTTTCAGTAATTTTTATCGATAATTTGGATGAAGTTAGAAATCTTTCAAAATGGCAGAAGGCACAAAAGCAGTAAAGATGTCTAATATCGTGGAGAAGAGAACAATGAAGCCATTCTAACGATCTCTTAAAAAGCAATTTAAGGTGATAGAATATTTGCATACTATAATATTAAGTGAAAGCAATAGGATAAAAAGTAAATACAGTAAAATCTCAATTTTGTACAAAACATAGGGGGAGAAACACCAGATTATGAACAGCATAATATTATATCTGTAAGAACAGCTAACTTGCTTGAATGTTTATTATATTTGTCTGCCCTTTAAGCAGTTTACAACTTTATTGCATTTAATGCTCACAGCTAAACTATACAGAGGATTTTGTCATCTCTTCTTAAAATGAGAAACCTTAGGCAAATAAGTAACTTTTGGAGTTAGATTTAAATTCAGTTTTTTTCTGACTGCAAAGGCAATGGCCTAATTTGCTAGTCTTAAATGGTGGGATTATGACTTTACTTTTATTCTCTATACACTACATATTTTTGCATCTTTTATGTTATCCACATTGAAAATGTATTATTATGATAAAAATAAATATATCAGAAAGAAAATAAAGATAGGAATTGTTGACATAGTAAATTGACATTTTACAGTCATATTAATATATTAAAATTACTGAATTTATATTTTCAAAAGAAATTCAATAATACAGATCTGGATGGATTTATTTAACCACATAAAAAATAAACTTAAATTTTTTAATGGAAGTATAGTTGATTTACAATGTTGTGTTAGTTTCAGGTGTACAGCAAAGTGATTCAGTTATGTGTGTAAATATATACTTTTTTCTTTTTCAGAGTCTTTTCTCTTATAGGAGTCTTTTCTCAATATTACAACATATTAAGTATAGTTCCCTGCGCTATACAGTAGGTCTGGTTGGAATAATTTAGATTAATAGATGTTAATGGGAATTTGGTTGACAGAGTCTCAATTAAAGGATATAGTTTCAGTACTCATACAAGCATGGGCTACACAAAGTTAAGTACAACATCTATTACCTGGGACAGCGCTGCTCAAAGCATGGTTCTTAATTGCTGGCCAACCAAAACTATTTGTCACCAGTTCATGAAGAGCTAAGAAAAGAAATAGAGAGGAAGCAATTGGCTGAGTAATTTTATGTTAGATGAATCTAATAATAATAAACAGGGCTTATAGTTTGTGTCTTTTTTCACTGTTTTACTAATTTATTTTTAAACAAAACTTTGGTCCTCAAGAGAGAGCGGAATAGAAGCTCAGTGGTATTTCACTATAGATAGTAAGAGAATCACTGACCTGGGAGGTAATCTGTGGCAATGGGTACACATGTCTGTGGTACTTGTACATACTCAGGTATAAAATTTAAGTGGAACTTTCACAGAAGGGAGGTTAGGATAATTAAAAGCCTGGAAATGGCATCACATGATGAATGATAAAATGGAGAGTTAGCAACAGGTAGTCCGATGATTTTGAAATTTGAAGAGTCATCATAGGAAAAAGGGGAAGTGCTTATTACGTGTAGATAGAACTAGAACCAAAAGGTAGAAATGAGTAGAAGAAAGATTTTGAGTCAATAATCAAGAAGAAGCCTAATTATCAGAGTACTAAAAACGAGCATATTCTGCTATAAGATGGAAAATTCCACCACATTAGAGCTATTCAAATAATTTTGGGTGATAACTTGAAAGACATTTGGTGTAAGACTGATTCTTGAAAGTTCTTGCTTACTTCCAAGACTGTGACTCTCAAAATCAGATAAATAATCTGATTTGGTAATATTGTCCCAGCTTACACTGGACATCAGTGCTCAGTGGGCTCTGAAACCAGTAGTGCTGCTGTCCATGTAAGTTCAAGACCATACTGATTAACTGGGTTGATCTTAATTTCGTGATGTGTTTTGGTTCCCTTAGGTGTAGAGTTTTGGCAACCCTATTTTTAAAACAATCACTTATTCTGAAATGGTATTGAGTAATCTACATACATTTTTTTCCTAAGTCTTTATTTTTGTTCAGTGAGATGCTTTTGCTGTCCAGATATTTTTCTCAACCTTACATATCTTACTTTTGCATGTGAGTTCTAAAAAGAACAAGCCAGTCCTGAAATATACTCAGGAACTAACAGTGCATTTGACAGCCATAGGTGTAACAAAGATAAAATGAATTCATATTTTATATCCTGAAATAACCTCTTCTCTTCTCGACTCTCATAGGAACTTCTTTATACCTTATTTTCTCCATTGCATTATATTTATCATTCTTTTATAATAAATACTTGTCACAGCTTAGACTGTTCTCTTCTTGGTCTCTCCTGAAAGCAAAAGGCATGCATAATGTTTTCCTTTCAATGAGAAGTGAAAGGGATTGAGAACTACTTCTTCCTGTACAATTTTGACTGTTTTACTACTCATTATGACAATAAAACTGAACGTTTATCGAGCCATTGCTATGTCGAGGCTTTGTGCTAAACATACTAATTGCATCTTACCATTTATCCTTAGTCATGGCTTAGCTCCGCCTCTAACATGGGTAAACCTGGTGATTAGGTAGTCTTGCTATTACTAACATGAAAACATTTTTGGTTCCTACGTGCCAAATATTGAGTTTGGAATAGTTTGATTTTCCCTTGGAGAACCATGCATACTTAAGCCATTTGTATACAGCTTTAACCTCCTACAAGGCAGTGGTTGTTATCATATCGTTACATTTTCGTACAAGAATAAAAATCTCTTATACAGGGATAGCTCAGTAAAAATCCATTTTATAACTTAAACTACTTTTAGCCTGACATACAGATGAGTGTTATGAGATCATCCAAGCCTACTAGAATTGCATTAGATAGAGAAACCACCACTCCATGGACAACTTACAAACCGAAGCTAGGGATATGGAGCAGTAGTGACCATTTTTAAGAACGGATTGTTGGGTTTCCCTGGTGGCGCAGTGGTTGAGAGTCCGCCTGCCGATGCAGGGGACACGAGTTCGTGCCCCGGTCCGGGAAGATCCCACATGCCGCGGAGCGGCTGGGCCCGTGAGCCATGGCCGCTGAGCCTGCGCGTCCGGAGCCTGTGCTCCGCAACGGGAGAGGCCACAGCAGTGAGAGGCCCGCGTACCGCAAAAAAAAAAAAGAATGGATTGTTAGTAAACAGAGTGTGAGACTGGGAATGCTAGTAAAACAGTCCTGGGGCTGAGGAAGAAATTTAACTCAGCAATGATTCTTCTCTTGTCTTGTCACCGATGCCGGATTTAGAGCACAGGCTTTGGACCCCAACATGCCTGGGTTTCTGTAGTCACTTAAATTAGTGACCATAGGCAAGTCATGTAATTTATTTGTGCCCCAATTCCTCATTGATAAAATGGAAACAATAATACCTATGTCAGAAGGTTATGGTGAGGAGTAAATGAGGTAATCTAAGCCAAACAAGAACATAATAGTATCCCGCACATAGCAGGCACTGAGCAAATGATTGTTTTCTCTTTCCTTCATAACTGATTCTGGAATATATGTTTGGCGCTGCCTTATTGTTCACCCATGATATTACTTCCTATTATGAACCCTAATTCTAACATACATGTTTTTGATTTTTGACCATATTCTAACTTCTCAGATTCATCTACACTCTTGTCTTGCCTCTATTGTTTTTTTTTTTCCCCACTTTGGGCACTCAGCTTCATACCTGTCCATTTCTCACAACTTCATCTCATATAATCCTCTCAAGAGCAGAGAAAGCATAAAGAAATATTAGCACAAGCATAAGAAAACAAATAAGATCTGATATTTCCATAGAAAGATTTTTTTTTTTTTTTTTTTTTTTGCGGTACGCGGGCCTCTCACTGTTGTGGCCTCTCCCATTGCGGAGCACGGGCTCCGGACGCGCAGGCTCAGCAGCCATGGCTCACGGGCCCAGCCACTCCGCGGCATGTGGGATCTTCCCAGACCGAGGCACGGACCCGTGTCCCCTGCATCGGCAGGCGGACTCTCAACCACTGTGCCAACAAGGAAGCCCCATAGAAAGATATTTTTAATCACTTGAATATCTGATGAAATCTGCCCTCTGTGTGTATAAGTAATATTTTAACAAGCCTTATGTCAGCTTCACAAAAGTTTGTGTATTTTTTTTTGTTGTTGCAAGAATGTTTTCTGTTCAGGGAATGATAGTAATAGAATATGCTGCAATATCTTTGCATTTGCACTGTTATATCTCACTAATCTTCTGTTGCAGAAGAGCGGTAATGACTCGGCCAGGTAAAACTTGCCAGTATGTGAACCTTAAATTTAATATAAATAAATGTCCTAGTTTATATACCTATGTTATCATTATAATGTAGAGTTATGGTTTTGTAGACTTGAATTCTGCCTTATATAAATATTATATTTAAAAACTAAATGTATAACATGCAGAAAAGAACCAAATTAAAGAACCTGAATATTAAGTAGGTTTTCTTTAAGGAGGAAGGGATTTACAAAGTGCTATGCAAACTGGTTAGATAAGCACATAAATCATTCTAGGCTTCCACTGACTTCTTGCATATCCAAAGACTATCTGGATTGAGAAACTGTAATTCTGTCATTAGTTTGTTTATCTTTACCACAGATATGACATATAGCTTCAAATATTCAAGAGCATTGTCTTTAACATTTAGTATGCATTTAAAAATCTGAAAATGAAGGTGAATTAGATAATCACTGCTATGTTTCTATATGTTAAATATTTATATAAGAGACTATAGTAAATAAAATCTGTATTTTTAAGTAAGGAACATTTACCAAAGAGCATTATAATACAGATAGTTTATTTTTAAGAGGTTACCTTATATCGAAGTTCAACATTATTGAAGAACTTCCAGGATAAAATGAGTTATGTTGCAAGTACTTGTACCTTATTGAATTTAGCCCTTCATTGCTTTGCTTAAGTATTCATTGTTCATGTAGTACTGCTAAAATTTATATTTACTACCAGTTCATTAGTACAACTAATTCGTATAATTATCATGGGATAAAAATACCAGACTAAATTATTCAGTGATTGGTTAGTAATTTGAGCTGGACTTCACTGAACATTTCTGGTTTTATCTAGGCTTCCTCATATGTCTTCAGCCATCTGGGGGCTGTTGGTGGATGATGGCCTCCACACAGGGGCTCACTCCTGCCTGCCAGCCCAGGCTTATTCACATAGAGACTCACTTCAACAGCAGCAAGAACATAAGCACCAAGGCACCAGCAGTTTTCAAATCTCCGTTTGTACCATGTTATATCCCATTGTTTCATATTATGCACTATTGGCCAAAGCAAGCCTTATGAGAAAGCCCATCAGTCAGTGTGGTATTGCATCAGCCAAAGGTGAAAACACAGAATGGCATGAATAAGTTTGGGACCATACTGCAATAATCTACCACAGTGAGGTCTTATGGAATTATTCGCATTAAGCCTTCTCTTACTTCATAAGAAAATAGTTAAAACACAAAATGTAAGCATTGCCTATTCACTAGAATTTTATTTGCTTGATGCCATAAGAATTTATTTACTTGATAGTTTCTCCTGTAGCAAATAATTTCCTGGTGACACATATGTCTTATGGAGACATATGTTTGTTTCTATGTAGAAAACTTGAATGTTCTTCCCTTCCTCCATCCCACCATCCTTCTTCACTAACCCCTCAAAAAATTAAATCATGACCAATGTGTTTCTTTTGACATAAAATGAACCCCACACAACAAACCAAACCCAACAAACAAAAATCAAAACCCTCAGACTCTGACAAAAAGCAGATAAAGTATTTTTTAGAGAAAATTGACATAACACTCATTTTGCATATCCATACTTCGAAATTAAGATTTTAACATGAAATTAAGATGCATACTAAACAAATTTCAGAATTTCAAAAATTTAGGGAAATGTTCATATATGGTAAGAGTTGAGTCACAACAACTCGTTATTAATGTACAGGGTTTTGGTGAGAAAGTAGAGCTTATTAAGTACTATGTTAGTCTCTATATAAGCAGTATATTTTGTTGCCTTCCTGTAGCCTATTCCTTCTCTAATAGTTGCAAATTAGCTTCTCAATATCTTCCCCTCTTTCTCTTTCTCATTTATTTACAAATAATTTTTATTTACTGACCTGCAGATTTATTGGGGAAAATCTGTGAGTGAAAGCAAATTATAATTTAAGGGGATAATAAGGTCTCTCAAGAGGGTTTTTAGAATAAGTAAACTGAGCATATTTGTAGACAAAAGAAATGAATCAGGAGAAGAGTGAGGCTTTGCAAGAGAAAGGGTATAATGGTGGAATGCGTTCACAGGGAGCATAGGTGTTATCCTTAGAAAGTGGGCTAGGCTTGTTCCGCTCTGAGAGGGAAAGAGGGTAGTGTAAGTACAGACTGAAGAACAAGGCTATGCAAGAGAGCAGAGTGTGATATAAAAGAGACACAGTACATTGGAAGAAAAGACTTTTTCTCATGCTTCTTAGTAAGAGCAGTGATAGGATCACTTACTTGGATTGAAAGTCCAGTTCATTTCAGTTCATCTCACATTATTTGAGCCTCTCTTATGTGACAAGAATCATGATAGGTACCTATGATCCAAAGAGGGATAATACACGATCTCTGTATTGAAGGACTTTACAGTCTTGGTGGGAGACAGCTGCATAAATCCAGTCTAATGTTCATGGGAAGGCTTTCAGAGGAAATGACACCTAAACTTGATTTTAAGGGATGTATAGACATTGACCATGAGAAGACAGAGGAGGAAATTACAAGCAAACGGAAGAGCTGTTGCCAAATCAGCCAGGATGGACAGACAAATGTTCAACATTGATAGAGCTGTTTCTCAACTGTTTTCAACCTATTACCCCTTTGATGAACATGAAGAATGTTCACATCCTTCTTTCAGAGATGCGAAATTGCCTTCCACCAATGAAGACCCAGTTTTCTAGTATAAAAGCTGAAGTTTCTTAGTGATGAGAAGACTCTTCTGAGCAGATTGAACTGGCCCTGGGAATTATGTGTAGGTCTTTTCATTAGCAATTATGTGGGAGGTGAATGCTGAGGAGACAAGAGGTAGTAGAGTATAGATGGAAAGGGAGTGAAAGCTAAGATTAGCAAGACCCCTCCTTTTCGCCCAGAGGAGCCATAGATGACTAGAAATTGTTCCGAGGCAGTCAAACGAGGTGCTTAAATTTTTCTACCAATTGAATTCCAATATAACCTCTAATGAAATACCAATTGATTAGAATAACCAACACTTAGGAACTGCATTTCTCAGTTCTCCATGTTTCAGAAAACTGTTTGTACTGGTATTCTTTTTATCTGCATTTAAGTAAAATCCAACAATTGGGTTGAATTGATCCTTTGGCTGTCAAACAAATAAACAAACCAAAAAACAGGTTTCTAAGTTCATGTTAATTAAGTGAGCTTAGAAGCCATTTGAGTAATCCACTTGGACTTCACTAAAAGCTACCCTTCTAATGACAGTCTCCATAGGGGAACAATGTCATTAAGCCAGCTTTGCTTGAAGTTATTTATTCATAATATCATAGGTTAAATTCACTGTTACATTATGATTCAAATACTCCGTAGTTTTATATTTGTACATTTAATAATCCATTCTTAATGTCTTTGGATATATTTTATGGAAGCAGTGGATAACTGGATTAAATGGCTCATGAAGTTGACATGTCACACATATCTGAGACCCCAGAGGTTTTAACATTGAAACTGACAATAGAGGGAATCGAACCAGCGACCTAAGACTGTCCACACGTGTCAGGTCTACAGTCTTCCTCCCTACCAGTTGAGCTATCGAAGGGTGTGCGCCGCCAGGCCCGGGCCCTTACTTTTTCTGGAAAGGCCGGAGCACGGCACTGGGACGCCCGAGAGTTAGTGTTTCATCGAGGAGGTTATTTTGCGCTGTTGGCGTTTGTATGAAGAAGGCAGAGCTGTAGGTGAACGTGAGCTTAAGTAGCCTCGGAGGGAAAGCTCAGCGGTCATCTTTGGGGAGCCGCGGAACGAGAACCGGCACCGACGTGGGGTTGCAGAGGATTCGCTGGGTTGGCAGGAGATGTTATTCTCCTCCGCAGTCCGGCAGTGAGGACAGGACTGATCTGGTAGTTGTTGTTTTGACTGAATCAGCTAAAAGTCTTGTGGCCACACAGCAGTCAGCCTTCTTTTTCTGTGCCCCAAGAAGACCCACAGACGTTTGCACAAATATTCCACAGTGTGCTTTCAGTTAATAGCCCCACTTGTGGGGCTGTGCACTGGCTGCTTCGTGGAACTCTGCAACCAGAAGACGTGGCTGCTTAGATGGAGCAGCACATCGGGGACTCAGTGACCCACCCTACAAAGGGTACTGTATTCATGACCGAGGGAAGCCAGCCGCCACGACTGTGGCAGCACTGAGACCTTTAGAGAGCTATCCAGAGGGTGTTAGTGGGCATACTTGAAGCCTTTCCTGCTAAAGGTTTTTGAATTATGCCTATTATTATGGCCACTATGGATGGTGCTTTGATAACAGCTTTCACCCCCGCCTATCCCATGAAAACCCAGATTTCATCTCCAGTCAAGTTTGGGTGACATAATTCTTCTGTTTGGCGTTTGTGAGACCGCACACAAGATAACTACATCTGCACGGCTAATTCTTCTTTCTGCAGACATACAAACTTCACCTTCTATGGACCCAACTTAACTTTACGGTTAATTCAATTACGTCTAGAGTATTTGTACAAATGTCTGATTCTTCACAATTAAGCATGACAATCAACTCTTTAGTTTCTATAAAATGCTATGACTTTTGTTTCACTCGAGGCCATTGAAATGGAACTTTGCTAGAACGGTGGTCAAAATCACTTGTTCATTAAACTTTTAGCAATCAGTCTTTATATAATAGGTCTTCTATTAGTAATGTTCTTTCCCTTCATGAAGTGTCATTCCTTTTATGTATTCATGGCGCGGAAATCAAAAATGGACCATGGTGGAGTGGTCATATAATAGCTTTACAAAACCATCCACCTGTAATCCTCCACCCCTTGGTAAGGATTCCTCAATCTTGCATCACAGTGGGGCAACAATATCAAAAACATACATTACACTTTAATATTTCTTTCCCTGCCCAGCCTAAATGTAAAACTAAAAGAGCTTGGAATGATACTTTATTAGGCGCTACTGGAACTTGTATGGGCCTAGTTAACTCCATAGATGTAGAAACTCTAGCTAATCGATTACATAATACTGGAAAGGACATAGCTCAAGCTTTAACTAATGTTCAGTGGATGCCCACTATTATGAAACCCCACGAGCTAACCCTGAATTATGATAAAGAATTCATGCAATTATTTAACATATCCCAAATTGGAAAGCTGAAGCAAACTCAAAAAATAAGTAAAGTTTTCAGTTGGTCCAAAAGGATAAGGCTCAAAAAATCTTAATGTCTAATAATGTATATGCATGGAGAAACATATTTGCTCAGTGAGTCCCTACAAATCATTGGTTATCGATTCCAGAAGGAACTACTAAATGTACAGATACTTAGAGTACAGGCACCTTGTACCATTATAACGTTTTAGATAATTTTACTATGTGTCAATTTCATGTGTTACCAGTTGTTTTTCATGATGAATATTGGCTACCCCACTTTAATGGAAGTTATCTAGATTCAGATAATCAAACACACCTTTTACTGGACTGTGTGCGAGCAGCCGAAGGACTAGTCTGTGGACAAACTTAGAGGATATGGGAACCCTGTTTGTTGGAATGTTCTATCAACTTGTTAATGGACCATATACCCTCAATCTTGTTGTATGTTTTTTAAAGTGGCTCCCCAGTTCTTATGTATTGCCACCAATGATGAAAACACTATTTCAGCTTACCATTTAGAAGTTCCATTTTCTGGTTGTTTATCACATGTTGATAATTTATATTGGAAAGGTGTTTGGTATAAGTTTTTATCTGTTAAAGAAAAACCATTGTGAACACAGTTGTCAATTCCTACTTTACCCACTACTAATGCTACTCTACCTTTAGAACCTTTAAAAAAGATATTAGAGGGCACAAAAAATTTAGGCAAATTTATTGGAAAACATAATTGTTCCTTATTAGAACATTCTGTAATCACTACCATTGCTGCAAACAAATTGCTGGATGTAAGCGTAAATGTCCCCAAACACGTCTCACTCCTGGTGGGACGTTTTCTTCATTCAGTCTCCTAGTGCCTCAAAACTATTCTCCGCACCGTTTAATCCTTTATTAGTTGCATTGATTGTACTATTTCAGTTAACTATTTGGAATTGGCATTTGTCCTACCAAATCAGGAAAACTTCTCATGTTATTTTGCCTTTTTCCTATGCCCTCGGACCTAAACAATCCTGAGGCCGACTGTCAGGAAAATTGAAATGGAAATTGTCTTGTTCAGGCTTCAGAGGCAATACTAGGCCTCTGACCAATTCGTGACCTCGCCTGGACTACATGCTTGCTCATAAACTGCTGTCAGCAAGTCTGGTGGCACTTAAGATAAAGAAAGGGCCTGGGTCTTGGAATTTCTCGAGCCCTGAGGACCTGGCCAGGTTCCCCGGGGTCTGGAAAATCTTGTGACTCACAAGGTAAAACATACAGCGTTGTTGAAGAAAACCAGAGCTGCATATTTGCATGTAAACTGATGATATCACCTTGCGGCCTGGTATTATAAACGGGACTCTCCTAGACTACAATCTGAAGTCTAACCCGTGGAGCGGGTGCACTGCCCAGGTCCTTTCCCAGTTGGGACTCCAGATTGCTGTTTCCGGGAGTTCCCAGCACTGTTCAAGTGTGGATATAGGTGTCGGCCCAATTTGGTGATGTAAGTGCTTTTACTTCTCTCTCTTATTTATATTTCTTCCTTTTTGATGACTTCCTATTAAAATTGAGCTAAAACTGTTAAAAAAAACCTGACACTAGAATAAAGATATGGTAAATAAAATAGTTTCAGATATTATGGTAAATAAAATATGTTCACGTAGTAGGTATGAATGTATGTCAATCTCATAAATCGTTAACTTCATAGGACAATGGGATCATGACGAAGGAATCGCTGTTTTTTTTTTTTAATTCTTATTTTTATTGAGCTATAGCTGATTTACAATGCTTTGTTAGTTTCTGGTATACACCAAAGTGATTCAGTTATATATATATTCTTCTTCATATTCTTACCCATTATGATTTTTTGTTGTTGTTCTGATTTTCCACATGGTCAGGAGTTGCTGCAGCACCTTGACGAGAGCTTTCACACTCATGTGTGCCTGGGCTGTGCCCAGCCTTAACTACCCTGGTGGGGCCGGTTGGAGCTCCCTGCCTGGCATCCTGAATGGCGGTCCTCTCTTCCCTGTCATTCCCAGAGGCCCCAGGGGGTTTTAGGGGATGGAGAGACGCTCCAATTCATCATACTAATTATTTTTTACCCCCCACTGTTTCTCAGGCCTTCTATCATAAGGTGGTAGAAGCCTCATAGAGACATATTATGTTCTTCTCTTTTGGGGCTCTCCTGAATGCTAGCCCCCTGAAACAGCTAGTTCCTCCTATATATCCATCCGGGTCGTGGCCCCCATCATTCCTCCCTGTGCACTGGTTTTTCTTGATTTCCCTTCACATGACCTTTAGAAAATGGCTTCATGGATCTGATATTGTTCACCTAGCCCATGGTTACCCTCTGTGGTTCTCATCTTGTCTTTCATAGTGTTATATACCCGGCGGATTATGAGATATGATTATCAAAGCAGTTTTCTTTGTTCTCTCATCTTTCCTTTTTCAATACTATTTTTGACTGCGCTAAAATATATATAACATGAAATTTACCATTTATAACCATTTTAAGTGTACCATTCAGCAGCAGCAAGTGTATTCATAATGTTGAATAACCATCACCACTATTGACAAAATTTTTCACCACCCCAAACAGAAACTCTGTTCTCATTAGGCAATAATGAACTCCCCATTTCTCCCAGCTTCTGGTCACCTCTAATCTACATTCTGTCTCTGTGAACTTGCCCATTCTAGATATTTCAAATAAGTGGAATCGTGGAATATTTGTCCTTTGGTGTCTGGCTTAGCGTAATGTTTGTCAGTGAGCGTAATGTTTTCAAGGCTCATCCATCGTGTGTCAGAATCCCATTCCTTTGCATGGCTGAATAATAATCCATTGTATGTATATACCACGTTTTGTTTCTCCCGTTTCCTTTTAAAATTCATTCGCCTGGAGTAGTCCTTCCTCTCCCTGGCTCAAAAGTCAGGCAGGCTATGTAAGGTCAAAAGTCAGGCACTTGTAAGCGATAAAAAGTCTTAGAATCACTTTATGTTGTGCATTCATGTTCTCAATCCATTAAAAATGCCTTGTGTTGAAAAACAAACTTGATGTATCATTAAATCTTCTCCCAGGCCCCCGAGGCCCAGCCCTTTGCGCCATACCTGAGTCCACTTGGCGTAGAAGCCCAAATGGGCTGATGCAGCGCACCTGGTTGCTCTGAGGGTTCATCAAGTCCTGCCTGTACCTTGACTCTTTATTCATCTCAGATTAAGGTTGACAGGAAACAATAATAGATGATTATTTACTTTATTCCCCCTGAGAAGTGTCCACTTCATCTATCTCCAGATCTAGGTTTTTCAATTCTAGTGCTTAAAATTAGTTTGCCTTGAATAAAAATAACTTAACCCTGCGTTAGTGCCTATAATGTTTCAGCCTCATTACAGGATCATCCCTACAGACCAAAGTCCCCTGTCCTAACTTTGGTAGCAAAATCCTAACCGTGTTCCTGTAGGTATAACAGAAATGTGTTCCTGCCCGAAATATAGCTCATGGACATAATTGCAAAGATGTGTCAAGATATGTGTGGAGGATATTCTTTGTAGCACTGTTTTGTAGTAGACAAGAATTTGGAAGCAATCAAATTTTCAATAATATTGTACTGGTTAAATATATTTTTGACATATCTGTATAATATAGCCTGTTTAAAAAAATGGCAATGTGGTTAGGTTGAGAAATTTTCTTCTGATGGTTTTAATATTAATTTCTTTCACTCTCCTACTTAAAACTATTTTTCTCTAGTATCCATATTGAATGGAATCACCAAATCAAATTTGAATTCTGATCATTTATCTTAATTTTACCTATCCTGCATCGTTCTTCTGTCTCCCAGTATTTGTAGAGGGGATTGTAAAGTGTAATTAGGAACTTGAACTTGGAAGTCAGACATACCTAGATTTTGGTTGTGTGAATTTAGGCAAATTTTAAATGTCTTAGGCTTGGTATTAGTTATTTCTTTTTATCTATCTATCCATCCATCTATTCATCTATCCTCATCTATAAAACTGACATAATAGTACATACTTCAGAGGGTTGCCAACATGGTTAATGAGATCAGGTACAAAAAGTACTTCTTTCTTTTCTCTTTTTCTTCTTTTTTTGGATAGACTCTCAGTGAACTACCACTAATAAAATAATAATGAACTTTCCTCTTGAGGCAAGCGTCACTTTGTCCTGAACACATCAGGCTCTTTTGACTCCCATTTCCTTGTGCATAGTTGCTGCTTCTTCCTATATAAATTATAATCCCTTAGATGAGACAGAGCCAAAACCCCACCTATTCCATGAGGCCTTGTTCTGCGAATGTAGAACACAGAAGTTTCTGAATCTAGATCTAAATTTTGTGTGTGCCCTTTGGTCCTTAATTGGCGTTGTGGGCCACTATTGTTGTTTGTTGATTTGCCCATGTAGATATTATTTCCTGAAGAGATTTAAAATTCTTAGGTCGTAAATTATATTAACAAGAAACAACAGACAACAAAATAAAACAAAACAAAAATACTGTCAACCAAAACAAACTATTCTCCCCAGACTCTTCCAGAATACATTTTAAGCTGTCACGTATTTACTGAGTGGATATTTGAATGGCTGTCATAGAATATTAGAAATGACTCTCAAGTTCAAAGTGACATTGACTACACCCAAAACGGAGTATTTTTTCTTAGAGAAGTTCTTGTCAGCTAAGCCTTTTATTGGTGTTGAAAGGTTGGCATTAGATCACAGCGTAAAGTCAACTTTACCTCCTCTAATGTTGATGCTGCATTTTGATTTTGGACCTCCTACAAACTTAATGGTGGCAGCAGAGCTGATATTAAAGATGGGCTGGGGCTGGTTTTCTTTTGCGGGCTTGCTTCAGATCTCCTTTTATTATCTCTGGTTACCTAGCAACAGATAATGTTGCGCTAAGGCCAGATGATGCCCTCTAGACTCATCCCTGTGCTAAGATTTTGAGTGTTTATTCATTAACCATATTTCTTTGATGTTCATATAAAGGCCCATATTTGTGTGGAAAATGGGAAAGAGTGATTTGGCTAATGAAACAGGCACACATTATTTGAGTCTCTAATATAGTGCAAGCTTGTTTTAAAAATGTGCTGAGTAAACTTCTTTGATAATTTGCAGAAAAATAATTTGGTGGTGACTTACTATAATTTAAAAAGAAGTGGAAGTGATTTCCTTTTAGGTGGTTTCTTTCAAATTGCAGGTTTAAAGGTGGCTGATGACAGTAAACTAATTGCCCAACGTTAACTAGGCTCACTGCGGTAAGAAGTCTTGAAAATATTTCTTCTCGTGGTGTTTGTATCACCTTGAGCTTCATTTTAATGATGCCTTACTCTTCTTGTATTGAGCCCCATTTCCACAGAAAATGTGAGCTATTTTCACTTTTTGAAAAGCAGAATCATGTGTAAAATGTTTAAAGCTGCTAAAAAAGTTTCTCATTAGTTTAAAAAATTCTGCACAGAGGTCAGTTTTTCTTATTTTTTTCAAGTTTATAATACTGTGACTTTAGCCACTCTCTCTAATACCTCTGTGATATTTGTCATTTTTACTTCAGAAATATAATTACCAGTGCCAGTGGAGTGTAATTATATGACTGTTTCGATAGAGAACCATGAGAATCTCAAATTTATGTAATCTGAATTCTAAAATTTAAGGAGATCTGCATAGTTTTATAACTAATTCTTCCATCTAACCAGAATTTAAATTTAGAATGAATGAAATCAATTTAAAATGTTAAACATTTTTTAAAAACAACTGACTTCTAATTTAATCCAACAACCCCTACTGCATGTTTGTTATGTTTATATGACTGACTGAGACATTTTAGGTCTTGCACATGAAAATGACATAGTCTTTGTCTGCAAGTCTTACACATGAAAATGACATAGTCTTTGTTTTCAAGTAACTTATAATTTATGAAGGAGATAATGGGTATGCAAGTAAATATAACACAAGGCAGAATGGAGTTACAAACAGAAACCTATGCAGATATAAATACATGTACATACTAGATTTGTTCAAGAGACAATAGGGCTTAAATTTGTCTAGGACAGTGGTTCTCAAATGTGCACCGCAGGCTAACCAGCAGCATTATAATCTTTTGAGAACTTTTCAGGAATGCAGATTCTAGGACCTCGTCCCAGACTCCAAACTCGAAAACGCTGGAATAGAGTCCAGTAATCTGTTTTCACAAGCCCTCCAGGTGCCTTTGATGCATGATAAAATTTGAGAACCACTAGAGATGAGCTGTCCCATACAGTAGCCACCAGAAACATGTTGTTACATTATTTAAATCTAAATTAAATAAAATCAGGATTTCAGTTCCTCAGTTGCATTAGACACATTTCAAGTGGTCAGTAGGCATAGGTGGCCAGTAGCCACCGTATTGGACAGGACAGATGTCTAACATTTCCATCACTGCAGAAAGTTTTATTGGACAGCATTGCTCTAGAGCATGGAGACCTCAATGGGAAATTATTGAGAAATGAAAGAAAGTAGATTTAGCTCAAATTACACAGATTCTTAAATGCAATAGTAAGAAATTTGAGCTATATTCTCAGAGGAGAATGATGGTTTTTTTAAAAGGACGTGACAAGCCTACACTGTGCTTGTGGAACATCACTCTTGCAATCAGGTGCCTGATGCTTCCTACTGAGTGAGACTGGAGGAAAGCAAGCAACAGTTATATTTGTACTGAGACTGTAATAGTGGGAAGGGAAAGAAGAATGTTTGTTTATAAAACATTGAGAATATAGACCCAGTAGGAACTGATTACTCGTTGAATGAGAGGTGGTCAGAGAGAGAGAAAAATTAAATAAGATTGGATTTTGAGTGAGTAATTGGGACAAAGTTAACACCATTAACAGTGGGAAGGAAATAGGAATAGCAGTAGTTTATCAGATTACATGAAAAAAAGATCTTGGGTTTGCCATGCAATTCTGTTATCCAGTAGCTTTTATATTCATCCAGAAATTTTCTTCATTACTCCTAAAACACAGTTTTATCCTGTTACTTTCTTTTCCTATCTGGTAATTTTTTAGATAACTGGTTTTAATGAAGAAAATGAACGTTTTCCCAATAATTACTTTGAATGTTTTTCAAAGATGGAAGAAATTTTATTTATCAATGCATCAGGTGGAATATGTCAAAATAATTCCTTCATTTTTGGCTAGAAAATACTTTTCCTGGATGAAAGAGTTGCAAAAAAAAAAAAACAGGTTGTAATGTGTTCTATGAAAATTCTAGTTTCCTCAAGTACCATCTGAACATTATAGTTGTATTTCGTGGCAAAATTGAAATGAGCTTCAGTTTCGTGCTAAATAGAATACAGTTGACCCTTGAACAACGTGGGTTTGAACTGCATGTGTCCACTTACGTGTGGATTTTTTTCAGTAATAAATACTACAGTATTACATGATCCCGGGTTGGTTGAATCCACAGATGCTGAACCATGGATACAGAGGAACCACGTATATGGAGTGCCGAGTATAAGTTATACGTGGATCTTTGACTGTGTGGAAGGTTGGAACCCCTAAACATCAAGTTATTCAAGGGGCAACTGTATTTGTGTTTAAAAATAAACAGAGTGCTTGGAGTGTCAAGCCTTGTTCTAATCCTTTGTTATCTTACAAATTTCACAGCAGTGTATACTTTTACATATTAATATACTTATATCTCTGTGGATAAACTTTATTTTTATTTTTGAAGATTAAAAAAAATACTGGTTAACATGTTAGAATGCTTTGTGCATTTTAGCTAGTTCTTTACAGAGGTAGCGTGATAAGTATGATTTGAGGCATCATAGTAAGGTAGAAAAAAAAATCACTGTTAGGTGTCCAGAATTGGGGGTTGTAGTTCTACTATTTTTAGGATGTTAGATAAAGTGTAAAATTCTGTGGGCTAACATTTTTCATTTATGTAATGATGAGCTTGAACTAGATTACCTTGGTATTTCTGGCTCTAAATGGAGCAAAGCATAAAAACATAATTGCTTGCAAATTATTCATTAGCTGCTGTTGATTAAAGAGCATGCCTCCTAGGTGGGAAGGAGGCACAGGGCAGGCAACTTGCTGAGAAGTTGAGGAAAATAAAATGTGGGACAGAGGATGGAGTTGCTTGTATCAGATTGGACAGGAGCAACTAGAGACGTAACTTGAAGACTCTGAGACCTGGGGTAGTATTCCCATAGGGGAATTGCTATCCTCATGTAAACGTGATTCTAATTGGTAACAGGTAGTGTGATGGAAAATGAAGAAGAATGTTACTTAAGGTTGTCCAGAAGTGGAGTTAGAGAGGCTTTTACAAAGACTAACTGTTCATATAACTGTTGTACTCGGTCTGCCTCTAGCTTCTGTTTATACTGTTAAATGCATATATTCAAAATTTGTACAGGGTAGAAGTGAATTTGGAAGATACCTTCATGGGTGAATATCTGATGGGGTAGAAAGAACACTGGGTAGGGAATCATGAAGCCTTGTTTGGGTGCTAGCTCCTGTGACTAGTGCTGTAGTGTTGCACAAGTTCCTTACATTGATACCTGCTTCTGTGCCAGCTACCGTCTGGGCAGACTTGACACTCTTAGGCATATCTAAGCAGCAGGGAGAGTGATCTAAACAGCAAGTGGCTAAATTGCTCTACTTTCCAGCCAGTCTACTTAGTTTACCAGCTCATTGAAATTGGTAGCACCCCAGATCAAAACTCTTTCTGGTAACCATGCTGACAAGTAGTCCTAGGCAGACCACATGGATTTGTGAACATTCACAACGTTGACCTTGACTGTGTCCAAACCAGAGGAAGAAACAATAGATACGTGCAGCAGTAAGGAGTGATTGATCATTCAGATGAGTTTAATGCCTTTCTTAAAACACTTGAGTTTTTTTTCCTCCCATAGTCTAGTCATTTGTCTGCAGCAGCAACACTTATTAAATTTCTCTCCAGACCTTTCCAAATGGGGCTTCTTTTTTTTTGCGGTACGCGGGCCTCTCACTGTTGTGGTCTCTCCCGTTGCGGAGCGTAGGCTCCGGACGCGCAGGCTCAGCGGTCATGGCTCACGGGCCCAGCCGCTCCGCGGCATGTGGGATCTTCCCGGACCGGGGCACGAACCCGTGTCCCCTGCATCGGCAGGCGGACTCTCAACCACTGCGCCACCAGGGAAGCCCCCAAGCGGGGCTTTCTAATTGCAGTTTCTCAGCCTCCTAAATATCATTAACTTCATTTATGTAGTCATTTCTTGTTGACCCAAGGAGGGATGTCTGTTATCAGGGAAACCAGAGGGTTGGGGGACAAGAAAAGTTAAATCTGTGCTTGAACCTGCTCAGACTCCACCTGTGTTTTCTGCTTTTCCCTCTCCACTGACCACAAATCGTGTAGTGACAATGCATTTATTCTTGTCCTCTGTATTTCATTGACCAGAGATTTCTCAGTGACCAGAAGAAAGTTTTGAGTTTTTATTACCTCACCAGAGAACCGAAAATAGTTTTTCAAAATCCTTTACAAGCTTTTCCATAAAGTAGATGTTTTATAATTCTTAAAATTAATTACTACACTGATATATTTGTCTTATATTAAAATGAGAATAATGATTACATTAACATAAGTCCTTTCTTGATCCTCTCTTCTCCCAGAAGCTTAATCTCTGGGCTGTATTTTTTCTCCCCTGCAAATAGAGGAGTTTGGATTTGGTGATCTCTGAGTCTCTTCAAGCTCTGAGACTAAGTCTGAAAGTTAAGGATGATAATAGGAGGATTTTCCTAGTTTCTTGAGATTGAAGTCATGAAAAGTGTCTGCTGTGCTACTTTCTAAAACAGGCTTTAGATTCACTGAAGTGAGTAAACCACTGCAGTGGTCTGACACTGAATGCTGTGTATCTTCTGATTTTCCTCAGATGGTTGCCTCTCACTCTTCCATGCAATGATTTTGCAGGCATTCAGTCCTTGAAGCAAGTGGCATTTTTCCAATTTTAACTCAGGTCAGTCAGCTGGCTGAGTACTGATGAACCAGCATTTGTTAAAACGATGTCTCAAGTGATGTCAATCTGGACTGAACACGTGCTGTGCCGAAGAGATTTCTTCATTAACCTGCTGACACTGCCAGTGAGAGTTCAATGTTGTTTCAAGAAAGGGTCCCAGAAGCACGTACCCCTTTGCTATTTTTACCATTAGCCTTGGTGTTCCATGAGTATCATGTCTTTTATTTTCCTTATCAAAGCTAAATAATTTGTGAATACCATTTAAATACATAATTTTAATTTTTAAATATGCTGGTGACTGTAATATTTGATTATTGAACCCTGGAGGTACTGAGATGTAGGAATATCTAAGTCACAAGCTAGGACTGAATGAGCTACTTCTATGATTTTGATTTGCTTATTTATTTGTTTATTCATTTATTGCTTTTATTGCTGTTTTGAAGCCACTTATCTGTAAAGCTTTCCCTGACAATCCTGAGACTCTCTCCCAGGGACAGGATGTTCATCTTGCCATTTTTGAAAGTGTAGTATAGCTGCTGCTGTGGCTTTTACTCTGGAAAACCTAGTATGTGTCCATTTCATTTTCTGTCAAATTTGCTTAGGTAATAAAAAATATATATTCCACTAAAAATAATATTATGTTTATCATGGATTAATTCAACAGCATCTTCAAAAATTGGATAATTTAAATACAAAAAAATCCACGAGTACACGTATACATAAGAGTTTTACATATATTTACTACTCAGATTAAGATACAGATTATTTTCAAACTCCGTAAGTTTCCTGGTGTCCCTTCCCAGGCTCATCTCCTCCTCTGCCCTGTTGAGGCAACCACTATTCTGATTTCTATCATCATGACTAATTTTGCAAGAATTTTTTATTCAGATCCAAAGAGAAATAAGATAGAAACTTCCTCTTTCCGTAGCTCACAATATAATGGGGGGAGATAAGAGCCGTGAAGAAATTACCAGAGTACCAAAGTGATCCCTAAGTGGCATATGTTTCTAAGATTAATAATGCCATCCCAGATTTTATATTATTTGGTATTTATAAATATGTGTACACTTATAATCATAATTGACCCTCACAACACCTCTGGACAATGAATGCCATTATCTTCATTTTACACACAAGACAGCTTAAGATCATAACGGTTGACCAACATGCCTGTATTAGTTTTGTATTGCAGTGTAACAAATTAACACATCTTAGGCAGCTTAAAATGACAATACTTATCATCTCACTTCCTGTGGCTCAGAAACCCAGAAACAGGCTAGGAGATGTAAACCAATGGGCAGGAATCTTTGAGGCCATGTGAGTACCTAAATGTAAGTAGTGTCACATAGCTGATAAAAAATGAACTAAACATGGATGCATCTTTTTTTTTTTTTAACATCTTTACTGGAGTATTATTGCTTTACAGTGTTGTGTTAGTTTCTGCTGTATAACAAAGTAAATCAGCTATACATATACATATATCCCCATATACCCTCCCTCTTGGGTCTCCCTCCCACCTTCCCTATCACACCCCTCTAGGTGGTCACAGAGCACGGAGCTAATCTCCCTGTGCTATGCAGATGCTTCCCACTAGCTATCTGTTTTACATTTGGTAGTGTATATATGTCCATGCCACTTTCTCACTTCACCCCAGCTTACCCTTCCCCCTCCCTGTGTCCTTAAGTCCATTCCCTATGTCTGTGTCTTTATTCCTCTACTGCCCCTACGTTCTTAAGAACCACTTTTTTTTTTTTTTTTTTTTAGATTCCATATATATGTGTTAGCATACGGTATTTGTTTTCCTCCTTCTAACTTACTTCACTCTGTTTGACAGACAATAGGTCCATCCACCACACTACAAATAACTCAGTTTCATTTCTTTTTCTGGCTAATATTCCATTGTATACATAAGGCACATCTTCTTTATCCATTCATCTATCGATGGACACTTAGTTTGCTTCCATCTCCTGGCTATTGTAAATAGTGCTGCAGTGAACACTGTGGTACATGACTCTTTGAATTATAGTTTTCTCAGGGTATATGCCCAGTAGTGGTAATGCCTTGTCATATGGTACGTCTATTTTTAGTTTTCTAAGGAACCTCCATACTGTTCTCTACAGTGGCTGTATCAATTTACATTCCCACCAACAGTGCAAGAGGGTTTCCTTTTCTCCACACCCTCTCCAGTATTTATTGTTCATAGATTTTTTTAATGATGGCCATTCGGACTGGTATGAGGTGATACCTCATTGTAGTTTTGATTTGCATTTCTCTAATGATTAATGATGTTGAGCATCCTTTCATGTGTTTGTTGGCAATGTGGACATCTTCTTTGGAGAAATATCTATTTAGGTCTTCTGCCCATTTCCGGATTGAGTTGTTTGTTTTTTTGATATTGAGCTGCATGAGCGGCTTGTATATTTTAGAGATTAATTCTTTGTCAGTTGCTTCGTTGGCAAATATTTTCTCCCATTCTGACTGTTGTCTTCTTATCTTGTTTATAGTTTCCTTAGCTGTGCAAAAGCTTTTAGGTTTCATTCGGTCCCATTTGTTTATTTTTGATTTTATTTCCCTTTCTCTAGGAGGTGGGTCAAAAAGGATCTTGCTGTGGTTTATGTCATAGAGTGTTCTGCCTAAGCTTTTTTCTAAGAGTTTTATAGTGTCTAGCCTTACATTTAGGTCTTTAATCCGTTTTGAGTTTATTTTTGTGTATGGTGTTAGGGAGTGTTCTAGTTTCAGTCTTTTACATGTAGCTGTCCAGTTTTCCCAGCACCACTTATTGAAGAGGCTGTCTTTTCTCCATTGTATATTCTTACCTTCTTTGTCAAAGATAAGGTGACCATATGTGTGTGGGTTTATCTCTGGGCTTTCTATCCTGTTCCATTGATCTATATTTCTGTTTTTGTGCCAGTACCATACTGTCTTGATTACTGTAGCTTTGTAGTATAGTCTGAAGTCAGGGAGCCTGATTCCTCCAGCTCCATTTTTCTTTCTCAAGATTGCTTTGGCTATCGGGGTCTTTTGTGTTTCCATACAAATTGTGAAATTTTTTGTTCTAGTTCTATGAAAAATGCCCATGGTACTTTGCTAGGGATTGCATTGAATCTGTAGATTGCTTTGGGTAGTAGAGTCATTTTCACAATGTTGATTCTTCCAATCCAAGAACATGGTATATCTCTCCATCTGCTTGTGTCATCTTTAATTTCCTTCATCAGTGTGTTATAATTTTCTGCATACACGTCTTTTGTCTCCTTAGGTAGGTTTATTCCTAGATATTTTATTTTTTTTGTTGCAGTGGTAAATGGGAGTGTTTCCTTAGTGTCTCTTTCAGATTTTTCATGATTAGTGTGTAGGAGTGCAAGAGATTTCTGTGCATTAATTTTGTATCCTGCTACTTTACCAAATTCATTGATTAGCTCTAGTAGTTTTCTGGTAGCATCTTTAGGATTCTCTATGTATAGTATCATGTCCTCTGCAAACAGTGACAGCTTTACTTCTTTTCCGATTTGGATTCCCTTTATTTCTTTTTCTCGTCTGATTACTGTGGCTAAAACTGCCAAAAGTATGTTGAATGAGAGTGGTGAGAGTGGGCAACCTTGTCTTGTTCCTGATCTTAGTGGAAATGGTTTCAGTTTTGCACCATTGAGGAGGATGTTGGCTGTGGGTTTGTCATATATAGCCTTTATTATGTTGAGGAAATTTCCCTCTATGCCTACTTTCTGGATGGTTTTTATCATAAATGGGTGTTGAATTTTGTCAAAAGATTTTTCTGCATCTATTGAGATGATCATATGGTTTTTCTCCTTCAATTTTTTAATATGGCATATCACGTTGATTGATTTGCATATATTGAAGAATCCTTGCATTCCTGGAATAAACCCTACGTGATCATGGTGTATGATCCTTTTAATGTGCTGTTGGATTCTCTTTGCTAGTATTTAGGTGAGGATTTTTGCGTCTATGTTTATCGGTGGTATTGGCCAGTAGTCTTCTTTCTTTGTGACCTCTTTGGTTTTGGTATCAGGGTGATGGTGGCCTTGTAGAATGAGTTTGGGAGTGTTCCTCCCTCTGCTATATTTTGGAAGAGTTTGAGAAGGATAGGTGTTAGCTCTTCTCTAAATGTTTGATAGAATTTGCCTGTGAAGCCATCTGGTTCTGGGCTTTTGTTTGTTGGAGGATTTTTAATCACAGTTTCAATTTCAGTGCTTGTAATTGGTCTGTTCATATTTTCTATTTCTGCCTGGTTCAGTCTCGGCAGGTTGTGCATTTCTAAGAATTTGTCCATTTCTTCCAGGTTGTCCATTTTATGGCATAGAGTTGCTTATGGTAATCTCTCATGAACCTTTGTATTTCTGCAGTGTCAGTTGTTACTTCTCCTTTTTCATTTCTAATTCTATTGATTTTAGTCTTCATAAGTCTGGCTAATGGTTTATCAATTTTGTTTATCTTCTCAAAGAACCAGCTTTTAGTTTTATTGATCTCTGCTATCGTTTCCTTCATTTCTTTTTCATTTATTTCTGATCTGATATTTATGATTTCTTTCCTTCTGCTAACTTTGGGGATTTTTTGTTCTTTCTCTAATTGCTTTAGGTGCAAGGTTAGGTTGATTATTTGAGATGTTTCCCGTTTCTTAAGGTAGGATTGTATTGCTATAAACTTCCCTCTTAGAACTGCTTTTGCTGTATCCCATAGGTTTTGGGTCGTTGTGTCTCCATTGTCATTTGTTTCTAGGTATTTTTTGATTTCCTCTTTGATTTCTTCAGTGATCACTGCATTATTAAGTAGTGTACTGTTTAGCCTCCATCTGCTTGTATTTTTTAGAGATCATTTCCTGTAATTGATATCTAGTCTCATAGTGTTGTGATTGGAAAAGATACTTGATACGATTTCAGTTTTCTTCAGTTTACCAGGGCTTGATTTGTGACCCAAGATATGATCTATCCTGGAGATGTTCCATGAGCACTTGAGAAAAATGTGTATTCTGTTGTTTTTGGATGGAATGTCCTGTAGATATCAATTAAGTCCATCTTGTTTAATGTATCATTTAAAGCTTGTGTTTCCTTATTTATTTTCATTTTGAATGATCTGTCCTTTGTTGAAAGTGGGGTGTTAAAGTCCCCTGCTATATTTGTGTTACTGTCAATTTTCCCTTTTATGGCTGCTGGTATTTGCCTTATGTATTGAGGTGCTCCTGTGTTGGATGTATAAATATTTACAATTGTTATATCTTCTTCTTGGATCGGTCCCTTGATCATTATGTAGTGTCCTTCTTTGTGTCTTGCAGTAGTCTTTATTTTAAAGTCTATTTTGTCTGATATGAGAATTGCTACTCCAGCTTTTTTTGATTTCCATTTGCATGGAATATCTTTTTCCATCCCCTCACTTTCAGTCTGTATGTGTCCCTAGGTCTGAAGTGGGTCTCTTGTAGACAGCATATATATGGGTCTTGTTTTTGTATGCATTCAGCCAGTCTGTGTCTTTTGGTGGGCGTATTTAATCCATTTACATTTAAGGTAATTATTGATATGTATGTTCCTATTCCCATTTTCTTGATTGTTTTGGGTTTGTTATTGTGGGTCATTTCCTTCTCTTGTGTTTCTTGCCTAGAGAAGTTCCTTTAGCATTTGTTATAATGCTGGTTTGGTGGTGCTGAACTCTCTCAGCTTTTGCTTGTCTGTAAAGGTTTTAATTTCTCCATCAAATCTGAATGAGATCCTTACTGGATAGAGTAATCCTGGTTGTAGGTTTTTCTCCTTCATCACTTTAAATATGTCCTGCCAGTCCCTTCTGGCTTGCAGAGTTTCTGCTGAAAGATCAGCTGTTAACCTTATGGGGATTCCCTTGTGTGTTATTTGTTGTTTTTCCCTTGCTGCTTTTAATATGTTTTCTTTGTATTTAATTTTTGATAGTTTGATTAATAAGTGTCTTAGTGTGTTTCTCCTTGGATTCATCCTGTATGGGACTGTTTGTGCTTCCTGGACTTGATTAACTATTTCATTTCCCATATTAGGGAAGTTTTCAACTATAATCTCTTGAAATATTTTCTCAGTCCCTTTCATTCTCTCTTCTTCTTCTGGGACCCCTATAATTTGACTGTTGTCCCAGAAGTCTCTGAGACTGTCCTCAATTCTTTTCATTCTTTTTTCTTTATTCTGCTCTGCAGTAGTTATTTCCACTATTTTATCTTCCAGGTCACTTATCCGTTCTTCTCCCTCAGTTATTCTGCTATTGATCCCTTCTAGAGTATTTTTAATTTCATTTATTGTGTTGTTCATCATTGCTTTTTTCCTCTTTAGTTCTTCTAGGTCCTTGTTAAATGTTTCTTGCATTTTCTCTATTCTGTTTCCAAGATTTTGGATCATCTTTACTATCATTATTCTGATTTCTTTTTCAGGTAGATTGCCTATTTTCTCTTCATTTGTTAGGTCTGGTGGGTTTTTACTTTGCTCCTTCATCTGCTGTTTGTTTTTCTGTCTTCTCATTTTGCTTACCTTACTGTGTTTAGGGTCTCCTTTTTGCAGGCTGCAGGTTCGTAGTTCCCGTTGTTTTTGGTGTCTGTTCCCAGTGGCTAAAGTTGGTTCAGTGGGTTGTGTAGGCTTCCTGGTGGAGGGGACTAGTGCCTGTGTCCTGGTGGATGAGGCTGGATCTTGTCTTTCTGGTGGGCAGGTCCACATCTGGTGGTGTGTTTTGGGGTGTCTGTGGCCTTATTATGATTTTAGGCGGTCTGTCTGCTAATGGGTGGGGTTGTGTTCCTGTCTTGCTAGCTGTTTGGCATAGAGTGTCTAGCACTGTAGCTTGCTGGTCACTGAGTGAAGGTGGGTGTTGGTGTTGAGATGGAGATCTCTAGGAGATTTTCGCTGTTTGATATTACGTGGAGCTGGGAGGTCTTTTGTGGCCCAGTGTCCTGACGTTGGCTCTCCCACCTCAGAGGCACAGCACTGACTCCTGTCTGGAGCACCAAGAGCCTTTCATCCACATGGCTCAGAATTAAAGGGAGAAAAAGAAGAGAGAAAGAAAAAAAAGAAAGCAAGAAAGAAAGGAAGGAAGGAAGGAGAAGGAAAGAGGATAAAGTAAAATAAAATAAAGTAAAATAAAATAAAGTTATTAAAATAAAAAATGAAAAATAATTGTTAAGAAAAAAGTTTTTTTAAAGGTAAAAAACCCAAAAACAAGCAACAAAAAATGGATGGACAGAACCCTAGGGCAAATGGTGGAAGCAAAGCTATACAGACAAAATCTCACACAGAAGCATACACATACACACTCACAAAAAGAGGAAAAGGGGAAAAAAATAAAAAATCTTGCTCTCCAAGTCCACCTCCTCAATTTGGGATGATTCGTTGTCTATTCAGGTATTCCACAGATGCAGGGTACATCAAGGTGACTGTGGAGCTTTAATCCGCTGCTCCTGAGGCTGCTGGGAGAGATTTCCCTTTCTTTTCTTTGTTCGCACAGCTCCTGGGGTTCAGCTTTGGATTTGGCCCCAGCTCTGCATGTCGGTCGCCTGAGGGCATCTGTTCTTTGCTCAGACAGGACGGAGTTAAAGGAGCAGCTGATTCGGGGGCTCTGGCTCACACAGGCCGGGGGGAGGGAGAGGTATGGATTCGGGGCGAGCCTGTGGCGGCAGAGGCCGGCGTGACGTTGCACCAGCCTGAGGCTCGCCGTGCGTTCTCCCGGGGAAGTTGTCCCTGGGTTACGGGACCTTGGCAGTGGCGGGCTGCACAGGCTCCCAGGAGGGTAGGTGTGGAGAGTGACCTGTGCTTGCACACAGGCTTCTTGGTGGCGGCAGCAGCAGCCTTAGCGTCTCATGCCCGTCTCTGGGGTCACAGCGCGGCTCGCACCCGTCTCTGGAGCTCCTTTAACCGGCGCTCTTAATCCCCTCTCCTTGCGCACCAGGAAACAAAGAGGGAAGGAAAAGTCTCTTGCCTCTTCGGCAGCTCCAGACTTTTTCCCGGACTCCCTCCCGGCTAGCCGTGGCGCACTAGCCCCTTCAGGCTGTGTTCACGCCGCCAACCCCAGTCTTCTCCCTGCGATCCGACCGAACCCCAAGCCTCAGCTCCCAGCCCCCGCCCACCCCAGTGGGTGAGCAGACAAGCCTCTCGGGCTGGTGAGTGTCGGTCGGCACCAATCCTCTGTGCGGGAATCTCTCCGCTTTGCCCTCTGCACCGCTGTTGCTGCGCTTTCCTCCGTGGTCTGAAGCTTCCCCACTCCGCCACCTGCAGTCTCTGCCTGCGAAGGGCCTTCCCAGTGCATTGAAACCTTTCCTCCTTCACAGCTCCCTCCCACTGGTGCAGGTCCCATCTCTATTCTTTTGTCTCTGTTTTTTCTTTTTTCTTTTGCCCTACCCAGGTGCATGTGGGAGTTTCTTGCCTTTTGGGAGGTGAGGTCTTATGCCAGCGTTCAGTCGGTGTTCTGTAGGAGCAGTTCCACATGTAGATGTATTTCTGATGTATCTGTGGGGAGGAAGGTGATCTCCACGTCTTACTCTTCCACCATCTTCCTCAACTCCCCATGGTACCTTGTATCCAGACGGAAGCACAGACACACCACTGGGAAAGCCACTTGGCTACAGAAACCAGGCTGCCTAACCCGGCTGAACAAATCTGGAGCCGAGTCGAGTTTCACTTGATCACAGGGTGCCTCATGCAGAGGCCTCACACGGCCCTTCGTCCCTAGTGTGAAATGGCTGCACCGACCAGGTCTGATCGTTTTCTGCATAAAGGTATTTTGTCTCCTTAGGTAGGTTTATTCCTAGGTATTTTATTCTTTTTGTTGCAGTGGTAAATGGGAGTGTTTCCTTAATTTCTCTTTCAGAGTTTGCATGATTAGTGTGTAGGAGTGCAACACATTTCTGTGCATTAATTTTGTATCCTGCTACTTTACCAAATTCATTGATTAGCTCCTGTAGTTTTCTGGTAGCATCTTCAGGATTCTCTTTGTATGGTAACATGCCATCTGCAAACAGTGACAGCTTTACTTCTTCTTTTCCAATTTGGATTCCGTATATTTCTTTTTCTCCTCTGATTGCTGTGGCTAAAACTGCCAAAACTATGTTGAATAATAGTGGTGAGAGTGGGCTACCTTGTCTTGTTCCTGATCTTAGTGGAAATGGTTTCAGTTTTTCACCATTGAGAACGATGTTGGCTGTGGGTTTTTCATATATGGCCTTTTATTATGTTGAGGAAAGTTCCCTCTATGCCTACTTTCTGGAGGGTTTTTATCATAAATTGGTGTTGAATTTTGTTGAAAGCTTTTTCTGCATCTATTGAGATGATCATATGTTTTTTATCCTTCACTTTGTTAATATGGTGTATCACATTGTCTGATTTGTGTATATTGAAGAATCCTTGCATCTGTGGGGTAAATGCCACTTGATCATGGTGTATGATCCTTTTAATGTGCTGTTGGATTCTGTTTGCTAGTATTTTGTTGAGGATTTCTGCGTCTATGTTCATCAGTGATATTGGCCTGTAGTTTTCTTTTTTTGTGACATCTTTGTCTGGTTTTGGTATCAGGGTGATGGTGGCCTCGTAGATTGAGTTTTGGAGTGTTCCTCCCTCTGCTATATTTTGGAAGAGTTTGAAGAGGATAGGTGTTAGCTCTTCTGTAAATGTTTGATAGAATTCACCTGTGAAGCCATCTGGTCCTGGACTTTTGTATGTTGGAAGATTTTTAGTCACAGTCTCAATGTCAGTGCTTGTGATTGGTCTGTTTATATTTTCTATTTCTTCCTGGTTCCGTCTTGGAAGGTTGTGCTTTTCTAAGAATTCGTGCATTTCTTCCAGGTTGTCCATTTTATTGGTATATAATTGCTTGTAGTAATCTCTCATGGTCCTTTGTATTTCTGCAGTGTCAGTTGTTACTTCTCCTTTTTCATTTCTAATTTTATTGATTTGTGTCTTCTCACTTTTTCTTGATGAGTCTAGCTAATGATTTATCAATTTTGTTTATCTTCTCAAAGAACCAGCTTTTAGTTTTATTGATCTTTGCTGTTGTTTCCTTCATTTCTTTTTCTTTATTTCTGATCTGATTTTTATGAGTTCTTTCTCCTGCTAATTTGCATTTTTTGTTCTTCTTTCTCTAATTGCTTTAGGCCTAAGGTTAGGTTGTTTATTTGAGATTTTTCTTGTTTCTTGAAGTAGGATTGTATTGCTATAAACTTCCCTCTTAGTTTTTGGGAAATGCAGCTTTTGCTGCATCCCATAAGTTTTGGGTCATTGTGTTTTCATTGTCATTAGTTTCTAGAATTAGTTTCTAGGTATGTTGTATTTCCTCTTTGATTTCTTGAGTGATCTCTTGGTTATTTAGTAGTGTATTGTTTTGCCTCCATGTGTTTGTATTTTTACAGTTTTTTCCCTGTAATTGATATCCAGTCTCATAGCGCCGTGGTCGGAAAGGATACTTGATATGATTTCAATTTTCTTAAATTTACTAAGGCTTGATTTGTGACCCAAGGTATGATCTATACTGGAGAATGTTCCATGAACACTTGAGAAGAAAGTGTATTGTGTTGTTTATGGATGGAATGTCCTATAAATATCAATGAAGTCCATCTTGTTTAATGTATCATTTAAAGCTTGTGTTTCCTATTTATTTTCATTTTGGATGATCTGTTCATTGGTGACAGTGAGGTGTTAGAGTCCCCCACTATGATTGTGTTACTGACGATTCCCCGTTTTATGGCTGTTAGTATTTGCCTTATGTATTGAGGTGCTCCTATGTTGGGTACATAAAATTTACAATTGTTTTATCTTCTTGGATTGATCCCTTGATCATTATGTAGTGTCCTTCTTTGTGTCTTGCAGTAGTCTTTATTTTAAGGTCTATTTTATATGAGAATTGCTACTCCAGCTTTCTTTTGATTTCTATTTGCATGGACTGTCTTTTTCCATCCCCTCACTTTCAGTCTGCATGTGTCCCTAGCTCTGAAGTGGGTCTCTTGTAGATAGCATATATACAGGTCTTGTTTTTGGATCCATTCAGCCAGCGTTTTTCTTTGGTTGGAGCATTTAATCCACTTACATTTAAGGTAATTTTCTATATATATGTTCCTATTAACATTTTCTTAATTTTGGGGGGTTTGTTATTGTAGATCTTTTCCTTCTCTTGTGTTTCCTGCCTAGAGAAGTTCTTTTTACATTTGTTGTAAAGCTGGTTTGGTGGTGCTGAATTCTTTTAGCTTTTACTTGTCTGTACAGTTTTTAATTTCTCCGTCAAATCTGAATGAGATCCTTGCTGGGTAGAGTAATCTTGGTTTTTCCCTTTCACCACTTTAAATATGTCCTGCCATTCCCTTCTGGCTTGCAAAGTTTCTGCTGAAAGACCGGCTGTTAACCTTATGGGGATTCCCTTGTGTGTTATTTTTTTTTTTCCCTTGCTGCTTTTAATATTTTTTCTTTGTATTTAATTTTTGATAGTTTGATTAATAAGTGTCTTAGTGTGTTTCTCCTTGGATTTATCCTGTATGGGACTCTCTGTGCTTCCTGGACTTGATAGACTATTTTCTTTCCCGTATTAGGGAAGTTTTCAACTATAATCTCTTCAAATAGTTTCTCAATCCCTTTCTTTTTCTCTTCTTCTGGGACCCCTATAATGTTGGTGCATTTAATGTTGTCTCTGTGGTCTCTGAGACTGTCCTCAATTATTTTCAACCTTTTTTCTTTATTCTGCTCTGTGGTAGTTATTTCCACTATTTTATCTTGCACAGCGCTTATCTGTTCTTCTTCCTCAGTTATTCTGCTATTGATTCCTTTTAGAGAATTTTTAATTTCATTCATGGTGTCGTTTATCGTGGTTTGTTTGCTCTGTAGTTCTTCTGGGTCCTTGTTAAATGTTTCTTGTATTTTCTCCATTCTATTTCCAAGATTTTGGATCATCTTTACTATCATTACTCTGAATTCTTTTTAGGTAGACTGCCTATTTCCTCTTCATTTGTTTGGTCTCGTGGGTTTTTACTTTGCTTCTTCATCTGCTTCATATTTCTCTGTCTTCTCATTTTGCTTCACTTACTGTGTTTGGGGTCTCGTTTTTGCAGGCTGCAGGTTCATAATTCCCATTGTTTTTGGTGTCTGCCCCCAGTGGGTAAGGTTGGTTCAGTGGGTTGTGTAGGCTTCCTGGTGGAGGGGACTGGTGCCTGTGTTCTGGTGGATGATGCTAGATCTTGTCTTTCTGGTGGAAGGACCACGTGCAGTGGGGTGTTTTGGGGTGTCTTTGACCTTATTGTGATTTTAGGCAGCCTCTCTGCTAATGGGCATGGGGTTGTGTTCCTGCCTTGCTGGTTGTTTGGCATGGGGTGTCCAGCCCTGGAACTTGCTTGTTGTTGAGTGGAGCTGGGTCTTAGCATTGAGACAGAGAGCTCTGGGAGAGATTTCACCGATTGATATTATGTGGGGCCGGGAGGTCTCTGGTGGTCCAGTGTCCTGAACTCAGCTCTCCCGCCTCAGAGGCTCACGCCTGACACCCGGCCAGAGCACCAAAACCCTGTCAGCCACATGGCCAAGTATGTGGGGAGTTTCTTGCCTTTTGGGAAGGCTGAGGTCTTCTTCCAGCATTCAGTAGGTGCTCTGTAGGTGTTGTTCCTCATGTAGATATATTTTTGATGTATTTGTGGGGAGGAAGGTGATCGCCGCATCTTAGTCCTCCACCCTCTTGAAGGTCCTACCAGAGCATGGCTGCATATCTTATGTATCTTTACACTACACCATGCTTCTGTGTGAACACGAAGAGAGAAATGACGTTAAAAAATGCTCTTCTAGCCAGCTAACGTTATCATTTATTGAATTCTTATGTTCCAGTATTAGATTTAAAGCTATTGGTAATTTTATGAGACAGAATTTTAGTTCCGTTGTAAAGATATGGAAGCAGATGCTTGGAGAAGTTAATTAACTTGCCTAAGGTCACACAGTTTGTACAGAAATGTGCCAGGATTCTAACCTAGCTCTTTCTGACTCCAGATCTTCTGCTCTTATTCACTCTATTACATGCCCGAATGTCATATCTGAACTAGCCTTTGACAGATCTGTAGCTTTTCAAAAGTTAAAGATATAAAGAGAAATTACCAGTAGTAATGGGAAATGACAGTAAAAACAGAGAGATTTGGGAAAGTGTCAGATATGTTGTTTGGACTGTGGGATTCCCGATAGCATAGCTGAATTGTACAGATCAAATTTTCACCTTCCCTTAGACTAGTGTTTTATTCGCTAATACTTTATTTTGATACCAAGGGCTTATATTTATGAGTACTGTAAATGGCCCTGTGGAAGTTTGTGGTGTCACATGTAAGGAGAGTGCTCATCTCCTGTGCAGGATCTTTTTCTTGAGGACCTTTGGGAGAAATTTCTTTGTAGTTTTCAGATGAAGAAGAGCTGAGTTCACTGAACTGAGTTACAATTATTTTCCCTCTTTGCCTGCTTAGAAATCTTGGTGCTGAAGTTTTGGCCAAGACTCACATGATCAACATGCTTCCCCTTTTTTGGTCTTACCCTCTTTTAATGTATTTTATCTCTATTAGCTGCCTTAAATTCTTGTTTGGAGCTAGTCAGGATATAAATAAGCAAATACATGAGTAAAATTCGGGTAGGTGGTTTCCAGGAACCACTTATGGATTTGCAGGTAGGCAGAGTTTCTGATGCTCAGCTGTCAGTCCTGCTAAACTGGGTGAACTGAACACTAAATCATCAGCTTGGCTGTTATGGTCTTGTCAATAGACCCCAGTGGCAAGGCCCAGGCGTTGCATTATAAAGATTATGATTTGGACCTACTGATAAAGATTCCACTCTAGTGTCTCGTTTCTTTATCTTAGACAGTAACTGGATTCAAAGGATGTAAAATGGGCATTTTAAGAAATTAAGGTCCTTCAATAATTACTTCAAAAGCTGTGTCAGCTCAGTTTAGGAAAAAAGTATGCGGGCACAGACTCACAGAATGTGGTACGTCAGCAAAAGAATGATTGTTACAAATCAAAGCATCACACCTCTCTCACATTTTCAGAAATGTAAACTGTATTAGAAAAATGATGCTATACAACTCTGTTGCACATGGGATATGGGAATTTGTTGTTAACGCTAAGCTCTTTTAAAGAGTTCATAGCAATAGCTTTAAAAAAACCTGATGAGTAAACATAGCAAAGGAAATAAGTTTAAAAATCTCGGAAATTTCAGGAAACCAGAAAGGAGGAGGTGGATGAAGAAGCGGTTAAAGAATTAAATAAGCTAAGAACATGGGGGAAGATGGCAATCACATAGTTAGAGAGTATAGTAGAAGAGGGACATGTCTTAGAAAGCTTTGAGGACAGAAACCCAATGAGAGAGGTGAATGGTTGGTGACGCATAAATCATGGGGAAGGAGGAAGCAAACAAGAGAGTCCAGAAGACAATAATCTAGAGACAAAAGAAGAATTTCAAGGACAGTAGCTGAGAGGTGGCAACTATGTATGCATTTGATGTCTTAAGATGAGTATTGATGCAGCAGGAAAATTGGGTTGAAACGATAGCAACAAGTTGCCTATTCTTAATATTCTTTCTTGTGAAATTGGGGAAATTAAGAGACTCTTCCCTATTGAATGCATAGAAATTGAGATTTACTAGATTCCTTTTCACTCTTTGGACCTTATATAGCAAGAAACTAGGGGGACCTATGTTCATTTAATCACTAATCAGTCCAGAACTAATGTACATTTCAGTTCATGCTTATATTAGTTTACTGTGGCCACTGTAACAGATTATCACAAACATTGCAGCTTAAAATAGCAGAAGCTTATTTTCTTACAGTCCTAGAGGCCAAAAGTCCAAACTCTGTTTTCCTGGGCCAAAATCAAGGTGTTGGCCGAGCCACACTCTCTCTTAAGGCTCTAGGGGAAAATCTCCTCCTTGCCTCTTCCAGCCTCTGGTGGCTGCCAGGGTTCCTTGGCTTGTGGCTGCATGTAATTCTAGATTTCAAGTCCAGTACCTTCAAAACTCTGTCTGCTCCTTCACATCACCTTCTCTGTGTGCATTCTCTCACTGTCTCTCTTGTAAGGTTATACTTGATGGCAATTAGGGCCCACTTGTGTAATCCAAGGCAGTCTCCCATCTCAAGTTACTTAATCACATCTGCAAAGACCCTTTTTCCAAACAAGGTGACATTCACATTTTTTCAGAGATTAGAACTTGATATCACTGGAAGCCATTATTTAGCCTATGACAATGTCCAGTTTAAACAAAGAATGGTATCTTGGCATAAAATAAGCACTTTGGTGCAAATTAACCTCTCAACCTCTCTAGGCCTCGTTTTATTCACCCTTCACGTGGATATGGTGTGACTTGCATTACTGTGTCATTGCAAAAAAATAAATTAGATCATGTTTATAAAAGTGTTTTCTAACTGATAAAGCACTATACAAATATAAGGAAATGTTAATATTTTAATATCAAACATTCTATTCTAATAAAATATTGATAAGATTTTATTGTGACCAATAATAATGGTACTATGATACTATAATGATACAATTTGAGGGAGCCTGGAAAGACTTACAGAGTCAAAGATAATCTCCTCTTTTGTCCCCTATTTCTTTATTAAATGCAAATAATAATAGCACCCGCACCCTAGGGTTGCTTTCAGGATTCAGTTAAATGAGTTAATGTATGTAAAGTACTCAAAGTGTTAGGCACACGGTGGAGTTAGGAATAATAACAGTGAAAAACCAAAATAATGAACTAAGAGCTCCAGGTAATTGGTCTGGAATTTGGTAAAAGGATGTACCACCTAGAAATGGGAAGGAGACTCTGAAAGATGTGAGTTGAGATTGCCAAAGAAATGTTTTGATATAACCCTCACATGGAAAATATCATTTTGGGTTAGCCCTGCCTTTATAAAATTTTTTTCATTTATTATTAAAACATGCACAACCTGTTTTTAGCATTCAATATGTGTATTAGTTAATTATTAAATGACAAAAATGTAGCTCTGAGGAGTGCCATAAGCAGAACTCATAGGCTACCACTGGGGCTCCTTGCAGTTTGTAAAATAGGCCATTGAGGGATTAGGATGGGGAAAGTGTTAGGATTTTTGACCCCCATATCACAGGCCTTTGACTTTCCATATATGGTGGAAAATTGAGTCACTGGAACAAATCCACGTAAATAAATCATTAGAAGACTATCACATAAGTCCTATAAAAAAAGCATTATGGGAGTCCAAATATGGTAGAAGGGGCCAGGAAGAGCTTCATGAAACGGATGATATTTGAGCTGAGTCTAGAAAGATGAGCAGGAGTATACTTCTTGGGCAAATGTGTAGGAACATGTTTCAGGCTTAATAAGCAAAATAAGGCACGAAAGAACATAACAGGTTCAGGGAACTATGACTAACTATTAAAGTTTAGTGAGCATTTGTAGTATTCTGGGAAATGTCTTTGAAAAGATTGAGACCATGCTATCAAGGAGCTTGCAATTCTAATGAGTCTGCCCTTTTTTATAAGTGGCATGGGCAAAGTTTACACACACACACAAAATTGTAATAGTAAGTTTCCGGTTTAGAAAGTATAGCCTGGAATTTAAATACACAGATCAAGATGGTATACTGAAGCTATGGATATTTTATATTATATTTCTCTTTATTTCCCAGAATGTATCAGTGAATGTATTAAGGGTTAAGGCATTCTAAATAGATAGAAAAAAAGAGATGTTCCAATCGTGTATATGATACTTTCAAGCTTATTGTCAGTCAGTGCTAAATTGAGAAAACTCATCAGATGGAATAGAGGCCCCAGTGAAGTAGGTAAAGTGATTCCTCAATATTTCCCATGCCAGCTTCTCTAGAACCCAGTAACATCTTTTAATTCAAAGTAAACTCTGAACAAAAGGATGAGCTTTGAAACTGTGGCAAGGAGTTGGAGAGATGGATCCCAGGCTTTTCGCTAAATGCCAGAAGCTTCAAAGTAAAGTAACCCATAGAAGTCACATAAACTTTGCACACAGGCATCCAGGAGCCTGGGCAACCCACCGCACACAGCTAAAAAGCATTGCAGCATTTGGCATCTAACTCACACAAATCAGTTCTGTGAAATTATGGTTTTCTTTGCCTAAAACTCTATCCCATCTCCCATGGCAGTCATACTGGATCTTGAAGCTTTAAAAAAAAAAATAAAGTAAGTTTTATAATTTTTATATTTTCTTATTTTTGTATTTGTATATTCTATTTTTGTCTGTTTTACTTGGGACTGATAAAAATGAGATGTGACTGCAGTTTCTGACAGCTAATAATTACCAACATTAAGTGAGTTAGAATGAGTTAAATCCACCCTGAGGTTTAACAGTGTGGGCCCCTGAGCACTCAAATCAAATAGTTTTAAATACGCGAAAACTATTCTGTTTAATAATGAGAGTGACATGTAGAGAGCGTAACACAACACTAGAATGTTCCAAAGAAGAAGAGAACTGAAGTTTCCAGCAGTTAAAACAATGATTATTAAAATTACAATGGTTTATTCCATGTAAAATCCAGTATGCGGTGACAGGATATTATTGTATTAAACTTGATGGTTAGAAGATGGGCTTGAGATATGCTAAAAGAATTTAGAATAATAAAGACTTTGAACTTATGAGGGAGGACTAAATCAATTACTTTCTAAAAACCATAAGATTTTCCTTATTTATTGCTTTTCAGGAGCAATTTTTCCATATATCAATAACTCTGGAAGCAGGATGTGTCTAGCAATCTATACTATATTACAATTCCTATTGCTTTATTTGTTTTGCATTATAATATCTCTGAAATTGAGTTAAATTTTATTGTAGATGGGATCATAGATTTGCTGAAAATGAGGACTGTTAGTTCCAGAAGTGTTAAAGGACAGCAATATTCAAAGCAGGAGAGTGAGGAGAAACAATGAAAATAACTGAAGAAGAAAACATCTTTACCTAGGAAAAGGCAAGACTTTGCAAACTGAAGGGGCTCTGAAAGTCAGGAAAGATAAAAGAAATAAAAACCCACAGTTAGATATATTTCAGTAAATTTTCTTAATTTCAGTGGATAAGAGAGAATCATGCAAAGATACAAAGGGACAGTGCACACACACACACACAAAGCAAAAGCAAAAATCTAATTTTCATCAGACATCTCATCTCCTCCCCTTCCCGTCCCTCAGTTCTGAGAGACATCACAGTGGCTGACCCTGTAATTGGACCTTGCCAAAATTTCCCTTTAGGCTCTTTTTCCCTCATGCTAAACTGCATCCTCACTCTTTGCCTCACATGATGTCTCATCAAATGACCGGGAAGAACACTGGCCTGAGAATTAGAAGATTTGGATTCTGATTTTTGCTCTGTCCCATCCAAACTTCCCCATTTTCAGGGTAGTATATTCTGTCAATTGGGACTTCGATTTCCTTGCATGTTGACCAGTTTGAATTAGTTGATCTATAATGGCTGTTCTAGCTCCAACATTCTTTGGTAATGAGGTGGTCCAAAATATGCTTTATGATTGTACAAAGGTTGAGAAATAACTTTGTAATTGGGAAGCGGAAATCAAATGGCATGGACATGTGAGATTTTTATTATTATTATTTTCAGTGATATAGGCAGTTTCATTCAAAAGTGTAGTGAAATCTGAATAAGGTCTGTATCTAGTTAATAGTATTACACCAATGTCAACTTCCTGGTTTTGGTATTACATGTGTAAGTTATAAAAGATGTCTCCATTGCGGGAGGTGGGTGAAGGGTACACAGAATTTTTAACCTCCTATGAATCTATAATTATTTCAAAATAAAATGCTTTTTAAAAGAAAAAAAAAGTGTATCCCAGTAACCTTCTAATATGTTCTAGACTGGCCAGTAGATATGGAAGCACTTATCATGCTTACCCAGAGTTTTGGCATTATTGCCATAATTTTAACTTGAATAGAAATTTCTTAAAAGTAATCACCGTCTGCAATTTTAAGACTCAAGTCTGCTAGACCAATTAATTGGCAATTTCTGATTAGTAGCATACTAAGTCAACAGAAAAAATGATGAATAATTTAAAAGAAAGCTCAGAAATCAAAAATATTTTAAGCAAAGTTTTGCTTATATAGTATAGTAAAAGTTTGTAATATACCTAATCATAATGTTTCAGTACAGTGTTCAGTATCCCTTAGTGAAATCAGGAATTTAATATGAATTAGTATCTTCATAAAGAACAAAGCCCTTTCAATAACTTTTATCAATTTTGAAAAAATGAAAGAATTTAAAAATCATCATAATCTATCTTAATATATTACAGTGTTTTAATGCTTCCCTTCAAGATCAGTATATTTAACAGTGGATAGTGTCAACTCTAAGATCATATAGCAGTCAAGTTTGGAATATAGCAATCTTTCATCAGTGACTGAATCTGAAATTAAGGCTTCGATCATTAAGTTTACAGATTATTTCAAGGCAGGTAAATAGTAGGACCTAATTATCAAGTGATCTTTATAAATTGAAGATATGATCAGGACCAGGCAGAATGAAGTTCATTGAAATTAAATGCACCCCAGATGTGTGCAATTGGAGAGCTTGTGGTTAAGTGTAATAGTATTTTCTCATGTGCAGTGGATACCATGTATGTGCCACGTGGATTAGGAGATAAGAGAATAGAGGGCAATTAGCAAGCTTCACTCTGATGCTGTGAGAGGCAGTGTAGGGGAAGGCCTCTGTCTTAGGGTCATTGATTGTGAGATTTTCAAGTGACCTCAGATTTCATTTTTTATTTTATTTTTTTCGGTACGCGGGCCTCTCACTGTTGTGGCCTCTCCCGTTGTGGAGCACAGGCTCCGGACGCACAGGCTCAGCAGCCATGGCTCACGGGCCCAGCCGCTCCGCGGCATGTGGGATCTTCCTGGACCGGGGCACGAACCCGTGTCCCCTGCATCGGCAGGCGGACTCTCACCCACTGTGCCACCAGGGAAGCCCAGATTTCATTTTTTAAATGAAAATACCTGAAACACTTTTGACTGTAATTACAAAAGAAAACATGGAGTAAGAATATGTCATCTATAAAAAATACACCTAGAATTTGAATTATCCCCACATGATTTTGGACTCAAAAGGACAAAGTAACACTATATGATAGATAGACTAATTTTATAAATAGCCACAGCTGTTAATCAAGGAATTCTTTATGCCTCACATTGGTAGAAGTAAAGTCACTATTTAAATTCTGAGTCATATTTACTGTTGCTTAGCCATTTTAATTGTAGAAGAAAGTGAAATATATGGCATTATATATATGTTAGATATCATAGTGTTTTATTAGGTTATAGAAGAATATTATTAATTTATATACCTATATCCTCAAAGCAGAGTTTTTAATTAAATATTTATCATAATATTTATGTATTTTAAATACAATCTTGATGATAAATCCATAAAGAATTTAGAGGCTCTTTTATGATGAGTTTACTGATTTTTCAGAGCTCTTCAAAAATAATAATAAAATACTCTGAATTTGTGATATAAAGCATGTAATGAGTGTCACCCAGCAGCACTTACACATTTTAAGTAGTCATTAAAATGACTTAATATTAGGGTGATATGCAGTATGAAAAAAGGAAAACACAATTCTTAAAATCAGGACATCCATCAAAAGTAATAATTTTTATAAGAGCTTGAAAACAGACATAAAAAATATAGATGCATATTAAAAACAACAGCACTGAAGAGCTTAGGAAAAGACCTGCTACACTTATAAAATATAATAATAGAAGTCAGTTGGATTAGTAACGATTTTATAAAATGAGATTTTGTTATATTTTAATATTATGGACCATATTGAATTGAGACCAAAATAAATCTTTAAGTGCAATTATACATTACTTCAATTGGTAATAGAATAGTAACAAATACTGGCTTATTTGGGGATAATTCAACTCAGTTTCTTGAAGCCACTGTTAAAGATGAAATCCTTTAGATTTTCAAATATCCTGTAACTGTAGAAAGAACAAAATTAACCACCTTTTCCTCTTCTGAATTCCATACTACAAGTTGTCATAGTATATATGTGTAGCTGATTGTCCTGTGACACCTCTACTCTATTCCCATCTCTGGGATTTGTATATGGCACATAAGAAAGCTCTATTACTGTTGAAGAAGTGAATGATCTGGTTCAACAAGCATTGATCAGTAACATATAAAGTAAGAGCATTCAGTTTGGGGATTTAACTGTGCTCATTTTAGGATTTTACAACTTAATGAGATTGACATTTAGGCCTGAGGGATTTCACAGTCTACTGGGAAAGTCAGGCTTGAAAACAAATCATAACCATATGTTGTGATGATTAAAGTTTGTATAACGTGCTAAGCCACTTTGGGTGTCCAACTCTTGCTTTGGCAGATTGAAGAAGACTTTCTGTGGAGGCTCTTCCTGAATTTCTGTGTCTTAAATGAAAATTAGTTTGATGAGTTTCTGGTAGATTTTAATTTTATTTGAAGACATAGACCCCTAAGTTAAAGCATTGCCTACCCCTTAACTATTTACATTCATTCATTCATGTCCCAAATATTTTTGACTGTTCATGTATAGATGCTTGAGATACAGTGGTAAATAAGACTACTCCCCAGAAACTAGATATAATAAATTACACTTTTCGTGTTCTCTGTGAAGCAGAAGGCAGGGGCATAAGTCAGTATTGTGAGACGTTATAGATGTATTCACAAGTTCCCAAGGGTGAGTTAACTCAGCCTAACTGTGGAGGAGGTAGTATAGAGTGGTTTAAAAAGGATCAGCAGATGAGATAACAGCGAAATGGAGCTAGAATGATGAGTAGGAGTCAGCAGAGTGGATGGACTGTGGGGAGAAGGCAAGGGATGATTCCATGACAAGGGGACTACTTTAAAAAAACATGTAAATGAGCTGTAGTGTGTTAACATATTTGGATAGCAAGTTGGGTTCATACGTTCTTTGGTCGTATTTATGCTGAAAACAGCTAGCAAATGAGGATTTTAAGTAGATCAAAGGGACACTAAAAGGCACACTGAAAGAAGAGTGGAGAAATACATAGGAGACTAAGTAACTTGGAGGAAGTTAGACGTGTACATGTAGTATTCCTTGTAAGAAATTATGAGCGTTTAAACCAATGTAGTAGCAGTCGGGATGAGGAGAAAAAAATAATCAGCAGGAATTTTTCTTTTGGTTGTTTCTATTCTGCCTTATTTCATGAAAAAATTAGGGTTTCCCTGGTGGCGCAGTGGTTGAGAGCCCGCCTGCCGATGCAGGGGACACGGGTTTTTGCCCCAGTCCGGGAAGATCCCATATGCCGCTGAGCCTGCGCGTCCGGAGCCTGTGCTCCGCAACAGGAGAGGCCACAACAGTGAGAGGCCCGCGTACCGCAAAAAAAAAAAAATTAAAGTAGCTTTTAGGGATATATAAAATGCAGCAGAAAAACATGGTAGCTCATAGGATTATATTACCATCAAAGGGATTAGTGATTGATCAATTAGGTCTAGGAAGAAGGAGAAAGAGAGGATAGTGCCTTGGATTTTTTGCTTGGGAAGTAGACACATGCAATTCTTCTTTACTGAAATAGGAAATAACATGGGGAAATTAGCTTACCTAGAGAGAAGGTAAGTTCATTTTTATAAATATTAAATTTGAGGTACCCATGAATCTTCCAGATGGGTTACATTAAAATGAGAGTTGGATATTTTTGTTTAAAACTCAGGAGAATGATTTGAGAGACATTAGAAACAAGTAGCATAGTAGCAAATACTTGTTTAAAAAATTCTAAATAGAAACTATCCCAAAGTTCAGTGGTTTATAACAAGTACTTATTTTTTGATCCTGGGTCTGTGGATTAGATGTGGCTCTGCTGGACTCGATTGCACTGTCTTCAGGCTGCAGTTCGTCTCAGTACTGCTTCATGTGTCTCCTTACCCTGGGTTAGAAATTTCTCAAGAGATGTTCTTTTCATAGTGGATGATGGCAAAACGCTAAGAGAGCTAGCAAAAGCTCAGGGTGCACCCAGCAAATTGCCCTTATGCTCATAATCAATCGACCAAAACAAATCACAAGGCTAAGTCCACCATCAAAAGGGCCAGGAAGTATAATGTGCCCTCTGTAGAGGGACCTATAGAAAAGGTAGGAAGCATTCTGAAGAAAAAAATACGATCTCCTATAGGTAGTGTTTGGATTAGTAGGGTTGGATGACATCACTCAGTGAGAGTAGGTAAAAAGAGGATGATGATAGCACCCTCAGATACACTAATGTTTGAGGAATAACCCCAAAATGACCATGAAGGAAGGATGGAACACAATCAGGAAAATAGAGGGTCCCTAAGGTCAAAGAAGGGGAGCTTCAATGAGGAAAACATTATCTCATCCAATGCAGAATTCAAATCAGGATTGAAAGTGTCTTTTGGATAGCAGTTTAGAGTTCATTAATGAGACCAGTTTCTGGATAATGGAGGCAGAGACAACTTGTAATAAATTGAGAAGTGGATGGAAATGAGGAGGTGGAGATCACTATAAAACTACCCTTTCGAAAACCTCTAAGTGAAGGAAGAAAGGTTTGGGGGTCTGAAGGTGGTAAACTACCAGTGTTTATGAAAGTGATATTCCTCTAAAACCTCTTATAAATTTAGATCAGTTGAAAATGATTCCTTATTTGAAAATGATAAATCAAGAAACCCTACACTTCGATGACTATACCGTGAAATCTACTTAAAATGTTAGTTCTATATAACCCAATTGATTTATTGCGATTATTATAGAATTTAGTCAATAAAAGTTTTATTCCTGTATGCCAGATATTATTAGATATAGATGCACTAAAACCTAGTTTTGAAATTCAAGAAAATTTCCAGATGAAAGACCTCCGTGTCTAGAGTTACGGTTGCAAAAGCTGTGTGTATGCCCATCGGTTCACCTGAGAAATTCTTAATGTACATATGAAGCTTAAAAATCATTTGATTTACTCCAAATACTCATTTTCCAGATTGATTCCAAGGAATGAAAATTTGATTGAATGGATCAGTTTTGTGGATTTTCATTGCTATAAGTTTATTATTTCACATCTGATGTTTGTGGCTTTAAAATGTAGAAGTATCAACAAAGATTGCTGCTCTCTCTGGTAGAAAGCCATCAAGATAAGCAGAGAAATGTGTGGAAAAGGACAGAGGAAAAAGTTTTTGTATTTCAAATAAGATCTGAAAGGATGTGTTGAGAAAAATTATGCATACACATATTTAAAAATCAAGGCAATTGGAACCACTGCTTAGCTAGAAAGCCTCCCAGGTGGTGATATTTATAGAAATGACTCAGTTTTTATACCTCTCGCAGCACTCTCATTCATCACTCCTCAGAAGCATCTAAATGGGCTTTTTCCCTTCTAAACCTCTGACACCCTATTTTATCCATTGTTACCTACATCTGCCCATTCATCAAATTCTTACAGAATGATAGGTAGTTGAAGATTATATATCCTTAGGGTAGCTTCAGTTCAGTTTCTAACATTATCTCTTCTTTACCAAAGGGCATCAGACTATCAGCAAACAATTTTTAATACTGAAATAGCTAACAAGTTGTCCTGATTTTTAATGCTATATCTTTATAATTTATCTACACATTGACACAGAATAAAAGCTGTGGTTTAGGGCCTCTCTGTTTTGTACTCCCATTGCATCTTTATATGCATATCTATTTTAACATTTATTGAATATCATTTATTTTCATGTCTTTTTTTTACTCTGAGAGTGATTGGGTTATTCATCCATGACCCTAATATAGTTATATGACTTAGTGGGTAATTAATAATTTTTGAATAAATGGACAAGTGAACAGATGTAAGTATACTAATGATGAAACAACAGTAGGATCAATATAATTTTCCTTTCATTTTTACCTTTTGGTTTTCATAGAATTGCACATTAATAGGGAAAGTTGGATTAAGAACATGTGATTATTTTTCTCTTGCAAGAAGAAATGGCAAGAAAATATATGTAACTTTGTTGTAATTGACAGGGGCATAAATCTATGAATGTTTTGTAAGCTCAATGGAACTGTCTGTTATTGAATATCAGTTTTTGCATTGTTTCAGTATGAGGATGTCAGTAAAATTGAAGCTCCTCTTTTCATAATTCATTGTAACTAGCAGAGAAGGACCTCTTATGGAATGGAGTAAAAAGGGAAGGGAAGGTCTATACAGAGGACACCATGACTGTAAATCTTAGGGAAACGTAGTCGTACAGAGTTCTCCATAGTAAATAAAGTGGTACCATGTAGGCCAAAACTTAAAAATGCTCTTTTTAATTATTTTAAATTATTTTTAAATTTTATGAAAGAGAAATGGGTGTATTGACTTTTGTCTAGAACTCTGTTCAACCCCCTTGACAATCGGAGGTGAGGCTGATGAGGAAACACACAGCGGTGCCTTTTGGTGAGCTGGAGAAAAAAATTCTGAAGGGGGAAAGCCAGAATGCATCTACTGAGTTTTGTCACTGAAGGAGAAGTAAAGATGGAAAAACAAACTAAAAAACACCACCTCACTAAGGCTTTCACTACAGATGCAAGAGAGAAGTGTCCTTGTATTTTCTGTCTGATTATGGCAGCCAGGATTGAGTGGAGGAAGTGCAAAAACATGGAGAGAGGAAGGGAAATAACTTTTGCAGTTTAGAAATAACCTTGTAAAGAGCACAGATCTGGTTTCATTCCAAAAAAGGAATCTAAAATTTGAGTTTTTAAAAAACCTCAGTCATAGCATAAACTATCTCATACGATACTTACATGAACCTAAGAGAAACCCTACTAGCCTGACGCAGTGTCCCGTTCTACTCAATATGAACTGCCTACAATTAACTGTGCCAGAAAGAACTTTATTAAAAAAGATGAATAGTAAACAAAAAGGAATCTGCTTAAGAGGAATAACAGAAACAATTAACAAATGAAGAACACTCATAAAAAAAGTTTTCATGAACCAGATGAAAATTGTGTTCAAATATACAGCTGTGGATTAGAGAAACTTAAGCTTTCATCCTTTGAATAAGGGTTCAAAGACAAGTGAGAGGTTAATGGAGAAATAGGTGACAATAGAACATGAAATGAGCATCAAACCTTCAACTGAAGGACCAAGACTAATGTAAACCTATTCAACTGAAGGACTGAGCAATGACAGTTTCAGAATCAAAAATAAATACTGAAAATCACGAAAAAGTAAAAATGATAGTACCAATATACTCTGCGAATAGAACCGGAAAGAAAGGGGACAGAAGTGATGTTAGTATGCAGATTGACTTACCCGTTTAAAACTATGGGTCAAAAGTTATCACTGTAAACTTGAAAAAATCAGCAATAGGATATAAGTATATTTAAATGCATAAGGGGAAACACTGGAAATACTAAGAAAAATAAGCAAAGGAGATAATATCTAGTCGTAGAGGGAAAGAAAGTCTTGTGGAGAGAAAAGAGTAGAAATATGTATGAGGGTAATCACAAGACAACTCTTCAGTCGTCTGCCTGATTACTTTCATATCCACTACTGTCCTGTTCTTCTCTGTATCACAGGAACTGACCCCTGAAAAATATGTTTTCTAGGCTTCTGCCTTTGGTAGCGTGTTCTCTGGCTTCTACCATTGCCAAGTTCCCAACTTGCCAATAGCAGAATCCAAAACATTGTTCCAAGAGCTGAGTGGCAGCCAGCTACCTTGTAGAAGATTGGATATTCTTTCTTCATTGAGATGAAGGATTTGTTCTCATTGGAATATATACCTATTCGATATGCACTTACTTGTATTGATGTTAGAAGCCTGCAGTGCTTCTCCCGTCACCACCACTACTGGATTTACAGAATGTCCTAGAAGCGATCAGTCTCCCACGTGCTTCTGCCCATGTGAATCATTGGTCTTATCACAGACCTCAGATCTAGAAGCATGTGCCTTACAGAAGTGTGGAATCGCTCACTGAAGCTTATGTTACAGTTTGGGCTGGGAGACAACTTCCTGAAGAGTTGGGTGCTGTCCTATATAGAAAATATGAACTTTAACCTATTGACCAAAATGCACATATCTAGGAACTGAGGGGTAGAAGTGGAAGTGGCCATCTCTTGTGTCACCTAATTACCCAGTAACAGAATTTTTGTCTTCTGTACTCTAACTCTGCTCTTTGCTGCTTTCCCAATCATGATTTTCAAAGAAGAATGCTTATATCAGGAGACACGTCAATGGCTTTGTTGAATTTGGAAGTTGAAAATGCCATCTGGACTATGTTTTGACCTCAAGAAATTCGGCAGTGTGTCTCGTTTGCATATTGAATAGCTGAAAGACTTCAGCAACCTAATAAGAGCAGGGCCATTATAAGGAATCAGACACTTCAGGAAGATGTAATAGAAGAAAGAGACTTACTTACAAAAATGTTTGTTTAAAAGATAAAAGACACAAGAATAAATCTAACAATAAACTGACAAGTTCTCTATGAAGGATTCTGAAATGCTGTTGAAGAACACAAAAGGTGACTTGGAAAAAATGCTTTGGATAAGATAGACTCATTATCATCATAATAAATATTGTCTAAATTAATATATAAATTATCAAAATTGCAACATCCCAATAAAAGTAACAGTAGAATTTCTGAAGAGCTAGAGAAGCTGATTATAAAATTTATATATTAAAAAGAGAAGTAAGAATGCCAGAAAATTGGGGTCAGGCAGGGGAAGTAATTAATTAGTCTACTCATAACAGTCATTAAAATATAAAGCCAGGGCTTCCCTGGTGGCGCAGTGGTTGAGAGTCCGCCTGCCGATGCAGGGGACACGGGTTCGTGCCCCGGTCCGGGAAGATCCCACATGCCGCGGAGCGGCTGGGCCCGTGAGCCACAGCCGCTGAGCCTGCATGTCTGGAGCCTGTGCTCCGCAACGGGAGAGGCCACAACAGTGAGAGGCCCCCGTACTGCAAAAAAATTAAAAAATAAAATAAATAAGTAAATAAAATAAAGCCAAAGTAACTAAAATGAGGTAATTGTACACAAATAGTAAAAATCAATAGAGTGCAAAAATATGGCCACATACATACACAAATTTAGTAAATAATGAAGATTTCATATTTCATATTCCTCCTTGGCCTGCTCCGGATCCTGCTGCAGTTTCTTGGGAGGCCGCAGCCACGCAGACCGAGGTGGTCCTGCCTTCCCCGATGCAGCCGGGATGCTTGGTGCAAGTGCCCACGGCCCCGCAGCGCCCGCAGATCCCTGTGGACCCAGAGGCGGACAGACGAGAGGGGAGGCTGGGCCGGGAGAACCCCGTTCCCCCCTTCCCCCCGCCCCCGTTTTCAGCAGGGCAGAAAGTCCTGTGCTTGTGCCCACAACGGCTTTAGAAAATTGCCTCATTTAACCTTTCCAAAGATACTATCCAAGCTGCAAAATCTTGGCCGTTGGAAGACATTTTAAGTCACGATACCAAAGAGCTTTAGTCTGGATTAAATGTCCAGACTAAATAAAATGCCAAAATTTCACTTGTAAAAGCAAGCACAAGGACTAAGTGCAACCTAAGCATGTTTGTAGAAAAAAAGGAATATAGTTTTATTTAAGTTAATAAAATAAATTACCAAAAAACCTAGTTAAATTACATTTAATGTTGAAATAGTGAATACTTTCCCTCCAAAATCAGGAAAAAGGTACAGGTACAGATGTTGCCTCCTACTATTACTACTATTACTACTCAGCATTGTACTTATGATCCTAGCCCGTGCAATATGTCATGCAAAGGAAATAAAAGTCGTATATATTAGAAAGAAGTAAAACTGTATTTATTTGGAAACTACATGTGCAGGTATATAGGTAACTTGAAGGAATCCACAGTGACCTATGAAAACTAAGGTGACTTTAGCAACTCTATTTCTATATGCTATCAACATATAACTGGAAAAGAAAAATTTTAAATACCAGTTGTAATAGCATCCAAACACAAGAAATACTTGAGGTAAATGCAACAAAGACCTATTAATGGAAAACCACAAAATACAGAAGATATTAACTTTAAGAGATTTTAATAAATATATAAACATACCATGGTTATAGATTGGCAATACCAATATTAAGATGTCTATTGTTCTCAAATTGATATACAGTATCAATGTAATTTTACCCCAGATCTTTACAGTGTTGTTGGTTTTTTTTAAAGAAAATGGCAAGCTATTCTAAAACATGTATTTTAGAATATACTGGAATAGCCAGAACATATTTGAAAAAGGAAAACTAGGAAGACTTTGGCTGTTTCAAGGCTTAGTATAAAGCTATAGTAATCAAGATAGCCTAGCACTTGTGAAAGGATTGATATATAGGTCAATGGAATTGAACAGAGTCTAGCAATAGGCCCACAAATACATGGAAAATGTATTTTTAATAAAGGTGCACCGGTAATTCAATGGGGAAAATAATCTGCAAGAAATGGTGCTGGAACAATTAGGTATTTATGGGCAAAAGACAACATCTTCCCCTAACTCAAAACATGGACATTATTTAAAAAGAGATTGTAGACCTAAATGTAAAACCTAAAATTATAAAGCAAAGCATAGAAAAATTTCGGGAATTTGGAGATGCAGATCTTTTTTGGATATGACACAAAGAACAGAATACAAAAGAAAAATATTGGTTAATCAGATTTCATTAATATTGAAAACTTAACATTTGGTCTTTAAAGTGTTAGGGAAATAAAAAGACAGGTCAGACTGGGTGAAAGTTGTGTGTGTATGTGTGCTGACAAAAAGCTTGCATTCAAAATATATAAAGAATTCTTAAACCTCAATAAAATAAAGACAACCCAATAGAAAATTTTGAGCAACATCCCCATAAAATATATTACTGGAAAATAAGCATATTAAAAGATATTCAACATATTTATTTATTGAGCATCTCAAAGTCAAACCACAATGAGATGCCACTACACATCACCTTGAACAGCTAAAGGTAAAAGACTGACATAACATCAGGCAACCAGAACTCATGTATTGCTGGATGGAGAGTAAAGTCTTCCAACCACTTTGGAAATCAGTTTGGTATTTTTTTTAAAGGTTAAACAGTGTCATATAAAGAAATGAAAACATAAAAACAATGGTCACATGAAGGCTTGTAAATAAATTTATTTATATTAGCCCAAAACTGGAAGCAACCCAAATCAAGTGTCCATCAGTTGATGAAATGATGAACACATTTTGTATATTCACACAGTATAATACTACTCAGGAATAAAGAAGACTACACATAATATAGACAAACTCTAAAACATGATGCTAAGCAAAAGAAGCCAGGTAATGAGTATATACTATGCATTTATATAGAGCGTTTTAGAACAAGAAAACTAATCTGTAGTTATAAAAATCAGATCATGGTTACTTGGGAAGATGAAGAGGAGAGAAATGATGAAAAAGGGGATGAGAATACTATTTAGGTATTTAGTTGACAGAAACATTCTATATCACATGGTACAACACAACTGTACACTTAAAATGGGTGAATTTTATTGCATGTAAATTATGCTTCAATGCAGCTGAAATAAACAATATAACAGTCAAAAGGCGAAGGACAGCATGGAAAATTTGTATTGTGTGTTTCAGATCTAATTCTCAATTGTTTATAATGTAAGAAAATTAATAATACAATTTAAAAAATTTAATAACCTATAGAAAAATAGGCAAAGACTAGACACAAAAACAAAGATAACATAAAAGACATTTTCAAGATGCTTTTAAGGAGAATGTAAATTAAAGTAACAAGGCGACAGCATTTTCACCTAAATACTTTCTGGACATCAAAACATTTGATTATACCGCTGATGAAGTTTAAGGAAACGTCTTTCCATATATTTTTTTGTTGGATGGCATTTTGATGAATTCTATCAAAAGAGCCATGACCCTTGAATTAGAAATTCTGCATCTAGAACTATTGTTACTAATAAACTCACATATGTCCAAGTTGATTTACATACAGGAATATTCATTGCAGTGTTGTTTGTAATCTCATAATAATGGGAATAACAATGTCTACAATACATAGCAGGCTAAATAAATTATGTAAAATTCATGCTGTGGACTGCTGCAGAGCTATTACACAGAATGAAACAACTTTTCATGAACTAGTGGGAAGGAGCTTCCAGATCTTGAATAAATGGTTAAGGGACAAAACAAGGTGCAGGACTATATACACACACAAAGGTGCACATAACTACCTAACTGTATATGCTAGGGGGCAATTTTAGATAGAAGAGCTGAATGCTGCTTTTATTTTGACATTGACATGATTTGCTCAAATCATGATGACAAACTGACTTTTTCCAAGTGTTTTGAGTTGGGGGGAAATCCCATTTTCTAGAAGAATTATACTTGCAACCTTAATTAATTTTTAACATTCAGTAATTGATCTTGTTCACCCTTCAGTATGCTTGACTATCAGAATAAGACATAAATAAATACTGTATCATTAGCCATCACACACCACCATTATACCATACTCAGGGGCATTTTTCCTGGATTCAGTGAGCCTTTTGATTGTTTGAGAGTCCAGTCTTGTTAAATCCCTGCTGCTTCTTGCAATGACTTTCAATTAATAAGGTCATTTTGTGGCCTGATATGGTAGTCCAATCAACTGATATCTGTTGTGTGAGCCAAGCATTGTAATTTATCTCTGAAAAGAGATTTTGATTGTGCCAAAGAAGGAAATGAACTGAAAAATTGTGACTTTTTAGACTACTATCCAGATTTTAGGTGCTGGATTTTCTTAAATGATTTGCTGAAAGTATAAATGTGCAAAATGCTTGAATAACTTTTTAGTGAATGCTGTTGAAGTGATGTGTTTGTATTAAGAGCAAAGGGAAAGTCAGATTAGTGGGAAAAGAAAAATAAATTTGAGAGATGTAATACAATATCAGTTACAGCTATTTTTTCTACCTAAATTATTTCTGTGACTCCAAAGATTAGATCAAAATTTCATAGATAAATTATACAGAAATATATTTAAAACTGGCAAAGGTTCTGGGTCCTCATTGTTGCCATAAGATTTAATTATGCCAAAATATATTTTTGGTGAGGATACATCACAGTGGCATAACTTTTTCTATTCCAGTTCCCTAAGCTATATAGTCGTAGTTGAATAAAAGTGAAAGGCAAATTAATTTAGTTAGAAATTCTAAAAAGAAACAGAGGCAATATTTTATTCATCTGAGTTTTACAGTAAAAAGAAAATGAAGTGTTATTCTAAAGGGTACGATCAATTTTTTTTTTTTTTTTTTTGCTGTACGCGGGCCTCTCACTGTTGTGGCCTCTCCCATTGCGGAGCACAGGCTCTGGACGCGCAGGCTCAGCGGCTATGGCTTACGGGCCCAGCCGCTCCGCGGCATGTGGGATCTTCCCAGACCAGGGCATGAACCCGTGTCCCCTGTATCGGCAGGCGGACTCTCAACCACTGTGCCACCAGGGAAGCCCGGTACAATCAATATTTAATCTTCTCCTTGAGTTTCACAATGCAGTTCCTTAAGAAGCAGGTTATAGGCCTAGTAAGGAAGAGAGAAAAGGAAAGAAAATATAAATGTGGCGTTAATGTGTGTGTGTGTGTGTGTGTGTGTGTGTGTGTGTGTGTGTGGTGGTGAGGTGCTCAAATTGTAGAGACAGGCTCAGACAAATTAAGAAGTCAGGAAGCAAGACTGTGGAAGCACATTCCCAGAATTAAAGAGAATGACTGAAGAGGGAGTGGATAAATGAAGAGAAGGCAAGTCAGGCAGATAATTATGAGATAGAGACTGCAGAGGTTCCAAAGTGTTAGGTAAATTACTCTCGTCAACTGTCTCCCTGGGACTGTGACTTCAGGCTGTCATTACTTCTTACATCTTACTACTACTGCTATTAAACACTCTCAGATTTCATTTGCTCTTCAGCTCAAGGAGTTCCCCAGGTGAAACGTTTTTCTGTGACCTCTGGGGGTGTGACCACATTAATTTTAACAGAATGACAGCCCGGTCTGACCTTCAGACCGGAAATTCCTGCACCTGCTCTCATTTTGCATGTTTCTTTTCCACTAGCTGAAAATTAAGGTATTTTCCCCCCTTTACATTATAAAAGGAGGCGTGTGTAGAAGGGGTGTTATGGGTTGTGAAAGGAAAAAGCTCAACTTGTTACTGCCCAAGATCTTTGAAGCACAGTAAAACGTATTTTTTCTCTTTTATAGACTTATCTCTTTAAAACCACTTTCACGAGGAATACATTTTAGTGAAAAAAATTAAGCTATGCCTGTTAAAAGGCAGTTATAACATTGTCTTATTATGTTTTAAACTTTAAAAATGATTTCTATTATTGATTATATAAATACAACATAGTAATATATAACTTTAAAAGTGATTTCTATTCCTTATGTAAATATGACATAGTAAGATTCAACAATTGGAGGATTGTGACATTTTGAGTTGAGTAGGAAAGGTTTATTTTGCATATGTACTGTCTACTTTTTTATTAATTATTTTTAGAAAATGCTTTGCTTGTATATTTCACAATATAGTATATTTCACAATAATATAGTATATTTCACAGTATAGTATATTTCACAATAATATTGTAGTCTAGACTGTAGACAAATCAAACTTCCAGACCAATTCACTCCTCCTGTTGAACTACTTTCTGAAAACCTAAAAAAACTTTCTCTTTGAACATTCATTCTGATATAATCATTCCTATGAAAACTAGAGTATTTCTTGAGATAGCTTAAGTCTAATCTTCCACTACTTGGTATAATTTAATTTTATGGTTTGCATTTAGAAGTATTTTCTGTTAAAAAAAATAATAGATTGAATCCTATGAAACTGACATTTCTGAAAAATAAAAACTTTTTAAAAATGTCAATATCATATGGTCCATTTGTCTATAAAATTATGTTTTGGGCTACATTCAGACAATCTAGAGGACAATAGTTATTCTTAAGTACAATCATAAAAAATTACAATAGATTTTCTGTAGACTAATATTTGTATTATTATTTCATACCTCACCCAACTACCTGTGAATAATTTGCTACCATCTAGTTGTGAAATACTTGATTTTAGAACATTTCTCAAGGATAGCATTTAAAATTTGGAGAAAGGCACAGAAAATTTGTTTTGTATCTGAGAACCATTTCTTGATTCTTGCTCTTTTCCTTTCCACATTTTTCTATTTCTTGATATATTCAGCAATTTAAATACTTCAAAATCAAATCATTAGAACTTATGAAATGCACAGATTGATTTCAGGCTTCTATCTATTATATACCTTCCCTTACACCATTAGTGTTTGTATAGGCAGGCAGACTGACAGCTTTATGCTAAGATAAATCCAAATGAATTATTCTATAGAACACTCTTTATGACTTTTTAAACCTTGCTAATATACACCTGAGAGACATTACGATTTTTCTGAGATGTGATTCAAACCAAACCAAATGAAAGCAACTTGTTTATCAAATGTCTTTGTTAAAATGCTGCTTTAGATAATTAGCTATAAAGTTGGGACAGATGAATCAAATGCTTATCAGATTACATCTAAAGACAATCGTCAACATGCATCACAATTGCTAAAACATTTTTGTAGCGTCACAAAAGCCAGAGTTGGAAGACGGAGAATTTAATTTCTCATAATTTTCTCTACCCAAATAGTAGATAGTGGTCTTCAAATGTAAAATCACAAAAGACAACAAAATGGATTTTGATAATCTATCTGGCTGCTTTACTTGAAACCTCAGATTTTCTAGTTTCCCACATTCTGTTCGTCATGTGATTGACAACCATGTGTACACTACTCAACTGATTGATAGCCAACCATCAGGAAGACAGTAGGTGCAACTGAGCTTTAGTAAGAGGAACGAAGGGCACAGATTATTCTAGTTGGTTTCCGTTAATTTTAGCACCATTTTCTCTTTCATTTGAACTGTTAAATGTATATGAATTGTTAACAAATGCACCTTAAGTAAAGGCATTTAATCCTTTTTTCCAGTTTGTTCCCATTGTTTAACAACATATTTCCATAATTTTAAAGATAGCTGATAAAAATAAGCAAGAGAGTATATCAAGTGAAAATTAATTTACTTTTTTAACATATTCTAAATCGGCTATACCAACACATTCCAGTCAGACCTCACTGAAAAGAAAATATATTCATTTATTTTGATTCTAACCCCAAATAACTATTTACACTATGCATCTGATACTACATGATTATGAGAAATAATGTGTATATGTGATATAATTGATGCTACAAGCTTAGAATTTTCTTCTTCATTCTGACGTGGCCCATTCTTTTGGAATGCTCTCATATGACTTTGGGTAGATGGAGATAGTGAATAGGAAAAAGTGCTTCTTTTTCTAACGTGGACAGTGAATAAGGATTCAGTTCAGTAAAGCCCACTGTGATTGTGCGTGTGTGTGCTCATACGCGCGTTTACTCTATTTTCAAATGAATTTTCAAAAGATAAATGATGGCATCACATCTACAATCCTGTGACCCTGTATCATTTACTATAGTTACTATTTTGTTTTAGAGAATGGCAAGTAATCTTAGTGCCTTCGAGTCTGGATAGCACATGTAGGTCCAATTCCTCTGCCAGTTTTGGTCAACTGCTAGTAGCTATTGGTTGTGTTGAGAAGAATTCTCAAAACCAGGCTGGTGCCTCAGGATTCTGTGTGGCAGTTGCTTGGAAATGTGTGCTATATGTGTGAGATTGGTGGTACCCTTACTATCTTATTTGATATTTCTGATCTAACACAATTTTTTGTTTTACATCTGAGAAAACAGGGTGGGAAAGAGGAATGACATTTATTGACCGTGTATTATGTTCCAGGTCAGACACTCTGCTAAGCATGTTATAGCTTTTATTTTATTTACTCCTGATAGAAACTTCATGGTGGCATAATCTCCACTTTACAGATGAGGCAATTGAATCTCATAGAGGTTAAGTTATGTGCTTAGGACACAAAAGTAAAGTCAGGACTTACGTTCAACAAGGATAACTCCATATCTCCCACTCAGAACCATTTCACTGTGCTATCATTACTTTTCCCAGGTCAATAGTATCAGATTTAGAACCCTATTTTTGGATTAGGATCTAGTGGGTTTTTTCCATATTAATTTTTAGTGATCACAAAGGATTTGTAAATAAAATATGAAGGGATACTTCTTATTATTTTTTTTTCATTAGAAGTACAGTTCTCTGCAAAAATAGAGCCATGGACTTTTCCTGATGAAAGGGACTTCAACTACCCCAACCATCCTTTTTATGCTCAAGCCCTCCCTCCACTATCACTATTAAAAAGCCATGCAGCCTGTGATTAAACAACTGTACTAACTCCAAACCCACCAAAATTCAAAGAAATGATATTTTACATACCTATTCATTATATTGTTTTGAATAATTTGCTATATTAGTTCTGCCAATTACTTCTAATTCCTAGGGATATGTAAACATGGCAAAAAACATTCAGAGATGCTATTTCATGGAAAGAGCTTTACTTGGGCTATCAGGTAACTTCTAGTCCAGATTTTACTACTTGTCAATTTTGAACCTTATAAATAGATTGCACACTTAACCTAAAATTCTAATTTCTAAAAGATATTTAATATATACAACCACTACTCCAGTCTGTTCAATTCAGTAAATATTATTGGAGGTCTTTTGTGTGATGGGTATTGTAGAGGGTTGTGATACCAAGAAGAATAAACTAGAATCTTTGTTGGTATGGGAGACAAATATTTATCTATCTATTTATCTATCTAGTGGTTCATAGTTATTTAGATAACAGTGTTGATAAAGTTTTATTTTTATATAATGTGATAAAGATGTTTACAGTGATAAGGGGACATGGAGGAGAAACAAAACCTTTAGTATGCTTCTGAGCCTCGTCTAAGAATAAGTGCTTATGTGCTTTAAGAACAAAATTGCAAAAATGTAAGTAAAATGTTATAATTATTACCATTACCCTGTATATGCTTCTTAGTCTCTTAGCCCCAGAAAACAGCAGAAATTCAAGAGGTCTTAAAAACAAGAGATTAATTATTTTAAGAACTTGGAGGTTATTTTAGTAAGAGTCACAATTAACATAATTACCTTTTAAAAATACTCTAAAAAGGTTACTTGTGCCTGATAAAATTATGGGGCTTTGACTGGTGACTGCAATGGAGCCATCCCTCTAGACTAGAGAATTCACACCTTCCAGAAGGTAGAACCTTTAACATATTGATACAATACCATAGAATTGTTTCTCTATAATATGAAACAAACAACACATAAATAAAACAGGAAGCAAATTGTGAAGTAAGAAATTTGTACAAATTCTGTTATTCCCTGAAAACACATTTAAGTGCAAGGTAGGAACCAATAGTAATACTCTGAATCTCTGGCTTAAAGGGACTGTCTAAGTTCAGAAGTAATATTTACCGTTGGGGCAAACGGCAATCTAGTGTCAAATGTATTTCATTTTATTTTCTTCAACAAAAACTTCGATGTTTATATAAAATGTTTGCATTTTATTTCTTTCCTGAGTGTAATTCCTATTTAAATAAGCACCTGTTTATCATGATATATAGCAAGTGTTTCTGCAAACTCGAATTAGAATGGACAGATCTGAACACATACTACAAACACAGTGGTAGATTCATCAATTTGTGTTTACTTAACTGATTCTCTGTGACAAAACATATGGTAAAGTATCCATCTCTGGTTAGGAAACTTTGGCCATGAGATCACATATGTGTTTTTCATGGATGTATCATTCATTTAGTCAACCATACAACAAATATTTTTTGAGCACTGACATTGTGTACAGCCCTTGTAAGGTATAGGGATAACAGTAGTGGGGAGGAAAACTGACATGGCCTCTGTCTTTGTAGAACTTAATTCCAGTGGGAGGGATCTAAAATTAGCTAATAAATAGGCATATGACTACAAGTTGTGATATATAGGAAAAGAATATGAGCCATGAGAGAGTATAATAATAGGGGATCTGCTTTAAATTGGGTGGTCACAGAAGGCCTTTATGAAAATTGGTATTTAATGTGAGATCTCTTGGATAGAAAGAAGCTAATAATGCGGAATGGAAGGTGAAAATGGATTTGGTCAATGTAGGTTGTATAATGGGCAGAGGCATTTGCAAAATTCCTAAGACAAGGAAAAGAATATTGATTTTGAGTAATTGGAAGATGGTTAGCATGGTTGGGAACCAGTGCAAGGAAGCAGGAACGAGACAGACGTGTCTGGAGCCAAGTGACCCAGGGCCCTGTTAGCTATGGCCAGGAGTTGGCATTGTGTTGCCACAGAACATGTTGAAATCTCCAGGCCCCCTGCAGATTGATTGAACTACATTAATTTAATTGAACTCATTCAATCATTTGTGTGCCTTATACCGTACTTTAAAAACGTGCACTCCTTCATTTATTCGTTCATTCATTTTCTGAGTGCCAAACTTAAATATCAAGAATCAAAGAATTCATAAGATAGGTCTCTCCTCATCCTTCATAAGACCATTAGCAAATGCGGTAGGCAGATTTTTAAAAAGACAAATTATATCATACTATAAATCGTATTAATAATAAAACTGAAAGTGCAATGTCTTGTTAAACAAAGTATTTAGGCCTTCAGGGACGGAATCCAGAGAGTTAGGAAAGGTGTTTTAGAAAAGAGGTTGTGTACCCTGGATGCCCCGAAGAGCTAGTAGACATATGCCAAGTAAGTCAGGCATTCTAATCAGAGGGCCCAGCACTGGGGAGTTTGTTCGAGGGATGCATCTGGCATGTGCTATACAAGGAGGAAATGAGGCCCAAGAGATAGACTGGACACAACATATCAACATGTTTTAATACCACATTCAATGTTTTAACAAGTAATCTATTAGACCAAAGACTTTTCAAGTGGGAACATGACTCAATAAGGGGGTGGATTTTAGGATGATGTTTTTAGGTTTGTCGGAGAATTGCTCTGGCCTCTATCCCAGGCCACCGTTTAGCTCCTACCAATCTCTGGGATGTTCCTTTCTTGTGTCTTTGGAGATTTTAGTGGCACTCATTCTTTGTCATGAATATCATCCTTATGAGATCCCTAAACAGTCACAAACCTAAATTCATTATAGACACTTGATATATGTTAATTGCTTCCTGTGTTAGTGTCCTATGGCTGCTGTAGTAAATTACCACAAACTTAGTTACATTAAGAAAATTATGTTCTTACAGTTCTAAAGTTCAGAAGTCTAAAATCAAGGAGTTGGCCAGGCTGTATTCCTTCTAGAAGCTTTGGGGGAGTATCAGTTTCCTTGCCTTTACCAGCTTCTAGGGGCCACCAGCATACATTTGCTTGTGGCCCCATCTTCCATCTTCAAAGCTCAGCACTCCAACATCTGCTTCCATGGTAACATCTCCTTTTTATGACTTTGATCACTTTTAATTACTTTGGCCCAACTGAATAATCCAGGATAATCCCTTCATCTCAAGGTCTTTAACTTAAGCACGTCTACAAAGTAGCCTTTACCATGTAAGGTAGCATATCCACAGGTTCCAGAAATGAGGATGTGGACATCTTCAGGGGCATTATTCAGCTGACCACAGTTCTGCAAATGTCATTGTCAAATTGTGAGTTCTGAACTCTTTGGATACCCAAAACTTGATTGAACATTTTTATCTTCTCAACAAAGTGGGGGATGTGATAGAGCTTTAGAGGTGCTGAGTAGGTGACAAAAAGCTGCATGATTTCACTTTACTTTTCTACGTAGTCGCATTTTACTAAAGTGACATTGTCCCGCAGAAGGGAATAAGGGAAACTTTGAAATGCTGCCATGTGCAGAACCCTGTGATGCTGAGATCCAGTAGAGCTTTCATTCCCATCTTTCTTCCTCGGAAGGGAGTCTGTCACTCTGCAGGAAGCCTCTTTGAAGCAGCCTCAGCTTTGGGATTGCTGAGTGCAGGGACTTCTCAAAGAAAACACTGCTCTATTCATTTCCTGTCAACGAGGAGTTCAAGTTCAAAAGATTGTGCTCTCTTTTCTTGGTTTTTCATATGTCTATTAATAGGACAGTGCCAAGGCTCTGACCAGGAGTTTATAGTAAATTCACGGAACTAATGAGAATGGAATTAGGTTACTAGATTTTTCATCTCTGTGCAGTTATGAAGCAACACAGTGGAGACATAATGACCCCTTGCCTATTAGTGAGATCTTATTCTTGAGGACACCAAAAAGCTTTTAAAAACAGTAAGCCACTAATCTTCACACTTTAATTAGCAAGAATGTAGGAAAACTATTGCCTTATTTCAAAAAATGAAGGATACACCTATACAAGTGACCAAATCAAGCAGCCTGAGAATTTAGTCCTTTTTTTATGTTCTTATGGGTGATCAATTAGTATCATGTCTGGAAAATGTTTGGAACAAAGAGAGAGTCAATGAGGAGGTTCAGCCTGGTTATCAAGTCACTGTAGCATGACCTGTGGGAGCCCAGGTACCTGGGCAAAGCAGTTGATACATTTGGAATAAATGAAGACTGCCACACTTGCTGAGTGTCGAAAGAAAGAGTTAAGGTCCAGAATCTAGGTGATTGAGTAGATAGCAAATATTTAGGAACAGTGAAGGGCCTTAGACCTTAGAGCACAGACATTTACCTCTTTCTAAATATACCTGTTAAATATAGGTGGTTCTGAAAAAGTATATAAGGTGGTTCTGGATTTCCTAGTTAATGATTGAAAAGGGCCAGAAGCTGAAGTGAATTTCTCAGGTTTACTGGGAGGTGAGTCAATTGATTTCCAAGTCTATAGTCATCTCGACTCACTGCCTTTTCCTAGTTAGTTTAATTTTAATTTTTACTACCAGCTTGTTAAAATTTGATCTGTTGTCTGTACAAGTACAATTCAGTGGACTGTTATTATTAATTTAAAGTGATGTCTATTGATTTAAGCCAGATCAACAATCAGGAATTTCACATTTTCAGTGTTTGTGGCAAATGTCTTTCAATTCTCAGAATTTAATCATGCTCTTCACTGAGGAAATAAAGTTTAGTACTTTATTAGTTTAAAAAAAAGTTTTCTTTTTTTTTTTTTAACACTACAATATGTTTGGAAATCAGAATGCTTTTTTCCAGGAAGACAGTAAATGATGGTTAAGGTGACTGATCAGCGTTTTAAACTCACACTTGGCTTAGCTGTAAGCCTTTTGAGTTCCTTTGAGGTTTTTAATGAATGAAGAGATGAGATGTGAAGAGGTTCTGGTTTCCGGTGAAAGTAGAGAGGGCACTGGGGTGTGGTGGGTTTGCAAGTCAAGAGGGACCTAGAAATAATTTTCCATTCAATACTACTTTTATTTCTTTAAGTAATAACCTCTAAGAGTCCAACACAAGCTGTGATAAGTGGGTTTACTCACCTTTGGTAGATGTTTTGTAGGCTATGGGGAAGCTGTTGGGCAATCTTAGTGCATTTCTTTTTCTTTTTCTCTTTCTATAAACCATGATTATTATAAGGTAATGGGACTTAGGTATTCTACACTTTCCTAGAAATATACTTTTATTACATCCTTTCTGGAGGGTTATTTTGAAACAATATATCAAGGTCTCTAAAATGTATATAATTTTCCTCTTCTAGCAGTTTTGTCTAAGGAAATAATCACAGACCCATGCAAAGGTTTATGATCAAAGACGTTCTTTGTTGTTTTCTTAATGATAGTGAAAAATTATGAACAGCAAATAGGTTCACAATATGAATTGGTTAATTGCATTGTATCCATCTGGATCCAATTAGGAGATAGATACACACAGGGGAGGTTTAAAATAGAATCATTAAACTCTACAAAGAGAGTAACATATATATATATATATGAAAACATATATACACACATATATCTGACTGATGTAACAAATATATTTGGAGAAGGTATGGTTGAGCTCACTTCAAGCTCAACCGTAGTAGAGAGTAGCTGGAGCTTGTCTGCCATCATTGGGCAAGCAGGAGGCAACCGTCTAGATTGCAGGCAAGGAGTAGGCATTCAGCAGCTGGTAGCAGAAGTTTAGAGAGGTGGGAACACTTTGGGCTGCAGGAGAGCTGTGAGTGTTAGTAGAGGCTCAGTGGGCATTCCCTGGGGCATGGGTGGGCCGTACAAAGGACTGCAGAGAAAACAGGAGGGCATGGGATTCCTCGGGCTGCAGGCATGCTGCTTAGGGAACGGCAGAGGAAATCTTGGTGCTGATGTGGATGAGACACTGTTAGGGCAACGGTTGTCTCGGTCAGGTGAGCCGTAGAAAGCTTATTTCCAGGCCAGGGCTGTAAGGCTGCCAAAGATTCTTGCATTCCGGGCCAGTGGATACAGCAGGGTTTTACCTGATATCCTCACATCCATATTTCTGACACTTCCACCCTGTGCTACAGCTGGAAGATACTGGAGGGCCCCTTCCATGTGCAATTTCCCTCCAGCACTCTGTACGGAGAGAGCTTAAAGTCATGCTCACATTAAAAGAGAAATACTTAAAGGAATTCCATCTGTTATCACAGAATGTATATTAAATGGTGAATTCAAAGGTAAGAGGTGATAAATTAATAAGTAGCATACACACGACGGTGAAAACATAAGATAGTATTTTGTAAAGGGAACACCCTTGGAATATATAGCATATATGTAGTGTATTCCTTTGTAGCAGAGGTTTGCTTAAATGCAGTATAAAAGTTTTAAGTTTCCTAGGCTCAGAATTTCTCTCCTATAACACAACTCACTCTGCGTTCACATTTTACCTGACTCTTTGAGTCACCCTAACAGATGGGTAAACAAATGCTACTGCTGTGAGTACTAATGTACTTTGCCTTTACCCAGCAGTCTCTTGTCTTTTGCAAGCAACCGTAAAGATATGACAGACTAACTTGTTAAGTTGCAGGTAAAGTAAAATTTCAGACCACCTCTGTTCTTGACTCACATGAACTAACTAGCTAACTAACTAAATTAACTAGGATATTTTCTAGAGCTGGCAGGTGCTCTTAAACAGATAAAATGGAAGAATAGCATTAGGTGATGTGGGTAAGGCAGACTGCTTTGAAGAGCCACCTCAAAATTGAGACATGAATAACGAGAAAGAAAATGTCGGAGTAAAATTTCAGTGAAGAGAATTATTTAACAGGAGCATGTGCAAAGCCCCTGAGGTGGTATCACCGTTGGCCTGTTTGAAGGACAGCTAGAAGGCCAGCGTGATGGAGAGCAGTGAATGAGGAGTGAAAAGAGTTAGGGAGGTAAACAGCAGGACCAAATCCTGTAGCATCTGTAGGCCTTGATAACAAAACGGAAGCCAGGGGAGGGATAATCTGATTGTTTTACAAAGATTACTCTGCCTCTATAAACAGGTTGGAACAGAAGGATTAATGGTAGAGACAGGAAACCATTAGGAGAGGACCAACATAAGAACAGTTTGGTGATTGTGGCTTGGATCAGCATTCTATTATAACTAAGAAAACAAACAAAAATCCAGTAAAAAAAAAATCAGCATTTAAACATAAATAATGGATGACTTTCTAACATATGCTCTGAAATATGTCGTCCAAGGAGAAACAAAAATTTTTTTCATTCAATGTTGAAAGGTGTTTGACTCCATGCTCAGAGATCAGAAGTGCTTCTGTAAAAGATGAGGAATGAGAAATTCCAGTAAAGTCTTAATATGTTCATCCAGCATGGAAAATAGGTATGAAATATCTTGAAGAACCTATGTATCTGTAAAAAATCTCAAAGGGACTGGCTACCTTAGGACCAGACGAAGAAAAATTGTTACAACTGATAGCACAGAAGTATGAAAGATCGTAAGAAACTACTATGAACACCTACATGCCAACAAACAGGATAGCCTAGAAGAAGTGTATAATATTCTGGGAATATATAACCTACAAAGACTGAATCAGGAAGAAACAGAAAATCTAAACAGATCACTGATGAGTAAGGAGATTAAATCAAATAAAAAACCTTCAAACAAAGAAAGGCCTAGGACCTGGTGGCTTCACTGGTGAATTTTACCAAACATTTAAAGAAGAATTATACCAATCCCTCTCAAACTCTTCCAAAAATAGAACAGGAGGGAACCCTCCTAAACTCATTTTTTGATGCCAGAATTACACTGATCCCAAAGCCAGATAAGGACACTACAAGAAAATAAAGCTATAGGGCAATATCCGTGATAAATACAGATACAAAAATCCTCAACAGAATGTTAGCAAACTCAGTTCAGCAGCACATTAAAAGAATCATACCCATGATCAAGAGGAATTCGTCTTTGCAATGCAAGGATAGTTCAACATACACAAATCAATGAATATGAAACATCCAGTGAGTAGAATAAAAGGTAAAAATCATATGATTATCTTAATGGATGCAGAAAAAGCAGCTGAAAAAATGCAACATCCATTCATGACTAAAAACTAAATTAAATTAAGCAAGTGGGACTATATCAAACTGAAAAGTTTCTCCATAGAAAAGGAAAGTTAACAAAATGAGAAGGCAACCTATGGAATGGGAGATAATATTTGCAAACCAGATATATGATAAGGGGTTAATATCTAAAATGTATAAGGAGCTCGTACAAATCAACAGCACAAAAACCAAACAACCAAATTTAAAAATGGGCAAATGTAGACATTTTTCCAAAGAAGACATGCAGATGGCCAAGAGGTATATGAAAAGATGCTCAACATCACTCATCATCAGGGAAATGCAAATCAAAACCACAATTAGATATTATGGCACATCTGTTAGGATGGCTATCACCAAAAAGAAGATAACAAGCGTTAACAAGGTTGTAGAGGAAAGAGAACCCTTGTACATTGTTGATTGTAATGAAAATTAATACAGCCATTTTGGAAGCTCCTCAAACTACCATATGATCCAGCAATCCTACTTGATTATATATCTGAAGGAAACAAAATCAGTATCTCAAAGAAATATCTGTACTTCCATTTTCACTGGAGCATTATTCACCATAGAAACAACCTAAGTGTCCATTAACAACTGAATAAAGAAAATGTGATTATCTGTCTGTCTGTCTGTCTGTCCATCCATCCATGCATCTATGCATCTGTCCATCTACCTATCTACCTATGTACCTACCTACCTATCTATCCATACATTTATATACAATGGGACATTGTCCAGCCTCAAAAAAGAATCAAATATTGCCATTTATAACAATATGAATGAACCTGGAGGGCATTGTGTTAAGTGTAATAAGCCAGGTACAGAAAGACAAATACTGTGTGATCATATTTATATGGGAAATCTAAGAAAAGAAAACTTGAACTCATAGTAATGAGTAGAATGGTGGTTACCAGAGGCTAGGAGGTGGGAAAAAGGGAGATATTGATCAAAGGGTAAAAACATTTAGTTATAAGATGAATAAGTTCTGGCGACCTAATGTATATAGCACGGTGACTACAGTTAGTAATAACATACTGTATCTTGAAATTTTCTAACAGAATCAATCTCAAGGGTTCTCACCACACACACACAAATCTAACTGTGTGAGGTACTGTATATATTAATTAGCTTGATTTGTGGTATACACAAAAGTGTATACATTTTATCAGAACACCTCAAAATATACCATTTTATTTGTAAGTCATACCTCAATAAGTCTGGGAAAAAATGAAAAAGAGTTATACATTAATTGTAAACTTTATCTAACCTACTACTCTCTTACAATTGGTACCTTTGGCAGTTAATTTAAATTTCAGTCCTAGGTCTGATATTCTGCTTAAGAGATGGAGAACCAAACATTTTTAATAGCTCTTGCCATTTTTGTTTCAGTTCTTAACTGTGATTGCATAAACGTGTGTGCTTTAGGGTATGTAGTCCTCTGGAAGCAATGCTATTCAGAAGTTCATTTTCTCTGTTCTGTTCTCTGTGGCTCAAGGTGCTGGGGTGAAACGTTTAGTCCTCGATATAAGATAATAAAATGACTTTTCTGTCTAAAGGATTCATTGCCAGGCCATAAAAGCATTTTTAATTTATAGTTTTTCTCTATATCTCATTACAGATGTTTTCACTGCAGAGTTAATCACCTTGACCTATGAGGAAGGTTAGACCAGATGAATGAGAATTTGTCATTTAAATCTTTCAGAGTCATTGTATGTAGCATTGCCCATTTTTTGAAAGAAAAAAGCAAAATAATAAGTTTATATTCATTAAAAGTAACTTTTTTGATAAAGGGAGATGAAATGAACTGTTGCACTTATTTTAACTTTTAAACCTTTTTTAACAATGATATTTCTAAAGTTAGTATCTTATCTGCCTTCACATTTTAGTTTGTACATGAATCTTTTCTCCAACTATCTGGTACCCTTTGATTTATAAACTTTAAAAAAGATTATAAATCAAGAAAGGGACAAATCACAAGGGCTGTAGAGGGAAGAACAGATCTGAAATATTTTCATGAATACCAAAAAAAAAAGTTAAAAACATATTTGTAATTTACAGCTTCCCTGAGGCAGCAATAACTAATACACTGAAAATTTACCCATTTTATGCATCTGTTTTGCTTGTTTTACTACTTTGCTTTTCATAAAAAACACATTTATTTCAGCGACTTCTTTTGGCATTTATGTGATCTCTGAGCTATGTGTGAAAATACACGTTTTGACTTTACAATTTTTATTGAAAAATTATTTACAAATTTATATCAATGCTTTTTTGTTCCACGCTAGAATTATTTTCATTCTTCTTTTTTCTATCAGTCACTTCAGAAAATCAGTCTTACAGCTTATTTAAACATCTGCTTTAAATCTTTTTTTCAGTTGCTGCTTGAATGACATTTTATCATTAACTATAAAGAGGAACAAGTGGAAATTTTCAGAGCACAGGTCACCAAAAATTATTCAATAAGAATAACACTGTAAATTATGCTTAAATGACACTGCCCTCATAAATACTCGATGCGATTCACAGCTGTAACCTAATGAGTTTTCATATTGTTCCTGGGAGTCGGTGGAATAGTGTGAACAAATTATTATTTTCATATGTATGGGAGTAATATACACTTGAGCAGAGTAAACAGAAGCAGGTGGCGCCTCAGTACCTGCTTCCCAAAAGAATAGCCGTGAAGAAGCCAAGTCTTGGATTTCATATTTTATTGAATAAAACTTTAGATAATAAGGCAAGGGAATGGTAGTGGGTATCTCCTGCTTTTGCCCGCTTAGCATTAATTCCAACATCTTCTAGTAAGAACATCCATATTTTTTTCATTCTTGTATAATGTACTTCAGATGTGGCTGTCTGCATCCCATTTCAGAGATGGTGCCTTGATGCAGGCCTAGTCCTTTAGGACCTTCCTTCCTCTTGAATGCAGTAATTGATTCAGTAATTTACAAGTAACCAAGTAGCCAATCTATTTATTGTTCTGTCTACCAGATCCCTCTCAGTCTTCCTTTGTGGCATATTCCCTGTTGTAACACCTCGAGAACTACAGACATTAGAAGGAGTCTCTGAAGAGATCTAGCTTTGGAGTAAGGGTGAGAATGTAACTGCCCAGTCTAGGCTTCTCTGCTTTGCACTTTCTTAGAAACCAAGACTGAAGACATTAAGCTGAGTTCTTGACTGGGGATTTGGGTAGGATGGTGAGTTGGCAAGAACACCAAAGCCTGCTGCTAACAAGAACAGTCTCCAGAGTAAGCTATAGATATAGGAATCCTGATTCAATAACGCCTCTGGAGTGGACCAAATGCAAATTGCCCCAAATTCTACTCAACTTTGAAGAGAGTGGTACTGACAAGAAATTAACATGTAAAAAAGGGCTATGATTGTTCCTGCCCTACAGCAATCCCTGCAAAGTAACCTTCCATCCTTAACCCACACCAGTCAAGGAATTATCTGGTATCCACAATGGGTGATTTGATTCCAGAAGTTGTGTTTTTAAAACACTTTGCAGATTGTGTCATCACCCAGACTGGGAAGCTCTGATTCATCCAGAGTTTGCCACACGCAAAGAAGTAGGCTCCAAAATCCTGGTATCTAACTGGGGTGTGACATTAGATTGTCTGTCTTTGTAAATACATTTTTAGTTATGTAGAAAACCATTGTAAAAGTTTGAGAAATACGTGCTTGTTGATCCATGCATTTTTTTTAAAACAAACTTATTTCAGAATAGTTGTGGATTTATAGAAAAGTTGTAAAGATAACAGAGTCCTGATAAACCCATGGCCAGTTTCCCCTATCATGAACATGTTGTGGCACATTTGTGTCAATTCATGAAACAATATTTTTACATTATCATAAACTAAGGTGCATATCTTATTCAGTTAGTTCTCACCTAGTTCTGTTCCCATATGATCCCTGCCAGGATATTACATTACATTTAGTTGTGTCTCCTTGGGCTTCACTTGGTTCTGACAGTTTCTCAGACTTTCCTTGATTTCGATGCCCTTGACCGTTTTGATGAGTAGTGGTCAGATATTTTGTAGAATGTCTCTCAATTGGGATTTGTCTGATGTGTTTCTCATGATTAGACTTGAGTTATGGGTTTTTGGAAGTAAGACCATAGGGGTTAAATACCATTCTTGTCACATCACATCAAAGATAAATACTATCAACATGATTTATGACTCTTGATGTTGACCTTTATCAACAAGGCTGAAGTAGTGCTTGTCAGGTTTCTCTACTGTAAAGTTACTCTCTTTTTCCCCTTGTGCTCTTCGGAAGAATTCACTATTGTGCAACACAAACTTACGTACTAGAGAGTTATGTTCCACCTCCTTGAAAGTGGACTATCTACATAAATTATGTAGTATTCTTCTGCAAGGGAGATTTGTCTATTCTCTATTTATGTATTCAATCACTTATCCATATCAGTATATACTTATATTTATTTTAAACTTCGAGGTGAGTTATAATCCAATGTCACTTTTTGCTTATCAGATTGTTCTAGCTTTTGCAACTGTAAGCTCTTCAAATTGGTTCCTGTGTCTCTTGACATACCCCCTCACTGTGGGTTTTTTCCAGAGTACTTCTCTACTTTCTGGCATTATAAGGTGCCCCATGCTCATCTTGCAAGTTTCCTGCCCCAGCCCAAGAGTCAGCCATTTTTCCAAGGAGCCTTAGTTCATTTTATTAGAGAATGGTATTAGAAACAAAGAAAGATCTGGGTACTAGGTATGTTTGTTGCTACTATGGTGCCACTGTTTCTAGGCCCTCTCAGCAGACAGATAAAAGAAATATATTTGTGTATATTAACTGGTGTATATACACATACCTATAAACATTTCTAGATATCTGTATCTATATTAAGCTAAACATGATTCTAAGCTGGTGTTTCCATTACCACATGGATCATTCTGGTCTTCTCCCCTTGCTTTGCTGTAACTTGAATGTCAGCAGTGTAAAACTCAGCTCCTATCATGCATCATTCATTTTCTTAATTGTTTAATTCTAGTATAAATATGTAGTGATTTCAGAATTATTTACTCATACCTCCTTTGGAAACAACTTTATCAATTATAGCACAATGCTTATGTGTAGTTCCTTTTGCCTTTATTCTTACAGAAACCACACATTTCCGAAGTTATTTAGCTTAACACCTTTTCCTCCCAGGCTCTTTAGATGTTTCATATATCTGTACTATATTTAGATTTTTGTGTCACAGCCTGTATCCCATCCTGGGGTCCTCAGCTTCCTAAACATTTTCATATTTAAGGCTCATTCTTTGTGCTGTAAAGTTTTAATAGTTTTGACAAAAAGCATAGTTGTATATATCCACCATTTAAGTATCACATAAAATAACCACCCTAAAAAATACCCTGTACCTTGTCTGTCTACCCCTCCAGATCCCTCCTAACCCTAAAATTTGGCAACCACTGATCTGTTTACTGTCTCTATAATTACTTTTTACAAATGCCATATAAATGGAATCATAGAGAATGTAGCCTTACTTATTTCACTTTTCAATAAATAACTAAAATTCATTCATGTCTTTGTATGGCTTGATAGCTCATGCCTTCTCATTGCTGAATAGTATTACTTTTTTTTTTTTTTTTTTTTTTGTGGTACGCGGGCCTCTCACTGTTGTGGCCTCTCCCGTTGCGGAGCACAGGCTCCGGACGCGCAGGCTCAGCGGCCATGGCTCACAGGCCCAGCCGCTCCGCGGCATGTGGGATCTTCCCGGACCGGGGCACGAACCCGTGTCCCCTGCATTGGCAGGCGGACTCTCAACCACTGTGCCACCAGGGAAGCCCTGGTTGAATAATATTTTACATATGTATCTATCACGCAGTTAAGTATTCATTCATTGATGGACACTTAGGTTGTTTCCGTATCTTGGCTATTGTAAATAATGTTGCAAAAGCTCGGGGATGCAAATAACTTCTCAAGTTTGTGTTTTATTTTCTTCAGATAAATACAAGTGGAATTGATGGATTGTATGATCGTTCCTTTTTTTATTTTTTGAGAAACCTCCATACTGTTTTCCATAGTGACTACACCAATTTACATTCCCTTCAACAATGCATGAGGGTTCCTCTTTCTTCACATGCTCTCAAATACATGTTATATCTAATCTTTTTGATAATAGCCATTCTAACAGGTGTGAGGTGATATCTCATTCTCGTTTGATTTTCATATCCCTGATGATTAATGGTGTCAGGCATCTTTTCATGTACCTGTTGGCCATCTGTATGTCTTCTATGGAAAAAATTTCAATTCAGATCTTCTACCCAGTTTTTAATCAGATTTTTTTTAGTTGTACGAGCTCTGTATATATTTTGGGTATTTGCCCCCTTATCAGATATATGACTTGCAAATATTTTCTTCCATTCCACAGGTTGCCTTTCCATTTTGTTAATGATTTCCTTTGCTGTGTAGAAGCTTTTTAGAAGCAAATGCAGTCCCATTTGCTTATTTTCGCTTTTCTTGCTTTGCTTTTGGTGTCAGGTTTAAAAAGTAATCATCAAGACCAAAGTCAAGGGCTTCCCTGGTGGCGCAGTGGTTGAGAGTCCGCCTGCTGATGCAGGGGACATGGGTTCATGCCCCGGTCCGGGAAGATCCCACAAGCCGCGGAGCGGCTGGGCCCGTGAGCCATGGCCGCTGAGCCTGTGTGTCTGGAGCCTGTGCTCCACAACGGGAGATGCCACAGCAGTGAGAGGCCCGCATACTGCAAAAAAAAAAAAAAAAGACCAAAGTCAAGGAGCATACTGACTAGCTTTACTTCCTTTCCTTCTTTCTTTCTTTCTTGTTCTTTCTTTCTTTCTTGTTCGTTCTTTCTTTCTCTTTCTTTCGTTCTTTCTTTCTTTCTTTCTTCCTTCCTTCCTTCCTTCCTTTCCTTCCTTCCTTCCTTCCTTTCCTTCCTTCCTTCCTCCCTTTCTCTATCTATCTATCTCTTTTACATTTTTATTGGAGTATAATTGCTTTACAACGTATACATAAATCCACATAACTCTTCCCTCTTACATCGTCCTCCCACCCTCCCTATCCCACCCCTCTAGTAGGACACAAAGCACTGAGATGATCTCCCTGTGCTATGCGGCTGCTTCGCACTAGCTATCTATTTTACATTTGGTAGTGTATATATGTCTGTGCCACTCTCTCACTTCATCCCAGCTTACCCTGCCCCTCCCCGTGTCCTCAAGTCCATGCTCTACATCTGCATTCCTGTCCTGCCTCTAGGTTCTTCAGAACCGTTTTTGTTTTTTTTTTTTTTTTACATTCCATATGTATGTGATAGCATATGTTATTTGTTTTACTCTTTGACTCTCTTCACTCTGTATGACACTCTCTAGGTCCATCCAGCTTATTACAAATAACTCAATTTCGTTGCTTTTTATGGCTGAGTAATATTTCATTGTATATATGTGCCACACTTTTTTATCCATTCATCTGTCGATGGACACTTAGGTTCATTCCATGTCCTGGCAATTATAAATAGAGCAGCAGTGAGCATTGTGGTACATGTCTCTTTTAGAATTATGGTTTTCTCAGGGTATATGCCCGGTAGTGGGATTACTAGGTCCTATGGTAGTTTTATTTTTAGCTTTATAAAGAACCTCCATACTGTTTCCCATAGTGGCTATATCAATTTACATTTCCACCAGCAGTGTCGGAGGGCTCCTTTTCTCCACACCCTCTCCAGCATTTATTGTTAGTAGATTTTTTGATGATGGCCATTCTGACTAGTGTGAGATGATACCTCATTGCAGTTTTGATTTGCATTTCTCTAATGATTAGTGATGTTGAGCATCCTTTCATGTGTTTGTTGGCACTCTGTATATCTTCTTTGGAGAAATGTCTATTTAGGTCTTCTGTCCATTTTTAGATTGGGTTGTTTGTTTTATTGATATTCAGCTGTATGAGCTGCTTGTATATTTTGGTGATCAATGCTTTGTCAGTTGCTTTGTCTGCAAATTTTTCTCCCATTCTGAGGGTTGACTTTTTGTCTTGTTTACGGTTTCCTTTGCTGAGAAAAGCTTTTAAGTTTCATTGGGTCCCATTTGTTTATTTTTCTTTTTATTTCCGTTTCTCTAGGTGGTGGGTCAAAAAGGATCTTGCTGTGATTTATGTCATAGAGTGTTCCACCTATGTTTTCCTCTAAGAGTTTTATAGTGTCCGGTCTTACATATAGGTCTCTAATCCATTTTGAGTTTATTTTTGTGTACGGTATTAGGGAGTGTTCTAATTTCATTCTTTTACATGTAGCTGTCCAGTTTTCCCAGCACCACTTATTGAAGAGGCTGTCTTTTCTCCATGGTATATTCTTGCCTCCTTTGTCAAAGATAAACCCACGCACATGTAGTCACCTTATCTCAGGGCTTTCTATTCTGTTACGTTGATCTATATTTCTGTTTTTGTGCAAGTACCATACTGCCTTGATTACTCTAGCTTTGTAGTATAGTCTGAAGACAGGGAGCCTGATTCCTCCACTTCCATTTCTCCTTTTCAAGATTTCTTTGGCTATTCGGGGTCTTTTGTGTTTCCATACAAATTGTTAAATTTTTTGTTCTAGTTCTGTGAAAAATGCCATTGGTAGTTTGGTACGGATTGCATTGAATCTCTTGATTGCTTTGGGTAGTATACTCATTTTCACCATGTTGATTCTTCCAGTCCAAGAACATGGTATATCTCTCCATCCGTTTGTATCATCTTTAATTCCCTTGAGCAGTGTCTTATAGTATTCTGCATACAGGTCTTTTTTCTCCATAGGTAGATTTATTCCAAAGTATTGTATTCTTCTTGTTGCAATGGTAAATAGGAGTGTTTCCTTAATTTCTCTTTCAGATGTTTCATCATTAGTGTATAGGAATACAAGAGATTTCTGTGCATTAATTTTGTATCCTGCAACCTTACCAAATTCATTGATTAGCTCCAGTACTTTTCTGTTAGCATCTTTAGGATTCTCTGTGTATGGTATCATGTCATCTGCAAACAGTGACAGTTTTACTTCTTCTTTTCTGATTTGGATTCCTTTTATTTTTATTTTCTTCTCTGATTGCTGTGGCTAAAACCTCCAAAACTATGTTGAATAATAGCAGTGAGAGTGGGTAGCCTTGTCTTGTTCCTGATCTTAGTGGAAATGTTTTCAGTTTTTCACCATTGAGGACGATATTGGCTGTGGGTTTGGCATATATGGCCTTTATTATGTTGAGGTAAGTTCCCTCTATGCCTATATTCTGGAAGGTTTTTATCATAAGTGGGTGTTGAATTTTGTTGAAAGCTTTTTCTGCATCTATTGAGATGATCATATGGTTTTTCTCCTTCAGTTTGTTAATATGGTGTATCACATTTTTTGATTTGCATATATTGAAGAATCCTTGCATCCTGGGATAAACCCCATTTGATCATGGTGTATTATCCTTTTAATGTGCTGTTTGATTCTGTTTCTTTGCTAGTATTTTGTTGAGGATTTTTGCCTCTATGTTCATCATTGTTATTGGCCTGTGGTTTTCTTTGTTTGTGGCATCTTTGATGATGGTATCAGGGTGATGGTGGCCTCTTAGAATCAATTTGGGAGTGTTCCTCCCTCTGCTATATTTGGAAGGGTTTGAGAAGGATAGGTGTTAGCTCTTCTCTAAGTGTTTGATAGAATTCGCCTGTGAAGCCATCTGGTCCTGGGATTTTGTTTGTTGGAAGATTTTTAATCACAGTCTCAATTTCATTGCTTGTGATTGGTCTGTTTATATTTTTTGTTTCTTCCTGGTTCAGTCTTGGAAGGTTGTGGTTTTCTAAGAATCTGTCCATTTTTTCCAGGTTGTCCATTTTATTGGCATATAATTGCTTGAAGTAATCTCTCATGATCTTTTGTATTTCTGCAGTTTCAGTTGTTACTTCTCCTTTTTTATTTCTAATTGTGTTGATTTCAGTCTTCTCCCTTTTTTTCTTGATGAGTCTGGCTAATGCTTTATCAAATTTGTTAATCTTCTCAAAGAACAAGCTTTAGTTTTATTGATCTTTGCTGTCATTTCCTTCATTTCTTTTTAATTTATTTCTGATCTGATGTCTATGATTTCTTTCCTTCTGCTAACTCAGGGGTTTTTTTGTTCTTCTTTCTCTAATTGCTTTAGGTGTAAGGTTTGGCTGTTTATTTCAGATGTTTCTTGTTTCTTGAGGTAGGATTGTATCTATCCCTATAAACTTCCCTGTTATAACTGCTTTTGCTGCATCCCGTAGCTTTTGGGTTGTTGTGTTTTCATTGCTATTTGTTTCTAGGTATTTTTTGATTTCCTCTTTGGTTTCTTCAGTGATCTCAGTTATTTAGTAGTGTATTGTTTAGCCTCCATGTGTTTGTATTCTTTACAGATTTTTTTCCTGTACTTGATACCTAGTCTCATAGCGTTGTGGTCAGGAAAGATACTTGATACGATGTCAATTTTCTTAAATTTATGAAGGCTTGATTTGTGACCCAAGATATGATCTATCCTGGAGAATGTTCCATGAGCACTTGAGAAGAAAGTGTATTCTTTGGTTTTTCGATGGAATATCCTATAAATATCAGTAAATTCCATTTTTTTCAGTGTATCATTTAAAGCTTGTGTTTTCCTTATTTATTTTCATTTTGGAGGATCTGTCCATTGCAGAAATTGGGATGTTAAAGTCTCTTACTATGATTGTGTTACTGTCAATTTCACCTTTTATGGCTGTTAGCATTTGCCTTATATTTTGAGGTGCTCCTATGTTGGGTGTATGAATATTTACAATTGTTATATCTTCTTCTTGGATTGATCCCTTGATCATTATGTAGTGTCCTTCTTTGTCTCTTGTAATAGTCTTTAAGTCTATTTTGTCTGATATGAGAATTGCTACTCCAGCTTTCTTTTGATTTCTATTTTCATGGAATTTCTTTTTCCATCCCCTCACTTTCAGTCTGTATGTGTCCCTAGGTCTGAAGTGGGTCTCTTGTAGACAGCATATATATGGGTCTTGTTTTTAGACCCATTCAGCCAGTCTGTGTCTTTTGGTGGGAGCATTTAATCCATTTACATTTAAGGTAGTTATCGATATGTTTGTTCCTATTACCATTTTTTAAATTGTTTTGGGTTTGTTATTGTAGGTCTTTTCCTTCTCTTGTGTTTCCTGCCTAGAGAAGAAGTTCCTTTAGCATTTGTTGTAAAGCTGGTTTGGTGGTGCTGAATTCTCTTAGCATTTGCTTGTCTGTAAAAGTTTTAATTCCTCTGTTGAATCTGAGTGAGACCCTTGCTGGGTACAGTAATCTTGGTTGTAGGTTTTTCTCCTTCATCACTTTAAATATGTCCTGCTACAACCTTCTGGCTTGCAGGGTTTCTGCTGAGATATCAGCTGTTAACCTTACGGGGATTCCCTTGTATGTTCTTTGTTGCTTTTCCTTTGCTGCTTTTAATATTTTTTCTTTGTATTTAATTTTTGATAGTTTGATTAATATGTGTCTTGGCGTGTTTCTCCTTGGATTTATCTTGTATTGGACTCTCCATGCTTCCTGGACTTGATTGACTATTTCCTTTCACATATTAGGGAAGTTTTCAGGTATAATCTCTTCAAATATTTTCTCAGTCCCTCTTTTTTTCTCTTCTTCTGGGACCCCTAAATTCGAATGTTAGTGCATTAAATGTTGTCCCAGAAGTCTCTGAGACTGTCCTCAATTATTTTCATTCTTCTTTCTGTATTCTGCTCTGTGGTAGATATGTCCACTATTTTATCTTCCAGGTCACTTGCTCATTCTTCTGCTTCAGTTATTCTGCTATTGATTCCTTCTAGAGAATTTTTAACTTCATTTATTGTTTTGTTCATCATTGTTTGTTTGCTCTGTAGTTCTTCTAGGTCCTTGTTAAACGTTCCTTGTATTTTCTCCATTCTGTTTCCAAGATTTTGCATCATATTTACTCTCATTACTCTGAATTCTTTTTCAGGTAGACTGCCTATTTCCTCTTCATTTGCTTGGTCTGGTAGGTTTTTACTTTGCTCCTTTATCTGCTGTGTATTTCTCTGTCTTCTCATTTTGCTTCACTTAGTGTGTTTGGGGCAGTCTGCAGGTTCTTAGTTCCCGTTTTTTTTGGTGTCTGTCCCCAGTGGGTAAGGTTGGTTCAGAGGGTTGTGTAGGCTTCCTGGCGGAGGGGACTGGTGCCTGGGTTCTGGTGGGTAAGGCTGTATCCTGTCTTTGTGATGGGCAGGACCATGCCCAGTGGTGTGTTTTGGGGTGTCTGTGAACTTACTATGATTTTAGGCAGCCTCTCTGCTAATGGGTGGGGTTGTGTTCCTTTCTTGTTAGTTGTTGGTATGGGGTGTCCAGCACTGTAGCTTGCTGGTCGTTGAGTGGACCTGGGTCTTAGCATTGAGATGGAGATTTCTGGGAGAGCTTTCGTGATTTGCTATTATGTGGGGTCTCTGTTGGTCCAATGTCTTGAACTCAGCTCTCCCATCTAAGAGGCTCAGGCCTGACACCCAGCTGAAGCATCAAGACCAGGTCATCCACACAGCTCAGAAGAAAAGGGGGAAAAAAAGAAATAAAAAATAAAGTTATTAAAATAAGAATGTATATATTATTAAAAATGAAAAAATAAAAAAGTAATTTAAAAAGAGGAGAGCAACCAAACCAATAAATCCACCAATGATAATAAGCTCTAAATACTAAACTAAGATAAACGTAAAACCAGAAACAAATTAGATGCAGAAAGCCAACCCCAAGTCTACAGTTGCTCCCAAAGTCCACTGCCTCAATTTTGGGATGATTCTTTGTCTATTTAGGTATTCCACAGTTGCAGCGTATATCCAGTTGACTGTGGAGGTTTAACCCACTGCTCCTGAGGCTGGTGGGAGAGATTTCCCTTTCTCTTCTTTGTTCGCCCAGCTCCTGGGGTTCAGCTTTGGATTTGGCCCTGCCTCTGCATGTAGGTTGTCTGAGGGCATCTGTTTCCTGCCCAGACAGGACGGGGTTAAAGAAGCTGCTGACTAGGTGGCTCTGGCTAACTCACGCTGGGGTCAGGGGAGGGAGGGAGTGGTATGGAATGTGGTGTGAGCCTGTGCAGCAGGGGCTGGTGTGACGTTGCGACAGCCTGAGGCATGGTGGGGAAGTTGTCCCTGGATCGCGGCACCCTGGCAGTGGTGGGCTGCACAGGCTCCCAGGGGGAATGTGGATAGTGACCTGTGCTTGCACAGAGGCTTCTTGGTGGCTGCAGTAGCAGCCATAGCATTTCATGCCCATCTCTGGTGTCTGCTGGTGATAGCTGTGGCTCGTGCCCATCTCTGTAGCTTGTTTAGGTGCTGCTTTGAATCCCCTCTCCTCACACACCCCAAAACAGTGGTCTCTTGCCTCTTAGTTCCAGAGTCTTTCCTTGACTCCCTCCTGGGTGAGCTGTTGCGCACTAGCCCCCTTCAGGCTTTGTTCATGCAGCCAACCCCAGTCCTCTCCCTGGGATCTGACCTCCAAAGCCTGAGCCTCAGCTCCCAACTCCCGCCCACCCTGGCAGGTGAGCAGACAAGCCTCTTGGGCTGATGAGTGTTGGTCCGCAGCATTCCTCTGTGTGGGTTTCTCTCCGCTTTGCCCTCTCTACCCCTGTTGCTGCGCTCTCCTCCATGGCTCCAAAGCTCCACCCCCACCCACCTCCAGTCTCCACCAGTGTAGGGGCTTCTTAATGTATGGAAAGTTTTCCTCCTTCACAGCTCCCTCCTCGAGGTGCAGGTCCCATCCCTATTCTTTTGCCTCTGTTTTTTCTTTTTTCTTTTGCCCTACTCAGGTACGTGGGGAGCTTCTTGCCTTTTGGGAAGTCTGAGGTCTTCTGCCAGTGTTCAGTAGGTATTCTGTAGGAGTTGTTCCACATGTAGATGTATTTTTGATGCATTTGTGCGGAGGAAGGTGATCTCCACGTCTTACTTCTCTGACATCTTGAAGGTCCTCCTGCATAGCTTTTCTTCTAGGAGTTTTATGGTTTCAGGTCTGAAAGTCTTTAATACGTTTTGAGTTATTTTTTGGGTATGGTGTAAGATAGTGGTCCAGTTTAATTCTTTTCCATATGGCTGTACAGTTTTCCCAACACCACTTATTGAAGAAACTGTCTTTCCCTTTTGTATATTCTTGCCTGCCTTCTTTTTTAATCTCTATTTTTTTTAGATTCTGCATATAAGTGATATCATGTGATATTTCTCTTTCTCTGTCTGACTTACTTCACTCAGTAAGACAATCTCTAGGTCCTTCTGTGTTGCTGCAAATGGCATTCTTTCATTCTTTTTAATGGCTGAGTCATATTCCATTGTATATACGTACCACGTCTTCTTTATCCATTCTTCTGTCGATTGACATTTAGGTTACTTCCATGTCTTGGCTATTGTAAATAGAGCTGCAGTGAACATTGGGATGCATGTATCCTTTTGGACCATGTTTTTCTCTGGTTATATTCCCAGGAGTGGGATTGCAGGATCATATGGTAGCTCTAGTCTTGGCTTCTTTGTTGTAAATCAGTTAATTATATGTGTGTGGGTTTATTTCTGTTCCATTTATCTATGTGCCTGTTTTTATGCCAATACCAGACTGTTTTTATTAGTGTAACTTTGTAATATAATTTGAATTCATGGAGTATGATGCCTCCAGCTTTGTTGTTCTTTCTCAAGATTATGGTTCCATCCAAATTTTAGGATTGTTTGTTCTATTTATGTAAAAAATGCCATTGGGATTTTGATAGAGATTGCACTGAATCTGTATATTGCTTTGGGTAGTATGGACATTTTAACAAATATTCTTCCAATTCATGAGCACCGAATATCTTTCCTTTACTTGTGTCTTATTCTATTTCTTTAATCAATGTCTTATACTTTTCAGTGTACAGGTCTTTCACTCCTTGGTTAAGTTTCTTCCTAGGTATTTTACTGTTTTTGATGTGATTATAAATGGGATTGTTGTCTTAATTTCTCTTTCTGATGGCTTATAATTAGTGTATAGAAATGCAACAGATTTTTACATACTGATTTTATATCCTGTAACTTTACTGAATTTGTTTATTAGTTCTAACAGTTTTTTTGATATGGTCTTTAGGATTTTCTACACATAATAGCATGTCGCCTACAAAGAGTGACAGTTTTCCTTCTTCCTTTCCAGGTTGCATACCTTTTATTTCTTTTTCTTGCTCAACTGCTCTGGCTAAGGATTCTAATGCTGTGTTGAATAAAAGTGGCAAGAGTGGGCATCCTTGTTTTGTTCCTGATCTTAGAGGAAAAGCTTTCAACTTTTAATTATTTAGTATTATGCTAGCTGTGGGCTTGTCATATACAGCCTTTATTATGTTGAGGTACATTCTTTCTCTACCATCTTTGTTCAGTGTTTTTATCATAAATGGATGCTGAATTTTGTCAAATGGGATTTCTGCATCTATTGATGTGATCATATAATTTTTATCCTTCATTTTGTTAATGTGGTGTATCACACTGACTGATATGCAGATTTTTGAACCATCCTTGCATCCCTGCAATAAATTCCACTTGATCAATGTCTATGATTTTTTTAATGTCTTGTTGGATTCAGTTTGCTAATGTTTTGTTGAAGATTTTTGCATCTGTGTTCATCACGGATTTTGTCCTGTTTTCTCTTCTCGTGGCATCCTTGTCTGGTTTTGGTCTCAGGGTAATGCTAGTCTCATACAATGAGTTCAGAAACATTCCCCCCTTCTATATTTCGTAAGAGTTTGAGAAGGACTGGTGTTAATTCTTTTTCACATATCTGGTAGAATTCACCAGTGAAGTCATCAGGTTCTGGACTTTTGTTTGGAGTTTTTTTAAATTACTAATTCATTCCCTTACTGGGAATCACTATGTTCAGATTTTTGATTCCTTCATGATTCGGTCTTGGTAGGTTGTGTGTTTCTAGGAGTTTATGCATTTCTTCTAGACTGTCTAATTTGTTGACATATAATTGTTTATAGTAGTCTCTTATGATCCTTTGTATTTCTGTGGTATCAATTGTAACATCTCTTCTTTCATTCTGATTTATTTGAGTCCTGTTTTTTTTCTTGGTGGGGCTAACTGAAGGTTTGTCAATTTGTTTATCTTTTCAAAGAACCAGCTCTTATTTTCCTTTGATCTTTTCTATCGTCTTTTTAGTCTCTGTTTCATTTATTTCCACTCTAATCTTTATTTCCTTCCTTCTACTAACTTTAGGCTTCATTTGTTCTTTTTCTAGTTTCTTGAGGTGTAAAATTAAGGGGCTTATTTGACATTTTTGGTTTTTTTCGTTTGTTTCCTGAGGTGGGCATTTATTGCTATGTACTTCCTCTTAGAACTGCTTTGACTACGTCCCATAAATTTTGATATGTTAAATTTCCACTACATTTTTATCAAGGTTTTTTTTAATTGAAGTACAGTTGACTTACAATATTATATTAATTTTAGGTGTACAGTGTCTCATATTTTTTTCATTTCTCTTTCGAGTTATTCTTTGACCCATTGTTTGTTCAGTAGTATGTTGTTTAATTTCCACATAATTGTGAGTTTTCCTGTTTTCTTCATGTAATTGTGTTTTTTTTTTACTTGATTTATGGCCTAATAGATCATCTATCTTGGAAAATGTTCATGTGTAATTGAGAAGAATGTGTATTTCATTGATTTTTGGATGGAATGTTCTATAAATATATGTTATGTCCATCTGGTCTGAGGTGTCATTTAAGGCCAATTTTTTTTTTATTGATTTCCTCCTGGCTAATCTGTTCATTTATTTAAGTGGGATATTAAAAAGTCCCCTACTATTATTGTTCTCTATTTCTCCCTTTAGCTCTATTAATATTTGCATTATATACTTAGGTGCTCCCATGTCATGTGCATAAATATTTATAAATGTTATACCTTCTTGTTGGATTGACACCTTTATCATTATGTAATATCCTTCTTTGTCTCATCATAATCTTTGTTTTAAAGTCACTTTGTCTCATATAAGTTTAGCTATTCTTTCTTTTGGTTTCTATTTGCATGGAATATCTTTTTCCATCCTTTTACTTTCATTCTTTGTGTGTGTCTACATCTAAAGTGAGTCTCTTGTAGGCAGCATATAGATAAGTCATTTTGTTTTCTTTTTTTAATCCATTCAGCTACTCTGACTTTTGATTGGAGAATTTAGTCCAGTTACATTTAAAGTAATTATTGATAGGTATGTGCTTATTGCCATTATGTTTACTGTTTTCTGCCTGTTTTTGCAGTTCCTGTCTATTTCTTCCTCTCTTGTTCTCTTCCCTTGTGATTTGATGACTCTTCTTAGTTGTATGCTTAGATTCCTTTCTCTTTATCTGTTGTGTATTTACTGTAGGTTTTTTGTTTTGTGGTTACCGTAAGTCTTACATATAACAACTTATATCTATTACAGTCTATTTATATTAATAACAACTTAAGTTTGATTCCATTATAAAACTCAACATTATTACTCTCACCCACATTCGATATTTTTGATGTCGTATTTTACATCTCTTTATCTTGTGTATTCCTTAGCTAAGTATTGTAATCATAGTTATTTTTACTACTTTTATCTTTTACCCTTTATACTAGCCTTATAAGTAATTAATGCACTATCTTTACCACATATTTATCTTATTGCCAGTGAAATTTATTCTTTCATGTGTGTTCTTGTTACTAATTAGCACTCTTTTCAGCTTAAAGAAAGACCCTTAACATTTCTTGTAAGGCCAGTTTAGTGGTGATGAATTCCTTTAGCTTTTGCTTGCCTGGGAAACACTTTATCTCTCCTTCACTTCTGAATGATATCTTTGTCAGGCAAGGTATTCTTGCTGGAAGATTTTTCTTTCAGCACTTTGAATATATCATGCCACTTCCTTCTGACTTGCAAGGTTTGTGCTGAAAAATTTACTGATAGTCTTAGGGGTTTCCCTTATATATAACAAGTTGTTTTTCTGTTGTTTTTAATATTCACTCCTTGTCCTTAACTTTTCCACCATCTTTTTTTTTTTTTTTTTTTTTTGTGGTACACAGGCCTCTCACTGTTGTGGCCTCTCCCATTGCGGAGCACAGGCTCTGGACGCACAGGCTCAGCGGCCATGGCTCACGGGCCTAGCCGCTCTGTGGCATGTGGGATCTTCCTGGACCCGGGGCACGAACCTGTGTCCCCTGCATCAGCAGGCAGACTCTCGACCACTGCGCCACCAGGGAAGCCCTGTCCTTAACTTTTGACATTTTAATTATAATGTGTCTTGGTGTGGGTCTCTTTGGTTTCCTCTTATTTGGAATTCTCTGGGATTCCTGGATCTGGATGTCTGTTTCTTTCCCTAGGTTATGGAAGGTTTCAGCAATTATTTCTTCAAATAATATTTATGCTTGTTTTTCTTTCTGCCTGCCCCTTGTGCTGAAGCTCTAGGACAAGAAAAGGGGCCTCTTTCATAGAAAGCCTGGAGAGATGTGCCTTAGTCCATACATCCCTGCAGTGTCCTGTGGGTGGTTGCCTGTCAAGAACCATCTCTCACATTGCCACAGTCCCATGGGATTCAGGAATGCAAATCGCCCTGGCCACCGGAGCCAGGTTATCAAGGGGTGTCTCCTGGGCACCAGACATAAAAACCAGGGCACAAGATGCATGTACATCATGCCTCCAAGAAGAACTCATGCTCTGGGACATGCCAGTGGGTGAACACAAATATAGTGCCTACCCTCCAAGGTCCCTGGAAAGGATTACAATCAGTTCTAAATGTGTGTTTAATTAGAAGCCTGCCCTTCAGGCCTCAGTCATAACAATTAGATAATAGGGCCTCCTTCACAGATCAAGCTCCTGGGTCTCTTGTCTCTTGCTATGCTCTGGGGGTGGTAGTTGTTTAAGAACATTTTCTTCATTGGTTACAGTCCTGTGGGACCCAAAAATGTAAGCCCCACTGGCCACCAGAGTCAGGAAATGTACAGGTGTCCCCCAGCAGCAGCTGTAAAAATTGGAGCACCAGACACATGTATTTTCTGTGGATGAGTTTAGGTAGTTTGTTTTTTGAGGCAATGTCATATAATTTATCAAATTTGTTCACATAGAGTTCTTTGCAGTTTTCTTTATTGTCCTTTTAATTTCCATGGTAGCAGTAGTGATGATACCCCTTTCATTTCTGATAGTGGAAATCTTTGTTTTACATCTTTTTTTTTTAATTAGTTTGGTTAGATGTTTATAATTGTATTCTCCCCTGCACTTCTCCAGGAACCATCTTTTTGTTTAGTTGATATTCTCTATTGTTTTCACTGGTTTCTGTTCTATTTTTCATTTAATTTTTCTTGTGTATGCTTCAGGATTATTTGCTCTTCACTAGTTTTATATGGTGAAAGCTTATGTTACTAATGTTAGATTGTTCTTTCCTTTTAATGTATGCATTTAGTGTTATCCACTTTCTCTAAGCATTGCTTTAGACAGGCCACAAATTCTGAAAAGTAGTGTTTTTATTTTTACTTAGTTCAAAAATTTTTTTATCCATAACTTGCCACAGTTTTTGTATTCATCATTTTACCAGTTAAAGTGTAGAAAAAGTCCTTCAAATTAACTTCCTTTATCCTCCTGCATTTATAGTAAATTGTCATAACTTTTCTTCTAAATACATTTAGAACCACTTCAGAGTGTGTGATAATTTTGCTTCAACTGTAAACAATTTAGAAAATAAAGAGGAGTGTCTGTTGTATTTACCCATATTTTTATTTGCCATCTTGTTTCTTCTTTTATGATATTCTAAAGTCCCTTCTTTTATTATTTTCTTTTTGTTTACATAATTTCCTTTAGCTATTATTTTAGGGTAAGTCTGCTAGTGACAAATCTCTTAGTGTTCTTTAATTCTAGAATGTCTTAATTTCTTTCATTCCTGTAGGATATTTTTACTGGATCTAGGATTCTGGGTTATAATAGATGTTTTCTTGCAGTATTTGAAAAATATAGTGCCATTTCCTCTTGGCTTCCATAGTTTTTGATGCAAAATCCACTGTCATTTGAAGTTTCTTTTCCCCACAGGTATGGTTTCATTTCTCTCTGATGCCTTTTAACATTTTATCTTTGTATTTAGTTTTCAGAATTTTAATTTTTATGTGGCTTTGCATTGATTTATCTCATTTAGGACTTGATTAGCTCTTTTAGGCTGTATGTTTATGTTTTTTGCCATATTTGAAAAGTTTTTAGCCATTTTTTTTTCAAGAGCTTTTTCATTCCTCCCCTTTGTCCTCTTCTTCGGGGACTTCAGTGACATAAATGTTAGATCTTTTATTATAACTCTCCATGTCACTGTTCTCATCTTTTTCAATCTAATTCTCTGTGTTTAAATTGAGGAACTTCTATTTTTTAATCTTTCAATTTCAGATATTTCCTCTGTCTCCTCCACTTTGCTTCTGAGTCTACTTACTGAGCCTCTTATTTAGTATTACACTTTCCAGTTCTAAATTTCCATTTGTTTCTACTTTTTCTTTCCTAAAACTTTCTATTTCTTTGTTGAGGCTTTTAATTTTTTCATTATTCTCAAGCATGTGTGTAATTGCTTGTTGAGCTTCTTTATGATATCTGCCTTAAAAACTTTGTCAGGTAATTCTAACAAATGGTTGTAAGTGTTAGTATTGAAATCTTTATTTTCCTATGGCTGCTATAGCAAATTACCACAACTGTAGTGGCCTAAGACAGTATAAATTTATCGTACAGTTTTAGTGGTCTCACTGGTTGAAAGTCATTGTATTGGAAAGGCTGTATTCCTTTTTAGAGGCTCTAGGGGAAACTTGTTTTTCTTACCTTTTGAAGCTTCTAGACACTTTCTGCATTCCTTGAATTGTAGCTCCCTTCCATTTTCAAAGCCAGTAATGACTGGTCAAATCTTTCTTAGATGTATTTCTCTGACACCAATGCTTTTGCATTCCTCTTACACATTTAAAGAACCTTGTGATCACATTGGGCCACCTAGCTTAAAGTCAGGTAATTAGCAACCTCAGTTCTATCTGCCACCTTAATTAATTTTTTCCATTTAACGAAACATATTCACAAGTTCTGGGTGTGGGCAACTTTGGTAGGGGGCATTATTCTGCCTACTACATTATAGCCCCCAAAGATTTACCACCCTACTACACACAAAATGAATGCATTCACCCCATTCAAACATTCCCCCAAATCTCAACTTACTGCAGCATCAACTCAAATCCAAAATCTCATCTAAATCATAGAAGCTCAAGAGTCCCAAATATTATTATCTAAATAATAAATACAAGACAGGGATGAGGCTCTGGGTATAATCCATCCTGAAGCACAATTTATCTTTGTTTGTGGACATTTGAAACTCAGAACTCAAGTTATCTGTTCAAAAATATAATGAGAGAGGCATAGGGTAGTAGTTACAGATATTCACATTCAAAAGGAGAAAAGGTGAAGGAAAAACAAAGTCACTGGTCCTGAGCAATTTTCAAATGTAGTTGGGCAAACTCCTTTTGTTGTCTGGGCCTGGGAATAATTTTACCAGGCTCACAGATCCACTCTTTGGAATCATAACTGCGATGGGCTCTGGACTCCACCTTCTGAGTCACTCATCCTTTTTCATGAATAGTAGAATGTGTCTACAGTTGAATAGTGTTATCAACCTGTTATCCTGCTTGAAAAATATTGCAGGTCCAACAGCCATCTTTCATTTTTTCCCTCCTTCTCTTTCAAGCCAAACTGGTAGCGTTTCTACTCTTATAACATTCTGAAGCATGCTGTAGATCTCCCATGTATGCCAAAGGGATTTACTCCATTAATCATGAGATTTGTGCACAGATCTTTCTTGAGGTAATCTCCTCTATTTTTTGTTTTTACTGACATAGTAGAGGGGATGAATGAGTTAACCTCTAATTTCATTTTTTTTCTTTTTTTATTGAAGTATAGTTGATTTACAATATTGTGTTAGTTTCTGGTGTAAAGTTATTCAGTTATACATATGTATATTTTGCCAATTTTTTCCCATTATAAATTATTACAAGATACTGAATATAGTTCCCTGTGCTATATAGTAAATCCTTGTTTAATCTCTAATTTCTTTAAAGAGACTTATGTAACTGCATACTGTGAACTTTTCATCTTTCAAAAGTATTAGCAAAAAGTTATGAAGCCTCAGTCTCAGATTTTTCTCTATAGGATACTTTGACAGTAAATTCCTTAATTTCAGCATTTTTTGCCAGGTGAGGATTTCTACAGTCATCATGCCCTGGTTCCTTTATGTTTAAAATTTTGTCTCTTAATTTATGTCTTTCCTTTTGCATTTTACTAAAAGCAGCAAGAAGAAATCAGGCCATGGTATGCTTTGCTTCAACACTTTGCTTGGTTAAATATCTAAGTTTTTTTTCAATCCTAAAATTTCTGTTTGGTTCTTCTTTATATCTTTTCTCTGCTTAGACTTTCTGTATTTTTGTTGAGTCATTATATTTTGCTCTTTGATTCAAGCATGTGAACAAGTACTTGTTGAGCACTTATATAATGTCTGCTTTAAAATCTTTGTCAGAAAATTCTAACATCTCTGTCACCTGTGTTCTCTTCTATTGACTGTCTTTTTTCATTCTTTGAGATCTTTGTGGCTCTTGATATAATGACTGATTTTTTTTTATTGGAACCTGGACATTTGTAGTACTTTCTTAAGAGACTCTGAATCTTATTTAATCCTATTTAGCTGTTTTTGTCTGATACTGTTCCTGCTAGGGATGAGAGGTGTTATCTCATCACTGGCAGGTGAATGTAGAGTATGCTTTCACCATTTGGCTTTCACTGAAACCCAGGGGAAGGTTCTCATTACTGCCGGATGGGAGTGGGAGGTCCAATTATTCATATGGTTGTCACTGACACCACAAATAGGGACACCTGATTATTGGGTGGAAAAAGGAAAGATCTGGTTCTCTACTTGGCCCTGATAGATCACAGTATTATTCCTAGTGTATATTAACTGGAGACAAAGGAAGAAGCTATCAGAGATTTTGGAGATAACACAATACTTTCGATGAGAAGATCAAGTATTTCCTCATGACAGAAGATGACTGAGATGAGGTCGAATAACCTGATGTAGGCAGTAAGGAGGTCAAGGAAGTGAAGGCTGAGGTACTATAACAAATAGTATATGTGGGTATTGAAATTTCCAAGAATTTCGGTGCAGTTATGGTGAGGAAGGCTAAAATATTCAACAAATAAGTACAGATGATAGCACAGTCTAAAAGAAAGTTTCAGTAGAAGAGTATTTTTGAGGAAATATAAACTGGAAGTATCAAAGAGGCACCTAATCCACTCAGTCTCTGAGGTCTGTCAAGAATAGAGAAGAATGCTTTTGAGAGTGTTTTAAGAGAAACAGTGTCTTTGGGTTACAGCAAGGTTTTGATTAGAGCAAGTAGTATGAGGAGTTTTCAGAGAAGAGGTAGATGACTAGATTGTACTGATATCAGAACTTGAATTACAATGGAAATGGTGGATGGGAAATAACAGCCAGGTGGAAAATGGTGTTGATGAGTAGATGTACAGAGGTATGCTCTGTTTTATATCTAGGTCATGATGGCCTTTCTGGGAGGCTTGAGTTTTTGGCAGTGACGGAGGTGTGCAGCAATGTAAGATATAATGAGGTTAGTTTAATTGGTCTTTCAGGAAATGGACAAATCTTACAGTATCCCCTTGGGATTTCTTTTAGGCAGTTAGCAAGGTATTTGATGTCATGACTAGGGAAGGGCCACTTTACATGGACCATGGAGATCAGTAGGCTTTCTTTAAAAACTTCAGCAGGTTGTGTCCCATTTGGAGAAGGGCATTTTATTCAGAAACCATGCGAGCTCAGCCTTTAACAAGTGTGAAAGGAAGCCAGCAATGTTTCAGCCAAGATTTGCATAGGATTTATTAAAAGCATGTTGACCTTTAGGGATTTCATTTAAATCCCTCCAATAATTTAAAATCGAATAAGAGAAAATGTAGCTAATGCAAGATTTGTGGAAACTGTGATACAAGAGTTACAAAAGTGAGTTATCACTGACTTCATTGAGAAGCGTGCATTGAAATGATAACCTTTTGTATCCAGCTCTAATACAAACACATTAAGCAGAAGGCCATTCTTGACAGAAGTTTCATGAGCAAAGTTGGGAAAGCATTACTAGAGACTTATTGAGGAAATATCATCTAAAGATGTAATGAAAAAAGAGCAAAAATACATCACATAAAGAAAGTGATGAAGAGATCCAAGAAAACAGAGGTGAGAAAGGGAAAGAAAATCAAATAATGTAAAAAACGTTTAAATTTATAAATAAAATTTGATAAGCAACTTTATTTATGAATCACCTGGGGAAATTTGTTAAAATGCAGAATTTAATTTAATATCTGAAGAGGGACTCAGGATTTTGAATTTCTAACAAGCTCCCAAGGTGATGTCAGTGCTGCTGTTTTTTGGACCAAAACTCTCAGTACCAAGGTGGGGAGAGGGAAGATAGAAATAGAAAACAGAAGAAAGGAAAATGATGAAGTGAGGCAAAGAAAAAATACGGTTCATTTGAGGTCATGGCTAGAGATGGGCCACTTTACATGAACCATGGAGATCAGTAGGCTTTCTTTAAAAACTATACCTATTCTGCTATATCTTGGTTAGTTCTTAGATGGCAAAAAATTTCTGCTTCATTTACAGTCTTGTTAGTGTTAATTTTTCAGAGGGAGCTTGAAGTTGCTACTGGTAGAAAAAAGAGTAGGGAAAGTCAGACATGTACAACGTTTTCAAGGACCAAATGTTATTCTTCCATTTGCAGTCCCAGGTAGCTCCCACGATCTTAGCATATCCCTAGCTTGGTTATCCAGCCTGGCTATCCAGCCTGGCACATACTTTCCTCCTCCTTAGCTAGTAGATATAATCTTCTTGTATGTTTGATGGAAACTCAGTTGGCCTTAGGGAAAGCATTTCATTCACTGAATTCACATGAATTTTTAATAACTATTAATCATGCACTTAATCCTACTGGGGCACTTGGCATTTTAGAGAAAGGACTGCTTATTCAAGAATAATAAATCTTAAATAGTTGCATCATGTTTGGGTGAGGCTAACTTTCCTAATCCTCATTAATAATCTCATGGACCTTCTAGGAATGGGAGATGTAACACTTACTCTCCTGGTGCTCTTACATGCAGTCTTCTCAAAGGATTGTAAAAAATCATTCTGAAGTTTTACTTTTTTATAACAATAGTACAAAGAAGTTAAGATTTTGTTGACTCTCCCTCTTAACATATATATTATGTATAGATTCAGTTCAACCTAGGTTTTAAGAAAGAAAGCCATGGCCATTTTCTTTTTGAAATATTTATATACTGTTGCATTTTATTCTGGGTTTCCTATTTATTATTTTTTTAACATCTTTATTGGAGTATAACTGCTGTACAATGGTGTGTTAGTTTCTGCTTTATAACAAAGTGAATCAGTTATACATATATATATATGTTCCCATATCTCTTGCATCTCCCTTCCTCCCCCCCTCCCTATCCCACCCCTCTAGGTGGTCACAAAGCACCGAGCTGATCTCCCTGTGCTATGTGGCTGCTTCCCACTAGCAATCTGTTTTATGTTTGGTAGTGTATATATGTCCATGCCACTCTCTCACTTTGTCACAGCTTACCCTTCCCCCTCCCCATATCCTCAAGTCCATTCTCTAGTAGGTCTGTGTCTTTATTCCTGTCTTGCCCCTAGGTTCTTCATGACCTTTTTTTTCCCCTTAGATTCCATATATGTGTGTTAGCATACGGTATTTGTTTTTCTCTTTCTGACTTACTTCACTCTGTATGACAGATTCTAGGTCCATCCAACTCACTACAAATAACTCAATTTCGTTTCTTTTTATGGCTGAGTAATATTCCATTGTATATATGTGCCACATCTTCTTTACCCATTCATCTGTCCATAGAGACTTAGATTGCTTCCATGTCCTGCCTATTGTAAATAGAGCTGCAATGAACATTTTGGTACATGACTTTTTTTTGCTGTACACAGGCCTCTCACTGTTGTGCCCTCTCCCATTGTGGAGCACAAGCTCCACGGCCATGGCTCACGGGCCTAGCCACTCCGTGGCATGTGGGATCTTCCTGGACCGGGGCACAAACCCATGTCCCCTGCATCGGCAGGCTGACTCTCAATAACTGCGCCACCAGGGAAGCCCTACATGACTCTTTTTGAATTATGGTTTTCTCAGGGTATATGCCCAGTAGTGGGATTGCTGGGTCATATGGTAGTTCTATTTTTAGTTTTTTAAGGAATCTCCATACTGTTCTCCATAGTGACTCTATCAATTTACATTCCCACCAACAGTGCAAGAGGGTTCCCTCTTCTCCACACACTCTCCAGCATTTGTTGTTTGTAGATTTTTAGATGATGGCCATTCTGACTGGTGTGAGATGATATCTCATTGTAGTTTTGATTTGCATTTCTCTAATGATTAGTGATGTTGAGCATCCTTTCATGTGTTTGTTGGCAGTCTGTATATCTTCTTTGGAGAATGTCTATTTAGGTCTTCTGCCCATTTTTGGATTGGGTTGTTTTTTTTGATATTGAGCTGCATGAGCTGCTTGTAAATTTTGGAGATTAATCCTTTGTCAGTTGCTTCATTTGCAAATATTTTCTCCCCTTCTGAGGGTTGTCTTTTCGTCTTGTTTATGGTTTCCTTCAGGTTTCCTAGTTTAGTAATGTGAATGAGGTGTGCTGTCACCCCCTACTTCTGATATTATTAGTGACTTCCATACTGCACCTTTTATAGTTTTTAATTTTTGTTGTACTTCTGCCACAGCTCCATAGTGAGAGGAGCAGATGATTTCTAGCTATTGTGTGGCTACTTCTTCCCCTGGACCATTTGGGTGTGCTCAGTTACAGCACTGGGTCAGATGTCTTCCAACTAAACAGTGATTCCATTGCTTTTTTCTTTATTCTGTGGATATCTTAGTCACTGGCCTGCAGCAAAGCTGGAATGAAGTCGCAGATGTACATTTCAACTTGCAAAGCAATCATGAAGGTTGACCTTGCATTTGCCTAAGGCAGTTTGTGTTTTCTTAAGGAGTTCTTATCCTCTGCCTAAATGGCTTTACTTGCCTCATGGGAATCAGCTGACTCTGTGTGTGTGATTTCACCCAACCTTTTAAGAAACTATTTCTCGTTATTTTCAACTTTGGCATTTTCAGTCAAAAATTAGCATAGATTTTTGCGTAGAAAATATGAGTCTGCTTCCAAGCCTCCTAGTCAGGGACTTTGTATCAAAAGTGAAAAGGAAAGAAAAGCTAAAATCCTTATACATGGCTACTTGGGTGTAGCTAAGAAGCAATCTAGACATCCTGCTTTGCTTGTAAGCATATCATGGGTATATAGTGCCAATCTTAAATTTGAAGACGTTAGCAGTAGCTTTTAAAATCACCACACCCATATAACCCCAACCAATATTGTTACATCATTGAGCAGTGTTCTCTGAAAGAATTCAGATCATTCTTTCAATTACTTCTTTTAAAGTTTTTCTCATTAATTTTCTCAAGTTCATGCAACATAATTGAAAGTCATCACCAGATCTTATTTACTTGAGTTAATGACTCTCAAAATGTATACAATACACAAAAGTCCTAGAAACCTGGACCACCTTTATAAAAAATCTTAGTGAATTCACTTTAAAGTTTGCCAACTTATGCTACCAAGCTGTGGTCCAAAGTAAAGCAACTTAGCTAATATACTTACTCTTGCCTCAACTGTTGAGTTTTATGACTGAGTGGAGTGTTTTTATTGTTCATTTTCTTTCTTTTCCTGTTTGCATAGTTGCTTACTTGTTCTATTTTGCAATTTCCTTTCATTCGTGCATAGTTAAGAGAAATAGCTGCAAAAAACAGCCATTTTCTATTTTTCCTAATAACCCCCTTTTCAATTATTCAGATTTCCTAGAAGAAGAGCATGAGGTAAGACATACATACTACTTGTTTTCAATGAGCGTGGGGTGCAATATTATAGAAACAAATGTGAGGATAAAAGGCAAGCAGGGCAGAGAAGGAGAGAAAGTGGTGCATTGCAGAGTTGACAGTTTTACTGGAAAGTTACAGCTGGTTACAAGGGTGATGTATCTACTAGGGGAGAAGAGGAGAAAGGCGTTTATTTGGCTTCTTTCTGTTTCCCATCCATTATTGGTTAAAATTCATCCTAAATGGCATTAACATTTTCATGTGACGTCATCTGGCCCTTCCAAACAGCCTTCAGGGAAGCCAGATCCCATACGAATACAGCAACCATGGCTGGCTAGCAAACAGGTATGAGCGAGCAGATCTCTGTCTGCCGGTACCTTGTGTGTGAAGAGGGTTCTGCGTGTCTCATCATCAGAGACAGTAGGAAAGCTCCAGAGTGGGAAGCCAGCAGTGTGCAATATTAGCATTGAGACAAGGCTGAGCTGCCGAATGGTCCAACATCATCACTTGTGACGGACAAGTCAGAGCTCTACGTGCTTTTCTCTATTGAAGACTGAAGCAACCTGCCTCGATGTGGGGTCTAAGAATGTCTTCCTTTTTTTTATTTTTATCTACTCGAGGGTTAGTTTTATATTCTGGAGTAGTTGGCACCTCACATTCAGATTTTCCTGTCTAATCATTTATCTAAATTCTTCAGTGTACCTTTCTCCCCTCATGTGTTCACAACCACCTTTTTACCTTGCAGAGTCCAAGCAAGAAGTGTCTGGATAGGGTCAAATTGTGTCTTAGTTAGTTTGGCTGGTTTAACAAAACACCAGACTCGGGGGTCTTATAAACAGAAATTACTTCTTAAAGTTCTGAGACTGGAACTCAGATCATGTTGTCAACATGGCCGGGTTCTAGCGAGGGTCCTCTTCATAGTTGCAGACTGTTGAGTTCACCTGGTGTTTTCATGTGGCAGAAAGAGAGTGATCTATATCTCTGACCTCTTCTTAAAAGAGCACCTACAAATAACATCATAATGGGAATTAGATTTTAACATATGAAGTTGGGAGACACAAACATTGTAACAGATACTCAGTTCGAACTAATTGATCTTTTCAGTTATCCCCACATGCAAAAGTCTAAAAATGGAAATGGTACTGTATTTTTACAGAGTGCTTACCAAATATGTGAAAGGCTTATGATTCAAAACTCATTAGAACTTCATAGTATGTATTTCCAGTTAAAATCACTTTTGCTTTTATTGAAGAACTGACTAAAAAGAATTCATTATTATAGAAAACATGAATAATAGAATATTTCCCTATCCTTCTTTTACCTCCCCCCCCAACCTAGAGTCAAAGTCTAAGCAAGTCTTACACCTTGCTGTATCAAGGAGAATGGAATTTATTTCCAGTTTTACCTGTAGCAGACTGAGGAAGCTATTGCTATACTAAGCACTGGTCCTTTTGGACTTTCAGACCACAAAGCAAATTTTTAAGATGTCTTTTTGCAGCCAGTTAGGTTAGCTTGTTTTTTAACTGACTCCCGTGCATCACATTCTGCTTCTTTGGTGTGTTCTGATGATTGATAGGAGGAGAGTTGATCGGAGCGGCAGTCACAGGCGCTCTCAATGTGTCCCTTTCAGAGAATGCTGTTAGTCCTTTTACTGAGCAAATCCTCTTATGTCTTTGAAGAAAGAAGGCGGTTCTCTCTGCCTGTTGAGCAAGTTCAATTTAAAACCTTGTGGGGAGATTTCACAGCATGCAAGCAGAAACAGTTTTATTGCCTCTATTTTCAGAATCTCTTTCCAAATTACAATAATATGCCTGAGAAGAATATGAGAAAAGCAATCTTTGGGAGCTAAAACATTTTACCTTTTAAACCCAAAATATAAGTAAAGGAATCAATCACTTGGCTTATAAGAGTTTATTTTCCAATTTTCCTCTCATAACTTACCCCCTGTGGAAGTAGATGAATTTTCATTTCCCCAAAAAAGATTCTTAAAAGATACTGGAAAACTAAGTTATTGTATTAATGTGCACTTAAAATATATAACTTATTATTCATCATGCTTAAGAAAAGCTTTATTTAGTTTCATAATCCCCTAAGACGTTTTCCTTCACATTCCTGGGGGAAATTAAAGCATTTATATTTTGACTGACATGATTGGGGATTATTGGTGATGCACCATATTGTTTTTTACATAGCATAACATTTTTAGTTACATGTTTCTTACTGTACAATTAAATTTTGTTGCTTTTAATATTTACCATGAGAGGTGGACCTGGAAATTAAAGCTGGATAAATCTTTGTAGAACTCAAAAATTATTATAGAAAATTTACAGCTGAAATAGGCAACATCGTAGATAACTACCTTTGGATATTTTGCAATTGCTCCGTTGATTTAATACATCAGCTTATTTTATGCATAATCTATTCCCTGAGCAGAGTTCTTTAAGGATTCTGAAAAATGTTTACATATACTGATAAATTTAGGCAGGGGGAAATCAGGTACTAATGCATCTGGCTGTGAGAGCAGTTGCTAAGTAGATATTTCTTTTGTCAGTACAGTCTGTAGTACTTGCTAGGGTTGCAAGACTGTGGCATGAGGATAAAAGTCTGTATTTAGAGCTCTGGCCAATTCTCTGCTATTTTACTACTAAGACTTCAGTGACTCACTCTTCTCTTTCATGTATAGTAGATGAAATGAAATTTTTGCCTGATTAAATACTTGTCCTTACTTTTCAGAAAAATAAAAATAGGCATATTACCAATGCCAAAAGAAAAACCATTGATACCTTAGCAAGAATGTGAAAGTAGATAGTTTTCGCCTTTTTGAAGAAAAAAGGAAAACTTAAAAAAAAAAAGAATACTATTATAATTGTGTTTTATCAGACATGAAAACATTTTTTTAAATGCATTCATTTTTAAGCACTTATCCAGAGCTGAGTCACTAACAACTTCAGATCTCTGGGACGTATTTTAAATTCTGAAGTAAGATGGGAAAACCATCTCTAGGCAACTAAAACAGTTATCATAGCCAGAAACTTTATTAGAAGGAGGAGCCCTAATAACTCAGAGCTGAATATCTACATACATACATCCATATTTTAAAGTAAGAAGATTGGGTTTTTTGTTGCTCAGCTCACTGCCTATTAGAAACACCACTACGAGGGAGCTGGCATCACTAGAGGCAAGTGCAATGATACAAGGAGAGGCAGAAACCTGAGCAAATGCTATCAAGAGAGGAGGAAAAAAATGTTTCAGGTAAGATGAGACCATGTAGCACAGGCACCCTGAGTGCAGCATTGAATTGTGTCACAGAAAGAGGAAAGTGCATAATAGTAAAAACTTTTTTTTTAAAAAAAGATTATTTATCTTGGAAAATTCACTTTTTAAGTACACTATTCTGACAATACCCACCAATTTTTCCAGTAGTAAATAATATCTTTTAAATTCTTTTAGCATATAAAATCTTGTCCATCTAGGAGATCCTATTTCAAACCCTCCAGGTTAGCAAAAAGTTTGAAAATACCAAGTGTTTTGGCAATGTAGTGTAATGCCAAGTCATAAAATGCTGATGGGAGTCCTGAAAAACAAGAATAAGCTAGTAAACTTGAATGTATGTATATAGTAGCAATTACAGCTTCCTGTAGAGGAAAAAAATCACTGGTATGTACTAGGGCATATGGAAAATAATATTCTTAGCAACACAAATGTAATTGAAAAAAAGTGGAGAAAAATAGCTATCAAAATTAATGATTATTAATAAATTATAGTACATTCACTCAATAGCATATAAAGCAGTGAAAATAAACTAGAGCTGTATGTAAAAAAACATGTATATATCTTAAATAATATTGAACAGAAAAATAAGCTTGTAGAAGATTAACTACACTATGGTTACATTTTTATAAAGTTCAATGCAAGCTGAACAAAATAATATGATGGGGTTAGTGTTTTGGCAAAATATATCCACTTTTCCCTTGAACAATGTGGCTCTGTACTGTGTGGCTCTGCCTATATGCAGCTTTTTTTCAGTAGTAACTACTACAGTGCTACACATTCAGCAGATACAGACCACAGATACAGAGGGTGGGCACCCCTAACCCGCGCACTGTTCAAGGGTCAACTATAGCTGCAACACACTCTGTGAGAAGAGACCTGATTTCACTATATGGGAAGTTTACTCCAAGTGAAATCTCAGACATGGTTTTCAGGTGAGTTTTTGTTTTGTATATGAAAATGCTTTGTTTCACTCAAACATTTTTAGTGATGGGAGTTTCTCTATTCTACTGTTAGTTGATAATGAAAGGTTGGCTATTATATTCAATACTTTATATGTTTGAGAACTTTATATAGCTAATATGTTTGTAAATGAATGGAGTTTGAAGATATTGGACAGATTCATAGAAGAGTCAGTAGCAGGTTAGGCAGATACTTTGAACAATTACTTACGATGCAGTAAATCCAGTTTCTTATAAGATGTACCTGACCTTCTAGTATAATAGATTCCCTAATCATACTCATAGCTCTGGTATTGGACTTACAGTCTCCATATGGGGGTGCATCGACCAGTGGAATCAGTAGACACTAAGAGAGTTATTAGAGAGGGAGGCAAATTGTATTTTAAATATAAAGTTAAATATTAAAATCTTTTAGGTTCATATATAGGTTAACAATGATGTCTTCCCTTAATCTATAGATGAGATTTCCCTATGTCTAATGTAGCTCAAGGTGATTCATATAAATTGGAGAATAGTCTCTTTCTTGGGTAGATGATGAGGTTAAAGTAATAAATGTAACAAGAAACCTGTTTCAAACTTCAAAATTGTCAAGAAGATTCTTTAGCTGTCTATGATTAATGATGAATTTTCAAAAGTTCAGCCCCAAGGATATAAGGAAAAACTTTACTCTTTATTTTATTTGGGACATCTGAAATTCAGCACAAGAATGTGTGCTTTAGAATGTTTTCACTAAATTTGATAAATGTTCGTCAGGTGATTCTGAAGTTTCTGCTTAGTAGTAAAACTTAAAACATCAAATACCTAACTAGTCACATACCTTGGTCAGCATCTAGTGCTGGAAAACAGAAATTCCTAAAATAAAAAGTGTATTGAATATATTTGAGAACAATGTATTTAAAACAATGTATTCAGTTTGCTATACAGTGGCTTACAAATAGATTTTCAAAACTCGTCTTAGATTGTTTGCCACAGACTGTTTTTAGTAAAGAAACTTACCATTTCTGGTACTTTAGCATCCTGTGAAAAAAAATAAGTTATTGACAATAAATGTTTTCCATAACAAAATATTTTAAGGTAAAAACTTGCAAATGTCATTATCAATGTTGGAACTGTTTTATCTGTGATTTTAAAAAGAATTTAATGTAAGTTTCCAGCTATAGCTATATACCTGAAATGCAGTCCTTACATCATTCAGAGAAACATTTCAGAAACAGACATGAAAACCCCCAGGGAACAAAATACTATCATCAATGTGGTTAGTTTTATAAAAACAGGACCTTCAATAGTAAAAATCTTTATTATGTAATGACATGGGTAATGGCTTTGAGACTTTTTTTTATGTTAAAAAGGTTACCTGGGTATTAGGGTAAAGAATGTAAAAATAATTGGCAGAGTTAAATTGAACATTTTCTTTTCACCAAGCCAGGGGTTTTACAGGAGTTGACATTTTCTGTGATGTAGTTGTCAGTCATGTGTTACCTAGCAGATTGTTCTAAATTTAAAAGCATAACGATTTGCCCCTTTAAAATATAGCTTTTTTTGAAGAGGAAATACATTTATGTGGTTCAAAATGCAAGAATAAAAAGTAGTATAGAGTGAGTGAATAGCCTCCTTTCTCTAGCCAGTCTCTTGCATATTCTTCCAGACTTTATATAAGAAAATGCATTTTTATCTCCCCCTCTCTCTTTTCACACAGAATTTAGCATATTATACATACAAGTCAAAACTTAAATAACACTAGTCTTGGAGGTCTTTCTATATCATTACGTACCATACATCATCATTCTTATTTTTAAAATAGCTGTTTGAGATTTTTTATATGGATTTCCCACAATTCATTTACAAGTCCCGTTTGTGGTAGGCTGTGTTCAACAATATCCATTTCCTGACCTTTGAGATCACACTTCTCTATCAGTCACTTTCCAGCCACATGTCTTGTTTTGACCAATGAAACATGAGTAGCAGTGACATGTCTCTTACAGTACAAACGTTAAGGGACAGTGAATATTTTGTCATGTTCTCTCTTTTCTTACCCTTCCCTCTCCTTCTTCTTAACCAGACAATGAAACCAGTACAATTCCTTTTTCAACCTGGAAAAGGGTACTCTTTCCATGTGTACTCCAGAAGGAGTACAGTAATTAGGACCCGTGCTAATTAATTAAACACTTTGTGTGAATGAGAAACACTGCTAAAATCCACAAGGCGTATGTTTTCATTTGTTACCATATCATGATTGATATGAAAAATGATCCCAGAATTAGTGTGCTGCCATAACATAGACCTATGTGTCATCGTCATCCTGGTTAGGAAATAAGTTGCAAGAAAAAAATTTTTAAGTAAGTTGGAAGGATGGAGGTCTACATTAAGCTTTGGAGAACCAGTGATAAAACTGTAGTCTGCAATAACTTGCAAGTTAGTAACATCCTTTATAGTTCGGTGAAAAGGTTGGGAAACAGAATACTAGTAGTGTGGGTTGTCTACTGTTAACTCTACTTGAAGAAGAAATAAATAAGCCCAGAGCAGAAATTGGCAGTTTGAAAGGAAAAATGAAAAGGAAGAAGACAGTCCTGAAAGTTAGGACTTGAGGCTTGTAAGAGGAAATTGTGTCTTGATTTCTAACTGTAAAAGGTAAAATTAAGAGAAAAAGCCTGTGAAATCAGCCTTGTAGCAAAGATCATAGAAAACATATGGACCATAAAATAAGAGCTAAAACATTTGAACAGGTTAAGTGGCCGGCAATACATTTTTTTGTTGGAAAGATGGTTTAGTGAAAAAAGACTAAGAATGTGATTTTCTTTAAAATATAACTCTGATAGCTCAAGGTATCTGCAATTAAGTATACATAGAGGGGAATGTCCTGGGAAGAATTGGACTGTGGCTATTTGTATGTACCTAATGATGATTGAAATCAAATAAATAAGAGGTCAATAAATTATTTCAGAGTTACACTATGAAGAGAAACACTAACCTGGAAACACTAACCTGGACTGAAGTAGACTGTTGTGCTTCTCTTTGTGGGCAGAAAATGGGCTGAGAAAGCTTTGCACCACTTAAAAAGTTACGTTGTCACATGTCTCCTTCTTCAGTTGTAGCCTAGGAAGATAATGGAAAAAGAATTACCTCCCAGAGGGTGGGCTCAAGGACCATGGATCGCTGTGGACTGGGAATTACTCTTAGGTTAGGAAGACAAATCAGAGGCTTATTCTCCACTTTCTTCTGCATTTGGCCAGCGTGAATTGGCCTTGCTAAATGCGAGTAATTGCTGCATGTTTCTCAGTATTTCTCCGTCTGAATGGAGCTGTTCACAGCAGGTACGCTGTCCTTGTTTCACTACTCTGGGTCTGGCAGAGGGTGTGCCAGAATGACTGTCTGAGACCTAGGGCTTGAAGATCAAAGCAGTAAATGGACCGGGTGTTTGGGTAGTTTCCCTGGGGAGGAGGTGAGTGTGTAAGTGAGAGAGGGAGGAAACCAAAGATTTGCTGATCTGAAGATTGTGGTCCGTCCTATTAGTTCACTAATATTCAGTTTCCTACCGTAGAAGAGAATCATGTTCAAATTACTACTCTCATTGGCCAAAATTGGCCATGTGCCTTGCTTTTACCAAAATAAATAAATAAATAGAATTGATACGGTCAGCACTTTTATAGCATAGGGCAGACTTCGACATTTTCTTTTCCATCACTGCAGCCCTCAGTGTTTCCGGACAGTTCCTGTTCCATAAGCTTCTAGTAGGTGAATAAATTCTCTAAGTAGAACCCATGTAAAGAGCCTCACTGAGCATGGAGGATGAAATAAATGAAAGTTTCCTGTTTTAAACCATTACAATTGTGGTGTTGTCTGTTGAACCTAACATCGCCTATTCTGATACATAAGTTTTCTCCTGTTGCTCTAACAAATACAATTGCAGTGACTTACACATCCTTTCGAAAATGTGCAAGGGGACCTGAAGTTTAAATTCTCAAAAGTAAACATTTTGAAAATGAGCAAAAAATGTATGTGAGAGAAACATCCTTTGGAGAAAGCATTTTTTAAAATGATATTTAAAATGTTTTTATCTGTATTGGCTTCAGAATCACATACATATTATCAAAAATCTTTTCTACAAAATTATAAGTGTAGACACTTGGAATTTTTCCAACAGATTACTAACATCTGATTGAAAAAACTACTAACTTATGTAAGGAAAGGTATACATTTACAAAGGAAATTACGGTACTAAAGGAGGAACATCATATGATCATACTGCTAGATGTATACATAGTATTTGATAAAGTTCAGCACTCAGTAGTAGAAAAAACAACTAGGACCATAAGGTAGTTTTCTTAATCTGAGAGATGGTATCTATAAAAAATATTTGGCAGACTTTATTCTTAAGTGTGAAATACTAAAAACTTTCTACTTGAGATTAGGAATAAGAGGATGTCAGCTTAGCTTACGACATTTCTATTAAACATTGTACTGAAGGTCTTACCCAGTGCTGTATGTAAGTCATGAAAAAGAAGAGTTAGAGACAGATCTGCCTTTTTTTTTTTTTTTTTTTTTTTTTTTTTGCCGTACGTGAGCCTCTCACTGTTGTGGCCTCTCCCATTGTGGAGCACAGGCTCCGGACGCGCAGGCTCAGCGGCCATGGCTCACGGGCCCAGCCGCTCCGCGGCATGTGGGATCTTCCCGGACCGGGGCACGAACCCGTGTCCCCTGCATCGGCAGGCGGACTCTCAACCACTGCGCCACCAGGGAAGCCCCTGCCATTTTTAATAGTTGACATGACTGTGATTAGAGAAAATCCAAAAGAATGAATAAATGACTTAATCAGCAAATTTAGCATGATCACTGGATATAAGATCAGTATATAAAATCAATTGCATGTCTATATAATCAGCAACAGACGACTAGACATGATATTTTAAAAAGTTTTCAACTATGTAGGGAAAATGTTACCATTTTATAAACCAGCAAACTTCTAGGAATAGATCTAATTTTTCAACAGCCGCCACTACAAAACTGCCACAAGTGCTACTACTCTATACGAAAAAGAGTGGCATACCATTGACAAAAAAATATTAAAGTAGGCCTAAGTATAGAAATTTATGATGTTTACTGATTGAAAGATTCAGTACTATAAAGATGGCAGTCCTACATAAATTGATATATAGCTTTACTGTCATCCCAATAAAATGTCTACCTATTTTGCGTTTTTGGAAATTAACAAGTTCATTTTAAAATTTATATGAAATGCAAAGGAGAATCATTTAAGTAACAGAAGGTGAATTTGGTCTGTGCTGTTATTCTCACACTCACTAGAAAGCGCTTTTCCTCCTCTGACAAAATGAGGGAAAATCCAATTTCCATTGGCACCAGTTTGTCAAAATACTTTTACCTGCCCCCTGCCCCCCCCGCCCCCCCGTTCTCTGTTGACAGTCTCTGCAGTTACCTTAATGTAATGCTAAGAAACCACTTTTTTTTTTTTTTTTGGCCTAGGGACCTTTAGTTGCTTCAAAACTTAGTCTAGGGAGCATAGGTAGCTGAATTAAAGCTTGCTTAAAGTTTCGCCACATCATTAAAGACTACGTATTAAATAAAGACCTCCTTGATCCAGCAGACAAAAGAACCTGCTTAGAGTTGTACCTTTAACAAAATAATTTTTAATAAAACTAATACATCTCAGCAAGACTAACGAATTGCTATCTCTGCTTCCAGAATCCAAATGGCAATAAACAAAATTCACAAAAAGCCTGGCCTTCAATATTATATTCATATCCAGATGACTCTTTCTTACTCTGAGGAGTGCCTTTCCCAGTAATTTTCTATCTCATCAAACTCCTGGTCTCAGCTTAAGGTAAATTTCTGGGAGCTTCCACAGCCTTGTCATTCTGAGTTAGGTGTTTCCCCTCTGTGTAATCTTGGGACCCTGCTTATATTTATGTCTCGTGGATCATTGTAACCATTGTGTTATAGAAATTTTAAACTCAATACATTTGTATTCAGTTCAGCTAAGCTTCAGAATAAAAGAGACCCCAATGTCTCAAAACCAATACAATGTCTCAAAAACAATAGAGGTTTACTGATCACTCAAGTTAACAGTTCAAGGAAAGTATGTCTAGTTCTCAGGTATCTCTCATCCATGAACTGAGGCACCATCTGCTTTCTCTAGGACAGCACAGTCACTTGCATTCAGTGGCAGGAGAAGATAAAACAAGAAATATGCACAGGGGAATTTTTTATCCAGGTCTGGAAGTGGTACACATCACTGCAGTTATATTCTCTTGCATAGAGCTCAGTTATGTGGTTCATTTAACTACTGGGGACTCTGGGAAATGTAGACAGGGTATGTGGCTAGCCCATATTAGAAACCTCTGACAAAAGGCTCAAACCAAATTCATTGTTTCCTGACACCTCTTCCCTTTACTATCCTCCTAATGTGTTTGATTATATCTCCCTCCATTCATTCTCTAAATGTATAAAATGTAGAATCTTCATTTTACTCTATTTGATTATGGAGTCAAAGGAGACCATTCGGCTCTTTGAGGGTGCTGTCTCAACAATATACAAATGGACCTCTCTACACTGAAGTGCATTGTTTTAAACCATTACCCTAGTGTAGATAACAATATCTCTTACATAATCGATTTTGAAAGTCAAACTTGTCTTACCACCACTAGTGCTTCTTTATTAAGCAAACTTTCCAGAATCTAAGCAAGGAGTTTTCAAAATTTATAAATCTGCTATGATATTCTCTTAACTGAGTCTCCATTATGAGTTCTGTTTTTAGGGGTTCCCATTTCCTAGGGATTGAAATTAAAGCCCGATATGGTGTTCAATGCCTTTCATAATCAGAATCTGCTATCTCCAACAGCGTTCCCTCTTCTCCTTACCCGCTGTACTTCAGACACAAGATACTATTTCCTGCCCTTGAATAAAACATGCAATTTTCCGTCTCTGAATCTTTCCTTCCTCTGCCAAAAACAGCCTTTTCCCTTACCCCTTCTCTCATTTTCCTTCTCTGCCTTGATATAGCTAACCTTAAGGTGTAACTCAAATGTTACATATTTTGCAAGGCTTCTCTTTCTTAATATCCATAATCTCAATCACTTTTTCCTTTTTGCTCCCACAGGAAATGTTTATAGTTGTTTTACACCATTTATCACTGTGGACTTGCATTGTAGTTACTTGTGAATGTGTGTCTCTTTACCTTCACCCAGGATTGACTGAGATTCTTGATATAGACTGAGATTCTTCATAGTAGTTATAGCATCTTATCCCCCTCTGTGTCTCTAGTGTATGTACACAAATTAAATACTTGTGGGATTGAATTGTAATAATCCGGGTACTTGTTTATCAATGTTTTAAGAAAAAACAAAAAGCCGAAAATCCCTTATGTGTTTTTTCTTGATTCTTACGAAGAGAGTTTCGAAATAGTTCTTAGGAATTAAGAGAACATTTTGTGAACAAATATAAAAATCCAGGTATGAAAACAGAAAATTTATTTATTATTTAAATGAATCTTTTCAAATAGCATTAATCAAGTGCTGTAAGTGGATATTGCTTATATACTGCTATAAAGCCATATGACCAAGCCACACGGGCTTCACTAAGAATACACAATGAGTATTTTAAAATTCTATGTTAGATGTACTTCAGGCTGTGAGTGATCTATATACCAAGAATACATTTTCTATGGTTACGGAAGGAGGGAGAAGAACCTACTAGAAAATATATGGATGAATACAAATTTGCCTTTGATGGGCTTATGCAAGAAAAACAGCTAAGGCAGTTTATCAGTGACTGACAAGTACTTTGCAAGTTCAGAAGACTATTTTTTGATGCCAGAATTAGAGATCAGAACCACCTTTGTTCAATGGAGAATGCCACCTTTTGCCTTTTTCCAGACCCTCTCAGTTGCTGTACACAGACTGACCTAACTAATCTCTACCTTAATCAAGGAGTATATACAAAGAGCTCCAGCTTTACCAGATGGTTAAGTATAGAATACATCTACTGCCAAAGATCTGTTTGTCCCGTATATAATAGTGTGAGCTTTGAATAACCACGTGACCCCTGGGGATCAAACTTGTACCACCCTCTGCCCCACTGCCTTGGCCTGAGGTTCTTCCTCCATGACTCTGCCTGGTACTACAGTTGTCTGCTGTAGCTGAAGCCTTACCTAGAACTTCAGCTCTATTGTTTGCAGCTGACCCTTTAACACTGTCTGAAACCCTGTCTTCTGGGTGACGAATTATTTTCTATATCCTCAATACTAACTAGGATCTTACAGTGATGAGCTTTCCAACTCAAACCTGTTTTTCCCTGTTACCTGCTTTCTGGGCTCTTTGCCTATGATCCAGATTTTGGCTTGGACTTCAACTTCTGACTTGATCAAATCAGAGAAGGCTTTGTCTCTTAAGTCACTAACAATTGGGTAGCATGACTCTCTCTTCCTATCCTGTTTTCTAAAGAGCTAATCCTACAAATGGGTCCATTTCCCCAGCTTGCTCTTTTATCTTCTCTGCCTGCTTCTGCCCAAGTTGAGAAGATCTCCGTCTGTTTTTGATCCAGTTTTGGCCTATGAAAATGGTTACTACAGAACATTGCAATTTTTGTTTACAGCAGCTACTGTACTATCTGCAAATGGACATAATTTGTCCCTTGATTCCTCTGAGGCCAGTGACCCAAGGGTTTGTGCATAATCACACTGCATTTTGCAAGTCTCTACACAGCATATGTAGACATACGTATGAGCTTTCATTCCTGTTTCTATAGCAGAGGTGAGCTTGTCTGTTATTCTCTGACGTTTCATGTCTTATTACGCTTGTAGCTACCATCTTTTCTCCCCCTTCCTCATTCCTTCTCCACACAGTCAGGGTAAGGGTACTAAGGCAACTGGCACAAAGGAAATATCACAGTAGTTAAGAGGGCAGACTATGACGTTTTGTCATTGAATTTTTTAAAAACTAGCTGTGTTTCCTTAGGCAAATCATCTACCCTCTCAACCTCAGTTATCTCCCTTATCTGTAAATTGGAAAGAATAATATATTTTATTCTGTTGTGAAAATTTTAAAACAGACTCAATGTAAAGAGCCTGTTATAATACTCAGCATATTAAGGCTTAGTGGATGTTAGCTATGATTACGATAAGCATTTAAAATGTTTGTTAAATAAATGAGACTAAATAAGAAATCATTAGACTAGGAAAACAATTAAAGGGAAATTATTGTCTATGGAATACAAATTAAGAGTAAGACTACTTGTGCAAATAAAATCCAGGAGGATATTTTGATGTAATGATACTTGAAGGGGGAAGAAAAGTTATCAGGAAAACATTTTATTATTTATTTGTTTCTGTTAGCAAGACACTAGAAACATAACTAAAACAAAAATGTATAGGAGAAAGTTTCAGTAGTGTGAGATATAGTCTAGTTGGTAAATTAAAGGTAATTACAGAAGTGATGTCGGCATCATGGTTCCTCTTTTTAGTTCCCCCTTTTCAATAAAAAGTTAGACATTTATTCATGAACAGAAGTGCCTTTGTGGGAGCTGTGGCATCCAGCACCATATACCAAGGGACGTAAGAGGAGTCTCACCCATCTGTGTATCCAGCAAGAGGTAGACAGACTTTAGTATGGACTGTGGAACCAGAAGAGAAGCAAACTTGCCCCAGCACCTTTTGCCACAGTTGGGAAAAAGCCTGAAGAGTGCTGACCTGAGCAGATATCCACAGACACGAGAGACATTTCAGAAGTCCAGCCTTCCTGACTTCCTGAAGGGGTATTCTAGCATGCCATTGGTGCAGTGAAGTTGGTAAGAACAACTTCAACAGTGCTGCCCCCACCCAAGGCAAGCCTGCACAATGCTGAACTGTCAGGTGGTGGTGACCTCTCCCTCAGGGGAAAAGGAGAGCAGTGAGTGAGTGTCCAACTACCCCAGTGACACAGAACCCAGCTGGAGAAAACTTTCTCTCCAGCAGCACTCAGAGTCCTGAGGACAGGACCTTCATGACTGAGAAGAGGGAGGAAATCAGGAAACAGGGAAATAAGAATAACAAAGGGCATTAAAGGGAAACAGACCATGATGCGTGTGCTCAGCAGGAAGTCCACCCATGAGTATTGGGGAGTACCACACATGTACACACAGCAGGAGCACTCCCTACGGGAGTCAGCAATCACCCCCAGTACCCTATCCACACCTCCTCCCACTCTGCAGCCAGCTCCTGAGTGCAGTAATGAGATGAGATCAAGCTCCAGTAGACAGAAGAATATGCTCAGATAAACTAGGAAAAAAGAGAGAAGACTCAAATTATGTCACAAATGAAAGAGGAGACATTACAACTGATACTACAGAATTACAAAAGATCATGAGAGACTACTGTAAACCATATTATGTCAACAAATTGAATAACTTAAATAGATTCCTAGAAACACACAACCTACCAAAATTGGGAAGAAACAGAAAATGTGAGTAGACCAATAATGAGTAAGGGGATTGAATCAGTAATCAAAATGCTCCCAACACAGACGAGCCCCAGACCAGATGGTTTCAATGGTGAATTCTATCAAACTTTTGAAGAATAATTACAGGCAATCCTTCTCAAACTCCTCTACACTTCCAAACTTATTTTACAAGGCCAGGATTACTCTTTTACTAAAGCCAGATAAGGACACTACAAAAAAAGAAAACTATAGACCAATATCCCTGATGAACATAGATGTAAAAATTCTCAGCAAAATATTAGCAAACCAAATTCAACAGCACATTACAAAGGGTCATTCACCAGGATCAAGTGGGATTTATCCCAAGGATGGCTCATCACATACAAATCAATAAATGTGACACACCACAATAATAAAATGCAAGACAAAAATCATGATCATCTCAATTGATGCATCTCAGAATACAACATCCTTTCCTAATAAAAAACTTTCAACAAACTGGGCATAAGGAGAACATAATTCATCATAATGAACGCCATATATGACCTACCCAAAGCTAAAATAGTACTCAGTGGTGAAGAACTGAAAGCTTTTTCTTTAAGATGAGGAACAAGACAGGGTACCCATTCTCGCACTCATATTCATCACAATACTGGTAGTCCTAACTATAGCAATTAAGCAAGGCAAAGAAAATAAAGGGCATTCAAACTGGAATAAAAGAAGTAAAATTCCCTTTATTTGCAGATAATATGATCTGCAATGATCTGAACTCCCCAAAGACGCCACCAAATAACTGTTGGAACTAATCAATGAATTTAGCAATGTTGCAAGATACAATGTCAACATACAGAAATCATCTGCATTTCCATATGCTAAAAGAGAACTTCTGAAAAAGAATTAGAGAAAACCACCCCATTCACTATAGCGTCAAAAACAAAATAACCAGGAGTAAATGTAACCAAGAAAGTGAAAGATCTATACACTGAAAACTATGAGACTTTGATGAAGAAATTAAAGAAGACACAAATGAAAAGATATCCTTTGTTCACGGGTTGGAAGAATATTGTTAAAATGTACATACTATCCAAAGCCATCTATGGATCTAGTGCAATCCCTTTCAAATTTCCAACAGCATTGCAAGGATCACATTTTTTTAAAAAAGAATCCTGTAATATTTAAGGAACCACAAAAGACACTGAATACCCAAAGAAATCCTTAAGAAGAAGAACACAGCAGGAGGTATCACACTTCCTGATTTCAAAATATACTACAAAGCTATAGTAATCAAAGCAGTATGGTACTGACATAAAAATAGACACGTAAACCAGTGGAACAGAATTGAGAGCCCAAAAATAACCCCCCCACACACATTTACAGTCAACTAATATTTGACAAGAAAGCCAACAACACTCAATTGGGAAAATAATAATCTCTTTAATAAATGGTGCTGGGAAAACTGGACAGCTACATGCAGAAAAATGAAATTGGACTGGATCTTACACTCTCACAAAAATGAAGTCAAAATATATTGAAGGTTTTAACATAAGACCTGTTACCATAAATGTACTAGAAGAATTCATAGGGAAAAATCTCCTTGATATTGATCTTGGCAATGATTTTTTAGATATGACACCAAAACTATAAGCAGCAAAAGCAAAAATCAACAAGTAGGAATACATCAAACTAAAAAGCTCCTGCACAGCAAAATAAACAACCAAAAAGGCAACCTATGCAATGGGAGAAAATATTTGCAAACTATATATTGGATAAGGGGCTAATACCTAAAATATACACAAGGAATCTATACAACTGAATTTTAAAAAGCCAAACAATTGAATTGAAAAAGGGCAGAGGAGTTAGGAGTTAGGCATTTTTCCATTGATGACATCCAAATGGTTAACAGCTACATGAAGAGATGCTCAATGTTACTAATAATTGGGGAAATATAAATCAAAACCACAGTGAGATATTACAGTGAGGTATCACCACACACCTTTTAGAATGGCTATCAAGAAGACAAGAGATAACCAGTGTTGGTGAGGATGTGGAGAAAAGGGAAGACTTGTACACTCTTGGTAGGAATGTAATTTGGTTCAAGCACTATGGAAAATATGGAGGTTCCTCAAAAAATTAAAAATAGAACTACCTTATGATCCAGCAATTGTACTTCACGGTATATACTGAAAGGAAATGAAAACAGATATTGAAGAGATATATGCACTCCCATGTTTATTGCAGAATTATTCACAATAGCTAAGATATGGAAACAACCTGAGTGTCCATCAATGGATGAATGGATAAAGAAAATGTGGTATACACACACACACAATTAAATATTATTCAGCCATGAGAAAGAATAACATCCTGCCATTTGCACCATGAATGGAACTTGAATACATTATGCCAAGTGAGATAAGTCAGACACACAAAACCAAAAACTCACTTATGTATGGAATCTGAAAAAGCCAAACTCATGAAAACAGAGTAGAAATGTGGTTACCAGGTGCTCGTGGGTGGGAGAATTGAGATATTGTTTAAGGTACAAATTTGTAACCAATGGATAAATAAGTCCTGGAGACCTAATGCACAGCATAGTTATTACAGATAATAATATTGTATTGCAAGTTGCTAAGAGACTAGATCTTAATTACTCCCACCACAACAAAGAAATGACAATTATGTGATGTGATAGAGGTGTTAACTAACACTAAGGTGGTAATCATCTTGCAACATATAAATGTATCAAATCAACACGTTGTACACCTTAAACTTACAGGATGTAATACATCAAATTTGTCTCAATTAAAAGAACACAAAATGTTAAAAAAAAAAGTAACAAATGATACAAGCACGATGTATTCTAGACCAGCCTGCTTAATATAAATTTCTGTGCTGACAAAAATGTTCTTGGTCTTCAAGACCTGCAATGCTAGCCAAGAAGTACACCCCAATGTTCACAGCAGCATTATGTACGAGAGCCAAGATATGGAAGCAATCTAAGTGTCCAACAATACATGAATGGACAAAGAAGACGTGGTGTACATCTATATATATATATGTGTGTGTGTGTGTGTGTATATAATGAAATATTCCTCGGTCATAAAAAACAATCAAATTCTGCCATTTGCAACAACATGTATCCCTGACCTTCACCATTAGCAATTACAAATTCTATCCTGACTGTAAATGCTGAATTATTTGTGTTTCCACCAGCTAGCCTTAGACCTATTTCTTTTTTATTTCCTCCTCTACTGCTTTATTTCTACCATGACATTTGGAACTTCTTACCATGCTCTTCACCTAAGTAACTGATATCTATATTCTGTTAATCTGTAGGAATTAAAGCTACACTTAGAATATTCTTAGAATGATCTATTAATACACAATTATTTTATTACATTCTTAATCATATTAGTGTAGTAAAAGGGTTCTTTATCTCCAAAGACTTTATTTCTTTAGTGCATCAATAGTTTATAAAACAGATTCTAACAGAAAGATTTTCTTAAATTTGTCAAAATTGGGAGTTAACAAAGTACTTCAATTCTGTGTTGTAGCGCAGAGCCTTTACACTTGTCATTGAAAATTCCATTTGATTTCTCACAAGAGCGTTGTGTTGATACTTTGATTGTATCAACAGGATTGAAAATGTTTGATCTATAATGCATATTTGGTTTATGACATTTCTCTAATTCATTTATTTTTCCATTAAATATTTTTTTCCTCTAGCCTTCTTCCTTTTTTTCAAAGGAATGTGTTCTTTTGACTTTTCAATCATTTATAAACTTTTCATATCTCTTGGTTCAGAATGTTAGAGTTCATTTTTATTTCACAACTCTGTATAGTTCTAATTCTTCTGAAAACAACTAAAAGTAAAATCTAATTAGATAAAAAGAAATTGGCAGTTGCAATGAAGTATCTGTTCAGATTTGCCATAACTCTTTTTAATATCAAGTTCATGAAATGAGTTTTCAGTGAGTTCATCATGAATATAAAAAATTTCCTCTTTTTGACTTCCGGTTAAAAAATCAAACTATATGCATTCCTATGTCTTCAATTTTTTAAAAGACAGAACATGGTTTTCTTAATGTATTATGTCTGGAGAGCTGCATATATTTTTCTTTTTTCTTCCAGTTTTATTGAGATATAATTGACATACAGCACTGTATAAGTTTAAGGTGTACAGCATAATGATTTGACTTAATACATCATAAAATGATTACCACAATAAGTTTAGCGAAATCCATCATTTCAAAATAGATACAAAATTAAAGAAATAGAAAAAAAATTTTCTTGTGATGAGAACTCTCAGGATTTACTCTCAACAACTTTCATATGTAACTCACAGCAGTGTTAATTGTATTTATCATGTTGTGCATTACATCCCTAGTACTTATTTATCTTATAATTGGGAGTTTGTACCTTTGTACTGCCTTCATCCAGTTCGCCCTCTCTCCACCCGCCAACTCTAGTAGCCACAAATCTGATCTTTTTCTATGACTTTGTTTATGAAGTATAATTAAAATACACTATGTCAGTTCCTGGTACACTACACAGTGATTCTATATTTCTATGCATTTCAAAATGATTATCATGTTAAGTCTAGTCACCATGGCATACATTTCTCTAAAGAACTTAAATACTGACCCAATCCAGAGAGAGACAGATTTATTCAGCCTGTACTGCATAACCCTGTCTATTTAGTCTGATCTATGGTTTTTAAAATAGTATTTTAGCAAAACATATTAGCAGATCACATTTTGCCACATTCAGTATTTTCTTAATAGCTCTGAAATGATTGGTTGTTTCAAGTTTATTCATTGGTTGGTGTACCCATATGATTATGCATACATCCATCCTTGCTTCTCTCCAAACTCACATGCACTTGGATAGTAGTGTATCCCAGGAAAGCCTGTCTTTCTGGGAAGTTATGCTCATCTAATTATACAGAAATTTATCCATGAGGTTTCAACTTAGTGAGATCAGTGAGAACATATGGAAACAAATATGTTTGGTTCTTCATGACTGATTTATACCTGCATCATGTATTAATTAACAAGGAAATTTTACATCATACTAGAAACCTAGGTATAAAGCCTGTATGAGGTAAGTGATTCTATTTTTCATCTGTAAGAATTATTTTCTCTGTAAATATAATATTGGAAGATACTTTGTGAGGGCATCTCACAGCAAAATAATTTTATAAGTTACAAATGCAACAAATATGCAAAACTTCTGTGAAACAGCGATGAATGTGTAAGTATTCAAGTCATGGTTCTTCTTATTACAGGGTAATATTACAATACTTTCATCAAGACACAAAAGAAGTTGGTTGCAGGAAAAAATGGCAATATACAAGAACCCAGCTTCCCCATCCCCCCACAAAGATCAATGACTGGACAGCTATTCACAAACAAAAAAGACTCTGGAAGACCACTTAGGAAATTTTGGCAACACCATGGAACAAAAAAAACCCAGAATAATCACTCAAGAAGAGAAGGAATAAACTTCATTTCACCTGTATCATCACACCCCCCAAGTCAGCATTGTTCAGTGCCAAAAAGGAATTTCCTAGCTAGAAAGAGTTTCTCTCACCAGGAAAAGCAGCATGGTGTGAACAACCAGCCTCTCCAAGCACTGTGCAAAGGTCCTATTTTGATTTTACTCCACCCAGACTGGCAAAGCTGAGATATACAGAGTCAGCAAGGAATGAGGAAGAAAAGCAGAGACCACTATTAGCAGTCACACATGGGCATGTTTGTGGTTCACAGAGACTTTGCAGACAAACACAGCAGCTTCCACCACTGACAAAGTCACCAGGTAGTACAACCACTGAGAACCTCCCTCAGATCTACAAGTTGTCACCCCAACAGGTGTTTGCATTTGCTAACACTAACCACCTCAATCCCTCTCTGCCCTTCCAGCTGTGCACCTGCATGGCCCAGTGTGGCCCCCATCACCAGCCTCCATGGCAGCTTGCACACCACAGAACACACCAACATCCAGGGCCCCTGCTCATGGGTCTCGATCACACTTGGTGCTTGCTGGCACCACTGAGTCCACCTCTAGACAGCCTCTCCAGCTGTGCACCTGCACATTCCCAGCCAAACCCCTGTCACTGGCCTCCACTGCAGTGTGTATGCTCGGAGGGGGACTGTGAGGCTGCCTGTGAGTGCACTGATCCCAGGGTCCATGCAATTGCTTGCAGGCCCAGAGCAGGCCCTGCCTTCTGTTATGGCTGGCACCACTGTGCCAGCCTATAACTAGCCCCTCCACATGTGCATCAGCATGTCCAGCTGCCTGATCCCTATCACCAGCCTCCACTGCATTGCACACACCCCAGTGTAGAATACACAGCCATAGGAGAGAACCCTGACAGCTGCAAGTGAGCCCATAGTTGGCTTTGGCCTTGCTACCTGCCTTGACCCCCATCACTATCAGTGTGTCTGCACCTGGCCTCTGCCACCATATAGGCACCTGCAGCTAGTCACCACAGCTGATGATGAGAAAACCACTGGCTCTAGACACCACTGCTGCCTGCCCTGGTTCTTAGCTACTGGAATAGGAGGTGCCCCTTAAGACCCTAACACCCTTTGTAGCCACTGTGGACCCACCACCCACCACAGTACTCACCAAGGAGAACACAGTTGTTGATACTGTGAACCCCAGTGGCCTCAGAGACATAATATCCTGCCCAGACTAGGTGCTGCCATGTGCCCCTGAACTTGACACCCTATACAAGCAGACCCAGGGTCACAGCACGATGTAGTGTGCTCTTATTCACAGGTGAACGCTTCCCTTATCAAAATCAGTCCATAAAGTCTGGAAGAGGTGGCTGCTTCTTCAAATATGCAGACATCTGCATAAGGCCACATGGATCACAAAGAATCAGGGAAACATATCTCTACAAAAGGAATATAGCAAACTTCTAGTAACTGACCCCAAAGAAATGGAGATCAAAGAACTCAAAATAATTGTTCTACGTATGCTGAAAGAGCTACAAGAGACCACAAACAACATCAGGATTACAAACATGAATAAAATACAAAGTCAACAAGGAGAGAGGAAAAAACATAAAAGAACCAAATAGAAACTTCAGAGGTGAAGAATACAATGACTGAACTGAAGAATTCAATAGAGGACTTCATTAGCCATCTTCAACAGGCAGAAGAGAGAATCAGTGAGCAAGAAGGCATACTGAAATGATCCAATCTGAGGAGAAAAAAAGAAAAAAGAATGAAAAGGAATGAAAAAAGCCTATGAGAATTAAGGAGAGGCCACCAAATTGATAATGTATGCATTATTGGAGTCCCAGAAGGAAAAGAGTAAGAGAAAAAGTAGAAAGCTTATTAAAGAAATAATGGCTGAGAACTTCCCAAACCTGGGGAGAGGTTTGGACATCTAAGTTTATGAACTGAAAGGTCACCTCAAAATTTCAATCCATAAAATTCTTCTCCAAGACATATAATAATAAAACTGTCTAAAACTAAAGACAAAGAAAGAATTTTACAATCTCTAAGAGAAACAAAAGATTTTTTTCATACAAGGGCACCCAATAAGGTTATCAGTAGGTTCCTCAGACTTTGTAGGCCAGGAGAGAATGGGATGATATATTCAAAGTACTAGAAAAAAGAAACTGCCAACCAAAAATACTTCACCCATTAAAGCTGTCCTTCAGAATTACAGGAGGAATAAAGACTTTCCCTAACAAACAAAAGCTGAGGGAACTCATCACTACTAAACCTGACTTACAAAAAAAAAAGGTTGAAAAGAGTTTTCAAGCTGAAGCAAAAGATCTCTAACTAGTAACCTGAAAACATACAATACTGGTAAAGATAAGCATACAGTCAGATTCAGAATATCCTAACTGTAATATGGTGACATGCTAACTTAACTCTAGAATAAAGGTCAAAGGACAAAAGTATTAAAAGTAGCTATAGCATGAACAATTTGCTAATGGATACACAATTAAAAAGATATAAATGGTGACAGCAAATCATAAAAGAGGGGCCTAAAGGAACAGAGGGTTTTTTTGTGATTAAAGTTAAATTATTATTATTAACCTAAAATAGGCCTCTGTGTGTGGTGTGTGTGTGTGTGTGTGTGTGTGTGTGTGTGTGTAGTTTTTTATATAAGCCTCATGGAAACCACAAAGCAAAATCTACAATAGATAAATGAAAGGTAAATAGAAGGGGATCAAAGCATACCACCATGTAAAATTATCACTTTACAAAGATAGCCAGCAAAAAAAGAAGAAAAAAGGAAGTACAAAACAGCCATAAAACAATGAGTAAGGTGGCATTTGTAAGAACAAAAATCAACAACAAAACAAAACAAAAAACAGGACCAAACTATATGCTGCCTACTAGACTCACTTCAGCTTTAAGTACATGTATAGGCTCAAAGTGAAGGAATGGAAACATATTCCATGCAAATGGACACCAAAACAAAGCAAGGTAGCTATATAAGACAAATAGGTTTCAAGCAAAAATGATAACAAGGGATAAAGAAGGTAATTATGTAATGATAAAGGAGTCAATTTATCAAGAAGGTATAACAATTGTAAATATATATGCACCAAACATCAGAGGCTTAAATATATTAAGCATATACTAACATCTGAAGAGAAAAGTAGTAACCAATGACGTAGGAGTAAGGGACTCCAGATACCACAATTTTAGCAATGGATAGATAATGCAGGAAAAAAAAATCAACATGGACATTGGATTTGAACCATACATTAGGTCAAATGAACTTAACCAACAATTTTAGAACATTTCACCCAATAATAACAGCATACACATTCTTCTCAACTGCACATGGAATATTATACAGGATAAATCACAAGATAGGTCAGAAAACTTCTTAGCAAATAAAGAAGATTGAAATCATACTAAGTGTCTTTTCTGACCACAGTGGTATGAAACTGGAAATCAATAACAGGAGGAAAGCTGGAAAATTCACAAGTGTGTAAAGATTTAACAACATGCTCCTGAACAACCAATGGGTCAAAGAAAGCCAAAAGGAAATCAAGAAACATCTTGAAACAAATGAAAATGGAAGCACAACCTATCAAAACCTATAGTAAGCTACAAAAGAAATTCTAAGAGAAAAGTTTATTGAGATAAACACTATGTTAATAAACAAGTAAGATCTCAAATAAACAACCTCAGTTTATATCACAAGGAACCAGAACAAGAAGAACAAACCAAGCCCAAACTTGTTAGAAGGAAGAAAAGAACAAAGATCAGAAGAGAAATAAAATAGAAACCAGAAAAATAATAGAAAGTACTAAGGAAATTGAGAGCTGGTTTTTGAAAAAAACAAAATTGATAAATCTATAGCTAGATTAAGAAAAAAAGAGAGAAGACTCAAAATCAGAAGTGAAAGAGGAGACATTACAAATGATACTACAGAAATACAATAGATCATGAGAGGCTACTGTGAATATATACACACCAACAAAGTGTAGAAACTAGAAGAAATGGATACATTCCTAGAAGCATATAATCTACTAAGGTTGAGTAATAAAGAAACATAAAACCCGAACAGACCAATTACTAATAAGGAGATTGAATCAGTAATCAAAAATCCCTCAACACAGAAAAGCCTCAGTCCAGATGGTTTCACTGGTAAGTTTAATCAAACATTTAAAGAAGAATTAACACTGATACTTCTCAAAATCATCCAAAAAATGGAAGCGGAGAAAACATTTTCAAACTCATTTTACCAGGTCAGCATTATCCTGATACCAAAACTAGATATGGATACTACAAGAAAAGAAAACCACAGACCAATATCCTTGATGAATAGAGATACAAAAATTCTCAACAAAATATTAACACACCACATTGAACAGGATCATTCACCATGACCAAGTGGGATTTGCCCCTGGGATGCAAGGATGGTTTAACATACACATATCAATAAGTGTAATATACCACATTAAAAGAAGAGAAATAAAAAATCATATGATCCTATATCAATAATCCAAAGAAAGCATTTGACAAAACAGAACATTCTTTCGTGATAAAAACACTCAATGAGTTGGTTTTAAAAGGAACATAACTTATCAAAATAAAGGCCATATATAACAAACCCACAACCAACAACATACTAAATGGTGAAATGTTGAAAGCTTTTCCTTTAAGATCAGGAAAAAGACTAGGGTGACCATTCTCACCATGTCTATTCAACACAGCATTGAAAGTCCAGAGCCATCAGACAAAATAATTAATAAAAAAAAATTTTTTTAAAGAAATGAAAGTCATCCAAATAGGAAGAGTAAAATTGTCTTTGCAAGTGATATAATCTTATACATAGAAAATTCTAAAGTCCCCACAAAAAACTGCTAGAATGATAAATGAATTCAGTAAAGTTACAGAATATAAAATCAACAGACAGATATCAGTTGCATTTCTATATGCTAACAACAAAACATTTAAAAAATAAAATAATTCCATTCACTATAAAATCAAAAACAATAAAATACCTAGAAATAAACTTAACCAAGGAAGTGAAAGAATGGTACAATGAAAACCACAAGACTTTAATGAAAGAAATGGAAAAATGGAGAAATGGAAAAATGGACAAAATATTGGAAAGAAAGCCCTTGTTCCTTCATCAAAAGAATTAACATTGTTAAAATGTCCATATTACACAAGCCATCTATAGATTAAATGCAATCACTATCAAAATTCCAATGGCATTTTTCACAAAAAACAACAACCCTAATATTTGTAAGAAGCTACAAATGACCCCAAATAGCCAAAGCAATCCTGAGAAAGAACACAGGAGAAGATATAACACTTCTTGATTTCAAACTATACTACAAAGATACTGTCATGAAAACAGTATGGTACTGGCATAAAACTAAAAACATAAATAAATGGAACAGAATTGACAGCCCAGAAATAACCCCCCACATACATAGTCAACTAATATTTGACAAGAGGGCCAAGAACACTCAATGAGGAAAGGATAGTCTCTTCAGTAAATGGTGTTGGGAAAACTGGATAACCACATGCAGAAGAATGAAATCAGACCCTAATCTTACACCACTCAAAAATAAACTCAACATAGATTGCATAAATTTACAACTTGAAACCACAAGGGAAAACGTAGGGAAAACGTTCCTTGACATTGTTCTTGGCAGCAATTACCTGAACATGACACCAAAAGTACAAGCAACAAAGGTAAAAATAAATAAGTGGGACTATATCAAACTAAAAAGATTTTGCATAGTGAAAGAAGTAATCAACAAAATAAAAAGGCAACCTATGGAATAAGAGAAAATGTTGGCAAATCATGTATCTGTTAAGGGTTTAATATCCAAATAGATAAAGAACTCATAAAACTCAATAGCCAAAAACAAAAAACAAAAAAAAAAACGACCATTTAAAAAATGGGCAGAGAAACTAAATAGGTATTTTTCCAAAGAAGATATTCAAATGACCAATATGAAAAAGTGCTCAACGTCACTAATCATCAGGGAAATGCAAATCAAAAACATGAGCTATTGTCATATACCTGTTGGAATAGCTATCATCAAAAGACAAGAGATAACGTGTTGGCTAAGGTGAGAAGAAAAGGGGATGCTTTTGCACTCATGGTGAGAATGCAAATTGGTATAGTCACTATGGTAAACATATGGAGGTTCCTCAAAAAATTAAAAATGAAACTACCATGTGATCCAGCAATTCTACTTCTGGGTTTATATATTCAAAGGAAATGAAATCAGTATCTCAAAGAGATATATCTGCACTCCAATGTTACTTGAAGCATTATTCACAGTAGCCAAGACATGGGAACAACCTAAATGTCTGTCAATGGATGAATGGATGAAGAAGATGCGGTATATACAAAACAATGAAATATTATTTAGCCATGAAAAAGAGGGAAGTCCTGCTGCTTGTGAAAATTTGAATGGACCTTGAGGGTTTTATGTTGTGTGAAATAAGCCAGACAGGGAAAGACAAATATTGCATGGTATTGCTTATATGTTGAATTTTAAAAAAAACCTAGCTCATAGAAACAGAAACTAGAATGATGGTTCTTGAGGGGGAGGGTAGTGGAGGGGGGTTGGGAGATGTCAGTCAAGGGGTATAAACTTACTGAAAAACTTCTGGGGATCTGATGTTGAGCATAGTGATTCCAGTTAATAATACTGTATTATGTATTTGAATGTTGCTAAAAAGTGTATCTTAAATGCTCTCATTACAGAAAAGGAATTATAACTGAAAGTGTTAGCTAATCCTATGGTGGTGATCATTCTGCAATATATAAATGTATCAAATCAACACTTTGTACACCTTAAACTTACAAAATGTGTCAATTATATCTCAATAAAGCTGGAGGGAAGACACAAAAGAAAAGGAAAACATAGAGCATAATCTTTTAGTGAGATTTACACTATCAAGTATTAGAAATCTACATTGCCAAAAGAATTTCAAACTTATAGAAAAATTTCAAGAAAAGGCTATGAAATTTTATATAACTTTCAACTTGGTTCCCCATGTGTTAAGATTTTTTCCTACATTTTCTTTATCTTTGTATATGTATATTGAATATATTTCTCTGAACCATTGGAGAGTAAGTTGCAGATATGACATCTTATCACCCCAATAAGTTATTGTATATTTCCTAATAAAAAGTTCCATAACCACCATGTTATAATCATAATCACTAAATTATCACTGATATACTATCATCTGAATTACAGATCTTATTAACAAACTAAACAAGCTCCAATAATGTCTAATTAGAGCAAAAGCAAAAGTTACTGTGTCCAAGATGTGATTCACTTAGTGTCATGCCCTTTAGCCTCCTTTAATGTAGAATATAATTCTTAGGTCTTTATTATTATCATTTTTGTCTTTCATATCTTTGACAGTTTTAAAGAGATATCCAATTATTTTGTACAATGTCCAATAATTGAGTTTGCTTAATATTTCCTTATAATCAGATTCAGGTGATTTATATTTGGCAGAATTATCACAGACGTGGTGGTGTATCATTTTCAGTTCATCTTGTCAGGAGAAACACATCCTCCTGTCTTAATCCTGTTTATGACAGCTTTAATCCCATGGTTAAGGTGGTGGCAGCCAGGTGTTTCTATTTTTGGTTTTGTAATTTATAAGTATTTCTTAGGGAGATATTTTGAGACTGTATCTTGTTCCTCATCAAACTTTCACCCATAAGCTTTAGTATTAATTTATAATCCTTTTCTCAATTGGTGTGTTGATTGCCAAAATGTGATTTTCTAACTGTACCATTCCTTCTGCATTTATAATTTGTCATTCCATTGTACAAAAGAGGGAAAGGGAATATGAATACCTATATACAAACATATTAGCTAGAATTCAATATTTGCTTATATACTTTTTCAGTCTTTGGTCTGAGGATAAATAGTCAAAAACTGTATTCCAAATGTTCCTGTGCTCAAGTTCCACTTCTGGTTAGGATGTAGAATATAGCAAGAGATTCTACATTATTAAATGTAAAACCTGGGTAATCTATGCAATCAAATGCTTTTAAGGCTCATTAGCAAGCTACAAACATAAAATAATAAGTTGAACTGAATTTCATAGAAATAAGACCCCATGAGGAGAGATGGAGTACATAAACTGTGCCTCTATTAAACAGAGCATGAGAAGAAGAGGTAACAGATACAAAGGTGAGCAGAAGAAAAAAAGTAACAATTTAATAAATCTTTAAAGGTTAAGTAGGTGCCTACCCAATAATTGAGAATCACTAGGAGTTCCAGACACAACAGGAATTATCACCTATTTGACAGTTTTCTTGGGAGACCTCAGAAGGAAGATTAGGGACAGGAAAGACACTTGAATTAGTATGCCTTAGTGAAACAGACATGCAAATAGTAACTGGGTGCTGTTGGATGATAAGCCAGAGCTTATTCAGTTTCTTGGACCTTTCTCTCATTGGAAGTAAAAAAAAAAAAAGACTGTTGCTGGTGGAGTGTCAGTGAACTCTTCTTTCCTGTATTCCTCCTCTCTCACTTGGGGATAAACAGAAGCAGAGGATGCTTTCCACCGTGGAAAGGTCAGGAAACCTACTTGTGCCTAGGATCCTCTGATGATACAATGCAGAGTTCTGTGATCACTGAAGAAAGAGCAGCAAAGTCTTGTACCCAGTTCTCTTCATAGGGAAGAAAATGTTAGGAATGCTCAGGAAACCACTCCTGGGGCTTAAGGGCACAATGTATGAAAAATCATGAAGATACTACAAGATAACTGAGAAAATGCCCCTAGTTCCCACTGTGAATCTTTTCATGAACTAATAGTTTACCTCTGGGGGAGACTTAAGAGCATGGAGACCTTCTCTGGGTCAGACATGCTGAGGTTATTGAAAGCTAGGTTGGAGCAGGAACAGTAAGAAAAATATTCCTGTATCCCAAAACTCAGACTAGTCACAGAGTATTTACAGTCCACTTTTTGAGGAATTTAAAGTGTGTTACTCTGAAGGAAACTATAGCAAAACCAAAACCTAAAAACAAACCAACTGACGGCTAGATTAACTCAATCCTCTACACTAATGGCTTAGAAAAGAAGGGGTATTTCTGGGTGTAGATATTATTTAACTTAGTCTCCACTTTTAATCACAATGCCTAGAATTTATTCCAAAATTTGAGACATAAAAATGCAAGGAAAAAAAAAAGTAAGGGCTTCCCTGGTGGCACAGTGGTTGAGAGTCCGCCTGCCAATGCAGGGGACACGGGTTTGTGCCCCGGCGTGGGAAGATCCCACATGCCGCGGAGCGGCTAGGCCCGTGAGCCGTGGCCACTGAGCCTGCGCGTCCGGAGCCTGTGCTCCGGGAGAGGCCACAACAGTGAGAGCCCCGTGTACCACCAAAAAAAAAAAAAAAAGGTAAGGCCCATTGTCAAGAGATAAGTCAATTCACAAAACCAGACCCAGAGATTATCCTGATACTTGAAATGTCATACACTTTAAAATAACTAAGATTAATGTATTAAAAGTTAACAGTAAAAAGAAAATATGGACAACACGCATGAAGAGGAATTTCATCAGAGAAATGAAAATTATATAAAACTGTAAGAAACTTAAGAAATGAAAAGATTATCAGAGATGAAGTGTTCCACTAGTAGGCTTTTAGCAATAAAATGGACATGTTCCAGGAAGAATCAGTGATCTTTAAGATAGTTTAATATAAATTATCCAAACTGAAAGACACAAAGAAAAACATGATAATCAGTTTAACAGAACATCCAAAACATTGGGCTATTGTCAAACCATCTACCACATGTAGAATTAGTATCTTACAGAGTAATGAGAGTAAGAACAGGACAGAACTATTCTAAGAGATAAGAGCCCAGAGGGAGATTCAAGATGTCAAAGGAGGAGGAGGACGTGGAGTTCATCTGTCTCCACGGATGCATCAGGAATACATCTATCGATGCAACAATTCTCACAGAACACTGGCTGAAAACTAGCAGGACACCTTGGACACGGGAAAGGACTATAAAGATCCCTGCATAACTGGGTAGGACGGAAACAAAAAAGGGAGGAGGAGGAGGAAGAAGCTGAAGCAGAGGAGAGATTCCCAGATTGGGGGAAACCCCCTCTCTGACGGGGAAATTGATTGGGACAGAAGGGAAGAGTTGGAGGCTGTTGGAAGAGGGTGTACCGGCAAATCTGTGGCACATGGGACAGAGTGAGAAATACACAGATGGTCTGTACCACGGCCCTACATGCCCCAGACTGGGACACGTGTTCACAGGTTTGCAAGGGGGCTGGGAGCTGGAGTGTGGGGATTGGGGAACAGGCCCGAAGCAAGAACTGCTGTTGGCTGTGGGGAGATAGACTGAGGGGGCGGGAGGGAGGAAATCTGCAGCAGGGAATGGAGGAAGACCAGACTGCCACGGAAGCAGGGCACTACTGCTGAGTCACATGCAGTGGGAAGAGCCACTACTGTAACCTCTTTCCCCACATGCTGGCGCCGGCTGCTGAGCAATAAAAAAAAAAAAAACCCTTAGAGCTGGCCCTCACATGCCAGCTGCAGGGCAATTAAAAAAAAAAAAAGCCCTCTTAGGGGTGGCCCTCACATGCCTGCTGCCAGGCACCAGAAAAGGCCCGCACTAGGGCCATATCTCTTGTGCCCATGGCCGCTGGCCTCCCTGCACATTTGGCATTGCTAGGGCTCCCATGATCCAAGCAGTCATACCACCTCTGCACCATGTTCTCACTGGGGCAGAACCAAGAGCTCCAAGGCAGCCTCAGGACCAGACTCCTGTGGGTGAACCACACACAGAGGTGGGGATAAAATCAAAGCTGAACCCCAGGGACTGGGCAACTAAGGAAGAAGATCCAAAATCTTTCCATCAGCTGTACAAGCTGCAGATTAAATCCCAATCAGCTAGGCAGACCCCACAACTATGGAATATCTGAGTAGACACTGAGTATTCCAACAAACGAAAACAGTCTAGCTCTGGCAGCTGTGGACTTTGGGGTCAAGCACATGCAGGAATTGGGCCAGGTCAGAGTCTGAGTGGTCCTCACGGGGCCCACATCAGGTCCAGAGACCAGCCCAGAGGCAGAGGAGACCCTCTTGGGGAGGTGGAGGTGGGCTGTGGCTCACAGTGTGTGCAAGGACCCTTACCGCAGAGACCCCAGGAAAACATAATTATTACTATTAATTTTATTATGTTTTGATTCATTCTGTTGTTGGTTCTGGCTTCTTGTTTTGTTCCAGTTTTCTTTCTTTTACAAAAATTTGTTTGTTGTTTTGTTATTTTAGTCTTTTGGGATCTCCGTGTTTTATAACTTTTTTTTTTATATTTCCATTTCTGCTTTGCTTTTCTGTTGTCCTGTTTTTTCCCTTTTTATTTTATTATTTTTGAAATCATTTTTATCAGTTTGTTCTGTTTCCTTGCTTTATTCTTCAGCTGGCACGCTGCTTTAGCTTTGTTTTTAGGTTATGTGTTTTTGTTAGTTTTAATCCTAATTGTTTGATTTCATTTTTGAGTTCTTCTGTTTGTTCTCTTGTTTTTTGTTTTATTTGGTTCTGTTTTTGTTTCTTTTACATGCGTGTGTGTTCCTTTGTTTCTGTTTGTTTATGCTTTTACCATTTCTCTGGGATTTTGTCTTTTTCTTTAGTATATTTTCTTTTTTTATATATATATTTCTATTTCTACATTGCTTTTCTGTTCTTCTGTCTTCTTTCCCATTACTCATATATATATATATATATTTTTTTTTTTTTTTTTTTTATCAATTTTGTCAGTTTGTTTCTTTGCTTCATTCTTCAGTTGGCACTCTGATTTGGTTTTGTTTTTTGGTTTTGTGTTTTTGTCATTTTTTGTTTTATTTGTTTGATTTCGTTCTTGGGTTCTTTTGTTTGGTTGTTCTCTTGCTTTTTGATTTATCTGGTTCTGTTTTTGTTTCTTTTGTGTGTGTGCGCGCACGTGTTCCCTTGTTTCTGTTTTTGTTTGTTTGACTTTACTTTTAACCATTTGTCTGGGGTTTTGTTAGTTTTTTTTTTTTTTTAATCCCCTTTGTTGGCAGGATGAGTGACTTGTGGGGTCTTGGTTCCTCAACTGAAGTTGGGCCTGAGGCTCTGGGGTGGGAGCACTGAGTCCAGGATGCTAGGCCACTAGAGAATTCCCGGCCCTGGGAAGATAAATCACTGAGAGCTCTCCTGGAGGCCTCTATCTAAATCCAAGACCTGGCTCCACACAACTGCCAGCAGCTCCCAGTGCTGGACGCCTCACACCAAACAAGAAACAAGACAGGAACACAAAACCACCCATCAGCACACAGACTACCTAAAGTCTTACTAAGCTCACAGACACCCCAAAACACACTACCTGACATGGCTCTGCCCAACAGAGGGAAAACTCTCAGCTCCACCCACCAGAGCACAGGCACCAGTCTCTCCAATCAAGAAGCCTACACAAGCCACTGGACCATCCTTATAACCGGGAGCAGAGAACAGGAGCAAGAGGAACTATGACCCTGCAGCCTGGGTAAAGGAGACCTCAAATACTGTAAATTAGACAAAATGAGAAGACAGAGGAATATCTTGTAGGCAAAGGAGAAAAATAAAAACCCATAAGACCAAATAAATGAAGAGGAAATAGGCAAACTACCCAAAAAAGAATTCAGAGTAATGATAGTAAAGATGATCCAAATATCAGAAATAGAATGGAGAAAATACAAGAAACGTTTAATAAGGACCTAGAAGAACCAAAGAGCAAACAAACAGTAATGAACAACACAATAATTGAAATTAAAAATACTCTAGAAGGAATCAATAGCAAAATACCTGAGGCAGAAGAACGGATAAGTGAGCAGGAAGATAGAATGGTAGAATTCACTGCTGCAGAGCAGAATAAAGAAAAAAGAATGAAAAGAATGGAGAACAGTTTCAGAGACCTCTGGAACAACATTAAGCACAACAACATTCTAATTACAGGCATTTCAGAAGAAGAAAAAAGAAAGGGTCTGAGAAAATATTTGAAGAGATTATAGTCAAAAACTTCCCCAACATGGGAAAGCAAATAGTCAATCAAGTCCAGGTGCAGAGAGTCCCATATAGGATAAGCCCAAGGAGAAACATGCTGAGACACATAAAAATCAAACAAAAAGAAAAAACATTAAAAGCAGCAAGGGAAAAGCAACAAATACTTTACAAGGGAATCCCCATAAGGTTAACAGATGATCTTTCAGCAGAAACTCTACATAGACATAGCTTCCATAATAAAAGCTAAGTGAAGTAAGTCAGAGAAAGACATATATCATATGATATCACTTATATGTTTAATCTAAAAAAAATGATATAAATGAACTTATTTACAAGATACAAATAGATAGAAAACAAATTTATGGTTACCAAAAGGGAAAGGAGGAGAGAGGGATAAATTAGGGGTTTGGGATTAACAGATACATACTATTATATACAAAATAGATAAACAACAGGGTCCTACTATATAGCACAGGGAACTATATTCAATATCTTATAATAACCTATAGTGGAAAAGTCTGAAAAATATATATACGTATGTGAATCAGTCTGCTCTACACCTGAAACTAACACAACATTGTAAATCAACAATACTTCAATAAAAAATAAATATAAGGAAAAGAAAGAAAACTTAAAGAAAGGTCATCAGGTAGGAGCAAGATGATATCAGATAGAAATCTGAATCCACACAAAATACAAGAGTGAGAGAAATGGAAAATGGGTATATTTAGAATGCAATGCTGCTTGTTATTAAATAGTATAAAAGATAATTGTTTAAAATAAGATAGTAATATATTACAGGGTTTGTAGCATACAGAGAAACAAAATGCATGACAGCAATAACGCCAAGATTAAGTGGGAAGATATAAAAACATGGTGTTGTCAGGTTCTTATATCGTATGTGAGTTGTAATTATATTATTTGAAGTTGAGCTGTGATAAACTAAAAGTGAATTTTAGAAAATCTATAGCAATTAGTACAAATAAAACAAAAACAAAAGCCAATAACGAGATAAAATAGATTAGGAGAAAAATCAAAATAAAGACAAAGAAGAAAAGGGTTAGACTAGCAAACAGCAAGATAAATTTTAATTTAACCATGTAAAATTTTTTTATTAAATGTAAACGAGTTAAACACTCTAATTCAAAGCAGAATTATTACACTCAATAAAATGCAATATCTAAATAGATGCTGTCTATAAGAAACTAACTTTAAATAGAAAAAAAAAACAGATTAAATGTAAACTGATGGAAAAATATGCACGATGCAAACACTAATCAAAAGCAAGCTGGAGTGGCTATGGGTACATGGGTACATTACATCAGATAATGTAAGCCTCAGAATAAGAAATATGGGAACCAAGAATGAGAGGGACATTACACAATGACAAAGAAAAACCAATTTACGAAGGGAAAAATAAATATCCTAGATTTATCTGCACCTAAAAAGAGGAGCTCAACCTATGAAGCAAAAACTAGTATAACTAAAAGTAGAAATGGATACAGCCACAGTTATAATTGAAGAATTTAACACTTCTCTCTCAATAATTGATATAACAAGTAGGTAGAAATCTCTAAGGATACTGAAGTTATATGATAGATCATATTCTGAGACATAAAATGCATTTAAATTATGTGATTAGACATAATACAGCATATGTTCTCTATGACAGAATTAAACTAGAAATTAGTAAGATAGGAATCTGGAAAATACCCAAATATGTGCAAATTAAACAATACATTTTTAAATAACCCATGGGACAATGATGAAATGACAAGAGAAAATAGAAAATAGTTTGAAGTAAGCAAAAATGAAACACACATATCAAATTTTTGTGATTAAGGTAAAGGAGTCCTTAGAAATAAATTAATAGAACTAATTACTTAAATTAGAAATAAAGGGCTCAAATCACTTGAACTTTTATTTGAAGAAACTCCCATGTGAGGAAACTTGAGAAAGGAAACCAAATTGAATTCTAAATAAGCAGAATAAAGGAAATGGTAATAATAAGAGCTGAAATTAGTGATTTATGAAACATCTAAGGAGCAGAAAAAATCCATGAAATTAAAAATTGGTTCTTTGAAAAGATCAGGAAGATTGCAAACATTAGTCCATAGTAACCAAAATAAATGTGTGACAGTGAGAGAGAGGAAAAAAAACAATTGACAGTACCAGGCAGAAAGGCATATCACTTCAGATTCTACAGACATAGAAAGGGAAATAAGGAAATACCAGGAATGACTTTTTCCAAGAAATCTGACAACTTATAATGGACCAATTTCCTGAAAAACACAAAATACCAAAATTCATTCAAGAAAAAAAATACATGACCAAAATTTCCCTTTATCTATTCAAAAGTTGAAGTCACAGTTAAAAACCTTCCCACAAAGAAAACTCCAGGTGCAGGTGGCTTTATTTATGAATGCTACCAAACAAATAAATAATACCTATTATATACTAATGTTCAAGATGATAAAAGAGGGGAAACATGTACCAACTCATTTTATGAGGCCAGCATTAACCTTGATATCAAAACCAGACAAAACCACTCTCAGAAACCTAGAGACCAATATCCTTTATGAAAAGTCCCTGAAAAATGTTTAGCAAATCAAATGCAGTAATAGTGTTTTTTAAAAAAACATAGCCAAGTCATGTGTTAGTAAGCACAATTAAAAGAATAAAGGATACAGAGCCAAACTGGATTCAATTCAATTCAAATTTCCTCGTCATGTGACCTTGGGCAAGACAAGGAATCTCTCTAAGCCTTAGTTTCCCCAACTGTATGGTAATAATGCACCTTTAGAGGATTACTGTGAGGACTAAATAAATAAAATATAGTGTATCTAACATAATTTCCGAACATGGTAGGTACATTTTTTCAAATCTACAGTTAAATTATAAGTATACTGAGATCTATACTTTAAAAAATTCCCTATGGGGCTTAGCACAATACCTTCTACAAGTAACTGACTCGTGAAAAATTGGTTAATTGAAATAGAATTTTAAAAACTGTGTTCTACTGATCTTTTAGTTGGTTTTTAATTTGTGTAGAAAATGATAATTTTTAACCTATTGAAAAAACAGGTCAGGTTCCTGAGCATAAGAAACAGAAGAAAATGGGAAAAAGAAATGATCAATTTAGGGACATAGATGAATTATGAAAATTATTTTTTTAGAAGTAGTTGAGGGGAAGAAAGAATACAGAATTAAATTTGAGTACTGGTCCCTTAGCATACCCGGATAGCATTTATTATGGAATATTATAAAGAAAAACACCAGCCTGATTATTGAGAAAGCATTCATTCTGACTAAAACAAAACAACCCCCCCCCCCCCGGCAAAACTGCAAGTAGTAATTATTGGAGAAGTATAAAGAACTTTGACTATATTTTCTGCCTGAATTATGTTTGAAGAGCTTGCCTTTATTTTGAGCCAATGGAAGAGAGAGCCACTTCATCCATAGGGCTGGTGTTCAACATTTAGAATTTGTTAGAATTGCTATCACAGCAAAAACCAGCCATTTTGTATGTTGCCATAAAAAGACTAACACTTAATTCTCACAACTGCTCTATGAAATTATTATCATCCAAAAATGATTAGACTCAGAGAAATTTAGAAAACATGCCAAGCTCATCTAATTAACAATTCTGGAGTCAAGACTCAAATTCAAGTTTCCACATATTGGGGCTTTTTGTTGATGTTGATGTTGTTATCATGTAGCTATCTATGATGTTTAATTTAGTTTAAAATTTTACAAATTATCTTTGTCTTCACAAGACCCTATTATGTATAGTTAGCTTTTATCATTTTATAGTTGACAAAACTGAGGTCAAGAGAATTTGCACTTCTCCTAAGCAACACTCGGTTGGAGAAGTAGAGTTCAAATCCAGCTTCGATCTCTCTGGCTTCAGTCTGAATAATGACAAAATTGAAGTCTAGGATCTCCCTGTTCCCAAATGCCTTTTGTTTGTGAATCTCTATAATTTCAAATGTTGTCTTTTATTCTGTTCCTGCCTGGCTTTCTCCCCACCCTCCCTTTAGCTGCCTATGAGAAAGCAGTTGTGATAACTATGAAATGATTGTGCAAATTCACTGCAACGCAGAATGAGGATTTCAGAGAGAAGGAATGGAAATGACCAAGTCGCAATATCTCATCATCTCTACCGCAGACAATGCTTCTGAGCTACTCTGTAAAATCCAGTTCTCAATGATGGATGGGATATGTGGTATTATGAAAATGTGCTAAAATAATCATTAAGAAGAAATAATTATCAGGAATCCCACACACAAATAGGTAATAATATTGGTAGTGTTTAGTCTTGAAGACAAGGATTGTGAATCTCTGCTTGATGGGACATTAAAAGAAATGAATGATGTCAAAAATCTATATCATATGGATATAAACATAATAAATTCCATTTAACTTAGATGTTTTATTATTTATTATGAAACCTTTGAAAAATGTTGTATTACAGTTTTAACTATTAAATAACAGTAGTACTTGAATTTTGACTCTGTACTTTTCTGGTAAGACTTTATATTAAAATGTTCCTATCTGAAACTTTAATAGCTTGTTAATCCAAGAGAAGAATAATTCATTGGAGGCTGCAGAAACAGCTACTGCCTTTTCAAAGCCCCAAATCCTTTAAACCTCTTTTCTTCTTCATTTTAGAAACATGAATAGCAAGACAAATCTGGCAGCCAGTTTCTGCAGGCTATTTTTCCTCTCAAAATTTTAGGTAACGCATTTCTTATAACAGTCTTTACAATAAGCAAACATATGTAGAAAAGTCAGGTGTTAAATGAAGCCATGCAAATTAGCCATCTGGATTGAAAAACATTGTCTTGCCTAATATTGAGCTCAACATATTTATAGGTTTATAAAGAATTTTTAGCCTTTGGAATATTCCAGTATATGTGACCAATCCTTATGATTCTTCAAATGGAAATTAAGCTTGAGAGTTGGGAATAAATAGTTGACAAAGCCTTCATATTTCCATCCAAATCTCAAGGCAGTTATTTTGGAAAGAAAGACTAAAATAATAGTACCTAAAATATATATTTGATAAAATATTTGATTGTTACCCAATGCTTTTTAAAATTTTTCCAGAAATGCCTAGAGCCCACCATTGTGATTCCATTTTGGTTGTGTGAACATATGTGTTTAAGATCTCTGCTGATGGTATCTGTGAGAAAGGCTGACATGATAGAAACAAATGAACATTGCCACTGATGGGCAGGGAGCTTACGCAAATCAGACAACAAAGAGATCCTACCATTTAAGGAGGAACCATAGCATGCTTTCTCCCATGGTTTGCTGGAGACTTGTCTATCCACTTGTCTGAGGATGTCACTCCAAATGTTAAGAAAGGGAAGGGAAGGGATAAGGGGAAGGAAAACAAAACAAATTGATGCCCCATCATTCACTGGTTCACAAATATCTGAAATGTTTATTCTGATATTTATGACCTTGCATGTTCTAACTCTATTTACCTTTCCAATTTGTGTTGCAACAATTCCTACTCATTTATCTTTTGTTCCAGTCAAATGGAACTCATCACTGTTCCCCACACATGCCATATGCTTTCCTCCCTAGGTGCCTCTGCTCATGAGCTTACCTTGTTCATATCTATTCCCTCTCCCTAGCAACCAATTCATTTTCACTATTTAAATTTACATAATTGACGTGTGATTTACAAGCCAGAAGATGAACTCATTTTAAATGTTTTAGTGAATTTTGACAAATTATCACTACATTCAAAATATAGAACATGTCCACATGATTTTACTCATGATCCTTACAATAAAATTCACTCTCACCTCCACACCCCTTCACATACACCCTGAAACGAAGGCAAGGACTGATCTGCTTTCTTTTTTGTTTTTCAGTACACAGGCCTCTCACTGTTGTGGCCTCTCCCATTGCGGAGCACAGGCTCCGGACGCGCAGGCTCAGTGGCCATGGCTCACGGCATGTGGGATCTTCCCGGACCGGGGCACGAACCCCATGTCCCCTGCATCGGCAGGCGGACTTTCAGCCACTGCACCACCAGGGAAGCCCTGATCTGCCTTCTAACACTAGTTTTGCCTTTTCTAGAACTCCATATAAATGCATTCATATAGTACTTACTTTTTTATATCTAGTTTCTATTGCTCAGCATAATTTTTTTTGAGATTCATCTGTGTGGTGGCATAGATCAGTGCTTCATTCTTATTTATTGCCAGGTAATAACCTATTGTATAAATATTACCAAATTTTGTTTATCCATCTGCTATTGGACATTTGGTTGTTTCCAGTTTTTGAATATTATGAATAAAACTTATGAATATACATGTGTAAGTTTCTGTGTGCATATATGCCTATTTCTCTTTGGTTAATGCCTAGGAGGATTGATCAGTAACAAGATAAGTATTTAAGTTTTTAAGAAATTGCAAAAAAATATTTCCCCACCTGGTTGTATCACTTAAACTCCTATCAGAAATGTTTAAGGTTCTCAATTACTACACATATTCATCAACACTTGATATAGTCAGTCTTTCTTATTTTAACCATTCTGATGGATGCCTAGTGGGTATGTCACTGTAGATTTTATGTGCATCTTCCTGATGACTAATAATGCTGAGCATTTTTTCATGTTTTTTTAAGCAATTAACATGTCATTTAGTGAAGTTTCTGTTCAAATCATTCATAAATTTTTACTTAACTTTTATTTTGACTTTGTTACTTTCTATGGATTCCTTAGAATTATATTATAAATGAATAAAGATAATTTTTCTGCTTCTTTTCTACCTACACACTGCATTTTTTTTCTTGTATTATTGCACTGGCTAGGGCCTCCAATACAATTTTGAATAGTAGAGAGTGGATACACTTGGCTTTTCCCATATCCTGGGTGAAAATATTTAGTCTTTCAACATTAAGTACGATGTTAGCTAGTTTGCCACAAGTTACTGTGTTGTGTTTGTTGTTTATCATCAGTGGGAGTTACATTTTGACAAAGTATTTTATGACTCTGTTGTGATAATAGTTTTGCTTTTTTGTCTATAAATATTGTGAATTACAATAATTACTTATAATGTTAAACTAACCTTGAATTCCTGGAATTGTACATTTGCCAAAAAATCTTTGAACTGTATATTTGGTCATAAGTTACTCTTTTTACATATTACTGGATTCAGTTAGCTAAAATTTTCCTAAGGAATTTTGTTCTATGTTCCTAAAGGATATTGGTCTGTACTTCAGAATTTTTTATAGCTTTATTGAGGTATAATTAACACAAAAAGTTGTAAGATATTTAAAGTGTACAACATAATTTGATATGTGTATACATTGTGAAAGAATTCCCCCCACTAAGTTAGTTAACATATCCATCACCTCACATATTTCCTCTTCTAGTTTTTATAAGAGTATGCATAAAATTGATATTTCTTCTTTGATAGAATTAAGCATTGGAGCTGCATGGGTCTGGACTTTTCTTTGTGGAAGGTGTTAAGCTACAATTTCAATTAACAGATACAAATGATTCAGGGTATTTATTTATTTAGTGTTTTGCTAGTTTGGAATTTTTCCATTCCATTTATGTTGAATTATTGACAATAATTTGTAATAGTCTCCTATTATGCCTTTAACATAGGACCTTTTTTCTGAGCTCTTTGTCTAGGGATTTATAAATTTTTATCTTTCAAAAAATAAGATTTTACGTACATTTATTTACCTCTATTTTTCTCCTTTTACTTAACTGATATGTTCATTACAAAATTTTTATCCCCTTCCTCCTGCTTACTTTGACTTTACTTGGCTCTTCTTTATTATTTTTGAGGTGCTGGTTTAGATTATTTCAGAATTTCTTTTCCATGTAATGCTATAGGCACTAACTAAAATGCATTCTTCAAATGTGAATATGTGGATTTTTTTAACCTTCATTTAATTCAATATGCCTTCTAATTTTTCTTGTAGTTTCTCCTTCAACCCATTGGTTATATGAAACAGTGAGACCAAAACAAATGTTATTTGGAACTCTGAGTAATAGATGAGATGAAAATCAAGAAAGATGGTTTTGAATTTGCCTATTAATGGAGAAAACAATGCTTTTTTAGGAAACTGTATTAAATACTCCTGATTAAAGTTACTATTTTTATTCAACATAAATTTTACATATATTTGCAGAATTTTCACGTGATATTGGGACAAGATAAATAAGAGAGGATTCCTCCTCTCAGAATGGTTTTAGTCCAGTGGGGAGAGAAAAGGCAAAATATTCATACAGGACAATGCTGTACAATAAAAATATTTGTAATTTTAAGTTTTCTAGTAGCTACAATAATACAGTAAATAAAAGTAAAATTAAGTTTAGATACATAAGGTTAAATATTATTGAAATGTCATTTCAACATGCAATCAATATAAAATTATGAGTGAGACATTTTGCTTTTTTAGCACTAAGTCTCCCAATATTCAGGGTGTTTTTGATATTTACAGCATATCATAGTTCAGACTAGTCACATTTCAAGGGCTCAATAACGGCAAGTGGCTGCTGGCTACTATATTGAACATCCCAGTAATATTGAAATATACAGAAAGTGCTAATTTAGTCCTCACAGGAATGCATCTCCATTATATTGGACACATTGCATCTTAAAAAGATTAAGTAACTGGTCCATGATCTTTCAGCAAATAAGTAAAAGAGATGTGATTTGAATCAAAATTTTTCTTACTTCAAGTTCTGTGTTATTTCATGACCCTTAATACAGCTACAGTTTCTTGTTTTCTGGCCACCTTCTAGCTGCTGACTTCTCTATATCATTATTTACAATCATGTAATCAACATTGACGCGCTCTAGAGCTACCGAACAGAGAGTTGTAGCAAAGTGCCATTCTCAATGATGTGAATAAAGATTAAGGACAGGAATGTAACGATGCTTCTCTTGACATAGCTGGGAATCAAGTTTCTATCCTTTGTATTTTCTTTACTTCCTAAAAGAAGTATACAAGTACATTGCAAAGGTATGGTAATGTGTTCTGACTGTCCTAGTCCTGAATCTATTTCCCTGCTTAGGGTTTTTAAGAATAGGTGAGAGGGACTTCCCTGGTGGCACAGTGGCTAAGAATCTGCCTGCCAATGCAGGGGACACGGGTTCGAGCCCTGGCCTGGGAGGACCCCACATGCCACAGAACAACTAAACCTGTGCGCCACAGCTATTGAGCCTGAGGTCTGGAGCCCGTGAGCCACAGCTACTGAGCCCACGTGCCACAACTACTGAAACCTGCATGCCTAGAGCCCATGCTCCGCAACAAGAGAAGCCATCGCACTGAGAAACCCGTGCACCACAATGAAGAGTAGCCCCCGCTCGCCACAACTAGAGAAAGTCCACGCACAGCAACAAAGACCCAACACAGCCGTAAATAAGTAAATAAATAAAACTGCATAACATAACAGGATAGAAAAAGAATAGTTGGGAGAATTCTACTTGGACAAGAATAATAAAATAGACTGTGTTTGGATAAAGTTATTAAAATGGGCTTGCCTATAAACCATTAGATAAAAAGTTCTTTCTTTATTGACCAAGAAACTCAGAATAGTTGACAGGTTTAAGGGTCTTGCATCTAAGCAAAGTTACCTATACATGTCCCTAGTATGGTCTAGACTTATTTTTAAGCCACTAGATCAATGTCATTTTGGGGATTAACTTTTTTCGTGAACAAAGAAATCTTAACATAGTGTGGGTGTGACATCTGTAAAACCCATGCTAAAAATGAAATGAGCTATGGAACAAATTTAGATTCACTAATCCATTCAGTCACCAATACATATATACATATTTATTAAGCATAAGTGACTTGGGTGCTGGAGTTGCTTACTGAAATCACAGGAGTTCTGCTCTCTAACTCTGTCTCTAACTACAAGTCTAATTAAATGTCTAAATCTCTCAGGGCTGTCTTCCGTCACCATAGCCTGAAACTAGGAGCCTATGGCTCATGCTCCATTGAGCACATTAGGAACAGACAAAGTGATGTTTCCACAGCAGTCCAATTAGATGTATGGATACGCACAAGCATTAGATTCCTCACAAAAATCCCATAGAGAGCTTTATTTGAGATTTCTGTTTACCAGCTCTTAGGTCTTCCCATACTCCTACTATATCTGATTCTGGGCACTATTTTTAATTCAAAAAATTTATTGAAAGATATTTTAAAACAGCTAAATAGAGTGATATGTTATATTTTTGGAGGGAGAGAGTCAATGTAGTTCTACATATTTATATATATAGTTTTACAGAGAGAGTTTTATGCAGAGAATTTTAGATATCTATAGTTTTATGTGTATATATAGAACATATACATATGTGTATATATATATATAAATATATATACATATATATTTTTTAATTTCATTGACCTATAGTTTGGGTGGAATTCCAATTCCAATTAAAATTCCAAATGTTTTGTGCTGGCATTCTTTTATAAACAAACAGTTCTTAGAACAGTTTTTTTTTAAAAAGGATTCTGTTCATAGAATAAATTTGTCCTGAACTGTCCAGTTTTGTGAGATTTGACTGTTCAGTTTTACCTTCAGGTCAGATCAAAAATTCTGGAGGAAAAAAGCTATATGAAAAGTGTTGAGTATCCCTGCTTCCTTAGGTCCTGGGGAGGGCAACTGACATGAAACAGCACTTGATGCATTACCGTTAATTTAACTCACCTCTCTGTACTAAGGCAATCCAAGTTTGCTAAGAAAACCAATTTGGGTGTTAGAAAGGGTAGGTTTAATAATTAGGCACTTATACCTTACTTTGATAATTAGAGAACTTTGCTAACCTGATAAGACTGAACTTCAGCATGTAAAATACTTTATCAAGAATGGTTCAAGATCAAGCAGCACATGTTGAAAATTGTGTCTTAAGTAAAATACTGACACATGATGCAGGCAAAGGATACGCATAATTTTGCTAATATGAAAGCAGCACTTGACTAGGTTCAGAGTGCTGCTGTTCAAGACAATGAAATAGTTACCCATGCTTGGGCAAATGTGGGTGAAATGGGGTGTGAAATGTGCTCTGCTAAAAGTCATAACTAAGAAAAATGATAAAGATGTGAACGTTGAAACGGAACAATAAGGAAGGCAAAGCTTATCAGAGCTGCTGATTATAGACACAGGTCGTGAAGCTGCAAAATAGCATTTACAGGTAGCAATCTCACATGGCGGTATCCATTCAGATATAACCAGAATCAGGCACAGTTTTATTTCTATTGCAAAGATCGTCTCTCTGCTAGTGCAAAAGTATGCTGGGAGATGACTGAATTTGCCAATAGTGAAGTGCCTGTTCTTTGCGGGTGGGGAAGGAGCAGAGAGGGCTTCTATGGGGGAGTGATGGTGGTAACCCCAGTGACCTCTTGAACAGAGAATATGGTGGCCAAGTATTGACTTTGTTTGCCATGGAGCTGAACCAAGGAAGAAAAACAACCTTAGTTAAAACTATCCTTAATAATCATAACTCCCAGTTATATTTCCTTCCTACCTGCCTCACTATCTCCAAACCAAAACAAACCTTATTAAATACTTCCTCTGTATTACACATCATTCTTGAATCTGAAGCTTCAACACTAGACAAAATAGATAGTATTTTCTCCGTCTTACAGAGCTTATATTTAAATGAGGGGACACAGACACTAAAAAATAGATAAAATACATACATATGTGAGTAACAAGAAGTAAAACTTTAAGAGAGGCAAGGGAAAGAGACTGATGGAGGGAGAGTTACCTTAGAAAAGGTCATCAGGGCAGCAGACTCCAGTAGGGTGACATCTGACACCTGAATGAAGTGAGGAGTGAGACATGATGTCTGGGGGAAGAGAGCACCAGGCAGAGAGAACATGTATGTTTGGCTTTGGTCCCACTATTGTCTACGTCAGGAATGCTTTCGTAACTTCTCTGCCTACCAATACCTTACTTATCTTTCAAAGCTGAGATAGACTAGTCTTCCCTCATTGGTAGCTTTTTCGATTTCAACCAATTGGTAGGAGTTGTTGTCATGTGCCAGGCTAATTCAGCCTTTTATTTATATTCTAGAATAGCACCTGTTTAATCACCAAATGGTAAAGTATGTACTAGAGACTGGAAACAGGAAGAATAGGAGTACCTGCCCTCCAGGAGCCAGTGAAATTACACCGCCCTCAAGGAGTTTACACGGAATTTTAATTTTCTGTGTTCCTGTCCTCCTCCCTTACAAAGCTATAAGCAACTTGAGCAGAGAGATCAGGTCTTATTCATGTTAATATTACCATATCATTATAGCAGGCCACATCTTGCAAAGTAGTTTGTAGTCTAAAAATATTAAGTGATATTAATAGAGAGTAACACCAATATTCATCCAGTAGTATCAAGAAGTTTCATGTCAGAGGTAGAGAATGGACTTGAGGACATGGGGAGGGGGAAGGGTAAGCTGCGACGAAGTGAGAGAGTGGCATGGACACATATACACTACCAAACGTAAAATAGATAGCTAGTGGAAAGCAGCCGCATAGCACAAGGAGATCTGCTTGGTGCTTTGTGACCACCTAGATGGGTGGAATAGGGAGGGAGGGAGGAAGATGCAGGAGGGAGGGGATATGGGGGTATATGTATACATATAGCTGATTCACTTTGTTATAAAGCAGAAACTAACACACCATTGTAAAGCAATTATACTCCAGTAAAGATGTTAAAAAAAAAAAGTTGCATGTCACAGTATAGTTTTAGCTAAGACGCTACTTGGAATGTGTTTCTTTCGCTTATGAAAGTAAAGTTCTCCCTTTACAGTGAAGAAGCAAAACGAGACCGAGGAGACGATGCTGGTGAGGCAGAGATCCTGCTTAAAGGAGGGAAGAGATATGGGAACATATGTATATGTATAACTGATTCACTTTGTTATAAAGCAGAAACTAACACACCATTGTAAAGCAATTATACCCCAATAAAGATGTTTTTTTTAAAAAAAAGACAGCACATAAGGCTTAGCATACGGGAAGCACTGTGAGGGGAATGAGGGGATAAGAGCTGCTACAGATATCAGTTGAAAAACTCAGTTCTTAAAGTCAGTTTTGAACAACTGCGAAAGAGGAGACCAAGAATATAAATATAATTACAGAAGGAGCTAAATCTAGTACAGACAACTGTGAAACAAGCTTTAAAGAAAAAGATGAGCAGCAAGGCTGCTAATTCTGCCTCTGCAGGATGCGTTCACTGTGTAACACTAGGGCGGACCCTTAACAATACAACACGATGTGAAGGAGACATTCTGGAGTTGTGCAACGTAGCAGGTACTACCTGCTTACCCCAGCACAGTCCAAAGCCTCAGAAACTAGGGCAGAACATGACTTCTTCCTTTGTCACCCAGGCTAAAGATATTCCCCCTTTTGTCAGAACACTTTGTAACTGGATATTAGAATTCTATTCTTTATTCAAGTTGATATATTTTAAAACACAATATAATGCCATTTGCAGCAACATGGATGGACCTAGAGATTGTCATACCGAGTGAAGTAAGTCAGACAGAGGAGAGAACAAATAGCATATATCACTTATATGTGGAATCTAAAAAATGGTACAAATGAACTTATTTACAAAACAGAAATAGAGTCACAGATGTAGAAAACCATCTTATGGTTACCAGAGGGGAAGGGGGGGAGGGATAAATTGGGAGACTGGGATTGACATATACACACTGCTATATATAAAATAGGTAACTAATACAGACCTACTGTATAGCACAGGGAACTCTACTCAATACTCTGTAATGACCTATATGGGAAAAGAATCTAAAAGAGTGGATATATGTATAACTGCTTCACTTTGCTGTACACCTGAAACTAACACAACATTGTAAATCAACTGTACTCCAATAAAATAATAATAAACCCATGAAGTTCCCTCTTTCCTCAGTGTGGTTACTGCCAATATCCACAAATAATTTTCCCATTTTTACTAAACTTCAAATTAAATACTCCCTATTATAAGTGTCATAAATTATTTCCTGGAAGAGAGAATACTTCTTTATTACTATGGCAAAGATTCTGGTGCTCTTGGTGGTGAAAAAAAGTAAAAAAACATCCCTGACGGAATGCTGTTTCAATAAAGTTTATTTCTGTCTTGTGAGCTGCATATTATCAGAAATTGAAGAATATTTGGAAATCCTTGATTTTCACTTTAGCTGGCTTGTGGCCTCCACACTCAGCCTACGTGCCATCTTTGACAACAGGCTCTAGGCTTTCTGCTGTCAGGACTTGTCCTGACATGTCCATGTCCAACTAAATGTGGCCATTTTCTCTCGCCACACTCAGGTCACACAGGCTGGGACTTGGTCCTTGCCTTCATAGAAAATGTCCTGAACTAAAGCAGAGTTTTGGTGCAGTGTTGGAAGGATAGATTTTCTTGCTGCTGTTTGTGTCTACTTGTCTTCACAACCCACTTTTCCAGGCTGAACTCTGTCTCCTTCATGGCTGAGAGCCTGAGCCTTGCTACCTTCCTTCCTAAGCCTTTGAGGTTCTCTGGTTCCTATTCTGCAGGCTGCCTGGAGCATCAGTGACTTCGGGTGTCATAAGCACCCACTCAGACTCCAAGTCTGATCCTTTTCGGTACTGGATCCTCAACTCAACCACTATCACCAACTTCCAGACTAAAAGGAAGCCTTTCCCCATCTTTCTGGTTCCTTCTCCTAATGCTGGCTCCCCTGTTACCCCTCCTGATGTCTGAGCACATCAGCTGTTGCCCGTGGCCTGGCACCAGTGGGCAATTGTGCTCTCAAATTGTTGAACCTCTTGGTGCTGTCAGGATTACCTCCAAGGCGATGCTGAACAAAGCTACTGTTGAGTGGAAAACCTTGGGTCCCTGGTGAACTAATGGATAACCAGTAAAGTTACAGAATTTTGAACTGAGTGTGCTAATCTAATCAGCTCTCTTCTGGAATCATAGATGAAAAGATGTGATTATGATACAATCTGAGTTAGGAAATTATCGTAATTTTTATTGAAATAAAAAACCAATGTGAATGTTGATTATGGAAGAAATAAAATCGCACAACTATAGAGACATTGCGTTATCATTTTCTGAGTGTGTGTAAAAAACTAGACACACTCGTCTAAGTTAAGAGACAAGCAAGATTGTTATAGCCAAACATAGTTCCAGGGTCTCCACATGTATTATATGCCTTAATCCTTATAGCCAACATATTAGGTAGACACAATTATCAGCCCACTGCAGAAATAAATTCCAGTAAGGAGAAGTTAAGTAATGTGCTTATATTTGCAGAAATGCTAAGCAGAAGGATTTGAACTCAATCAGTCAGGCTGGCTGCATGGTGTGGTCTTAACTATATTGCCCATTCTCATACTAGTGCATGCAAAGGAAAAGGCCAGGAAGGATATACTCCAGGGCACTAATAGTGTTCATTCCTGGAGAGTGGATTGGGAAGGAGGAAAGCTGAGAGAGAAATTTTACTTTTCATGATATATAATTCTCTATTATTTTCACTGATAATTTTATATAGTTCAAAAAGGAATAAGTCATTAAAATAAGCAAAGTCCTTTCCTTTCTTACTAACCTTAATGATTGGTTTTTGATAGAGTCATAAATAAATGATAATCTCAAACCTACACAAAAGTCACAAGTGCATGCAAAGACATTTTTCCCTGATACTATCGAGATTCTGTGGCTGACCTGATGCTCTACAACCCTCAAATATTTTAGTGTGTCTTCTCTAAAAACAATACATTCTCTATGTAACCAGACTAAAACCATCAAAACCGAGACATTACCATTGATACATTGCTGCTATCTAAACCTCAGTAGTCATTCAGGCTTTGTCACCTCAGTAATGTCCTTTATAGCAGAAGGATCACATTGAGACTCACAATACCTTTAAATATTATCTCTTTAGTTTCTTTCAATTTTAAACAATTCCTTGGTCTTAGTTTTTATGATCTTGACACCTTTGAAAATTACTGACCAGTTATTTTGTAGCATATCCTTCTACTTGGAATAAGCTCACGTTCTTCATGGAGTACATGGGATACTGTTTTTTTTTTATTGCATGCTACATAGTGGCAAAGTATTTTAACTTATTTAGTTATTGATGATGTTTGCTTTGATCACATGATTCATAATCAAAGACTCCATACATCTTATGGTGTCTCCCAGACTTCACTGTAAAGTTGTTCATTTTGTCCTCTGAATTAATAAGTATTTTGTGAGGAGGTACTTTGAAACTATGTAAATATCCCTATCTCATTAAACTTCCAATTTTTACACTTACCTATGTGAGCATAAAGACTCATGGATTCTTGTTTTTTTCCGTGAATTATAACCCATTAATATTGTTTATTTTGATTTTAAATTGTTCCACATTTGGCCTGTGGGAGCCACTGCAAGCTGGCTCCTATATTCTTTTGACAAGTCTTCATCACTTTCTGAGTACTTCTTTACTTTATAGCCTAAGATGTTCTGGGTTCATCTTCTTTTTCCTCCTGTCACAGACATGCTTCTTTCTATCAAGAAGTAGCACTAGATGCACCTGTTCTTTTTCAGGCAAAATATATGGATTTTTTTCTGAAAAACTTATGGAATCAAATTCTGAATGGAAGTTAAAACTGAAATGATAATCCAAGTTTAGTCTTTCAAAGACAAGTCTAAAGCAGACTGAGTAGAGTGCAATTTAGATTCACTCCAATTTAGATTCTACTCCAGACTGAGTAGAGTGCAATTTAGATTCTCGGAATCCCCTTTTGGAAAAGTGTTAGTTTTCTTCTCCTTCATTATCACCAAGACTTTTGGTTTCTCAGAACTCCTGACCTATAGTCACTGCTATTTCAGATCTCAGGACCCCAGGGGAAACTGTTGGGCTAAAACAAAACTAAAGTAACGATTCCCAAAGGTGAGAGGATGGAACACAGATGTATTTAGTCACTGTCCCCACCTTTGATCTAACCAAAAGACACTGGCTTCCTATGTATGTGCTTAAATATGACCTCAGGGCAGAAATGCCCAGGTTGGAAAGTAGATTTTCCTTTCTTTGGACTTACAGCAAAATCAATAAATGACATTGGATAAAAATTCTCAGTTCTAAAATGTATCATAGTCTGAATTATAAATAGACAAGTAATCATTGAGTAGCTTTCTAAAAATAGAAGAATTACCAAACACCAAAAAATTCTGAGTGTTAGCTCAGTTGATTCTAATGCATAATAAATCTGTAAGATATCACTATTATTTTATAAGCTATCCTATAATTAGATATACTTTATCTATATTAAAGATTCTGCAGTCTGAGTAATAATAGATAAAATATATATTCATATATATTATCTCATATTCTCCCTGAGAAACCTGGTGTGACAAGTATTATCAGTCTCATATGACAAACGTAGACGTGGAATCTCAAAGAGTTTAAGAGATTTGGCCCTGATTGATTGCCAAGCTGCTAACTGGTAATGCAGCATCTTCTAATTCCAAATTGTTACTTCTCTTATAATGATCTCTACATATCCACTCCCCAACCTTTACCTTTGCCCAGTCAGCATTTCTTACTATTTTTCTTAAATCAGTTTTAGGTTTACAACAAAATTAAGAGGAAAATACAGCCATTCCCCTATACTTTCTGCCACCACACATGCATAGACTCCTCCATTCTTAATATCCCCCAATTCCCTCTTGGTGTTGTACATTCAATGGGTTTTCTCCACAGTTTGTCTTTTCCAAAACATCATATAGTTGGACTCATACAGTATAGCCTTCTCAGATTGGCTTCTTTCGTTTAGTAATATGCATTAAATTGCTTCATGTCTTTTTTTAAAAAAATATCAAACTATGATTTATTTCTACGTAAAAACAGATAGGCACGCAGTAACCACTAAATAAATGCTAGCTGACTTGAATGAATTACCACTCTGGAAAACCGACCACCCTAAATTTAATCCTGCAAGTCTTTCTGTAAATTGATAGCTCATTCATTTTTCAGCACTGATTAATATTTCACTGTCTGAATGTTCCACAGTTTATTTACCCATTTACCTACTAAAGGGCATGTTGGTTGCTTCCAGGTTTTGTCGATCATGAATAAAGCTTTTATAAACATCTGTGTGAAGGTTTAGTGTGGACATCAATTTTCAGCTCCTTTTCTTTTTTTTTTTTTTTTGGCAGTACACAGGCCTCTCACTGTTGTGGCCTCTCCTGTTGCAGAGCATAGGCTCTGGACGCACAGGCTCAGAGGCCATGGCTCATGGGCCCAGCCGCTCCGCGGCATGTGGGATCTTCCTGGACCGGGGCACGAACCCATGTCCCCTGCATCAACAGGCGGACTCTCAACCACTGTGCCACCAGGGAAGCCCTTCAGCTCCTTTGAGCAAATATCAAGGAGCACTATTGTCCGATCATAAGGCAAGAGAATATTTAATTTTGTAAGAAACCACCAAACTCTTCCAAAGTGGCTGCACCACTTTGCATTCCTCTAGCAGTGGTTGAGAGTTTGTTGCTCCACGTCATCACCAGCATTTGGTGTTGACAGTGTTCTAGATTTTGGCCATTCTGATGGCCATACACAATCACTTTTGAGGAAATCATTTTAACCTTTTAGTTGGGTTCAGTTGACCAGATTTGACACACATGTCACCCGAAACTGATCAAAGTGATATTAAAGCATTAAAAGAATGACATTTTTTAAAATAAATGTGCAATTTTTTTCCTAAAACAAGTAGAATCAGTAGGCCCATGATTGTTTCATACACAATAAAATATGCTTTTATCTCATGGGGCTTTTTAGTCATAAAAAGTGAAGAATTCTGTTTCGTGGAGATTCTACTAGCAAAAGAGGAATGAAAAGTCATGATCCATTGAAAAAAAACGGAAAATTAATAATATGATGATTTCTAATAGGAGTCGTTGTGGCAGATAAGATTCTGCAGACAGAGAAAGCAGAGGTTTAACTAGTCATGACATTAGGTGTTGATTATTTGTTTATTCTAAGTGCTGTTTCAGCTTCTGTTATATCAACCACTGTCACAGCTGTCGTAAGAAAGCACTTAATTTATAGAGTCAGGAACCAATGGGGAACTCAAAAGCTGTGTTTTGTTTTGGAAATTTTGACTATTTGGGCAGATAATACAAAATGTTTCTATCAACCAATGAGTTAAAATGTCATATAATTGCCTCTTTGGCCACGTTAGGCCCAAGACAGGAGAGAAACAAGACTTCATAGCCTTTTTTTTTAAAATTAAGTGATTTCTTCACTGCATTCCCAAATATTCAAGAAGCCAAAAGATATATTTTCAGCATTTGCTTTCTCCAAATTGTATTTTCTGTAGAAGCAAGACAAATGAAAGACATGTTTTTTAACTATCCCATGCTGTTCAGAGCACCACAGTTTGTAAATTTTTAAGTGGAAATGGAAATTGCTTTTATTTCCCTGATTTTTATTTGCAAGTTTCATGCCCCAAACCAGTGTGCCTTCTGATCAAAAGTGACAGCTAGAAGTAGCAACCCATTTAAGAGTGACATATTGTGTTACACACAGCACATCTCTAGTTTAGGGAATTAAAGAACAAAAAATATTCAAACAGAGTAGGGAAAACTACCATTTATCTTGATTTTTTTTCCCTTTGTCCCTTTCCTGAATATTCTACCTCAGTTTTGCCAAACTTTCCCCTGACAAAAATAAAGTGAAGGAAACCACACAAAAGATTAGAGGAAGTAGAAAAATTCTCAAAGGGATAACTGATGTGTGTTTGCATCTGTAAAAAACCAATTGCTTTGAATTTAATTTCTTTACACAGAGCTACAGAGGTATCACTTATGAAACTTGAAATTATATCAAATACTGCTGACCAGCTCAGTTGACATACTTGTTTGACTACATTTGATTTCTAAATCTATATTCAAATATATCATTCCTTCATTTACATGAGGAAGAAAAGAAGATTCACCCTCCTCTATTTTTGTTGTATTTTAAATTAGTTTTTTAGGGGATATTTTGTTTCTTCATAATTAAATGCATGCAGGAAAAAAAAAACCTTGCTCTTATCTTGGAACACTAGAATAATGCAATTTTGTTTTGTGCATATAAAATGAGTTTTAACAGGGTATCTAACACTGCATTCTGCTGAAATAAGTCTGAGACAAATATGTGGATATAGGTGATGTTTTGGGGAAGGTAATCCCAGGAAGCCAAACTGATAGATGAGGAAAGTAAATGCAGAAGGGAAAGCAAACAGAAGGCTGCATAAGTGAGTTGGCCATCACTATGGACAGTTAGTACTCTCCCACAGTTGTCTCTGGCAAGTCTTATAAAATGTATCTTAGAACTGTCTACCCAGGTGATGAAAGGCAAAAGCCTTTGACCATCAGTTCCTGTACAACTTATCCAGGTTGGTTCACGAAGAGTTAATTACCCTGGACTTCCTGGGTACATATGCATGAGTGCTGATCAGGATGCTGCAGGGGTTCATATACAATGGTATCAAAGAAGTACCATAGCAGAAATCAAGTAGTAATCAGTGTGTTCTGGGGTAAGGATCTGCTTATTGGTCGGTACAATACAACCTTTCTTGCAGTTTGCCAGAGGCTCTACTCAGCATCTTATACACAATAAATAAGATTAGTACCATCAGATCTGCTGGGTCATATGGCCTGGTAACAGAGAAACCTTCCCCACAGTCTGGACCTGTGACTTGGATCTGGAATTACAAAGCAGCTGCTTTCTCTGGACCCCACTTTAGACTAGTAGAGTTCCCAAGTCACCCATTAATATAAAAGTCTGCCAAACCTGGCCTATGGGCCAAATCCAATCTGCCACTTCAAAAACAAATACTATTAGAAGAGCAGCACAACCAATGTTTATGTACCATCTATTGCTACTTCTGTGCTATAGACAGCAGAGTTGAGTAGTGGCAACAGAAACCACTTGGTCTGCAAAGCTTAAATACTAATCTTACTTTTCATAGAAAAAGTGTGTTAACTTCTAGAATAATAAATGGGAGAGATGGAAATTTTCCTAAGTGTAGGATATGATGTCTCCAAAATTGGAAAAAAACCCACAAACCATCGAGTGAAGTGCCTTACATTAGGGCAATTCTATTAAATCCTTTTAATTTATTTAACTGATTTTAAATACAGTTGACCCTTGAACACCACAAGTTTGAACTGTGGGGGTCCACTTACACACGGATTTTTCCCAATAAATATGTACTACAATACTACACAATCTGTGGCTAGTTGAATCTGTGGATGTGGAAAGGTGGATACAAAGGGCCAACTGTAAAATTATAGATAGATTTTCAATGATGAGGAGGGCCAACTCCCCTAACCCCCACGTTGTTCAAGAGTCAATTGTATAATCTTAAATGCAGATGTAGTAGATGAGGATCTCCTTGAAAGATGACCTAGAAGCTACCTGAATCTCAGAGTTCACTGAATTTGTAGATGGCTGACTTGATCCTGATACTCCTTTATTCAATGTTTCCATATTAGTTAACAAACTCCAGCCAATTCATAATACATATAATAACCACCTCGCCCATATTGTTCAAGGGCCACACCATTGTTTTGCATCACTTCACAATCCATGGATGAGAATCACCATAACTGTGATGCTATCAAGTATCAGGGGATTTCATCATCCCACTTACCATCAAGAACTATGTCCACATCGCTGTCTGACCTGTGAGTGATCCAGCTCTATAATCCCACCCTAAAGGTCTGCTTAGTAGGGTCACTTGGGGCATAAACTAAATTAGTCTAAGCCTGGGTTCTCTGAAGGCAGAGCTGGAAACAAAGATTTACATGCAGATCACTAACTTTGAAATATGACCCCAAGGAGCAGGAGTGACAAACTTGTGACCTGAAGCACAAAAGTGGATAAAAATCCATACAAAACAGGCATTACTGAGCTGACCACTGCTACAAGAAAATGGTGCTTAGCTACACAGCCCCATGGAACTTCCTGAGGATATTTTTGAAATCTGTTTGGGGCATTAAATTTTAAAAATATATCAGTCATAAGTGAGTACTGAGCCATTTCCATAGGCATTTAACAACATAACTGAAGTCTCAGAGCAGGACATGAGGGGTTAACTGCATGGGTCCAAAGCAACAGGACGGCAGGTTGCACCTGTGTGAAGCCAGTAACCCATCAGTGGCTTAAAGGGAGAGTTGATGAGCCAAATAGGAGATGCCCAATACATTATTTACTAATTTTGAATTTACCTGTTTTTGATTTTTGATAAAAATGGCTAAAACCAACACAACAGCTATATATTAAATATACAGTTGGCTCTTCATATCAGCAGGTTGTACATATGCAGATTCAACTAACCTCAGATGGAAAACATTGTGAAAAAAATTCAAGAAATTTCAAAAAAGCAAAACTTGAATATGCCATGTACCTGGAATTTATTTACATATGTAGTAGGTTATATGCAAATACTATGCCATTTTTTATAAGGGGTTGAGCATCCATGGATTTCATTATCTGTGGGAGTCATGGAACCAATCCCCCATGGATATGTAGGAAAAAATGTATTTAAAGTTCTGACAATCCAGCTTCTGGATTACAAAGATGTAATCCAAAAAAAAGCCCCAAAACAAAAAAAACACACAAGTGATTCCAATACAAATAACAATCATAAATTCTGGAAAAATTAAGTGAGCAAAAGCAGGGAGGGGACCTGCTTTGAAAGGGAGTCAAATTAGAGGGAGCAATGGAATGTTTTATACTTTTGTAACTGGACAAAGGAACTGAATAGACATTTTTCTCGAAGATGGCATACAAACGGCCAATGGGTACATAAAAGGTGCTCAACATCTCTAATTAAACAAATGAAAATCAAAACCACAATGAGATAACACCTCTTATCGGTTAGAATGGCTATCAGCAACAAGACAAGAGATAACAAATGCTGGTGAGGACTTGGAGAAAGAGAAACCTCTGTGCACTGTTGGAGGGAATGTAAATTGGTACAGGCAAGATGGAGAACTGTATGGAGTTTCCTCAAAAACATTAAAAAAAAAAAAGGAACTACCATGTAATCCAGCGACTCCAATTCTAGGTATTCATCTGAAGGAAAAGAAAAGGTATCTGCACCCACATGTTCATCATAGCATTATTTACAATAGATAAGACATGAAAACAACCTAAGTGTTCATCAATGGATGAATGGATAAAGAAAATGTGATACAGAGGAGGAACAAAGATGGCAGAGTAGAAGGACATGCTCTCACTCCCTCTTGTGAGAACACCAGAATCACGGCTAGCTGCTGGACAATCATTGACAGAAGACACTGGAACTCACCAAAAAAGATACCCCACATCCAAAGACAAAGGTGAATCCACAATGAGACGGTAGGAGGGGTGCAATCACAGTAAAAACAAGTCCCATAATTGCTGGGTGGGTGAATCACAGACTGGAGAACACTTGTACCACAGAAGTCCACCCACTGGAGTGAAGGTTGTGAGCCCCACGTCAGGCTTCCCAACCTGGGGGTCCGGCAACGGGAGGAGGAATTCCTAGAGAATCAGACTTTGAAGGCTAGTGGGATTTGACTGCAGGACTTCAACAGGACTAAGGGACACAGAGACTCCACTCTTGGAGGGCACACACAAAGTAGTGTGTGCATGAGGACAAGGGGAAAGGAGCAGTGACCCCAGGGGAGACTGAACCAGACCTAACTGCTAGCGCTGGAGGGCCCCCTGCAGAGGCTGGAGGTGGCTGTGGCTCACCATGGAGACAAGGACACTGGCAGTAGAAGTTCTGGGAAGTAATCCTTAGTGAGAGCCCTCCCAGAGTCTGTCATTAGACCCACCAAAGGGCCCAGGTAGGCACCACTGTTGAGTTGCCTCAGGCCAAAAAACAAACAGGGAGGGAACCCAGCCCCACCCATCATCAGTCAAGTAGATTAAGGTTTTACTGAGCTCTGCCCACCAGAACAGGCAGCTCTACCCCCCACCTGTCCCTCCCATCAGGAAACTTGCACAAGCCTCTTAGATAGCCTCATCCACCAGAGGGCAGAGAGCAGAAGCAAGAACTACAATCCTGCAGCCTGTGGAACAAAAACCACATTCACAGAAAGGTAGACAAGATAAAAAGTCAGAGAGCTATGTACCAGATGAAGGAACAAGATAAAACCCCAGAAAAACAACTAAATGAAGTGGAGATTGACTACCTTCCAGAAAAAGAATTCAGAATAAAGATAGTGAAGATGATCCAGGACCTTGGAAGAAGAACAAGAAGAACGGAGGCAAAGATCGAGAAGATGCAAGAAATGTTTAACAAAGACTTGGAAAAATTAAAGAACAAACAAACAGAGATAAAGAATGCAATAACTGAAATGAAAACTCCACTAGAAGGAATCAATAGCAGAATAACTGAGGCAGAAGAACGGATAAGTGACCTGGAAGACAGAATGGTGGAATTCACTGCCACGGAAGAGAATAAAGAAAAAAGAATGAAAAGAAATGAAGACAGCCTAAGAAAAATCTGGGACAACATGATGCAACAACGTTCACATTATAGGAGTCCCAGGAGGAGAAGAGAGAGAGAAAGGACCAGAGAAAATATGTGAAGAGATTACAGTTCAAAACTTCCCTAATATGGGAAAGGAAATAGCCACCCAAGGCCAGCAAGCGCAGCGAGTCCCACACAGGATAAACCCAAGGAGAAACATGCCAAGACACATAGTAATCAAACTGGCAAAAATTAAACACAAAGAAAAATTATTGAAAGCAGCAAGGGAAAAATGAGAAATAACATACAAGGGAACTCCCATAAGGTTAACAGCTGATTTCTCAGCAGAAACTCTACAAGCCAGAAGGGAGTGGCATGATATACTTAAAGTGAGGAAAGGGAAGAACCTACAACCAACATTACTCTACCCAGCAAGGATCTCATTCAGATTTGATGGAGAAATCAAAAGCTTTACAAACAAGCAAAAGCTAAGAGAATTCAGCATCACCAAACCAGCTCTACAACAAATGCTAAAGGAACTTCTTTAAGTGGGAAATACAAGAGAAGAAAAGGACCTACAAAAACAAACCCAAAACAATTAAGAAAATGGTTTTAGGAACATACATATCAATAATTACCTTACGTGAATGGATTAAAAGCTCCAACCAAAAGACACAGGCTTGCTGAATGGATACAAAAACAAGACCCATATATATGCTGTCTACAAAAACGCACTTCAGACCTAGGGACACATACAGACTGAAAGTGAGGGGACGGAAAAAGTATTCCATGCAAATGGAAATCAAAAGAAAGCTGGAGTAGCAATACTCATATCAGATAAAATAGACTTTAAAATAAAGAATGTTACAAGAGAAAAGGAAGGACACTTGGGAAGGACACTTAATGATCAAGGGAAAAATCCAACAAGAAGATATAACAATTATAAATATATATGCACCTGACATAGGATCACCTTAATACCCAAGGCAAGTGCTAACAGCTCTAAAAGAGGAAATTGACAGTAACACAATAATATTATAATATTATATTATAATAATAATAAACACCCCACTTACACCAACGAACAGATCATCCAAAATGAAAATAAATAAGGAAACAGAAGCTTTAAATGACACAATAGACCACATAGATTTAATTGATACTTATAAGACATTCCATCCAAAAACAGCAGATTACACTTTCTACTCAAGTGCACTCGGAACATTCTCCAGGATAGATCACATCCTGGGTCACAAATCAAGACTCAGTAAATTTAAGAAAAGAGAAATCATATCAAGCATCTTTTCTGACCACAACACTATGAGATTAGCAATAAACTACAGGGGAAAAAAATGTAAAAAACACAAACACATGGAGGCTAAACAATATGTCACTAAATAGCCAAGAGATCACTGAAGAAATCAAAGAGGAAATCAAAAAATACCTAGAGACAAAGACAAGGAAAACAAGATGATCCAAAATGTATGGGATGCAGCAAAAGTGGTTCTAAGAAGGAAGTTTATAGCTATACAAGCCTACCTCAAGAAACAAGAAATATCTCAAACAAACAATCTAAACTTACACCTAAAGGAACTAGAGAAAGAAGAACAACCAAACCCAAAGTTAGCAGAAGGAAAGAAATCATAAAGATCAGAGCAGAAATAAATGAAATAGAAACAAAGAAAACAATAGCAAAGATCAATAAAACTAAAAGCTGGTTCTTTGAGAAGGTAAACAAAATTGATAAACCATCAAGCATACTCATCAAGAAAAAGAGGGAGAGGCCTCAAATCAATAAAATTAGAAATGAAAAAGGAGAAGTTACAAGAGACACAACAGAACACAAAGCATCCTAAGAGACTACTACAAGCAACCCTATGCCAATAAAATGGACAACCTGGAAGAAATGGACAAATTCTTACAAAGGTTATATAACCTTCCAAGATTGAATTAGGAAGAAATAGAAAATATGAACAGACCAATCACAAGTAATGAAATTGAAACTGTGATTAAAAATCTTCCAAGAAACAAAAGTCCAGGACCAGATGGCTTCACAGGTGAATTGTATGAAACATTTAGAGAAGAGCTAACACCCATCCTTCGCAAAGTCTTTCAAAACACTGCAGAGGAAGGAACACTCCCAAACTCATTCTATGAGGCCACCATCTCCCTGATACCAAAACCAGACAAAGATACTACAAAAAAAGAAAATTACAGACCAATATCACTGATGAATATAGATACAAAAATCCTCAACAAAATACTAGGAAACAGAAGCCAACAACACATTAAAAGGATCATACACCATGATCAAGTGGGATTTACCCCACAGATACAAGGATTCTTTAATATAGGGAAATCAATCAATGTGATACACCATATTAACAAATTAAAGAATAAAAACCATATGATCATCTCAATAGATGGAGAAAAAGCTTTTGACAAAATTCAACACCCATGTATGATAAAAACTCTCCAGAAAGTGGGCATAGAGGGAACCTACCTCAACATCATAAAGGACACATATGACAAACCCATAGGAAACATCATTCTCAATGGTGAAAAATTGAAAGCATTTCCTCTAAGATCAGGAACGAGACAAGGATGTCCACTCTCACCACTATTATTCAACACAGTTTTGGAAGTCCTAGCCACGGCAATCAGAGAAGAAAAAGAAATAAAAGGAATATAAATTGGAAAAGAAGAAGTAAAATTGTCACCGTTTGCAGATGACATGATACTATACATAGAGAATCCTAAAAATGCCACCAGAAAACTACTAGAGCTAATCAATGAATTTGGTAAAGTTGCAGGATACAAGATTAATGCACAGAAATCTCTTGCATTCCTATACACTAATGATGAAAAATCTGAAAGAGAAAGTAAGGAAACACTCCCATTTACCATTGCAACAAAAAGAATAAAATACCTAGGAATAAACCTACCTAGAGAGACAAAAGACCTGTATGTAGAAAACTATAAGACACTGATGAATGAAATTAAAGATGATACCAACAATTGGAGAGATATACCATGTTTTTGGATTGGAAGAATCAATATTGTGAAAATGACTATACTACCCAAAGCAATCTACAGATTCAATGCAATCCCTATCTAATTACCAATGGCATTTTTTACAGAACTAGAACAAAAAAATCTTAAAATTTGTATGGAGACACAAAAGACCCCTAATAGCCAAAACTGTCTTGCAGGAAAAAAAAACGGAGCTGCAGGAATCAGAATACCTGACTTCAGACTATACAACAACACTACAGTAATTAAGAAAATATGGTACTGGCACAAAAACAGAAACATAGATCAATGGAACAAGATAGAAAGCCGAGAGATAAACCCACGCACCTATGGTGAACTAATCTATGACAAAGGAGGCAAGGACATACAATGGAGAAAAGACAACCTCTTCAATAAGTGGTGCTGGGAAAACTGGACAGCTACATGTAAAAGAATGAATTAGAACACTCCCTAACACCATATCCAAAGTAAACTCAAAATGGATTAGAGACCTAAATGTAAGACTGGACACTATAAAACTCTTAGAGGGAAACATAGGAAGAACTCTCTTTGACATAAATCACAGCAGGATCTTTTTTGATACACCTCCTACAGTAATGGAAATAAAAACAAAAATAAACAAATGATATCTATTGAAACTTAAAACCTTCTGCACAGCAAAGGAAACCATAAACAAGATGAAAAGACAATGCTCAGAATGGGAGAAAATATTTGCAAATGAAACAATGGACAAAGGATTAATCTCCAAAATATATAAACAGCTCATGCAGCTCAATATTAAAGAAACAAACAACCCAATCCAAAAATGGGCAGAAGACCTAGATAGACATTTCTCCAAAGAAGAAATCCAGATGGCCAAGAGGTACATGAAAAGCTGCTCAACATCACTAATTGTTAGAGAAATGCAAATCAGAATTACAACAAGTTATAACCTCACACCATTTAGAATGGGCATCATCAGAAAATCTACAAACAACAAAAGCTACAGAGGGTGTGGAGGAAAGGGAACCCTCTTGCACTGTTGGTGGGAATATAAATTGATACAGCCACTATGGAGAACAGTATAGAGGTTCCTTAAGAAACTAAAAATAGAACTACCGTATGATCCAGCAGTCCCACTACTTGGCATATACCCAGAGAAAACCATGATTCAAAAAGACGCATGCACCCCAATATTCACTGCAGCACTATTTACAATAGCCAGGTCATGGAAGCAACCTAAATGGCCATTGACACATGAATGGATAAAGAAGATGTGGTACATATATACAATGGCATATTATTCAGCCATAAAAAGGAACCAAATTGGGTTATTTGTTGAGACGTGGATGGATCTAGAGACTGTCATACAGGGTAAAGTAAGTCAGAAAGAGAAAAACAAATATCGTATATTAACGCATGTATGTGGAACCTAGAAAAATGGTACAGATGAACCGGTTTGCAGGGCAGAAGTTGAGACACAGATGTAGAGAACAAACATATGGACACCAAGGGGGCGAAGCCATGGAGGGGGGTGGGGATGGTCGTCTGATGAATTGGGTGATTGGGATTGACATGTATACACTGATGTGTATAAAATTGATGACTAATAACCTGCTGTATAAAAAAATAAATAAAATATTCAAAAAAAAGAAAAACAAAATGTGATACACACACATATTACTCAGCCATAAAAAAGAAGAAAATCCTATTATTTCAGATGACATGGATGGACCTGGAAGGCATTATTTTAAGGGAAATAAGTCAGAGAAAGACAAATACTGCACAGCATCACTTACATGAAGAAACTTTTAAAGAAAAGAGTCAAACTCATAGAAACAGAGTAGAGAAGTGGTTGCTGGAAGCAGGGGGTGGGGGGAATAGGGAGAGGCTGGTAAAAAGATATAAACTTTCAGGTACAGGATTAGTGGTCTGAGGATCTAACATGAAACATGGCAACTATACTTGATGGCACTGTATCATATACAATCGACTCATGAACAACACAAGTTTGAACTGCCTGGGTCCACTTACATATAGATTTTCTACAGTAGTAAGCACCACAGTACTACACAAACTGTGGATGGTTGAAATTTAGGATCCAGAGGAAATGAGGATCTGGAGGGCTGACTATAAGTTATACTGGGATTTTTGACTGTGCAGAGGGTTTGTGTCCTTAACCCTGGCATTGTTCAATGGTCAAGTGGAACTGAAATTTGCTAAGAGTGAAGTAAATGTTCTCACTAAAACAAACAAACAAACAAAACTGAAAACAAAATGTGAGACCATGGATGTGATGATGTTAATTAACTAGATGGTGGGAATCCTCTCACAGTGTATTAACAAAAATTTTTAGAGGAAGCAATGTAATGTTTTACTTATTTATTTAACTTATTTATTTTTAGCTGTGTTGGGTGTTCATTGCTGTGTGCAGGCTTTCTCTATTTGCGGCAAGTGGGGGCTACTCTTCCTTGCAGTGACCGGGCTTCTCATTGCAGTGGCTTGTCTTGTTGTGGAGCAAGGGCTCTAGGCACATTAGTTTCAGTAGTTGTTGCATGCGGGCTCAGTAGTTGTGGCTCAGAGGCTCTAGAGTGCAGACTCAGTAGTTGTGGTGCATGGGCTTAGCTGCTCAGCAGCATGTGGGATCTTCCCGGCCCAGAGATCAAACCCATGTCCCCTGAATTGGCAGGTGGATTCTCAACCACTGCGCCACCAGGGAAGCCCTGTAATGTTTCATATTTGTGTAATTTTGCTGTGAGGGCAGCTCCAGTTGTTATAGGGATGCAGTGTCTAAAACTCTAATAGGAAGCTCACTGTCTTTCAGGTTAGAGAATCCACAGATGAAAGGTTGGAGAAAACGAAACCGTTGAGAAGTGAAGTAAGTCAGACAGAGAAAGACATATTCTGTATAATATCACTTATATGTGGCATCTGAAAAATACAACCATCTAGTAAATATAACAAAAAAGAAACAAACTAGTGGTTACCAGTGGGGAGAAGGAAAGGGGGAGGTGCAATATATGGTTAGAGAATTAAGAGATATAAACTATTAGGTATGAAATAAGCTATAAGGATATACTGCACAACACAGGGAATATAATCATTATTTTATAATTATAAATGGACTATAGTCTAAAAATTGTGAATCACTGTATTGTACACCTGTAACATATAATACTGTACATCGACTATACTTCAATGAAAAAAAATAACAGACAAAAGTTAATAAATACAAAAAAAATTAAATTGTGAAAGAAAAGAAATAATAATAGGAATAAAAATGGAGCTATAGCTCCATACATTGCATAGATTGAAAGACAGGATATTTCTAAGACATTTGGAAATGTGAATGCTAACAGGCTATTTGATGATATGAAGAAATTATTTTTAAATTTTTGTGATGTAATAATGGTACTGTGATTTAAAATAATGGAACTTTTTTTAGAGATACATACTGAAATATTTATAAGTAAAATAATATGATGTCAGTTTTGCTTCAAAGTAATATTAAGAGGGGATGTGACTAGGGTGTGAATAAAGCCTAACTGGCTGTGAGTTAATAATTGTTAGGACAAAATGATGGGGGTTCATTATACTATCTTGTCTCTTTCATATATGTTCAAAATGCTCCAAAATAAAACTTAAAAAAAAAAAAAGAGTGAAGAGAGGAACTTTAGAAGGGAGAGTACCAGGGAATTTCAAATATAAAACCATAAATTGTAAAATTTCTAAAATAAAATGTGATGGAATAAAATCTTTTTGACTTTGGTTTAAGCAAATATTTCTTAACTACAACACTAAAAGTATTAAAAGAAAAAACAATAAATCTGACCTACCAAGAAAATCCATTTTGTTCTTTGAAGGATGATGTTGAGAACAAAACTCCAAGCCATAGACTGAGAGAAAATATTTGCAAATCACATATCTGATAAAGGATCTGCATCTAGAATATACAGTCTCAAAATTCAATAAGATAATTCAAGAGAAAAAAAGGGCAATGGTTTGAATACTCAGAGAAGCTATATGAATGGCAAATTAAAAAAAGGAAGTAATGTTAAACATCAGTTATTAGGGAAAATGAAAACCACAATGAGATTTTACTACATACCAAGTAGGATGTCTACTATTTTTTAAAAGGACCAAACCAAGCAGCAGCTGTGCGATGCTTCTCCAGTTGCAGACCATTCAGAAGAGGACTTGGAGGAATGGCGGAGCAAAAGATGGAAAAAAGCCTTGGTCTCTTAACCACCATGTGGAAGCGTATCTCTTGACACTTAATGCTGTGTGGCTGACAGGGTCTTGGTGCTCTGACCGGGTGTCAGGCCTGTGCCTCTGAGGTGGGAGAGCTGAGTTCAGGACATTGGTCCACCAGAGACTTCCCAGCTCCACGTAATATCAAACGGCGAAAGCTCTCCAGAGATCTCCGTCTCAACGCTAAGACCCACCTCCACTCAGCAACCAGCAAGCTACAGTGCTGGACACCCTATGCCAAACAACTAGCAAGACAGGAACAAAACCCCACCCATTAGCAGAGAGGCTGCCTAAAATCATAATTAGGTAACAGATACCCCAAAACACGCCACGGGACACAGTCTTGCCCACCAGAAAGACAAGGTCCAGCCTCATCCACCAGAACACAGGCACTAGTCCCGTCCGCCAGGAAGCCTACACAACCCACTGAACCAAACTTACCCACTAGGGGCAGACACACACACAAAAAAAACAGGAACGACGAACCTGCAGCCTGCTAAAATGAGACCCCAAACACAGTAAGTTAAGCAAAATGAGAAGACAGAGAAACACAGCAGATGAAGGAGCAAGGTAAAAATCCACGAGACCAAACAAATGAAGAGGAAATAGGCAGTCTACCTGAAAAAGAATTCAGAATAATGATAGTAAAGATGATCCAAAATCTTTGAAATAGAATGGAGAAAACACAAGCAACATTTAACAAGGACCTAGAAGAACTAAAGAGCAAACAAACAATGATGAACACCACAATAAATGAAGTTAAAAATTCTCTAGAAGGAAACAATAGCAGAATAACTGAGGCATAAGAACTGATAAGCGACCTGGAAAATAAAATAGTGGAAATAACTACTGCAGAGCAGAATAAAGAAAAAAGAATGAAAATAATTGAGGACAGTCTCAGAGACTTCTGGGACAGTAAACACACCAACATTCAAATTATATGTGTCCCAGAAGAAGAAGAGAAAAAGAAAGGGATTGAGAAAATATCTGCAGAGATTACAGTTGACAACTTCCCTAATATGGGAAAGGAAATAGTTAATCAAGTCCAGGAAGCGCAGAGAGCCCCATACAGGATAAACCCAAGAAGAAACACGCCAAGACACATATTAAACAAACTATCAAAAATTCAATACAAAAATAAAATATTAAAAGTAGCAAGGGGAAAAAAACCAAAAAACATACAAGGGAATCCCCATAAGGTTAAACAGCTGACCTTTCAGCAGAAACTCTGCAAGCCAGAAGGAAGTGGCAGGACATATCTAAAGTGATGAAAGGGACAAACCTACAACCAAGATTACTCTACCCAGCAAGGATCTCATTCAGATTCGACGGAGAAATTAAAACCTTTAAAGACAAGCAAAAGCTAAGAGAATTCAGCACCACCAAACCAGGTTTACAACAAATGCTAAAGGAAATTCTCTAGGCAGAAAACACAAGAGAAAAAAAAGATCAACAATAACAAACCCAAAACAATTTAAAAAATGGTAACATGAACATACATATCGATAATTACCTTAAATGTAGAGGGATTAAATGCTCCAACCAAAAGACACAGATTGGTTGAATGGATACAAAAACAAGACCCGTATATATGCTGTCTACAAGAGACCCACTTCAGACCTAGGGACACATACAGACTGAAAGTGAGGGGATGGAAAAAAGGTATTCCATGCAAATGGAAATCAAAAGAAAGCTGGAGGGCTTCCCTGGTGGCGCAGTGGTTGAGAGTCCACCTGCAGATGCAGGGGACACGGGTTCATGCCCCGGTCTGGGAAGATCCCACATGCCGCAGAGTGGCTGGGCCCATCAGCCATGGCTGCTGAGCCTGCGCATACGGAGCCTGTGTTCTGCAACGGGAGAGGCCACAACAGTGAGAGGACCGCGTACCACAAAAAAAAAAAGAAAGCTGGAGTAGCAATTCTCATATCAGACAAAATAGACTTTAAAATAAAGACTATTTTAAGACACAAAGAAGGGCACTACATAATGATCAAGGGATCAATGCAACAAGAAGATTTAACAATTATAAATATATATGCACCCAACATAAGAGCACCTCGACACATAAGGCAACTGCTAACAGCTATAAAAGAGGAAATCGACAGTAACACAATAATAGTGGGGGACTTTAACACCTCACATACACCACTGGACAGGTCACCCAAACAGAAAATTAATAAGGAAACACAAGCTTTAAATGACACAACAAACCAGATAGATTTGATATTTATAGGACATTCCATACAAAAACAACAGAATACACTTTCTTCTCAAGTTCTCATGGAACATTCTCCAGGATAGATCATATCCTGGGTCACAAATCAAGCCTTCGTAAATTTAAGAAAATTAAAATCATGTCAAGTATCTTTTCCAACCACAATAATATGAGACTAAGTATCAATTACAGGAAAAAATCTGTAAAACATACAAACATAGGGAGGCTAAACAATACACTACTTAATAACCAAGAGATCACTGAAGAAATCAAAGAGGAAATCAAAAAAAAGCTAGAAAAAAAATGACAATGAAAACACGACGCCCCAAAACCTATGGGATGCAGCAAAAGCAGTTCTAAGAGGGAAGTTTATAGCAATACAATCATACCTCAAGAAACAAGGAACATCTCAAATAAACAGCCTAAATTTACACCTAAACAATTAGATAAAGAAGAACAAAAAAGCCCCAAAGTTACCAGAAGGAAAGAAATCATAAAGATCAGATCATAAAAATATGAAAAAGAAATGAAGAAAACAATAGAAAAGATCAATAAAATTAAAAGCTGGTTCTTTGAGAAGATAAACAAAATTGATAAACCATTAGCCAGACTCATCAAGAAAAAAAGGGAGAAGACTCAAATCAATAGAATTAGAAATGAAAAAGGAGAAGTAGCAACTGACACTGCAGAAATACAAAAGATCATGAGAGATTACTACAAGCAACTCTATGCCAATAAAATGGACAACCTGGAAGAAATGGACAAATTCTTAGAAAAGCACAACCTTCCAAGAATGAATCAGGAAGAAATAGAAAATATGAACAGACCAATCACGAGCACTAAAATTGAGACTGTGATTAAAAATCTTCCAACAAACAAAAGCCTAGGACCAGATCGCTTCACAGGCGAATTCCATGAAACATTTAGAGAAGAGCTAACACCTATCCTTCTCAAACTCTTCCAAAATATAGCAGAGGGAGGAACACTCCCAAACTGATTCTTCCAGACCACCATCACTCTGACACCAAAACCAGACAAAGATGTCACAATAAAAGAAAACTACAGGCCACTATCACTGATGAACACAGATGAAAAACTCCTCAACAAAATACTAGGAAACAGAAGCCAACAGCACATTAAAAGGATCATACGATCCAGTGGTGTTTATTCCAGGATGCAAAGATTCTTCAATATACGGAAATTAATCAATGTGATGCACCATATTAACAAATTGAAGAATAAAAACCATATGATCATCTCATTGGTGCAGAAAAAGCTTTGACAAAATTCAACGCCCATTTATGATAAAAACCCTCCAGAAAATAGGCATAGAAAGAACTTACCTCAACATAATAAAGGTCATATATGACCAACCTACAGTCAACATCATTCTCCATAGTGAAAAACAGAAACCATTACTACTAAGATCAGCAACAAGACAAGGTTGCCCACTCTCACCAATATTATTCAACACAGTTTTGGAATTTTTAGCCACAGCAATCAGAGAAGAAAAAAAAAATAAAAGGAATGCAAATTGGAAAAGAAGAAGTAAACCTGTCCCTGTTTGCAGATGACATGATACTATACATAGAGAATCCCAAAGATTCTACCAGAAAACTACTAGAGCTAATCAATGAATTTGGTAAAGTAGCAGGATACAAAATTAATGCACAGAAATCTCTTGCATTCCTATACACTAAAGATGAAAAATCTGAAAGAGATAGCAAGGAAACACTCCCATTTACCATTGCAACAAAAAGAATAAAATACCTAGGAATAATCCTACCGAAGGAGACGAAAGACCTGTATGCAAAAAACTGTAAGACACTGATGAAAGAAATTAAAGATGATACAAACAGATGGAGAGATATATCATGTTGTTGGATTGGAAGAATCAACGTTTTGAAAATGACTATACTCCCCACAGCAATCTACAGATTCAATGCAATTCCTATCAAACTACCAATGGCATTTTTCACAGAATTAGAACACAAAATATCACAATTTTTTTTGGCAACACCAAAGACCCCGAATAGCCAAAGCAATCTTGAGAAAGAAAAATGGAGCTAGAGAATCAGGCTCCCTGACTTCAAGCTATACTACAAAGCTACAGTAATCAAGACAGTATGGTCCTGGCACAAAAACAGAAAGACAGATCAATGGAACAGGCTAGAAAGCCCAGAGATAAACCCACGCACATATGGTCACCTTATTTTTGATAAAGGGGGCAAGAATATACAATGGAGAAAAAACAGCCTCTTCAATAACTGGTGCTGGGAAAACTGGACAGATACATTTAAAAGAATGAAATTAGAACACTACCTAACACCATGCACAAAAATAAACTCAAAATGGATTTAAAATCTAAATGTAAGGCCAGACACTATAAAACTCTTAGAAGAAAACATAAGCAGAACACTCTATAACATAAATCACAGTAAGATCCTTTTTGACCCACCTCCTGGAGTAATGGAAGTAAAAACAGAAATAAACAAGTGGGACCTAATGAAACTTCAAAGCTTTTGCACAGCAAAGGAGACCATAAACAAGACAAAAAGACAAACCACAGAATGGGAGATAATATTTGCAAATGAAGCAACTGACAGAGAATTAATGTCCAAAATTTACTAGCAGTTCATGCAGTTCAATATCAAAAAAACAAACAACCCAATCCAAAAATGGGCAGAAGACTTAAACAGACGTTTCTCCAAAGAAGATATACAGATAGCCAACAAATACATGCTCAACCTGACTAATCATTAGAGAAATACAAATCAAAACTACAATGAGGTATCACCTCACACCAGTCAGAATGGCCATCATCAGAAATTCTACAAAGAATAAATGCTGGAGAGGGTGTGGAGAAAAGGGAACCCTCTTGCACTGTTGGTGGGAATGTAAACTGATACAGCCACTATGGAGAACAGTATGGAGCTTCCTTAAAAAACTAAAATTTGAACTACCATATGCCCCAGTAATCCCACTACTGCTCAAATACCCTGAGAAAACCATAATTCAAAGAGTCATGTACCACAATGTTCACTGCAGCTCTATTTACAATAGACAGGACATGGAAGCAACCTAAGTGTCCATCGACAGATGAATGGATAAAGAAGATGTGGCACATATATACAATAGAATATTACTAAACCATAAAAAGAAATGAAATTGAGTTATTTGTAGTGAGGTGGATGGACCTAGAGCCTGTCATACAGAGTGAAGTCAGAAAGAGAAAAACAAATACCGTATGCTAACACATATATATGGAATCTAAAAAAAAAAAAAAAAAAAAAGGTGGTTATGAAGAACCTAGGGGCAAGACAGGAATAAAGACGCAGGTGTAGAGAATACACTTGAGGACATGGGGAGGGGGAAGGGTAAGTTGGGACCAAGTGAGAGAGTGGTATGGACTTATATACACTACCAAATGTAAAATAGATAGCTAGTGGGAAGCAGCTGCACAGCACAGGGAGATCAGCTGGGTGCTCTGTGACCACCTAGAGGGGTGGGGTAGGGAGGGGCGGTGGGCTAGGGAGCGGGGGTGGGAGGGAGACGCAAGAGGGAGGAGATATGGGGATATATGTATATGTATAGCTGATTCACTTTGTTATAAAGCAGAAAGTAACACACCATTGTAAAGCAATTATACTCCAATAAAGATGTTAAAAAAAAAAAAAAGCAGCATCCCAACGATTTGCCAGGTTGTGGTGTACCTGAAACCCATATGTACTGCTGGTAAGAATGTAAAATCAAACAATTGTCTAGAAAATAGTTTGGTTATGCTTAAAGTGAAATACACACCTGTCTTAGCACTTTGCCATTCTAGTTATAGGTATTTACCCAGGAGAAAAAAAATCTTGTGTTCATACGAAGAATTGTACATGAATGTTCATAGCAGCTTTATCTAGAATAGACAAAAACTGAAAACTTAATAGGTACTCGATAAAGAAACTCGTATAGCCATACAATAAAATATTAAGCAGTGGAAAAAAATGAACTGTTGATACTGGTAATCATATGGATGAATATCAAAATAATTATGCTGAATGAAAACCCAGACAAAACCGAGTATATACTGCATGATTCCTCTTATATAAAATTCTAGGGAATGGAAATTAATATTAGCAGACGGCAGATCAGCAGTTGCCTTGGGCTGGCAGGGGATGGAGTGGAGAGGTACAGGAGATAGGGATTTCAAATGGGTGTAAGGACATTTTGAAGGTGGGGTATATGTTCTTTATCTTGGTAATGGAGATGATTTCAGGGTATATACAAATGCAAAACCTAACCTGTGAAATTTTACGTGTTCAGTTTGCTGTATTTCCATATATTTCAATAACCCTGCTTTAAAAAAAAAATCAGAGAAAACAAAAGAATAAATCAGGAAAAATGGAGTTTATGCTATTTGAAGTTCAAAATATTTGTAGTTTGCTTACATTAAGAATCTAGTATACGAATGTTTGTTTAAGAATAAAGAATAAAATACAGGTTTGTAGTTACCCAGAGGTCATTCCTTCCTGCTTTGATAATGGCATACTGATTCCTGTGTGGTAAGTGACTCTTCCTCATTGTGTACAGTCCCAAAGTGACCCTCAGTACATTTCCCTGACCACCTTCATTAAGGAGGGGACACACAATCCAAATAGAATTAGTGCACTCTGTATCTCCCCAGGCAATCGTTCTTAAGTAAAGAGTTTTAAGGGGACTAAAGTAGGTGGAGTTTATTAAACCTGGCCATAAAGACTTAAAACAAAACAAAAAAACTACAGATGAGTTTCTATAACTAGAACACTGAAGCTTCCTGCTTCCTATTGTTTTCTGAGCCCAGTTCTGTAGCCCTTTTTAAAAAGAATTCTGTCAGCTAGTTGATACGTTTCCAATAAATGGCTTTAAAAAATGCTTAATTTATCTAAAGAAAGTTCCAGTTACTTATAGAAAAAAAAAACGCTGTCAAAGAGGAAAACTGTATGGGGAGGAGGATGTTAATTGTTGTGTGTCTTAAGCAATATTATTAAAACATATCTTCCACTCCTTTAAATTTTGCTGAATAAGACAAAATATTGCTATTTTTAAATAAAATAATGAAGATTGGTAGGTTTGTGGGGAGCTTTCAGCCAACCTCAAGTAAGAGTTCAGTCAAAGAGACTGAAAGAATTCTTTCAGACTTGGAGTAAGAATATTTCCACTACTGCTTTCTTATTTTTCCTTTGTCTTCTTGTTGATGACGGGAGAGGTCAAGAGGTTTCATGTATGTTTACCGATCAATCCTCACCTTGGAACGCTTGTTTCCCTAGGCTCCCTGGAAACAAAGCTGGAACTTTTACCCTAAATGCATGATCTTAACTTCCCACTCTCCTTTGTAGTCATCTTTCCTCACTTATCCCCTGCAGGCTACTTTCTGCACAGAGCTATCTTAGGCCCACTTCGTTCTCTCTGCACACACCTTTCTTGTGTAAGCTCATCTATCCCTAAAAGCTTTCGTAACTATCTAGTAGTTGGTGACCCCTAACTCTGTCCTAGATCTCTTATATCTCCAGACTCATTAGCCTCCTGCTTGTTAGATATCTTACTGCAAATGAAACATGCCCCAAACAACACATCCTCTACTCCTAGCACACAATCTTAAGTTTTTTCCTACTTTCATGTGGCCTGAATCCACCAAGTTAGTCAAGCCCCTTTTTCATACCCCAATCCAAATAATCACCAAGCATTATAAATACTCTTAATGCATATTTCTATTAGCTGTGGTGATTCACCACTGTATACATAGTGTATTGCCTGAAATATAATGACTATTCAGTAAATATCTTCTGAATGAATTAATGAATGTTGCCGACCACCATTTTATCTCCCCTGACCTACTTTCGACAATCTCATAACTTTGTCCCTGCCTGCTTCTGATCTTACTCTATTCTTGCAGATATTCCATTCTTTTTCTAGAGTGATTTTATGAACATATGAATAAAACCAGTCACTTACCTGCAGACTTGCCAATTCCCTGCAGACTCCCTATGGCCCCTCCACTCTTTCTCTTTTATCCCTTACCATCTTGACCCTTCCCATTATACAATCTAAACTTCTTGAATTTCTTTAAGTCTCTTAAATGCTTTCTAAATTTTCTTGCCTCAAAATCATTGAATGAGGTTTCTCTGCCTAGAAGAACTGGATTTCCTGGAAAACCTTTATCATCCAGATAACAAGGTAAGTCTCATTTTTGCCAGTTGGTCTTCCTTGATTTCATCGATTTGTTGAGGTCCACTCATTTTGTACTCCTTTAACATCCTGTAGTTCCCTGTGCTTAAATATCTTTGGGACTGACATGTACACACTGCTATATTTAAAATGGATAATCGAAAAGGACCTACTGTATAGCACAGGGAACGCTGCTCAATATTCTGTAATAACCTAAGTGGAAAAAGAATTTGAAAAAGAATAGATACATGAATATGTATAATTGAATCACTTTGCTGTACACCTGAAACTAACACAACATGGTTAATCAACTATGCTCCGATATAAAATAAAAATTAAAAAATAAAATAAAATACTACTACCAGAAAGAAAAAACAGTAATAGTAGATGATATAAAAAAAATACATCATTTCCAATAAAGAAGAGCAAGATCCACAAAGGCAGGGGCTATGCCTGTCTTTTTCACTGAATGCGCCTGGAGCACCTAACATAATGCCCAGGACATAGCAGACATTCTGATTTTTTTTTTATTTTATTTATTTTTTATACAGCAGGTTCTTATTAGTTATCCATTTCATACATATTAGTGTATATATGTCAATCCCAATCTCCCAATTCATCACATGATGATACCCACCACCCCTGCCGCTTTCCCCCCTTGGTGTCCGTATGTTTTTTCTCTACATCTGTGTCTCTATTTCTGCCCTGCAAACCAGTCCATCTGTACCATTTTTCTAGGTTCCACATATATGCATTAATATATGATTTTGTATTTCTCTTTCTGACTTACTTCACTCTGTATGACAGTCTCTAGATTCATCCATGTCTCTACAAATGACCCAATTTTGTTCCTTTTTATGGCTGAGTAGTATTCCATTATATATATGTACCACATCTTCTTTACCCATTTGTCTGTCAATGGGCATTTAGGTTGCTTCCATGACCTGGCTATTGTAAATTGTGCTGCAATGAACATTGGGGTGCATGTGTCTTTTTGAATTACAGTTTTCTCTGGGTGTATGCCCAGTAGTGGGATTGCTGGATCATATGGTAATTCTATTTTTAGTTTCTTAAGGAACTTCCATACTGTTCTCCATAGTGGCTGTATCAATTTATATTCCCACCAACAGTGCAAGAGGGTTCCCCTTCCTCCACACCCTCTGTAGCTTTTGTTGTTTGTAGATTTTCTGACAATGCCCATTCTAATTGGTGTGAGGTGATACCTCATTGTACCTTTGATTTGCATTTCTCTAATAATTAGTGATGTTGAGCACCTTTTCATGTGCTTCTTGGCCATCTGTATGTATTGTTTGGAGAAATGTCTATTTAGGTCTTCAGCCCAATTTTGGATTGGGTTGTTTGTTTTTCTAATATTGAATTGCATGAGCTGTTTATATATTGTGGAGATTAATCCTTTGTCCGTTGATTCATTTGCAGATATTTTCTCCAATTCTGAGGGTTGTCTTTTTGTCTTGCTTGTAGTTTGCTTTGCTTTGCAAAAGCTTTTAAGTTTCATTAGGTCCCATTTGTTTATGTTTGTTTTTATTTCCATTACTCTAGGAGGTGATTCAAAAAAGATCTTGCTGTGATTTATGTCAAAGAGTATTCTTCCTATGTTTTCCACTAAGAGTTTTACAGTGTCCAGTCTTACATTTAGGTCTTGAATCCATTTTCAGTTTATTTTTGTGTATGGTGTTAGGGAGTGTTCTAATTTCATTATTTTACATGTATCTGTCCAGTTTTCCCAGCACCACTTATTGAAGAGACTGTCTTTCCTCCATTGTATTTCCTTGCCTCCATTGTCATAGATTAGTTGACCATAGGTGTGTGGGTTTATCTCTGGGCTTTCTCTCCTGTTGCATTGATCTATATTTCTGTTATTGTGCCAGTACCACATTGTCTTGATTACTGTAGCTTTGTAGCATAGTCTGAAGTCTGGGAATCTGATTCCTCCAGCTCCATTTATTTCTCACAAGACTGCTTTGGCTATTCGGGGTCTTTTGTGTTTCCATACAAATTTTAAGATATTTTTCTTCTATTTCTGTAAAAAATGCCATTGGTCATTTGAAAGAGATTGCACTGAATCTGTAGATTGCTTTGGGTAGTAGAGTCATTTACACAATATTGATTCTTCCACCAAGAACATGGTATATCTCTCCATCTGCTGGTATCATCTTTAATTTCTTTCATCAGTGTCTTATAGTTTTCTGCATACAGGTCTTTTGTCTCCTTAGGTAGGTTTATTCCCAGGTATTTTATTATTTTTGTTGCAGTGGTAAATGGGAGTGTTTCCTTTATTTCTCTTTCAGATTTTTCATCATTAGTGTATAGGAATGCAACAGATTTCGGTGCATTAATCTTGTATCCTGCAACTTTACCAAATTAAGTGATTAGCTCTAGTAGTTTTCTGGTGGCATTTTTAGGATTCTCTATGTAGAGTATCATGTCATCTGCCAACAGCGACAGTTTTACTTCTTCCTTTCCAATTTGTATTCCTTTTATTTCTTTTTCTTCTCTCATTGCGTGGCTACGACTTCCAAAACTATGTTGAATAATAGTGGTGAGAGTGGACATCCTTGTCTTCCAGATCTTAGAGGAAATGCTTTCAGTTTTTCACCATTGAGAATTTGAGAATGATGTTTGCTGTGCGTTTGTCGTATATGGCCTTTATTATGTTGAGGTAGGTTCCCTCTATGCCCACTTTCTGGAGAGTTTTTATCATAAATCGGTGTTGAATTTTGTCAAAACCTTTTTCTGCATCTATTGAAATGAGCATATGGTTTTTATTCTTTAATTTGTTAATATGGTGTATCACATTGATTGATTTGCATATACTGAAGAATCCTTTCATCCCTGGGATAAATCCCACTAGACCATGGTGTAAGATCCTTTTAATGTGTTGTTGGCTTCTGTTTCCTAGTATTTTTCTGAGGATTGTTACATCTATATTCATCAGTGATATTGGTCTGTAATTTTCATTTTTTGTAGTATCTTTGTCTGGTTTTGGTATCAGGTTGATGGTGGCCTCATAGAATGAGTTTGGGAGTGTTCATTCCTCTGCAATTTTTTGGAAGAGCTTGAGAAGGATGGATGTTAACTCTTCTCTAAATGTTTGATAGAATTCACCTGTGAAGCCATGTGGTCCTGGACTTTTGTTTCTTGGAAGATTTTTTATCACAGTATCAATTTCATTACTTGTGATTGGTCTGTTCATATTTTCGATTTTTTCCTGGTTCAGTCTTGCAAGGTTATATAACCTTTGTAAGAACTTCTCCATTTCTTCCAGGTTGTCCATTTTATTGGCATAAAATTGCTTTTAGTAGTCTCTTAGGATGCTTTGTAGTTCTGCAGTGTCTGTTCTAAATTCTCCTTTTTCATTTCTAATTTTATTGATTAGAGGCCTCTCCCTCTTTCTTGATGACTCTGCCTAATGGTTTTTCAATTTGTTTTACCTTCTCAAAGAACCAGCTTTTAGTTTTATTGATCTTTGCTATTGTTTTCTTTGTTTCTATTTCGTTTATTTCCTCTCTGATCTTTATGATTTCTTTCCTTCTACTAACTTTGGGTTTTGTCTATTCTTCTTTCTCTAGTTCCTTTAGGTGTAAGGTAGGATTGTTTATTTGAGTTTTTCTTGTTTCTTGAGGTAGGCTTGTATTGCTATAAACTTCCCTCTTAGAACTGCTTTGGCTGCATCCCATAGGTTTTGTATCGTCGTGTTTTCATTGTCATGTCTCCTAGGTATTTTCTGATTTCCTCTTTGATTTCTTCAGTGATCTCTTGGTTACTTAGTAACGTATTGTTTAGCCTCCATGTGCTTGTGTTTTTTATGTTTTTTCCCCTGTAATTTATTTCTAATCTCATAGCATTGTGGTTAGAAAAGATACTTGATATTATTTAAATTTTCTTAAATTACTGAGACTTGATTTGTGACCCAAGATGTGATCTATCCTGAAGAATGTTCCATGCACACTTGAGAAGTGTAACCTGCTGTTTTTGCAAGGAACGTCCTATAAATATCAATTAAATCTATCTGGTCTATTTTGTCATTTAAAGCTTCTGTTTCCTTATTTATTTTCATTTTGGATGATCTGTCCATTGGTGTGAGGTGTTAAAGTCCCCCACTATTATTGTGTTACTGTTGATTTCCTCTTTTAGAGCTGTTAGCAGTTGCCTTATGTATTGAGGTGCTCCTATGTTGGGCACATATATATTTATAATTGTTATATCTTCTTGTTGGATTGATCCCTTGATCATTATGTAGTGTCCTTCCTTGTCTCTTGTAACATTCTTTATTTTAAAGTCAATTTTATCCGATATGAGTATAGCTACTCAAGCTTTCTTTTGATTTCCATTTGCATGGAATATCTTTTTCCATCCCCTCACTTTCAGTCTGTATGTGTCCCTAGGTCTCAAGTGGGTCTCTAGTAGACAGCATATATATGGGTCTTGTTTTTGTATCCATTCAGCAAGCCTGTGTCTTTTGGTTGGAGCATTTAATCCATTCATGTTTAAGGTAAGTATCGATATGTATGTTCCTATGACCGTTTTCTTAATTGTTTTGGGTTTGTTTTTGTAGGTCCTTTTCTTCTCTTGTGTTTCCCACTTAGAGAAGTTCCCTTAGCATTTGCTGTAGGGCTGGTGTGGTGGTGCTGAGATGGCTTAGCTTTGGCTTGGCTGTAAAGCTATTGATTTCTCTATCAAATCTGAATGAGATCATTGCTGGGTAGAGTAATCTTGGTTGTAGGTTCTTCCCTTTCATCACTTTAAATATGCCATGCCACTCCCTGCTGGCTTGTAGAGCTTCTGCTGAGAAATCAGCTGTTAACCTTATAGGAGTTCCCTTGTATATTATTTGTCATTTTTCCCTTGTTGCTTTCAATAATTTTTGTCTTTAATTTTTGCCAATTTGATTACTATCTGTCTCAGCATGTTTCTCTTGGGTTTATGCTGTATGGGACCTGCTGCTCTTCCTGGACTTGGGTGGCAATTTCCTTTCCCATGTTAGGCAAACTTTCGACTATAATCTCTTCAAATATTTTCTCTGGTCCTTTCTCTCTCTCTGCTCCTTTTAGGACCCCTATAATGCAAATGTTGTTGCATTTAATGTTGTCCCAGATTTCTCTTAGGTTGTCTTCATTTCTTTTCATCCTTTATTTATTTATTCTGTTCCATAGCAGTGAATTCCACCATTGTATCTTCCAGGTCACTTATCCGTTCTTCTGCTTCAGTTATCCTGCTATTGATTCTTTCTAGTGGAGTTTTCTTTTCACTTATTGTACTGTTCATCTCTGTTTGTTTGTTCTTTAATTCTTCTAGGCCTTTGTTAAACATTTCTTGCATCTTCTCTATCTTTGCCTCCATTCTTTATCTGAGGTCCTGGATCATCTTCACTATTATTATTCTGAATTCTTTTTCTGGAAGGTTGCCTATCTCCACTTCATTTAGTTGTTTTTCTGTTTTTTTTTCTTGTTCCTTCATCTAGTACATAGCCCTCTGCCTTTTCATATTGTCCATCTTTCTGTGAATGTGGTTTTTGTTCCACTGGCTGCAGGACTGTAGTTCTTCTTGCTTCTGCTGTCTGCCCTCTGTTGGATGAGGCTATGTAAGAGGCTTGTGTCGATATTTATCGATAAAAAGAATATAAGTTATCCAAAAGTGTTTAAAAGTCTGTATGTTTGACAATTGAAAGTTTGAAGAATTTAGATCCTTTGCATTCTTTAATTCCATATGGTCAAAGCCAAAATTAAGCAGTTTTACTATTTTAATAGCTAAGTTTTATTCTAGGAGTTAAGGAAATAAGAATGGCAAGAAGCAATGTAGTTATGACAAATGTATTTCACAGTTCCTAGGTCTGTGAAAAATGTTAAACAGGAAAAACAAATGGCAACAACTAATGGATGTGGTGCTCCTCATTCCAGTAGCAACATGAACAGACTTTTAGTCCAACACAGAGTTATTCTCCTTAATAGTATCTTCTCAGTGGTACTTAGGTCAAATGCAGAGAGATCATTGTGAAAGTGACCTAGAGGAAAGGACTAAAACTTCCACTTTAGTGAACAAAGGAAGCAAGAACTCAAAATCTTTTATCTGGCAGCTAGAGAACGCTTGTAATGAATTATCCAAAGTTCTGAATGATATGTTTTCAGTGCAACTGGCGATTGTATTTTCAAAATATGAAAAATAACCCAACTTTGAATACCACCATCTTACAAAAGAATCTGCAATCTTTTTGATAAACCAAAATGCTTAGAGTTTTATTTGTACAGTATAAGTCAAAGGTATCTCTTTCTTATTGTATTACCATAAGTTTTTTTTTTAGGATCTATAATTTAAATAATCACAGCTTGAAGGACTCTTTCAACATTAACACAAAATGGATTACCTCAACTTACTAAAAAGTGTACTTATTCTGAGGAACAATATTGAGGTCCTTTTGTAGGATTCTGACCTGACAAAGAGAATGGAAAACCATAGTAAGTAAAATACATAGTTTCCCTGCTGATTTCCTCATTAGAGTTATGAATGTGGAAGAGGAGTTGTGAAACTATAGAGATACTCAAATTTATTCTAATGCAAAAGTTTCACTTTGAGCTATTTGACCTCCTCATCTCCAATGCAAATGGGCTATATTCTACCACAACCATCTCCTACTGTGATTGTACCCTTTGTGTTGGCCCCATTAATATCATGACACCTCCAACATTCCAATTTCGGATTATGACCTCACCTTATATTTCTTTAACAAGACAGAAACAGAAAGGAATGATTTAATCTTCCTGTAAACAAACCTATAACCTTTTGGATTTGGTAGGTTTCTCCAAGCTGTGTCTCCTCCTAATACTATGAAGATGTGTCCATTTTCTTACTAATGGCCGATTCTATGTTTGTGACTTGGATCCTACCCCTTCTTGTCCTCCTAAGTATTTCACTCTGTTTATCCTCTCTTATCTAATACCAATAATTTTTTCTGCTCTATTGAATAATTACACTAATGTGCTCTGGTATTTCTAATCTTACAAGAAAAATATTATTATTTAAAAGTCTCAACTTTTATGCTACATTCTATTCCAACATTTGCCTCTTTTACATACCCTCTCACAGAATAACTTAATTATATTGCTTTTTCCTTGTCCTCATCTTCCATTTTCTTTCAAGTCCTCCCTTGATCAGGCATTTGTCCTCTACTTTGCTAAAATTGCTCTCATTAATTTTACTAATGATCTCCATACTTTGCAGCATTCAACATAATTGACAACTATCTCATTCCTATTTTTGATTGTTTGTTATGTAGATACCACTCTCTTTCTACCCAATTTTTGAATATTGAAGGGCTCCAGAACTTGGTTTTAAGCTCCATTCTACTATTTCTCTAAAAATTCTTCCTATATCATCTCACCTAGTTGCATTGCTTAAAATACTATGAACTGGGCAGTAAGTTCCAAACATATGTCCCCATGTCTTATTTTTCCCCTGAGCTCCAAATTCATAAACCCAACTGTCACCGGAATGACTAATAGGCATCTCAAATTAAACATGTCTAAAATAGAACTTTTTTATTTGTGCCTCCCCCCGACAACAAGATTTTCCATCAATCTTCCCTATCTCAGTAAAGAACACAGTCATTCACTCCGTTGCTCAAACCAAAAAAAACCCTGTAGCCATTCGTAACACCTTTCTTTCCCTCACCACCACTCCCCTCAGCACACACACACACACACACACACACACACACACACACTTCACTGTTAAATCATGTTGGGTCTACTTCTAATACACACACCAAATTTGATCACTCTTTTACTTATTCATTGCTGTCACCCTAGTCTAAGACACTATCATTACTCATTGGCCATGGCACTGACATCTAAACCGAATTTTCCACATACATGAATTTGGTCAGGTAAAAGTCATTCACTGATGGCAGCCAATCAGTCGTTCAAAATGTATATGAAAATTAGATGTTTTCAGCCTTGCTGAAAATCTTTGTATAGTTTTCAGGGTACTCTGAAAATCTAGATTGTTACCATGTCCTACACATAATTTTGTTTTTATAAGTTGACCCCTGCCAAACTCTGCCACCTGACTGTTAACCATTTAGTGTCCTATTGGTCACGTTAAGCCAGCAGCCTTGTCCCAGCCTCATACCTTTGCCTTTGCTGGTTCCTCTGCCTGTAATACTCTTCCCCCCAAATATTCTTTTGGTCTATTCCTTCCTGTCATTCATGTCATAGCCTGATTGACAACCGTAACTAATGTTGCCCCCTCATGTACTGTTTTATTGCCCAGATTTGTTCCTGCATGGCACTTTGCAAGTGATCTTTTCATGTACTTGTTCATTTGACATTTTTCTCCCCTTCCCCTCCTACTCCAGGATATAAATGTCACATGAGCAAGAAACAGACTTTTCATATTAGTCCAAACATACACTTATGTTCTATTTCTATTGTAGCTCATGCCAATTGTAGGACCAACCTGGCAAAAAAGGGAAATTTTGCTTTGCTGCTCTGGTTGCTTTAGAAATTCATTGATATGCTTGTTGAAGGAAAGTCAAGCTTAGAGAAGGGAATAAAGAGAGATGCCAATCATGAAATATAACCATACATGAAATTTTGAAAATTCTCTAATGGCAAAGTTTAACATATTAAATCATGTCACTTAAAGATTGGAGATAGATGGTATGTTATCTTCTAACTTCCAGAGTATATAGCAGTAAAGAAAAGTCATAAGCTATTTTTTAAATGTTCCTACCTTGATTCCTCTTTAGCTCACATTATGTTCATTCATGGATGTCTTCCACTTAAGATCCTAAACGTCCAATCATCCCTTTCCAGCAGTTGAAATAGCTCAGTTCCTTATAGGGTCTATAAAGCTCCAGGATTATATAACCAGAATTCCAATCTATGAGAACTTTTCTCTACAAATGAGCTAACACATATTTGAGATATGAAGGCTTTAATTTTCTAAGTTTATTTAAAATAGATATGTAAGATGTAGCACTGTTTTAAAGTGAATGACAGTATATACAGCTTAAAAATGTATTCTCTATAACTATTTTGGTTTCTAGTTCTCAGAACAATGGAGATATAAATATTCTTGCCATAAAAAGGGGAGATTTGAATAAGTTAGCATAGCAAGGAAATAAATCTTGGAAAGTTAGACTATTTCAAGAAAATGCCTCCTTCTGTAAAAGATACTTGCACAGCTTCCCTATCAATATTTGTCTGGCAATGGATTCAGCTCTTTTTCTGCCAAGTATTAGTTCATACCTTTGTCAACTGGGTCCTTGATTTATTAAAATTATTTTTCTATATTATTCATTTTAGACCAGGCACTGACATAGGCACAGGGGATAAATGCACAAGTAAAAAATTATTGTTCTAGCCAAAATGTTTAAAATCTAGTGGAGAGATTCACAAGTAGACCAAACATTGCACAATAATACCATTATTGCTGCAATGGGAATGTATATAAATGGCATCTCCTAATCTGCCTGGAGTAATCAGGGGAGTGTCCCAGAATCTGCTCACATCTATAGCAGAACATCCCTGAAAATGAGACCTGTCTGCTCCAGGGTGGGCTTATTTGAAAGAACTGGAAATCACTTAATGCAAAGACTGGGTAACAAAAACTTGCAGGAAAACTAAAGAACAAAACTACAAGAACTAGAGATCAAAACATATTGAGATTTCTGCTGTCCATACAGGTGGGTAGCAATGACATAATATACAATAATTGAAAAAGTAGAGCATGGTCAAATGACTGCAGATAAAGTGGTCTGAGGTCAGTGGTCTAGGACATAGTCCCAGTAGCCAATGGACCGCCAGAACGGTTGAATTTGCTGCTTGATTCTATTTTGTCACCCATCTGAGAACTAGGTCTGAAGCAATGTGTTCAGGGTTGCTTCTGATTGCTTCAAAACCACTGGAGAGTAACCGTGTAGAAAGTATCAAACCTTCTGGCAAAAGTTTTCTCTAAGAGTTTTACAGGAGTAAAATTTGAAATCAAAGGCAGACATCAAGCTCCAGAGATGCTGGATAGGTCCTTGCTCATGGTTAGGTCCCTATAAATCCCTGTAAGATTCCCAGACTCTCTATATCCTGCCCACCTGCCTTGGATATAGACCTGTTCTTTCTGTCTCATTGTGCTATACTATATTCTATATGATGCTCAGAACCTGAACCTAAACTGAATGTTGCTATTGGTTGATTCCTTCCAAGGGCTACATCTCTCCCATTCTCTATATCCCAGAAAAAGGGGATTCCTGCCACCAGCATAACCTGGGTCCATGTCTACTTTGCTTGCTTTCTCATTCTGGTATCTAGAACAAGATATTAAAGTTTCTTTGAACTCCCACTCTGACAATTTTACATTTCTTCTAATCCTGGCTTTTGGCAGTGAGTAAAAATTTCTAATGTCAACTTTTTGGTTTGGCCAAAAAGTTTGTCCGGTTAGTGAATATGTCATTCAATAAAGTTCTTTGTGAAAATGAAAAATGTGTCTTTTATTTTTACTTAAAACCAAGTGGACTTTTTGGCCAGCCCAATACTTTTATATGAATATATGTGTCTATAATATATACTTATATTTTATATATTACACGTATACATATATTATACACACACACCTTTAAACAAGCATAGGTAGCCATTACGTTTAGTCTTATACCTATATAACTAAAATCACATTTAGTTGTATACATTTACATATATATAACTAAATGTAATGGCTGCTTACTATTTTTTTTTCTTTTATTCTTCCACAAAGTAGTGCCTATATTGTTTATTCTGTATTGGGTCCTACTCTTAACAATTTATGTACGTTAACACAATTTCTGTAACAACCTTATTGTGTTAGCTACCATTATCATCCCTATTTTATACATGGAAACAAAAAACCCGAGGCACTAGGAAATTAAATGATTTTCTCAAAGTTCCAAATCTACCAGATAAGAGAGCCAGGATTCAAATCCAGGCAGTCTGGCTCCGTGTTCAAGATTTTAAAGAGTGACTCCATCAGATATGAATTTTAGGAAGTCCTTATGACAGCACTGAAAATGGACTGGTTTTAGGGGACAGAGGTTGTGATATGGAAGGGAAGAATGAAGGCAGAGGTACCATTTAAGAGACTGTTTGTATCAAAACGACAATTTGACCTTAGGCAAGGTCATTGGAGATGGGAAAAGTGATGAAAGGAATCAATAGGACATAATGACTGACTAGTAATATGGTTTTGACTTGTCCTGACATTCCTGATGGCATAAGAATAAAAAAGTCAAGTGATTGATAAAATTTCGATCAAGAGTCAAAGGATAATACTTGACTTCATTCAGTTTTCAGAATTATTAAAAATTCCATCTTTCATGTCCTCTAAGAATAGGTTGATATTTTTCCCCCAGGGCTTCCCTTCTCTGAGTCTGATGAAATCCTTGAAAATCACATCTAAAGTACTCTTTGCATTCCAGATTTATGTTGAACTGAACTAAAAAGAAACACATGAACAGTAAATGGCCTGGCATTTTGCAGTTGTCACTATTAATATATGGTAGACACCATTTGAATAGAAGAATTTAAAATTAATGTGTCATTTTCAAACTTGCTTGCTTGTTTGATCTCTTTTAGTTTCATATGTTTTAAAGGAAAAGAACCCATTCCATAGGTTCTATTGTTTTGTAAAATTATGACAATAAGTTAAATTAGTCATGATTATGCATTTGATTATATGATAGCATTATTTTTATAACAGTATTCTTGTACTCTGTATTTAGGCATTTTGAAAAGCCTTCTCTCTCAGTTTCTACATAGGACACGCTTTTAATGTAAGTGCTTCTTCCATAGATACTAACAGTTAAAGAGTATCAGGGAAATTAACCCTTTTTGGGGGGCTATAGTCATTCAGAGACATTGAATAAAATAATGAGAAAAGTATTCCTAGCTCACAACAATCACAGCACTGTTATTATTTCCATTAAATTTGTTAATCCATGCATATTTTTAGTTCTTTAAGCAGTAGCATTTACCAGCAGCTTTCACTGATTTTACAAAAGGAGAGAACACAGGTTCTTTTTAAACAATCCTCACGTTATTCTAAAATCCAAATTTTTAGAAATAAATTTTGTCTTATTTGATAGCAAAGCACAGTTTCATAAATTTACTAATTAAACAGTAAACATGTTTTATATTTTTCAACATATATGCAAAATTTTCATGATATTATTTATAAAAACAAGGATAAATAAAAATTATTCATGAAATTACAATAATATGACCATAAAGTAAAATTTACCAAAACCTATGTTCCTAGTGGTACCACATGATACTCTAGGACTTAGGCATGTTACTTAGGCTTTCTAAGCTTTCTATGCTTCAGTTTCATTATATTCAAAATGGAGATAATACTACCTGCTTCATAGGATTATTTTAAATGAGTTAATATATATAAAACATTTAGGATAGTGCCTGAGAATAGTTATTGTTTTTATATTATTATGGGGATAAATTTCATCTTGTAAAGTGCTTTACTGAAAAGAGACAGTGGAAGGTATAAAAATAGTTCTTTAAAATAGTGAATGTTTTAAAAATTAATTAGACAAATGTATATTCATGTATTTCAAGAAAAATCTATGTTGCTAAATCATAAGGACTTTTCAGCTTTCTTTGGACAGAGATACTAATGAGGGCACTTTGAAAAAAAATGCTCTAGGGTAAGAAAGAGCAAAGTGGTAAGGCATAACAACAGGAATTTATCCAGGATAATTTAAGCTACTACAAAGCTTCCCAAACAGTACTAGTAGACTGACTAGTATCTAGTTGTCACAGTAAAGCACATAGGGAGCTTGCTAGTAAGGCAGGTGGATGGAAATGTATAAGGGTTAGCAAAGCAAGACAGAAGAAGGAAATCAGAATTGGTATAGTTTCTAGATGAACTTTCTCAGCCAAAATGAAAAACACGGAATCAGAATACTGGAAATAAAGTAACTCAGTTTAAGATAATCCAAAGAGAAAAATATACATATTATCCTTTTGTCCAGGAAAAGTACATATTCTTCAGTTTTTAAAACAGACCCTTTAAGACCTAGCAAGACTACTGGTCAGTTATAAATTGAGAAACATATCCTATGGGGAATGATTTAAAAAAACAAAACCTCAAAGAAAGCTTCAGCCACAAAAATCAGCTGAAGAGTATTCTACAGGCAGTGTGTTTTTAAACTGGAATTGTATATACTTAATTTGATAAAATTCCTTTGAAAGAAAAACAATTTGTAAAGTTAATACATGACCATTTTTTACTTTGTAGGAATACTCAAAAGTATATATTTACTAGTGAGGTTTATCCTGCTTGCACCATCCATAAACAATTATATTTTGCATTTGGTGACTACAGACATTTTTCTGTGCATGTACACAAAAAACAGAGATCAATATAATTGACCACAGATTGTAGTTTTCCTAACAGGACTATATCATTTCATATTTTAACCAATTTAATGTGCAATGAATAGATAATCAAACTGATTTTCCTAAAAATTTAGTTAATAAATGCTAGCAAATTCCTTGAGTTCCTTCATGTTTGTGAATGCCTAATTGCATTGGAACTTAAGTATGTTTGATTGGATACAATTTTATTGAACATTGTTAAATTGTTTTTGGACATTGTATGCTGATGTTAAGTCTGAGGCCAGCTTATTTTTTCTCCTTTGTGAATTATTATACCTGGATGCCTTAAATTTTAAAAAAGTTTATCTTGAAATTTAACTACTTAATAAAATATGTCAAGGATTTTGGAATAACTATGATTCGTATGTTAAAGGATTTAAGGGAAAAGATGGATAACATACATGAACATAGGCAATTTTGGCAGAGAGATTAAAACCATAGAAAAAAGTCAAATGAAAATGCTAGAAATATAACCATGCTATCATGGACAAAGAATTCCTTCAATAGGATTATCAGAAGAATAAAAAATGTTAAGAATGGGAACTTGAATGTATGTCGATAAAAATTATCCAAAATGAAACACAAAGAGAAAAAGAGTAAGAATAAAATACCCGAGTATCCAAGAGTCATGATACACTATCAAGCCATTTAAATCTAACATATGTACAAACTAGAGACCCAGAAGGAGAAGACAGGGAAATGAAGTTTAACATCAGACTCATCAGAAGTTCTGCAAGCCACACAGAAAGCACTTTAAGAAAAACAAGTTTTCAACTTAAAATTCTATCCTAGCAGAAATATATTTAAAAACAAAGGCAGGGGCTTCCCTGGTGGCACAGTGGTTAAGAATCTGCCTGCCAACACAGGGGACACGGGTCCAAGCCCTGGTCCGGGAAGATCCCACATGCCGTGGAGCAACTAAGCCTGTGCACCACAACTACTGAGCCTGTGCTCTAGAGTTCGTGAGCCGCAACTACTGAGCCCGCATGCCGCAACTACTGAAGCCCACGCGCCTAGAGGCCGTGCTCTGCAAAAAGAGAAGCCACTGCAAGGAGAAGCCCCCACATCTCAACAAAGAGCAGCCCCAGCTTGCTGCAACTAGAGAAAGCCCACATGCAGCAACGAAGACCCATTGCAGCCAAAAATAATAAATAAATAAATTTTTATAAAAGGCAAAATGAAGACTTTGCTATAAGACAAACAACAGCTGAGATAATTTATTGCCAGAGAGACTGTACTACAAGAAATGTTAAAGGTGGTTCTTCACAGAAAGAGTAGGATCCCAGATGAAAACTTGGATCCACGCAAAGAGAAAAAGAGTGCTTAATAATGGTAAGAGGAAAGTAAATATAGAATAACTTTTTTTTCTAAGTTTACTCACTTGAAAAGAAACTGACCACCTAAAACAAAATAACACTGTCTTGTGATACTTATATGCAAAATTCAAATGTATGACAAACATAGCATAAAGGATGACATGGAAGAATGAGACTATATTGCTGCAACATTTAAATACTATGTGAAATGATATAATACTGTTTAAAAATAGACTATGATATATTAATGTTGTATAGTTTAGGTGTTAATGAAACCACTAAAATTAAAAAAGAAAAAACTAAAGAGCCAATAGTGGAAATAATACAGAGTCAAGTAAAAATAAAAATCACTGTTTTGTTTTTCAGAGCAAGGAATAAAAAGGAAAAAAGAACATATGGGACAAAACAAACAATCAAGATGGTAGATTTAAATTCCATCATCAACTAAGCTATAGCAATTATTCTGAACACCCAATAAAAAAACAGAGTGGCAGATAGTATATAATTTCTTGTTTTTTTAAAAACCTAAGAGAAATCTACTTTAAATATATGAACACAGATATGTTAAAATTAAAACAGAAAGATGTTTAATGTTTAATAGTAATTAGACAGATGGATTGGGTACACCAAAATCAAATAACATAGACTTCTGAACCAAAAATATTATCAGAAATAAAGAAGAAAATTCATAAAGATGATGAAACCAATTCATTAAGATATAGCAGTTATATAGGTATAGGCACATTTTCTTCAAAATTTATGAATAAACCGATAGAACTGAAAGGAAAATAGACAAGATTACAATTATAGGTAGAGACTTCACTTCTTTCCCAGAGACAGGAAAACATTAAGGATATACGACTTTAACGATACCATCAATCAACTTGGTCTAATTGAACCCTCCAGCAAACAACAACAGAATACACATTTTCAAGCATGCATGAAACATTCACCAGGTGACCATATTTTGGACCTTAAAATTAAGCTCAACAGATTTAAAGAACTGGGAACAAACTGAATAGACTAGCATAAGTATTAAAAAGATATCTGGAGAATCCCCCCAAACACCTGAATACTAGAAACACTGATAATAACACTGTGTCAAAGAGGAAGTCACAAAGGAAATTAACAAACATTCTGGACGGAATAAAAAATATATATAAATGTGTGAGATGCAGCTATATTGCCTAAATGAGAGTTTATACATCATGTGTTTACATTGGAAAATAAAAATCTCAAAGTAAATCTAATCCTGCATCTCAAGAAATTAAAAAGGGAAGAGAAAACTAAACCCAAAGAAAGAAGGGAGGAAAAATAAGTTGGACTGAAAATGAATATAAATGCAAATATGAAAATAGAGAAATATTTGCAAGAAATATTGATAAAAAACTCACACACAGAAAATGAAAAGAATTCTCACAATTTCCCTAGGAGAACATAAACATTCCATTTTTTTTAAAGGACAAACTTTTCACAAACATGCTAGGAAAGACATGGATAGCAAACAAGCATACGAGCATGAAGTTACCCAATATCATTAGTCATTATGGAAATGACAACTAAAATCATAATGAGATCACTACATATCTATTACAAAAAAATAATAAACCCCTGAAAACTCCAAGTTCTGGTGAGGATGAGGTGCAATTAGGGCCCTCATACATTGTTGTGAGAATGCAAAGTGATACAACCACTTTGGAAAACAGTTTTCCAATGTCATTTGAAGTTACATACACATTATCTTAAGTTTCAGAAATTTCACTCCTTAGGACTACAATGCTTCTTCCATACAAAAAATAAATAAACTGGTGAATCTTTTTAGCAACTTTATTCATAATTGCCAGAAACAGGAGATAATTAAAATGTTAACCACCTGGTGAATAGATAAATTATGGTACAGCTAAATAATGGTATAATATTCAGCAAGAAAAAAGAAAAAAACTACTAATAAATACAATGACACTGATGAACCTCAATGGCATTATTTTAAATGAAAAAAAAATCCAATTCAAAAGCCTAAATACTAGAAGAGTCCATTTAATAACATTCTGTAAAAGGCAAAACTATTAGGGACAGAAATATCAGTCCTTTCCAGGTACTGGGTGGGGAGGAGGCAGGGAATAAGCACAGACTGGCACTTGGGAACCTTTGGGGAAAAGGAAATATTATATATTCTCATATGGTGGTGGTGACACATATGTATTTGTCTATCAAAACTCAGAAGACTGTACACTTATATAGGTTAATTTTACTTGAAGTAAAAAATTATATATTGAAAAAAAAGAGGAAATGGGAAAACCTAGGTGGTAGATGTACAAGTTTTACTGTACTTTTTTTCGACTTTACTCTGTTATGAATTTTTATATAAAATGTTAAAAAGTGGAAACAAGATTTTCCTCCCCCAAATAAAATCCTTATAATAAGACCAGGAGATGAAAATTTGTTATTAAAGGCAAAAATAAAGATATGCAAATCAAAACTACAATGAGGTATCACCTCACACCTGTCAGATGGCCATTATTAAAATGTTCACAAATAATAAATGCTGGAGAAGGTGTAGAGAAACAGGAACCCTCCTACTCTGTTGGCTGGAATGTAAATTGATACAGCCATTATGGAGAACAGTATGGAGGTTCCTTAAAAAACTAAAAATAGACTTACCATATGATCCTGCAATCCCACTTCTGGGCATATATTCAGAGAAAAGCATAATTCGAAAAGATACATGCACCCAATGTTCATTGTAGCACTATTTACAATAGCCAACACATGGAAACAACCTAAATGTTCACTGACAGATGAATGGACAAAGATGTTGTGGTATACTTATACCACGGACTATTATTCAGCAATTAAAAAGAATGAAATAATGCCATTTGTACCAACATGGATGGACCCGGAGATTATCACACTAAGTGAACTAAGCCAGACAAAACAAATATCATATGATATTGCTTAAATGTGTAATCTAAAAAAAAAAGGATACAAATGAACTTGTATATAAAACAGAAACAGGCCCATAGACATAGAAAACAAACTTACAGTTACCAAAGGGGAAAGGGGGGGAGGGATAAATTAGGAGTTTGGGATTGACATATACATACATATTAAAAATAAATATCGAATAAGGACCTACTGTACAGCACAGGGAACTATATTCAGTATCTTGTAATAACCTATAAAGAAAAGAATCTGAAAAAAATAGGTGTGTATGTATAACTGAATCACCTTGCTGTACACCTGAAACTAACACAACATTGTAAATCAACTATACTTCAATAAAAAAAGGAAAGGAAAAATAAAATAAATTAATTTAGCATAAACAAATTGCATAGTATGTCAATCATTTTCCACTACAGGGTTACAAGTCAAACCCTAAATAAGATGGAATATTATGAACATTAATATATTCATAATAACTCATATTTCTACATAACATGGTTTATATACTGTACTTTCTACACATGATTCCTTTTGATCTGAACAATAAGTACATCAGGTAAGTGATATTACATTACAGATCCAGTAACTGACACACACAGCAGTTAAGCAACTTGCCTTAGGTCTGTAAGCCAAGGCCTGAATTCCAAATTTCAAGTCATTTTTTCTATGTCTTTTTACATTGAGGCATAATAAATAGTCAGAAAAATGTGCATTTAGGAATATTATGTTCAGAAAAAGTGCACATATAAAGGTAAAGTTTAATGAATTTTCACGAACACCTGTGTAACCTGAATTGAAATCAAGAAACAGAATATCCCTAGCACACCAAAAGTACCTCAATTCTTTTCAAGGGTGATGAGTATAAGAGATACATTTTTATAAAACATTTAATTCTGTGGTATTATCACCAATATAAATAACCCTCTCTTGAAGGGACCTTTAAATAGTCAACTATTTTACTATATTTAAAATATGATGTTATTTATAAAACATTTATTTGCACACAGCTCTTCAGGAACATATATTTAGATAGACTGATAGGAAAATACCCCCAAAATAACATCAATTGGTAGTAACCATTTAGAAAATTACTAAAAGTCTGTATAAAAAGTTAACATATTAATTGCTTTTAGCCATAAACATGGTTAGAATGCATTGACTAATGGGATTCACATCACTGGTCAAAGTAATTCTTAAGACATTATTAAGCATGATCAACAAAAATAAACTCAAAATGGATTAAAGACCTAAATTTAAGACTGGATACTATAAAACTCTTAGAGGAAAATATAGGCAGAACACTCTCTGACATAAATCGCAGCAAGATCTTTTTCAATCTGTCTCCTAGAGTAAGGGAAGTAAAAACAAAAATAAGCAAATGGCACTAATCAAACTCAAAAACTTTTGCATAGCAAAGGAAACTATAAAATGAAAAGACAACCCACAGAATGGGAGAAAATATTTGCGAACGATGAGACCAACAAGGATTAATCTCCAAAATTTACAAAGAGCTGATGCAGCTCAATATCAAAAAAAAACCCAATCGAAAGTGAGAGAGTGGCATGGACATGTATATACTACCAAATGTAAAACAGATAGCTAGCGAGAAGCAGCCACATAGCACAGGGAGATCAGCTCGGTGCTTTGTGTCCACCTAGAGGGGTGGGATAAGGAGGGTGGGAGGGAGATGCAAGAGGGAAGAGATATGGGGATATATGTATATGTATAGCTGATTCACTCTGTCATAAAGCAGAAACTAACACACCATTGTAAAGCAATTATACTCCAATAAAGATGTTAAAAAAAAAAAAAACGGTCAGAAGACCTAAATAGACATTTCTCCAAAGAAGACATACAAATGGCCAAGAAGCACATGAAAAGCTGCTCAATATTGCTAATCATTAGAGAAATGCAAATCAAAACTACAGTGAGGTACCACCTCACACTAGTCAGAATGGCCATCATCAAAAATTCTATAAACAATAAATGTTGGAGAGGGTGTGGAGAAAAGGGAACCCTCCTACACTGCTGGTGGGAATGTAAATTGGTGCAGCCACTATGGAGAACAGTATGGAGGTTCCTTAAGAACCTAAAAATAGAGCTACCATGTGATCGAGTAATCCCATTCATACGCATGTATCCAGAGGAAAACATGGTTCAAAAGGATACATGCACCCCAACGTTCATAGTAGTGCTGTTAACAATAGCCAAGACATGGAAGCAACCTAAATATCCATCGATAGATGGATAATGAAGATGTGGTACATATATACAATGGAATATTACTCAGCCATTAAAAAGAATGAAATAATGCCATTTTCAGCAACATGGATGGATCTGGAGATTATCATACTGAGTGAAATAAGTCAGAAAGAGAAAGACAAATATCACATGACATCACTTAAATGCTCAGTCTAAAAAAAAAATGATACAAACCAACTTATTTACAAAACAGAAACAGACTCACAGACTTAGAAAATGAACTTATGGTTACTGGTGGGGAGGGACAGACTGGGAGTTTGGGACTGACATGTATACACTGCTATATTAAAAATAGATAACCAACAAGGACCTACTGTATAGCACAGGGAACTCTGCTCAATACTGTGTAATAAACTAAATGGGAAAAGAATTTGAAAAAGAATAGATACATATATATGTATAACTGAATCACTTTGCTGTACACCTGAAACTAATACAACATTGTTAATCAATTCTACTCCAATTTAAAAAAAAAATTCTGATGAAAAAAACCCTGGAGGCAAAGTAGGTAGGTAGGAATAGAGATAAAATAAGATTGGTCATGAATTAATAATTTTTGAAACTGGGTGATAAATATTTGGGGGTTCATTATATTCTACTTTATTTTGAAAATTTTTATAATAAAACGTAAGAAAAAAAACCCAACATGGATGGACCTTGAGGACATTATGCTAAGTGATGTAAATCAAGTAGAGAGAGATAAATAGTGTATGATATCACTTATCTGTGGAATCTAAAAAAGCCAAACTCATAATAACAGGGCATAAAATGGTTATTCCCAGAGGCTAGGTAGGGAGTAGAGGAAAGAGATGTTGTTAAGGGCACACACTTGCAACAAGTAGTAAAGTAGGGCACACTATAGTGATATAGACAACAATATTGTATTATAAACATCAAACTTGCTAAGAGACGAGATTTTAATTATTCCAACCACAAAAAAGAAATTATTATCATGTAACATGGAGGTGCTAACTATGACTACACTGGTGATAGTAATCATATTACATATAAACATATATAGTAATCATATTAAATAGTAATGTATCAAATTAACATGTTGTACACCTTAAATTTACACAGTGTTATATATCAAATATATTTCAATAAAAAAATAAAAATTTAAAAAAGGAAAGATCAACTTGATGTTCCCCTCAGCTTGACTAGACTTTAGACAGGTATCTTCCTGACTGTAGAAATAAGACCAGAAATAAACTCATGCATATAGGTCAACTAATATTTGACAAGGGAGCCAAGAAACCTCCTTGGGGAAAGACAGTCTCTTTAATAAATAGTTCTGGGAAAATTGGATAGTCACATGCAAAAGAATGAACATAGGACTTCCCTGGTGACACAGTGGTTAAGAATCTGCCTGCCAATGCAGGGGACACAGGTTCGAGCCCTGGTCCCGGAGGATCCCACATGCCCGTGCGCCACAACTACTGAGCCTGCACTCTAGAGCCCACAAGCCACAACTACTGAGTCCATGTGCTGCAACTACTGAAGCCCATGTGCTTAGAGCCTGTGCTCTGCCACAAGAGAAGCCACCACAACGAGAAGCCCATGCACTGCAATGAAGAGTAGCTCCCACTCGTAGCAACTAGAGAAAGCCCACACACAGCAATAAAGACCCAATGCAGCCAAACAATACATAAATAACATTTAAAAAAAAATAAAGTGCATTTGGTTTTTAAAGATATTTCATAATACTCTATAAAAAAAAGTAAAAAAGAACAAACATAGACCTCCTATCTTAAACCACGCACAAAAATTTACGCAAAATGGATCAAACATTTAAATGTAAGGTCCAAATTCGTAAAACTTGTAGAAGGAAACATAGGGGAAAAGCTTCCTGATGTGTCTTGGAAATGATTTTTTGGATATGACACCTAAAGCACAAGCAACAAATGCCAAGTTAAACAAGTAGGACTACATTAGACTAAAAAGCTTCTGCACAGCACAAAAAAGGATCAACAAAGTGAAAAGGCAACCTACAGAATGGAAGAAAATATTTGCAAACCACACATATGGTAAGGGGTTAATATCCAACATATATAAGGAACTCAGTAGCAAAACAACAATCCAATTAAAAAATTGGCATAGGACCTAAATAGACATTTTCCCCAAGATATTCAAATGGCCAACAGGTACATGAAAAGGGGCTCAACGTTACTAATCATCAGGGAAATGCAAATCAAAACCATAATGTGATCTCAGGTCACGCCGATGAGAATGGCTATCATCAAAAACACAAACGATAATAAACGCTGGTGAGGATGGGAGAAAAGGGGCCCCATGTATACTGTTGGTGGAAATTTATATTGGTATAGCTACTGTGGAAAGCAGGATGGAGATATGATCCAGCAATTCTACTTCTGCAATCCAAAGAAAACAAAATCACTATCTTGAAAAGATAACTGCATTCCCATGTTCATTGCAGAATTATTTATAATAGCCAAGACATGAAAGTAACCTAAGTTTCCATCAACAGATGACTGAACATAGAAAATGTGAATATGTACGTACACACACACACAGGAATACTATTCAGCCACAGAAAGGAAATCCTGCCATTTGCAACCACATGAATGAACCTTGAAGGCATTATGCTAAGTGAATTAAGTCTGAAAGTGTAAGACAAATACTGTATGATATCACTTCTTATATACAGAATCTTAAAAACAAAAACAAACAAGAAAACAAACTCATGGCTTATAGATACAGAGAACACACTGGTGGTTGCCAGAGGCGGGGAAGGGGGTGGGGACAGGGGAGTGGGTAGAATGTGTGAAGCTTGTCGAAAGGTGCAAACTTACGATTTTAGGATAAATAAGTTCTGGGGATATAATTTACATCATGAAGACTATAGTGAACAATCTTGTATACTTGAACGTTATCTTAAAAGTTATCACTAGGAAAAAATTGTAATTATATGAGCTAATGTATGTTAACTAAACTCACTTATGTGACAATCATTTTACAATATACACACTTATCAAGTCATTATGTTATATACGTTAAACTTACACAATGTTGTGTGTCGATAATCTCAGTAAAACTGAACAAAGACTAAGAAAAAAAGACCTGAAAACTCTCTCTTTGAAATGTAATCATCACAAAAGCAGAGCTCCTATATCCCCATCTCTGGGGAGTATAAAATCCCAACTTTGATAATGCCAGTTACATGGAGGGCAGTAATCACATCGACCAACCTGCTTATCCAACATCATTTAGTACTCTTCCACTCCCTCACCCCAGTGCTTAAGAACTCTCTTAACTTTTCTTTCAGGACAGTTGAGTTCATTCTTTCTCCCCTGTTGCGGTAGTACTGGCTAAAGTCTTCCTTGCCTATTTACCTCCATCTGGTGCAATTTTTCTTTGACCAATGCCTACTGTATTCTAGGTAATAAACCATCACCTCAGACGTTGGGTATACCCAGCTAGATAACTAAGCAAATATAAATGAGTGTGATAAGCACAGTGTTCACATTTACACATGTGCTGTAAAAAAGAGCTATGGGAGATTTTGTCCCCCTCCCCATTTCTCCCCGGGGGTATGAGGGGCTTTAAGAAGTTAGACAGATTAGAAGACAAAACTGAACAATGAAAGATTCAAAAAATAAGTTTGCTTAGTATACATCATATGAAGGGAATTCTAGGCAGACGAAAACAGCATGAATGACATCATGGAGGCATGGAGTTCATGATATGTCTGGGGAATAAGAGGTCAAGAGTTGCTCTAATACAGTGTAAACACGTATGAACCAAAAAGTGAGAGTTGGAGTGGCTGGAAAGACTGACTGCATTCAAGTATAAAAATAATTATAAGTGATCCCTAAGTAGTCTGGACTCTAGGAATTGGGAAGTGAATAGGAGTGTATCAAAAAGTGATTAAATGCATGTTTTTGAATATTCCTCTGCTGGCAGTGTAAAGGTTGACGTGCTGGTAAACTGGATCTCCTGCAGGACATGGGTGGGGAAAAGCCCTGATTTGTAGAGTTTACAGATTTACCTGGTGTAAACACTCCCAACTGTGGCTGATTTCAAGCTGCCAATGGTTTAATAACAGGATTTCTGAATTCCTGAATATTTAACAATGTGTTCTCATGAGCCAGTACAGTTTGCTCTAGAATATCACTGGTGGCAAGGGAAAAGAATGGGCTTTGTCTAGGTGAAATAAACCATAAAGCCACTGTGAATGTGGATAGGAGGGAACTCAATCAAGGGACATTACAGAAGAAAAGCTAACAATCCGTATCAGAGGTATTATTCACATTATAAACAGCATTCTCTTTAAGGATCCTTCAAGTAGTCAACTATTTAAAGGTCAAATAATGTGTGTCAGAGGTCAAGTAATACACCCATGGTCACCCACCTTGCCAGTGGCAGAGCCTGGATTTGAACCCAGTCTGCCCGATTCCAGTGTCCCATATATAGGCTTATGAGCTCAACTTCTGCTCACCTGGAAAATGAACCTAATGGGATTGTTCCGATGATTAAGAAAATACACAACCAAAGCACCTAGGACAAGGTCTGATACCTACAAACATTTATGAAATTACAGCTAGTATTACTAATATTGTCATTACCATTATCCTTATTTTGCCACAATCATGTTTAATTGAATTTGTTAGGAGTGATGAAACAGACAACCAGGAGGTGCTAATAAAGAAAGCAATTTTCTGTGCTTAAAAAGTTTACCAGCTGGAGAGAATAATGCATTTTAAATGCTGTGGGTTTCGAATTGTAAGTCTTAATCTTTTTCCCCCCAAGTAAAAACTAAATCTTATAAACAAATCTATGTGTCTTGGAATAGAGCCTTCTGTTATATCATCACAGTGAGTTTTAGTCTTGCCTGGTATTGCTAAGCCGTCTAACATTTCCCCATGTTAAAAGCTTAGATAACCGTCCTGTAAACAATCAAACATTATTCTTTCCATTGTTCTGCTAACATCAGAAGTAGAATTAAATCTTGAATTATGCCGGTAATGATTCTTAATCATCAGGTAACTGAAAACTCTTTTAACTACGGAGTATTTCACAAGGGAGAAAGATACCAATGTCCAGCCCAGCTCTGACCACTGGAGATTATACGACCTGTTGTCCATGTCACACACCATTGGGTTTTGGCATCTATGCAAAGAGTTAGCTGTACCTCCAGTAGATAAACCTTTTAATCTATATACAGAGCAAGAATCTTTTGGCCCGTAGCTTTATAGCCTCTGGTGCTTTGGACCCACAAATAAATCACTTGTAAGATAGAAAATTTGGCAGAAAATTTTGGACTCTAAAATAGCCTGAAAACTATTTAAGTTTACAAATTCAATAACTGCTATCAAACACACATGATGAAGATAAATGCATCTCCTGCAGTTTTCTCTGTTTGGTACACCAGAGAATACCTGAAAGACAAGGTCACCAGAGCTGGGACTGTGTTCACACTTTTTAAGTCCATGATAAATAAAATATCTTCGCTCAAAATTGAAACACATTCATGAACAAGAATCAACACATCATAAAGTACCGCTTCTGACTCTGAACAATTCATAGAAATAATCAATGCAAATCAATGCCAAAGAATACATGTCACATTGCTTACTGCAGGAAAATTGCTTCATAATATAATTACATTAGTTTTATACTCAGTATTTTTAATGTTTATTTCTCACCTTCAGTTTCAACCTTGGCATGTATATTCTCACTGTGAAAGCGAACAGTGAATCGTTCGTTGTTATTTTGTTCTGACCAAAAATATACATACTACAGCTTTCATAATAAAAATCTTAACTGTGTTTTGCATGTGAGCACAAAAGGGATGTTTGCAATCAAAGCGTGATGTTCAAAGGAAAAGATTATTTAAATCCTCACACAGAGGGCAAGTTGAATTTCTTCTCTAGGCAAAGTCTTATGTGGAAGACTCAAATATTTGCCCTAGCTCTGCAGTGAACTTTGAGTCTGTTTGCTCTCACATTGTGAGAATTGTGTGAGATAGAATTTTATATGGCATCTGTTTGGAATCTCTTTCCCCTTATCCACCCCAACTTGAAATTTTAATTCAAATCCGCAGAAGTGATTTGCCAATTGGTTTCACACACACTGTGGTATGACGCTTCAATCCACCTTTGAATCTAATGTGCACCTCCTATGAGT